>NW_027173049.1:1229726-2459452 GCF_018151085.1 Drosophila tropicalis | reverse complement strand
CGCCATGATGATGTTTCACTTCGTTGGCTTTTAACTAGAAATCTGCAATTGTTTTTTCAGGATGTGGCTGGCTAATTAGCGTTGCAGCTGCAGTTGCTGTTGCTGTTGCTGCTGTTGCTGAAGCAGTTGTTCTTGGTTTTGGTATTGTTTTTAGTTTTGTGGGTGTCTTGTTAATTTTAATGAGCATTGGGCATTATTCTTGTTCTTGTTGCTCTCGTTCTGAATTCACAACATAGATTTATGGCATTGAAACATAGAGACAGAGATAGTTAAACAGAGAAAGAAATAGAGAGAGAGAGAGACAGATAGATAGAATATGCTTAGATATGTAAAGATAGTAGGAGAAATAAAACTTAGACATAGTTTCACAATATTAAGACTTTTCGAGTTTACAGTGGAAGTGTGGCACAATTAATTCGGTGTTTGTTTTTGATTAAAAGTATTTGTATTCTCTTTTAATTTTTGTTTAATCTTGGTTGTTTATGGCATGCATTTGTCTCGAAATTGGTGGGAATTGTTTTTCAATTTACCTGTCAATGGGGTCTTCTCCCAGTTGGGATCTGTAAAGAAAGTGGAAATTTAAGAAAATTTATAATGCATGTTGCTTGTTTCAGTCAACCAATAGACAATAATTTGGTTCTCCAGGGTGATGATTGATGTGTTTCAAGTGCAGATTGACGGGAACATGCACACTCCCCGTGAGACATGGGCAGGGAGAGGTAAACTGGGTGAGCGGGAGAATGTGCAGGGGGGTGAATGGATGGATAGACACGTGTATCACTGAGGCCACGGCCACATCCGGAGTCACAGTCAGAGCCGGAACCTCACGTTGCCCATTACAAACGACACGTGGCAGTAGCGGCAGCAGTAGGAAGATTATTAATTGACTGCGTTTGCCTCTATGCTCTGATTTTTAAGCCCCAGCGCCAACCAGCTTCAGATGAGTAGCCTCAGACCCTAATAGGGCTACGTCTAGTTGTGAGCGCGCGACAAGTTGTTGAGAGAATTTGGCACACACCCGTACACCCACTCCGCTCACACACTCACACGAGTGTGTGGGCACACACAACTCCTTGACACAGCCGCACCGCAGTGTTCGTCACCATCTGCTGGTCCTTCTCTTGCTAATTGTTATGCAGATTACACAAAGGATCCAAGCGTGAGCCTGCTTTCCTTTTGGCCGCATTTCGTACTATTATTATGCTTATTTTCCTTCACACGAAAATTCTCATTACCGTTTTCATGAGGCCTTGCCTCCTAGTCCATTCCCCAAACTGTTTGCCACCGGCCTCCCAACTGCTCCACGGGTTGCCGCCTGCGATGTATGCACTATCTGTTCCCCCACACGAATACATACATAAAGAAGTGTGTGTGTATGTACCTACCTAAATTAAGTTAGTCATTATATTCAGGATACGTACTAGATGTACGCTGCTTGGCTAGTTATTGGGTTCAAAATAAATTAGCAAATTCCAAACTATAAAAACGAAATTCACTGTGAAACTTGGAAAACGGTTTAAGATGAATTTTCACCATTTTCTTGAATGGTGGCTCACTTGGGAGTTTCTCACACATATGCATCCTGTTGTGTATATTGTGAGTCCTTTCTATATTCATAGAGATCCCGAAAAGCTGTTATTGACTATTGAGTCTTCATTTGTTATAATTTTAGTGGGGCATATAACTAATGTTTGTCTCAATTTTTATTTGGTGTTAGTCTGATTTGGCGGAGGTCCTTACAGTTTGGCAATATTCAACTTTCCAAGGCTATGGCTGTGTGTGTGTGTGGCAATCCTTTTGCACTTTTGCACACAATAAATTCTAATTGGTATTTACTCAGACCGTAAATAAATAGATTAGCGTAGTCGCATTCACTTAACACATTGTTACACATTGTCACACATCCCCCGACGTTGGTCTTTCCTTTGATTGCAGGCAAGAAAACAAAAGAAAAGGATGGTGAAATCAAAGTTTAACTTCCAGTTCCCACTTTTGTACATAATACAGTATGTGTGTATGTATGTATGTAGGTATGCGTCTCTAGGTAGATGGCATCGAGTGCGTAAGTATGTTTCGGAGAAGATTGCCAATGGCAAATAACAATTTTCTATAGACCCACGCAGAAAACTGGCGGTGGTGTCATCATGCAATCGCTTTACGTACCCCTGCGTGGGCTAGGGCAGAGTTCCTCTGAGTTCTTTTTGTTTGATTACTTGAGTAGTGGGAGGCAGAGGAACCACTCGGCAGCGGCGATGACTTGAATATTGTATGGTAAACCGAAATAAACGCCAGCGGTGACAATCAGTCAGGCCACGTCCTTGAGTTTGCATAACTATAGCAGCAACAGTTGGGCCACACACCCACACACAAGGCCGTACGATTATACATTCTTCATGAGTGCCCCAAGTAACTTAGACCTTAACCGAAATCTTTTTACTTGATGAATAAAAACAATTTGACATTGTCATTAATTTCTCAGCAGTCAAGCGCCAACTGGAAATGGACAGCGTTTTTTTAATCTCTGCATCTAACAAAGGGGTAAAACGAAATTAAACCAGTCAGCCCGGAGTAGCAATCAAAATTTTATCCTAGAATATTATGGTGGAAGAGCGTTCGCAGTTGGACTCGATGTTATAGTTATTTATAGTGTATTTTCTACCCAGGGCCATGTCAAAAGCAAAATGCATTTTATGGTACCAACCGATGAGAGAATACATTCCCACGTATATACATAGTTATAAATAAATTGAATTGCATTACAATTGTCGCGAACAGATGAGAAAATGAACGAGAAAACAAAAACTATTCCCCATTCCAAAAGTGTTCTACTTGCACTTGACAGTCTCAAGGTTATTGCTGGGCCGGATTCTTGACAGTTTCTATATATTTACATTTAAGATATATAAATAAGCATAAAGTCAGAAACAGTTTTTACTGTCCTGTCAAACGGAATCCATGACGGTTTAGATCCCTAATAAACGATATGAAGTCGGGTAGAATTTGAATATGTAGAAATAAATTTTCACTTAATTTAATTTGCAAAAATCATCCTTTGGATATTTTGTTTTGATTTTGGTCTTGATAGTAAAGCTTCAATAACTCTCAGCTTCTCTTTTTGTCGATCGGTGCTAAACTCCAAATGGAAAACAAAATATTCAATATCTTTGTATGTATATATAGGTGATAGAAAGGATTTCTTTCAAATGGATTAAGTACTAAAAATAAAAAGGGCATTTAAAAACCATATTTGTTTTTGAGATGTGTGCACTAAAATTGAAAGACACCTTAAAAATTGTGCCCCCAATTAAGACAAATGGAAATCGGTATCTTTTACGACTGTTCATATTCATAAAATTTACGTTCCTGCCAATATGGCTAAAAAGTCGTGTATCTCTCTTGCAAAAAGAAAAAGGAAAACAATATTTGTACATATACATATGTATGTATATGTAAGTACTTAAGTCAAGACCTTTGTATCAACTGTTGAAATGGATACAGACCTGATGAGCATTTTAGGGAAATGAATAGCATATAAAGGATTGTCAGGACAATTACACAAATTGGAAATTAATTGGTTGCTCGCTGCCAATAGTCTAAACGCAATTAGAGTGACCAATGGGAAAGGTTAAAGTCAAGTAAATAAACACACGAACAAGTGTCAGCTGATAGAATGGTAAAGGAAAACGCACAAAACGTGGCAGGTCGATGACGGGAGCTTGGGATGAGGGAGGAGTGGAGAGCGGGAATTGAGGGTTGGGCACCCACACCGCCTGCTGGGGTCAACATTGAGTTATCAAATGGCGCAATGATGATGGAATGTTTGCGACTTGGGTTTGGGCAGGCTATGGCATCATCATCATCATCATCATCATCATCATCATCATCATAATCATCTTTATCATCGTCATCATCCTCATCGTCGTCATCATCAGCATAGCATACGGTTAAATAGAAAGGACACATATCACATCAAAATGAAATGAATGCGTCGTAGATAATGCAACCACCTCGTCCCCACCCAAGCACCAATCTGTGGAAAACTGATACCTAATAGAGTAAACAGCCTGGCGCTTCAGGCGTGGGGTTGTGTAATTGGGTGTGAGGGCGTGGGGAATTTCGGAAAGTAAGGTGGCCATGAATCAGACAGCTCCAACATCGGTGCTTCTTTCTTTGTCCACAACTCTCTATTGAAGGCGGCACGAAAAATCGAAAACACATGACACAACCTTGGAGTGCAGCTCGAACCTGTATTCAGCTAACTAAAACTAAGATCCTACGGTCATTCTGGATAATGACTGTTGCACTTACCTCTGTTTAATTGTAGCCAATATCAGGAGCACACATTCTTATCAATTTAATTTCCACAAACTTGGCCAATTTTTTTTTTAAATTTATCTCATTTTTTCGGACATCAGTTCTGTCTTCTGTCTTTGGTAACTATCGCCACTTACTCGGTGGTCTATCTGTCACAGACTGTGAAAAGTTGGTCTTCGCCGTGAGCTTTTATTATCCTGCCGCAGCTTTCTGCATGGGGGAGGCAAAAGCTTGTCCGAAACCAAAGGTCAGCGCCTGCGCTGCAGTTCTTTCCGGCTTTTCTGTTTCATTGTTTTGCTTCGTTTTTCTAGATTGTTTTGCTTTTTCCATCCAGTCCGTGATTTATATATAATTTATTTAAAATTTAGAACGAGTCATATTATATCAAGGACAGATCGATTTAGGCCGCATTTCCAAAGTCATTATCAAATAATGTGAAACATGGACAGTCCTGAAAACTTTATACTTGAATTTTTTTTATTATTCTTCGTTTTTTCATCCATATAATGCTTATTAAATAAAGTATTTATTTTAATTGAACGTTCCATTAGATTTATCAAAGAATAAATTTTTTGAAATGCTCCCGCCAAAATGAATGACTGGACCTTAGGACTTCCGGCTCAGACCTTAGGACTTTTTACTCATATTAATATTTTTGGTATTTATGCTAGTATATTTTGAATAGGATGCATTTTGCAACACTAACTGCTGATATTCCATATTTTGAACACTTGAAGCACTGAATTTGTTGCAGATAAGTAAACATTTGCTAGAAATTTATTTAAAATTTGTTAAAAATGTACCAGCCGCCACTGCCACCACCACCCAGTCAACCCCCCACCCCCGCCACCACCACCACCGCCCTTGCTAACGGCAGAAACTCGAGAGGCGACTCTAAGGCCGCCGGAAGCAGAGCCGAGTTCAATTTCAGCGCCAACTTTTAACTATAATACACCGCCGCCATATCAAAATGATGCTTATGTGCAAAATTCAAGCTCATCAGGTTACTATAAATATGGTGCTGATGGCCCCGCCCCGTCTGCAACAGGCTATGATAACTATCAGCAAGGAGGAGCTCCCTACTCATATGATACCTACCAGTACCAGGAGCCATTGTCGTCCTCATATGGTAAGGAGCCAGTTTCTACGTATGACCATTATGGCCAAGTCCCTTATTCGACCTACGATTGCTACAAGTACCAGGAACGTTATTCGTCTTATGCACCCAGTCACCGACCACCAAATCCCCGTCAGTCGTCTTATAGTCAAAACTATAATCATTATTCTGCTTACAACTACAGCCCTCGCTATGAGCAGCGTCATCCTAACAGTGGAGGTTACTATCAGCCGCGACAGAATCGTTCTCAGAATTATCTAAATAGAAGTGGTCAGGATTATGTTCCCCGCAGCTATCGGGAGAGAAGTGAACCAACTGAGAAAAGCAAGCCAAAAGTGGAAACTGAACGCGATCGCCTGCTGCGCCAATGGTGCTCCAATTACTGTGAAAAGCCAGAAGACTACATAAAAAAAATGACTGCTCTTAGCGAAGCTGAGGCTCCAGCCGAATCCTGGGTACGTTCCTCGCCCGCTGAGCTTTATTACGAACGCACCAAAAACGAGAACGAAGTCAAAGGAAAAGTTCGCCTCCAAAAGCTGTGCGCCCTTTTTGACGAGGAACTACTGCAACGTGCAGATCGAGTTCGGCAAACTCTGCCTGTGTATGTGCCGCCACCAAGGAAGGCCAGACGTCGAGTGTGTAACCATAAACACAAGTCAGAGGCCTGCTCCTCCTCTTCCTCCGATGATGATTCGGATGAGGACGCCTTTAAGATTGAGCAGGACTGTTGTATGGAGGAATTGTCGCGCAAAGTGCAACATCCACAGCGTGTTCACGCCGATTTGTGGCACAACGATCCCGGCGAAATGAATGATGGTCCATTGTGTCGATGCTCAGCAAAATCACGACGCATAGGGATTCGACATGGCATCTATCCAGGAGAGACGGGCTATAGATTATGCGATAAAGATACCAACAACGCTGGTCACCTGTACCACTATCGCATCACTATCTCTCCACCGACGAATTTCCTGACCAAAACGCCGACAATTATTAAGCATGATGAACACGAATTTTTATTCGAGGGCTTCTCCTTGCTTTCACATGTCCGTCTCACTGATCTTCCCGTGTGCAAAGTGATCCGTTTCAATATTGAGTACACTATTGAGTATGACGAGGAGAAGATGCCAGAGAACTTCACCATCCATGAGCTGGATTTGTTCTGTATGTCGATGAATTTTTTACCCAAAATATTAGAGTACTAATTATAAAACCTTTCATTGCTTCTACCAGTTAAATATTTGTTTCACGAGCTTCTGGAACTAGTGGATTTTGATCTCTTACCTTGTGGAGCTTCTAACAGTGAGCAGTCTTGTCCTGCTTTTCATTTCTTGCCGCGTTTTGTCCGTGAACTCCCAGATAATGGCAAGGAGGTTTTGGCCATGTGCGAGGTGCTTAAGTATCTGTTGGACAACTCCGCCGAACTGGTGGAACGCCAACAGCTACTGCATTTAAACCAAATCAGCCAGCACGAGTGGCAGAATTATGTAGACATCATCAAAGGAATGCTAGTCACCAAACCCGGCCATAAGCCATGCTCTTTGCGTGTGGACCAGCTGGATCGCAATAATTCCGATTTACCCGAGTGTTCGGATCGCGAGACGGGCATTTCGCATCCGGCGATTGTCCATTTTGGAATCCGCCCACCACAGTTAAGCTATGCCGGAAATCCCGAATATCAAAAAGCATGGAGGGAATATGTAAAGTTCCGCCATCTAATGGCTAACATGTCGAAACCATCGTTTAAGGATAAGCGCAAGCTGGAGGATAAGGAACAACGTCTACAAGAAATGCGCACACAGGGCAGGATGAAGCGTAACATCACGGTAGCTATTAGCTCTGAGGGATTTTTCCGCACTGGCATTATGTGTGATATTGTCCAACATGCTATGTTGATTCCCGTACTGACGGGTCATTTGCGCTTCCACAAGTCCCTGGATCTGCTGGAGGAAAGCATTGGCTACCACTTTAAAAACCGCTATCTACTGCAGCTGGCCCTAACACATCCCTCGTACAAGGAAAACTATGGCACTAATCCAGATCATGCCCGAAATTCGTTAACCAACTGTGGTATTCGACAGCCTGAGTACGGAGATCGAAAGATCCATTACATGAACACAAGAAAGCGCGGTATAAACACTTTGGTCAGCATTATGTCCAGATTCGGAAAGGACCACGAAACGGTGTCCAATATAACGCACAACGAGCGCCTGGAATTCCTTGGCGATGCTGTAGTAGAATTTCTCAGTTCTATCCACTTATTCTTCATGTTCCCTGAACTAGAAGAAGGTGGATTGGCCACTTATCGAGCAGCCATAGTGCAGAATCAGCATTTAGCTCTGCTGGCCAAAAAATTGCAGCTGGAAGAGTTTATGTTGTATGCCCATGGCTCTGATTTGTGTCACGAATTGGAACTACGACATGCAATGGCAAATTGCTTTGAGGCTTTAATGGGAGCACTACTCCTGGATGGTGGAATCAAGGTGGCTGATGAAGTTTTTACTGATGCCCTATTCCGGCAGGAAGAGAAGCTTCTAAACATCTGGAAGAATTTACCCGAGCATCCGTTACAAGAGCAAGAACCATTGGGCGACCGCAGTTGCATCGACTCCTATCGTGTGTTGAAAGAGCTGACCAAATTTGAAGATTCTGTGGGCATCAAGTTTAAGCACATCCGCTTGCTGGCCCGAGCATTTACAGATCGTTCCATAGGGTTCACCCATCTTACTTTGGGCTCTAATCAGCGACTAGAGTTCTTGGGCGACACAGTATTGCAATTGATATGTTCGGAATATTTGTATCGTCACTTTCCAGAACATCATGAGGGTCACTTGTCGCTACTTCGGTCTTCACTGGTCAATAACCGTACTCAAGCTGTGGTCTGCGACGACTTGGGTATGCCCAAATATGCTGTTTATGCCAATCCCAAGGCCGATCTCAAGACCAAGGATCGTGCTGATCTCTTAGAAGCCTTTTTGGGCTCTTTATATGTGGATAAGGGTCTCCTTTACTGCGAACAGTTCTGCCATGTCTGCCTGTTTCCACGCCTGCAGCTGTTTATCATGAACCAGGATTGGAACGACCCCAAATCAAAGTTACAGCAATGTTGTCTCACATTACGTACAATGGACGGTGGGGAGCCCGACATACCCTATTACAAGGTGGTGGAAGCCAGTGGTCCCACCAATACTCGAGTCTACAAGGTGGCCGTTTATTTTCGCTCTAAACGCTTGGCCACATCCAGTGGTTCATCCATTCAGCAGGCGGAGATGAATGCTGCTAAGCAGGCTCTGGAAAACTCTCGAGATCTTTTTCCTCAGTTGGATCATCAGAAGCGAGTGATTGCGAAGAGCATTAAAAAGCAAACCGGCAGTGAAATGGACCAAGATGGTTCCGTGGCGGATAAACAGCTAGATGACAAGGCCAAACGACCTAAATATTCGGCTCCACTCGAAGCCGAGTCTCATTTGCCTAAACAATATCGCATGCATGAGAACATCTCCAGTGATGAGCTTCCCGAGGATGACGAATACGACAATGCCGGTGTCAAGAGTCCATTGCCAACGGCTGCTCGGAAATGTAACAGTTCAAGCAGTAGCAGTTCCAGTAGTGAAAGCGATGCCTCCGATTCCCGTAGCACTAAGCGTCGCCATCGTCGCCTACGGCAGACATCTGATGCTTCATCTCTATCTTCCCCCTTTTCAAATATATAATTGTGCATTAATATTAATTACTAGTGACGGAGTATTAATTTTTTATCAATTCTTAACCTAAATTTGCCTATCAATTCAATTAAGTTGAAAGTTAATTTTATTCAAAGACATTAAAGGGACTCTGTTGTTTGTCCAAATAAAATGTTAACTACATAATCAATTATCTTGATCATATGGCCAATATCAACATTGCGTTGCAATTTTATGACAACACCTCCACAGGCATCTTATATAACTTCTGTCAGTATGAAGTACATACATATATTCTTCTTTATTGACAGACTTCAGCTTAGTCTAAATTACCATCTTTCATATTTTTTTTGCTTTACAAAAAACTTATTAAGACATGAGAGATTGACTGTGAGTACAAGGCACATGTACAGCAGGTGTAATGGTACGACTATTTTTGCTTAATACATTTTTTGGTTCACGAAATGTACTGAGTATGTCACAGATCCGTATTCTTCGGCGAGCTTTTTTCATAAGTTAGCTGGTTGACCTTATTTAAATTCTTGAATATTGCTTTAAAAATTATAAATTTTCAATTCACCCCAAAGTAAAATACAATTAGTTTAATTATTTTTATTAATATGAGAATTATTTAGTATCTATTCCGTTGGTAGAAAAACAGAATAAAGATACATCCATAAGTATGTATGATATTGCGACTTTGTTTGTTTTTGGTTTGAATAATACGTTCAATGTTTGTTGCCTTTTTTTCTCCAGTCAGATCCTTCGAGCTTTATAGCGTCGATTTTTTTGATAATGCTTTCGCGATAAAAGTGTTCGTCAGTTCTTTTCATCTATATTTGGATATTGGTCTCCTCAATTACAACTGTGACTTGATCATTGAAAACGGTGGACAAGGATAACAATAGTTTAACTACATACATAAATAAACCGTACTCGAAACTTTATTATCCTTATCCCACAAGATTCAGTACTGGTTTCTTCAGTTTTTAAATATATATCGATTTGCTTAGGACCTGTTATTGGGTCGCCACTACCGAAATCAAAAATCATCAAATAAATTATTATTAAATGTTCGTTCAAATTGCTGTTGTGGCGCGAATATTGGATACAAGCGTTCGCCAAAGGATTGATTTATATTTAGTTGGGCAGCCAATTTGATTTTCTTTCTACTTTCATTGTGCTGATTTCGGGTAGAGTCTAATGTAAAATCAATCAATTCTGAATTGATTGGTATCCCTTCACCCAAAAAACGTAAACGGTACTCGGGATTTTTGAAAAGTAACCAAAAAACAATTTTTCTTCATAGTCTCTTAATTTAAAGTTCCGTCTAGCTTACAGATGATCATATCCCTTTTTTATACTGATTAATTTTATAACTTAAACCAGAGGACCGGGGCTAACTTCGAGCTCGTCAAAGTTTGCAAGTATATTGTTACTCCTTCCTTACCCATCTAAAAAGTCGAATGTTTACAAAAGAACGGCCTTAAATCTTAGCACAGCAAATAACGAAGTTATGACAAGTCACTGTTTTCCACCGATCGTTTCAATGGGAGCTGTATGATATACATACATAGTCACCCGATTTTAATCAAAGATGCTTCTATCAATGCGTCACACACTTCTAACCAAATTTAATATATGTACCTTTTTGCAAGAGTATAATAAATGTGCATAGGCATAAATAGTGTTTAAAATGTGCGAATTCAGTTTTTCCTCATATCTAAACATTTCGCCAGTGTTGACTAATAATTTTTATTTTAAGTAGTAGATTTAAAAAAGTAAACCAGAAAATGAATTGTTTGAATGTTAGCAATAGTTTTGGACTGATTTGCAGAGCAATAAACTCACAGTGTGATTTACAAATACCCCAAACAAACGAAAGCCAGGAGGAGTTTATTGTGCTACTAAACTATCTTAATGCTAAAGAAAGGGTAAGCAAGCCTCTTTGCATCCAGATCGATACAGTAATAAATATTAATCCAATACTAATACAGCTATTGGCTGCAAAATACTTTTGCCAGTTGCCTGCTAACGTTGGCAGCTTTCGCGTCCTCGGACAGTTGCAGCAACTGGGCATCCTCACAGCCACAGAGTATGTTCTTAGCAAGCAACAGTCTGAACAACTACAAGTTGATTTGATTATATTTTTGGAGAGTCAACATGAGCTCCTTTCCAATGTGTTTTTGTCGGCTGCATTTGGTGAGAAATGTTATTAAATGAATCAACTCTATAAACAGCATAGATATTATTCTTGCCAGATTCCGAGTATGGCATGATATTAACATCTATCCTTATTGATGCTTTGCGTAATCTCTTCATGGGTTTGGCTCGAGATCCAAAAATCAGTAATTTAAGCTATGTGGAGGCTTTGTGTCAATCATTGCCCTCTGATGCATTGGGTGTGTGTGTTCATATGCATCTGGGCGTCCTGTTGGAGCTGCATGAGTCGACGGAGATCGGCGAAGCTTTTGCCAATTTCAGTGCATGGATCAATGAAGGAGTCGATGAGCTCACTTTCATCAGGACAATCGCTTTAAAGGTACACTTACTGGAGTCAAGAAGGAGTAATAATTCAGGTTTCTTTATTTATTATCAGTTATTGGCTAAGCATCAACTGGAAGCCCTCAACTACCTCTTTAAACAGTCTATTGAGGAAAACTTTAAGAATTGGAAGTTCTACCTCATACTTGTTCAAGCCATAGCCAGTTGTGGCCAGACAGAGACTCAGGCCTTTATGAAAAGTATAAATTAAATCATCAAGTGATTATCTTTTCCTAACCAGTAAATTTGTCATCATTTAGAATACCTTAAAAATCGCCTTATTCACACGGCTAGCATTGGTTGTTTCAGTTCCTTTTTGCATTTCCTGCTGACAGCTCGTGCAATATCGGCTAACACTATGGATGTGCAACAAAATTTGGAGAACTACGCACTATGGTACAAACAAAATATAGGCGAGATGTCTTATGCTTTGGATATGGACAAGTTTCAGGTTGTGTTAAATATGCTAAATGATTCCCTACATCTAGAACAAGAAGTTGCATACCTCGAGGTAAATATAAACCTGTTAGTCTAATTGCGACGACTCAAAAACATCAATTATTTCATTATAGATCCACGTGGCTATTGCTATTGCGCCGGGTGGCAAACTAGTCCAGGCTTATAAAACTAAATGTCGAACTCATTTGTCACAATTGAAGGCGGATGCAAAGCGCAAAGGTGCAGTAATCGAGTTGGATTAACAGCAACGACAAGAATTAAATGTATTTTTTAAAAGCAATCTACATAATGTATCATTATAATTTTTGTGATCGTCCCTTGCCGGCAGCCGGTTTATTTCGTTCATCCCAAAGATTTACTCCGTCGCATGCACAAATCCTCTTGAAGTTTTGCAATATTCCGGCTGAACGGGCAATTATGCCGCACGCAATTCTGTTAGAAGGTAAAAAAATTTTTTGTGAGATGGGAAAGGCGGTTGAAGAAATAACGAACCTCTCGTCGCCTTCATTCTTTGGATTTTGATCTGATAAAATATTGGACCTGTCAGCTATGACAACGGCTCTTCCGATTATATCCCAGACCTCTAGTACTGAAGCCACAAAACGAAATGTTGCCCTTCCGTCTTCATCTGCCTGAATCTGTCCCAAATCACCAGCAGGACGCTCTGTCGGAGGTGATTCACGAGGATTATAGGTTCCCCCCACGGAAGCGCACCCCCTGGAAATGTCACCGCTCTCGTGAACATAGAGACCATGTGTTCCCGGATTAAGTCCATCCACTACTCCATCAACAACCACACCCGGCTCGTTGGCTGTTATGGTTGTGAATCGAATGACACCCTGAACCGGAGTGCGATCGACCACACTTCCTGTTGTGTTAATGACAGCGACGGCTGATTGGCCCCCAAATCCGGAGAGAACAGCTTTGTGGCCAGTGCTTTCAATTCGATTATGGACCTCCGACCATGGCCTTTGAGTTTGTATTATCACGCGACCCTTTTCCACATCAATTTCCTCCAACTGGCCCATGTTTTCCAGCGCTTGTCTCAGGGTGTCAGCATAGTTCGTATCATCCTCGCGCATTTGCACTGCAAATTCAATCTAAACTTAAGTTTTAGTATCCATATCTGATAATGTAACAACTAACCTTAATGGCACTCATTCCCACGAGCAAAGTGCAGTTTAACAATGATAAACAAAAATTTATCTCCCGCAAATGTCACTTGAAACTCAGGAAAACAAAAACAAAAATATTTAAGAGCGAACACACAATTCGTCAGCCAGTGTTGCCAGATACCTATAAAACAGAATGTCTGCTGAGTTAACAGTAACAGGGCTACAACATATTAACGAGTTCAGATTGTCTGGGTGCGCTGCAAAACTCAAAACGAATAGCATAAAAATTTATTTACAATAGTTGGACTCCGATTATCCGGGACAGTCGGGACCAGAGCCATCACGGTGAATCGAGAGCAAAATTTCCACGTATTTCGTACTTACATACCTTTAAATCAATCCACAAACAAATGTTTCTTAGTTCTACAAACGTTTATTGATGGCTTGATGATAATGTTCCTCATTGATTGCTAACTAAAACGGGGAAGCCCCGAATTCGTTTTACTATTTTAGAAATTATTATGATTATTTTATTATTAGTTAATCCTGGATAATAGGGGTGTCTGCTTAATGGGAGCCCGGATAATCGGGGTCCTACTGTATTTAAGAAGAAATGGTTCAAAACGAGAAGAGATTAGAAATTCTGCCATCCTTGTTTGTTTGATTTTGAATTTAGTTCACTTAAAGTAATTTATTGCAGCCTAAACTGGATAAATATGTATTTACAATGTTACACCTCTAATATCTATAACTTAAATCGATATATACTTATTAAAATCACACTTTTTCATTACTGAATTTGAAGCCCACGCCGATCTTGGTAACATCGGTGCGGCTCAGAGTGGCACAGGGACAAGGGCAGGCTGAGTTTCATTCCCATGTCGCATCAGACTTCCGTGTTGGTCACCGTCGATGGTAGGGTCACAGTCACAGATGCTGGGCTAGTTGGAGTCTGTGCAGCACGCGATGTCGATGGTTCGATGGAGATGGCGTTAATGCTTGGTGGGTTGGAGGCGGGCTCTGCGAATGCGGATGTTTGGCTTGGGATGGCATGTGGATCTGCTTCCGAGTATGGAGGTGCTGGCAAGGCTGCAATACCAATTGCCGAATTGCCATCTATTGGCGGCGGGAGTTGCGGTGTTCCGGCTGCTGCTGTAGGCGTAGTTAGATTGCACATTCGCATAACTTCGTCATAGCTGGGCAAATCTTTTTCATCTTTCTCTAGCTGTTCGCGAATACGATTTGCCTCCTCGCTGCCTGGCTCAATGAAGAAGATGTCGCCATAGCGATTGTGTGGTCGATCTTCTGATGCACTGTAAACAGTTCCTTGGCGATCTGAAAAAAACAAACAACAGAAGACACAAAGAAAATCTATATAATCATTGAACATTAACAAAACGTATTCAATACCCAATTCCCGGCGTCTTTGTTGGTTCAGCAACATGGAGTCGTACATGCGCTTGGCCAGCTAGCATAATGAAACAGAAATTTGATTTGATTTTAATCGCAGTTGTTCAATGCTCTGCAATGTTCAAGCTCAATGGCTAAGTACATACGTATATCAACTGGCTTATAACAAATATGGCAAACAGAAACCCAAGTGTCATAATCAAATTAGCTGTCAAAGTCATTTTGCGGCTCTTTCTCGCCTTACGACCAAAAATCTATTGACGAAAATAATCGCTCGCCCCCTCCTACATATACATATGTACAATAAATTGATGTATATATATTTGGTTGGTCAGCGATTAGATAAACCTACACGGCACACGTTACCAATATCATACCATGTCGTCGTTGCTGCCGTCGTCGTCTTCGAGGCGGGCAAATCTTCGCCAGAGTTCTATTCTCAATGCGCACATAGAAGCACACGATGGGCAGTATGCAGAAGAATAGAACGATAATGGCTAGATATATCGCCAAATTAATGCCGAGTTCGCTACTCCAGTGCATGGCGGAGCTGTATCCATTCCCCTAACTTGCAACCAAGCGATGTCAATGTCTACTAATCACGGTTAGGTCCCACATATGTATGTAGAGGACTTCTCTAGTAGAATTTCCCTGATTAGATTGCGGCACTCACAACAATTTCGAAATAATGTTGATCGCCAGCCTACGCACAATGATAATTCTATTCTGTATATTGCGTACAGACTTTATATTTGTGATATATATTCTCGTACTGTAGAAGGTTGATTAGAATCTGACGTAACTTACAATCGGGCATATCCATTGCATTTGTTGTGGGCCGACTCGGCCGACTCGAACTCGGACACAAGCATCTAATGATCCAAACAATAGCGCACTTGATGCCAAAATGTCAATTCTATTATTATTACAAATTCGGATAGATAACATTGATGGAAACTGGTGGATTTACCTGCAGCACCACATAAGCGACAAATCCGACTATGAGGAGCAGAAAAAACGTTACCACAGCACCCATATTTTGCAACGAACTCTCTAAACAGACTAAACCGAATGCCTTATCGTGCTCCCATTTAATTTGCAATGTCTGAAACGTAACCAGAGCTAAACAATATAACAAGCCGGACGCCTTATCAACCAGCAAGCCAGTCTGCATGGGTACTCGTATCCCGTCAATAAAGCACTCCTAGTTTTATGGCTTTATGAGAGCCGTTCTATCATGGCTAAAAATGGACATACATACCACCACGACGACGATGACGACGACGATCCTGATTGACCGGGTCGAAAGTACTCGGCACTGGCCTAACCCGCCAGCATTTCGTTAAAATAATCCACAGCAAATACTTAGAATGGTTAAGAAGTTATTCGAGTAACATATTGAAAGCAAAGCTCTATTTTACCTGCAGGCTAAAATATATCACCGGTATGATGAAGAAGAAAAGAACGAATAGAACGATCAGGAATTTTTCCATTTCGTTGTTAATTTGCTTGCAAAATCAAAAGAAAAAAGAAAACACAATCGAAACGCTTGAATAGCCACTTAGAACTGCGAATTTCTGTTTATATCGACGAGAATCTTATCAAGTCCCCTACAAACATATGTACATATGCAGGAATGTATATTGTTAGGTATGATTAATCTAATCGTTTATATATCATAAAGGACCATAGACATACCGAAAGCAAACTCACGACTGCGATGATTCTGGGATCCTCGATAACGTGTACCACAGCACTTTTGAACAATGATCCAGAGTAAGAACTTTTTGGAAAATGGGAAAAAGGAATCACTCGGAATCACTTTAGGGGTCTAGATAGATATGTATTATGTAGATCTACCTGTAGCAGAAAATATACTATTGGCATGATTAAGAAGAGTAGGAAGAAAACAGCCACATAGATAATAAATAGATCCATTGTGCCGTCACAAAGGAAGTGTCACACGAATCGTTTGAATAGTCACTTAACACTGAAAACTTCTATTGCCGCACAATGAGCCACGAATTCGCTATCTAGATTGGCCAACTTAATAAAATTTGAAGGCTTATCACTCTTCTGTTTTTAATTTATATAAAGGAAACCACAAATTGACGATAAGATTGCCCGAATGTAAAATATAATATGCCGATTAAAAAAACACATTGACACTAAAGATCCTGTGGGTTGCATTGGCCGGTCTCTTCTTTCTTTCTTTCATTCACTCTTATTGTCAAATTAATGCAATTCAAAAAAGTTCTTGCTTTTAAAATTCAAAATATAAATAGAAAATGGAGAACTGGATGCCACCTACCCCGACGTGGTTGGCGCTGACTAGGATGCTGTTGGCGACGGCTTTGACGCGGTGGTTGCCACACTTCGTAACAGGACCATAGCAAGAAACGCAGGCAACAACATAGCACGGCACAGGATAGGAATACTATGAAAAAACCCGAAAAATAGGCCAAAATATCCTCCATTGTTCACATTTGGAAGAAGCGCACACACTTTCAATGGGATAATAAACTGGGGTATTCAGATTCAGATTCGCTCCATATAGAGGTTGCCGGGCAACTGTTCCACTATCCATCACAACATTTGGAAATGCTGAAATGTGTCTACCACTGCGAAAGGGAATGGCACTGGAACGGAAACTTATCACAGATTGTTTATTAGTTGACTTGTTCGAAGCAGGTGAAGCGGGCGAGCGATAAGCAGTCTCACATTGTGATAAGATAAGATGAGGTTAAAACACACCGTAGACTTGCATGTGACGAAATTCCGCATACATACACCTTATAAAAACTACCTCCTATACATGTATTTGCAATACTGCATCTATGATAAAGAATAATTGCACTGCACGTGACTTGGGATCAAGAACCGACCATGTCTTCCCACAAAATAACATCTGGTCCTGTGGTTAACTCTGAATCGGCTTAATCTCGTTTGATTATCAATATAAGACAACAAAGTTTGTATCTTTAAGATCTAGTTAAATAAAAATGACAAATAAGAGAGGAAACAAAGAAACGCCTGGGACATAGCTGGATGATAGCACAATATTATTGCAGATTGGTTTGAATATATTGTCTTGTGGTTATGTGAATGTTGGTAGCCCATTTCTTGTGCTAAGCATTGTCTAATCTGGGAGTTTCATCGAAGTTTGATCATTCAAAGAAACGGAATTTCAGTCAGGACAGAATATTTCTACTCATATGACAGATTAGGAAACTCTGAATCACTCTGGAAGAGGAAAGTGAAACCTTAAGGAGACTAGATCCAAGGAGACTATAGGTATGTATATTTTCAAAGGTCTAAAAGTCTTTACTTGGGTTGTATAATTTATTGATTAGGACGATAAGCCGTGATCGTATTGACTATCTTGCTCCTGCGACTTGCTCAATGTACAAAAATCTTACAGAAACGAACTATCGTGAGCTCTTTGCTCAAAATGAAAACAACTCCATTTTAGTAAGATGTTTATATCTTTTGATTACTTTTAATTAATTATTTCAGAGCAGTGTTACTAATAAACTAGCACCGTGGGAAAACAAACAAATTTATTGTTGCACAAGGGGAAACAGAGGGTCGGAAAATGGGTTTTCAAGGTCGGGGTTTTTTTTAATCTGCTCACCTGGCGCCGAACAGTGTCGCAGACTGGCCATCGGTGATGTTGGAAAGGAGGCGCTGAATCTGCTCATTGGTGGGGCACTAGCTCTGGCAGGATTATGCCTTTTGCATTTTTTGCACACATATTTCTATAAAACACGAAAGGAAACTACTTTACACTGCTTTTCCTTGTGCGTTCAACTGAGTCATCGACTTATTTTCGGACTTACGCTCACAGATATATAGACAATGACCAGAAATATAATTAGGAGCACACTGAACTCGTACCAATGGAGCTTGCCAAACATATTGTGGCAATGCGGAAAACCTGGAGGCAACTGTCTTTCCATTGCTTTCAATAGGCAGGCGGGTGCCTCACTATAAATGGCTACATAACTAAAAATTGACCACAAATGGGCAAACAGAAGCACCCTTACGGGGCGTAATCGATATCTTTTGATATCTTATCTAAAAATTACATCAAGAGCTCTTTTATCTTAATTTTCTGTTGATGGATGAGCTTGCTCACCTGTATTGAGGTTTAACTCTGCGCCAGGTGGATCTATCCGTATAGAGCGAAGCACACGTGCCGGCTGTCTAGAGCCTGCTGCACGCCCTCCACCATGGCCCTGTGCTGGTTGGGTTACAACGTTTTTGCGCATGGCGCAGAGACAACACACCTACAGACAAAATGTTGGGTGAAAGGGGATCTGGGAAATCTGAAAATTCAAGCCAACTTACTCGCAATAGAATAGCAACAATTACCAAAATCAGAAACCATCCAACAAAGACTGTTATATACAAGCACATAATGGCCAACTATCCGAATGGAAGGTGAAACTAAATCGAATTTACCACCGAATCGCGCAAGAAACTTTACTAAAATGGCATAAAACAATTTGGCATGGCAGGCAGCGCTACGTACTACTCTTATCGCTGCCAGGGCAAGTCAATGATTAGTAATATATATATTTTGTATAAATAAACACAAATGAATGACTCTTCACACATACACAAACAGGTGGATTTGCAGGTGGCACCCAGTTGACATTATCAATGCACTGAACAAATACCTAATGTATGTCCAACCATCCAATCAGATGGGAGTAAGGTTCGAGCAGTTGTAGGAAATGCTTAAACTCGACCTAATCCATTTGATTTCGGCTAAAGCTCATTTAGTAAAGAATTATACACATTTCGCTGGCATTTTTCTCTCAGTGTTTGGAGAATACGCACCTGTGTTTGTTGGGCGACGACTGGGAGGGGCTATGGAAACTTCTGCGTCGTATACGCCGGAAGCATTGTTACGTCTACTCTTAAAGCACAACTGTTAGATTGCAGAATGGAAGTGTCTTTAGATATACGTAGGTAGTTCGAAAGGGAAGTGACCACACTTACAACAGCCACCAATAGAATCAGCAGCAGAATATAGTACAAATCGGTTAGATACATTTTCCCCTTGCAAAAAACCGAACCCAATTGAATGGGGGTAGATTAGAGAACTGATGTGAGGAATGGCGTTGAAATTATTCAGGTAACAATAGCTCATTTCATCGTCAATTTGTGGTGTTAGCCACAATTATACCCCCGCAATGACTGTATTTTTGTACTATCTTATCGACTCAGAGCTTTTTTTTATGGAACTGAAGCTTTAGGACGACTGGGAGTTGTCAAGAGTGTCAATTTGTTTATACTTGTTAAGGGGGTAAAGTCTTACCCTCAATGGCCAAACGCAACATCATCTCATGGCGCAGTAGCCGGGCATAGACTCGCATATTCCATTCTTGCAATTTCAACTTAACGAACAGATAGCACTCCTTGATATGTAGATGCGGTTGAGTTTTCTATATTCAAGTACAAGATACGCTTCATGAGCTTACCCTTGTCACCAGAGTTAGAATTATAAGCAGAAAAAGCCCACACAGCCAAAACTCCGTGTACATTGAAGGATTATCAATGATTCAATTTGGATTTTGTGAAAACAGTTCTCATTCCGAAAACAATTTTGATTGATAGAACAGTGACTCCTGGGAGCAGAGACTTACCCGTCACACTTTGGCCTGGGCCGAAGCAACAGATCAACGATCTCAATTTGTAGTGCGGGCAGACATAGGTCTGTAAGAAATCGGCAAATCAGATTCACTTGTCTATATGAACGGATCCTGCACTTACCCGCAGCAGTATGAGGAATATCAGGAAAAAGGATATAAAATAATAATATTCCACAAAAGACATTTCAAGCGGACAACAAGCAACAAGTGCATGCAAATGAGCTGGGGCAAAAACATGAACTAAAACTTATCATTTTGATAAGGTGGGCTGCTCAGTGATAAGATGAGATAAAGCTTTGCGTCATTAATCGCAAACAATGTGTGTAAAATGAAATAAATATATAAAAATAAGTAAATATGCGAATGCATATGTGGTAGAGGAAAGACATTATCAGGAATTGTGGAGCATTTCAAGCAAATCCAATTCTAATTTTAGACAAACCACGAAGCACACACACACATTTATTCACATTTGTCCATTTGTGTTTTATCTAAAGATTAGTTAAGGTTGTCTCGTGATAACTTAACATTTATTTTATTAAGATAGTTTGCCTTACCATGCTTAAGTCTTTTGGCATTCGAATTGCCCCCATTACAGACATTGCTCCGGAGTTTGCCTTTCATCTTGTAAAAGGCAAAACTGAATATGACAAGATTAGATCGAAAGTGCAAGCAATCAACCCAGAAAATAGGTTCATCATCATTGTTTGAACTTCGAACTACCTAAAAATGACGAATGTTTTTTAGCTGCTAAAATCTGATTTAATTATTTCACAATTTCAGCTGTTTATCTTATCAAGTGATTCATGCTAATATTAACTTGTTAACTAATCATGCAATCATTGAATCCCTGCCACTCAAGTCTTAATTTTAATCTAAGACCACATATGAAATTTTTGAATTCGAATTGAGAACTTGTGGCAAAGGTTTTTGAATGAAAAACGACTCAGTTTAAACCTACAACTATGGCTGATTAAGATGTTTCAATGAAATAGTTTAGCGTTGGCTTAATCAAACACATATGCAGGTTTTGAGTTAACTTACTGAATCTATTTAGATTTTGAGTGGGAGGATTATTATTCTGCTGTCGTCGTCTGGTCTTGCGTTTTGCTTTGGCATATGCATTAACAACAAACTGTGGATCAATTTAGTAATTAGTTTATCCATCCAAACAAAAATAATGATACTCACTATTACAATTAATAGGAGAACCAACAGAAAATAGCCGAAACCTGAAGCGGCATCCGACATTTTTATAATAATTTCTAAAAAATCGACTAAAGCAACAATCTGGCTATGACAAGTGCCATTCGATAACTGACCGTGGGGATAGTTCAGGCAATTTTAAGGCAAGCGTTATTATCTTATCAAAAAATTGATTGTAAACCAATTGAAACGATGAATAAATGTTGGTAAAAACAATAACAACAATAAGCACTCCTAAATAGGCCCTTACCTGTGCGACTTGTTCTGCCGACGACCATCACGGCGATCTGTTGGTCAAAAACAAAAGGTAATCTTAATGAAATCTCACTTCTGACACACTCACTTTGATCATAACGCCGATTCCTAAGAACAGGAATAGCAGGCAGATGTATAATCCGACTGCCAACATTTCAAATGCTCCTTTAAACTCTTTGTCCAAAGAATTAACAAGTTCAACTGAAAAGCTTCAACACACAAATTGCCAATAATAATTTAAGAAGTCAACTGGTTTCTATACCCTTGCAAAAGGAGTATTTTACTTTCGATACAATGTTGGCAACTAGGACATTTATTTTGCTAGAAGACCTCTTTGTTTTAAACCTAAAGGGATCATGTTAAAGTGGAAGGATCAATGCTTGAATGAGTTGTCAGCAATTGAGTAAATACCAGAACTCGCTAAGACTTAGGAGCATTACCCTACCGAATGGTCCTGGTCTGCGGTTCCCACAATTACCAATAATCCCTTGGTTAACTTAATTTCCAATATCCAATGGTTTATCTAAGGGCATCCATAGTTAGTGTATGCAAGCTTCGTCTAGGGGTCATGTTGGCCCGGCCCCCATGATTTATTTTCCTTATCAATAATTGTTCTTTGTGATAAGGCAGACAACTTGTTGCCCGAAATCGCAGAACCCGATTAAGCCTTATCGGTTAAGCCAAACGCAGTGGCAAAACAAAATTGAGGCAAAGTCTCCGCGCATTGTGTCTGTGGAATTCAAGTTCAAGCCACAAACTGACCCAATTTAATAAATCTGAAGTAATTAAAGTGAACTGCACAAATAATTATAGGGCGGTGCAGAGCCAGAAGGAAAAAAATACGTCTAACGAAAAACGAAAAACAAAAACTTTGTTGAAATGTGATAATTAATAGCTTGGCCTGGGAGAGGCAACGATGGTTAGTTGGTTGTTTTGTTTATACCCTGTATCCAGTCGTTGTTTAGGGTATATATGTATATGTTATCTAGCTATGGCATGGTGAGAAGGGACCAGGAATTAGAAAGCTACTCCTGAGGACACCTGTAGACAAGCAAGAGTTGCTCCTTGAGGCTTCCTAATAATTGAATAAACTTGGAAGTCAACACACATTCTCATCAACATTTCCATCGTGAAGGGTCTGGCGTGGGAAATTTTTCAACGACCATCTCTGAGGTAGAGGGTAACTTAAAGTCGGCGTTTCATCTCATGTGGAGATAAATTTAGACTTCAACTGCGCCCAAGACAATGAAAATTGTAACGAAATGCGAATTTTTTTCTTTTATTGTTACAAATCGGCAACGGAACGTGCGAGTTTACGTGAAAAAAGATAAATAAAACCAGCCCGAAACAAAAATTAGACGATGCCTTGAACTGAAATTAATGAGCCCGCTTTAGCCCCGGCCAGATGAGATGGCTCAGCATTTCTTTTGTTATTCCGTCAATTGGTAACGCCTCAAGTCAGCGGCAGAGCCCGTTAGCCAGCCAGCCATGCCCAATTGCCCCCGGCTCCTACATGGCTCCAACTTTGGCTCCAGCATAGCCACCACGAGTGCATCCATCTTTGGTGTTGGGCACGCTTCATGCTTCAAAGCGGATTTGGTTTGTTTCGTTTTTTTTTTTCTGTGGGTTGGTAAATTTGTAAGCCTGGTCAACTTGCAATTGATTTTGAATTGAATTACTTGTACATACATACTTATGTATGTACGTGTGTATATTTCATTAAAAAAGAAACAACAAAGGCTGAACAAGTGTCAAGGTTGACCTTTTCGTAGTTGTTGTTGTTGGGGGATATTTTGTTTATACGCTGTATTTAAGCCCCAAAAAGTAGATTAGATCAAACCCAACCAAACCAAATGTCATTCCCATTGACATTTCCTTCCTCTTGTGCGCTGTATCATAATTATGAGCTATTGGATAAATTTTCAATTTGCATTTCTTTGCCCAATGTCAAGTTCAAGATTATGAATACATTTGTCCATACACATGCGTGTATTTCCGCACAAGTCTTAAGTATTTTCCGCACAACATGGGTAACTTTAACCACCAGCCAAGCAGCAAAACATAGAAAAACTTACAAATCATTCCAAATGGACAAGTTCCGGCATTTGGGAAGTTAATTTTGGTTTTCTTCGGTTTTTAATCCACTAAAAGCCGAACCATTGTTAGCTTAAATTATGTGAATGTGAAATGCAAATCGTAGCAGGTAAAATAATCTGCTGGTTATGACTCTATGAGTGGGTGCGGGTTGTTGTCAGTTAAATCTTTAATCATTCGTCCATTAAAAAAGCTACGGGTTCTCCACTGGCGGGGAAGGAGGTAGACGAGGAGGCTCCAGGAGGCAAACGTTTTGATTAATTCGACATGAAATCTGTATACCTTATAAATAATCCGTCCAATCATTGTAAGACCACACTCGAATTTGGACTAATATTCCAAAATAATAGTATTAGAGGATCTCTTAATTGAAATTTCTTTACCCTTTCAAAATAGAATTCATTGTAAACCTCTCGGGCATATGTTTTCACACTCTTCCAAGTCGAAATACCTTCAGCAAGTGTAGACAACAAATGACTTAATCAGGCATCATAACCAATTCAGAGCCAAACTAAATGATCTGCTAATTTAAAAACAACGCCCCGTTCCTGCCTCATTAATGAGCCAGTCACAGAACTTAAAACTTTAGTTTTTTGTCTTGCTCCGAATCGGCGATGTAATTAATTTTCGATTCGCCACTCTTTGGGTGAAGTCAACCTTGAACTTCAGCTGTCTTGGCGCATTTATTAGAACGTAGGCGCTCAAATGGAGATTGACTTTCGCTTTTTGTGTACCTACATAAATATGTATAATCCGTGTATTTTATGTGACTAAGCAATGAAATCATACGTAAATTGCAGTTCTCTCAGACTCTTACATAAATCCAAGTCCATAACATAAAAGAGAAAATGAATGTAGAGCACTATGACATAACAAACAGACTTTTGGACTCACATTAAGGCTAATTAGTTGGTTAATAAACAAGAGATGGAACTCGTACTGTGCTGGGCTGGAATGGATTCGTCTGACCTGGAGTGTCTACCACATGGAGGAGGCACATGAGAAAGAAACATTTTACCCCGCGTTGCATGGTCTTTCTTTCCGCCAGTCACAATTAGCAGATTACCAATTGGGAATGTGGCAAACAGGTGGTCATGCACTGGAAAAATTCCAATATTCAAGTCAAATTAGATTTGTTTTGATATGAGTCACCATTTCAATCATATTCAATCAAGTTGCGATCAAGGCTTAATCATTTACAAATATCTTTCTTTGGCGTTTTCCTCGCTGTGTACTCACTCCTGGTCTATGGCTATGTTGCTTGATGATGGTTGACTCCCATGTCTATAATAATTTCCCATTGAACCTGACCGTCGTCGACATTGTTGTTGTTGCTGATGTTGTCGCTGACTTTTGAATGCAAACACACACACAGAAAACACAGTTATGATTATGAGAGGTTTTTGTTTGTGACAATCAACTTCCTCGAAACGTGCCGTCTATCGTTGCCGCTGCTGCTGCTGCCTTTTGAGTTTTTGCTAGCTGTAATCGCAGTTGGACTTGGATTTTGCATAATGGTCAGCCAGTTAACCAGTTAAGTCGTGTAATGAATTTTGTGACTCTATTATTATGATGATGACAATGGCTAAAAGGCAGCCAAACTACAAATAGCTGATACACACTCGAAAAGGTTTGCTCCTCAAAGTGTTTCCCTTTTCATTGTCGATGAGATGACTAATCAAACAAATCATTTATGAATGCATGCCATATAATTATAATTAGGGCTGGGCCCTGGGAATAATTGTGCAGTAAGTAATAATTAACCGAATTCAAGTCGTGCAGCAAGTTTTTATTTTCATTTGACGTACACACACACACACTCAAATACATTCATATCTAGCATATAGTGGAAATATGTAATAACAAGAAAAAAAATCACTGAAAAGAAAAGCCAGCAAATTATGTGAACTTGTTATATCACCTGGCTATGGCTCTAGCTGTTGCTCTTGCTCTTGCTCTGCCACTGATTGGCGGTGAACAGGCTTCAAACACTTTTCAAAAAGCGGCCGCAGCAACTGCACTTTCTTCGCGTTACGCTTCTTTGCATGCATTGCCAAATCATTTATATATCTCTATATACATATACGATATACTTACATATAATGTGGGTATATGTATTGCTGCGGTCAGTGTCCAGACATTGAACGCCAAGCAATTCAAATTGAAATGCTTCAATGCGGTTAGCCAAAAACTATATACTTATACATACATATATACATATATATGTATTTGAAAAGTAAAAGATGCAAGTGCAGCAACAGCAACAGCAGCATCGGCCACGGCACAGAAACGCAAAAGTTCAACAGACTAAAATAAAGTTGGAGGCGTCATCGTCATCGCCATCGCCATCGCCATCGTCTTCTTTGCCTTTTCATCTTCTCTCCCACTTGTTGCAAGTATTGTAAATTAATTCATATTAGCAAAAACAAATTCCCTCCATCTGTGCGTCTATGTATCTGTGTGTGTCTGTGTGTGTAAGTGTTAGCTTTTAGCATTTCATTGAGTTGCCGCACAGGTTTCTGTGGGAGCATCAAATGCAAACTGAAACTATATAAAAACGAAGGCTGAGAAAAAATCAGCTAGCTAAAATGTTAATTACTTTACTTACTTACTCACTTCTAGTTTGAAATGCATCTGCATATGCACATAGGCCAGCCAATCAATTTATAATTTGCATTGGTTATGGGTAAGAAGCCAAACTTAAATGTGTCATTTGGCAAAACAAAAGACTTAAGAAACGAACTTCATTTCAACTGGCCTCCGCCCCAAAGTCCAGCCCATGCCCAAGCCCATGAAAGGTTGTTGTTGTTGTTAGCGTTGCACACAACAAAAGAACATAACTGTCGCTAGAAACTCAAAACGCATTTAATTCGAAACTCGAAATAAGTAAAGAGAACCACCTCGATGGAGTCAAACATCGGGAAAGAGAGTCAGATGTACCCAAAGAGAGCCAGAGAAACAAAGAGTGTGGTCTTCGGTTGGCGCTCTCTGGCCTGCGGTTTTTGGTATAAAACATAAACAAGCCAAAGAAAGCCATTCATTTTGTTGTTAGAGGCTGGCGCGAACCGTTAGTTGGCAGCAGCCGGAGATACAAAAATCGCTTCAAGTGCAACAGTGAAGACATTTCCCATGTCTAAAGATTCAATTACACCATTTTAGAGACCAAGCGAAAGAAATATAATATTCAACCCAGTGAAGTGAAGTGCCGGACATTTGTATTTGTTGTTTTCGCCTCTTAAGGACACTCTTAAGAAAGGATAAACTCAATTTCACATTGATTGGATAATTAATAAAGTTCAGATTCAATTTCATTGACATGCAGTAAGTAAATTTTTTTTTTTTTGGTTTGGCCATGCCAGCACCAAAGGTGAACCAAGAGTCGGTTATAATTAGCATTTGGATTTGGGGCCCCCTTCTGGGGTTTGGGGTTCTCTCTGTGAGCTGTGGTTAACAATGATTTGTAGTCGCCGACGACGACGACGACGACGACGCCGCCGCCGGCAGGCAACCACGAAATATTCTTTTGAAACATTTCAAAACCCCAACCGAACAAACACAAATATCTTTGTATTTACACACAAGATTTGTTGTTGTCTTTTCGGTTTTCCTATTTTCCACTGGCTTGGCGTGTCTCTGACTTTTCCTTCTAGTCTTTTTTTCTCTGTTTCTGTTGTTTTTTTTTCCGCTTGGCGTGGGAGTTTCTTGTCTTTGGCTTTTGTTTGGTTTTCCATTGCTGTTTGGTGTGCAGTTGGCAGTTACCTAATCTCATTGTCTAAGAAGGAGAGTAAGCACTAATGTGTAATAATTTATATTATATATACCATGTAGTTGAGCATTTATGTCAATCAGAAAGCCCCAGCTGTCCATCTGTTTGCCTACGGTGGCGGTGACGATGAAGGCGACGCTGACGCTTACGGTGACGGTGACTATGAGTCAGATTGTGTTTTTTGTGGGCCTGGTCCATGCCAACTAAATAGATCACAATCTCTAGCCCAAAAGTCAATTGCATCATAAAGTCCTTTCTAAAATTCAGATAGATTACATACTTGCGTATTATATAAAGCCAACAAGAGACTGACCCAGATGGATGGACAGGGAGTGGGGGAATGGTATCAAATATACACGGACTATGGCAACAAGGCGTATACGCAATATTTCATTTCATTTTTGCTTTTGGGGCGTTTGGAATTACAGTTATGCATAGACACAACGCGGTTACGCACAAAAATGCGCAATTGACCAAGCGTGCCTAGGCTTCAGGCTGCCAACCACGCCCTGATACCACGAAACCCCGGCCAATTCCAAGTCAAAGACATTGGAAATAAGTTTCATCGATTTGGCTTTTGATATTCGATTTAAATAGTTGATATGGTTGGGTGTGTGTGTCAAATGAAACACTGTGAAAGGCCAAATCCGAAAAGGAAAGCTTTGCTCTAATTGTCAAACCTAAAGGCCTAAAGACCATGCATTAGCTGCAAAATGTTTTAACAGATTTGTAAAAATCCAAAATGAAAATGTGTAGCACATAAAATCCATTGCCAAGCAATTATACCACACACACACACACACACACAGGGACAAGCACATAATTCACATGGTTAAAAAAAAAGCAAATCAGCTAAGCACATTAAAAATCAACCTCACAAATGCACGCACATTAACAAAGTTTAATTTCATACAACAAAAAATTAAAGAAAAAACGAACAACAAAAAAGCAGTGCAATGTAATTTGGTTTTTTTCTGTGCCTCTTTTGGTCTGGTTATTATTTTTTGGGTTTTCCTTTTGGCACTTTACACAGTTTAATGGCAGTTCCAGAGGCTGCATAAGTGAAAAAGAGCGTTTGTTAGCGAGCTTGTATTTTAATTAAACTATAAAATAAAGTAGGTACATACACTTAGCTAAGTGAAAACAAAAGATTTAGGCAACAAACTCGACTGTTAAATGAAAGCAAATTGACTGTGAATTAGGAAAAGCGAAGGGAAACGATAAACACGTTAAGGCCAACACGCTGAAAGAAAAGAGATGTTGGTTTAATCAATTCTAATAAAGTTTTCTCTATTTCTCTGACTTATAAATTAATGTTGTTTGCCCGTTGACCTCTACGAATTTGACATAGAAGAACTTTTAACTATTAACCATGACTTTGTAGGTAAAAAGTGCTCGATAAAAAGTAAAAGTTGTCTGTTTGTTCTTACTTACTACTAACTAAGCAATGTTTTTTCTATTTCGGATAACTCACTTTTCTACTCAGATTAATGATGCCAGTTTGTTGAGGAAAATGCGAAATTTATATAATGTTCTGCCTTGCTCAAAATTTCGTCAGCCGACACTTGTTCAGTTATGTCACCAGCATTTAAACTGTCCGCCTAACATTAAGCACACCCAAAACACATTTAAGGAAATCAAAAGCAAATATAGTCCGAAGCACCTCTCGAGTAATAACATAAAACTAATACGCAACGAAAAAAGGCACACACACACACACTCCAGATTCATTCACACATACATACACTTGTGGATATGTATAACGAAACCGCTTTTGCAGTTGTGGTTAATGGGAGCCAGAAGCAGAGACAGTAATAGAAACAGAGACAGGAGGAGGAGATCAACATCCAAGTAAAACGCATCGTCTCTGTCTCTGTCTCAGCCTCAGTGTCTCTCCCCAGTGGTATGTGATGCAATTTTGTGCCACATCTGGACTACATACCAGCACCGGAGTAAGTTCCAGAGACATGCAATGTTGCCATTTATGGCAGACAGCCTGACTGTGTCTGGATGGATGGATGGATAGAGATTACGAGAGTTGATCATATGTAGAGCACTAGGAAATGTCTGGGGATATTTTTTGTGATGCAAGTGGGCACACAACAAGTTGTGATATCGGACTCAAAATGGACGATCTACGATCTATATAGAAACCGCTACATGCTCTCTAGTGGAGAGTATTGCCATGATGAGTATTCCCATGATCGTTTCGCAAAAGGTTCGTTGACAGTGACAATGCAGCTGCCGTTGCTCAGCAGCCTCCTAAGGCGACTTAAAGTTCAAAGGTTCATCATCAGCAGCAACTGCAGCGACAAAAGGCAGCCAGCTAAAAACAGGCTTCAACTTACCTGACAAAT
This sequence comes from Drosophila tropicalis, assembly GCF_018151085.1. Taxonomy (NCBI): domain Eukaryota; kingdom Metazoa; phylum Arthropoda; class Insecta; order Diptera; family Drosophilidae; genus Drosophila; species Drosophila tropicalis. The sequence continues at coordinate 2,429,472 of NW_027173049.1, read as the reverse complement.
TACTCGTACTAGCTAACTAGAATTGCCAGTTACATAACGCAGTTTGCTTTATTAACGTGCCTTAATTATCGCACTCCACCTCACCCCCCACCCTTTCCCCTTCAGTAGAGTGTAACCAGAGTTACTCCGCCCGCCCGTTGCCATTTCACTTGGTCAAGCACTTAAGCAAAACACGCGATTGGCATGTGAGGCAAGAAAGAAAAGTAAAAGTCACAATATTTGATATAATTTTTTTTATTATGTGATTTTCTACGATGACTATTACCCAATGACCTCGATTCGGCTATCCATCAAATGACATTCGATTATTCTCTTTCCCCTGCTTTGCCTGTTAACTCCTTCTCAAGGGTATCTCTGGATTGGTTTCAAATTTTTGTTGTCTGCTTGGCCAACGATTTGCACCCTGCTCCCGGCTCCCTCCCTCCCTTTGGGCATAACAAGTTTTCTTGGCTTTGGTCTTGCATAACTTGTGCCTTCTTTGGTTGGCTTTGGTTTGGCTGCATCTTCAGCATCGATTTCATCGTTGCCACAACAAAATATTTTCCCGCGTTTTTGTTTTATTTTTTTTGCAACTTTTTTCTGTGCTTTGCCACAGAGTTTCCCATATCATAAATTGCCTGAATTCAACTCTGTCTCTGGCTTGTTGCTTATTTGTTTTTGCAGTTCACATTTAACCCTGCTACTAGTCCTGGCAATAGCCACTGCCCTGGCGCAAGGAGCTGCCACTGGAGCTCCCTCAGCCACGGCTACCACTGCCCAGCCGAAAGGATTCTCTGCACGTTCCCTGAATGTAAATGATGCTGCTGGTGCGGACGAAGAGGACGACTTTGAGACGCAGGCCCAAACACATCTGGCATACAGGCAGCAACAGCGACCCCTCTACGAATATAGCGAGGAGGAGCAGGAGGAGCCGGCGCGTCAGGTTTACATAAATCGGAAACAGCAGCAGCAACAACATCAGCAAAACAACTACTTAAAGAGTCAAAGCCAACTCAAGAAACCACTGAGCGAGGAGAGCGAAGAGGAGGAGGAGGAAGAAGTGGAAGAGCCCGATCGTTTGTCGACGTTGCTTAGCAAGTCATCCTTTACCTGCAATGACCGCAATTCTGGGTAAGAATCTTGGCAGATATCTGTAAGGATTCCCTTAACCGCGTTCCCTTTCATTTCAGTTACTACGCCGATGAGTCATTAAGCTGCGAGGTCTTCCACTATTGTCAGGAAAACCAGAAGCATTCGTGGATATGCCCAGAGGGATTTACTTTCCATCAAATTCATTTAATCTGCATGCCACCATCGCATGACAACATTTGCAAGCAATCCTCCAAATATCACATTGTCAACGATTACCTGTACAAGCCGATCAATCTTCAGGAGCACCAGAGCAAGCCCAATGTGACCTTGCGCTACTCCGAACGCTATTTCCCTGAGAACTACTACGAACACGAGCGTTACGATGACGAGGAGGAAGAGGATTTGCCTCCAGCCAGGCCAAGAGTACAACAGCAGCAGCAGCACCGTCAAGTGGTGGCTTATCAACAGCCGCAGCATCAGGCCCAGTCTCAGTCGCAGGCCCAGCACGTGCCCCAAGTGCGCGTTCAGTATCAACCTCAGCCACAACAACAGGTTGTCACCCAGATCCGTCATCAGTCACAGCCACAGCCGCAACCCCAGCCCACCACTTTGGCTTATCGTAAACCGCTGCCCGCAACCACCATCCAGCCACAGTTGCAATTGCATCACCAGCAGCTGCATCATGCCCAGATCCAACCTCAGCGGCCGCAGACAGTGGCGCCAACCGTAACGCCGACGCCATATCGCTTCTTCACAGCCGCCCCCCAATTGCAGCATCTGCAACAACAACATCAGCAAGTCTTCCGCACACCCGAGGAAATAAATATTTCGCTGCAGCAACGCCGGCCGCAGGTCTTTATAGCCACAACGCCGCGTTACTATGAGGATGAGTATCTGTATGAACGAAGGAAGTAAATGAAGAGCAACCAGTCTTGTCGCCCCTTTTCTGTCCATCATCCACTTTTAGCTTTACTCCCCCTTTCCATCACCCTGGGTGGAATTATAGCGCGAGTTTTGTGTACCTATTTTGTAATATTTAATATCCTGCTAGAAGAATCCTCCTTCTAACTGAATTTGTTAATAAAGAAAGCCACATTAAGTTAACAAGCCCAGTATTTACTGTATGTCGATCTCCATGAACTGATCAGCATTAGACAGGTGCACAGCCTGGGTTTTCGTGTCCTCCTCGACCACGAAATTTGGTCCAATCAAGCAGTTCTTGAGAACGGAGCCACTCTTCACCTGCGCCCGATGACCAATGATGCAATTATCTATGTTGCACCCTTCCTCTATTATGGCATTCGACATTATGATGGAGTTGCTCACTATGTTCTTCGGATTGATCACGCAATTCGATCCGAATACACTGAAATTGAGGGAGGTTTTTTCTGACAATTTGGCATTGTCGGCTACAATGATTTCCTTTGTCTGAGTCGACTTCACCATGGCGCCGGGAGCGATTAAAGGATGCGATTCCCCACAAAGTTGCAACCAAATGCTAGCCAATTTACGATTGATGGCTAAAAAGCTGAGCGTGTTATTGATACGCACGCCAATTGTTTCCTTAGGCGCCTGGATGGCATAGCAACGAACGAGATCACCATGATACGGGGCATGGGAGAGAGATTGATTGAACAGCGAGGTCTGTGTAATCTTGTGATCGAGGGTTGAGTGGGGAACGTACTAAATAAAAGACAACGTGTTTGATCAGTTGGAAGTGGTAAATAGAGAGGTGTCATTCTTACATGCAGAATATGATCCTCGTGCTTAGTAGCCACTCCCACCTCCGAAGTGGTGTCCTGTGTAGTTTTGGCTGGTCGTCTGGCATGTTGCTTCTTGATTAAGTGTGGCAGGAATTCACCCTTGAAGGTGGAAATGCTTTCCTTCTGCAAGAGACTTTCGGATTAACATCTATTTTCCCCTAAATTCTTTACTTCTACAACTTACACTATGCAGATAGTCTATGACCCATTTCTTTAGCACATAGATATGTGAATCGGACAGCCGACTGTACACATCCAATTGTCCCTTGTTCTTGACCAGATGTTTCTGAATATTCAAAGTGTCCTCGCAGTCGCTGGCAGCAAATACGAAAGCTAAGCGCTGCGTTGCCGGATGTATGCCGATCAAATCTCGTTCTGGCTTATGCTTGCTCTTGGGACCCGGCATTATCACATCCGACTCGAAGCCGCTTTTAAAAAGTAGCATGGCTAATGCGGCGTCGTGTTCCCGAAACTTGTTAATCAGCGGGTACAGCTTTACATTGCTAACCAAATCGCAGCTCATTACAAGAAAATCGGATTTGATGCGATCGTGTATATAGCGCAGACTGTCGGCAGTCCCAAAATCACTATCACTGGGAATGGTTGCATACTCCACTTTCAGCTTGAGCGGCGTATGTTCAAGGGCCAGTTGAATCTCTAATTTTTCTTGCTCGAGCACCACAACAATTACCTCTGAAATAACGTCAAAATTGTATTAAATACTCGTGGCACAGTTTTAAAAATTACCTGAAAAGTTGTGTTGTTGCAGCAGATTTAATGGATACCATATCAGTGGATAAGGCCCAACAGGCAGCAATGCTTTGGGCGCATCACCCAAAACTTCCGGCAAACGTGTGCCGCGGCCGGCAGCCAATATTACAGCCTGAAACATGTGCATGCTATTGTAGAGGATAATTCTTAATTTATTTATATTTCCAACTAAAGTTGCCAGTAGAACAACCTTTTTTACTATCGTTGTTATCGATATTTTCGAGTGTTAGCAAACGCTTGGAAACTAGCGGGCATTTTCAAACATTTAAAAAAACGGTAAATGTTTACTATTACTACTCGAGATTTCAGTGTTGAAAAGTGGAAAAATCGGGTAAAGCTAGATTTCAGTGTTGTCAATCGCTATTTTTTATTTGGCGCGCTGTTTGACTGACCTGGTAGCCAAATATTTTAATCTAAACTCAAAAGTCGAGGAATATTCGGCTGCTCTGGCAGCCGAATATTGTATTCTAAACTATATTTGTTCCATAAAATCAAGAAATATTGTAAACTCAACAATATTTTCGTTTGTTGAGAATAGTGCTAACAAAAGATTCAAAAAGCCCGCGTATTCGAGTATCCAAAATTCGGCATTCGGCAACACCATCTCAAAATTGAACAGCTTTTTTTAGCCGGAAAAGGCTACTTTTAGCTATAGTCCCGCTAAAAATATTAATTTTCTTTTGTTAATTACTCAAAAACTACGAAATAAATCGCCAAGGCGCAGCTGAGGTCGTGCTCGTGCAATTTTTCTCTTTCGTTTGATACCAAAATTATGTAGTTTAAGGGCGTTTTGGGCCCGAGTAGTAATAGTAAACATTTACCAAAAAAACAAGTGCCGATTTGGGTTCTGGTGTCCAAGTTTAGTTATAAGCATCTCTCTAATTTTGTAATAATTTTTGCAAGGATGTACAAGTTTTACTAATTCTCTTAATAAAATAAAACGAGTAACGCAACTGCAAAGCGCTCAAAAATTTAAGTCGCGTAAATCTAATACGAGAATATTTTGCGCCACTGTAAAGATTTGTTTCCAGATGGGGTACTGTATGGCAACACTTTGTTAAGGTCATTTCATAAATACAAGCGGTGCCCAACACTTGTTTCGACCTCAAATCATATGTTCGCAGTCATGTGATTGCATTGCCAATGCAAAATTTAAGTCAGATGACCAGTTTTTCCATCCAAATCCAGATTCCTTTATTTTTTATCCTTTATTTCTTTGTAATTACAACAGAAGAGCATCATGATCACTTTCTAAATGGAACAACAAAATTTTAATGCATGATTTGCGCGCTAGCACTTTTGTATACTATATAAATGGAATACATACATACATACAAATACAGAGTTTTCTTACATTTGGAATAGACTAAATACTTTAGCTACATACAATAAGTATTGGTGGCGAATTAAAATGGAAACAATAGAACAATAGATTAACAAATAGTATTGCTGGAATATGCACACAGATGTAGACGCACCCCCTTAATACTTAGAAAAGAACGTCATCGTCGCCCTCATCTAGAATGTTGTCTGCTTGCTGGCGCACATCAATTCCCTGTTGCAACAGCTCTGCTTTTTTAGCATCGGCCTTGATTCTGGCCTCACGCTTTTTGTCCTGAATCTTCTTAAGGCGGTAGAATTCTTCACGCTCCAGCTCATCCAGCTCGGAGATGATGTAGGCCAGTGTGCGATCAATACGGGGAATAATCACATGCTCAATGGCATTCACACGACGGTTGGTGATTTTGATCACCTCGTCCAATGTGACGAAAGATGTCTGAAGCGAAGCCAATTCCACCAATAGCTTGACAGCGCTCTGGTAGTTTTTCTTCATCTTAGCCAGCTGCTGGCCACCACGCGCCAAGCCAGCCAATTCGTAGGTATCGGCACCATCCTGGTACGACTCGAAAACTGGCAGAGTGACACCAGCAACATTGTCTTTTTTAGTACGGATTTTGATTTGGGCCTTGGTAACATTTTGAAGCACCACCTGATTAATGTCGCCCGAGGCAAATTTAGCCTCAGCCAACGAGAAGGCAGCTTCTTTCATAACATCGCCCATCAGAGTTTTGGTCTCAATGATTTTTCCCAGAATCATACGGAAACGCATTTGCAAAGCATCCGCCTTCTTCTTAAGGAGTCCATGACCCTTCTGGGCTCCTGCCAAACGGGCCTTCATCAACATTTGTGCACCTCGGGAGGGGAAAATTGGTAATCTATCTTTGCCAGACATTTTGCACGGATCACTTTTTGACTATTTGTTTTTCTTCTAATTAACAGCGACAGCAATATTCTCCGTATTATGCACGTCCCGATTAAGTGAAAATTTCCAATTGGACTAAGCAAGGTTGCAATTCTGAAGAAGAATCGATTGGACACAAATAATCGATAATAAACAGACATTTTGTTTCGCATATCGATAACAAATGGGCATTTTGTTCCGATAGCGCCGATAACCGATCAAAATTTATTCAAAGTTTTGTGCGCGCCGGGTATAAGAATAATTGGTCTCGACCTACAATTGTGGAGCCATTTTTGTCTCTTTCCACTTTCTACATAGCAAAACAAGCACATGCTCAAGATTAACATTCTTGACATTCATCAATATGCACCTGGTGCCGCAAGACCATCCTTAAGACAGACCCGACCGCAGAGTACAATTCCCAAAATAGGCACAGATTCTCTGCATCTTTGGAATGCCACTGTCGCGTCTCTTTCATTAAATTTATGGTCTTTTACAGCAAGATAAATTTAGTTGCTGTGAAAATGACCCAAATAAATGTGATCGGTAAAACACCACCTGAACAGATCAGCCAACGACCAAATTGCATCTGGCATCCAATTTGACAGCATGGAGCACTCTCCCAAAAGCAGTGGCCATAAGGTCTGAATTTGTGAACTGCTGCTTGCTGTTGTTCTGGCAGTTACTCTTGGCAAATACCAGCGTAAGGATTACACATGTTGTAAACGGTCTTCTTTGAATATAGTACAATAAACTATAGCAAAAATATTTGGGCGAGACGGTAAATTGTTTCAGTCGATGGTTTTTACACTAATTCTGATGGCGCTCCCGTGGTGCAAAACCTTGCACATAAAAAAGGTGGAATCTACAGATGGATGCTTTGCCGTTAGTTCGCTTCTTGTAGTTTGAAGAAAATTCTTTTATAAGCGATTTGAAAAGATCCCTGCTATGAAGGCAAAGCAATCTAGTTCTCAATGAGTGTCAGCTGCAGCTTCTTACGAGTACCGACCTGCCGCCGGAACTAATGGAGCTCAATAATATTAGCACCTGTTCAAAACATTATGTCGCAAAAAAGATCGAAGACATTAGACGTCATAATGATAATGTATTGCCCTTGACTAATGCCAGCTTTGATCGGCTGTTTAAATTAAGGCCAATTGTTCCTCACTTCTTTATTATTTATTTTGTTTGTTATGACCTTACCTGGTCCTATGCGCGTCGATAACTCGATGAGGCTCGCCGGCTAGCTATAATCGGGTCGTGGGATTCGATAACCCTGCCTCTTTCGCGCACAACAATAAAAAAATGTATCAAACACAATCCAGGGTACATCATTGAGAACGACATCCACTGGAGACTGTTACTCAGGACTAAAAAAAAATATTACTACATACATATACCTCGGTCATTACACACACACAAACGCTTCACACCCATCGGCTTGGGGATCTGGCCCTGGGCTTTGAATTGATCCCGGCATACCCACCCTTCCTGGCAGTTTTGGTATCCTACTGCCCCATATAAACTCATTGCTGGTATTATCGGTTCATTACCGATCGCTCATCCCATTTCTCCGGGTTTTATCCACCGTCCTCCCCCTTTTCCGACAAACCAAACTACTCAATATATATCATCTTTTCTCAATCGTTTATGATAATTTTATAAAATGATAGGTTAATCTAATTAATTCCAATTTTTACACGCTCACCGAGACATCACTCTGTCTCCAATGACCCGCTGTATTCGGGCAACAAAAAGAACAAAAAAAAAAATATAAATTTGATAATTTCTCCTTTGCTTTTCTTTTAGACGCCAACCTGACCATAGGGGACCTACCTAAAAAAAGAGCTCTTCTTTTATGATAAGGACTACGTGCAGATTACACCTATTGGAGTTTTTGTGGGACTAATACGTTACGACAAGAGATGTAGCGGCGGCACGTTTTACAATAACGAGATTAATTATAATAAAACCAGAGGGCCGGGGCTAACTTCGACCGCGTCAAAGTTTGTATACCCTTGCAACTTTTTTGGTAACTCTATCCTTACCTCTTAGCCATCAATGTGGAAGAACGTTTTATCTAAAAAGGCTTAAGCTTGAGAAAGAAAGGCCTACAATCATAGGAAATAACGAAGATATTGATCAAAGTCACTGTTTTCCACCGATCGTTCCTATGGGAGCTATATGATATAGTCACCCGATCTTTATCAAATTCGGCACAGTCATTAACATATATATTAAATTAAGAAATGTTTAATTTAAAAGCAATCGCGTTAAAAGTAACGAAGTTATTTACAAAAGTCACTGTTTTCGCCCGATCGTTCCTATGGGAGCTATATGATATAGTCACCTGATCTTGATCAAATTTGGCATAGTCGCTTATAGGCGTAGTAAACTCTCTAATATTAAGTTTCACGACAATAGCTCAGAAAATAACGAAGGTATTGAGAAAGTCACTGTTCGTGACTTGGCCGTTTGTATGGGAGCTATATTATATAGTCACCCGATCTTGATCAAATTTGGCATAGTCGTTTATAAGCGTAGTAAACTCTCTAATATTAAGTTTCACGACAATAGCTCAGAAAATAATGAAGTTATTGAGAAAGTCACTGTTTGTGACTTGGCCGTTTGTATGGGAGCTATATGATATAGTCACCCGATCTTGATCAAATTTGGCATAGTCGCTTATAGGCGTAGTAAACTCTCTAATATTAAGTTTCACGATAATAGCATAGAAAATAACGAAGTTATTGAGAAAAGTCACTGTTCGTGACTTTGGGGTTTGTATGGGAGCTATATGATATAGTGGTCCGATCCGGCTGAATCCGAGATATACAACGCCTGCAGTATATACAAGCCTACGTGCAAAATTTGAGCTCTGTAGCTCTTACGGTCTAGGAGGAGTTTGCGTTGATCCAGACGGACGGACGGACGGACGGACGGACATGGCTAGTTGAACTCGTCTCGTCGTGCTGATCAAGAATATATATACTTTGTATGGTCGGAGATGCTTCGTTCTATGCGTTGCACACTTCTGACCAAAATTAATATACCCTTTTTGCAAGGGTATAAAAAGAACAAACGATATTAATAATATTGAGACTCGATATTGGCAAACAAAAAAACGAGGCTCATTCGAGCGATTAAATAAAAACGAATAAATAAATTAAATAAATAATTAATTGAGCAAATTAATAATTAAATAAATGAATAACTGAATAAATAAATGTATGGGTAATTAGGATAAGGTTATATAAATAAATAGTAGTTAATTATGTATGATTTAGGCAATAAATTAGCTCTGTATGAGTATATAATATATATGTATATAAAAACGAGGACGATAAAAATAGACGGGGGATTACAATTTAAAAATAAATCGGTCTTGCGGGGAGCGTATTGGGTGATCACGTGGGGAACAGATTCACCTTACGACTCCCAAAGGATAGTTTAGGAGATTTATCTTACGCCGGCTTCTGTGAAAATTTCAGGTCAAACTCGTGTTCAGGCCGGAACTCCCTCTTCTATTTCAATTTATAATTTTCTCCTGAAGGCGAAATATGTGGTGGTCACGAGGCCATGGAGAATCTTCATAATTATGGGGGGAAATAAAAAACTTGGCCAGGCCCCGAAGATATGCGGCCTGACCCCTTGATGACTGCCGATTTGGTTGGCCTGTACGGAGAATTCCGAAGGTGAGGATAAGATTAGGACTAACTCCCCTGGGCCGTCCCTGAATATGAAAAATTCACTTACCCCTCTATCTTGTCCAATCCCGTATGGGCATATACCCAGGATCTGGCTTCCCTCTTGGAATATTTCACAGCATAAAATTTTTCTGGGTCCTCACATCACTTTTTTTTCCTTTGGTATTAATTCTTTTTTACGTTTTCTTTCTTAGGCTCTCGCCCTAACCAACCACTCTCGAGAACTACTTCGACCGATTTGACCTTCATCTGTCCCGACTATCCCGACCAGGAACAGTCCCACTCCGAAATCCTCTCTCTCAGATTTGAAAAGCCGGGCTACCGATCTTCTCATTTGTTACCCGCTGCCTTACCCGTTTAAGGGGAAAAATTCCCTACCTTCCTGTCTCCATTATCCAACACTACATATTTCCCGACCTATCGATAACTATAAACAAAAAAACACCCCAGCCATAACATGTTATAATATTTCTAGACTTTGCTTTGCGCCAGCAGCATGATCTTTCACTTTCAATTCGAAATCAATATATTGTGCATGATTTGAAATTTACTCACTCGAGCGACTATTTCATTAAAAAATCGATGCTCTTTTTTGAAACAAAGTCATCGACTATTGTGTATCAAATGGATTAATTTTGCCATCTCTATGTGTGGACAAATTTCAAAGAGGCACAGCTGTTTGAAAACTAGAAAACAATTCGTTTCAAAATAACAAATTTTCAGCTAAGTTATAAAACAAATAATGCTAAAGGTGCAGCGCGTGTGTCTTCACTTGTGGGACTCTCAGATATTATATAACAGTTCACGGCATTTCGCAAAAAAGAGTAAGGTCAAGTCAAACCACGGATCCATGTCGAACCCGAAGCCCATGGTGCACCAGGAGCTAATGCGTTATGTAAATCCTTATGCCAGGATCAATGTTTACTCTGATATTTTTGTGCGAATCCAGCCAGCTGATGTTCATCAATATACCAGCGGCGATGCTCTTATTGCACAGCTCCATGGCGATTCAGTGAAAAACTCAAATGTGTCACTCAATGTAGATATCTCGGATGATGAGAAAGTAGTTAATGTGCTGATAAAGAAGTCAGAGGAGAAATCTTCCAAAATATTTTGTCAGCTCAATATACCCGTTAGAGCTGATCTAAAAGTAGATGCTAAAGACAATGTGAGCGTGGAAGGCATACAAAGCGAAATCCTAGATGTCAAGACTGATGGTATTATCACAACTAAAAATTGCAAGGCCAATTGTATATCGTTATTTAGCGAAAATGGCAACATCGTTTGCCTAGGCACTTTACTTGGTAAACACACAGAAATAGAGACGCACAATGGGGTAAGCTTTGGATGGAGTAGATTGACTTCCTATCCCCTTTTGTTTTATCTTTAGAATATTTTAGAATATTTTTATGGAAAAGCTTCAAGGCAACGTTTTGAACTGCTCGACACAGTCGGGCAATATTAGTACAGACTGTTGCTACGTTGAGAAGTCAAGATTTCAAACTCTAACTGGGCGGCTGGAATTGAAAAATGTACACAAGACTAGTGAAGTGTTTGTTTATCAGGTCGGCGAAATAAATATGAGTAAGTTGGTCCTCATTAGTTGTCATATTTCACTGATATTCATTTGATTATTCTTTTAGCTGGTGTCTGTGGGACTCTGAATGTACTGACCAAAGGGGGCATCCTAAACGTTCAGCTAAGTGAGCTGATAGGTGAAAACAAAATTGTTGCCGATAATTTAGTCAATGAGGCTGTTATTAACATATCCCAAGTTATTGAGCAGGACATTCATATTGATGTGAGAGCCCCGGTTATTAAATTGGAGGATGAACTAAAACACGTGTCGCATGCCCTAAACGAAGATAGTAGTCAGTTCCTACTTAAAAACGAAAATAATCATCAATTGCTAGTCATAGGGACGAGCGAGAAGGGTGTTCGCCTAGGCAAACAATCGTGGAGCGATATGATGCGGCAAAAACTTGAAGCCCTGGGAAACGCAAAGATTTCCACTTAGTTTAAGATTAAGATTACAAATATATATATTTATATTGTGCCAGTAAGCTACAATCTCAGTCCATTTTTCTGTGGTATGTTCTCTAAGGAGTATCCTTTGTTTTTAGGCTTGGCCAGATCCCTGATCCTTATCCAGAGATTCACTTAGTCGCTCATGGGCCTTGCTGAAGATTACATCCTGCTCGGCCTTGAGTGACGACATAAAATTCTCTATTTTATCGACCTTTATGATCTCTTGCAAATCCACTACGCTATCTGCCTTAACCAACATGTAGGCCATAAGGCGGAGTAATTTAAAAGCATTCTCGACATACTGCTCTCGGGGAACATCGTCTTCCTCATCAGTATCGAAGCCGTCGCCACTGCTATTATCACCAGTGTTGCTTTCATTATAGTCCTCAATGTGTTGCCTTAGTCTTGACCAGATCTTGAGCAGATTAACAAATGCATCGCGATGATAGAAATATTTGAGACGCTGAAATTAAAAACCGGGATATGAGTTGCTATAGGTTTTTCAATGTTTGCTTCTTGTCTATTACACTGCAAATGTGAGCCAAGTCCTCGAGATATTCTTCTTGGCGCTCGCCCATGGGCAATAATTGCATTGGCTGCTGAAGGAACAGCAGAATGCGATTCAGGCAGTTCATAATGTTGGGAGCATAGACATCCATGAGACACCCATCCTGAGCCTCCGGGAGTTGCACGAGTATGGTGCAAATATTCAGATAGGTTTGAATGATCTCCACCTCGCAACTGATTTTCGGCGCACACGCGGAATAGCCCACATCGGCATCCTCTTCGGCATCAGTGTCTTCGTTGCTGGGGGGCAAGTCTCCATGATCTCCGTTTACTTCATCCGCCTGCTTAGCCTGGTCATCTCGCATGAGACGCATAAATGCACTGTTAACACCATCGCAGAGCTCTTGAACTAGAAAAACGTCTGCGAATGGCTTTAGATTGAGATCTGTGCCGGCATTTTCTTCTTCTACCATGGCACAACTGGCAAGCACAGCATTGATGGCTTTAAGCGTCGCTGAGAGTAACTCGTCGCTAACTGACTGTTGCAAAATGAATCCTAGATGCCTGGATGATCCCTCAAAAGCGGCAAAGCAAATGTAAAAATCAATAGCGAATTTCTCCTTTCCACTCATTACATGGGTCATGATGTATTGATAAACGCGCATTAGTTGTAGTAGCATGCCAGTGTCCATGCAGGTGGCCAACTTGAGAAGTGTCTCAATCCAATCCGGATTCATGGTAAGTTGCTCCACGCATTCTACCTGAGCACACATATTACCCAGCATTCCGATAAGGATTTCATAAAGTCGGACATCGTCACTGCCAGTGATGGCGTACATTAGCAGCCCGATGGCATCGTTTTCCAGAAGAAGGGCCACTAATTCCCGCGAGACAGACATATCCCACACTTTGCATAAAGCATCCTCTAACTCCTGGCTCAGCGGTCCTTCATCTTGCTGGCTGAGGCGCATCAGCGTCTGTAATACAAATCTTCTGCTGTACATTGTGTCTCCTACTGCATCCCCGCGCATGCGCTCCAGCAGCTCCTCCTCGTTTCCGTCGGAGTCGCCATTGCTTTGAATGTCGTGGGATGGAGTGTCTGGACTGTCTGGTTCTGACCCGCCAGCTTCATTGTGGCCCTTGTGATTCTCGGGCCCTGGCATGGATCAAATAGTAGATGTTATTTGTGGCTTGGACTTTAATTTCTTGTGTCAATCTCACAATTGGACACTTTTTTAAGAAAGTTTTCGTTCTTTCGCTCGTTTTCTCAATTCCTTAAGTCCCGTTTAATTCAGGAGGTTGGCACAGGACAACGTTTGGTATTTTCTGTTATGAACCAGGGATGGATTGATGACAATTTGGTATTTTCTGTGTTAAAAACCAGGTATGGATTCCTAAGGTCTGAGTAAAAAGTCCTAAGGCCTGAGCCGGAAGTCCTAAGGTTGAGTCGTTCTTTTGGCGGGGACATTTAAAATTAACTAACTCTTGGTTAAAATAAAATCTTTATTTAATAAGCATTAAAAAACATTTTGAAAATTCGCATATTATTGTGCAGATATGTATGCAGAAATAACAGATTGAGAACAATCTCTACCTTTTAACGATATAAACATTAAAAAAAAAAAGCAGCGAATATAAATTCTTTGGATGAAAAAACCCTGAATAATAAAATGATTTATGTATAACATATTTATTATATGTGTACAACGAGAGACGTTACTTTTTTTAACGAAAAATTTACGAAACGAGTTAAAGAAAACACATTTCTATGTAAAACACAACATTTTTCAAATATATTGTTACAATTGTAGATTAAAGGAAACCACCCTGAACTATGGGTCGAATTTGAACACGATCAAACTGGAATTTCAATGGCTTCTGTAGGTATTCGACACCTTATACAATTACTTCAACATCTCAAATCTAACCGTTCAAAATCGTTTTATCTATTGTTTCACGATAATGAGAGAATTTTATAATATTTTTTATAGATATAACTAAAATGTTAACATTAATCTCTCAAAAATTGAGATTTGAAAGTTGAGCGACATGCTTTTAATGCCATCTTTTCTTAATTTCTTCCGTATAAATGTTTTTTAGTTTTATATACACACATGTATGTATGTACATACGTACATATGTATAATTGGTAAAATCCAATTTATTTAACAAAATCAATCAAACTCTGAAAATGGCACTGCAATCATATCATCTTGGCTAAATTTTAACTGCTTTCCAAAAATAAAACAAATACTCGTTTAACAATTAATACTTCTTATTACTTAATGACTTAGATTCACACAAATAATCACAATTTTAAGCGTTTTTCACTCTCCATTGCGATCGCAGCAGAAGACTTGACAGATTGCTGTAGGGCAATTCGAAAAGCAGCGAAAACATAATGGCAGCAAAATAGACAATAATGGTGAAGCCGCAGCAGACCACAGACTGAAAGAGATGCAAATTGATACAGAAGGAAATTGTTACTCATAAATATGTTACTTACCAGCATGAAGGGATCCGCATGGGTGCTAGAGCTTGTGAGGCTGTACACAAACGCAATTACCAACGGATTGAGCAAGTAAATTCCATAGGACAGACGGTTTAAATGTTGAAAACAATTGTCCTCGAGCAGGCGGGACCACCAGACCCCACTGCCCGTGGCGCTTCCGATAACCATCCAAGAAACGGTCAACGAAAAGATTATTCGTCCCAGTACAAACAGGGATATGGTGATCAGATAACCCAAATCCCTTTTTACCGTGGAGTAAATGCATATGATGAAGACTAGCAAACAGAAGTGCCAGAGCCAGCGAGTCTGCGTCTCAGTGAGCTCATAGTGGAAACGCTTCTCGAGTAAACACCAGGCAGCGATGGCTCCAACAATGTAGGGCAGTATGCGAACAAATGGGCTTGTGTAGATCTGCGTGCCCGTGGCATATGTGGCATCGAAGGAGAATTCAAATTTATAGTTAATGCCAATGCCGTAGGACCAGGTTATGGTGGCCAGAAGTGCAGTAACCACCAGATATTTAGCTTGTCTCGGATGTCTGGCATAGAGAAATAGGACGATATTGGCCAGCAGGAAAAACTGCATATCACAGGCAAGACTCCAGCTCCAGTTAACGCAGAGTTCGCGATGGTCAAACAAATTTTGAATGAAGAGTAAATTGCGCCACCAGTGTTGAGTGCAGAGCTCGTCGAATCTCTCATTGATGTGATAGACAGAGACATCGCCCATATAAGCAAAGACCAAGTCCACGCTGCCCATAACAATGAGATAGAGTGGACCGATTCGAAGATAACGATGAAAGAGAAGTTTACCGAACAGCTTAATATTGCCTCCAAGACCATTTCGACGAACTGCCTCCATTTGTTGGGCATTGCGCAAAAAGTTGTATGTCTGCAAGAACCCACTGAAACCCAGTAAGGATTAGCTTGAGAAAAACTGTAATTCTTGCTCGACTCACCTTATGGTGAAGAACACATCCACAAGAAGTGGAGCCGACGACACATACTGGAAGAAGATCTGTTCCGCATACGAAATAAGTACCGTCTTATTGTGAACCGTGAAGTACATGTACCAAACCACATGAAATATTAATATCCAGATGGCACATACCGATCTGAGGCCATTCATGATGGGAATGTCACTGCCACTGGTCTCCTTTACAGCAAAGATCTTTCGCCAGTTGGTGGATACATCAAAACACGCCACCAAATTCTGCAGCGGCTGCCATTTTAAAACCAAGTCCAAAAAACGCCACATTTCCGATTCTACAGGGGCCAGACCAATGGCGGGATCCGGTTCGTCCTTCTGATTTTGTGTCGCATGTCGCAATTTCTGGGCACACAATATGAGTGCTCCTGTGACCAGCAGAGAACCCACCACTAGCTTAAAGGTGCGTCGCTGGAAGAACTTATCACTCAGTTTCAAGTCCTTTACGTAAAGAACATCAGGCTTCATATCGTAAATATCATTGTCGGTGAAAGTGGGATCGGCCACATAGTCTCTGGCCAGCTGCTTGATCTCTTCCGACTGGCACGAACTGGGCAGGCACAGGCCAATGTGTAGGATTTGCTCTGACATTAATTTAATCTCCACCTGCCAAGGCGAACTATGGCGCAAATAGATCACTCTGTATGCCATTTCAAAAGGGGCGCTCTGGGTGAGAATGCTGTAGTGCATGGCTCTCTCGTAGTTCCTGGACAGAGTGATTCCCACTGGACGCTGCACGCCTTGGCAGGCTTCCCTACTACCCAACCAATAGTTTTGGCCAAACACAAAGCCCGAAGGCTTCGTCCCTGACGCATCAAGAACTGAAATTAAATTCAAATCAATCATTACAAAGTCAATACCACGAGTCTTAAAGTAATCATACTTGTGCGTATGGCGACACATATCTCTCAGTAAGGTCAATTGCTTACCTTTCATAGCCCACGCCTGTTTGTTCAGTATGGCCCGTTGAATCTGCTGCAACTGGGCGTAACACATTCCACTCACTTGGCTCTCATTGACCACTTTAGTTAGACCGAATATGACAGAGCTACGCGCCAGAAGAGACACCATCGACTCTGACTTTGCCTCTGTGTATCTGGCATCTTGCTGGGTGGGGGGGCTTTGGGATATGGCTAGGGGAAGAGCTTTGCTCGTGTTGCCTGGGCTAAGACTATAACGTTGATAAAGCCCGTCTGTTGCATTCCATTCAGCACATGTCGTCTGGCAAATGAACATTATGGCGCCCAATGTGAGGGCTCGTGTCAAAAATGTTTCCATAATTGTGCTTATACCTATGCTCTTTGTGAGGGCAACTGAAACGAAAGTTTCGCTTGTATTATTCATGAATAAAAGTGCATTGTCGAATAACAAACTAACACATACAATTGACAAACGTTCCAGCTTGAATGGGCACTTGTACCCCACATACGAGAAGTCGTTAGCCCTGTAAGCAAATACAATTAGAGTTAGTCAAATAATCTTTCACTTCAAATATGAACTTCCCACCGGAACAGTCTTCATCTCAACGGAAAACGGGGAGGTACAGTGATTGAAGTAGACAACCTGACTGACTCATTTGTACACAATATCTAAATAAGATGACAACAACGGCTAATTCCAATATCAATTTACAGCCTAAGTGCTCTCCAATGTCAACATGCTATACCTCCAAGTAAAGGCAAGGTAGGGATTTGAAGGCTTGTGGGTTTGGCAAAGTCAAAGCACTGCCAATTGATAGGCTAGTTCATTCATACAATCGAATTCGCAATTATGAAGTGTGCTCAACAAAAAAAGGTCATTACCAAAAAGAAGTCGAAATCAAACTGGTTAGTCAAGTTCAGGGACCATCTTGGACACGTGCGAGTGAATTTCTACCTATTTTTGCATAATTGCCAATTAAACTCGATTTCTGTAAAAATATTTGCATTGGCTTTTGGCTGATTTCATATACATACATTCATACATATGTTTTGTATTTAGGCATAAGTACCTACCAATGCATAAATTATAGAAGCCAAAAATTGTTTGTTTTGTTCTCAATTGACTGCTGGAATATTGCCTCCTTCCTTCGGGCAATTTGACCATATCTAGGTATATACCGTCAATATATTGTCTTTGCCAATTGAACGCATGCGTGGGCAGACCATTGGCCTGGTACAACTGTCTGGATTTGATCGCTTTTTCCAAATGCTTTTCGACTCTAATTAAGGCGAGTATCCGAATTCAGAAATCATTTCAAGGTCAACCAGACCTACATAGTATGTTTAGATATGCAAATGAACCCTAACCTTAGCTTTGGCTTTGCAAATCGCATCCCGAAGATTGGCCATTTTATGGTCCATTTAATAGCAAACAAAAGATGTTGTAACAAGTTGTTTGGCATCTCATTTTTCTTCATTTCTTGCTTTTTTATGGTTCGCTTTTGAGCTCATAGTTCATAGTTGGCAATATCAGTTGCAGGCCAGTTAGTTGGTGATTTCTTTTTTTTTTAAAGAGATTATACAGTCATTAGGGTCGTTTTTTCTTTTTTGATTTTGCGTCATGAATACTCGATGCTGTGAAATCGTTATTATTGATACCAAAGGTGGGATGAAAGCCGGTATACAGATGGAATATGTCTGCCTTATTCTGAACTTAAAGGCACTCCATGGATTAGTTCACTTACTTTTCGTGCAATAGTCGAGCACTCTCTTTATTAATCGTATACTAAACAATTTTTTAAATTTCACCGATTTTTACGCATTTGATTTTAGTTTGATTGAATGCCTTGCTCGTTGTAAGCTATCCAAAACCATTAATTATTATTTTTTTTTAAATTTCGTTTTCGAATTTGAGCTTGGCTCAGGCTAGTTCGCGGCTTTCCGTCCAACTGTTGCGCCCTGCGCTCGGTCGCACCTTTATTAACTTCGACAACCATTGAAACACGTGAACAACAGGTATCCCAGAGATGGAATAACAAAAACAACCCACTCAGCATCAACATTAAAATGAACGAAACGAAACCGAAATGAAATGAAATAAAATGTGTGTTTTTTTATGTTTTTTTTTTTTTTTTTTGTAATTTTGCAAGTTTATTTTGTCGAGGTTTTCGTCACTAATTCAGTTTCTTTTTCATTATTAATTTTGTTGGTTTGATTCGAGCAACGTCACTGCGGTTCTTGGCATATCCCGTCCCCTCAAAAGGGAGGTTCATTGACTTTTGGATACAAGGGGGCGTCCGCTGCTTCCGCATGACTCAGGGGGCAGGATAATAAATAAGGCGGTTCGAACAAATCTTCAACAGCGACAATTATTGAAAGCGCAAGGTCCTCAATTCAGAAAATTACTATGTTGGTATCAGGAAGATCCGAAAATCTATAGTTGCCTACCTATGTAGGTTCAACAACAGCAATTGGGAAATGACCAAGCAGATTTACTGCGAAAGGTAACTACAGCTCTAGGATATATCCACAAGGACATAATATCCCTTAAGTCATAAGGGATTTCAAAATGCTGGCCACTTTTTTGTTTTTCATAACTGACCCAAATTCCTTGGTTGTTCACTTTGCTTTTACAATAAAAGCCGAAAACTAAAAAACACAATTACAATGAACTTGAGGAACTATTTTAGTCACAGAATTTTCAAAATTTATTTGAAGCTTTATTCTTGCCGTTACAAACGTAATCATCTGAAAATAGGTTCAATTTTGTTCCCATGATAGACCGAAACTGACTTTTATTAGACGAATTTTTATATAGCAAACGATTTCAAGGTGCTTGTTAAGTTAAATAGGATTTTTAATTGCCTGATCTTTGAATCACTTTCATAAACAGATGTTATTGCCTTTTAAGGAATAAAAACAATTCCGAAAGCCGAACCTATTAAAAAATTTATTTCAATCATAATATATAAAAAACAAATACATACATATGTACATACATATATCGATATTTAACAGTGTACAATTGAGTTTTAAAGTGCGTTAAAAGAGAGAGAAAGGTAGCAATTCGTATTAGTCGAAGGCCAGGTCTTTGATACAGTCAAACTTCCCAATAATATATTTTTACTGGAAAAAAATTTAAGTATTTGGTGGAAGGAAACTTTTCCGAACCCATAAAGTGTATACATATATTCTTAATCAGCATCAACAGCCGAGTCGATTCAGCCAGGCCAGTCCATCCGCCTGTCTGTCCGTGTTAATACGCAGATCTCGGAGACTATCAGAACTGCAATCATTATTTGGTACTTACAAAGCTAAAGCCACTAAATTGATGTGTAGACTTCTTCAGGATGTGCACAGATTATGAATTTTCCAAATTTTTTATTTATTATTAATTTCATTTATGTCGACCGAAATTTGCAACATTTAAATAAAAATATTTAAATCCCTCTAACTTGTAAATGAAGGCATGAATTTTTTAAATTCTCCAAGTATTGAATAAATTGCGACTTCATGAAATAAAAGTTTAGTAGAATATTTTGCTGTTACTTCGAAAATTTTGTTTCGTTTGAAAAGAAAACATGATAATTGTAATTAACTTGACTAAAACCTACTGCTTTATTTAGCTCCATAATACATCTAAGACATTTTCAAAATTTAATTTAATAGGTTCTTCTAAATTTGATGTAAGATTTTGTGCTATAATTAACAGGCGTTTAAATTAAATATCATGTTAATTTTGGTTAGTGCTGTAAAATTGCAAAATATCAACCCCGTATTTTCAACACTTTTTTGTTGGGGACTCCTAAGGGTGCGAGTAATAGTGCTAAGGGTGCGAGTAATAGTGCTAAGGGTGCGAGTAATAGTGCTAAGGGGGAGTAAATATACCAATATTTTTTCTGTATCAGCTGGACGTCAGTGTTGGCAAACATTTTAAACACAGAAACGACGCGAACACGAAAAGAATAAAATGAAAGCGCAGTACAATAAATAGATAAATAGCTAAATACAATAAAAAAAAAAACAAGAAAATTAAGAAAACAAATGAAAAAAATACGAGTTAATTAAACCAAAATTAAAAAATCAAACAACTATTGCACTGCGTAGTCATTAAAACAAAATACCCCCAGGCTGCAAAAAACGAGAAGAGTCATAAAAATCGATTCTTCAAAGAAGTCAAAAACGGGCGTCGTTGGAGCTCTCTTGTTTTTTTTTTTTTTTGCTTACCTTAATTTGCCAATTTTCAACCTGCGTTTGTGAGTACGAGTTCGTTGCGTATGTGTCAAAATTAATGTGCGTTTGTGTGTGTGAGACAACAATGTTGACATATTTGCAAATCGTGCAGGATAATTGTAATTAATTAATTTCTAACTAAATAAATATTTCACTAAGCGCGAACGAGTAAATACAGAGTGTGTGTGAGAGATAGAGAAAGGCCAAGTGGGTTAGTGGGAGCGTGAGAGGGGGAACGGGAATGTAATAAAAACAATAACAAAGAATGAACTGGACTTTTTGTTGTTGGTATTTGCTGCGTGGCGCTAATTGAAACGCTCACACAATTTATTAGTTCACTCTGTACTTTACTTTACTATTGCCTTCCGCGGCGTGCGTATGTGTGAGTGTGTGTGTATGTGAGTCACCTCTTACTCTGCACCTGCTTAGTAAGGATTGCGTGCTAAGCGAAATTCCTGCGAGACCCCTAAACCCCCCAAATAAAAAAGCTACTCCTCCAAACCCCTTTTGGAGCGAATTCCCATTGAGGGAAAAACAAAAAGGAGATACGCCAAGAACCTGCCCGCTGCCTGTTTCGCCATGTCCAGCGATAAGATCAAAGTTGCTGTCAGGGTGCGACCCTTTAATCGTCGTGGTAAGTTGCTCTTAACACAATATTTTTTGTCCTACATCTCAATCTCATCTGCATTGCATAGTTTTTATATCATCGTATTAAATCTCTGATAACCGTCGTCTCTTCAAAAGACAACACGGAACAATGGCTGCGCCTAGGGCTTTCTCAATCAATGAAGGCACTATTCAACCAAATTTTCAGTCTTTGCTTTCATTCCATACATACATATGCGTACATGGAAAAGATTTTCCGTACATATATATGTAGCTATACATTGAAGTTTTACGGTTTATCTATAGTATAAATTATTTTTGACAGAGTACACTAGTCCCCCTACTATGCAGGAAAACAGATTTTCCATTGCGGGTTTTCTTTAAATTCGTGGCTGAATGAATAGGACGTAGCTCACAACCGTTTGCCTCATTTTATAAAATTTGCCAGACTAGCACGTTTCTTTTTTTGCTGTTGTTGTTATTGTCTTTCGCCTACCTGTCTGTTGTGTCCGACATTTCCAACTAATTTTCCTTAGCAAAAATGTGCAGAAAATGAAGCAAAACGAAAAAGTAAAAATAAAAGTTTCCAATGTCAACAGTGATGATCCTCCCTCCGCTCCCCTCCCTATTCGTTCATTCATTTAGCATACGACATGACTCACTTGAGAAGCGCAACGGAAACGAAGGAGACGACAGGGACGGGATACGGGTTGAATGTGTAGGAAGACCTTTGGCGAATTTAACCCCAACCAGTGTTGAGTTTAATCTGTGAATGACGAGTGTGAGTGTGAGTGAATGAGTGTTTGTGCTATTCTTTCATTCGGTTTCATAGCCAAACACAAATTGTCTGTGATAAGCAATACTGAAAATCTTATCACGAAGTTTCACGGCTGATAAACCCAACCGCAGTCTGTAATGATAGCCAACATACACACATACATGCCTATGACATACACCTATCATTCGTAATACCATTGGAAATTAGTCAATCTTACGCATCGCATTTGGGCCATGTCCGAAAGTGGCGACCTCTTGAGCTATTATAACCAGCAAAGCGTAAAATGAAAACTACAAACACAGATACAGATACAAATACAGATTCAAACGCCAACACAAGCACGAAAACCTATGCAAAGCTCGAAATGAAGTCACTTTGTGGCCAAAATAAAAAAAAGCTTAACCTGTTTTCCTCACTGTGTGTGTTTCGTGTCTCCGTCAAAGTCTCGGAGCATTACACTTATGTGTGTATGTTAATTTCAACATTTGGACAAGTCAGGAGAAAATCATCATCATCAACAACACAATCATTATCATCATCATCGTGTCAAGACTTTTAAGGTTAAGTCAACTGGCCAGAACTCCAAATGAGACCATCAAATACATTTTATGACACGCCTAAGCCCAACAGCCAGTCAGACTGCCTACCAGCCAGTGGGTCCTTCCATGTCTTTGACTTGTCTCACGACATTTGCTTCAGTTGCAATACGAAGCGGAACGGAAGTAATGGAGGCCGGCGACCAAACCAGGATACATAAATACAAACACATTTGTCCCTATGTAAATATGTATTGACTATCCTTATAAACATGTGTTGATGGCAGACGTCGTTCGCTCTCCGCCATCACGAATTGTGTGAAGGACAGAACTTGGCATAAAAAGGCTTAAATAATTCCATACAAATACATTACATTTTACCCTAATCGAATAGAAGTTTTAAAACTAAATGACTCAGTTTGGCTTACTATTGATCATTCGTAGACATTGAATAAAAAACCTGTGAAATGCAACAATTTTAAATGATGTCAAAAAAACCATCATCCATATTTTGCTTGTTTGAAATGTATAGCGATTAAGTATAGAGATTTAACGACGTCTTTTGCAAATATAACATTTTCTAATATATAGTACTTATGAGTATATATGTACATATGTATGTATGAACCCCTAAACTTAATCGATTTGATATATGAACAGACTGGGCACTATGGTTTTGTATATAGGTAGATAATCTGTATTTTCGTAAAGTATTTGCAGAAGCAAAGTAAGCAGTTTTGATAGTGTATTACTCCACTCTTGGTAACGTTTAGACGTCCCAGTCTAAGCAGTTTCCGAGGAGAGAGTATCAAACATTCGTCATACAACCAGCATATTTAGCATGGCATTGCTTTGCTTTGTCTTTTAGTTTTCTATTTTCATTTTTCGGAGTATTCAAAACTTCGTCATCGATTTGGTAATGTATCTCATATTGGTTTTTGTTACTTTTGTTTTCCGATGACTGTTGTAATAAATTTATTGCGCTGACTGGTTGGGCAACACTGTTATTGTTATTATTTTAGTTTTGCAATTATTTGAAAGGTTCTTCATTGGATTTGGCATTGGCCTCCCTCTCTCCTCATTCCTTTCATCCATTCGTCCGTACTCTGATACACTCGCTATGTACAAGTACAATTGTGTTTATGTACATGTATGCGTATATTATATTCATTTATCGCCTTGCTTTCTGTTTATTCTTTTTCGCACTTGTGTACGAAAATATAATATATGTATATGTACGGGAATTTCATATATGTATGTATAAATATAAGAAGGAATGTTATAAAATTGAACTGCGCCTGCTATTCTGAACTTGTTATCACTCTCTTGTTGAGGGGAAATGGGGAGGAAATTATCTCAATTTTACAAGATCATATAAATTACACACATACATACATGCATAATGGAGAAACAACTCCTCTATTGTTACTGCTTCATAAATTATGAATTTGTTTTTAAATTTTCTTTTGTTTGCAGAAATCGAATTGGGTACAAAATGTATCGTGGAGATGGAAAAACAACAGACGATATTAAAGAATCCGCCAAGCTTAGAGAAAATCGAAAGGTAAATAACAAGACAAGTTCAAAGAAAGCAAGATTCATTCAATTTATTTAAATCCTTTGCCTTAACAGAAAACAACCAAAGACATTTGCATTCGATCATTGCTTCTACTCGTTAAACGCCGATGATGATGGGTTTGCGTCGCAGGAAACGGTCTTCGATTGCCTGGGACGTGATATACTGGATAACGCATTCCAGGGCTACAATGCCTGCATATTTGCCTATGGCCAAACAGGTAAGACAAATCAATTATCCTCATAGTCTCCGATTGACTTATCAGTGTCCTTATGGTGTGTCTCACTCACAGGTTCGGGTAAATCATACACTATGATGGGATCTCAAGAGAGCAAGGGCATAATTCCGCGACTCTGTGATGAACTCTTTTCGGCTATTGCCAACAAATCGACTCTGGAGCTGATGTACAAGGTCGAGGTTTCCTATATGGAAATTTACAATGAGAAGGTTCACGATTTGTTGGACCCTAAGCCAAACAAGCAATCGTTAAAAGTGCGTGAACATAACGTCATGGGTCCCTATGTGGATGGATTGTCACAATTGGCCGTGGCATCGTACAAGGACATTGATAATCTTATGACCGAGGGCAACAAGTCGCGTACAGTGGCAGCTACCAATATGAATGCAGAATCATCGCGGTCGCATGCCGTCTTTTCGGTAGTTCTAACCCAGATTCTCACTGACCAGGCAACCGGAGTGAGCGGAGAGAAGGTGTCACGCATGTCCCTGGTGGATTTGGCTGGTTCCGAGCGTGCAGTAAAAACTGGAGCAGTTGGCGATCGTCTTAAAGAGGGTTCCAACATCAACAAGTGAGTGTCGTACGATTGATTCATTGGCTACTATTTTCCCCTTCTATTTTCCCGTTCTCTCTAGATCTCTGACCACATTGGGTTTGGTTATTTCAAAACTGGCAGATCAATCTAATGGCAAAAAGGGAGGCAATGACAAATTTGTGCCCTATCGCGACTCTGTCTTAACCTGGCTACTAAAAGACAATCTTGGCGGCAATTCCAAGACGGTAATGGTGGCCACAATTTCTCCTTCTGCAGATAACTACGAGGAGACACTATCCACTTTACGATATGCAGATCGGGCCAAGCGCATTGTGAATCATGCTGTTGTCAACGAAGATCCAAATGCCCGCATTATACGCGAGTTGCGCCACGAGGTGGAGACCCTAAGGAGTATGCTAAAACATGCCACTGGATCTCCAGTGGGCGATGTTCAGGATAAGTTGGCCGAAAGCGAGAATCTAATGAAGCAAATCTCGCAGACATGGGAAGAAAAACTTGTGAAAACAGAGCGCATCCAGAACGAGCGTCAACAGGCCCTGGAGAAGATGGGCATCAGTGTCCAGGCGAGTGGCATAAAGGTGGAGAAGAACAAATACTACTTGGTCAATTTGAATGCGGATCCCTCGCTCAATGAGCTGCTGGTCTACTATTTGAAGGACCGCACACTTATTGGTGGTCGGAGCATTAGTGGACAGCAGCCGGATATTCAGCTCTCTGGACTGGGTATTCAACCAGAGCATTGTGTAATCACCATCGAGGAGAGTGGTTTGTATATGGACCCAGTTCAAGGCGCACGTTGTTTTGTCAATGGCTCAGCGGCAGTAGAAAAGACTCCTTTGCAGAATGGCGACCGAATTTTGTGGGGCAACCATCATTTCTTCCGCGTCAATTCGCCCAAAATCAATCAAACGAATATAAGCACATCGGAGCCCCAAACCCCGGCTCAATTGATCGACTATAATTTCGCCCGTGATGAAATAATGCAGAATGAGCTTAGCAACGATCCCATCCAGACGGCAATTGCTCGGTTAGAGCGTCAGCACGAGGAAGATAAACAGGTGGCCTTGGAGAAGCAGCGTCAAGAGTACGAGCGCCAATTCCAGCAATTGCGCAATATTCTATCGCCAAGTACTCCATACGCGCCATATGCTCCCTATGATCCTTTGCGCATGGGCAAAATAACGCCGAATACGCCAACGTCCCAGATGCGTGTAGAGAAATGGGCACAGGTAAGGAGAAATGAGTTTAGCGATTTATAAAAAAAATATACTCGAACTAATTTTCATTATCCCATTGCAGGAACGTGATGAAATGTTCCGGCGCTCTTTGGGCCAGTTAAAGACCGACATTATGCGTGCCAATTCCCTGGTGCAGGAAGCCAATTTTTTGGCCGAGGAAATGGAAAAGAAAACCAAGTTCTCTGTGACCCTACAAATACCGCCGGCCAATCTCAGTCCGAATCGTAGGCGTGGCGCGTTTGTGAGTGAGCCAGCGATCCTAGTAAAGCGCCTAAACTCGGGCAGTCAGATATGGACCATGGAGAAGCTGGAGAACAAGCTTATCGACATGCGGGAAATGTACCAGGAGCACAAGGAACGTATTTTGAATGGCCTGGTACGTGTGTCATTGATATGCGATTAATGTTTTGATTCCATCTTTCGATATTTCTATCTTACCATTTTGTGCTCCGTACTAACCATTTTGTATTGTATTGTATATTGATTCACACACACGCATTCCTCCAATTAACCCATGAATACAGCCCCTTATAGAGCCGTTCTCAGATGATGAATACGATGACAAGGTAATTACAGATACAACACCCCTTGTTTCCACTGCCCCCCTCACCCAACATAACCACAAAATAAATAATCTATCTGCTAAGCATTAGGCTCGATACAATTAGAAACCCTTCAACTAATACGATTATTTCTATCCTGCAGGACGACGACAATGCAAAGCCGCAGGATCCGTTCTATGAGTCGCAGGAAAATCACAATCTCATTGGCGTTGCCAACATATTCCTTGAAGTACTGTTTCATGATGTCAAGCTGGACTATCATACACCGATCATAAGCCAACAGGGTGAGGTAGCAGGGCGGCTTCAGGTGGAAATTCAACGTGTGGCTGGACAAATGCCCCAGGATCGTATGTGCGAATCCGTTTCAGAGTCTTCTGGTGACTCACGCGATGAATACGACGATCCGGTCGATCCCATGGCCAATCAGATCACTTGTCGCGTGACTATTAAATGCGCCTCCGGCTTGCCCTTGTCCCTATCGAACTTCGTCTTTTGCCAGTACACATTTTGGGGTCATCAGGAGATGGTGGTGCCTGTTATCAATGCCGAGTCGACAGCCCACGATCAGAATATGGTGTTCAAATTTGAACATACCAAAGATTTCACTGTAACCATTAACGAAGAGTTCCTCGAACACTGCATCGAGGGCGCCCTATCTATCGAAGTTTGGGGTCATCGCAGTGCTGGGTTCTCGAAGACAAAGGGCTGGGAAGTAGAGCAGCAGCAGGCCAAGGCCCGATCACTGGTCGATCGCTGGGCTGAATTGTCGCGCAAGATTGAACTTTGGGTAGAGATCCACGAGCTTAACGACAGTGGAGAATATTCGCCTGTGGAGGTGACCAATCGCAACGAAGTCCTCACCGGTGGCATCTATCAACTTCGTCAGGGCCAACAGCGTCGTGTGAACGTGCGCGTCAAGCCTGTTCAAAATTCCGGCACTTTGCCCATCATATGTCAGTCAATTGTCAATGTGGCCATTGGCAGTGTGACTGTGCGATCAAGGCTTCAACGACCACTGGACTCGTATCAGGAGGAGGATCTCACGGTGCTGCGGGAAAAATGGAGCGAAGCTCTGGGGCGCCGTCGCCAATATCTAGATCAACAGATTCAGATGCTCATTAAGAAGGAGGAGAAAAACGAACAGGAGCGAGAGCGAGAGTTAAGCCTGGTCCATCAGTGGGTGTCGCTGACAGAGGAACGAAATGCCGTACTAGTGCCGGCTCCGGGATCGGGTATTCCAGGAGCACCTGCCTCTTGGGAGCCACCATCGGGTATGGAGCCGCATGTGCCGGTTCTCTTCCTTAACCTTAATGGCGACGATCTGTCGGCTCAGAATACCAACGATGAACTTTCCATAGCGGGCATCAATTCCATTCTTTCTAAAGAGCATGGCCACAAATTCTATACACTGCAAATCCTACAGCATTTGGAGAAGGATGTGTGCTGCGTGGCCAGCTGGGACTCGTCCATGCACGACAGCCAAGCTCTCAATCGGGTCACTGAGGCCAACGAGCGGGTCTATCTTATACTGCGTACCACTGTGCGTCTATCTCATCCTGCTCCCATGGATCTCGTCTTGCGCAAACGTCTCAGTATCAACATCAAAAAGGGACAAACTCTGACCGATCGTCTAAAGAAGTTCCGTCTTGTGCGGGGCGAAAATGCCATTTGGCAGAGTGGAGTTACCTATGAGGTTGTGTCCAACATACCGAAGGCCTCTGAAGAACTCGAGGATCGCGAATCTTTGGCTCAGCTAGCGGCCAGCGGTGACGATTGCTCGGCCAGTGACGGCGAAACCTATATAGGTGAGTAATTGAAAGATTTTCATTTTCATTGTCAATAATATAATTGTTCGACTTTTCCAGAGAAATACACCCGGGGAGTTTCAGCTGTGGAGAGCATTCTTACCTTGGATCGTCTGCGTCAGAATGTGGCTGTTAAGGAGCTCGAAACGGCCCATGGCCAGCCCCTGTCCATGCGGAAGACAGTCAGTGTGCCGAACTTCTCGCAGGTAAGATCGAATTCTCCTCAATCCAGCCAAGCGACCTGCCTTCTACGCTTTCCATCACATACTTTACTTATTGTAACTAATCACATCCACCCACTCGAGCAAAATTAACCAACCAACTATTTAACTCTTTCTCTTTTCACAACTTTTCAATGCGCTTTCACCAAAAAAAAAAAAAAAAAAAAAAAAAAAAATACAAAATTAAAAATGCAAAAACTAACTCAAATTAATGTTTAAACACCAAAATGAATTAATTAATAATTACAACGAAATTCGGCGCGCACTTTTTTCTATATATACCTAACCATATATATTTGTGTGTAATGGTACCTCTGTCTGTATATACATATACATATATATATATATATGTATATATACATATATGTTATTGCTGTGTATGTCGCTTCGCACTGCGCACATCATAGGCGGTCAAAGATACCACCAATTCTGGGAGTGTAAGTAATCTTTCTAACCTCTAACCAAACAATAACCCCCACTCGAAAACCCAACCCACTCCACCGTCCACAACCCACCCCACACCCTTCCTTTCTATGTATATCCCTCGCCTTCGTACTGCTTCTGTAATGTCCTAAGCTGCGCATTGTAAACTTACGCTTTTATTTTATTTAATTTTGATTGTGGTAAAATTATAATTTTATTTTTCTTAATATGATCACTGATTTTTTATTTATTTTTGGTATTTGTTTGTAATCAATTTTTCATTTGTATTTCATCATAATAATGTAAATGAACACACACACACACACCACACAAATATAATACATACAATTTATGATGCTAAGAAACTCATAAATAAACTTATGCAGATCATGCGTTTCGATGCCTCAATGGAATCCCTTTTGAATGTGGGACGATCCGAATCCTTTGCAGACTTAAATAACACAGCTTTGGCCAATAAGTTCTCGCCATGTAAGCATTTTAAACACTAGAATATCAAAACGGTTTGGAGATTAATCGGCCGGGTTTTTCTTTTCAGCATCATCCTCTACGGGCAGCGCAGCGATAAGGAATCGCCATAGTTTCGGTGGCAAAGGAAGCTCCGATGAGTCGCCAGGAAAGGCTTTTGGCATTGGTATGTATTTGGGCATGGATTGGCATAGAGTTCTATTTATCAGATTTTATTT
This sequence comes from Drosophila tropicalis, assembly GCF_018151085.1. Classification (NCBI taxonomy): domain Eukaryota; kingdom Metazoa; phylum Arthropoda; class Insecta; order Diptera; family Drosophilidae; genus Drosophila; species Drosophila tropicalis. Next base: position 2,399,487 of record NW_027173049.1, on the reverse strand, counting down.
ATTCTTTTTATATTCACTATATTCACCATTAATTTTTTGAGCAATTTTTCGAAAACAAAAATTGAAATAAGACAAAAGTTTATAATCGACTTTATCACTATATAATCTGCATATAAATATTGATATGTAATGCTTATGCCGAATTAACATGCAGCGGCTACCCTAGCTCAAGGATTTATCTTTGTTTTGCGATTGTATATCTATATATCGACCTATAATCTGTATTTTGGCAATTATAGCTCTGTCAAACAATTGTAGTTGGAATATAAGTATATCGGAATTTGTATTGTAGATGGAAATAATCAAACGTATACGTATAACAACAACAAGATGAATCCTTATACCATAAGATAACACTCTCTGTGCCCATTTCAGAAATATTTTTGTTATGCTTCGGCTTTTGAGCGAATACAAGATCAGAAACGAAATTTCTTTCTTTTCATTTGCTTCGCTGCAATGCAATTTCAACTGCAAATTCAAAAAAAATAATCACAAATGCCATCACTCGATATCTGACGACTCGAGCATATGTATATCTGTTTCTCTTTATCGAATGCACATCTAATGATCCTTCATGCATTTCATGCTTATCATCTAAATTGACATTTGCAAATGTTCCATGACAATTCATACATCGAATAAGCGAATAAAACCTACATCATTTAGAAAATATCATTAAGAATTTCTCTCGCACTACACTTGTGACTATCTTGTCTATCTTACTCTCGTTTATTTATAATGATATTTTATGTTCGTTTTCTCAATTCTTTTCACCCAATCTTGTCTGTGATTCACAAATACCAATTTTCAAAATGACAGGCACCATAGCTCTACTGTCAGGTAATGGCCTAAAAATCTTAGCCCGAAAAATTTCCAAAAGTGCATTGATTGAAATTCATTAAATGTTAGTTGAGTTTGTCTGTCTATCATACCCACACTTACTTACACTCACACACGTATATATACAGTCAATTTTGCAACACATAATTGTATTTATATCTAAACAAAGATGTCAAAAAAATAAATAAAAAACAAAGGAAAGGGGAAGTTAAAGGAAGATGAGCATATTACCATTAGTCTTTAGCAATTAATTTTTATTGTAGTTTTTGTGTTAGTTTTGTTTGCTCTGGTATATAATATCTTGATCATAATAACTATTTGTGTAATCATAGATTCCCATCTCAAGTCATGATCTCGATTTCGGACGCTTTCTCTCTCTCATTCTCTTCATATGCATCTCAAACGAAAATTCGTGTACATATTCACTTGGTCATCGTCTTTCCCCTCCATTAAATAACTCCCAATTATGCAATCTGGTGCACCCACTGATCCACACATACACCTACACCCACACACACACACACTGCAGCTACAGCCGCACAAGATTCAAGCACGAGGCGCTCTGTGTTCCTAGTTGCTAGTTTTTTATTCTATTGTTATATAATAGTTATTTTTTGGTTTGTGTGTTGGCTCCACATGTGAATTAGTTGTGTGCGGAGCCCTTTCTATTCGGTTTATTCATTTATCCTATGAATGATCTGTTGATTGTTCACACTGTAACTAACCATAAGTACCTAATCATTATCTTCCTTGTCCCCATTCATCCGCCTGAAATGTGGAATGCAGCGCGTCCAACATTTTTGAATCTCAATTTGAACTTAAACACTTTGAGAATTGCTCCAACGAAACGTATGTGGTTTGTCCTGCTCTAAGCCTGCAAAACGAGAAAACGTATTTTGAATATAATTTTATGTAATTCTCCATTTACCATCTCCACAGCATCGCCGGCCACCAGCAAGCTATTGGGCATGCGAATGACCACACTGCATGAAGAACCATTGGGTGGACACCGATCGCTAGACGAGGAGCCCGAAGATAGCTACTCGGACTCAGAATATGCCGCCGAGTATGAGCAGGAAAGGCAGCAACACAAGAGCCTGGCCAACAGATCCCGTTTGACGGCATCCAAGACAATGGACTCGTTTATGGATGTCAGCAGTCACTCCAATCAGAGCTACTTGAGTTACACATCCAGCGCCAACGCCAATATGAAGCATCTGACCGGCTTGGCCACTCTCAGCATGAGCTCTTCGACGAGCAGTGGGTACGGGTCACAGGCGGTGTCCTGCAATAATCTAAGCAACGAGGATATTGCTTCGATGCGTTCGATGAGCATTGATGAGACTCCTGGTAGGTGAAACGATTTTCGTAAAAAGAATATAAAATTAACACATTTTTCTTATGCTTCTTTCCTAGACTTTGATCGAGTCAACTCAAATTCACCACCAAATCGACAGACACGAGTCAATCCTTTCCTCAAGGACATGCCCAAAGTAAAACCAGTAGAGTCAAAGCCGCCAAAGAAGTTGGAGGAAACTGTGAGCCATCCACTAGAGCAACAAAAGGAAAATGCACAAAGCGATGAAGAGCAAGGCGAACATTTACCAAGCAATAATAATAACAATAACAACAACGAGAGTCTTAAGCATATGCCAAATGAGGAAGTTCATGAAGCGGAACCTCATCCACATCCCGATCTCGCCACAGACAATCAGAATGGCAACAAATCGCAGGACGAGTCGCTGGAAGAAAATCTTCCCGAGCAAGAGCAACATCAACATCAGCCAGAACTAGAAGGCGATGGCATTGTAACTGATCAATTGCCCTCTGGCAAGGTAGTGAGACGAAAAAAGTCAAATACCCAGCCACCAACCAGCAACAATAACAACGGCGCCAACAGTTCCACGACAAACACGACTGTCCAGGTGACACGCAACCATCATCGAGCGTCTGTGGCTAAAATGGAGGGTTTGGCAGCTTACATGGATTCTAGCATCATGTCCAGCAGCACAGAAATAGAAGGTGAATACGAAATAAAAATGCTTTTACTAACAACACTAATATTTCCTCCATCACCGTCCTGCAGATGATGGCAAAGAGGTAGATTTTACGCTGCCGGAGTGGATAGTCGTGGGTGAATCGGTACTCATTCGGCCGTATAATACGAGTGGTGTCATTAGCTTTATTGGCACAACACATTTCCAGCCCGGCGCCTGGATAGGTGTCGAGCTAGACACACCCACTGGCAAGAACGATGGCACTGTCCAAGGTATACAGTATTTCCAGTGCAAGCCAAAGCATGGAATCTTTGTCCGGGCCGATAAGTTGCTCTTGGACAAGCGTGGCAAGGCAATGCGAGCCTACAAGGCAGCTGAGAAGAGTCAAATTATAAGCAAAGGTAAGGATAGTGCACTGAAGCTATCAAACTTAGCTATCTAATTTAATTATCCTCTCCACAGAAATGAGCAGCTCGATGACGCGCTCCAAGAGCCGTGGCGAGTCCCTAAACGTGTCGTCGCGCAAATGATTATACCCAAAATGTTCGCATCAGATGCAGCGTTGGACTAATTGCAGGCAATCGACGCTTGTCACCAGCGTGGCCCCCACACCAACAGTGGCTGCGCCAGCGACCTGCCACAGATTGCGTGCAACCAGTAGCGCTGCAGATGCGAACAGTCAATCTGGCAAAATGTGCTATGCCAATCGACGCTCGACGGCCTTTTAAGACCGTCCTCTCCTCCAACGACTACGATAAAGAAATTATGATGATACGATACGATGACGATGATAGGCATCGCATCCAGCAACGAACAATGCGGAGCATAATTCTCCACATGCGAATCATATGCTAGCTTATTACTTAACTACTCGCCACAATCCTCCCCACATGCCGCAATTCTAATGCATGCGCGTACACTTTTAACCCCACGCTTCTTCTCTAAGTAGTAGTTTATGGCGGTGGCTACAGCAGCAGAACAAATAACTAATTAATCTAGCATTAAACTGAAGCAAAAACAATACCTTAAATTGTGTCCTATCTGAAGGGCATAAGGACATGATGATGATAATGATAAATGAGAAATTACTAGCCACGTTTACATGAACATGATCTTAGTAGCCTATCTTATATATCTGTGTGTAATATGTATGTGTAATATTTTTCAAATTCTATCGTTTGCGTTTGTTCCATTGTATTTTTAGGAAATTGTCGTCTAATTGCTTTTTAATTGAAGCACATTTTTGATTTTGACCATATCAGGTATATGTATATTTTTTACATTGGTTCTTTGCCTTTAGTTTAGTTTAATTGTTTTCCTTGATGAGCTTATTAAAATATATACATATATTTAAATATAATTCTTTTAAATTGTTATGGACTACATCAAATATATTCGTGAAATCATTTGTATATAACTTATAGATTCTATTCAACTTAAGACCTACCGATACCGACACATGCAATATTTTTTTATTCTATCTAATTGATTCCGTTTGTTTGTGAGCTCAGATTCTGTTTTAGGCGCATTTATCTACTAATTTACACAAATTGTATATTTAGTTATATATAATCAAAGCAACATATTCTATATTCCTGCAGAAGACTGCTGGAAGTATGTAAATTGTATTATTTGATGTGATGTATTTTTAATTTGACCTAAATCCAACCTTAAATATACATATATTATATGAACTATATTTACAGTTTTCTTTTATTTTGTTTTTCTTGTTTCCATTGCATATCATATAGAAAATTGTACTTGATTTCGTTTAAATCTTCCGTTTCTGTTTTTCTTAATGTGCAATATATATACGAATAGATCATTTGAGTTGTATATAAGTCAATGTTGAAGGTTGTGCGACTAAAGTTTGTGAAGCGTCGTTTTTAAGTACACTTAATTCTGAGCACCGGAGAGGCTTGTTTGTCCATAAAAATGTAACAAAATGAAGCAATAATTGCGTTGAATAATTTAATTTTATGTTTAAGATATAATCGAGACACATATGACACGATATTGGTCCCCCGACCCATCACAAGGGCAGGGGCGGAGAAGAAGAGAAACACGTTTGCATGTAAGACCGAAAAACGTATCCATCCATCCAAGAAACCAACATCCAAGACACTCCAAAAACTCTGAGTCTGAGATAAATTGCAATTTACAAAAAACAATATAAATGTATATGTATGAAGAAAACCAAAAATGGAACGAAATTATTAGAAACAAAACTAAAACAATAAGCGATTTACACTTTGAAACCAAAACCAAAATTGATAACTCCAACAGAAATATAAAATGCGTCGACTGGATGAAATACAGCCATTCAACCAGTATTTACATACATACAATATATATTAGATATATATTTTCGAACTGTGTTTTTTACTTGCAAAATAACATACTAACACTAAAACTGAAGATAAAAACGAAACCAAAAAAAAGAAAAACTAAAAAACAAAAAACTTAACAAAAATATACTTGAAAATACGTCCAAGAAATTCAAAAATTCAAAAAGCAAGCAAAAAACTACAATACATACAATATATACCTACTTACAATTACAAATAATGCATGTACATGGATATGTTATACATATATGTATGTACATACCTACATGTATACAAATATATATTTACCTTACCTTACATATGTATGTATATGTATATTAACCTTTGGCAAGCCAAAGTCGAAATACAGCTTCAGTCCAACGTTGAATCCATATGTTGGAATTAAGAAGTTCTACTCGTATTATGCATGAAAGTGTGTGTAGGGATAATTCGTAGAAGCCCTAGATAAAAAAAAAAAAACACAAAATTAATTACTAATGAAGCGTTTTCTTTTTGATTTGTTGCACCAACAGACAATTAGCCACATGCGAAGATATCTGCAACAGCGGATTCGATAGCCATGTTTAAATTCTCCCCCAATGAACCCGTTTCATTCATCCGATCCGCCGCTATATGCATGTGGGTTTGGGTCTTTAAAAAATTAATTACAAAAACTGTTGTAGAGCAAAACAAAAAAACAAAAAACAAAAAAAAAAAAAGATGGAATCACTGAAATTAAATGCATTTAATAAGCGTAAATAACATTCAAATAGAGCTTGAAAAATGTTTCCCAAAAGAGTTACAGACATCTGTATTTGTTTGTAGGCAATGACAACCCTGCACGCACAGTGGGCTTTAAGTGTAAAATAGATGAACGGAATCAGATTAGAATCAGCCATTGGGTGCCGCTTGCTTGCAAAATTACTTATTACAATATAGAATCGACCTTAGCCGTAGGTTAGTGGGGAATCAGAATGCAATATCCAGACGAAACCAAAGCTAGCAGACAAAAATCGTACCTTGTGAAGTTAACGCAAACTTACAATTAGTTCTACGCCTTTCTCTCCCTAGGGCATCAAATTCGATTTGTCACCCAATTCGATTGTAGATACAGAAACATACATACATATGCATATGTGTATGATTTGCGAACAAATAACTTAAAAATATAGGTATACACACACATACATACATAATCTAAAGTTGAGAATTAAAAAAATATTCATAATAAATTTGTGCACTTTTAGAGCTTTTTAGCACGATCAAGGATTTATTATTGTTAACTAGAGGTCAAAATTTCAGCACAGCAGAAGGCGAAAAAGGGAAACGTAAATCCATCAATCGTTACATCAACTTAAAGTAGCAAAAAGAAAAAGAAATATTTAAAAAACAAAATGAAATTTTAAAAAAATAGACAACCAATAGCTTTTATTGTACACAGACGCACATATACACTACACCACACAAACTACACACACACAGAACCGGCTAAATAAATAGTTGTTCGTGTTTCTGTTATTTTTTTTCAGTGTAAAGATAATCGAGTTCGGAATTATGTTCATTCGTCACGGTAGTTGGTAAAAGAATTAAAAACAAACGCAAAAAATTAACAACAATTAAATGTCAGCAACAGCAATTTCTGAAATTTACACTTATTTTACTTCAATTTTAACAAATACAATATAAATGACAACAACAAGAGAGTAACACTCGTAATCAGCAAATTTGAACAACAATTTAAACAAAACAAAAACGAAATATGTACTAACAAATATATATATATATCTATAAATATACAAATACCAAATACAAACATGCAATGAAACAAATAAATATCTCTTTATTTGTTTAATGGAGTTTGTGTGATCGTAAAACATGGTGTATGGGGGAGAGCGAAGGTAACGGGCGCGAACAGTGGTCCAGCTGTGCTTGCCGGACAAATATTTGGGTTGACAACGTTGACTACAACCTTAACCTTGATCTAGACCTACCAACCCCTTGCCATATGCAAGTAACATTTCTGTTTGTTTTGAGATCACAGAGATGAAACAAAGGTAAAAGTTGAATTGTTTTAAGTTTTTTGTTGTTTTATTTATGGGAAAACAAATGGCAAAATTGTTTTGTATTAGTATAGATAAATGCTTACAACACTTTTCAGTTTACAATTTGACAGTTTTTGGATTTCGCGGTCTCGAAAAGTCCGCATTGGAATGCGGGCGTATCCCTTTCCATGTCACTTATTCCTGATCACATAGCAGTTATGATTATACATGTATACATATAGGATATACCGTCATATGGTCTATTTATACAACATTTCTTCTATTTTATACACACACAAAAAATACACAACACATACATATGTGGATATACATATAATCGTTATTAGATGACTTTTTGATTCGATTTGCACTAACTACTTCTTACACTTATAGACTTTACTTTCTTTTACTTCTATCCTCCTTTTCTAGTATACATCATATAGAAAATATATGTATATGTATATATATATAAATCTAGCATTTGAATTATGTAATATTTACAAGTTGTTGCGCTAATTGGAGTCTGTTTTCATTTAAAAGGGTCAGTCATCGTTAGTCAGTTTTTTGGTCCTCTCTCCGTCGTTGGTCTTCACTCCGTTAGTTAGTTTCGATGGCCCAACGTTGTGATTCGCTAGACAGATCGCAGGGTGCCACAATAACATCGTCCATGTTCTTGAGACCCTCGTGATCGATGCACAACCCCGTGTTCATGTGCACCAGCTGTTGATCCTCATATTTCCACTGGTCATTGAACTTGTCGCTCTCATTGCAAGGAACCATCACGACCCGTCTTGGTGGCGAATCACTATGCTGGACTGTGGCACAGCTGAGTTCGTTGCGCAGCACCTGGCTGTTGGTGTAGGAGAAGAGCTGCGATTTTTGTAACGTTTTGCCGCAGGGATACAGGCCCAGATTGAAAGGCTTTTCGTTGTTTTGCAGAAGATCGTCCAGACAAAGATTCTCATTGACTGCCCTGACCTTGCCCCAGTACTGAACGTTCTTATTGGGCACAAATTTCTCTGGATAGACGTTCTTAAGGTACCAATCAAAGCTCTTGCATCGAAGTTTTTTACGTAGCATAACGCGGTGCGTGACATCCCCGATGTCAGCATGGAACTTGAGATCGGGTCGATTAAGGAAGAATATGTTAATGTAGTCATCCATCCAAACCAAAGCCATGCGAGCTGTGTTAATGCCATGGGTGTCGCGATCGTTGGGGAATCTGTTGATTAACAAAATTTAATTAATTAACTTATCAATTCAAGAGCAAAGCATGATGTTACTTGTAAGGGTGGAAGTCACGGAAAATGTGTCCAACACGGGAGCAGGGTATCGTCTCAATGGTGCCGCCACATTGCCAGATTCTAAATGACATTTCAAGATTTTCACCTCCCCAGCCATCCATTTGTTCGTCATAGCTTCCCACCTCCCAGAAGTATCGACGATCGATGGCGAACAATCCACCAGCCATTGTGGGACTATAGGCGGGACAGATTTCGCGCGCCTGATCGCATTCGCGGCGTTGCCGCTGTTTCTCGCGCTCGGGCAAGTTTACCCAATCGAAATGGCCGTTCCACTGAAAGCCGCCTACCTGGAAGGCCTTGTAACCATTTGTGCTGTACTGAAAGTCATTGGCATCGATCACATCAATGATCGGCACGAGAACGCTAGTTCGGGATTCCTTAATCCGTTGTAAAAGAGGCTCGCACCAGCCCACATTGCCCTCGCAATGTGCATCCAAAAATATCAACACATCTCCAGTAGCCATACGGGCACCAGCCAAGCGGGCTCGGATCAGTCCCAAGCTAGCATAAAGTAAAAGGGAAAGATACAAAGATGATTTCCAAAACTTTCTTTAGCTAATCGAGGTTGCATGGAGCCAAAAAAAACACAAAAAAATTTAAAGAAATCAAAATTATTAGGTCAGACGACAACCTTCGAAGAATGCCAAAAAGACACTAGTTGAAATTACACTACACAACAAGAAATGAATTGGTTCTTTTAAACTCATTGAAAGGCCGATTTCGTGGGAAAGGTAATAAGAATTGAAGTAACGAAGATTTTTAATCTGATTATTCCAAATGAAAATGGAATACTTTCAAGGGACTAGAAAATATAATTATTCATTAATTATAAGTAAAAGCAGTTTTCAAACTAAATGAAGTCAAATGGTTTTTGGGTTGTTCAGTGTAATAAGAGATCGAGTGAGAGATATGTATATAAAGCCTCAAAAGAAATACATAATAATCTTTGCTTGAAAAACTGGTTTCATGGTTGCTTCTTCTTTATTTTTAGGTTTTGGCCTTTTGGATGTGTTTTTGACGGTTCTGCCGCAGAAGAAAAGAGCCACAAACAAGTTATTCAAATTATGATGTAGCTCATCAGCGATTCGATTAGCTGAATTGAATTTTTCCTAGCCCATAGCCGAATCACTTTTATGATGTGGGCCAAAAAAACACTCTTTGTGCTTTCCCTTTCCCTTTACTCACCGATTCTTAAGGCGAAGCACAGTCACCTTGCCTGCGGGAAATCGTGTGCGAATGTAGTGATCCAGCTTGCCACCCAATTCGACATTGTCACTGCCATCATCCACCAGAATGATCTCTTTCAGGGACTTTTCGTTGCAGGTGCTTAGAGTGCTGTGCACTGTTCGCAGGAGAACCGAGTAGGGTTCGTTGAAAAAGATTATGATTACACTGGCGCTGGGCAATGAATTGGTGTCGAAATGCTGGCTGGCACACAGCGGATTGCGATGGTCACCCACCGTGCGATTGTAGGAGAGCTGCTCACTAAGTTCTTCGTTGAGGGCAATCTTCTTGTAGATTTTTTCGCCCCGCTCCTTGGCGCTTCCTGTCAAATGAACGGCTACTCCATCGTCGCCTAGGCCAAGACGCTGTTTTGCTAAATCCAGTTGAATACTCTGCTCGTATGGTGATTTGGTGGCTGGGCGAGCTATCTCGTTTTCACTGTCGCTGTACAAATTAAACTTGTCCCGACCGTGTCCTTTAAGGGCAGCAGGTCGTCCCAATGCTGGAGCATCTTCGTCGCCGCTTGTCTGTACCTTGTGGTACAGGATAAAGCACAACGCAATGAGACAGAAAATGATTATTTTGCCATATAGGGAGCGGAACCGAGGCAGCATGGCTTTTGCTTATTATGAGGGCGACAGGTGGGGAGACGATGGTTCGGGGCCTTTTTTCTGTGAGGTAGTGCTGGTCACTGGGTCTAATCACTACTCCTACTCCAGGTTGTGTCGACGTTTCGATTTCAATTCACACTAGCTTCATTTGTCGCGGCTTGCTTTCAAAATTATTATAATTGTATTCTTTTCTTTACTACATATAGACAGATCCAGTTTCAGCTTTAACGACACGACAGCGGATCACCCCCGTCTATCAATGTGGCTTAAACTAGACTAAAAGCTATAGCTATTCTAGACGTAGACGAAGCCCCATCCCGCCCCACAGCCCCAAAACAAAAACAACAAAGTATTAGTATTTTTACAAAAACTGTTGCTTCTCTCTTTCTCTCTCTGCGTTTCGCTTCTTAGAGCTGGTGACACATCGATTGTAACATAACTGTTATCGATGGTTTTGCAAAGAGTAAGACATCGATGGTTTTGCAACCAAAACACTTTGGGTCAGATATACGGTAAATATTTACTTAAGCTACTCCGGCCCAAAATGCGCCTAAACTACATAAGGTAAATATTTGATAAATATTTACTTACGTTACTCGAACCCAAAACGCGCTTAAACTACATAAGTTTGGTATCAAACGAAAGAGAAGAAAAGAATTCCACGAGCACAGCCTCAGCTGCGCCTTGCCGATTTATTTTGTAGTTTTTGTTTAATTAACAAAAGAAAGTTAGCGGGACTATAGCTAAAAGTAGCTGTTTCCGGCTAAAAAACACTGTTAAATTTTGAGATAGTGTTGCCAGATGCCAAATTTTGAATACTCGAATCCGCGGGCTTTTTAAATCTTTTCTTCACACTATTCTCAACAAACGAAAACATTGTTGAGTTTACAATATTTATTGATTTTATAGCACAAATATAGTTCAGAATGCAATATTCGGCTGCCAGAGTCGAATATTTGGCTACCAGGGCGGACAAACAACGCGCCGAATTAAAAAAGCGCTTGCCAAATAAATATGGTAAATATTTACTTAAGCTACTCGAGATTTCAGTGTTGAAGAGTGGAAACGATATTTTTATGGATTATGGTGTTGCCAGTCTGTTGTTTTATTTGGCGCGTTGCTTGACTGCTCTGGCAGCCAAATATTTTACTGTGAATTATAAAATCAAGGAATATTCGGCTGCTCTGGCAGCCGTATTTTGTATTCAGAACTATATTTGTTCTATAAAATCAAGAAATATTGTAAAGTCAACAATATTTTCGTTTTTTAGAATATTTAGTATGATATGTAGTTTTGGTCCAAAGTAGCTTAAGTAAATATTTACCGCTGCTTTAAGCAGACGTAACCGATGCAAAGCGTAGCAGCATTAAGGGCGCAGTGTTGAAAATGATAGTAAAGGGCGGAATGTTTAAATTTAAATTGAGGGTGTTGCCTTTGGTTTTGCGATATTGTTTTAAATTGACAGTAGGAGCAAAGAAAAGATAAAGTATTGTTGCGAACATTATGCCTGAAATTTGCTAATAATGAAATTTTTTCACCAGCATGCTATGCAATTGTTAATGTTTGCCTGTGTAGTCATCAATTTTATTCACTTACTCTCACATTAAACATATTATATTAACGTTTTGGTGATTTTGAGCTACAGACGAAAAATCCCAGAAGGAAATGTATTCGCCTTTGCAATATGTATATCTTTTATGAACTTTGTAGTTTAGTTATAAACCCGACATCAAGAAAGGCACATTGTAATCCTTGTTTTTTTCTGGAATTTAGTGTTCAATACAAATTATAGTTTATTCGCCTTGGTTATTTTTATCACTAAGCCTAAGTCAGTGTATCAGAAGATAGAAATTGAAATGCAAGATACACAGATTTAAATTTAATCCATCATGCCCCCTTCACCATGCCCTAATTGTTGTGATAATTATATTTCTAAAATTGCGGAAATTTACATCAAAAGCATACTTGGTGTGCTTCCTTCATTCGACTCGACTCTGTGTGGGTACACATAAACACATACATACATATACATGTATGTATGTAAAAACGAAAGGGACTGCGACTTGGGCTGGCATTGGGACTGGAACTCGAATCAAAACTGTCACACTTGACACTTTTGTTGCCGCTTAATGCACAAATTGCATGTTCATTTGTTGTTAAAACGAAACAAAATGGGTTTCCTATTTAACAAAAAGAAAGACACAAAATGATGAACATGGTTGTTGTGTCTTTGTTTTTGTCGCTTGCTCTTTGACATGCAACAGCGTTTTGCGGGGATTGTTGGTGCTTTCGTAGATTTCATTTTAATTCTAAATCCGAAAAGATATTAATTTTGAACTACTTTCATTTTTCATTTTTAGTGAATTTGATTAATTTTGGTTAATTAACGTACGAGCGAATCTTTATGGCGAATTGTTGTTGTTTTGGCCGCATAATTAATATGTTACGTATACGCAAAGGTGTCGCTGCGGGAGACAAAGATAAAGCTGCGGGCCAGCCGAATGGAACGCAAAGGCAGCCAAATACAAAAACAACAAACACAGTTCAAAGTGCTTTCCAACCATGGGTAATTGGAGTTGTGGGAAGCAACTGTTGATCCGTTGAAAAGGTGCAACTGTTTTGCAGATCTTTTTCGGTTAAAACTCTTTAATGGCTTTAAGCGACAAAAACTAGGAAGAAAATAAATTACTTTTTTTTTGTTTTCGTCGCCCGACTGGTGGTAGTTTGGCGGCTTGTAGGGGGCGAAGTCTTGGCATTTGGCTGGTATTTTTCTCTTTTTCTTTTTTTGTGGTATTTCATTTTGTGTGCGACCTTAAAACACAAGTTTTAGTTAAGATACAGCCTCCTAAATGCATATGTATAGGTAGCTAAAGTAAGTCGGCATTGAAACAGATTAGTCAACGAAATTAACACCTCCAAAAACATTTCGAATTATGTATTATATTTCAAAATTATTATGCATTTTTAGCACTTTTTGTGAAATTTTAATAATGATTGAAAGGTCGAATTAGTTAAGTTTTATGAGCCGCAACCGCAAACGATTTGTTTGGTTTTGTTAAAAATAATTAAACTATTACACTTATTGAATGATGAGTGAGTTTGTCCTATCTCCGAGTTCAAGCCATTGTTCCATATGTGTGTGCTGACCATTAAGCCACAATAGAAGAAACAAAACCCATTTAATCCAAATGGCCCTGAGAGCAGGCCAAGAGATTGCGATGGTTACCGAAACGGAGACATAGATGAGGTTTGAGATGAAGATGGAGTCAGAGGTAAATGGTTAACCCATCATCATCATCCATCAATAATAGCAACAACAATAACTATAATAATAATAACAGAATTGGGGAATTGAAAAAAGAAAGACAACAAAGCGAAAAATGAGAAACGAATGCAGTGGAAAATGTTTGCTTCAGTTTTCATGGAGACTTTCGTTGCGGTGCTTGAGCAATTCGTATCACAGAAAGGGAGATGATTTTTTTTCTTCGATCCCATTCCCATGGCAAATTGATATATTTATGTGTGTATACTGGTGTTTCCTTTTGGACAGCAGTGGGAATCATAACGATGTGCAAAATGTTTTGACTTAGTTTATATTATCCACATTTAAGAAAGATGATTAATGACAAATTTCTGAAAACTATGCAAATTTGGTTTGGCATAACAGTTAAATTGAAAGTGAACCCGATGACAATGCACAGCCATTCAGATCACCCACTGGGTATTTACCATTATGTTTGCAGTTACTCAACCTCCCCAAGCACGAGTCATAAGTGGCGCCAAAGTGACGCACAAAATTCAAATAGTTTTTACGATCCGATTTAAATATGCATATTTATAGTTATCACTATCTGACCCACAAAGTCATGGTATTAGCGCGTTTTATGGGAGTTTTGCATAATCTTCAGCATACCTGCTGAGACACCCGCATTGTGCACCCATTTATGGACATCAGCGATCTTTATGTAAGACTTCAAGCATGTGACATGTCATCAAAAAAATTGTTCGCCCAGCTTGGTGTCTGTCATCGCTTGGAATGCACCAAATGCGAATGCCAATGTCTCTATTTTTGTTTGTCTCTTGCCTCTGCCATTGAGGGGTTTTCACAATCAGTCCGCAAATTAATTCCATATCCGAGTGTCTTTTAAAACCGCATCAAAATCAATATCGCGTATCGGATCAAACCAAACTGAACCAAAATCAAATGGCATTGTATGTAGATGATGATATAGATGTATGTATGTATGTATGTGTGTATTTCAGTTGGCAGCCTTTGTTGGCTTTTATGATTTCAAATTTGAATAGCGAATGGCAACGACAACCGACAAGCGTATCCGCCATCCATCCACACGATTGCGGAGGTGGCGGATAACAAAGCAAATTGATTTTCTGATACCCTTCAATATTATTATTACCTGGGATTTGGACAATTTTAAATAGCAAATTTAAACTTTATTCCAAAGAGTCGTATTCATCGATCGATTCATCGATAGGCACAGGTCCTTACGGACCACCTAGTAAAGCTCGTTGTACGGTAGGGTAGGGCTAAATAGTGTTCTGAGATACGCCGAAAGTGGGCGTGGCGAAAATTTGAAATAAACTTTAACATTGTGGGTATTACAGGAGTCTAAGTACCAAATTTGGTGACTCTATCTCTTATAGTCTCCGAGATCTACTGGTTCATACAGACGGACGGACGGACAGTCGGACATGGCTTGATCGACTCGCATGTTGATGCTGATCGAGAATATATACAGATATACTTTATGGGGTCGGAAATGCTTCATTTTGCCTGTAACATACATTTTGGCGACTTTTATATATGCCATTTCACCCTATGGTTGCACGGTTTAGATACATATTAATAATGCAAAGAATGAGAGATAATTGAGATTGTAAGTGCTATCTCTTACAGAAACAACTTGTATTAGTAATTATTATTGTTTTCTTTAAGCTTTAGGGCATTCCATGAACAAATGCATTTTAATCGATTTGCATGTGTTCTGTCTTTGATCGGTTCCATTGCTGTATATCCAAAAGAGGTTTAGATACCAAAATATATCGTCAGGCAGACAGACTTCTTATCAAAACGAGAAGAAAACACTTCTTTCAAACTTTTTTATCTATAATATATTAATATATTCCAGTAGCAGTTTGAACATATAATGGTTTTAATAATTTATTAAGCTCTCGAACCCGATAAACAATATCGACATCGGGTTTTATGTGGTATGAATTTCTTATTTCTTCTATATGAATAATAAAATGTTTAAAGGATTTCAATTTCGATGATGCCAATTCAGAAGTGTTTTCCATGTGATCCTTTTTTGTGTGCTTTTCTTGGCCCTACAGAGTTCCAGAGCAAAGAAACAGCAACTCAAAATCAATGCCAGGACATACAGTTCTAGTATCCAGGACAAATCGATGAGTTCAATGGCTTCGGCGTTGACTTGTGGACGACTAAAATCCTCTAGAGGGGTTAGTCGAAGGCGCACCATATCGTAAAAGCTCCTTTCTATCCAAAAGTAGGTCAAGCCAAACTCCTGTTGCCTCTGAATGTGCTCTTGGAATAGATCTCGATAGGGCAGATATTGCCGGACTGGGATGCAGAGGAAGAGCAAGCGACTGAGGCATATATCATCCGAATAATAGAACGAGGGCTCGTCGAATAGTTTCTGCTGTTCCTTATACGTGCGCCAACGCACTTCGGACACAGGGTAAATGTAACTGGCATTAAAGGTGTCGCGGAGTTGAAGGAAGTCGTTCCAATTGTCCACGACTTTGGTGCGATTACGCCGAGCCCTGTTCGAGCTGGGATTGTTGAGGAACGAGAATCTATCAGCCTCTTTTTGGGTGATCACAATCAAATATCGTGAGTTATCCACATCTTCTAAGGTGCGCAGGAAAGGCTCTGGCGGGGGCCGGGTGAAAAACGATTGCAGATAGGCCTCATACATTGTGGTCATCATTACACTGGCGAAGCAGAGGCACATGCAAATCAGTTTCAGCTTTTTGCTGGAGCTCGTGGGCCAAGGAAACGACTGCCCCAATAGACCGCGAAGACTCTTGTCATTTAACAGGACTTTGCCCAAACTCAGTCCCTTCCAGGACGTTTGCTGGCCGTAGATTAGGAGCAGCGAGAATGTGCAGAATAATATGAAAATGATACCCAGCACCAAGGGATCCACTATGATTGTATATATTTGATTATACGGTAATTTGGCTGGAAGGGGCATCATGAAACAATAGGAATTCAGTAGATACGGATAGGTTAGAATGTCTAAGTTGGATCGCCCTAATGTGACACCCAGAGAGGTGCCTATGTCCAAGAGATTCTCCTCCGCCCATTTTTCAATGTCGCCATAGTAAATAGTCTTGCCCACAACCTGTGATTTGGATCGAAACTTTAGAGTGGCATTTACCTTCTGCACGAAGTGGTTGATTGTGTTGGCTACGTAGCCCAGCATTTTGATCTCACCCGTGTATGGGTCCCGATATAGCATGGAACGTGGAGCCAATTGATCTGCGTCGGTTATCAAATCAGAGCCCTGCATATTCAGGAACTGTTGGATGAAAATTGATGTTCTTGCTTTCTGAAGCTTCAACTCTACATAGTTGGGTGACCGAAAGTTGCGGCAGCCATAGATGAGGCTAGTCTCTTCAAAGTCTGGATATATCATGGCTATATTAAACTGCTCCTTGGCAAAAAACATTTCACAAACTTGGTTGGGTTTTATTCGATCGCTTTCCATGTAAATCAAGCGTCTAGCCCGTTGTAGTTTGAATAGAGTGCGGGAGTTCTGCTCCCTATCGGCATCCCAGCCACAGGCGAGTATCAAGGTCAAGCTCGAGAAGTCCCAATCGAAATTGGTGGTGCCTTCAGTCGCAATTATCGATGCGACTTCAAAGTTCTTGAGCAATGGCAAAAAGACGCAATCCTTTCCATATACCAGCACCGTATTGAAAGGCTTCTCTAGGTTCACTTCGAAAAGCAATTGCTTCAGCTTCTCTCCCATCTCGGTGCGATTAGTCGTGATTAAGAGCCCACCAGCAGCCAACGGCCTACACATGAGGAGCAGAGCACATATCAAGCCGAACCCAGACATCACGAAACTCTGGACCAGATCCTGCTGGGCGTGACCTTTTTGTAGTGGCCCGGACACCTGGTTTGCCACGAAAAAAACATTGCGTTAACATGAGGAGAGCAATTAACTAAATAAACATGCGGGACATGGGCCCTCCTCTGTCTCGTTCTCAGCTTTAAATAATTAGCCTCAATATGAAAGCTATTGCCCTGGGCCAGCTCTCAATGTTCATAGAACTAAGGCCCGAGTTGAGCGTGAGTCTGGCCCATTTTGCATTTTTGTTGTGCATGTTTGAATTTGAGTTTTAGTGTTTTTTTTTTATTTTTTGTCTTTCTCCTTAACAACTTCCGCTACAAGTCGCAACTCACGGACCCCCCCACTTCGACTCCGACTACGAATCCAACTCCAATTTCAATTTGAATCCCAATTCCGTTTTAATGTGTAGCATGTTAGGTGACTGACAAAGAGTCATTGCCAAACAATTCGATTTTTCCGGCAATTGAGAGCCAAAGCTAAAGCCAAGTGCATGCATTTGCTTCGATTTCTCGCATTGAAAAGCAAAAGCAAACATTTCGTTTTATGCTCTTAATTGCAGGCCAAGTGGTTTTCAATTATTCAAATCAGTGTCCGACTCCGACTCCGACTCGTCTCTTCTCTTCTCGGGATGAATGGATGATGTTGATGGCATGCCTTGCCGCCGCTCGAAAGCTGCACTTCCGAATTTTCGCCTCGAATTCAAATCGAAAAAAAAACTGGTCTAGACCATGCGTGACATTAATAGCCAGAAAGGCGGGATGGGGGCGACAATGAAACTGAATTTCTTCTGCTTGTGATGATATCGTTTTGCTTTATCTACTCTGGCTCTGGCTGTGACTCTGGCTCTGACTATGACTCCGAGCCGAGTCTGCCTTTTGCCATTTGCAGCTTTATTGTTGCTCCCGTGAATGACGTTTTTCAGCGAAAGTTGTTACGTTACCATCGACCATCGTTACTGAAAGCCTATGCAAAACCGGTCGGTCATTGATTTTTGGTTACTGCAAATTGTATGGCCATGACCAGCCAGCCAGCCAGCCAGCCAACCAGCCAGACATCCAACCAGCTGGGGAGCAGCACCAACTCATGATCATCTCCACCGACTGCAACACACATTTGGTTTGTGTACTCCAAAACTGCATACAGAAATCCATTTTTTCTTGTCACTTGATTGTTGTTGGTGTTGTCGAAGTTGCTGAAGTTGCTTGTGTTGCCGATGTTGTATACTGCGTGTTGTCGATTTGATGGCCACTAAGTTATGGCTTGTCTGCTTAATTTAGATTTTGTTAACGAGTTTTGATGCCTAGGCAAACAAAGAGTTGAATATGACTTAACTACACAAAGATCCACTCGAGTATATCGAAACACCTTAATCCCTTGACTGCGTTTGACATTGGAGTTACCATGAATGTTAATTTATTAAATACTTGTTCAGATATAAACAGTCTTCATTTAACACGGTTAAATCTGTCCAAAATAATCAATAACAATTAGGAAAACCAAAAACAAAAGCCCAAAAAACCCCACAATGGTAGTACGACTCTCTTGGCTGTTTGCTGAGAATGAGAACTTCCTAATCTATTCCTTAAACTTGGTTTTGGGGACCAATTGAATGAACGAGATTCAGATTGGTAATGGCGATTCTTAACTATGATAGAAAGTAGATCAAATTCCATTTCAAAAATGATATAAGTTGATTGAAATCCCCTAAAACTAAACTTCCATTCCTTCTCAAAGAGGAATATTGTATGAGACTAATACACAAATTCTCAATCAATTTTGTCATTTCTTTTTTATGCAAGTTACTAGAAACATATACATATGTATATATATACATACATATTATGTATTCATTTCATATATATATGTTTGTAATGATTATCAAAAGAGAATTCGCATTTCGAATTCGTTTTGGATATGAGGGCCTTTTGAATGGAGAATCAATCACAATGATGGATAGAACTTTTTACGAAATTCTTGAAGAATTCACAACATACAGTAAAAACCCGATAAATCGAATTTTGCGACTTTTTCAGCTATAGAGCTATTTAGTGATAATGAGGCTTAACCGTCCAGGTGAATGGGATAGGTCCTTCCGTCCGTACGTCGCCAGTTTAAATGAAGTTCTTAGGATTTTGAAAGTTTTGAAGTTTGTTTTAAATTTTTCTCATCTTCACTTTCGCTCCAGGAATCCAAAGAAGTAGAGCTATTCTCGCATAGAGTACCACTCTCCACTCCAATTTATTTTAAAGTATTTACTAGTCTAATGATCGCCATTCTAGTGTATATAGTTCTAAATCAAATCATCCGATTTGGAAATTTCATTCGGCTAGCTGTGCTTACTTTCATTTTGTGTCGAATTTCTATTAGCCAAAAGTTATTGAGAGTGTGAAATGATTTGGATTTTGGCTTGACCTTTAACCCTTGCTTCAGTTACCCTCAACCTTGTAAGCCCTCAATACTCATCAATGGAGGTCTGGCCCCCTCCCGTTGCCTAATTACCTGGTTGCTTCCTAACCAAATTCTTTGAAACATTTGAACATTGCTTCCGTTTGTCTGGCATTTCCTTTCACTTATTTAATGCTGCCAAAATGTTTGTAATCAATCGATAATAAAATAACCCAAAGCCGAGTTCATTATGTCCCCCATTGTCCAGTATAGCTTTGTTGTCTGAGCTATATCCATATCTGCTTTTTGCTTTGCTGTGTTTTTATTTATATTTATTTTTTATTTTTGGCGTGGCTCTGGCTAGTTTTTAATGTGCAGACATTTCGTTTGTTTGCCGGACATTTCTTTAGCCGGCATTTTTAACACACATTGTCTTTGACTGTCGGTTGTCGGTGGTTGGCTGCTGTCTCCCTGGAGGCACAGTTTGGCTTTCTGTGCTTTCTGCAAGAGCTACTCTCATTTCATTTGCGCTTATTTGGGAATCGGCGGTAATGATAGACTCCAGATACAAAGCATTTGCCATTGAAAGTAAAATGAGCCGTAATGTGTTTTTCAGATTCACTTTCGATGCTTTGATTGAGAATACTTGAAGTTGGATTCGGATGCGGCCTTTGGTGGGCCCGGCGGGACGCCTGAAGCGGGGCAAGTTACCTGGAAAAAACTCACCATACCACACCACATCAAACACACACACACTAGGTGGAGGTGTCGTGTCTTCTTCAACTCAAGCGCGCACTCTCTCTCTATTTTTCTTTCTCTCCCTCTCTCTCACTCTCTCGCTTTGTCTGTATATCTGACTTTGTATCTTTTGGCCAAGTTGTAAGCTTAGGCCAACTTGAAGTTTCAGTTATAACACGGCAGCGACTCGGTCTGGTTGCAATTCCTAACAATTGCTCCGCGCGTCTTGTGATCAATCTCCAGATACGCAGTCTAAGGATAACGGCCATTACGTGGGTGAAAAGTGAAAACAGAAATCTAAGCCAAAACCAAATTTGATTATCTAAATGATTTGAAACCCATTTTTCTTGGTGCTTCCAACTGTGTTTATTATTTTTAAATAAAATTTAAATTTTAACTTGCAGCTGCTGCTGTTGTCTTCTGGGAATTCGGGATTAGTTTTGATAATCCTTCAAACATGCGAATTCCTCTACCTTTGCTGGTAAGTTCATAAACATTCCCAATCGGACACCTGATGAGAGGATTCTGTCCATAATCCTTCCATTATCAATATTTTGGGCACTTCACTTTGACCTATGCATCTCTTCATTGAGTAAACTCGATGGAAGTTGGATATATGTAGGTCCAAGACTCTCGTTGGCGTCCATGCTTGACCTACGATTTGTGTGCTCATTGCTCCCCCTTTCCACTCCTTGACATTGACAAATTGTGTCATTACATTTGGGGAGTGAGAAGGGCAATCCAAGTGTGAATTGCCTTCCGGTTAACTGCACAAAAATCTCAGTCTTCAACTTGGCACTTGTTACGCGAAGGAAATTGTTTGCCTATCTCCATAGATCTCTGTTGATATGGGGCCTTGAGTGTGTGTGTGTGCGTGTGGAAATGAGGGAACAGGTGGAAATGGAGGTGTGTGCATACCTTGCGAATCGTCTCATTGTTTGTTATTGCCCTGCACTTGTTAGCATTGCCATTGCCTGGGATTCCCCCCCTGGATACCATTGGATAATGTGAAAAATTCCTCAACGAGCTAGAGCACAATTCAAATATAATCAGAACTCATGAAAACAAATGGAATTAAAGTTAGTTTCTTCAAGTTTAGGTAAGAAATCAGTTATTCTTTAAACGATTTGGAAATATTGGCATCATTTTGACACATTGGTAATTGTAATTACCCAATTACATAAGAAACAATTTAAATATACTGACAATTCATTAATTCCACATTTATTTATTTGAACTTAAAAATCTTTTTCAATCCAATCCCCTCGAATCGAATCGAATAATCAGGAAATGTAGCTTTCATAGGTGAAAAAAGGAAAATTCTAGTGATTTATACCATTTCCATATGTTTCTAATCTTCATTGAACATTTTTGGTATGCAGTTTATCTTAGATTACCTAGTTCTACAACTCCTTCAAAGAATCCACATGTTTTACTATCATATTAAAGATTTTGGAGAGACTGGGCTAAACTATTGACCGACAACTGTAAAAAAAAAACCGCAAAAGCTGACATGACAATAATTACGGGTCAGCATCTTAATACAATAACCAACAAATAACTAAAAAAATTTCTTCATAAAATTTCTTGGCAGCCGCGAAAATCCAATTCAAAGTTAAAAAATAAAAAAGGGGCTAACCACTGCCGTTTGCCGTTTTACGGGATTGTATATTTTCTAAACGGTTTTCACACTTTTCCAAACGTGTAAATGTAGATTGAAGATTGATTTGCAATCAAGTTTGGAATTATACTTATTCAAATACATGGAATCCAACTCCATCGACATATCCAATCTGTTATTCTGCCCAGAGTGTCCAACTTTGACGGTTTGAACTTCGCTTTTAGCTTTATCCAGTAACGAGTGAGGCTGTTGGACCTTCTCTTTGCGTAACAACACACAAAACACAAATTGCATTTAATGGCCATCACAATTTGGAGGCCACCTGCTGCAGAACCCAAATTACACATCCAGTCAGTACTCATTTAGCATCTTCATTTGCCTTCCTGCTGCTGCATCATCATCATCAGCTCTTCATCAGCTCGAAGTGAACAAAATCAAGACAAGAGTTGCCCTCCTTTCAGTCTGTGTGTGTTTGCCTTTCAAAAAAAAAACTCGACTCTTGATTGTGCAAAAATCCCCGCCGCAAATGAAG
Organism: Drosophila tropicalis; assembly: GCF_018151085.1. Taxonomy (NCBI): domain Eukaryota; kingdom Metazoa; phylum Arthropoda; class Insecta; order Diptera; family Drosophilidae; genus Drosophila; species Drosophila tropicalis. The sequence continues at coordinate 2,376,745 of NW_027173049.1, read as the reverse complement.
ATGACTTTTTGTAACATTTTGCAGACGAAGACTTTAATAATGATCATTGATCTTTGGCTATTTGGTCCAACATGTGAGCGTGTGTGTGTGTGTGTAACCTTTACAAAAGACTCTTTGTTGGTCTTAGACTTATTTCAGTTTTTGTAATTTCATTTAGATCTGGTAAGTCGACTAAATGCCACAAGTGTTGGCCCAGAAAATTGTTTGGCTTTGCCAATTGTGTCTGCATAGAAATCTCAATTCATGGCTAATTTTCGAAAGAAAAAGACATACCTACCTATTCGAGTATATGGAAAGGAAAATTCAATTGTCATTGCCGCAGAATTGGCTTGACTTCAGTCAGTCATTCAGTGAGTACAATTGTGTTGCCCGTGCTCGTCGCACTTGGCCCCAGGGCAAACCATTCAGCACCTGTTTGTGGCACCCATCAGCGGCATAAGCCGCCGAGTTTCGTGTCTTTTCAAATAGGCCGAGCATATTTTAATATGCCGCACGCATGCAAACTGTCCATTTGCTGCCTTGGAGTGTAGAAAGTTGATTGGTTTTATTTATTATGTATTTGGTTTGCTGCCGAAAGTTTTTCAGTTCACATCGGCGACAAGTGCAGCAAAAAACATCAAAATCTTCTCTAGCTGCAGCCCTGAGAGCTCTGGCAACGGCTCGCCATCTGACGAGTGGCAACTGGCAACTGGACAAATGCCTTTCACTTCTTCTTTTGCTCCTCCAATTATTTTGCTTATCGAAATTGAAAGATGCGCTCGAGGTCCAGTCTTCAGTCGACAGGCGACGGTCCACAGCCGAAAACGAAAAGGAAAACTTTGCAATTGAAGACGAGTTGTTAGTAGCAAGTTTTACCAAATTGTACAAATGTGAATGTACTCGGTGGCATGGCGACACACAAAAGCGAAAAAAATATGAATTTTGGAATGCGGTTTTGAGTATTTTTATTTGTGTTTTTTGTGGGTTGGTTGCCTGGTTGCTTTTTGGCCGAGACAAAGCCAAACAAGCCGCTGGCCATCTTGGTCGGGGATATTTTTCCTTTTCTTTATTTATATATGTATTTTAATTAAATGATTACCCAAGTAAAGTGAACAACTTTGGTTGCTGCTGCTGCTGCGGCTGCTGCGGCACGCATTTCCCATGAATATTAATGATGAACTAAAATAAATGCGCTTGAGTGTCGATTAGGTTTAGCTCTTCTCCGCCTAATTTGGTGCTTTAACTTGTTTGCGGCTTTTTAATTAGTTAACTTTTCAGATGAACATCTTCGAAACGCAGACACACACTCGTACACGAATAGAGTCATAGGTTGAACTGGAGAGTCGGTGAGAGGGGGGCTAGTAAGTAGATTGCATCATACATGTAAATATCTGACCAATCTTGGCCAGGGTTCAACATGATTCCGGCTGTCTTGCCTTTAATTTATGCCAAACTTTTTCTTCGTCAACGATTCCTATTTATTTGATTTTTATTTATTTTATGCAACGACCTTGCCGCAACATTTAAGACTCTGATCGTAAATTAATTTGGACAAAAAGCCCTGTCTACTTCTGTCCCCCTGTGGCTATGGACCCGCCCTCAACAGAGACGGCCCATGGCATTTGTTTGCTTTTCTTAAATGTTTTTTAAGATCGCATACTTAATTGATTTTTTTCGGCTTCTCGCACTGCAATTAGGAGGCACACGACGATCCGACATTCGACTTATGAAGCAATAAAGAAAGTTTGAGGTCCAACTAAGAAAAACCAAAACTATTGCCCTAATGATGATGTGTTAAAAGAGTTAATACTTAGTCCATAAAACTAATAATACTTTTCGCAAGTCGCAAGAGGAAGTGAATTCAAGCTGGGTTAGTTACAGACCACTCCAAACTGGTGCAGAAAAAAGGTAGTTAAACGGATGCATGTGTCCATTCGAAACGGCGCCAAATTGCCCCGCCTGGATTATTATTATCAAGTCTCTCACATATGCTCTTGGGCTGGACCAAGCTGATACAAAGGCGAATCGATCCACCACCATTGACCTGCTTTCAATATTTTGCTTATTGATGTCGGTTTTCCGATACCTATACTATATTTAGTATAATTCATTTCATCATTAAGTGCCAGCTGTACGAAGTCAGCCTTAAATTGGGACGCACCCCAAAAATCGGGACGTTTTGTGGTCCTTTTGTAATGCCTTTTCATGCCTTTCCTTACACATAAACTCATGTAAGCTGTTGATGCAGATCAAATATTTGGATTTGAAAATTTTGCTTAAAAACAGTTAAAACTTCAGTTTTGAGTTTTTAGGTTATGCTAAAACGTGTTTTACTTGATCGTACCGGTATAACCGGTCGTTTTGTTACGACAGTAAACCATCTTTGATAAAATAGAAACCATAATTTTTATAGAAAAGAAACCATTTCGATTTTCGATTTTGTAGACTAGAATTCATTTTCGAGAGGATGTCCTTTGAAAGGATACTAAGAGGTTTCCCATTTGGACATGGGATCTGAATCAGATCCCCAAACATAAAATGCATGTGATTCAGAAATGTGGTTTGACAATTTAGAGTTGGTGAAAGGGCTTTGCAATTGGAGTATATCCTTTCGGATCAGTTTTGAAGACAAGAGGCATAACTACATTTCTTGTCATTCACTTTATTCCATCATCTTCAATGCAATTGTTTATACGGTGTGGCAAATGTGTCGAGTTCGTTGCTTCAGTCTTTTGTTTTCCCATCGATGTTTGCTTTGCCTTTTTTCGTGACAATCTTTACACTGACCAATCGTTGTAAACAATTCCAAAGATATTTACATGTTGACATACCTAACTATGCAAATATGTTCAAGTGTGTGTGTGTGTGTGTGTGCCTGGTCATTCGTGCCTTTTGCAGTTAATTTGTTTCATTTGCCTCTAGTTGTTGCTGCTTGCATAACCAGTTGCTGCTGCTTTTACTGCTGCTGCTGCTGCTGCTGCTGCTCATACGCAACATTTCTTCAATTGCATTTCAATTTGCTTATTACTAAAGTGATTTGCAATTGACATATTGCAAAAAATGAATAAATAAGCAAACGAACAAAGCGACATATGAGCACGTTGATAGCGACAGCAACGAAAAATGTTGGTCAATTGGTGTAAATTACAATTTGAGAGTATTAAATGACAATGCTAACGCTTCAACTTTATCGAGTTGTCACATTTGCTTAATGTTGGCCACATAACTTTTTATTTGTTTTATGTGAGAAGAAATCAAAGTGAACATTCTTTGGACTGGTTAAACAACTTTTACATTTTTCCTATCATCCTATGGGGAGTCTGCTTCTGCAGCATCATCATTACAACCATCGTCATCGTTGTTTTCCAGTGCTTATTATGCAGATCAGCTTGAGGCACGCACAGGTCGATCCACGGTTGCTTCCCACACCCAGAAGCATGGTTTTTGGGGGGCGGCCCATGGCCAGGGGCAGAGACAGGGGCTTTGGGCTATGCAGACGCTCACGCACACGCACACGAAAAGTTGCTACTTGTCGGCACGTTGCCGTCATTGAGGCTAGAGGCTGACTCTGGGATGGGATGGTTTTTGGGCTGGCTTTCTCGTCGTCGTCAGCATCAACATCAGCATCAGCATCAGGTGGCTTCGCTCTGTGGCCAAGTCATGTCACGTTGAGGTAGTTTCGGTCACAAGCTACCTCTCACTCGGTCTCTTCTCACTTTCATTTTTCATTCGATTTAATAAATTCATATTTTTCTCCGTTTCTGTTGCCCTTTGTTTGGACCCTCGAGTGTTTATAGTGATCTAAATTTTCCCGCCTGCCGCGTCGCTTACTTCCGTTATGATTATTTCTTTTTGGCTTGTTTTTTATTTTGGTGCCAGGTCGTACGCCACTTCTAAGAGACAATAAAGTAATGGCACGCCAACAGCAGCAACAACAGCACAAGCAACGATTAATGGCATTTCATGGTCTTTTTAACGCCTTTTTGGGCCTCCCCACAACAACACCAACCACATCATCATCATCATCATCACCATTGTCATCATCATCGTCTTTGTCTTGGCAAGTTTGTCGCCAGTCGTTTGGTTTGTTTTCGCAAGTTTCCCACTTCCTTTTCAGTTCCAGATATTCATTCCTCCTGGTCGCGCTACAGTTATTTCCACATCAACAATTGGGTTTCTCTCGCCTCACTTTGGGTTATGCAACCCGGGAGGGGTAAATCTCTAATTATAAGGATTAAGACTGACGAGAAAGTGATAAATTGTTTGTATCCGCAGTTAGAGGCGTTTTACCCAGAAAAAGTGGCCATCTGGTTGTATTTTAAGAAGTTTGCACAAATTGATATTGCTGTTTTTTGAATGAACATATCATTTCAGAGTTGGACGATTATCTGCTGCCAAAAGATCTCACAAAATATTAAGACCCTCTTTGTAGGTTGCTTTGAAATTGAGTTTAATGAAGTTAAATTCTGCAATTCTTGAGCCACTTTGCATGATGGATAAATAACTTCAAATTAACTCAATTCACAAGTCATCATTGTGACGTTCTTGGTGTATAATTTATCCACCTGCTCTTTTGGGAAGGGCTGATGCAAAAAGATGACTTTCAAATTGTTGACAGAATAATTGCTGCTGTCTCACGTGTCTCACATGTTGCTGGTGTGCGGCAATCGCAATCTTTTCACATGGCAGCAGCAACATCTAACAATGGCAGATCGTCTGGCGCATATCATAACTGTTCATCATCAAGAGCACGATTGCAAATATGCGAGTATTCAGCTAATGGCAGAATAAAAGAGCCAAGCAAATAACCGACCAAACAAAAGCTGGCCAAAATGAAAAATGACTAAATGCACATGAGAACTTGTGCAGCAATTTGTCCCCTCTACGCTAAGTGGATGGATGGATTGCTGTTGTTACTCCAACTGGCAGCAGCAGCAGCGACAGCAGCAAAAACTTGCCAGATTTCACTTTGGCCAACGCCAACACCAAAACCAAAAAGAAACAACCTCAAAACATGCCGCTTGTTGTAAAGAGACGCCTCGAACATAAAGTTTTTTGGGCTGCTGCTGCTGCTGTTGAGCCACCTGCCATTGCTGCCACAAGTTGTTAGTTGGTTATTTGGCTAGTTGACGTTGTCCTGTGGTTAGCCATCTTCTGATGGCCTATTATACAATCATTTTGATTTACACTTGCCTCCTAACTGATTGTTTGGCAAAGGTTTACTTACCTCTCTTTCTGTTTCTATTTCTCTCTGTCTCTTACCTGGACATTGCATAATTCTTTTGACCAACTGAGGAAAAACTCTTGAAACTAAAATTTATTAGCTTGTCAACATTTTCGTTATGTTAATTGTGTATAACTATTTCTGTATCTGAGTGTGTGTATGCGTGTGTCTTAACTTTCTCCCATTGTTAGCATCTTTCTTTTCATGAACTCTTTTTGGTGTTCGCTGCTGTCGATGAATTTGATTATTTTCGTTTTGTTGTTTCCATATGTGTTGTGTTTTGTTGGCTCTGTCTTTGGCTTTTGTGTCTTGCAAAAAATCTTTGACATTTTGGCTTTATGTGTGACCACAACAGTTTGGGCTTTCATTGTGGCCAATCTCCCTGCCCCAGGGCGTTGGTGGCTATCTCTCACTATACTATAAATGGCATTAGGTGTAGGTCAGTGTGTGAGACAATTTCTATTAAATAATCGCTTGGTTTTGTGTGTGCTCTTTACCAATAATTAGCATATCATGGCCAAAAGGTTACACAATAACCAAAGACAAAGCCAGGCGGCAGGCAGCAGGCTGACATCATGTACAATTTGAAATAATTTATAACTTTCGTAGTCCTAGACTTAATTATTACAATTAAAACCTGCCAGCTGCGACCATTAAACTGTCAAAATATGTGTCAACACAAACCAGAGAAAGAAATCACCATCAACCTCTAAGACAAAAGGCGATAACAAGAAAACTTAAAACAAAACAAAATCATAGGATTGTCTCAAGTGCTGTCAAAACCGTTTGCCCAGCTTCCGTTTTGACATGCTCCAAAGAGAGACAATGCCCCAAACGATGCCATAATCAACATCAACTGGCGTGAGATTGCAGTGACTGGGTTAGGTTTGGCGTCCATCATCAGGGAGGGATTACGGCTGACCGGGGGTCCCATTGCGGGAAGGTGCCCACGAAAGTGATAATTTTTATTGTAAATCTCCGAGTTTATTGAATTGATTTAATTTCTTTCAATAGACATGGCCAAATAATTAGCAAACTTTCATTTCTCCATTTCAAAGTGCGGACCTGTCTTTTGGTGAGTGGAAGGGCTTTTTGTTTTCTTCTTTATTGTTTTTGTGATGGCTTGGATTTATTTAGATACAAATCAAATGCCAGAGACGCCCACATAGTCATCTCTTTGACATTTGCACTTCAGTCTGGCACATGAAGCATTTCATTTTCCATCGTCGTTTGGGAAAGTTTCAATTGAGTTTTTCCTGCAGTTTTTGCTTTTGGCGTGGGCCTGACTTAGATCTGTATGTCTTGGGTTTGGTCAATTGAAATTCGTCACCGCGTGTTGTGGCGAGAAAACATTGAAAACTTTCTCGACCAACTTGGCGGACTGAATGGCTGACGGAATGCCCCACCACAGCTGAATGGGGCTGAATGGGATGATTCAATTGAGTGACACGGATAAGCCATATCTGTCCGCCTGCTGATTGAGCTGCTCATTAACATTAACCGCAAAAAATGTATTTATTTTTTTGTATTGTTGTCGAGTATTTATTTTGGCTGTTGCTCCATAAGGTCGAGCCTTGCCTTTAACCTAACAAGTTGTCTGCATTTCATTTCGTTTTCTGTGGTCAACAACTCAATCTCTCAAACTTGACATTGACCCAATGCTAGCCCGAGATGACAACACACGTCGTCATCGCCATCGTAGTCCACAGTCCGTGGTTCGTTTGTGGTTTGGCTAATTTCGCATTTGCTTTGCCTCACTCGTCGTCATTTGCTTTTATTTCGGTTTTAATTCGCCTTTTTTGGCATTCACCAATCTGGCATCTTTTTATTTTGATTATTTATTTTCTTGTCAGGCAGGTAAAAGTGTTTATTTTGTTAGCTCGGGGTCTCGACCTTGCGCACTGAAATCAATTAAAACATTTCAAGTAGGTAGTTCGAAGCATCGTTTATTCGAGTGTTGACTAACTTATATTCCTGTTTGTTTTGCGTTGTTTATGTGCAGAAAATTAAATATTACTTTTGACTGTTTCGGTGAATCAGACAGGGCGATAAAACAAAACTTTCTTCTCTTTTAATTTACAGTTCGCGGTGACATTGGTGGCAGTTGGAGTTGCTGCTGCTGCTGCTGCCGGCAACCCGGATGCCACTGCCAAGCCAAAGAGCGACTCCAAGCCCACACCAACTGAATCAGCAAAGAAACCGACAAAGCAGCCCTTGCCCAGTTCGTCGTCTCTCCCAACATCGGCGTCCTCTACTTCGACCTCCACCACGACTACCCGCCAATCGAAGAACTTGAAATCTGTTCTGCCGGGCGAGAATCGTGGCAAACGGACGCTCTATGACTTTGGCAACGCCGGATATCTGTATCCCGAGGTAGCCAGCAGGAGAGCTGGCTATGTGGACAACACGGCCTCGTATTATCCCACACAAACTGGATACTACAATGGACAAAATGCGATTGGTGAGTGAAGCGTGAAACTCGCATCGAGTTAAGTTTTAATTAAAATACAATTGCAGCACAATATCCGAGCAACTTTGGCCCGGCCTATGCTCCTTATCCCCAGTATTTGGAAGCTCCGGAACCAATAATTGAGATCATCATCAAAGACGCCAATGAAACTTTACCTGTGGAGCAGCCACAGACAATTGTGACAAAGCGGAAGAAGAAGAAGGAGAAGGTTCATGTCTTCTATGTCAACTATAAGAAGGATCAGAACAATAAGCTTCATCTGGAGTCGCCGATCGCCTCCTTGAATAACGATGAGAACGAGGAGGAGGAGGAAGAAGAGGAAGAACAGATTGTCCAATACCCAGTCACTCCATTACCCCCTGTAAAGTCCACCACCTTGCGAACCATCATACATCCCGATTCCGAGAAATATCACAGCAACAGCGGAATTCATGTGTCCTTTGGGGCAGAGAACAAACATCAGACTGGGCACATCTTGGAAGAACATGATGCAGAGAGCATTCAACGCCAAGTGGTGGCCCTTCCCTTGCCCGCTAGTAGTGGAGTTAAGTCGGACAACGGATACATTGCCAATACTCGTGCGGACTATGGCCGTGAGAGTAGTTTCGGACGCACTCACTCATCGGGTCCCATCTCAAATTTGTTATTCGGCAGCAATCCTAATAACTATCAGCAATTCCAAATACCATCACAACAGCAGCAACATCAACAACTTCCCAATCAGCATAGCTCAAATTACTTCAGGCCACCAGCTGCTTTATCGGGTCCGCCACCCAACTACCAGAAACAGCCGCAATCGCAGCCACAGCAGCGTCCAAGCAGCAGCATCACGCATCAGCAGTTGCCTTCGACATCGTCTCAAACAATATTCAACAAGTTGCTGCAGCAGTCCCAGTACTATGTCAATCACAATCAGCAATATCAGCCACAGCCACAGCAGCAGTCGTCGCAGCAACAGCAATACCAGAAGCCTCCAAACAAAGTGCAACAGGTGCCATTTTTCCCCACAATACCACCAAAAAGTCAAACTCCAGCGCCATATCAGCCAGTGAAGTTCCGTCCGACGCCGGCGCCCACAACACAGACCAAACCATTGCCATCGCCTGTGCAACAGAGCCAGCAGCAACATTATCAGTCTCCGGCGAAGCAACAAGCGGTAGCACCGCAGCCCTATCAATTTATACGCCAGCCCCAGTTTGTGCAGCAGCCACAATTTGTGGTGCGTTCCCCCACACCGCCAGCTGATTTCTACCAGCAGAAGCACCAGCAACAGCAGCAGCAGCATCAACAGCCACAGCAGCAACCTCAACAATACCACCACCAACCACAACAGCAGCAGCTGCAGCAACAACAGCAACAGTTACCAGAGTCGGCACTAAACTACTTTGACATTAAACCGTCTAAGGAAACGGAACTCCTAAAGTCCATTCCCAAATTCGAGCAGCATATTACCGAGACCGTACAGAATCCAATTGGCTCCTCTCAGCAAGCTCATCAACCACAACAATATCAGCAATATGCCTACAGCAGCACACGCAATGAGGTTATTCATGATATACCAGCTCCAAATCTGGCGCCAGTCCAACAAGCGCCCATTACTGGTCACTATATCACGGCTAATTCTGGCTCCTTGAACTCACAGCAGCAGCAACAACATCAACAACCACAGCAGCAGCAGCAGCAACAGCAACAGCAAGCTCAAACTCCCGTTTATGCTGAGTCGACGCATGGTCAGAAGGTCATGGTGGTTACCCCAGTGCCGCCAAGTAACTATGTGACATACAATCAATATCAATCCCAACCTCTGCCCAATGAGCCAGTTTTCCAAGTGCATCCTCAACCCTCGGCGGCGGCTCTGCAGGCACAGCAGCCCAGACATCCGGCCAACTCTCCAATCAGTGCTCCTTTGAGCGACAATTCTCCCTTTAGTGTGTCAACCTTCCATTCAGATGTCTTTAAGGAACTCGAGCAGAGGCACCAACAGCAACAACAGCAACAATCGCAGCCACAACCGCAGTCCCAACCAGCAGTGGCTACCAAGACTTCTGCTGCTCCTCCAACTCAGGCATCGCCAGCTGCCGCACCCAATGGCAAGGCATCGCAAACACTTCTGCAATTGCCCGACGAAGTTCCAGACGATTTGCGCCAGCAACTCTTCTCTTCAGGCATCCTTAACAATGCCGATATTTCCATTCTGGATTACGACAAGGAGGGAGACATCGCGTTGGAAAACCTGCCCGCCGAACACTTGCAACATTTCTATGGTGCCGGCGGTGGAGCGCAGATTGCCGAGACCAAGAAAGTATTGACTGTGGTCAAGCCCAATGGTGATAAGGTGGCCCTAAGTGAGAAGCAAATCGAACGCGTCAAGCAAACTAACTCCTTGCCCCAGAAACAAAACTTGGATGTGAAAGTGGTGCGCTTCGATGCGGCTCAGGGACAAAGCGTGAGCGAGAAGTATTTACGCACAGATGCCACCGTCGTTACGCCCGTAGATGTGGGAACAGAGCGTCAGCAATACAATCGGTATTTGCCCCTGAAAATCAATGGAGCCCAATTTCCCATTCCCGATAACGAGGAATTGCAGGACAAGAAAATTGTCAGTGTGGTCGTGCTGGCACCCGTGGAAGGCCAGGCGGCAGGAAGCAGTGAAGCCCGGAGTGCGGATAGCAGCAAGGAAGTCAAGTTCTTGGGCGGAGATCTTATCAAGACCTTGGTCAAGAAGCCCACCAAAGATAATTTCAAACGCTGGTTGGAGAAAGAGGCGCGGACCGACTTGGAACTGCAGTCAGTGGTTCTGCTGGTGGCCAAGTAAGTACTTTTCCCCAACCTAGCAAGGCGAAACGTTATTCACGCATTCTCACTTCCCTTCCAGATCCTCAGTAGATGCCGCCGCAGAGCAGGAAATCTTTATGTATGACATTGCCACTGGCAGCATCAACCGCTTGAATGGCGAACTCTCCAGCACTTTCGTCAATGTGGCCGAAGAAAACGCCAGCAGTGAGGATTTGGAGCATGCTGCCACCTTGGACCCCAGCTCGCTGGAGTCCATGATGCATCTGCGCCGCAGATAAACTCGTCATCGATCAACATGCCATTTAGAGCTACTCAACAACCCAGAAATGATGTTCATCCACTATCTAAGGCGATTCCATCGCCCTCTTCCCTTTCATGCGGCACCATTCCCCTCTTAGTATTTCCATTTTGTAAATATTCTCTGCTGATGTTACCAGTTATTGTAATTTAAGTTACACTTACGTAAATAAACAAAAAAAATGTGAAATTATTTGCTGGCCTATTTGTTTCTAACGATTTTCTTATGTTATCATAACAGTCGAATTCTCAAGCACTCCAAACAATCAAAAAGCTTTCCCACGAGTTTGAAGTCAAAAATATTTACAGTAAGCCGAGAATTCCTTTCAGATGGGATCGGATCAATCTCTGCATTACATAAAAATCGATATATATACATTCAATCTGCATATAATAAAAGTCGACAAGGTTGGGGTGTTTCCCTTTCGAAGCAATGCTATAATGTTTTACAGTCGGGGATAATGGAATCCAAATTTCAATAAGGTATACTCTTGTTTCCCCACAAATTTTTAAAATGTCAAAGTAATTCAACTCAAGGTAATTCCTTTGATTTTGTTAGTATTTGCAGTTCAAGCCTTTGCGAATATGTCGTTCAAGTCAAAAGTGATAATTATGATAATGTTGAAGTGGATCTAGCTCGTAAAGTTATGTTATTTGAAGAGCGTAAAAATCGGTTTTAACCTTTTTGAAAATGAACCAATATTAAAACCATGAACACAAAACGAGTGGATTTGGAGAATGTATAGAAAGAAAAAAATTTAGAAGGAATTGATTTTGATCTCCAGCTAAGTGTTATGCTCCATAATATATCTAAAATAAGTGGGCTAAATAACTAGAAATGCTAGTTTAACTAAATTTAATTTTCATCTTTCTTTTCGATACTGAACCATTCCAAACCAGTATTTGTCATTGCAAAAACCAACAACATTCTAAATTACTAAATTTTTTTTTTTCTAAATAAAGGTGTATTCTTAAAAGTCGTTAGGAAAAATATAAAAGCAGTACAAATCTTATTCGGATCCAAGTACTTTAGAGTACTTAAAGTGCTTTGGGAAGTCTACAGAGCTGATCTGGTATGGAACTATAAACTGTCCTAGATAATTCTCTCCAATTTTGTTTCAATTATATTGTAGTTGGCAATCTGTTTAGGTATTCGAGTAAGGAAAAGTATCTCTGAAATGGTAAAGTTGCAATAATTTTATAAAATACAAACATAACTGAAACATTACCTTTCTCAAAATTTTATCTTAATAGTTAGAGTGTGTTTCTTAGTATCCCGTATTAGATTCTCTATGTGTGCAAAAGCAATTACATATCTGCATAATGAGCATTACAGCCAACTCGAATCAATGACGACTGTCAATATAATTTGGAACTCAATTTCCCTAAATAGATGTTAACCGGAAGCCTTCTTAGTTAACCCAGACATAAAGATTAAAACAAGCATCTCATTTGTGTATTTATATGATTCTCGATTAGGATAATTTAATATTGGAGTACCAAATTATTTGATAGCTGCTTACTCTCGTCTTGAGGTCTTGCAAAGTTTGATGTGACGCTTTTGGGTTTGTGTGTCCGCTAAAAAGAGCTTTAAGCTTGGTCTGTCTTACACAGAAAAAAGTGTTGGGGCTGGTTTCTTGTTTCCGCTCTTCGCCTGGCTTCGGCCTGGCATTTAGGCCAAGGTTAGCCGCAGTCGCAAGAAGTTAAGCATGAGCATAATGCTCGCTTTGTAGTGGAGTTGATAGCAGGACAAGATTTTCAAGCATTCACAAATCACACGCATACGTGACCTATCACAGAAGCTGTGGGGCTGGTCCATTTGCTTTGGACGACGTGACCAAAGATAAGCGAAGAGCGAACCGCCACTTGGCAACTCTCTTAAGACCCCAACTCACTTTGCTCACTCTCTCTTCACCGCTCCACCCCATCCTCACTTACAACCTCTTGCTCTCTTTCTCTCGCTCTCTCTGTCGTTGTGAGCTACATACATATGTAGTTGCTTGGCTGGTCTGGTCTTCGGTTTCTGTTTTTGTGTGCAATGTCTTTTTTGTTGTTTTTGGGCATGGCTGTGTACATAAGTGCAACAAGTCGCAGTCGCACTGCACAGCCAGAGTGGCTATAATTACCATGCAGTTTATTTTTAGCTGCACAGCAACAACAACAACTGCAGCTCAACCGACTAGACTGGCAAACGGCCAAAAGCAGCGATAACAGCAAAAAGCATAAAGTAAAACTAATAAATGAAGCCTGCTTTTTCATGCTGGCCATACCGGCTGAGTTATTGTTGATGGAGTGACGAACGGCAACAGCAATGACAGCAACAATAACAACTGCAACATAAACTGCATCAGCCTGTTGTTGGCTGAGTGGGCAGGGGAAAGGTGGAGCCTTACCTCTACCTTGCAGTTGTTTTTCTCCTGCAATGTTTTGGCTTATGCAATATTTGAGAGTTTAGCTGCGGATTTTTCATTTTGGGATCCACAAATTTGTATTGCCAATTTAATGTGAAACAGAAATACTATAATAAAATGGTAATTGAATTTACCTATTCAATAGTCATAACTAATTATATATTATATAAACGGACAAAATAACACTAAATAGTTGACCAACTCATTGAAAATGTTTTCCAACATTCAATAAATGGCAAATAGCGGTCATTTCGTTTAAACGTTTCCAAACTAACTAAAAGTTATTGTTTTCACCTATTATGGCTTAAAAACTTTGGTTACTCTACCAAACCATTTGGAACCAATGGAAACGAAAACTTAGAGAACTTTTGGGATCAATTCAAAATTTTTGGAGTACTTAAACTTCACTGAATAAATTCATTTTAAGACCCATTCTCCTTTAATTACTCGTAATATTTAATGTAAAATCTTGAAATAAAGCAAGAAATCGAGGAAGTTCTTTAACGGATACATATGTACATATGTAGGCAATGGTATACGGCACAATTCGGAAAGAAAAGTGCCCTAAGATCGTATTTGGGTATCGTATTTTTCGTATAAATCCGAAATACCTGGGGTTGTGTATTTTCTAACTTTGGAGAGATTTCAAAAAGATCCAAAAGTTCCAATTTTTAAATTTGATTGAAAACGCGTTATAGCGTGTAACTGTTAAAGTAAGGGAGATGCTACATTGGCGTAGGTAGTGTAAATTGACACATTAAGTCATAAGTAACTACATCTATTTAAATAAAAGTGTCTATATGTATGTATATACTTATCTTGGTCTTGACCAATCTAGACAATAATGAACATTGTTGTTGGAAAGCTTTTGTTTATAAAAAGGTAGATATATTAGTTATTAAACAAAATTTAGTTCTATTTCGAAAAAAATTTGTAAAAAGGCAATGCGCCACATTGCTCCGGTATTTTTGACAACGTCGGAACAGACTATAGCTTTTTAACGGTAAATCCCATCTAAATATATCAGTGACTAACAGTTACACAATGAATTAAACCTCATGTACATATGATTTCAGATAGTGGAATGTTGTAAATTGATTTAAATACAAGATTATTAAATAACAAAATTGGCAGATCCTGTGGAATTCTTGCCAACTCGTTAACCACAATTTGCAGGCCTTAAGCCGTCGGTTGGTGGGGGATATGAGTTGAGCTTTAACCCACTTTCTTGACCGCCTTCCTTCACCGACTCTTAACTTCTCTTGTCTTTATCTCCTGAGTTGTTGCCACCGTCCTTGAGCCAATACCAATTTGTTATTCTGGCAAGTCTGCTCATGCATTCATCAGACACACTCACACATATGCACACACATGGATGCAAGCATAGAAGGAGACAAGATATTTGTGTGCTCATCTCCCTTTTGGCATATGTTGTTTGAACTGTTTTCGATTTCTTACAAACGCCTCTTGCTGTAATTTTTCGCATTCTACTTCCCACATGCATTCGTTTACTTTTTTTTAGCTTTGTTTCGTTTTTACTCGTTTGAAAATTGGGTTACAGACCCACAGAAAATAACAACAAGCAAAAAAAAAAAACCCCTAAAAACAAGAAAGCAAAGCACGAAAAGTACGACAAAAAAAACTGACAGGGAAAAAAATGCAAAATCCGTTTGACGCCGTAAGCTCCATGAGTCAGGAGGAGGACTGTTGCACTGATTGGCGGGCTGGAGGTGTGTGGGTGAAAGACTTTGTCTTCTTCTGCCAAGCCCCGCACAGCGACCGACATGTCGATTTCTCATATTGCGGGGAAATTTAAGAGCGCTTTTCAAGGCATGGGAAAAGAGCGCGCAGAGCTTAGCTTGATGTTTTCGGCATGGCAATGGAGCCACAGCCACTCGTCGTCGTGATCGGCAAGAGAGATCGCGTCGTCGTTCTCTGGGACAGAAACGGAGGCATCGTGGTGGCTGCTTGGTTTGAATTGAAGCTCAGTACGAGTCGATCATTCGTCGTAGCAAGTCCAAGTCCAAGTCCCCGAAAGAACTACAGAATTCAAGACGTAGTCTTCTGCCTCGCCTCCGTCTCAGTCGTCGTGGTGGCGCAGCAAGAAAGAAGTACCAAAAGCAAAAAAAGGGTTCGCGAGTGTCGTTCAATTTGGCAAATGTAGTGTTTTATCCCGTTGCTGTGTGTGTGCGCGTGAGTGTATGAGCGTGTGTGCGAAAAACTGTGAACCGTTATTCATGCAAAAGTCCAACTGTTTCAGTGTTTCAGTGCTTTGAGAGTGTGTCGAAAGATAATAGAAAAGGGAGAAAAAAAACATCGACGAAAGCCTTTTTAATTTAAAACAAAACGAAAACGAAAGAAACCAAGTAACGGAAACATCGAAACGCGCCAAAGCAGCATGGCGGCAGTTCGTCCGCCACCCACCAACACTTCAAGTGCTCTCGCTCTACCATCATCGGCCATATGTCTCAACTGTGCGCAACAGCAGCGGCGCTGCCAGCGCCAACGCCATCCGATTTTGCAGATTTACTGCGCCTGGGCGCTGATCACTTTGCTGGCAGCCAGCGCCGCCATCGTCGTCCAGAGTGCCGCCGTTTCCTTTGGTTAGTTGCAATTGCTGGGAAAATGTTTAATTAACTGGTATTAAGCCACACTTTTCCCGATCTCCCACCCTCATCCATCCTCACCCATCTTCCTACATATGTTTGTATGTGGCTGTTGTTGCTGTTGGTGTATTGTGTGTAAATGTGTGAAGAAATTGGTAAAAGGAAGCAATCGAGTCTGGATTAATTACATATGTATTAGGCTGGCAAATTGCATGAATACACTGAAAGAAACGATTCATCTTTATTCCAACTATCGAATCAAAGCGTATTTCGCAGTCGTTGCCTTATATCTGATGTATGTACATACATATACATATATCAAAGGGGAATGGATGCGATATTTAGTTAGTGTCAACATTTCAATATACACACATACTTATGTACTTATATGCCTATGTGTGTGTATGTGAAATATGATCACATTAAATGGTGTGTCATATTCGTTACCCTATGTGATAGAAGAGTACATTAGCGTTCTTATAAAGTAAATATTTAGCTAGAGCAATGTGATATGTTGCTCTTCTGGTACTTCCCCCGGAATTACAAGTGGATCTACTTTGATTTCGGCAATTCATTCTATGATATCGTCTATTTCGAGTTCTTATGTGAAGTCTTTTGGTGTTCTTTATTTTATATAATGAACCACTGTCATTTCGATGTGTTTCTTATTTATTTATTAACTGTTTTGTTTTTGCTGGCAAACCGGTTGCTGGCCTGCTCGATTTGACCGCTGTTGCTGATGTTGTTGTTGTTGCTGCTGCTGTGCACATGGTTTTTGTGTTCTTCTGTTTTATTTTTTCTTTATTGTTTTAAAAAGCAAGTTTTGTATATATGTATCATTCAGTTGTTGCTGTAGTTGTTGTTGTATTGTGTTTTGACGGTAACCTCTAGCTGATAAGCCAAGAAATTTCGCGTTGGTTTCATTTTATTGTTAACTATATAAATGAATCACTTTTGGCTTTTTTTTGTTTTGGGTTTTGTTCTCTTTGCCTCACAACGAAACAATTAAAACACGTCGGGCGGAAAAGAAAATATTGTTTTCACAAAAAAAAAAAAAAAAAAGAAAAAGCAAAAACAGACCGACGAAAAAAAGAGACCGACCTCATTGTCATTGAAACACAGTTATGGCCTGGCCTGGTCGGCGTCTCTCTTGCCATAATGAAGAACAAAGGCGGCCCAGCCAGGAGAAATGGCAGTGAAATCGTCTAGTGCCAACAGTCGGGTTAAAGATTAGCATTAACCCTTCGTTGCCCAAATAGAAATCTAGACTCTAAAGTTTCGAAATTGTTACGCTTGGGTCGCACTCGCAATACTATAGTATTTGTATCTACATACACACATACACACATACACACACACATACATATATCTGCATCTGTATCTGTATCTAAATCTGATTCAAGTCACATGTCCCATGTTTCACTATTCAAATTTGGCAGAAAACAACAAGAATAGAATGAAACATGAAGCAATTTGCATATCTATACATATGTATGTACACATATGAACTTATGTATGTATAGATATAACATTTGAAAACCGGTTTATAACCCAGCCACGAGAAGAAGAAGAAGAAAAAAGAATAGAATCAACATATGTTGCGAATGGCTCCAAAAATTCAACCAACTTCCCTGGAGACGTGTAAGGTTCGATGTAGTGGCCAGGGGGGGGCCTGTCGATCAAGGGGGCGAATGATAAAAACCTGCTTGCCATGCAACTGAATGTCATCTGGGGTTCAATTAGGTTTAAAAACCCTCAATTAAAATGCAAATTGTTAGAGAACAAAAAATGGTTCAAGTTTTACTTTTGGCTTGCATTTTTTGGGTTGTGTGTTCTCTTTCTTGGCTAATTGCAAAATGGCTACTCACTTGATTTATGTACGAGGCCATTAGAGGAAGGTAGAGCGCAACGAGATGGCCAAGGGGGCCGGTGGAGAGAGGTGTGGTGAGGCGGGATAAGGCAAAAGTCATGTTCAACCGGCTAACCAACTGAGCAGCAACAGTTGCCGTTACACTGCAAATGTGTTGCACGCAACGGCAACATCCACGGCAGCAACAAGAACAAGAAATGCTTCTTGTTTATTGTACAATTTATTTATTTTGTACCTCTCTTTATCTTTCTCTCTCTCACATTCCCTCTCCGTCGGTTTTGTTTCCTTCTTCACATCTGTCCGGAGAGCAAACAGACAAACGACAAGCGACAAAGACAGAGTCAAGAGACGACAACATCAGCAGCAACAACAACAACAGCAACACATTCGCTTGACCTATTAGGAAAATTGGCCAACGGGAATTGTGGCATACAACCCGGGCACATAAACATACACATACATATACATACATACATTCGCATATAAAATATGTATATATGCATGTCAGTCGGTGGTTAACAGAGGAATGGGAGGGGGACACACTGAAGGCTACGAAGCCCACTGTATTCAGTGGGACAGACAAGCACTTAACCCCTTGCAGTTCTGACTTTGATAGTTGACCCATTTTTTCATTTTTGTCGCAGGAAAAACAAGTAAATGGAGCTCGAATTTTTCCAGAAACGAGCTGGGAATACACTTTTTCTTTACAATTGATATTTGATTAGAAAAGTTCTAACAGAACCTCACATCATGATTTACAATTAAACAAAGGGAAACCCAAGAGAATATTAGTTCATATAATTAACTCTTCACCCTATCTCTTGACCTTAGTTAGTGGGTATGTTTAGGTAATTAAGCATTATAACAGCATACTCTATATTGAGTATATTGTTGATCTTAATATCTTATTTGCTTATTTGAGAAATGTTAGGTCAGATCTAATAACTTCAAACGAAAATCATTTCAAAACACACAAAATATAATATAAATTCCATTAAAATGGATTCGAGGTCATTAAAAGTAAACAAAGCAAAGTGTAAAATAGAAGGACAAGTCTCTAGGATTGAAATCGCTTTACAAGTTGCTTACAGCTAAAACTAGTTGAGGATTACAGCAAAATAAAGGAAGAAAGGGGAACGAGACACTTTAAGCAAAAACATCAATTAAAAATAAACTGAATTAGTATATTATACATTGAATTGGGAATTTCTCAGAAATGTGTACCTAAATTGCACCTTAAAAATAGTTTAGTTAGTCTTTAAATAGATAAGCAAGATTAATGTGAGACAGAAGTTTGTTATTTCCACAAATGTTTTTCCTAATGTGTTTCATGTAAAATATTTTGGTAAAGGATGTTTTTCGTATCAAAGTCTGGTTCTTAAGATTATCAGTATTATCATTCGTAGCTCGACTTGGTCCCTAGATTGAGTCAGATGATGTTAAGACTATATTGAATCACATTGCCTATAGTCATTTGAAATTGTAAGAACTTACAAGTTCAGAATGCAAATTTCTGATATCTTTCTCCTAGTTAAATATAGATATGTACATATATTTATACTGAAGTGCTTGTAGAATTTTTCCATCCGCCCTCCGCCCCTTTGGGGGCCAGCTCGATATGCAACCTGGTAGGCATTTTGCAAAGTGTATAAAAAGCGAGTGGCGGGGCACTTGTCGACTTGTTTTTGTTGCTGGTTGTGCGTTGAGTGGCGTTTGCCTGTGGCTCCATTGTGTGTGTGTGTCTCTCTCTGTGTGTGTGTGTTGTGTAATTTTTAACAACAACTTTTTCGAGTGTCTCTCCCAACTTTCCCCCTTCCCGTTCTTTCTCTTTCTTTCAGTTGTATGAGTGGTGTGTGTGATTTTTTTCTTTTTATACCCTTGCAGAGGGTATTATAAAATTGGTCAGATGTTTGTAACGCACAGAAGGAGACGTTTCCGACCCCATAAAGTATATATATTCTTGATCAGCATGAGAAGCTAAGTCGATATAGCCATGTCCGTCTGTCCGTCTGTCCGTCTGTCCGTCTGTCCGTCTGTCCGTCTGTCCGTCTGTCCGTCTGTCCGTCGGTGCGTACGCGTTTTACTCAGCCATCTTAAGAGCTATCGGGATGAAATTTTTTTTGGGAGCTTTTTTTTACCCGGGTGAGATAAAGTATGAAAATCTTTGGGATCGGACTACTATATCATATAGCTCTGGAACAAAAATTTTTGCAAAAATTGGAGTATCCCCATGAAATTCACCAATATAATAGAATTTGATATAAAATCTCAGATCCCAAAATTTGACCCTGATCGGATAAATAGAACACAAGTTACAGTCTATATAAATCGGTTCAATCGCTGCCGGCAGCTCTGCTTGCTGCCTACTACGTCATCATCAAATCAACAGAGCACATGCATACACACACAGACGCAACGCTACATAAACTGTATGTGTATGCGTGCGTTGCTTTGCTTAGGGAATGAGGGAAGAAGAAGAACAAATTGTACATAGTATGAAGAGTAAAATTGTTTTGTTTGTATATTAATGAATTGAGTTGCAGAAAAGAAATTTTGAACATGTGAAATTATTATTGTCAAGGACTGCAAGGGTATATAAACTTCGGCATAGCCGAATTTAACTTCTTTGATATTTATTTTTGGTTCTGTGGGCAGTCGGGCGTAATTATGACGAGCAGCATCCAACAGCAGCATGCAACATGCGTCCGCATCATGTGGCAGCCACAGAATTTATTATGCCCAACCGCCACTTGAAACGATGCTTGACAATCTCTCTCCATCATTCTCTCTCCCTCTCTCTCTCTCTGTTCCCTGTGTCCTCCATCTCGTTGCGAGAGTGAAGCGAGTTGCAGTTTTGCTCTTGGCCAAGTTGGCTTTTTGTTTGTCTAAATCTAATCTAAATCTAAACAGCTACTGGAAACTGGCCCACTTGAATCTGTCGGCATTGACTAACATCTACGCATTTAAATAGGCCCTTTTTTGTTGTTTTTTCAATTTAAAGATTCAAGTGGCTGGTCTAGCTGATGCTTGACCTACACACACACACACACACACACTCTAACACATACTTACACAAACACTTACATAGATACTTACCGTCTATTGGCAGCAGATACTGTCGAACAATTTTCTGAAAATTGTTTACTTGTTTATGCTGTGAGGTTTATCTGTGTAATCAAGTTTGTTTGCTGTAAGTCGGTATATACATATATCTATCATGCATATAAGATATACATACATATGTCTGTTCGCCTGCCTGACCTTACCCAAGTGGTAGCTTGAAAATTGTTTTTGGTTTGTTTGACCAACCGAATACGAAGTTCAAACGAAATGGCTCACACACACACTTGTCTAGTAAAATAAATATGCAGACAATTTTAGTATACACACGAGTTTAACTTTCCCCAAAAACAAAGTATGAAAATGAATGAATGTTCTGCTCTGAAAAACTAAGACAAATTATTAACGGCTTATTGGAGTGAAATTTTGTTAAGGTCGGACCCTTTCTTCTTTTGGCTGTTCCTAGGTTCCTCCACACATCTCCCTCAAACAAAACCATATTAACCTTAATGCCTCAGTGCAACTTACTAAACAAAGCTCCACACACACACACCTCAGCAATTTAACTTGTTATACACGCAGACATGGCCGAGTGTGTGTGTGCTTTTAACCCAATTAGCTGGGGAGTTCAGTGGCATAAGCTGGCGCTTTATGGCCTGTCTATCGTATCTGTCAGCCCCGGTCTCCACATCAGAAAACCAAAAAAATAACAACAATAATAAAAACAGTTAAAACTGATTATTTTGTAGTGCTAATGGCTAATGGAGTCTCCAATGATTATCTCTAATTTCAGGTTACGACCAATAGATCATATTTATTTCCACAAATAGTGACAGTTCTGGGCTAATACAACTCCCAGACTCTATAACTAACTGGTTGCTACATAAATGCTAATGGGTTAATGGGTTCAAAAACAAAACTCAACAGCTTTTTATTGCTTAACAATGAAAAGCGAAAAAAACAAATCCATAGAGTAGACAAAGACAAAGAAAATATTCACTTTGTCAAAGAAAATGAGAGATTTGCAGGTAATAAAGTTTTAGGCGACTAGTCCTAGCTACTATGTGTGTGACTATGTGACACTTTCAAAATTTTTATTTCGATTTATGGCACTTTTGAAGTTTTATGGAGTTTTTTGGGATGATATCATATTTTAAAGTTGTTAATTTCCCTTCCCTTATTTAGGGGAGAAAACTTTTTTCTTTTGACATCTGCCTAATTTCAAATTACTTTGCTTGAATACGTGCGTGATACGTGACCTATTTTAAAACACATTTGTATTTTGAAAATAGTTAAAACTTTTAGCTCTTGATTATTTCCATTGTTGGCGCAAAATTTGAATTTTGGCTAGCCTTAGTTTTCTAGAAAATCAAAAAACAAAACGAAGTAATTTGCACGATGCAAATAAAGAACTTCTAGGAGAATCGCCCATATATCCAATGTTATATGGAAAACAACCGACTTCATATAAGGTTCTAAAATTCGCGAAAATTGCATTCCTTTAAAGGCTTAAAAAGTCGTAGTGATTTTCCTATAGTTCCTAGGGTGAGATGAGATAAAATTGTACAAAACCGTTGATAAGATGGTAAAAGTTCGGTCTCTTGAGGTCTCTTCAAATCAATTTTTGTTGTTTGTCAGTGTTTTCACTGTAGTTTGTTACAACTTTCCGACCTGTAAGTTCAACTGGAATGACATTGAGTGATATGGCAAATTATCGTTATCAGTATGCCCAATTTATGTTTCACATATCTCATAACTTATGTTTATGCCTAAAAATGTGCACTTACCATTTGCGGTTTATCTCGATCTCTAATAGACATCGAGTTGGTAATGCGAATGATTGCCAATTATGGTTATTAAGATGATAATCAGTTAACCGAAATTAATGATACAAATAAGTGGGTGAATATGAATTGTATGTGGTTGAATGCAGTTTTCAGGACCGCCCGGCCCACTTCACCTCACCTCACCTCATCTTATCTTAGTTGGGTCGTAAATGATTATAGTGCAGCACGTGTGTCAGCGTCGGCGTCGGCGTCGGCGTCAGCTATAGCCACTTGTCTATTAATGTCAAGTTCGAAATGTGAATTAGCTGGGCTAAAAAACACAACAACAACAACTACTACCACAACAATAATAATAAAATGCAAATTGTGTGTTTTTCGCTCGGGCAAACGAATGAAGTGAATTTCATTTTTAATAGTCCAAAATGTGGCAATTGCAAAATACGTTTGTATGTGTGAGCGAGGGCGGCTGCAGCAACAACAATAATAAAATGTTGCAATAATAGTTATAATAATGTAGATATACATATGTATATCGATATACATATATGTGTGGTCTGTGTGTGCGTGTGTGTGTGTGGGTGTTCGTGGTGCTGGCTGTGGCAGTCAGTGACCCAGAATATAGTATAATAATAATGCAAAAGTAGTTTTCCTACACCACACTCGAGAAAAGGCAAACAATATCTGGCTATGCCTCCGTCGCTCTCCCCCCTCCTTGCCAACGAGTTCGCTGTGTTAGTGTGTGTTTATTAATTGACGCAATTCTGTATGTGTGTGCGTGCATCTTTAACCTCTGAGCCACAGAGTTCAAATGCGAGTGCAAAATAATTGAAGAGAGGAGGAGACTGGGCAACTGGGCAACTGATCACTAGCCATACACTACCCTCACCACCCATCCAACACCATCTAGAGATACATCTACACTCGAAAAAAATGTTCAGTTATTTGTTATAACCTTTTAGTGCTTAATTCTAGCCAAAATTACAGAGATTCCTGTTAGCCCTTTGAGAATTGAATTGAATCTTCTTTGCCTTCACGACTTATTGACTCTATGACTAGTTGATAGTCAGTCAATTAATGTTGTTTTTCTCTCAATGTAGATATTTGTTTGGGAATAGGTATTGCGGATGCCTTTTGGCTTTCCCCTGCGTTTCAATTCAATTATATTCACAAATACAACTAATTTAATTGTGTTTTAGTTTTGCGAACGTGAAATTGTCCATGTCTATGTGTGTCTGCCAGTCAGTCATTCCAGTGAGCCCGTGTGTCCATCTGGTCATTCGTGCGATAAGAGTCGTCATCATTTCACCAATTCACACAAAAAACTATTTTTAGTTGCCATCAGTTATTTATTGATTGTCGCTGCATGCTTTCGATATCTGTCAAGCCCAAAACCCAAACCCAAACACAAGCTCTGGTATCTATGTATATACATACATATATGTGATGGAAATTAACAGATGATTGTAAATTTGGTTCCAAGGCGAGACTCGAGATGTGTGTCTGTTATGCGGTTGCTCCACTTACCACCTACCAATCCGAAAAACTCACTGTCAATTCATTTATTCGGTTTTCTACCATTTCCAGGTGATCTGCTGTCACATCCCACATTCAAGCCATTGTGCAGTGCCCAGCCAGAACACTTCATTGAGAGCGAGGGCAAAGAGTCTAGTCTCATTATAGAACTGAAGCCGGGCGGCTTTGGGGCCCAGCATTCCACCTGTACACGCATACTGAGTGCTCCACCCAACTACGGTTTCATAGTGCGCCTCATCCTGCCCAAACTGCGTCACAACCAGCAACCCAATGACGACAATATTGGAAGCATCGGCACCATACCCGGCCCTGGCAGCTCCCAATCAGCAAACATCATGCCGGCTACTGGCAGTCTAACAAAATCACGTCAGTTGCCAGGCAGCTTGACGGAAATGTCGGCACTGATGGATCGACTCAATAGCTCAGGAACTGTATCGGCCCCGTCGGCCGCTCTGGTGGGACGCACCTGTCCATTGAATATTGTAAGTTGACAAACCCACAATAAGTAACATCTATGAACTGGCATTTGCGCAAATCTACAGCAAGGTTAAGCGACCTTTGGTACACTGGACTTGGAGTGTAATTAGTGCGAAGTTGCCATTTTCTGCACCTTCCGTTCTTTTTTGAGCTCAACCATCGCATTAAAGTGTGAGAATTCAAGTGCTTCGTGGTGGGTCGGGGAGAGATCAAGCATTGAACTCTTTGAATGAATTAGAGCTCCCACACAATGGCTAACTTGGGTGGGTACTTCTAACTGAAGGGGGAACTAAGTGCCTAAGTAAACCCCATCATTGATGGGAAATAAGAAATAATAGCATTGAGATTGATGTAGAATGATTAAAACCTAAGGAAAACATGAAATTTCAATTTCATTTGGTTTTGCAATTTTCATTATTTCATTGCCAAATTACTTGATAATTGTGAAATAATTGGGTTTCTCTATGACATATTGAATATATACAAGTATCTTGACATTGTTTTCTAGTTATTAATATACTAGTACGAGTATGTGTGTTATTTTTTTGTGGTGGGACAATTCGACGATTGAAATTGGCTCCAATTACATGGAACTCAACAAGTGAAGCGCAGGTCTTGGCCCCCAAAAACATGTTGTTCCCCAATAATCTGGACATTGATTACGTTCGAGTAGGGCAGGACAAAGTCATAGACAAGTCCAATTACACAGCGAGATATAACGATTTAACCCAAAGCTAAAAAGGTGAATTTAAAAAGATTAATATGATCAAGAGGCTTTCCAATCAAATAGTCATATATTAATATTAAGAAGGAACATCAGTTTTAAACCTATGGATTTACAGACCCCAATGGATGTAAGTCTCTAAAGATGCACCCTTCCATTAATATTACTTTATTTGTGAGTATTCTGTTGATTTTGATGGAGTTGACATTGAAAAAGTTGAAAATGTTTCACTTTCTGTTAAAAAGCCACATGTCAGCACTTAGTATGATAGAATGGGCACGTTAGAGTCAGCCCAAGAGTAGTCAATTCCGTCAATGCCCCTCAACGCCCTACCCCCCACATATTCCACCACGCGACTTCGAGCCCTATTTGCATAAGCGCGCCGATTGAAACCATTTTTGGCGCTTCGATGAGACGCATTTTAGGGGGCTGACGATGATATATGATGGGGTTGAGGTTCGTTTTGGTATACCCTCACAATAACAGGTATCGAAACCAAAATGCCTAAAAAAATGCAAAATTTTGATCTATCTACAGATAAAGAGATAAAGAGTTGAATTTCGTTGTAAACTTTTAAATACTGCAACTATAGAACAGTGTTGAACAGTTTCATATAAGTTGTGTAGATACGCTATTCCAGGGTAAACCACATTCGCGTATTGTCAATGTTAGGCCCGGCCCTCTCAATTTGAAGCTTCTCTTTGTATTTGAAACACGTTTGTCTCATTTGGCCAGGAAAACGAAACCCGCAACACAACGCAACACTTTCAGTTGCGTTGCCATTTAAACATTCGAGTAAACGGGCGAGCGAAGCGACTGTCAGCCATAAAAAACTATGCTATGTCAACTGTGAGAACGGCCGTTTGATGGGTACATACACAGACCCACACTAGGTAGAACCCAGGGGGGATTGGCTGGGTGATGGGTAGCCATTTGCATGCCAGTTGAGTTGTAAGCAGTCTTTTTTGTTCTCCAGGCATCTCAATGTGCCTGAGGATTGGGATGGGAACGATGATGCGGTTCATTATTGCGGCCTTTGTTCCTAATGAGTTGGACTAGAGACCATTATGAAATGCAGTTAGAAGTACTCTTTAAGCCTGGCTAAAGCAGATATCAGCTGCTGATCAGGCTTGTTGTGTATTCACTGCTTTAATTATTGTTGTTTTTCGTTTTCGGTTTCGTTGTTATTGTTTTTGTTGATGGTAGACACACCTTTTTATAAATTGTTTACTCTTAATTGCGCTTTCAGTTAATGAACTCGAGCCTGGTTTTCATTGTGTCTGTCTCTGTTTCTCTTCTAAATACAATAAAATATGTACATATGGTTTACCATTGTGTGATAGCCAAAGCAATTTAATGGATCTAACAATAAGTATATGTTTTTCGTATTTTTCCAGCGTAAATATTTAAATTTATCTCATCTTGCTATTTGTTTGCCTGGTTAAACGTTTTCACAGTTTTTGGCTTTGATCGTTCGTCGTGTTTTTATTTTTATCACGATCTTTGAGATTTCTTAAGTTAACTTTGGATAATTTTCGAATCTAGCTATTAATGTATAAACAAATTCCATTTCTCGCCTGACTGTAGTTCAGCTCTTTGGATCCCCATACAGCCCAATGGCGTGTGGACCCCTGCCAACTGGAGGACACAGCATCGGAAATGGAGGATCCAGTGAGGTTGTTCCACGGCCGTGTAAGAATCGTGTGGGAGCATGGTCAGAATGCCTTGAAGTCGAAGCTGATGATCACAGTGTTGGGCAAGGGGGAGCAGTGCAAGGATAAGTCAAAGCATCAATGCCTAAAGATTGGGTAAGTGACTGCGAGTGAAAATCAAGCTCTAATTTGCATTCTGTAATCTTTGTTTTCTCTCTTGTATTTGGCCATCTCAGAGACGAGCCCATTTTATGCATTTCTAAGGAACTGGCCTGTGATGGCATCCGTCATTGTCCGTACAGTAATGAATACGACAGTGACGAGGACTACGAACTGTGCTTTAAACAGCGTCGTCCTGGTGCCGGCACCTTGCCCTCGGCTCTGGAGTCAGATCTGTTTGAGCAATTCGCCTTGGAAGTGTTCCGCAATCTGTTCGCCTACGATGCGCCTACAGGGCCCGAAGATGGGCCTCGAAATGCCACTGCTTCAGGGAATGGAACGACAGGAACGACAGCAATGACGTCAACTACCACTCTGCGTAAGGTGTATACCAAAGATATGAAGAAGCCTGCCGCAGGAGAGGGCTCCCCCAACTCGATTGGCGAGAACTCTGAAGGGGATGGCGAAGCCGTCTCGACCAAGCAGGATAATGGAACTGCCGAAACAACGGGAACTGGCATGGGTAGCAGCGGCAGTGGCTTCACACGGCGAAATAACACACGAAATGGCATCCACTCGGATCTGTCGAAATATGGACCATGGGGCTATCTCATGCTCGGCATGCTCCTCTGCGGCGGGGCCCTACTCATTTGCGGCCTCTGGGGTACGTTTAATTGCTCAGTTTTTTAGTTACAAGTAAGACATAGACATTTGTCCTGTATTGATGTGAGTTTTATTGTTCTTTGTTTCCCGCGCATGTCCACCCACAACTTTCTGTTACTTCCTCTTACTATGTCTATGTCTAACTTTTCCTACACTTTCCTGCATTAACTTTCTGTACACACACACACCACACGCACACACACACACTTATTCAGTTGTCTGTTGTCGCCTGAGCTCTCACATTGAAACCATACGTTCCCTTGCAGCCTCAGCATCCCAGCATGCTGTTAACAACGAGCGGGAGGCGGCGCTGGCCGCTGCCAATGGCGGAGCAGGTGGCCTGGATCATCAGTTGAATGTGGCTTCGCCGCCCAACTATGAGGAATTGGATCCACCTCCAGCCTACTCAGTTCTGTTCCCCAATCAGAAGGCTGCCAGCAGCAACACTTTGAATTTGGATGGAGCTGCCGCCAGTTCCAGTAACAATGCCAGCTCCACGCCATCAGCAGCAGCAGCAGTAACCCCAACCACAACCCCATCAGCGACTCTAGCAGCAGTAGCAACATCTGAAACCCGACCAGACCTTAGCTCATAAAGCCTGACAAATGGGTGGCCATGTGATCCATGCGATGGCACCTCCCTGGCAATTGTGTAATAGTTTAGGTTCCATTTTAACTTTGACTGACTCTGATGCAATTAGTTTAACAAATCAATTTAGTGATAGCTTTAAGTACTACCTACAAACATTACATTATCTATTAGATGTGCATGAACAAACGAAGTTGTGTGCAGGAAAGGCGAGAACAGGGAAGATCCTCCTGTGTTCTCTTGCTCCATGACAAGTCCAATGAATCCCCTCCTTCGATAATTGTATAAAAAAAAGGAATCCGATGATGGCGTCGCTTAATAATTTTTGTATTTTCGTTAATTTAAAATTTAATGTGATATAAATGTAAAACTTAATAAAACAAAAAAACAAATCAATCCCAAATCTGTTGCCTACTTTTAGGAGGACCCTCAACCCAGTAGATAAGAAAATTCTTCCTTTTTTTTTTACATCGAATTTAACATTTCATTTTTATTTCAGGTAAATTAACGGGAGGTCGCTGTTAAGGGCTGAACAGTGTGGGGGGTGGGGGGAAGGGTCGTTTAGGCTGTTGGAGGGGGTGGTGGTTAGGGGATTTCATTTACATTTAAATTGCATGTAGTGCTAAAATGAGTTGAACTTCTGTTTGTTTTCTTTCGTTTCATTTCTCTCTATATGTATACATTGCACTTGATATATTTGTTTTATGTTAGTTTGTTGCCTGTTTTCTCTAGTTTTTTAGCATTATGTTGTTTTGTTTTCTGTTTTCGTTTTTTCTTCTATTTTATTCGGCTAGAATCGCTCGATGCAATGTGTGTGGGGGTGTTGGGTTGGTTTTGTGTATGGATTTCATTCGGTTTTTTTTTTTTGCTTAGTTTTAATTTCCGTGCTGGATGTCTCTTAATCCTCTAGAAGCAATAACTTTTGCACTACTTCACATGCCGATACAGTTAGAATACAATTCTCGTAATCATAGTAAATCGTATAATCGCACAATTGTACAATCTCGTATCATCTATAACAAAAATTACACACTAAAAAACATGAAGCATTTTCTATGTATGTATGTTTATGTATGTATGTATATGTATAGGTATGCATATGTATATTAAATTTGAAATGGTCTTACATATCGATTTGCCGAATTGGGTTTTTCCAAAGATTTTACTTGCTACACACAATATTCTCAATTTACAGTCGTAAATTCTAGTGAACTCTACTATCGTGTAATGAATAGTTTAAATTAGTTTCTCTTAATTCTTCAATTTCTTTGTCGTTTTGCGGGGGGAGTTGGGAGCCCGACAGGCGACATCCTATTTGGAATTTCGCTTGTTCTCCCTTTTTTTGTTTTGTTTTTGTTATTTTGGTTTAATTACATACTCATAAGATTTGGGCGTTATTCATGTTCATCGATTCCATTTGAATTATACATACATTGTCTTACTTAGTAGCTAAAACTTGTAGATTTCTCTTTGACTGGTAGATTAGATCGCAATTGGGGAGGAGGTGTGCAGTTTATGTTTATACATATAGTAGATAAGTATCCTAGGTATTATGTGTGTGACATGTTTGTGTGTGTGTGTCTCACAGTTTCATTTTTGTTTTGGTTTGTGCAAATTGTGTGGTCTAGAAAATCTCTTAAGTCCTAATCTCATAGGCCATAGGGTACACTTATATAAATAGCAAAAAGTTGAACAATTTATTAATGTTTATCCTTATGGTAAAAAAAATCGATTTCTTCATCTTTAAAAGTCGTTAAAAATAAATTCAAATTCAAAACTGACTGACTGACTGTCTGTGCTCGCCTGCCGTTGCTTAAAAACTACAAATATATTTCTGTTACCGTTTAATTCGATTTAGTTGTGTCTACAATACGATTTACATATGTATATGTACGAGCTCTCATATACATTTCACTTAACTTGTTTTTTCATTATGTAAAATTGGACGCCAAAAATCAATTAACAAAAGTGATGCAAGCCTTAGGAAATAGTTTTCTTTCTCTTCTTTCTTCGAGACTAATTTCATTCCTTAATAATTCTCAAGTGCAAAGTCAAAGGTCTGCATTTGTCTGGTTGTATGTGTTTGTGTTTCTGTGTGTGGTGTGTGTTTGTAAGTGTGTGTGCGTTTTCTTCTCAATAAATAAGGCCAGTGGATACGCATACATCATAAATATATTCTTCCATTGTGGTTTTATATACAATTCTAGTTATTCATGTCTTCTAAATCTTTATTTTAAATTGAATTTAGTTGTCATTTGGTTTTTTGGTTGTAAAAAGCATTTGTTTTAGGGGTCACACACTTACCGTTAATATAAATAGCATATAAATCTGTCTAGTAGCCGCAACATATGTACGTAGAGCAAGCCTCTTCTTCGTATACTCGATCATGATCGAGATCATATTATACCTATCTCTTCTTCTATTCAATTAGACTTTCGTTTAGGTTGTTGCTTCAAAGTTTCTTTGGTATAAAAAATAGAAAACATTTTGTGGCAATAAAAGGATTATCTGCTTCTCGTTTCATCTTCGTTTTCCTTCGATGCCCAAAAAGTTGTGTCCACACAATTCATTATCATAAAATCTCTGCTTATTGGCTATAGAAATAGGGTATACACTAGTTGTATATGTATGTATGTATATGTATGAACGATAATTATAATTATATTTCTGGATGAAACACGATATGAACGGCTTAATCCAAATATTACTCTAATCTGCATATAGATCTGTATATAGATTCATGTACCTGTATCTAAATCGATATTGAGTACGTGATTGCTTAAAAGTTGCTCGAAAAGTTAGTGTATTTTTGTTTTGTTGCGGTTTCTCTAGCGAATTCTCAAGCGAATTAAAAGCACATTGGGCATGTGAGTGTGTGTGTGTGTGTGTGGGTGTGTTTCAGAGTGAAAAGGGATGCCTTGCCTGATTGACGGAACCTATTAACTATTTTCATACACTCTTCTTATGCTGTTGTTGTTGTTGTTTTTCCAATGGTATGGCTCGTGATGTTGCTGCATGGTAAACGACGACGACGAGGAGGAGGAGGAGGAGAAGGAGGAGCATAGATGCTACTACCACGTTCGATGATTGGGCCTGGTCTCAGTTATTTGTGCGTTTTGGTTTTTTAGTTGGAGTCTTTAGTTTTAGTTTTGGTTTAGTTTTGTATCTTTTTTGTTTTTAATCTTTTTTATTTTGCTTGGATAGAGAGAGAGTTCGGCAGTTTGGTGGCTGTGAGCATTTATAACTAACAATAATTACCATTACCATACCAAGGGAAGGTCCAGCACCATCAGTGCGGAAGCATCAAAGGCCTGGCCGTGCTGCTCAGCCTGAGATGGGAGGCCTTTTCGCCTCCGCCGTAATCGTCGTAGGCCAGTAACGGCGATATCTTCAGGCCAGTCTTCTCGGGTATGATCTTGAAGTGCGGCTGGTCGCCACTCACCAACAGGGGGGCGCTTCATTGACGAGGGCATATAGTCATGCGGATGGGGGGCAGCAGCTGCGCCCAAGGGGCGCCGGGTGCTGGGGACATTCATCTTCTTGCACGGCTCAGGTTTGCTCTCGTAGTTCATCTGACAATTCTCGGGAGAATATTTATTGGGCTTGTAGATGGAGAAGATGTTGTTGATCAGACTCAGGGCCGAGTGTCCCCCGGCCGAGGGGTGGTGTATGCCGGCTGAGGGTTGTTGGGTGAGCACATTACCCACAGTTGGATGACTGTGTTCCGGGTAGAAATTGTTATACTGATACGAAGGCAACGTGTCAGCAGCGGGATAGATCTTATGCCCATAACCATAGGTATGCGCAACCGGGCGCGGAAGTTGCCGATGCGGCTGGGAGTGAGCATGGGCATGGGTATGGGCATGGACGTGGGGGTTGGAGGAAGAGCCAGCATTATCAAAAAAAGGAAAGCCACTCGAAGAAGCATTATTGCACGAGGATCCACTGGAGTCCATCTGCGGAGGCGAGGGCATGCCCTCTAAAAGCGATTTCTTGATCATCAGCCGTTCATGCTCACGGTCGTGCAGATCGATTGGTTGTCCATTGTTATAGCATCGCACATTGACATTCTTGACCTTAAGATTGCTATGCATATTTCGCCGCATGTCCATGTTGATGGGACTAGGCGGCTTGTCCAGCTGCTCCCAATATTTCTCCAGGTCAATGTTAAAGTCTTCCAGATCGATTTCCGTAGAGTCCGAGCACGTATCTTCGTCAAATAGGCTGGGTGGCTGCATTTCTAGCAAAGATTTGCTGCGTGCAGGCCGATGATAGTTAGAATAACTGCGTTGTGGTGGAGCGGCTGCGGAAAGATAGCGCTCATCCTCATCCAGGAACTTGTCCTGCAGTAGAAGGCGCTCTCGCTCCGCCCTTATGAAGTGATCCAAGTCGGTGTCGTAGCGGCAGTGCATATGCTCCTCCTCCTCAGCGGCTGGATGATGGCCCGGGCAATGCAGGCGCGACCTAGGCCGGGCTCCCAGATGCTGGGATTGGCGGTGGCAGCAATAGTCGTCCGCGGTGCAACAACAGATAACCGTCGTTGGAACACTTCTCAGACGGTGATCCGCCTCTGCCCGCTCTTCAAACATCCAGTCGGCCGCATTCAGATTCCTGTTGCTGCCAGCCCGACCCCTCGACCTGGAGCCCGGGTAGATGTCGTCCAGAAGGCACTTGGCGTTCGTGCACTGATCCCGTGCATAGCATCTGTGGGCCAGAGTACGTTCGTCCAAACTATTGCTATACATCATGTTCATGCTGCGCCTGTAGGCCTCGCGCTTCTCCCGCCGCGAGTTTGAGGATGGTGGCAAGTCGTAGTCTATGATGTCGAAGGGCATGGTCTTGGTGGTGGCACTAAATGAGTAAGATTTGGGCACTCCCGTTCGGTTCTTCAGTATGGAAGTGGTGGGCGGACCGCTGCCACTGGCGCTGGTCACGCCTCCGCCGGCCTCAAAGACATTACCCTCAAAACACCAACTCTGTGACTTGGGGTATTGAAACTCTTTGCAGCTCTTGGAGCGCTGCAGGCCATACCCCGGGGAACCTTCGCCCTCACCGCGACGCTCCTCCGAAAATTTCTCATCTTGCTCATTGATGTCGCGGAGAGTTCGATAGGTGCCGTATTTTAGACAATCGGGCACATAGTCCTCTTCCAGGTCGTCTGAACGGTTTGAGTAGATATTATCCGTATACCAGGTGGGGTCCAGCTGCTTAGGCCTTGGTTTGGCCATTAGAAGCTTGTCTCTCTTTGACTGACGATAGCTCTCGAAGCAGATGTTCTTCATCTTCTCTAGCTTCTGCTCGCGAATACGCTCCCAGTTCTCCCAATTCTTGTCGTTCTTGTTGCGTCGGCCGGAAAGTATCAGAATATCCTTGTCCTTGCTCCAATCGGTACTTCCATCGTCGCCGTAGTCGATATTGAGACGCTTCGTTTCGGCATCCGCTTCCCGGGGAATTTGGTGGGTGCGGGTCATGGGTATGGGTGCAGGTGCAACACTACTACTAGCTAAATTGTTATTATCGGTAACTACAATTCTAATCCTACGCTTGGTCTTGTCCGCCGAAATTCTCGACGTGTGCATTGATGATTTCTGCGGCCTGTCCCGCTCGTCGGAGGGAGGCTCTTCTGGCTCTTCTGGCTGTCACACCTCCTGCAGGTATTTGATTGGACAGTAGCCCTGACGATTGTCGGCGGAGCGCACCATCACCATTCCATTGACTTCATCGCCCGTCTAAACGACACAATGGATTTTACATATATAAAGATATGACATCATGATCTCTTTGCCAAGTGAAACTGCAATCTCTTGGATTATCTATTCACTTACCTGTATGACAATTTGGTCTCTCAGCAAAGTCATGTTCTCTCCGCGCTCTCCATCCGATACCTGGAGATTGTGGGTCACCTGCAGGGGCTTCTCATTGGCATTCAGGCGAACACAATACTTGGATGGAAAGAAGCCAACACGTCCCAGAACCTTGCCCTTCCACCAGTCCGGATCAGCAGTATCGATGACAGTCACCTGAATTCCAAGTGCATTATTGGTTATGAATTAACAAAAGCATTTCGGGACACTTCAGATTGAGAAAATATCGATTGGCCTTGAAACATACAAACCCATCACCTAATATATAATGTTATTTTTCAAGTTTTCCATCAGAAAATATTCTGAATTGAATGTCCTTCCATTGGAAAAGTCAAAAAACACTTTTCTAAAATTGTCTTGAAGTTTTTATTAATCAAGCCAGAAAGGTTAAAAATGTTTATAACATTAAGCAAGACGATTTCTACGCATCTGGTCCCGTACTTCGAAAAGAATAATTTTCGTAGTTTCTACTCAAAAGTTTTGTGAGGTTTTACGGTTTTTAGTTATTCCCCTTTCAACTCAATTATTGGTGAATGCGATGTGAGAAATTTGGCGTCCTCCATTTTCATATTAAAATCTAATGCTATAAATATCTCTCAGTCTACCAGAACTTAATTTCCAACGTAAGTCGGTGTATAATGCACTAAAGGAAAAAACTGCCGCAATGGAGTTGGAAACTCTTCCATCTGCCTGCTATAGACTATACTAATTTTGGTCAGAAGTGTGCAACGTGTAGAAGGAAGCATCTCCGACCATATAAAGTATATATATTATTGATCAGCACGACGAGACGAGCTCAAATAGCCATGTCCGTCAGGATCAACGCAAACTCCTCCTAGACCGTAAAAGTTACTGAAATTTTGCGTGTAGGCTTGTATATACTGCAGGGGTTGTATATCTCTGATTCAGCCGGATCGGACGACTATATCATAAAGCATACAAGCTGCAAAGTCGCGAACAGTGACTTTTTTGAATAACTATGTTATTTTATAAACCATTATAGTGAAATTTAATATTGGTAAGTTTTTTACACCTATAACAATTCTGCCAAATTTTATGAAGATCGGGTGACTATATGATATAGCTCCCATAGGAACGATCGGTGGAAAACAGTGACTTTGATCAATATCTTCGTTATTTCCTATGCTAATATTGTAGGCCATTCTTTCCCAGCGCATTTATATGTATATGCACAACTTGACAAAATCAGTTTAATGTGAATTCTGGGGGCAAAAGGGTTCGGCTTTTATCAGCTGACACAATTAAGTGCACAAGGGCAACTTATTAAGCCTGCTCATCAGCCCAAATTCCTGGCTAGATGTTGGCTCCAACATTTTAAGATGTCGCAACTTCACCTACCTTCGGAAGGCGGTGAGGGTTCTTTTATTTTTTAATCCTTTCAGAACTTGATAAATAGTTGTGAGGCTTGAGAAACTTCGCCGCAGCCTCAGTGAAAAGTTGGCGCTTTATTTTGCGGCTCATATTCAGATAACCCGCTCTGACTAGTTTATTTAGTTAGCTGAAAAGTGTATTATGCGAAAGAAGTGGAGTGCCATATTAATAATGTTTTCTACATTCAATCACAATTTATTGCAGAAATGTCAGTTTCCGATGACAGACGTGAAAAGTTTCGACCAATTAGCAGGTTTTAGACGTCAAATGAAGTGAATCGTCCCACCTTGATCGAATTGGAGCCAATTTTTGCTCTGCTTTTGTTAATATACATATCTCGACTCTGAAGTTCTTCTCCACCCACACAGGAACAAGGGCGGAGCGGGCTGGCCTTCAGCAATATCAATACCGAGGAAAAGTTCGAATGTAGCTCTGGCAATAGGTATCTAAGGACCAGCAGGAACACAAGCAG
The DNA here is from genome assembly GCF_018151085.1 of Drosophila tropicalis. Taxonomy (NCBI): domain Eukaryota; kingdom Metazoa; phylum Arthropoda; class Insecta; order Diptera; family Drosophilidae; genus Drosophila; species Drosophila tropicalis. The sequence goes on along the minus strand of NW_027173049.1, from coordinate 2,340,721 downwards.
AACAATAGCTTTTGTGCAAATATTGAACACTTTTGCCTTGGGCGAAACACACAATTTGCAATACAATCAGAGAATCGGAGATTCAGAGAAACAGCGAAACGGAGGGATTCGTGAATTGTACACAAAAAAATTCGCTAACTATTATTTTCTTTTCGCTATTTGCTGTACTTTGTGGGCGTGCATAATAAATTGAGTAAACAAAGGAAATGAAGAAAAATAATAAACATTTTTGTTGTTTTTTTTATATTTCAGTCAATATATATTCGTATAGACATATACACACACACACACATACGTACATATGTATATGTGAATACTAAAAACGATACAAATGCGTTTACTTTATCCCAGACAATATTCTTTGTTTGGTTTCCTTTACTCCCTCCCTTATTCCTAGTGTATATGTGTGAGTGTGTGTGTGTTCAGTACTCTGCTTAGCGGATTAAACAAAGCATTTTATTTATTTATTTACTCATGTATTTATGTGGCAGGGATTCTTTATACACAGAGGGAGGGTCCATCTATCGCTTTGATTCAATTTGATTCACTGCTCACTTGTAGTGTGGATTCGCAAGTTCATTTAGTCTGAATATTTATGTATGAATACTCATTTTGAATGATCATTTAGATTATTTAGAGAACGAAATCAAATGAATAAATAAATGGGCAAAGCATTAAGTCTTTAAAAAAGGGTACATTTGTTTATATGTGTGGATCGGACCACTATGCTTAAGCATTTGAACTTACTTAACCATAGAAAGATGACGTTTAAAAATCCTCTCGATCTGACCACTACAACTTAGTCATAAATTCAGTATTAGTGAGAAAAATTTGTGCGTTTCTTAAGTTTTGGACACAAATTCAGCTCAAATGAAAACAATAGCAAAATAGTTTTTTGTCAGTGTATTTCAACCGAAATCGACAAAAAAAAGTTTGAATTTTAAACATCATATCGCCAAGTTTCAATCTGTTAATTATTATAATTGGAGCTCATCCAGAAGTCAATATAAATCTGTCAATCACTTGCTGTTATTTGACTACAAGGCATAAAGTACAACTTTTCATGAAAAGCTTTTGTGGTTTTGATATTTAATATTTACTATTGAAAGCAAAAAAAATATTGTAGATGCTCTGTATCAGGACTTCAAAGTTTATCAAGTTGCTAAGACCGTTTTTAGTTGTGCAAAGCGAACAGCTTCTTGGCCCTCTCCCCACGTTACGCTCTTATTGAGAGTACGAACGTTCGGGTTTTCGCAGAAGTTCTCTAGGGTTCCTTTACTGGGCTAGCGTTTGCAATGAAAAAATCATACGTTTGTCCCATCTATGTGTTGTATGGTTAGTGCAAGAATCATGTCGGAATTGGGTAATTTATATTGCCCGAAGAAATAGTAGAAATGCCTAAAAGTATGCAAACATGTCATTAATGTGCCTACGAAAGTTCAATACTGTATCATTTGAATTTTAAACGCATTTCAAACGCACGGGAATACAAATTGATGAAGTCAAATGAAGGAACAATCAGACAATTTTTATACGATATTAATAAAGTAAGAATCAAGTATATTAATCTAAGGGGAAGTCTCCATTTGTCGCATAAATGCTCGGGAATTTTAATTATGGCAACCCCAAAAGATATGCTACACAATTTGCTTACCTTGTAACCTGCTTTTAGGTCCAATTCATCGGCATGTCGTGCCTTAAAGTTGTAGAGTATGACATAGAGGTTTGTGGGCAAGAGCCGATGCGATTTCTTGAAAATAAGAAGCAGATTACCATTGGCGGTCAAAAGGATTGGATGGGAATGGATAATCGAATGGAAATGTAAGTATGCCAGGAAATTCTTGATTGGGATCGGATGAGGGGAAATACCTGGGGATGTCTTACTGGTGATAGGCAAGGCGAAGTGCTGGCCGACGATTGCGACTTCTCCATTTCATCTGGCAAGTCAACACTGCCACCCCTCATGCCACGTGTGGCGTAGAGCAGTTTCCGTCCAGGATGCGAGGGACTCGAAGGTGCTGCAAAGGGACACATGAGGCGTTAATAGCTGGGAACATGCTCTACACATCGTGATAATTGATTGCGGAATCGGATGGAGACAAAGGCGAGTAGCAAATGGACAGACAACAGAACAGAAAAAGAGCAGAAACAAAAAAAGCAAAATGGAGCAAATGGATATATATACATGTATACTTATGCAGATAGAATTACATAGAGATGGCTAATAGATACGAGAGGACAGATGATGTGGATGTAGATAGAAAGGTGGAATGGATGGGGTCTTAAGCCGGAAAAGAGGCATAAGGCGAATGGGCAGTGCTTCTGATGACAAAAGCCATTAAACAATTTAACTACTTTTAGCTAAGATTACGGAAAATGTAACTAAACAAAATAATTTTCGCAACGTATTTACAAAGTTAGCCTACAACTAGCTAATAAGTTAAGTTAAGAAATGTTTTGAAAATGTATCCGTGGTTTCAGTGTTTAATTTTGATGCCGTTGAATTGAAATACATAATCGAAAGTCATAAAAACTGGTTCTGGTTTCAGTTCAAAGTAAAGCTTGATTCGCATTGATCACGATATCAAGAGATCGGGTGAGGAAGCTGAAGTGGTGCCCCTTTTGTGTCGGCTTTATCATTGGGATTGGGTGCAACGCAGAGAGCATTCGCAGGAGTTTGTGATAAGTAGTAGTAGTAGTTAGTAGTAGTAGTACTTAGTAGTAGAAGTTACATACACGTCCCTTAGGAGGAGGAGGAGGAGAGGAGGTTCTTATCTGTGGCTACTTACAGTGCAGTCGGCTATTGTTCGACGGCGGAGTACTGTGCTCCAGGTGGCCTCCCGAGCCGCCATGATAGTAACCACCGGCGCCGGGGCCAGCAGTCGACGTGGAGGGCCCTGCCGTCGACATCGTGGGCAACTGCTGGCGACGCCTGAATTGGCCGTGCAGCTCCGACGATTCGGGTGAGTCCAAACTCAAGGATTTCATGCGCAAATTCAGTTTCTGACGGCGCGGTGAGTGCGGGGCTGTTGTTTCGGTTGTTATTGTTTCATGGAGAATTCGTGTGTGGTGTCATTTGAATAGTTTATTTGGTTTCGATTATCGATTTGTTGTTTGATTTCGTATCGCGAGACATACACAACATGAGAGAAAATGATTTGAAGAAGCAATAAAATGTGGAAAAAAGTTTTTGGAATTTAATTTCAATTATTTGGTTTCGATTTTCAACAGTTTGATTTAAAACTAGGCAGCTACATCGCTAGACAAAACGAAAATAATTAACTAAAAATCAACTATTATTGCTTAGTCAGAGAAACGAAAAGTCTAAAACATTTAGTGGCCTTTCAGAGAAGGACATAGATGTGGATATTTATATGTTTGTTGGTTTTGTCTTGTGTGTTTGGCAACATTCAACACTTTTGGCAAGAGACAGCGAGTGTGTGAGGATGGATGGGTGTGCGAGTGTGTGTAACGCTTACATCGTTGGTCTTTCTGGCTGTGTTTGTGTGGGTGTGTGTGAACAACTTCAACAAAAATCTGTTAAGCAAAATGAATTGAATATATCATCTCGTTTGGACCATCCGTTGTGTTACTTGCATTCAGATATAAAGAGAATATATGTATATAGTATCTGTGTGTCAATATGCATCGAATAAGAATTAAAATTGTTTATGGTTTCTTTGACTTGTATTTGGGTTTTTACTTTTCTCAATATTTACAACAATCGTACAAACATATAGTCGAATTGTGCAATCGTCAAACTTAATACTTTAATCGTACGTACAATACAAATAGAATAGAATTGAATCTAGCTCTCTCTTATTGCTGCTCACTCATGCTACTAATTGATACAAGGTAATTCAATGACTAATCAAGTAAGTACTTTAATAATAATTACTGTGCATTAGATAACATTCAAATAATAGATAAATTCAAATATACAATAAACATCCATACAAATATTCAATATTAACTAACTAAAACAAAGTTCTTTGCAAAGTTTATCTTAAGGCTTTTCTTCTGGGGTAAAGGTATTGGGTTTTGGATTGGTTCTAGTTAAGTTAATCAATTAGAGTCTAGAAATTATAAAATACAAATTAAGAGCTATATAATAGTAGAATTTCAAAGTATCTGATAGATTCATCTAGTGTCGCTTCCGTGTGTGTAAGGGTAAAGATAAGGGTAAGGGTTGGGGTACGAGCATGGTGTGGTCCTGTTCGGTGGCGTTTCTTAGTTTAAACGCACTCGTCGTTTGGTCTTGGACTCATCTTGATTCTTCTCTGGATTCTTAAGGATTGTGCGTGGTAACATCAGAGGTTCCCCAAATGGTCGAGCTGTCATTTCGGGGTTGCTACTTGTGGCGGCTGTATTAAATATTTCATATGATTGTTTGTTTTTTTTTAAATGTAATATTTGTTCTTGCTGATTAACTGACTGGTTGACTGACTGACAGGGTGACTTTAGCATGCAGAAAAGAAAGAAAAAATATTCGGAGCCTGGGCACAAGCCTGAGCCGAAGCGAATTAAAACTAATTAACTTAAATGAACACAAAAAACCCCAAATGAAAATATTAAGCATTAAGATGCTCAGCGTTCATGCATAAAACAGAGCCGGGATCCAGTATCGCGAGGCCAGAGCAGAGCAGAACAGAACTAAGTAATAGAGCAGAAAAATAATCCTAGAAAAATAAGTGCACAGAGCCTCGAACTTCTGCCGCAAGGAAGTCGGACCAGCCCAGGCACAGGACGCCAACGACAACGACAAAGACGACGACAACATGCAGAGCAACTGAGAAGAAGAACACAAAATTATCAGAAAGGCAGCCCCCAAACAAAAAAGAAAAGTATGGAGGAAAGCAAACACACAGACACACACACACACACACACACAAAAAGTAGAAAAAAAACTGTGTGAGCCATAACAATTTTTAGCATAATTATGTTCGTCTTGGGACCGACGCTGACTCCGTCTCCCAGTCTTGAGAAGCGGAAACAGAAAACAAAAAGGAAAAAAGAAGCGAAAACTTTGTAAGCGACTTTAAGCCGAGTGTCTGTCGTCTCTTCACTCTTAAATGCGAAAGGAATGGCATCAAAAATGCAGCAAACATTAAGCATAAATGAACTCAGTCCGACAGAAAACAAAAAATACTAAAAAGGGACTACATACATACATATATAGAAAAGAAAAGCCAAAAGAGGAGGAAAACTTGCTTGCGAAAAAAGTGCGGAACTTTTGCCGAGTCTCTTGCAACATTTGTATGCGTCTCCAACAGTTTTGCTCCCTTACTTTTTTACTTCTCTCCCCAAAACCCTCACCGAGCTTACATCTAGTTGGGAGTTTTGTGGCTGCATTTTTACACAAAAGTTGACAATGGCTCGTAATTTACACGGCAGCAGCAGCGGCAGCAATTGCAGTTAGCAGCAAGTTTCTTTTTCAGTTTAACCCAGGCCAAAATGAAACGGCAGCAGGCGCCTTTCACAAAAAGCAGGAACTCGGCCATGTATACAAATGATGCCAGTTGTTGCTGTTGCTGTTGCCGTTGCAACGGAAATGAGCCATTTGCCTCAAGTGTAAACTGGGTTAAGACTAATTGGCATTTACTCAGTGTGGGGGGGCGGGGGTTGGTGGTTGGTTCATTGTTTCGACGACTTGAAATTAAAGTAAATTTTATTGTTCAGAGAGGTGTGTGTGTGTGTGTGTGTGTGGGGTGTGTGTGCATTAGGTTGAAAGTGTTAAACACAAATAATTGAGAACATACAAACACACACACACAGAGGAGACATCAATTGATTCCATTCGATCACACTCAACAATCGTTTTCATATTCAATTTACATTCATTCATTCAACGACAAAAGATTTAAAACAAATGTAGCTAAACATAAATTTTGGAATTGGAATTATATATGTAAATGCAGTACTATTCCAAAAAGAATTCGTGATTCTTGTTGTTGTTGTTTTAGTAGTAGTTGTAGTTGTAGTAGATGTTGTTGTTGCTGTTGTTGATGATGTAGAAGATGCAATTGTTGTTGTTGTTGCTGTTGTTGTTGCTGTTATTGCATTTAAAAAGGAATTCTTGCCATCGTACAAATCGCCATATGAATGCGCTGTACGTTGCCTTTGGCAATGGGATAACGGAAACATTGACAAGGGAATATTGGAATTGGAATTGGGTTTGTGTGAATATTGGAATTGGAATTGATATTGCTGTTGTAGTAGTTGCAATTGCTCTTGTTGTTGATGTTGTTGTTGTTGTTGGTAGTGATGATGATGATGGTAAGTCACGTAATTACTTTCTGGCAACGATATTGATCGATGCTGAGACGATCGCTGCTGACGCATTCTTCCAAATCCGGACAATGGCCGAAAGCCAGCAAATAATCGCCGCCTTAATCCGGGATCAGTTTGCATTCTGTTGCCACCGCTGCTGCTAGTCGATTGTTGTTGCTGCTGCGGCTGTTGCTGTTGCTGCTGCTGTGGTTGCTGTGATTGCTGATGCAATGGAGATGCCTGCTGCTGTTGCAAAGTGCTGGCCGTGTAGTAGTTTATGCCAAAGCCACTGCTTATGTACGCCGAACTGGACATACTCGATACGGGGGCGGGAGCATAGAGGGGCAGTCCAATGCGTTGATCTTTGTTGGGTTTTATAGTTTGTGTTGGGTTTTTGATGGTTTTGTTGGTTGATTGGTTGGTTGGTTGATTGTTGTTTATTTGGTTTGGAATTTTTTTTGTTTTTGGTTATTTTGGCAAGCGAAACGAAAATTGGCATCAAAAAAGATATGAATACGAAAAAAAAGGAACATTTATGTGTGTATTAATTTCGAATTAATATGAATAAAGAGTCTTTTGTTAATACTACAAATAATTCCCAGACCGACCCCAATTGACAAACTGGGACAAGAGATAGAGAGAGGGAAAGAGATGGAGTGAATGAAAATCACTCGACTATGGTCAGTATGAAATGGATAAGTTTTCCATAACTTTTCACCTGGTTGACTATCATTAGTTGCTGTGGTCGATGTTGTTGCTATTACTTTGTCATCCTCACACCCACACACACACACACACACACACACACACACACACACTGGCACGTATTCTATTCGGAACTCAATTTGCTTTAAGAATCGAAAATGAAATACAAAATCAAAGTGTTATTAGCATATACAAATTAATTACGTTCAATCAAATACCAAATTCAAATTTAAATAGTTAGATATATGTATGTAGGTAGATATATAAATGCTGTATACTGGTTACTTATTTATGTATAAACGATGCTGAAGCTAAGCTACTAAATTTCGGCAGCTATTAATTGATATATTTATGTATAAGTATATGTATTTGTAGCTACATATTCATCAATGTTTAAATATTATGCATATTATTTATACACAAAATGCATTCGAATATCTGTGTCTGTATCTGTGACTGTGTCCGTGACTGTGCCTGTGTGAACAAGTATCTGTGATTAAGTTTCATTTGTGTGTGTGTTGGCTAAAATATCTAAATTGCAAGCGAAGCATTTTAGTTCTATTGCAGTTGAGCATTTTCTTTTGATTAAAGGGTAAGTATTTACGGGGGGTGGGTGGGTGTTAATGCAGAATGAGAGAGAGAGAGAGCGAGAGCGAGAGAGTTGTCTGAGAAAATGCAATGTGACTGACTAAATACAAATCAAATGCGCTACTTTGCGGTGCATCTATGTCAGAGACAGACAGACAGAGATAGATAGAGAGAGAGAGAGCGAGAGAGAGACAGTGAGTGAGAGCGAGGGAGAGGGAGTTAGCGAGCGAGCGAGTGTGTGAACGAGTGAGCGAGATCGAAATACGAGTGGGTGAAAGTTTAATCCTTCTGAATTATCTACGAGTGTAAAATGTTGTGATTGTTCTCTCAACGTTTCTCAAAATGAATAGATATTTAATTGTTGTTGATTGTAAAATGAAAAGAGGGTTATTCAGAGGAGTGAAGATAGGAGACAGAGGAGAGGGGGAGAGAGCTGGGAGAATAATGAACAAATGCCAACGAAGGATATATGTAAATCAAAAAGAAAGAGTTCAAAAGACAGAGGCAGACAAAGAAAATATCTTGAGATAGTGAAAGAGAGATAGAGAGAGAGAGAGTTTGAGAAGGAGATTTAACACAACAAACTACTGGGTTTTTAAATTTTTCTTTTTTGGTTTTTTTTTTTTTTTTTTTTTGGTTGCAATTAAATGCTGTTAAATGGCGGACCTGAGCTACTAGATATATCTTGTGTGGGCACTGGCAGACCGCCACGTTGCTGCTGCAGCTCCTGTTGTTGCAATTGGACGCCCAATATGGGCATGGCCACCGGCGGCGGACGCACCCCACGTCCGGCCCGGACAGCCGCCGCCTGAGCCACTGAAGCCAAGCTCCGTTGCTGTTGCTGCTGCTGCTGTTGCTGCTGCTGTTGTTGCTGTAGCTGTTGCTGCTGTTGTAGTTGATGCTGCTGCTGCTGCTGTTGATGTTGGTGCTGGTCTTGCAGAGCCAACTCTGGCACATTGACAACAATGGGTATATCGGCAGGTGGAGCTCGCTCACCCAGAATGGGCACTGTGAGGACGGTCCCGCCAACGAGATTGCCGCTGTTGCTATCCAATGCTGCCGCTGCCTTGCCCTGGACGGATTTGTCGGCAACTGCTGGAATATGCCCGGATTTGAGTTCGCCGGCTTGTTTTAGCACTCGATAAATTTGATCAATTTCGGTTATTTCTTTCGAGTGCCGTAGAAGTTGACAATGTTCGCAATTCGTTTCGTATTGGATTTCGTTTTGATTGATTGGTGAAGGGCATCGGTCGAATTTTCAAAGTTTTTTTTCGATTCGTTTTTGATTTGGTTGGTTTTGGTTTTTGTCATAATGTGGGGTGTTTTGTAGGTGAGTGCGCATTAGTGAAGTGCATTAGTATAATTTTAATTTCGAATTGATTTCTTTGACTGAACAGGGTGGTGGGGGGCTGATCGGGGTATGAATCGATTCGAATTGGGTGGGTGGATGGAACTGGTTACTTGTACATTCAAAAGAGATTACTTCTAAATGTGTGTGTGTTGGACTTTTACGCGAAAAGTGTCCTCGAATTCAACTTGATGTCCACTAACTGATTCCTAATTATGCCCATTACCAAGGAGACTATGATATTATACAGTATGTATGTCTGGGTGATTCAACTCAAATCTAATGACCAAATGTTCAAGTCTAAAACACATGCTCTACGTACAACTAAGTTTTGAATATGATTTTTGAGCTTTATCTAGAGAAAATGGAAAATGCGCACTTTTCCCCAAACGCAGCAGTCCTACCAAAGGCTTGTTGTTAGTTTCTCTTACTTGTCCTTTCTCACATTTCGGTGTGTTTGATTATGGCTTATGGCATATAGAAATGGCTTATGGGTGTATTTGAGCTTAATTAATTGAATTTATTGATCATTCGCCTCTCGCTAATTAAGTGAATTTAAAGCGCAACAATCAATCATTGCAATAAAAAACAAAACAAAACGAAACGAATGGAAAAAAACCAGAACAAAAAACGAATAACGAATAAAACTAAATTTAACAAATTGAAATTTAAAACTGATAAAAAATTCAATCAAGCTTAGTGGCAGTCAAGTATCTGGCGCATACAATATATATATATATACGTTTACATATACATATATAGAGAATTTATGTATATATGTATGTAGCATACTAATAGTATTCAGATAATCGATTATATGGGTACCTAGTTGCGCGATACGATTGATGAATGGCGTCTTTTGACGAAATTTCGCATTCGTATTCGCATTTGGCACATTCAAGAGATGTGCCGGGCCTAGATTTTGATCATCGCTCCCTGTTTGGGCTGTTTGGGCTGATTGGGCTGATTGGGCTGTTTGGGGGCTAACGGATTCCTGTGGTGATGCTGTTCGTTTGGTCGGTTACATGTTTGTTGTGAGGGAAAAGGATTTTCACATTGATTTATAGTTTTTGCTGTTTCGGTTTTTGTTTTTTGTGTTAGAATTTCAAATGGTTTGGCAATGAGGTAAAAGGTATAAACTAAATATGTAAATGTGAACCTCAACCCAAAACCTCAACAAAATGTTTAGGTATTTTGCACTTGAACATAGTTTTACACTTCAATTGGTAGCTACAAAATTCTATTTCAAAAAATAAATATGTAAAAAACCACAAAAAAAAAAGATAGTCACAGAGAGAGGAAGAAAGAGAGAGATGTAGCGGGAGGGAGGAAGAGAAAGACGAAAAAATGTGGGGAAAACCAAAAACAGAATAAAAACTGATAGAACTAAAGGAAAATTGCAAAAGTTCTTCGCCGAAAATTTCAATTGTGGCACAAATCAGAAATGCCACACAATCTGCAATCTGCAGCATCATGTCCCTGGAGTGCCATAAATCCATTGTGGAATCTAGTGATACCTTCGTCTCCCCTCCCACCCGCCATCCGCCTCCCCATCCACAGCTCCTGCGGCTGGAATCAGGAGGCAGACGTCAAATCAATGAAATACATGTATTTCTATTCCCAATTGTCGTCATCTTGGGTACAACAACAGTTTGTTGCTCATGTCGCCAGTATGGTCAGTGGGTGGGATTCAAATTCAATCGCTTGGAATACAGTAAGTACACATACATTTGAGGTGTTGGTGTTGGTATTGGTATTGGTATCTGTGTTGGTGGCGAGGGTGGGCACACACATTGATAATGCAATACCAAAACATTGCCATGCAAATTGGTTAGTTTCCGGGTTGAGTTTTCAGCTGCTGCTGTTTGAGATAGGCTGTTAGAGTAGGCAGTTAACTTAGTTGGCAGAGCTAACTAACTACAAGTAGGAGGGGTAGATAAGGTACTTAAAAACCCAATGGCACCTATGTGCAACATATTCACATAGTCGTTAAAGTCGTTCTCAGCTGCTGCAGCATTAGCCCTGGCTCACGTAACAGCAGGCAGTGTTTCTTTTTCTTTTCTTTTTGGTATTTTTTGGAATGGCAATGAGTTGTGGTGCAGATGTAGTCAAATACTCACTTTCTTCCTCGATATCAACACGATTCTCGAGCTCCGAGGTGCTCTTCTGGCGACGCAGCAGCTTCTGCTTGGGCTGGCAGCGGGGCAAGTTTGGGGCACAGTCGCCATGGGCATTCAGCTTGCAGATGCGGCAGCGTAGACCCTGACGTGTGTGGCCTGCCAATAACAACAGGAACAACAACAAGAATGGGAGTTATAAACTGTATCAAATTCATAAGCATGAGGGGTCAGGTGCGGAGGAAGAATATGTTGTTAAATTTGCAAAATAAAGGTGGAATTGGGGCTTGGGGGTGGCTGTTACCTCTCAGTATCTGGGAACAGACATCACAGGCTGTTATCTTTTTGTACGTGTATTCCTGCAGATGATGGCTGCCATCCAAGTTGGGACGCAGCGGCTCCGATGTGGTACTGGAGGCACCATTACGCCTGTGAAAAGTTCAGATGGGATCAAGCGTAAGTGAGTGAGTCAAAACGGGATGATTGTATCATACAGTCGATATACAGAGTAGTCTCAAGCTATGAATGTGAAAATGTATAAACAAAATGTTGCACTTTTCCTACTTTCTCTCTCGCTTTGCTTTTGGTCTGCTGCTACCAATAAATAATACTCGGAACATATGTACAATAATAACAATAATAGAAGAAAGAAAATTCACAAAATTTCCATTTTCACACACATGCATACACTACATGTGTACATACATATGTATATACATGTATGTACAGGCGTTTTTCTCTGTATTTGTGTTTTATGATTTCATATAAAAATATGCACAATGACTAAACCAAACAATGGGCAAATGGACAATGGACAATGAACATTAATCAAAATTGCTTGTTTTGTTCGGTGTATATTGTGTGTTTGAAGTCAAAAATGTGAAACAAAAAATGAAAAAAACATCACTTTCAGTCATCCGAAGTCGTAATGCTCTTGCTCATCCAAAATGAAATGTATTTGACAATGAAGGACGTCACAGGACTATAATAATAATGGAAATGCAAATGTATGCATGGTTTACTTAATAATAACATAAGCTTTCCATGTTAAAGGACTGATCTGTTGTCTGTTCTGCTTCTGTTGTTGTTCTGTTAAAGTGCTCAAGAGGGTTGCCACCATGTCGCAATGTGTTGCTCGCTAACGTCACAGTCGCTTATCGAGTGGAAACAATCTGATTGGAATCCAACAAAATAACGCGTGCAAATATTGAAAAATCTAATTGAAGCGTAATACTTAAGTGTCATTGTGACGAACTTTTGTTTATTTTGAAATATTTACATTGATAGATCGAATTCCTACATTGGAAAAGGTAAAAACTCTTGAATAATACAATTTTTTGTTCAGCCAACACAGATTGATTTAAATTGACATCTTTTTTGTCACATTTGAATATTTACTGTGGGTTAAGGCAACGTCGCTCCAGGATAACAAAATTATGGAGCCTATTTGCATATATTGAAATGTAGAGCTTCTTTTATTTCCTTTCTGTGATTTGAAATGCACTGTAATTGCATCTTACACACACACACACACATACATATGTGTGTGATTAATTCCATTTATCTCACTTGAATAGGGAAACCGTGTCTTTTGATCGCATTACTTTAATTCTTATTGATATGTGAAAAATATGATGATATTATTTCGAATTCGAGCAATTTTAATACCGATTTTTTTCATAATAAATGACCGGATAGCAACGAAGAGAGAGAGAGAGACGGAGCAACAGAAAGAAAGAGAAACATCTGAATATACTATGTGGATGCATATAAATATGAATATATTTGGTAATTTGGTTGTTTCATTTTTGCCTCTGTTTTATTTACCCGTAAAACAGACAGATAGACATCGGACAGGCAGACAGAGGAGCAACAATGGAAGCAATTGTTCGCAGCGGGCGGCTCAGGAGTCTGGGACTCGGGGCTGATTGTTTGTAAGTGGCTTATATTGTGCACATAGACAGACTGACACTCCGACAGACCGTCCGACCAACAGATGCTAGTGATGCCATCGAAGGAGGGGAGGCAAAGCGGGACAGCGGAGGCAAACAAACAAACAATTCAGTTCAGCAAGTTGGCTTATAAAGTTGTTACCAAATGCTTCGAATGAATTAAAAGGGACTGGGACTGGGACTGGGCCCTGGCCATGAGCCTGTTTTTCGTTTCAGGGAAATTGTAGGTAAGTAATTTGTTTGTTTACTCAGACAGAGAAAGGAAAAGTGCAACATTTGATCTGATGATGAGAAATGATTATTAGTTTTCAAAGGAAATTTAATCAAATAGGTACATATATGTATGCTAAGCTAATTAAATATTAATATAGATATTCATTTATGTATATTGGTTGGCCTAGACTTGAATTTATAAATTAATGGGACAACTACAAATAAATTGCTTTTTATATACGTGTATATATATTATTATATTGTATACATACATAAGTGTTATACCTGATTAAATAGAATTCTCGTTTAATATACTCTGTATGTGTGTGGGTGTGTGTGTGTGTGTGTGTGTGTGTCGGGGTAGGTATGCGCATGTATGCTGCTAACAAATTTACTATGGGGAAAAATGCTTTTCGAATGTAAACGAAAAATGCATAAATAATTTGTCCATTTTACAGATTTCTAATTCATTTTGTGCACAACAAAAAAGTTATTATGAAACAAACAAACTCACAATGGCCGAAAAACTAAACTGAACCGAACTGAACTGAACTAAACTCAACCGCCAACACCACAGGCCATGCTGTGCGCTTGAAGGCTGGACGAGGGGTCGTATTAGTAATTTTTGTAATTTCGAGAGCAATGCGAAAACTTTTGCAATATAACAGAAACAAAAACAGAGGAATGCGATTGCAAAAGCCGAATAAGCGAAAACTTTAACTGCGATTTTCTTGTCACGTTGCTTCTGTAAATATTTATATTCGGGAAATTGTATAACTAACTTAAGTACATGGTTTTTGTTCTCGTTATAATTCCTCTAGTGAGGCTAAAGAGATTTATATCACCACCACCTGCCCACTAGTATCCTATCCTTTTCCCTCATCCGCTCACTAAGCCGCGAAGATTTTCGATTTATCATCATTGGGAGAGCAAGCTGTCGACATGGTATTAAGTATTGTTCCCATTGCCATTGACCAACTGAATGCAGCCCATTTCTATACGGATGCGTTTTTGCCATCTGTCTGTTGTCTACTAGTCCATTTTAAGGGTGCAATTGTGTGTGTGTGTGTGTGTGTGTGCGGAGGGAGTGGAGTGGCAGACTTTGAAAATTTATAGTTGGCAATTTTTGGCATATTTTTCAATGCTTGGCTCTGGTCATGGCGGCAATGTGAATCCATTGCTTTGGATTCCTCACCCACTCCCACATACACATGCCACATGCTTGAAACATATGGGCACAGAACATGGTAGTTTTCTGGATCAGTTCCAGTAAATGACTCTAAGCTATACCTATACCTTATACCAGCATACGATTTAGTCAACTAATCATATAGGTCTTTAAAATCAAAGCTAGTACCAACGATTTGAGCTGAGGATCCTAAGATTAGTATCTCAATAGGTTTATTCTACGGTTGGATTGAAGCGGTGCGATCCTAGAGGCTAATGAACCGTTAGGAGAGTTCTTCAATCTACCGTTTTCTTGCTATCATGGGTTAAGGGTATTTTATAGTCGGCCTGGGTTATTCGTATTCCTTTTCGGCTTTTCTATTTTCTGTTTGGTTTTAATTTCTCCACAAATAACGTGATTGATGGTCCCTGCTAAGGGCCCAGGTGCAATTTATTGCACTTGGCTTCATTACAAAAAAACAAATACAATGCGATACAATAAAATTATATAATACAATTAAACCATAAATGGAATATAAACTTAGGATTGGTGCCTTAGGGCAGCGTTTAATGGAGTTTATGCTTTTGGGGGAGATTTCTACTTTAGCGTGCAACATTTACAGCATTTCTTATATAGATAGTTTTTCGAGTATTACTTTACATTCGTGTATGTATGTGAATAGAGGCTTGTATCGTTTAGCGGTTATACCATTTAGTTAGTTAGTTTATGATATATTTTGTGGAAGTTTTCTTTGTTGTTTAGTGATTGAATTTTGTGTCTTATGTTTTGCTCTTTGTTTTTTTTTCGGTTACCTCAAAGTCAAAACGGTTGATACAGCGTGGTACATTTGATTTTGTCGGGGTGGTTGGCTGATATAACGCGAATATATATGATATATATATATGTGTATATATATATATGGTTTGGTTTTTATTTTTCGATAAGTCATAAGCATTTTTCATATGCGGAAATGG
Organism: Drosophila tropicalis; assembly: GCF_018151085.1. Taxonomy (NCBI): domain Eukaryota; kingdom Metazoa; phylum Arthropoda; class Insecta; order Diptera; family Drosophilidae; genus Drosophila; species Drosophila tropicalis. The sequence continues at coordinate 2,325,386 of NW_027173049.1, read as the reverse complement.
GTGTATTTGAGATGTGAATGAACGGTTTAATAGAGAGAAAGTGTAAATATAATTAGTAGACTGATGACTTAGATTGGGAGTAGGAGCAACTAACGGGAAGAGAGCTTAGAGTAAACTTAATATAAAAGGACTTTGCGAAGCATATTCCCCATTCCATCCATGACCACAGATTGCATCAGGACTCCTCCTCTTTGGGCACAGGCAAATTAAATTACTTTGCATCAATTTGCGATTGCATAAACTGTGGAATTATTAGGAACATTTTTTGGTTGCGGTGATTTTGAGTTTGGCCTTCCTTTCCTTTCCACTCTCAAACTCTCGACTCGGCGAAAAACGAGCGGAGAGGGGCAGAAACTGTTGCCAATCCTTGGAATATTTTTGCGTTTCCACAAGCTTTTAGTCATATTAAAGTGCGGGTTTTTATGCACTATTGCCTTGCCTCCTGCCACAGCACTTTTCCCTCTCCAGCTGTTGCTAATGCTTCTCTCTGCCCCCGCCCTGCCACGTCCCGCATTATTGCACTTCTGTATTTGTATCTGTGCAGTCGGGCTCTCCCCACTTTCATCCTTTTTCATCTAGTTTTCCTTTTCTGCCATTTTTCCATTTTTTGGGGGGTAAGGTTGCTGGCTGCTGGTTATACTTTACTGTGGTTTCTGCTGGACTTAATGGGTTTTTTTTCGCTTGTTGTTTTTCGGTTACTCTAAGAGGAGTTTTTTTGGCGGGATCGGGCTCAGTGTTGTGAGGAAAGGGGGAGTTGGGGAGATGGGACGGGTGCGAGAGGGGCTTTACTCACCTATCTGCTTGTTGTGCTGAACCAGAACCAGCCGGCTTTAGGCTCTTAAATGCTTTCAGCCACTTTGTTTTCATCGATGGCGCTGTAGCAGCGGAAAATTTACGTTCGTTGCGCGGCGAGGTTGGCTCAACTTTGCTAACGAACAGCTCCTTCTGCAATTATAAAGATACAGATAGAGTTAGAGATAGAGATAGAGGAGAAAGAGAAATAAAAGGGACTTGAGAAATGAGATGCAGAATGAGAATGGTTTCTACAAGAACTTGTTAGCCAAAGCCTAAAATTGCAATTTGCATTTAAACGTCTCACGTTGCAGTTTAATTACAGCCATTAGCACTCGTACACACACACACACACAGACACAGAGACACACAGACACACATACACATTAATGTTGGCCCACAAAACTTTGTGCCATTTGCAAGCGATTTGAGTTTCAGGCAACTGGCACACACACGCACACACATATATATATATATTGACATATACATTAGTATGTACATTTGTATGTATGGATGTATGCTCTCATAATAGAGCCATGATTACATGAAACACTAAGTATTTAGGCGTAAACGTTAAATATTTAACTGATATTCTGATATGCTCTCTCTCTCCTTCCTTATCGTTGGCTTTCTCTTTACATCCATTGGTTGTGTGCGTGTTGTGGCAAATATAGCTATTTTAATTAATAATCAACACTTTGCCAAATACCACAAAATGTAATTATGCTTCACACACACACACACACACGCACACTCTCATACACACACAGATACTTTAGTCCTTTTACTAACATAAATTAAAACCACGTGTGACATTTGACCATAGTTTAGCAAAGCCAGCTTACTAACTATCTCCCCTCTAGCAACCTGTCACTGACCCCATCTCCCTGTCCACTTTCCGATTATCTCTGAAATGCGTTGCATTAAAATTATAATATGCTTTTGGTCCCAGTCCGTAAAATGTGATTTTTGAAACCAATTGATTAGGACTAACTGGAGCATGAAGTACAATTAATTCTGGTTATCGCATGGCTTAAATCTATGCGTATAGTCGAAGTCCAGAAAGACATTGGATGCAGAGAGGCAAAAACTTCAATTTCATGGAATATGCTTAATCCCAAATACTAATTGTTTTATTATGAATGGCAGCTAAAGTTGAAAATGCTGTTTGCCTTTCTCGATATAACTTGTGCGACTCTGAATCCAAAACCGATATGTAAAAGGCAAACAACTTATCACATACATAGTTTGGATAGAGCCTGGAATATTGTGCTAATCCGAGCATCTATTAGACTAAACATTTTGATCGAATTAGTTGGCCATTTATTGGCATTACCAATGTTAAGATAGTGTCCCCCTAACAAGTCCTGGACTAGACCACTTTTATATGAACATGGTCAAGCAGCATCCCCATTAAAAGTGGGATAGAACCAAATATTGTCAACGGAATATCCGTAGGATAGGATCAAACCAAATGGCGTTCTCTCATGGAATACGCACAGAATTATTATTCAATTCGGATTTGTATGTGCTGTAGTTTTCCTTTGACATGGCATATTCCATGACCAAGTGGCAGTTATTGAATCGATTTTGGGTCTGATGAAATACTTTCGTAAATAAGTATGTGCTACGATTCAATAAGCATGTCTCAAATACAAGCACGCATGGAATAGCAAAGTTGGATTTTCAATTTTCACATAGTCAGAAGCAGAGTCGGAGACAGAACGGCAGAAGGACTAACTGACTGACAGGCTGAAGCGTGACTTTGTACACGATGTATCCAATTCATATCGAAAAATCATTGCACTCAGTGCAATTGCAACATTTATAATGCAGTAGGACGCGTTCGTTCTGATTTTATGATTTAATTATTTTCTGTATTTTGCTCGCTCATATTTTCGACAGGTTATAGTTGTGTGTATTTTTAGCACTCTGACAGCCTGACAGAGCTAGGGACGAGGCCACACAGTACAGGATCAGTCGGTGGATGGTGGATGGTGGACGGGGGGGAATGAACTGAACTGACAGCCAGGATATTAAGCTTGTCCATATGGTGGCAACGATATCAAAATCAATGCATCAAAGAGCCACACACAAAAGCTTTGGGCGGGGGCGAATGAAATTCCATTGGCCATTTTTGTGATGACATTTTTGTCTTCTTCTGTTTTTTATTATGAAAATAATAATAATTGAGTTGGCCAATTAAAAATTAATTTCATTGACAAAGCTCATAAGGTTTTCGTGGTTTCGTGAATTAAAGCTGTGAAGTTAAGGGATGGGCAGTGCAAAATGCGAAATGCTTTAAAATGCGGGCTGGGCCAACAAGATAAGAAGTCGTCGGCTACCAGCACATTTAAATAAATGTTAGAGTGCGCCCCGCCCATTTAATGGACATGTGCCTGTCATGTTGGCTTTGTCATTGTCGTCGCCATCGTTGTCATCGTCCATCGTCATCATCAACATCATCATCATCATCATCATCGTCAGTCGTAGTTGCTCTTGAAGGCGTGTCCTGTGCCATAAATTTATGCATGCAGTGCATAAAATTCAAATTAAAGGAGAGCTGCAGCATGCCCTGCCAGAGACAAGTACACGTTTTGACACTTTACAACAGAGCAGCCTGTTCCCAGAGTCCACTCCCACTTCCAGTCCCAGGCCTCAGGTCGTCCTGCCCGCAGTTTTGCTTTATCGCTTCAAAATGCTGTCATGGCCAATGGCTGGGTAGGTTGGTAATTTTCGGACGTGAGTCCTGCAATCAGTGCAACGAGCAGCTGCAGTTGCAGTTGTCCGAGCCCGACTCAACCCTTCTCATTTGTGTCTCGACTGAAAAAGGCTTAGAGAAAAGCACTCCGGGAGTCCTAGTTCCACTCCACTAGCACAAAATGCGCTCTAATTGATTCCAGTTGCCTTTTTAAGCTACTTTTGATCTACTCTTTTTCTTTTTTTGTGTTGAGGTTTTATATTTTCTTTTTTTTCTCAATGGGTAAGCCGTTATCTACTGCTGGTCTTAGCCTTTTTTCACAGCCGCCTGGGAAAACCGAAACCAAATTTATGGCTGTCACAATTTTTTAATTATGCTGCCCTATTGCCAGAGATTGAAACCACAAAGGTATCATAAATTGCCCCGTCTTCTAAAGGGAATCAACGAAGCAACGAAGATGGCCAAAGAGAGAATCGAATCAAGGAGATGGAGAAGCCAAGGCAAAATTGCTAAAAACCAAAACAAAGAGACCAGAGAATTTCCTCATTAAGGCCACAACAAAAGAAGGGAAACAAAAGGCAAAGCCAAAGCTGTGCCTAGCTGCAATTTCAAGCTTCATCTGCTTAAACATAACTGATAGCAGATGGCAGCCAACCAGCCAGTCATCCATTCACGGGGTTCACTTTATAGCCACTTTGATAAACACCCACCGACCATCCACCACATTCTTCTCGATAGGGTTTTCAGTTGTTAACCTATATTTCTCGCCCGTGCAGGTCTACATATGTGTGTTCGTTCGTTGGACTAGGAGCTAGGTCTCGGGACTTGGAGGTAGTTTCTAATGCCTTTATGGCTTTTAGCAACAACCAGCTTCAACTAATTGCCGTCGAGGACTAAGGATATGTAAGAGCTGCGCAAATAGCGCCTAAGACAATTTCGGTAAATAAGCGCGAGGAAGGATAGGAAGTGGGTCGGAGTCGGTACGGGCGGAGAGGAAGTAGGAGAGAGATGAACAAACAAACATTTCCGTAAATTACACGCATTTGTCAAAACGAAACAATGCGCAAAGTGTTTATTTGTTTTAGTGAGTGCTTTTCAGTGCGCGCAGACGGACGCACGGACAGATAGACAGGGAGTCCGACAGACACATAGATGGATAAAATGACTCAGCACTGAGAATGCAACGGGAATGAAAACTGGATTGAAAAGTGTTGCAACTTCTAATGGGTTCTCGTTCTGTGTGTGTGTCTATCTCTCTATCTTTCTATCTGTCTATCTGTCCGCTACTCCGCCTATCCATCTGTATGTGATCAGTGTGGCGCGAAATATAGAGCAGCGCTTATGCAACCACATTTGCCATGACAATGCATCCAATCCATTCATCATCTATCGATCCAAAGTGCAACCCAGCAACCCAACAACACAAAGCGACCTCAAACGCAAAACGCGAAAATCCAAGCGCAAAACCAAAGCAAAGACCAATGCGGCGTATGGTTAATGTATAATGCAAAGTCTTTTTCAATTTTCATTTATTACATGGCTCAAATATAGATGCCAAAGAGGGATAGAATGGAACAGTGAGAGAGAGAAAGAGGCAGTGACTTGTCAGTCAGTTAGTCACATTGGTTAAACCTTTCGGTGGTGAAGAACCAAATTCAAGACCATTTTGCCAGTTATACAAATAAAATACTCTTCCCAAAGAAGAAATACTGCATTGCGAATAAGTTTTGTAACTGAAATATGTGGTCAACTGTGCCCGGCCTCTGAATGATACTACTCCATTTTATGGGTGTATGGCCTAGAAATGTATAGGTCTGAATTTGTCGATGTATCAATATCAGAAATTCACAAATTTTACCTACTTAAGTGTAGATAATCCTTCTTAATTTTCAAAGCGAGAAGTTCTTAGTTCTTTTTGTGTGGAAAATGGACAAAAGCAAAGTGTATACAGAATATGATATTCCACTTTAAGTATAAAGATTTTTCTAGGAAATCTTTATCTACAAATTTGGGTAAGTCGTGGGGATCAGTTCTTAAGTCTATTGTTATTCTGAAAAGTGGAAAGTCCAAACGATGCTAACTTGAATTCAACTCTATTGATGATTGAATCTATTGTATATCAGGGGGTCATGAAAATTGAAGGACAGGTCTATCTTATCAAAAACTTTATCAATGTCAAGACTCTTGAAAGAACTTGCTTAGACCTTGCTGGGAGAAAAGGCAAGCTAAAGGGTATTCAGCAGTGACTGTTTCCCTTTGGGTCCTGAAAAGGCAACACTTAATAAATATATAAAACCGACTCATCTCCGATTCCGATGCAAAGTACAACAACAAAAACTGGCAGTCGGAAAAAAATAAATGTAAAATTTATTGGCCACAATTAAAATTGCAGAATGTTGTTTGCCTTTGCCTCGTGTGGTCCACTCTGGCCAGGTCTAGGTCCAAGTCCAGGCCCGACGTTCTGGCCCGGTTGTTTACCTTATATTCATGCCAAAAGGCAGGCAACTGATAAGTGCGCTTAATCGGCTCATGCTTAACGCCTGCCAGAACCGGGATCAGAAGCAACGGTAACAGGACTCTAGCTTGTTGTGGGCTTTGTGTATTACTTCCTGCCATTCCTGCGCCTTCCCCACATTGCCTCAGAGTGGCGTACATATTTTATAGGGTTTCATGTCATATGATGGCGCATTTTATTGGCCTAACTCCCAGGCGGCCTTCGGAGCAAAAGCTTTCATTAAACTGAAATCCTGGCTGATTCTTTCCGTAATGATACTTGCAGTAGATGCTCGCATATCCTTTCATTTTTGTTGGTTTTGGTTTTTTCTTCATTTTTTCCGCTTGTAATTTGCATTTCTTTTTTTCTGCGTGCTCTTTACTTTTTATTTTTATTACAAGCAAAAAAAAAGAGAAACTGTCAGGGCCTGCCCCCAAGTTTGTACTTGTGTTTTATGGATTTTCTTTTTGCACCCAGCCTCTCATTCACCTCAGCCCCTCCACTGCCCCCAACCACTGGGATGTTCATGCTGGCTGACATTCTACGTGACTGCCATCAATTTTGCGAAAGGCATTCGCCGCTTCATTTTGCATACAAACAGGTGAGCAGGACATGTGTGTGCCTGCCTCTGTGTGGGTGTGCTTGAATGGGTAGGATGTCCTTGTGCTCTTAACTCGATTTTGAATTGGTTTAAAAGGCGACATGTGCCGGGACTGCTGATCACACACACCCACACCCACACCCACACCCACACCTCCGCCAAATGGCATTGCATTTTGTGGTGCTTGAGTTTCTTTTTATGTATTTTTATTATTATTGCAAGTGTAAATGTGGAAAATTCTCTTCGTGCGTGGTGTGTGTGAGCATTTATTGTCCTATTTCTTGTTAGCCCTGACTGGAACTGTAACTCCAACTGTGACAGACTGTCCTTCCTTAGCCAATGATTCCTGATGATGCTGAGGTTCCTCTTTCCGACTGGTGCTGCAGTGCAAATTGATTTTCAATAGCTGAGTGGTTTTTCATTCAATAAAATGACATACTCAGTTGACTCTGAACGAAGTAAACACGAATAACATGGGGTACAGAGGAGAACAAGACCGAAGACAGACCACAGGATACGTGCTCGATGGTCTTTAAGGCATAGACCAGCAGTTCTTTGCCAATTTAAATGAGGCAGGGATTTTGACAGCGATATTTACTTGAAATTTCGTTCGACTTAACCCATTTATATCAAATTGGCAATTTACTTAACCTTTTTGCTACAGTCCAAGGCTTTTTTGGTGATAAATGGTCACAACTGAGATAGGAATAGAGAGACAAACAGAGTGAGAGAGAGAGAGAGAGAGTTATGCCTAGAGAACTGACAGCTCCCAAGGCGATTTATCATTCGACCTCAATGGAGCAATTGGCTTAACTTGAGCATAGAGTTTATTTTATCCTAATCGCATTTCTAGCCACTTATCAATCAATATCAACAGCCTACACAATACTAAGAAAAGATGCCAGAACGAGATTAAAAGCAAGGGCCAATGGATGGGGATGAGAGCAATAGTTCAAGCTGGTGTGAGAGTCTCTCAAGAAAAATCTCTACAATTTACTTGAAATGCACTTGTTCTGTATCAAGAGAAGTCCTTGTTCGAACCCTCCAATCCCAGCTGACGATCTGCACTAAAGCAAGTGAAGCCTTTGTACAGAGGTTCTATGGAAAAGACTTTTGGCCAACTAGGCGTATGAAATTCTAATTAAAATGCGAAAGAGCAGGCAAAACAGAGGGAGAGGGAGTCATAAATACTCATTTTAGCCTCACAGACACACACACTCACATGGATAAACATGGAACATTGGCTGCTATCTACTTAATTACTTAGTTGGGCGTGTGGGCGAATTATATGCATAATTTAAAGTGCATGTGTCCCATAAGACCATCTCCATCTCCATATCCATCTCCATTTGCAGCTTCAAACGACCGAACCCCATTCCACCCGCTGGAGTGGAGTCTTCCCAGCTGATTAAGCCGAGAACAGGCGACTCTCCTTCCCCAATTGTACCACGACTTTGCCTTGGGCAGACAGTTTCACACGCAAACTTTTATTGCACTGACAAAATGCTCGGCTTGGCTTCTCCTTTTCATTTTTCTCGCTTTTTGCACAAAAATAAAATATGTGTATGTGAGGGAAATGGAGCGGAAAATATGTGCCTGCCACCCCCCTCTTTAGACCCCTTATCCACCCACTGACTGAACAGACTATACACATGCACACTCACAAACCTACACATACACATATATGGATATGTATGTGTATATGTGTATGTGTACCAATGCTATGTATTCCCTTGTTCGGCCACAAAACAGGAAATCAAAATATTTCCGCAACTCAAATTGAAAATTGTCAATTTATTTTCATTTTTTCTTTACTTTTTGCTTTCGTTTTTTATATTTTCTGACAGGTGGATTGGCGGTTGGTGTTTTTTTTTTTTTTGTTATTTTGCAGGAACGGTGGAATGTTCGCCTTTCTGGTAATAAAAAATCAATTAACTTGGCCTTGTATTCGTGCCTGCACATGAGCCGCGTTACTCAGCGACAAGCTTAAGCCCATTTCCATGGATTTGGATGAAAATCGATGGGCCTCACGTACACGTAATGCTGAGTACAAAGTACAGACCGAAGAATGGGAGGAAGGATGGACACCCAATGGGCGGGTGGGTGCAACCTGGCACTAAGGCCAGGTGCGATAATTGATGTCAAATGCTGGCCACATTTGTAACCTCGCTGTGTGTGTGTGTGTCTACGTTGTGAATGTGTCTAATATCTGGATCTAAGTGTATAGGTGTGTACTGTCGTTAATCATATAGGCCAAGTGAGAGTCGAACACACATTTGACTGTCAATCGACAACGAAACTTAATAACCACAAATTCTGATACACATCGGCAGACTCGCAGGCATCTACAGTGGATGAAAACCGCTCGAAAAAGTGGTTCAAATTAGGCCCAATAATATAAGAAGAGAAAGGTGGAAAAGTGAATGATGGCCAAATCTATAGCTTCAGGTTTTGTATGGAACAGACTGATACAAAATTACAACCAACCGAATGACTATTTTGAGAGGAGAATACAGATCAAAAGAGATCACTAAGAGTGCAGATATTTGATAAAAAGTGTTTAAAGCTGTGAGGAGCATAAGGAAAACAAGCTGTCCAAGTTTCCTTCGGATGAAATTCTCAGTTTCAGTCTGTAAATTACTTTCATTGTCTTTGTTTGCTTTTTTCCTGATTCTCCACTCTTGATGAAGCTAATAGTTCGAGTGAGATCCTCGCTCCTTGGAGTAAATGTTTCACTTGACGTTAAGTGTTTTAATTCCCTGTGGACTTTGGGTTAACCTGGAAACCTACAAATTTGTGAGCACTCATTTGGGGACTATGGACCATGGTGAAAAATGCCATGTGCATAATTAGTGGAGCACGTTTTTCTGCTCGCAGCTTGCTGATTGAGTGGCACAGATTAACAAATTCTTCTTGGGGGTGGGGTGAGTGGTTTGGGTTAGAGGAAAATGCCCGCAGGCTGATGGTAAACAACAACAACAAATAATAGCAGGCAACTTTCGGTGGCATAGACATCGTGTTCGTGGCGAGGAAAGATTGAAATGGAATGGCGCAGAGCGGAGCGGAGTGGAGGAGTGGCAATCACAGTTGTTGCGGCATATTTGTGCGTCAAAGCACAAAATACACTTGAGGCGAACAATTTAATTCGTTTGGTAAACAGCGCACGGGCCAACGGTAAATGGAGATTAGGATGAGGAGAAAGGAGAGGATGAGATGGCAGGGGCGAAGGGGTGCCAGTTGGCTGGGGCCAGGTAAAGGCGAAGACGAGAGGCTGTCTAAATAAATAGAGAAGAGGCCGACCGACACTGCCGGATGGTAGTGTTGTGGTGGCCGCAATAGCCAAGTGTTGGGCAGGACTACATACTAAATAGCAGAGACCACTTCCTGTCAGAGCATAAGCCATGCTATTTTCGTTTTTTGCCCCACTACAAGTCAAACTATGGTACACACAAGTTGTCGCACCTTGTCTAGGTCCTGCGTCCTGCGTTCAGTGTCTGCCTGCCTGCTTACCTACCTACCCACCTGCCCACCCGCCAGGGTGTCACTTTGGCCAACACGAAACTTTTAATACTGCCGCTTCTTCCACTTACTCAGCTGGAAGGCTGGGTGGCTGGCTGGCTGGTTGGTTGGCTGGTTGGTTGGTTGGTTGGTCGCGACCATAAAAGTATTCATTTGTCATTGTCAAACGCTGTGCAGACGGTTAGGAACTGCAAGAGCAGTAGGAATCTTTGCGAGGGAGTAGCATCACATTTTGGTTGACTGCCAAATCGCTTTAACATACAAAAAAAGACACGAAAAAAGGAAGAATATAAAAAGGAAAGAAACGAAAGAAAAACCTGACCTCTTAAAGTCTTGCTGACTCGACGCGGCTCGACCGGAGCCGAGTCCCTTTATGCTCATTAATATGCAATACTATCAGCCAAAGTACTCTTATCCATGCCACCTGGCATTGCAACATGCTTTTCAATTATTTAAATTTTCATTAAAATTCTAGCAACAACAACAGCAACAGCAATGACGACAACAACGCCAAAGACACTGTGTGGAAGGCAACGTGTACGATGAGGTAAACGAATTTCTGTTTCAATTTGACTATCTTGCCCCGCCAATTTTGGAGCCTACTCGGAAATTTCGAAAAGTGTTAAAATCAGCACAAAGCGCAGTCCAGGAAAGAGAACGAGGAGCAAAAAAAAAAAGACCCAGAAAACCCAATGAAAGAAGCAAACGGAAACTGCTGAAAATGCAAAGCTCGGCGGAATTTATTAAAAGGCCAAGCCAAAGAAAATTGCAAAATTGCTTTTGATAAAAAAAAAGGAAATGAGGAAGCAAATTGAAAAAATGCATAAAAACCAAATCGACCAACAGTGGAAATTTTGGATGCTCTATGGAAAAACCTCTTAGATCATTCAGTATCAAGTTATAGCGATCTCTAATCTGGCCATGCGCCGGGTCAGGGTCAAGTCAGAAATGTGCTTAGGGCTGTCTTCATCTTTGACAAAATGTCGAAATACCCCTTGTCAAGGGTACAGATTGCCAGCTGTTTCCCACAAGTCAACGAGGAGCAGCCAGATGGTAAGAAAGGACGAGTATAGAACTGCTGCTGCTGAGTTGCCAATATTGCGAATTGCATAAATGAAAGCATCATTTGAGCTGGAATGGCCCATCCCTACGATTCGATATGTATATGTGCACACACATACTATACCACCTTAAAATGATCCGGTCGGACGAGCAGTGAGTAAACGGAGAACGGTGAATACTGAAACAGGCCTGAGGGCAGTTGGAAAACTTTCATCATTTCCCACATACACTGCGTATACGTAACTAGTAATAACTTATATGGAATAGAGCCCCGGCAGGCATAATCTTAGTGCCAAGTGCCAATAAGTCAGTTATAAATTTGATATAAAATTAAGCAAGCAAGCGCCAGAGCAAGCAAGAGGGAGAGAGAGAGAGTTCCCCGGAAGGAGCCACAGCAAAGGAGAAAGGATGCGGATGCCTGACTACAAATTGCACGCTCGGCATCGTTCACATATTGTGCTTGGCTTTTGGCCTCATAGTTACGGGCCAAGCTCTTCGTACGAGAGGCTACGGACGAACGGACGGACAGACGAAGACTGCAGCTTGTTAGTGTAACGAAGACGAACAGAAGAAGAGATGCAGTCGCCACTCCATTGCATGCTCCTTGTCCCGTGTCCCGTGTCCCATTCCCTATTTCCCATTTCCCATTCGAGAACCCACTCACATTGCCACACCCGCATTGCCAGCCTTGTGAGTATGTGCTCTGGTGTCTGTCTGTGGGCACTGCAAATAAGTCCTTGTCAGGGCTTGTGTAATGCTCATATTTTGGGGCATCGTTACGACGACTCTGCCACAAGCTGCACACAAATATTTGTGGCACGGCCGAGCTCCGGAAACAGGGCATAGTGTGTGGGTGTATGGTAGCGTGGCAGTAGTTTAATAATAGTACTATTTATTGATTAAAGTTGGAAAAAGTGTAGGTAGATCATTCGACTGGCCAGCCCGACTACCAGCAGTCGTTATTTCTCTTTTTTCATTTTCGGTATTTGTAGTAGTTGAAAAAGTTGACTACAAGTTTCAGTCTCTTTACATACCTATGACAAATTTATGACACAAGACACATGCACATAAACCCATGCTATTAGCTGATTACACAGGCCGACATGATTTTTGCTGACGTTAACTTGAGAGGTGTTCCTAACTAATTCGGGTACGCTGATTCTGACTGCATACTTGGTTTTTGTCCATCACGTCCAGATTTTGTGAAATCTGGAGATCTGGGGTTGGAAAATAGGCACCCAAAAGTATACTATAGAAAGTTTAAACAAAAATTTTCAACTTTTTTAACAGATTTTAAAATATTCCGTATAAGAAAATTAGTTCTTGTTTGCACATAAAACTAATAAACAATATGTTACACGCAGTAGAGTTCCATAATTCTTTAAAATTAAAAAGCAGACAATACTTGGAATCCCTATAGCATACTTTTTGGTTGAAATTTTACTCATTATAGAACTATATCCAGAGTGTAAGATATTATCCATTATAACAAAGAAATAACTCTTTGATATTTTGTAAATTCCTTTTCAATCAAGCCTAATATATTAATAGGATAAAATAATAATGTTTTTAGTACAATATTATGCTTATATTATGGAAAAATATATTGCAAATTAGGTCATTTTGAATAATTTGAACGCATTTTTTTCGAAATCCTGACGTGATGGAGAAAAACTAAGTACAAGGCCGTGATCAGCACCCCCCAATTACTATAGGAGACCTATTGAACTTCAAACACTTTTTCATGACCTCAAAAATGTCGGCCTGTGTTATTGATTAAAGTTGTAGCAGAGACCGAGGCAGAGTCAAACAGAAATGACCGAGTAAGGATAAAAGTTGAGAAATATTGCTGTTTAAAACATCCTTTTCGATGTAGACCTAAACTGAATTTGGTAAAATCTGTTTTGGCATTAAATGCTGAAAATCAAGTGGATCTCTTTTCAGTAAGTAACATAAAGAGCTCATGAGAGCAACATTCATTTCTTTATTGCCATTGTTCTATTGATTTTTTTAGCACATACATTTATTGAGTTTTGTTCAAAAGCAAATTGCATTTTCCGCCGAACCAGACACAAGCATTTCTAGACTAGTTGCCATTGCCTTTCGTTACTCTTTGGCCCATTTCTATGTAACTGGTAACAGCAAAACACCATTAGCCATTTCCTTTAGTGCATTTCTTCCATTTCTAAATAGATGCTGTAATTAAAAACCATGATGCTCTTACACCCACCAAAACAAAGAGGGAGAAAATAAAAAAGACTAACGGCCAAACTAACTACAACGAAACGGAAAGAAAGAAGGCAATTGGTAATCAAATAGTTTGCCATGGATACGAAAATTCTGTCTCCCACTTACTCGCAAGTCCTGTTAGTCCGTTAGTCTGACCGTCTTCCTTTTAGAGGATGTAATTGCATATTTCTGCTAACGAAACTATATAATTGACTATGGGGCCAGTTGCCATTAAAATGTAAGCTGATATTACGCGCTGCAACAGCATTCAGAATTCTAGGGTAAATGGCGTATGGTTGGATGGATGTTGAGCCCGTAGGGAGATGCCAGTGGAAGTGCGAGTAAGAGCGAAAGTGAGAATGAGAGTGTCAAATTTCCGCTTCGAGCTCTGTATAGTGGTTGACTAGCAACAACAACGGCATTGGCAACAGCATCGGCAACGGCAAAGTCAAAAGCATCCAACACAGCCAACAGGCAAACACTCTCAACTAAGCAAACAGTTGTCAATTTCTGGGAGGGCAAATATTTTTTCGCATTCGCCTTTTGCTCTTGCACTTCTGTTGACTTCTGTTCTGTAGCATTCAGTTCTATTCTATTTCTATTCAGTTGACTCGAGTTGAGTTCAGTAAAGTGGCAGGCGGCGATATTGAAATTGAAATGTTACCATAGTCAAGATATTGGCTAAAGTGAGCAGCCAAAGGGCGTAAGGTGAGTGCCAAGTTAAAGGTTAAGCTGTTTGTGTAAATTGAGACTAAAAGAATAATTGCAGCCCAAAAATGCAGCCCTGCCTGACTAGGCAGTCTCTCTCTCTCTCTTCTCTTCTTCTAACATTGACAACACATGTTCAGGAACAATGACACTCAGAGCCACTCAACTGCATGTTTGTAAACGTTGCTCAGGCTCGCAGGCAGGCTGGCAGGCACAAGGACAAAAGGATCCCCTACTGCACTCTTATATGCACGGTATGTGTGTGTGCGCTCTCTTTAAGGACGAAGAAGACGAAAACGGCAACATGGCAGAGAGATAAACGCATATAAAACACTGAGGCTGAGTAGCTTGAGCAGCAACAAAACAAAAGCTGTAAAATTCAGTGCAACGCACTCGACACGACCTACCCCAAGTCCCCTACCCCAACTGCTGTGCCCTGTTGTGGTATGCATGTGTACATGTGCGGGTGAGTCATTTAGTGTGCATAGCCTACTAGGAAAACTCAGAGAAGGACACCCCAGAGAAGGTGAGGTAGGTCTTCTGGCAGCCTGTCAGTTTGCCATTCAGTCAAGCTGGTTTAATTTTTTGCCCCCTTCTGGTTTTTTTCTTCTTGTTGAGATTGTGCGATATCCGGCATATGGAGGATGTTTGCACTGATGCTTCTGCTTTTGCTTCTGCTGATGCTCCTACTCCTGCTCCTCATGCTTCTGCTGCTATTGTTAGCATGTTAAGTTGCGATTATAAGCTGTTGGTGCAGCTGCCGATGACGAGGCTTCGCCTGGTGATGATTGAGCAAAAGCAAGTCAGCCAAGTCAAGCCAACAACTGCAGATTTGCATACTCAATTGGGCTAAAGACAGGGCCTACCCCTCCTGTTTACTCAATCAGTCTGTTGGGAGCCATCAGTGAAGCTATGTGGATCAAGTGATGAGCTGAAAGTCTTGCCTTTGCACCATTTTAGTCAATTGGCCTAACCCAATCGAATTTATCAATTAGTATGCAATTTCGACACACTAATTAGTGGGTTTAAAAAGTCATTTCTCCTTACCATCCGAAAAGGGGGATTAACTGTGTGTGTGAGCGAAAAAGTGTCCTGCGCATTAGCAATTCATTTATTGGAATCGACTTGTCGATTAAATTTTCAATTTATTGTTAATTTCTCAATTTCATTTGGTTCACTTACTACTTGCCTCGCGCTTTCTCTTTCTCTTTTTCTGGTCTGGTTTGGTCTGCTTTTTTTTTTGTGTTGATGATGCCTCGCCACCTCGTGCAGTTGTCAACATAATCGCATTGAGCTGTCATTAGTGTGACATTAATTAAGTTAATCGGCAGCAACAAGAGCAACAACGACAACTGCGTGACACAAGTAGGGAAAATCGAAATCCAATTAAACCAGCCTGACATGACAATAGGTAGATACATAGATACACTCCCACAAGAGCAACCCACGCCCACTTCGACCCACCTACACTTTGTGTATTAAGTCCAGGTCCACCTGAAGTCCACTTGGGAAAGGCAAATGCCGTGCTGGGCCCTCGCACAGCTCATCATTAATTCAAATGCTGTCGACCAAAGTCGAACTAAGAAATCAATATAATAGCAAATAATCGAAAATTAGACGAAATTCTTTCAGCATCATTGCTCCTGGCAATGTGGCGTAATTTTGATGGCTGTGGCGGCGGATTTCGACCAGCAGATGTGATTTATGTGCCTCCACGTTTGAGTGTTTGCAATAATTTTACGGACAATTTACTTTGCTAGGCCATAGAAAATCAATTGTGTGTAATTGGTATGCGCAAGTTTATGGGCCGCCGAAACTAAGATCGAGCTGCCACCCTGCGCAATCAGACGGTAATAAGGACACACTCCGTATCCCACCTGCCCACATGGAAATGAACTCCTCGACTGTCATGTTTGTGGTTTCATTCAATTATATGTCAAGTGAATGGTTTAAATATTTTATCTTTGCTGAATGCTTGTCACATATGCATTGGAAATCAATATGAAGACAGCTACTGAAAGCTCTGAGAGCAGTTGGAGCAGTGGGTGGAGGGGGAATTCACACAAATGCAACATGCAATCTGTTTACCCTGCTCATCATCCTCATCATCATCATCATCATCATCATCATCATCATCATCATCATCGGGGGCAAAAGCAAGCAACATCGTTTCCATAATTGAACACAGGAATGAAAGTCAGCAAGGTAAAATGTGAGTGTTTGTGTGCGTGTGGGGAAATCAGATTGCTGCGTCACGGAAAATTAATTATTTAAGCATTTTGCAGGAGGCATAAATGAAACCAATTTTGGTTTGAATCAAGTTGAAGGCGACATTTGATATGCAAAGGAAAAAACCAAAAACAAAAGCAGAAGAGAAAAAAAACAGTAACAAAAATGGACAAAATATTCCAAGAAACTTTCATAAAGTCAGAGACTTGTTGGCCACATTTTAGTTAAAGCAAAACTTGGTAAACACTACAAAAAATCAAATTGAAAAGGACGAGGCAAAAGGGCAAGACATAGTCATGAATATTTCAGGGTATCAGCACATACACACTCACAGACGCATGCATGGACACCCAGCCAACCACACACATTGAAACACACGCGTGCCCTAAAAAGTATGCTATGAAAAAAATCTACTTTCACTAGCTCTCTCTCTCTCTATCTCAGTGCCTTCTTTTCTTTGCTTATCTTCAATCTTTATACTTTGTCTGATTTTGGCTGTCGTCGTTGCTTAAGCGCAAACAAATCATACGGCACTTGTGCCGCAACAGACAATTGAAACCTCTGCGAAGAGTAGGGTCCTAGCACTAGCTTGCCAAAGTGCACTCGAGCGTCAAGAAAATGAAAATACTATTTAAGCCATTTTATCAACATAATCGTAAATCATTTTGCACTTTTCGCATAAAAGTCGTTGTCGTCGTCGTCGTCGTCGACGTCGTTGTCATAGTCGTAGTCGTCGCTGCCATCGCTTTGATGGTAGACGGAGATGTTGCCAGCAATAAAGGACCAATTGTCTCTTTCGCATATAATTTGTTATTGGATTTCTTGTCGCCGTCAGCAAAGACAGCTGGAGAGAGCTCCAAAGCTGCTTCTTCTGCTCCTCCTCTGAGTGGCAAGTAGTCAGTGGTTGGTGTTGATTTTGTTGGATTTTTATTGTTATGTGTATTTTTAGCTCTGGTTCTGGCCTCAGCTTTGGCTTTAGCTGCGTTTTCTCTTTCATTCATTCTTCTATTTTGTCATACATTTCACGCTTCAGAGGGCAAACCACATCATCACATACATACATTCGGGTGAGTGTGTAGATACATTTATGTATGAGTTTTAGGTAAAAGCAGAATGTATATGTATTCACATATACATATGTATGTATGCATAGCTTAGCCTAGTGGCATCTATTATGGCAAATGCGTGCCTAGACTACTCCCCTTACTCTCTCCCTCTCGTCTCTGTGTTTGTGTGTGTGTGTGTTTGGGCTCAAAATCTTATCTATCAGCAACAGCAAGTTCTTCAAAGACTTTCTCCCCCCTGCCCCTTTCAGTTCGCAGGCAGAAAGGAAAGAAAAACATATGTATAACACATAGTTTTTGGTATTGAATTGAAATTCAATGAAAATTGGTAAAACGTGGCTGGAACACAAAAATCATCCAATTAAAATTCCATGCCAATGCATTTGCCGCACGAGCAGAGAAAGAGATGGCGAGGAGCGAGTGAGTGTGTGAGAGAAGCCAACAATATTTTCTTTGAAAATATTTTCGTTAACACCGCCCACAGCCCACCCGTTCGGGGGTCTCTCTTTCTCCCGTTCTGTCTGTTTGTATTTCACAGGCAAATGAGCAACAGAGAAAATGTGCATTTAAATTCCCAAATAACCAAGGCCAATTAATGGCAATTTGTGCAACTTTTTAATTGAAGCTTCAGCCTGTCACCAGCATAATTTTGCAGCTTAAATGCCACAACATTATTCTATGAAAGGAAAACTGTTTTTTGTGCCAGCAGCCACTATTTTCGTTTCGCTTTCTTGTCGCACAATAAGCGATTTTCATGCTTATTTTCTATTAAAGACTAAAGCCAAGCACATTGGGCCATAAGATGGTTGGACCCAAGGCGATTTTTGCGGCTTAAATGCGACACGCCCACAAGACCGTTCGCCCACACACTCGCACTCGCAACTAGGCTAGCTGAAACCTGTAAATGTATAAAAGAAAATGCCACGTTCTGCGCTTTGTGCCAATGCTGCAAAAACTTTTGGCCTTGTACCACATGCACTTACTTCTAGCTCGCACACACTCCCCCCCTTCGCCCACCCACCACGCCACCTCATCTCACTTTACTTCTTCCACCACTTTGAGTATTTATTGTATTTTCCTCAACATATTTTCCCCCGATGGCACATGGCAACTGTAAAGTTTCCCCCTTCACTTTTTGTCCTCATCCCCGTCCTCGTCCTTTTAGTTCTCCTTCTCCAGTTGTCGTTGTAACGAGGCTTTAATTGAAAGCGCCCGACTACGTGCGGAATGAAGTTGTAATACTTGCTCATGGGCTCCTTAAACTCCTTTAAACCAACTGCAAGAGCAACTCGGAACGTGGGAAAGCACAAATAAGAAGCAGAATCCCAACACAGATGGGGTTTACGAATGGGGGATTGCCAATGAGACCAGGTGCGATTTGCAATCAAGTTGTCACGACCATGGCATGCAGATGCAAAGATTAAATGACATATTCCACCCGCTTCCCATCTGCCAGCAGCCACTATGCACCTCGGCGGCACTCTGTACCCGTATCCCATCCGGTTAACTCGCATTGATTTATTGCAAATTGATGGTGTCACTGAGTTGGCTGTAGCTATACTCGTAACTGTCGCGCTTTTCCGTGCGATGAATGCAAATTCACTTGTCTGTCGTCCGCATCACGTCGCATCGTTTACCACTTAGGTGAATGCGATGGACGAAAACGATCAAAATGCCTTGGGAAACCAATCGAAATCGAACAAAAAGCAGAGCCAGAAAAACTGCTTCACCAATGGTTATCAAAATATGCAGTCAACTGAACCAGGATGAACTATAAATTGAGATTTGAGTAAATCCCATAACAAATAAAACGAATCTATAAACTTTATCTCCAAATGTGCCAATCGCATGGAGCTTTCCACATTCAAACGCCAAAGCAAATCTTCAATTCGATTTATTCCATTCACAATTAGACAATTTGTCGATCGGACAAACTAGTTTAGAGTGGACCTAATATTTATCCCATGCTTCCACCATAATCCTAAACAGTAGATAGAAGGAAGCTTTGTCAACTCCATAATGGATTAATATTACTGATCGCGTCCTTAAACTCTAAAGTTCTATTGTTTGACTTTCACAACTTTCTTTTTACCTAAAGAAATGAACTTGAAAAAGCAATAACGATTGTGACCAAGTTCTACTTTAAGGACTATTGGTCTTGATTGTCAAATTTAAATTTGTTTGTTCAAGCTAAAGGAAGAATTCCAAACTGCTTGGCTTCATGTCAATTATCAACTCATGCAAATAATGATTTTCTTTGTAAAAATGATTTTCTTGGAAATAAAATGTGCCAACTAAGGCATTTTTATGTGCCAACCTGGCCTCACCAGAAAGCCTTGCAATGTATTCCCATTGATTTATGAGTTGCACTCACGCACACTCATGTGGTGTATGTGTGTGAGTGTTTCATGGCAACATTTTGGCATATTTCAAATGTTACAAATGAGTTGCACATAGACTCCTTGATGGCAAATGTGCAGGCACATGCACAGGACACATTTGCAGTTACCCCCAGCCATCCAGATTCAGCCTCCCATCGCCTCTTAATATTACCACCCACATCACTTTCTCCGTTCTCCTTTCAGCAACCACCCGCTAATAATGTATGCAAAGCACTAACGACAGGCAGTAATAAAAATTCATGAGGCTGAGGCAAAAAAAATTGCGCTTGCGATAAAATGCGTATGTGAGTGTGTGTCGATGCGGATGTGTGTGGTTGTGGGTGTGTGTTTAGTTGCTTAATGTGCGAATGAATATGGAAATTTTCTTTGTTGGCCTGGTCCTGGCATTACAAAATGCTTTAGCATCAAGTTAATTGCACTTTTCGAGTGCAAGCGGCGTATACGTGATTTTTCTTTATATTGACCGCAAAGTATGCAATAGTTATTGACCACAGGCACGGGCAGATGAGACCCGCAGTAAATAGCATAAAGTACAACAGAAACAAACATAGTTCAAAGTTCTAACCACAAAAAATGCTCAATAAAGACCAAGCAGGGGGGTAAAAGGGGAGAAGGAAAAAACTATCTGCCGAGAAAAAGTTTGAAATTCAAACAGCAACTCACTTCAAAATGTTTCTCTCTCTCTCTCTCTCTCTTTCTCTATCTCTGTCATTTAGAAAAAGGAAAAAAGACAGACGAACCATGAGAGGCCGCTCAAAAACATACAGAAAACACAGTGATAATTAAACTTTTCGACAAGCTCAACTGCCACGAGGACTAGGAACAGGACGAAGACCAGGACCCGGGGACCAGGACCAGAACCAGAACCAGAAGGAGTCACTCAAGCTGTATTATTTTTGTTGTCCAACAACTGGCTTTCTTTCTTTCTTTGCTTGCTTGTTTACTATTTTACTACAAACAGCCACTCGTGACACTACTCGTATTCACGTTGTGACCCACACAGAATCACACACACACACACACACACACACACACAGATATGCTCGAAACTAACCAAAAACACAGACACGCCGAGCTGGAGAAGGGACGAACAAAAACGTAAAGTTGTTACAACATCCTTATACGATAACAAGCAACGGAGGCGGCATAGGCGGCGGCCTGCAACAATGCCTAGCAGAGGCAAAACTTATTTGCATAAATAAAAATTGAAAGAGCGGCAAATAAAAACAACAAAAAACCTGAGAGACAAAGCTAACTTAGACCACGTCGAATTTTGAATACACTTGCAAAAGTCTCTAACTACAAAAAACCTTCTTCGACCGATTCGAGTTGGACGAATTAGGACGCAAGTATTTAAACCCACAGACCGACAAAACGAGTTCATATAGACTGCCTGCATATCTCGGATTAAGCCGAATCGAATCAATAAATCAGCCTTAATAGAGACGGTCCGTCCATAATTGATTTGATGTGAATCGTATAGTTTTCTCATGAACCCTTAACATAATTTTGTTGGGAAAAGCATTCTTCTTTATTTTGTCATTGTCATCAACCTAAGTGGTTAACCGATAACTTCCAGCAGAAGTTTGCATTATTACAAACTGATAGATGAACCAGAAGACAGACGGACGATTGGACGGATAGAAGGATGGACGAACGCTCATGGCATGATGAACTCATCTTGGCGCGCTAATCAGGATAATATATTAAATTCAATAGGAAGGTTTCCTTCCTGGCCTTGCACACTACGGACCAAAATGGATATACTACTTTTGCAAGGGTATCAAAATACAGCAAATAAAACAGAAACAACATAAACTAAAGAACACCAAGTGTAAGGCGAAATAAAAGACAAGTGCCAAGCAAATACTGAAAAACTTTTCCCTTTGAGAAAAGGCAAATGCAAGTCGGCAAGGCAAATATGCCCAGGGAAAGAGAGAAAGGGATATTCTCGACTTACTTGCTCCTCTTTCTTTCTCTCCCTCTCTCTCTCTCTCTCTCTTTATCACATTCTCTCTTTTCATCTTTCGTTCATTCTAATAGATTATGCGCCATGTAACTGTTATTCTTTTTTTCTTGTTGTTGCAAAGTTGCAGAGGGCAAATAAAATTATTTCTATGTATGTATTATAGTTTTTCTTAATACCCTATAAAACTGAAAAGGTAGTTTTAAAAAAAAAAAGACGATCACAATTTCAAATTCTTCTTATTAAGAGCTATAGGTCTCTGTCAAGTGACAGAAAGGGATGGCAAATACAAATTCAACCTTCTTCTTTGCTTTATATTTGCTTTATCTTTTTGCAATGTTGACTTCGAAACTGAATATCCGAAAGAATATTTTGATACTTTTGAATTCAAATTAAATCTGAATGGCATCATTATATTTGGGAGAGTCCTTTGTAGTTTTCGTCGACCTAGGCCATACTTCTGAAAGGCTTTCAATAGAGTATTTTACAGTCGAAACTTTAAACATTCGATTCTTTTTTGTTGTCTGCTGTGCGTTAACTTTGTTTGCCACAATATTTTTGCAAAACAAGTCAGAAGCAATTTATGGCAAATATGAAAATGTCAAACAGCAAACAGCAAGTCAGGGCAAGCAATATCGAAAGTGGAAACCAAAACCCGCTCATTAAATATAGAACAAATGAAATGTCAACGTGAAAATTAATTAACTCGATGGCTCATGCTCATATTTCAATCAAAACTGCGACAGCTGCAAGCCAACAGCATAAGCTTGAACATAATTTTGGCAACGCTCCATCAACTGGGAGGCTCAGTGGTTGGGTGGTCGGTTGGGTGGTTGGTTTGTTCGGTTGTGCTGTTGCCTGGTTGGCAGTTCTCGCCGCGGCTCATCAATATTTACAAGCGGCGAGCCTCGCATTTGCCACCCATCGTGAGAGCGAGCGAGAATCAGAGAGGACAGGACGCACAGGACACGGGCCGGGCAGGCCAAGGGGCTAAGATGGCAAGTTAATTGCCAAATGACAAAATTAATGCTGAAGCAGACCAAAAAGAACAAAATGAAACCAAGAAAAAACCAACCAGAGGAGCAACAAAAAAAGGCCACACAAAATTGACAGAAAGCAAACTGAGAGGCAGCTTAACCTCAAGATTAATGTAGGGCAATTAAACGTTTAAGTGTTGATTAATGTGACTTTCTCTTCCCTTTTGAGGTAGGCCATGACCCAACCAATGCCACTCCCACATCTGCTCCTCCTACTTCCCTAACCGCCTCCAGATTTTGTGCTGTCAATCTAAAAAGCTGAGAAGAAGAAATTTCCAAAAAAAAAAGACATTTTTTCAATCCCTTTTTTTTCCATTTTGGGACCCTCCCGAAATATTACGATTGCGCATAGCCATAAATTCTTTTAGTAGCAGCAGCAGCAATAGAAACTCAAAACTGAAAGACATTCGCATTTATCATCTTTACGGGTTAACTGCCAAAACCGAGGCGGAGAGGTGAGCAAACAAGGGGGAATCGCTCTATGCTTCACCAATTCCACAAAGTCAAACAATGTTGTATGCTTTACTAGTTTTATCATTGCTTGTTCGTTCCACTGCTGCAGCGCTACTTATTTTTGTGTTTCCCTCTTATGCCTTTGTTCCTTCTACTTTCACTTTGTTTTGTTTTGTTTTGCTTTCTCTCTCGGCGTTTATCTTAGGTAAAAGGTGCTCCGAGAACACAAACGTACAACAACTATGAATGTCAGATAAAATGGGGTTTTGCCTCAGTTTCAGGGAGCAATGCGATAAGTTTATGGTGCTTTTCCCGCACTCAAAAAAAAAAAAATGTTTTCACATTTTAAACCAATTACTTTGCTCGACCAAAGTGCGAGATGGGTATTGGTCAAAGTGAGAAATGTATAGCATACTTATCTGAGCATGGAAGTAACCGAGACAAGGCTTTAATCGTAATGGCGATCATTATAACTTATATATAAGTTTATCTTAATGGAAGTTCACTGCATTTACCAAAACCAACTTTTTTTAAATAACTAGATTACGTAATGCAGTAGAATCCGGTTTCAACGACTCCGCTCCGGTTATGGAGACTCAAGTTCGATGAGTGATTGGTTGGTCCCAATACAAACCTCCGGTTAGTACGTCTTCCGAAATCTTCGGTCCCTTGACCGTCGCTATAACCGGATTCTACTGTATGTTAGTACAAGTAAAAAAGGTCCTAAATCATACGAATTAACTTAACAACATTCTGCATATGGAAGAGCAATTATGAAATGATGCTGCTGGGGTTTTATGGTTTCTTGTCAGATCTGCGAAATTTTCCATATTTCAAGAGCATGGACGGGGTAATGGTAATGGAGAAAATGGCATTGAATATCTGGCATACTCAATGCAATAAAATAAAAGTTCCAAGCCAATTTTTTTGTTTTGGGTTATTTGCTAAAGAATTACACAAGTTTCTCAGAGCAATAAAATATTCAAGACACAAGCATATCAAGTTACATTCCCGTCCTATTTTTCCTTTTCTTTTTTTGGTATTTTTGTTTTTTGGTTTGTTTGCCTGCCTTTGCTTGTCCTTGCACTCTTTTTACCAATTTCACAGAAATTTCTCATAGACTTTGCTGCTGCTGCTGCTGCCTGCTGACAGGATATTTTGCTACTGCCAAAAGGAAAGACAATCGCCAAGCTGTCTTGGCTGGGGTAAAACAAATGACTAGAAGAGATTACAGCAGCATTTCTGCTGATTTTCAAATGAAATTTTAATGAATGCACACACACACACACATACAAACACACACATAGGGGCACATACATACAAGAGACTGAATGGAGAAAAGGACAAGGGGGGAAGAAAGTGTTTTCCAAAGTGTTTTCGCTACTTTCGCTTGGCATGCGTCAACAAATTTGAAATCTCCAAAGCTCACCGAACGCTGCCAAAAGGACCATAAAAGGGCAAAGCAGGCAACCAGCCAAGTGCTCTGGGGCCCGGGGCCCGGGGCCGAGGGTTGACTGAATCGGAGGTGGCAATGGCATCGTACCCTTCAACTTCATACTTTTCAGCTCAGATTTCATTTAAATATTTATCAAGCAAATGCAAAACAAAATCAACTCAACCCAAACCAACACAAAAAAATGAAAAAACAATAGCCAAATGCAAACTGCAAAACATTTACCCACCAAGAACAGAGAAATTGTTCATTCACCAAATTAGCTGAGGCATACATCCGTTTGATAAACTGATGAATAGACGCGAACGGTCTACTATATATACATAAATATATGTATGTATGTATGCCTGATTAATTGATATCGAAAGGGAAGAATTTCTGCAAATGAATTTCCATTGTTTAGAGATGAATGAAATGGCATTGGGAATGAGGCGATGTGGCAATGTGGCCATGTGGAAGGGTGGAGGGAAAGAGTTGTCCGGGTAGTCAGGTGAAATGCTAATGGTATGAGGCAATTAAAAGCTAAAACTTTTGTTTTAAACAGATGGCTGGCAGGCTGGTTGGTTAGCCTGCAAAGATTTGATCCCGAGCTATCCAAGGCAGTTCCCGTTGATGTCTTTAATTAAATTCGCCTTTGCCATACAAATCCTTTTATGCCTATCATTTTCCCTTGGCTTCCTTTGGCATTTGAGTGTATGTGTGTGTGTGGGTAGATGAATGAATGTGTGTGTCTGTGTGTGTGGATGCACTGCTTGCTTTCCCGACGGCATCTTGTGATTTATTATTAAACACGAATATGAATTCCAGGCGAGAGGCCACAACAGGAAGCATGGCTAGGCAAAAACAAGGAGAGAAAAAATAACAACCAAGAAACAAAGAAAAAGGACGAAAAAAACAAGAAGAAAAAAATGGCAAACGCCGAGACCTGTGGCATATTTTTATGCCAACATTTTTATGATTAATTAAAATTTATGCTCAAGCAAATTATGCCTTATACGGCATCAATTAAGTTGTGGCCAGGCCATGAGATTAAGATTATGATTGAGATTAAGACCAAGACCATAAACAGAAACAAAACTAATTGAAGGCACTTGAAACAAACTACGCGGAAAACTACATGCCCATATGAGAGAACTCGCCAGAGAAAGAATGAACGAGTCAGATAGAGAGAGAGAGAGAGTGAGCACGGGGAAAAGAGAAAACGCATTTCATATTTATTAAAGCAATAAAATAAAGTAGAACCTGTCCCAGACCCAAAAAGAACCCAGATAACGTGTCAGACCACAGCGAAGAGAAATATCGCTCTGTCACCCAACCAACCAGCCAGTCAGCCACTCACCCACGCACACACATATACATACCAACACCCACACGCACACACACATACACTCACAGATATACATAAATTCAGAAGTTGTTGCGGGTAACGTGCAAATTGTTGTTTTTCCCACTTTTGGCCTACGCCTACGCCTACATTTGTGCTTCCTGGTTTCCTTTTTCTGCATGGATTTGGCCCATTCGCAATAAATTTAAAATTAACCCTTTTTCGGCAACCATAGCTTTTGACCTAAGTCCAGTCTGGGTGAGGGAGAGGGAGAGCGAGAGGGCTGGAGAATATGGCCAAGACTTACGCATTGTCCAGGGATAAAGCAAACCGTTTCCAACTCCAGCCGGAGGTTGGACACACAGTTCATGCATAATTCAATGAACTTTCAATCGTATTTACCTTGATTTAATGTCGTTTCACATCTAATTAATTAAATGCAAATGCATTTAAACTCAATTTAAAATGAAATCATTTGCGGCATATTGAATTAAGATGCCACATGGAGGATTATAATGCTGCAGCTGCAACAGCAGCAGAAGTGAGTTGTCAGTGCAACTGGCAACTGACAGAAGCGAAGCAATTACAAAAACCAACAACACCAACAACAAGAGCAGTAAATAAAATGTGAAACACACCATTTTGCCCCTAGGCCTTGCGAAACTGGAGAACAGTGAGCGAAGAGTGAACGCAAAGGAATCGAAATGAGGAAAAGAGTGTGGTAGCAGCGTCAGCGCCAGCTTTGAGATACCCTGGACTGAGGAATCTGAGAGGCAAGGTGAGCAATGTTTTTGCTGACCAACTTTACGATGATTGTTTGACACGGTGCCATTACCTATACCTATATACCTTCCATCTATGCTGTGACTACAGGGTATGCGAATCGAAAAGGAAGACGGATGATTGTTCGGTTGCTTGGTTTGTTGCTTGGTCGGTCGATTGGGTGAATGAGCGAGAGTGAAGAAGGAAGTTCAAGTGGCCCAGTCAAGACAATTCGAGAAATGCTTTTAAAAAAGGAAATCAGTAAAGGAATTTCGCATTTCGCTCATGGGCAACTGATTGTGTCGAATAGTCGGTCATGGGCCTGGCAAAGTTCCACACTTGGAAAATTGAATTGTTTTAGATTTTCTTTTTCGCATTGCCATTGCCATCATCATCAAAATCATCAAGCGAACCCCCGCACTCTTCTCGCCATATAAATCAAATTGGTTTTCCTTGTGAAACTTAATCGAAAAACAGAAAATTGTAAATGACTTTTTGTGTTCCGAATGAAATGAACTTGGCAAGCATCGAAAAATAATTCATTGAGTATTGTGTCATTTTGATTTGTCCCTTTATCCAAACTGACTTGCTCAACCATTTAGTTCGATCGGCAGCAAGTGCGACTCAAGCGAAACGCAGAGACAAAACACTAATCCGTGTCCCCCTCGTAATAATCTGCAAATGGAGGGTCTTAGAAACTGCTGCTATTTCTTTGATTTGAAAATCGGATGCCAGTTAATTTCTCTGGTGGAGGCTTTAAGCAGTATGCTGCAGATCTATCAGAGCTACAGTGAGCTCTACGAAAGGCAGATGGCCGTAAACAACATCATGCACGTTGTCACTAGTACAACTGATGTCAGTACACTGTCTCTTCATCACGTCCATGAGCAGCATCCCATGTACAATCTGGGCATGGGCACAGTGAACATATTTTCAGCTCTCCTGTTATTCTTTGGTGCTAAGTTTGTGAGTAGCTCAAATCGTTGCGAAAGACGTTAAATTGATTCCTCAGTTGGCAGCAACGCAAAATGCTTCTTTTGGTCTGGATTTACATAACTATTCTATGCATTTTATGTTTCATGCTCCACACACTCGTTACCGATCTGATTCTCGAGCACGTGATATTGAATGCCATTTCACTGGGTAACTATCGCAACGAAATCATTCAAACAAATTCTTAAGCCATCCCCCCCTCTCCCACTTCTGTGCCTCTTAGCTCTCGAGTCGTACTTTATAGTCGTGGTACTGGCATTCTACTTGCATCTTCACAGCCATCAGCATCGTGGCACTACCTCCGAGGTCGAGGTCCTCTATACAGGGACAAGCGAAGTGTGAGCCATGAGCGAGAAACTAGTTAAATTCAAAACAATGCGTTAAATGTGTATACTCGTATGTGGGTTGATTAAATGTTAGTTGATGCAATAGCAATATATTAATGATAAATATATATATGTAGGTATATTTATTAATAAGCTAGGAGTTAGAATTGTTTCGGTAATGTCATGCCAAGCCCCTACAACCAATTTTTGAGTCGTATAAATTAAAAATATGCATTCTTCATTTAGCCTTTAGAATTAGAACTTCTACTTAAGCATGCTGAGTTGATTAGGAACCGATTAGATGGATAGTCATAGTCGCGATATCTTTTATAATGTCACTGATTTGGTTGACTAACTAACCAGTTAAAACAAAACAAATGCATTCATTAAAAGGTTTGTTAATTGGTTTGCCTGGTTCCCAAAAGTATGCTAAGGAAAACTAACACGGCAACTGTTGGTGCATGATTTCATTGAATTTTTCTATTTACATTACCCAAAAATTGATTGTATTGGCAATTTTTGTGTGTTTATTTGTTTGTTTATATTTTTGTAATGTTTTTTGAAAAGAAAATATGGAAAAATTCAATTGAAATATCGAATTATGAATATTATTCTTACTTTTGCGTACGATTTTTTTGGCGGCTCTCGCGAAGTAGTTGCCGTGGGCGTGCCCGTAGTGCCGCCGCGTTTGTTGGTGCGATTCTTTTTAAGTACGATAACGCGCATGGTGCACAGATATTGGATATAGTCTAGTTATATATGTATGTATGTATGTACGTATATAGTTGGGTGTGTGGATTAACTTATATACGAGTAGTAGACGTCTAGCCTTAACTAGATTTCGGTTCGAACGACTCTTTATAGTTTTTCTATGATGTAGAGTTTGCTTTGATTATAGGTGAATGGGTGCCGTTCACAAACGGAGTTCCGCACGCACACACATCCAAGGACAAGTGACAAAATGCAAAAAAAAAAATCACGACTCTAGCGATTTTGTTACATATTAAGAAGGTATTAAGTGTTAGCTACTACTAGATTAGCAAAAGTTATTAGTTTGTTATTTACAATATAGAGTGTATATATAATATGGTGTGTGTGTGAGAGTGTGTGTTTTATAAGTTAGGTGTAGTAAGTGTGTGTTTTTAAGGCGCTACGAAAATTTACACAAGCGTTTAGATATTTATTTTTTGAAATTGCGAAATTTGAATTGGAATTTCTGTGGTTCCGATAGTGCTACATATAATAAATAGATAGTAAGATTTGGATTTTGAAGAGAGCGAATTCTGTGGCACACGGTGCGTATGCGTGTTCAATTTTAGTTAGATAGTTTCTAAGCTAAATGTATTTTACAAGGCTGTCGACTAGTTCGCATTTATCTAGTTGTTGATGAATTAGTTGCTCGTACTTACGGATAGCTTTGCTTAACTATGCTCTCTTTATCTCTTTTTCTCACAATCAGCTATGAGTTAATTAGAAAGAATTCGCTTCAAGAAATAACAGAAGTGATTTATGAAAGCCTGCCTGACTTGCGCTCTACGAAAATTATGGATATTGTTCTTTTTCTTCTTGATTTATGTTTATTTTATTTCTTTTTTTTTTTTGTTTTTTTTTTTTTTTTTGATTGTTGTGTTTGTTCTTTCTTATGCTACAAAAAATAGTTTCGAGGCCTTAATTGTTAGTTTGTTAGTTTCGGCTGCTGCAGCAGCCAATCAAACCTCAGACGACGCGACGAGCGACGAACGATTACGACTGCGACTGCGACGACAACCAGGACAACAAGGACAACAACGAAAAAACGGCTACGGACAATGGTTACGGCTGTGTTCTGCGATTACGGTTAATTTGTCGAACGGATCACTTCAGTACCAGGAGCAGGAGTAACAACAACTACGACGACGGGCAGTATTCGAATGAAGCGACAACGGCGCTTGAAATGGAATACGTCGAAGTGCAAGCACGTGACTGACTTGGAGCGAGCAGTGCACGTTGCTTTTATAAACAGGCTCAACTGCACACACACACACACACACACACACACACACACACGGACACGCACAGTCAGGTCTGTACCGATAGTCTGGCAACGCTACGTACAATGCATCACTCTCGCTCTCGGTATTCTCTTACTCCCACTCTTATCGGTCCCTTATGGGCTCTCTCGGCTGGACTCGGCGAACAGCTGACTGAGTTACACGACCCACTGAGTTTGAGGTTACAGTTCAGTTACAGTTAAAATTATTTGCAGTTGTGTAAATGTCAACAACTTGATAAAAAACAAAACATTTTGGCCGAAACATTTCAATAGAAGTAGAAGTATTTCTGCGATGGCCACAACTCTGTGGGAAAGTTCAATATCTGTTTTGAGTATGACACGTGCACGCAACAATTCACTTTGCATTGATGTTGGTCACAAATCCTTATCCGCACTGACCACGCACAAGCTAATCTACCGCAGAACTAAACGAAGGA
This sequence comes from Drosophila tropicalis, assembly GCF_018151085.1. Lineage (NCBI taxonomy): Eukaryota > Metazoa > Arthropoda > Insecta > Diptera > Drosophilidae > Drosophila > Drosophila tropicalis. The sequence goes on along the minus strand of NW_027173049.1, from coordinate 2,294,802 downwards.
CGCCATCCAACAGAGTTACAAGAGCAGAGTCAGCCTAACAAATACAGAGACAGAAAGAAAGAAATTGGGAGAGACAGGATGTTTGGGAGAGAAGGTTAATGTTTTTGGTCACATGCGCACTCCCTGCGAGTAACGGAAACGAATGTCACAAAGTCAGCTGTTTGACCTACATACGAACACCAGTTCATGTGCACTCTGAAGCGTGCAAGAGGACTTAAAGAGCCTGACGACTCGCAGGGCCAAGTCCCTAAGACCCATTGATAGAGTAGAAATCTTAGAAAATTTGAATAAATTTTCAGTTATTGCGCCAATATGTTTGAAAACCGAGAAGAAGAGTGAAACATAATCCTTTTTGGCAACTTATGTGGCACAATTTAATCTACAGGTGGTCGTGAGCTTCTGACGATACGCTTTAAGCATGACGGGGGTTCTTGTATTGACTAAAAGCTTTGCCCTACTCACCTGAGCTTTTATTGCTGCCAAATGAATTTGCTTGGCGCGCAAATCAAACTTCTTCATGGACAAATCCTCCTGCATTTCGTTAACCTTATTGTACAATTGCCCCTCAATGCCTCTGGTCTGTGTGCGATTCAGTGCATCTATTGAATCCTGCAAATGGTCGTAAATTGAAGACATACACACAAAGATTATCCAAGCTCCATGCCGTTTGGACGCACCTGCAACTGACGTATTTGCAATTCCAATTCGATGGCCTCACGCTTAAGCGACTCCAGAGCCGAGCGCTGCGACAACGTTGAGTGGCGGTCGAAGACAAGTTCGTTCCGTAAACTGGGCGTCATCTCCTGCAACAACAACAACAACAACAAATTCCAATTACACACACTCACACCTCAATGTATGTAGATATACTCACATTATAGTCGCCCGTCTCATCCCCGGGCTCACCTTGAGGTGGTGCAAACACACGTCTAGGAACTTTTTGGGCCTGCGATGGCTGGGCCAGGAGACGCACGAAATTTGTGAGATCCTGCTGCGGGGACACTCCATTACATTGATTGGTAAGGCTCGAGTAACGCTTCGCTTGGTCTTGGGCCTGAATATTAAGGAAATGTAGAAATTCAAAGTCAACATTTTCTAATCCAAATGCGTTTCCACATCGCCCTTCCGACGATTCCCTCGCGCAATTAACACCCTCATTGGTCACGCCTTCAACCATTAGGCAAATTACCTGGGGCAAATTGCGTCTATGAGCAATTATTATAATAGTGTACAAATTATTTCCCAGGAAACAAAAAGCGTCACAGAACTAACCAAGCCACAACCAACCACAAACCAACCACCTGATGGAGCTTCGTTCTCTGTGTACCCACATAAATCACTTCCACGACCATGCCTCTTCTTCCATCCTGCCCCATTTAATGGCAATGAAAAACTCACCTTGCTGGCAATTATATCGGCCCCCTGCAACAACGAATCGGACACAATGCCGGTTAGGTCATTGTGAATCTCCTCCAGCTCCTGCATCAGTTGAGGCAAAGTGTCGCAGTGATAGGCTTCCAGCATGCCGTTGGTGGCATGCAATTGCTGCACGTACGCATTGTGTGCATCAATGTATTCGGTAAGCGAATGCTGGCTGGGATTCTGCCGATGGGCCATATGGCATTGCTTGTAGTCCAGGCGACACTAAAAAAGGGTCGTAAGGCAAGAGGGGGAAACAGAAGGTATTTACTCGGTTGCCTTCAGCAATTTATGCGTTATAACAAAAAGGGTAAATATGCCAGAATACACACACACACACACACACACACACACAGATACACATCCATTTACAAGGACCCTGGCAAATTGTCGCACTCTCTGAATGCGGCACGTAGCTTAGCAATAAATTGCCATCTGAGCGGTCCAGAGGTGGATTCTACATACATGTATACAGAGATATGGCAGAAACATTTGACGTCCGCTTTGCCAAGAAATTTAACTAAACATGTTCACTTTACACCTTTCGCCAGCTAATCAGGACGGATTATAATTGAATACACTTATTCACTCGGCAGGACTCACCTTTGACAGCTTTTCTTCAGTCTTTGCGATAATAGTCTCAAAAGACTCCCTGTGTGTAAATATTTTACGGCTTTGAACTTTGCGATGAAAGGATTTATCCAACATTGGACGCGACACCTAAAAACGAAATGAAAATACTTAATCATTAATTATGTGCAAAGTAGTGTATATTAAGCCCCCCTTAAAAGGACAAACTACCAAGTACGAGTACTAAAGACGAGTTCCCCCTTTTAAAGCTCGTGGATATCAGTTTATTGTCAGCTTGCTTTGTTTTTTGTCCTAAAAATTGGAGAAGGTATAAATAAACTATGCAGAAATTGGAATAACAGGTATGTGTTCGGCCAGGATAAGGCTTTTTAGTTTTTATATTCCTAATATGTAAAAAATATAGGTACAGTTAAGCTTATATCTCTCCCATTTCTAATCAATCGGATTGATCGAATTCCTTCCACAAGCTCAATTGTCTTTAACAAAGTTTCGATTCGTGGAGAGTCATGAGATATAATGTCGTCAAAAGTCTAAATTTTCTGGAACACCAAAGGAATACAATGAAATGTGTATATCAATGGGAAATTTACTGCAAAAACCAGAGGGCCGGGGCTAACTTCGACCGCGTCAAAGTTTGTATACCCTTGCAACTTTTTTGGTAACTCTTTCCTTACCTATTAGCCATCAATGTGGAAGAACGTTTTATCTAAAAAGGCTTAAGCTTGAGAAAGAAATGCCTACAATCATAGGAAATAACGAAGATATTGATCAAAGTCACTGTTTTCCACCGATCGTTCCTATGGGAGCTATATGATATAGTCACCCGATCTTTATCAAATTCGGCACAGTCATTAACATATATATTAAATTAAGAAATGTTTAATTTAAAAGCAATCGCGTTAAAAGTAACGAAGTTATTTACAAAAGTCACTGTTTTCGACCAATCGTTCCTATGGGAGCTATATGATATAGTCACCTGATCTTGATCAAATTTGGCATAGTCGCTTATAGGCGTAGTAAACTCTCTAATATTAAGTTTCACGACAATAGCTCAGAAAATAACGAAGTTATTGAGAAAGTCACTGTTCGTGACTTGGCCGTTTGTATGAGAGCTATATGATATAGTCACCCGATCTTGATCAAATTTGGCATAGTCGCTTATAGGCGTAGTAAACTCTCTAATATTAAGTTTCACGATAATAGCTCAGAAAATAACGAAGTTATTGAGAAAGTCACTGTTCGTGACTTGGCCGTTTGTATGGGAGCTATATGATATAGTGGTCCGATCCGGCTGAATCCGAGATATACAACGCCTGCAGTATATACAAGCCTACGTGCAAAATTTCAGCTCTGTAGCTCTTACGGTCCAGGAGGAGTTTGCGTTGATCCAGACGGACGGACGGACGGACGGACGGACGGACGGACATGGCTAGTTGAACTCGTCTCGTCGTGCTGATCAAGAATATATATACTTTGTATGGTCGGAGATGCTTCGTTCTATGCGTTGCACACTTCTGACCAAAATTAATATACCCTTTTTGCAAGGGTATAAAAAGATTTCAATTTGAGTCCCGAATTTATAAAGTAAAAACAATGTATTTACATAGATTCCTAATAAATTGATATACCCGCTTAATTTATTCGTATAGGGTACAAAAATGAAATGCAAATCACCATATAAAATGGAAAATAAATTCAAAATTAAATAAAACATAACAACAAAGGATAAACAAAGCCACCCACACAACAGTATCGGATAGGAGGGAGGGGTGAAATTACATTATTCGGCACTCAAATTACACATGTCATTTCCCAAAAGCCCCCTTCTCCCCTTTCCACCAGAGATACACAGGGAGTAATTAACCACAATTAGTTACTGCCTTTGCATACCCTTTCCGAAGGGATACATGTAACATAAGAATACGAAATGACAAAACGATAATTGAAGTTTTATGTCTTTCAAAGTATATGTCTTATATGTACCTCGGATCACTAAACTATATCTCTACATATATATGTGAGCCTTGAAGGGGTATATATGCAAGTGCAGACAGACACATCTTTTTCCAGCCTTTTTCAAGTCAATCGAGAATTGATGGTACTGGCCCAGTGAAATATCGATTGAAAAGTTAATAAAGAACTCTTTTGACAAAAGAGGCAAGTGTATTTATTTTTAGGCGTTGCTTGCTAGCAATTAAAGTACACTTTCCCCTATTTCTGGATGCTGCATGATTAATTCGAAGGTCCGACATGGTTCTCGCATTACGCCATCGACCCAGAATGCTGACTGAAAAGAGTCTCTCACTGACTGTAAACTCACCTGACGTGAGAGGACGCTGGCCACATCGTTGCAGGCCTGTGAATCGGTTTCCGCTTCCTGTAGGAATGTTTCCCATGCCTGAAAGATGGCCAAATGGCAGCCGGGTCTGAAAATTTAAAAAATGGGAATTCGCACTTGTAAGTTTTGCACATATGATAATTGGGCACTTGTTTCAATCAAGGACAACATCATATACTCACCTCTCCTTGCGCAATTCGGCATTCTTTTTGCGATAATTGGACACTAAAGTTTGTAGGGCAGTTGCATGTTCCTCATAGAGTTGGGAAAGTGTTTCATTGAAATCGGATACTAAGAGAAAGGACATAAAATGAAAAGCTTGTTATCAACCTTCACATCTCCATATCCTGCAAGCGAATTCGGGTGAGTGTGGGTGTCCTTTATCTAGCTGAATGATAATGGACATCAAAAAGTGCCTTCGACTTAGACCTTGTGAGTGCTTTTCATCTCTCTCGAGCCATTAAAAATCCTATCTTAGACTAGCTTTAAGTCAGCTTAAATGCTCCTTTTGCATTTATAGTGGTAAAGTTTAAGTAAGGACATTTCATTTACTTTGTTGTTAAGCAAAATGTTTCAATACACACACGCTTACTCTCCACACAATGTGGAAAATGCTCATAAAAATTGTGAAGGAAAAAGCTTCATCATAAAAAGCGAAACTGCCAAACTGCCTGTCAGCCAGGTAATCCATCAACATTTACGATTATTTAAATATGAATATAAATATTAAGGACTTTGCTTTTTAACTTTAAGCGTTAAAGTTGACGAGACCTCTCGATAGCCAGGCGGCGAGTTTATCAACAGGTGCCTCATGGAGGAGGCCCCACCAGAGGAATGTCAGCCACACAGGAAACAACAATCGATAATTGCTTTAGTTTCGCTGGATGCAAAGGTGGGGCCAAAGTTGGGATGAAAAATGTTATTACAAACTTTTAGTACACAGGTAAAACAAATAGGTAACCAAGTTTTCCCATACTAGTAAGACGCTCTCATTCTTTTTGTTTAGTTACGCTTGCAGAGTCAATGAATTTAATAGATTTATGGCTCAATCACCAGAGGAAGACAATGACATAAAGGCAGGCAATAGGCTCATCCTTACAGATCAATAAGCCATAAAGAATCAACGCAAAGAGAAAACTTATCGAATAAAATCACACACGCACACACAGTACAGATACATAGTACATATATTTTCAGGTACATAAATCGCTTCGTATCAGGTGTAAAAGTCGAAAACTTATCCTTGTGCACACCTGCAACTACACGTTTAATTTTGGCCCGCCCACCTGCTGTGCGTGTTTTCGTTGTTTGACTGGGATTGAGATTGGTTTGGAATGTGGAGTGGATATATATATATTTGGGAATGTGTCACTGGCAATTCTAACCGTGTGGGAGACCCAAGAGATGGCGTATGAAGCAAATTAAATAAACTTTCCAATGCATTGCACTCACCTGTTTTAATTAACTTAAAGTTGACATTGTTTTGGGATTTGAAAGCCTCATTCAAACTGCTGTGACTGTAATCCTTTAGCACACCGTTGTAGGATGCCATGCTGCCCTGGGGGCTAAGGGAACCACCTCGTGGTCCCCTCCACCCGAAGAATTTACGATTTTTTCGACCACTTGAAGATTTTGCCGAAGAATCTAAATAAATGGTCGAAATGGAGGAATTTAGACCAAACAAGCAATTATTATTATCAATTATTTAAGAAAATCCAGCAAAAAAAAAAAAAACAAATTGAAATTCATTGAAGGAGAAAGAAATACAAATTAAATTAATCAACTCAACAGAAAAGAAAAACGAGAACCAAGCAAAATAAAAACGCAAAACGAGAAAAATTTTAAACAATAAACATAAATGAAAATGAAAATGAAAATCAAATATTAAATTTCATACAAAACGAATAGGTATACAGAAATGTGTGTGTTCAATTTGATTTTATCCGGCATGGACTGGAATTATTACGGCAGTCAGCCAGTCAGTCAGTCATCCAGGCAGTCAGTCAGAAGTCTAAGAAATCATTAGGGCATGCCAAGAATTATACACAAATCTGAAGTCTGAAATCTGTTTTCTCCCCTCGCCAATCAAACAGATCGCTGCCTTTTGTATTTATGCATAAATAATGAGTTCGTATAGCAATGGAAGTGTGAGCAGAGGCAAGTTATTCGATTTTTTCTTTGGTTTTTCCGTTTTTCTCGCTCCTCTCATCTATTTTGGAAATTTCGAGTGCGGCTTTTGTCGGACTCTCTCGGCCCATTACAAAAGTCAACACGGAAAGGGCCACAGCCACGGCCACGGCCACGACCAGGTCCACGACCAGGACTGCGGACCAAAAGAAGTGCTCATTTCAAATTCAATCAATAAATGAAGCGTAATTTCATTCGAGTTACGGCAAAAGAGACTCGTGGGCATGTTTCATGTTTGTTGGTTTGCCCGCCTGACCGTTTGTTTGCGTTATTTAGTTAGTGTCCAAAGTGTCCAAACTGTCCAACTGTTTGACTTTAGCTGCTGCCCCACACAAATACACACACGCAGCTCAATTACCGATGGGTCGCATGAAATATGCAACGATACTGGGACAACAACAAACGCAAAAAACGGAGAAAAATAGCATGAGAGAGCCTTTGGCTTGCATCCTTGTATTGCCCGTATAAGTATGCTATAGAAATGATTTAACCATCTAAATGCCATCTCCTTTATCCTTTAATCCATGTGCAATTTGGTATGGCAGCAAGAAGGCGTGAGCAAGTCTGAGATTGTCAGAAGTCCTCCCAGACATTTGCCTTGGCCTGCTCTCTTGGATCACGTAGCGCACGCTGTTGATTTAGTTTGCTGCCATTCCTGCCGCTGGTCATCAAATTTGCCGCGCTGTGAACTTTTAAATGAATTCGTGTGGGTGGCGCCGGGCGATTCGTGTTCCGTATACTGCGGATGGCATCTGCCGTCTTGAGGCTCCCTCACGTGCCAGCTGCAAGGATGCGAAGTTGTCGTTCTCACTGTCGTGGTCGGTGTTGTTTGTGTTGTTGTTGATTACACTTCACGCGCTGCTAAGCTGACATTCATTTCGGGTCGCAGCTGGATGGATGCTGTTACTGCACCATGAGAACTAACTAAGAACTTTTCCTCCTCCTCCACTGTGTGCTCCTCCTTTTGTGTTAGAGCTGGTCCCTGCATGGCTAAGAAATTATGTGCGTGCTCTCGTGTAAAGAATGTTCTGCTCAAAGGCACGCAAATTCAGTTGCAGTTCGTATGTGGCATATACGAGTAATCCACTTAACATGCACAAACGGCAAACACCTTGCATGTGCAAATGATGGACGAACGGGGAAAGGACAACTTGTATTGAGCAGGGCATAAACTGGGGAACCAGGCAGCTAAGAAAGGCAGGCAGTCAAGCATTTTAAATTCATGAAAATCTGCTCAGATTGGTTTAGTGATGCAAAGCTAACTCTCTTTTCCAACGGCAGCACAAAATACAAGGTAATCAAAAGCTTCCTCTGGCTGGGCCAAAGCTTGCATGTCCTTTTGATTAGCAATCTGAAGTCAAAAGTTGTAATAACTGCCCTTTACATGAAACTAGCAACCTAGACGGACATGTTGAGAAAATCTTCACAGTATGGAATTGGATGGATATTAGCGAAACGCTCTTGATCGGACGAATATATATGTAGTACCCCCAAAATGTTGTTAGTAGTCTTCACTCAGAGTAACAAAAAGAGAACACGAAATGATCTTATGGGGTCTTATTTCAAAGATACTTCAGATTTGAAATCAATTTCAGAACATGCAAATTTGGTAGGCAAGAAAGCATCATCACAGAAGAACTTGTAAGAAATCATTCCAAAATTTTAAAACGTTGTTCTACGCGTTGTTTGTATTAAATATCTTTTTGCTTTCGCTTAGCAGCAGGAGCAGCAGCGCAGCAAAAGAACTGTAAACAATTTGATTAGCTGGTATAAAGTGGAATTGAAAGGCACCTGTCACCTTTGGAGTGAGATCTGCTGGCGCTATCACCCCCACCCGACCCTGCTCCCGTTGCCGCTCCCGCCACAGCCGCCTGACCCGCATCGCATTGATCCGCACTACGCGACCGGGCATTGCCCATCCTTTCGCGATCCTCTCTTGGCGATCGCGCAAAGAGACCGCCATCGCGTCCTCTACCCGCCGGACTTCTGGTACGTGGCGAGTCATAAACACCCGCACAGTTCTCCAATGGTGGCGACCATCCGCTACCGTCTGCCGGCGCCGTGTTTGGAGTTCGTGGCTGCAACTTGATGACTGGCTCTCGGGCCTCAAAGAATGCATCAAAGTTATTCTGCCGCAGGTTCTCGCTACTGAACACCGGGTTCTCCACATGCACATGGACATCTTCGCGCAGCCGATTGCTTTCCTTGGTGTCGGAGGAGGTGGAGCGACCCAGGCGACCCAAAGGGATATGCAATTTGGGTCGCAGACGCGACTTGGTGCTGGGCGGTGATTTGCTAGCAGTGCTGCTCGGTGACTTTTCTGGCGGCAAGTCCATGGGCGACATGGGTCGCCCCCATCCAGGACCGAAGTTGGTATGTGTGGGATCAGGGGTAGGTGGTTCCAGGAAGATGCTGGGACTACGTGAACGTTCAGCGATGGCTCCGCCATAGTCTAAGCCGCCAATGGCTCCCTCTTCTTCAAGGTAAGTGGCGCTACTGCGCTGGAATGGTGCTCGTGCCGAACCAGATCCTGTTCCAGTGTTGGTCTTGGTATTGGCATCATCATGATACATGGACGAACTCAGCGGTCGCTGATGGTTCAGCGGTGGTGTTAGTGGGGCCTTGGAACGGCTGCTCCTTACGCTGCTGCGCTTACTGGAGTTGGGGCTATGGTTGGAGTGATGTGAGTTGGAGTGGGTGAGAGAGGAGCGGGACGTGCGACGAGTAGGTGTGGGCGGTAGACTTTGTGATTGAGTCTGGACCGGGTATAGCGTGGGCTCCTCCTCGAAACTGAAGAAGTTGCTATTCGCAGGTGCCGACAACTGATGCGGGGAGTTTGACGGCGTGGGAGCGGCTGTCGACTTGAGAATGGGTATGGGCGGGGAAGCGTCAGCAGATACGGAGATAGTAACGTTGGCGGCGGTTTTGGTGCTGTTGCTGGTCGCTGTAGCTGGGACTCTGGCTGGATACTCGATTGGAACGAGCGGTTCACGCAGACAGTCGAGAGTGGGGCGAGGTTTCACACGTGGCGCAAAGAAACCATAGGTCATCAAGATGAGCTCATCGGCGGGGTATATTACGTACATTCCTCACGGTCCCCATGTGGCATGGTGGACAACATATGTAGGTCTAACTGTGTATATTGTCAGTAAGGTCTAAGTTAAGGTCTAGATATTGGACTTAGTTTCTGTTTGTGTTTGTGGTTGTAGTTTGTCTTTTCTAGGGTTGGTTTTTTAATAGTGGCAGCAGAATCGGTATTGGTATCAGTATCAGTATCAGAGATTTGTCTTTTATCTATTCTTCCTGTTGTCTACTTAGTCTCTCTCCCAATCAACTAAAGAGAATTACAAAAACATGGGTATACAAATTACAAATAAAGTGACTCTAACTAAGTTCTTAAACGTACTTTCTTTTCAATTTCAAGAAGGTTATCACAAAGGCGAGTTCAAACTTTTTGGGGTCGTAATGTCATTTAGAGCGCCTCATGGCCAATGGAGATGGAGATGGAGAAGACACCTGTGAACGAGAGAAAGGAAAAGATTCATTAGTAATAATTGCTTGTGGTTTAATTAAAAAAAAAAAAAAAAGACCCGAAAATACCAAAGAGAAAGGCACAATGAAACGAAACACAACACAACACAGAAAAGTGTATCAAAACTTTTGTTTAGCAGCATCATTAAAACATTTGCTCCATTCATTCATGCGAGTATTTTTGCTCATTAAATTATTTAGCCAGGGACCTTTATTTTCTCAGCCTCTCCAGCTTCTCTCTGCGATTCTCTGCCAACTGGCCAAGTGGCCAACTGGTTGGCAAAACAAACTTTCAGAAAACAAAAATTTGACTAACTTTCTGGCTGGCAATGTCGGTGTGGCCCAAGGCCATTTTCCGAGCCTCTAGCATGGCCAGTTTCAGTCCAGGTAGCAGTGCTCGCTCATGGCAACTAATCTAACTTGCATAATTGACCAATAAACGGTTAAAGGAGACTCCCAGACAAATTAACAGAAATTGCCAATGACAGGCAGACGGGCCATGCGGCACGATGAGTGCGTGCTGACGCCACATGCAAGGCTTATTATTATGGCATTTTATTAGCCAATTGATGAGGCCTATCAATTAAATTAACATGAAATATTAATGATAATCGATGCCTGCCTGGCTGCCTGCTGCCTGTCTCCTGTATCCTGTCTGCCATTCATTGGCACCATTTTAATAATTCATTTAAAATGCCAACATAATGAAAAGTGCTCGTCCATATGATACTCCCTCACATCAAACTCTGCTCATCATCCATTGAATGTTTTTCAATTCTATTCTAAATCAGATTAAAATAAAAACTCAACATTCTGTCGAATAGTCGGTTTAGTAAGTATGTATGTATGTAATTCAGACAAGTTCAAGGTCGATGCAACAAAAATTTTGAAAGGAGATTCGAATTTTAAGAGAAATGTTTAGCCCTATATCTATAGGAAGAACCTGTCGAAAAGGAATCTCTGGGGTAACTTCAAGACCAATTATTTTCATAAATTTCAAGCAAACAAGTCTCAACGTAAATTCAAATCTTGTTCTTAGTATTGTTGTTTAATTCAAAGGTGGGGTTAACTTAAGTACACAAAGGCACTACCGGAAGCCACTTCAAGTCGGAGCCATTTCCGCCTTCTTCCCAAGCCAGCAAGTTATATTCAATGTGTTCCAATCTGAGTTTCCCTTTAAGATTTTGACAGGGATTAAAGAAACAAACACTTTTATATTTGTTTTCATTCATTGACAACAATTTCGGATATATGTATACATATAATAATTCAAGCTAATATTCCATCCATACGAAGGGGAGGAAAAGTTCACCTCTTTTTGCTGCACCCACTAATTTTCGTAGGTATACACAAATCTGCTAATATAATATAATTAATTGAATTTACGAATTCATCGAGAGATTGTAAATTACAATTTGGCTCATTAATTCGTTTCGCCGACGCCAAAATACTCTCGGCCAAGCATGGATGAACCTTAAATATCTGTAAAAGTGAATTGATTCAGATTGATGGATATTCTGTCGAATTAGTTAGTTGTCACTAACTCTATCCTTTAACAGAATTTGAGTATTTGACACTTCTTGAATTGTCTATTCTTCCTTTATAGTAATAATCATTAACGACAAGTCGGTTAATATTCCTTTTGCCTCTTGATATTGTTCATATTCCATGCGTAATTTGTAGATTCGAAGAATATGTTATAACGGTAAATCAAAGTATTTAATTGGAATTCCAAAACGCGTTGGCCTAAAGTTAATCATAATATAAAAGCCGCAATAAATGCCTCGGTTAGCTTAAATGCGATTAAGTTCGCATTGTCATGAGCCAAACGGACCTTGCCATAATCAGATGTGAGAGGAAAACTGCACACAGCGGAAAACCCCAACAGAAATTCAAAAGCAACCAAATGCATTAAACGAATTAAAAACCAAACAAAAAGAGGAAAAAGAAAGAATGTTTCATGCAAGGCAAGTTAAAAGAAAATCACGCAATTTAATTCAATGTGAATTATTTATTAGTTGCGAGCAATAGAGGAATATGGCAAGGAGCAAAGGGGGGATGGATTCACGCCACATGAATAATTACACACACACACACAAACACACTCATACATACACACACACACAGTCACTTAATGGCCAGGGAACTAAAGCCAAGCGATGGAACTTTCTCATATTCTGTATGCAAATATTTCCCTTCCATTTGCCTTAAAGCATTTTCCTCTCTCCTACACACACACACACGACCACCGCACATAAACAGATAACACAGTCAAATATACACAGAGGTATACACACACACGCACACACACTCTAAAGATAATTGAATTATTTTGCTGCACTTTTCCAGCTCGTTAAATCTGTCAACATTGATCAATCAGGCGGGGCTGCTGATTCTACACCGTCTCCGTCTACCCTTTTGTGTCCCGTCTCTTCCCCACCCCACCCCTCTGTGTGTTAGTTTCTGCTCCCACCGTCGCACAGGTAAAGAAAGTTAAAAAACAAGAAACAAATAAAAAAAGGGACAGGGGAAGGCACACAATGTCTTTTTGCATACAAACGCCTCTTGGCGACAGGAAAGTAAAGTGAAAGCAATTTCAGTCAAACTGCTGGCAACTGACACACCACACAGCCAGGAGGCAAGTTGCATCATTTCGTTGGGCTGTTATTGTTGCCATAAAAGTGCAACGGTAACTGTATAAAATTAATTAACTGCAAAAACAATGGCCTAAAACAAGGGGGGCGGAATTGTGATGGAGCAGAGAATGGCAGTTTCGGGGGGTGCAAGGAGGCTGGGCCAATGCTTATCATTCATGGTTCTTGCACTTGGGAAAGGCGGCAACAACAATTGCAGCATGAAAATGTGAATACAAAATAATGAGGAAACAAGCAGCAAACAAAATGTTATAAATAAATAAACAAGCAAAGTTCGTGTTTCCCACTTCCCCACCCCTTTCCCTTCCCCTTCCCCAGCCCCCTCATGTTATTTGGCAAGCGACGCCCAGCAAAAGCAAAAAAGAAAATAGATAGCCGAGGAAGCAACTTGACTCAAGTGCATTGTCAAGGCAGGCAGGCCGACTAGAAAGAGCAATGTGAAGGCAAGAAAGACATGAAAAATATACATAAATATATATGTACCTACATACATATGTACATATGATAGATGAATGTATAAATTTGTATCTCTCTAGATTCTAGACATACATAATTACATGGGAAGGTGACCATCTTGTGGGCCCAAGCCTCAGATCCGAAACGCCGACAATGTGCCAAGATGCCACGCCAAAGTTCCTACCCCACATAGTTGGCTATTTATATTTGTGTGTCCACCATGAAGAGAACACAAATTAACTAAATTCCTCTGCTGACTGCAGACGAAATGCATTCAACGATTGCATATTTATGTTGGACGATAAATGCACTTGAAAGTAAATTCAAAAGATTCAAGGTTGCCGCAGAATCACAAGAAACACGAATGCCAGTACCCATAGGATATCTGTCTGAAAGAATGTCTACTGTAGTCTGGCATCCAATCAATTTAATGCCAGCTAACAATTATGGTTTCCAAAAGAAGCCCAAGCCCCATTAATATAACGAGCCCAACATTGAGTCGCCCATTCTTCTAATAAATGTGGGTGCTTAATTCCTCATAATTCCCCCGATTGCATTGAAATGAGCAGGCAATGAAAGAAAGAATGCCAGGTATATACCTACATACATAGATATATGTATGTATGTATGTTTTTTTTGTTTGCGGAACTCACTCAGACGATACGTTCGTATCATAGGGAGTGGGCAGAAGATGATAAGGTGGAGGAGCAAACAAGCTGCTGTCGAGAAAGCAAACTCAATTTATGAAAACATTCAACGAAACCGGAAAGGGAAACGCACGCACTCTGAGAATGAGACCCAAAAAATAACCAAAGAAGAACAAAAAAAAAAATATGAAAGAAACAAGCATGAAAAAAGCAAACAAAGAAACAAACAACAGCAAAAATTGCGTATGCGCAACGTATACCGACAGACAGAGTTAAAGATGCCAAGATATGAAGTTACCCCAAAATGGATGCAGGACAACGTTTTTCTCAAATGTTCTCTAGTCGTGCCAGGGTCTATATGCACACACACACACACACGGATTGGTTGTTGGCTAATTAAGTGGACTCGGCTTACCGTTTAGACTAGCAGCAGCTGCAGTGGCAATTTGCTTATGGCCTTAAATCCTTTGCTTGAATTTATATTTATAGATGACATTATACTTCTTTTTCACTTTTGTGGCTGAGATTTAATTGCATTTTTCTTGCACTTGTTGTTGTTGTTGTTGTTTGATGATTTATGTTTCACTTTATTTTTATATACATTCACTTTAATCCATTGCAAGATAAATTGTTTTGTATTATTTCGTTTCGTTGCTCGTTTAAGTCGATTTTGTCACTAAACACAAAACACTAAACACTTTTCTGTACCGCACATCATCATTATCAACATCGACATCGACATCAGCATCATCATCATCATTATCATCATCAGCAACAACAATCAGACGGACTATCAACACGGCGATGGCGATGGCGATGACGACGGCAACGGCGACAGCGACGGCAGCAACAGACGGCAAACAGGAACAAACAACTAAAACACAAAGATCGGGGTAAGGTAGTTCCACTGCCAATTCCACTATCCACCACGTAGCCCACGCTGCTGCCGATGATCGAAGATGAATTTAGACTGAGTCTTGAGCGGTATTAGAACGGCAGCAGCAGCAGCAGCTGTAAGTATTTGAAATATTTGCACAATTTGTGCTTCTGTTTCTGTTTTTGTTTTTGTTTCTCGATTCTTTCTTCTTGCTGTGCTTTCGTGCGATTCTCATGGTTCTAATGCTGATTCTTCTATAGCTGATGCTGGCACCGCTGCTGCCACTTGGCATCTTGTATTTGTGGTGATACTTAGTATCACTCGCCGATGGCGTTCATTTTGGCCGCTTATGCTAATCGGCTGGTCGGCTAGTCGGCTGGTCCAGTTTATTCCGTATCCATGACGTTACTGATGCTAGCCCGCCCCGCTCATCCGCATCCGCATCCAGCTTTGGGGGCCAGCCAATGACGTCACTGAATTGTCGTTGTCACAGGCAGCTGTCACGCGCACACAAAATATTCTTCCACTATGTATTTTTAGATGCACGGCCGTTGCCGTTGGTCGTTGCTCGTTGCTCGTTGACGAAGCGCGTACAGTGAGCTGCTAATTTTTGCAAGTGTTTTTCTTTGCGCTTTTCTTGGATCGCAGCATCTGAAAATAGAACGAAATGAAAATTGTGTGTGTGAAGCTCATTGAAATGTTTGCGCGTACTCAACATTCTATATATCTACTATATATGTACACAGATATAATATGTACCATCTATACCTATAGAAATGGATGAGAATCGATGGCAACTTTGATTACTCATACGCCACCGCACCGCGAAGAGTCAACACAAATAAAATTTAAATTGCATTAAAATTATAAATGGCATCACGCCTGCCGCCGGTCCGGCGGACCGCCAATCCGCCTGTCCGTCGTGTCGCACCTGAAGGCTGGCTTTGTTCGACTCGAAAACATTCCCAACAATCATTATTTATGATCCAAACAAACACGGGGAACTACGTAATATCCAGATTTATAGTCAATGTCACGTCAAATCAAATGCAAAATGCGTCACGCAGAAGTCGCGTGAGGGTCGCGTGAAAAATTAAGAGCTGAAGAAAATGTATGAAACTCGAACGAAAGGAAAGGCCTTCACTCCACTTCACTTCCCTTGAGTAACGTTCCTGTGAAATCGAAGAACATTGGGAACACATAAAAATATGCTTATACATAGCAAACTAACAGCAAAAACAAATAGTTTTAGCCAAATGTCCACCAAATTAAAGATTTATCACATTTTGACATTAAAAATATGAGAAATTTGGCGAAAATATTCCTAAAATATTGTCCACATTTCCCGCTCATTATTTTTATATAATAGGCTTCAGAAATCGGCTGATTTCTATATATATATATATTCCTATATATGACCTATCACATTTACATTCGTTTAGTTAATAATGATAGTTTATCATTTCCATTTAAATGGGAGCTAAATGCGGACAATTTCAATCAAACTTGGTGAAGTCTTTTCTCTGGGAAAATGCCGTCTTCATTTTATTTGGCTGTAAAGCAATTTATTCTCCGCCCAGGAGACGCACATTTCCAATTATGACTTGCAAATTTTGCAGCTAAAACAAAAGTTTGCTCCTGCTCCTCCGGAGTCTAGACTCTAGACCAGCCAGAGAGAAGCCCTTCCACTTCCCTTGCCATGAGCAATATTCAAATGTAATTCAATTACTTATACACGCCTTTGATATTCATTCAGTTTAAGTTTAATTGCATCAAATTAATAAAACAAATGTGTTAACGGCATCAGCGGGTGTCAGAGTCCTCTTTCCATTTTAAAAAATGGGTCCTCCTCCTCTGGGCTGGTTGGGATTGAAGGGCGACGGCCGGGTATCAAATATGGGTCCTTGATGATGACGTGCTTCGCCCTTAGTCAAGGCCAGGGCGAGGACAAACAGTGAAATGGCACCAAGATTCAGTTGCATCTTGCTCAGACAATGTCTAACAATTGATTGATGTTTTCATTGGAATTGTGACGAGCTTTTTATAGCTAATCCGTGATGAGATGTGACGAAGCCGAATGGCGGGGAACTTTTCTTGTTAGATTGCGATAAGCCCACTGACAGCCAAATGTCAACGATAACCGATTGGGATTCACTCTTAACGGGGCAGCCCATTTAATCAAAACTCAATACGCTATTCATATACATATATGTACATACATAGTGTATGAAATCTGGCACTGAATATATATTTTACATTGTCTCGAGGTCGACGAGTGGGTGGATGGGCCGATGGGCTGATGGGCTGATGGGTTGGGATAGGGCTTCAGCACTTGATGTTGTTTTTGCATTGCAAATTACCAGCAGCCATTCAAAAGCATCGTCAACATGCGTCAACACAACACGCCACGCCCCCAAAACAACCAGCCAAGTGGCGCCCTTGTGTCTTCATTCTACCTATCTAACCAGCATTGCAGTTGCCGTTGCCGTTGCCGTTGCTGATGCTGTTGCCCCTTGGCTCTATTAGAGCACTTTGTTAGTTTTTTTACAGCATCCGCTGCAAAGTTCCTTAGAGGTGGCGGTGGTGCCTTTTTCTGTGCCCTTTTAAATTGGCCCAACTGACATTTTGAGTAATTTTGTGCACAGTTTTCTTACAGTTTAATTCAGTTTGTGGTTTATGGCTCATTAAACTATGCAAATTTCTGCAACACTTTCGCCTTAGAGAGAACAGAGAATGAGAAATCAATAATACATGGAACATTTGGTAGCGAATCGAAGCCATTTCCGCTTAATCAACCACATCAACCACATCAAATTAAACAAAGCAATGATTATTTTTTACGTTTCTGATCGGCCAAACAAATCCGCTTTTGTTTACTCAACAATTCAGGTTGCCCTTTCCATCAATTTCCCTTGGCCATAAATCATAGAAATCAAACGAAATGCTAAAAACATTAATCGATTTTCATGAACAGCATTGTTTACTCTGCATATGGATGACGAGGGGATAAACAATTGAATAAATTATAAACAAAAACGGATTAAGGCACAAACAACATCGGAAAACAAAAAAAATAATCAATGAATTAGTCAATATTTGCCATTTATCAATCAAGCCGAGTAAGAGTTAACTAGGGCAACAACAAGAGCCACTGCAAAATAGGCAAAGTAATTTGACTTACAATTTTTCTTCTCTATCCCGTTCCTGGCATTAGCCCATTGCTGGTTCTGACATTTTGAAATATTTGCTGCAAATTGTTGTATTCAGGACTAACGACCGAAGCAAACGACGTAGAGCAAACAACTCAAAGCACTCAAAAATTTGAACACAAAAATAATTCAAGGAGAAGACTAAGATTGTCATGCCGAAGCATGAATACACTCAGCAAACCTTGACAAACCTTGTCTAAAGGAATCGCACTTCTTAACTTCAACTTCAACTGTGTTGTCCGGACAAGTGTTTGGAATGATTCGTTTGAGTTGTTATACCTTTTGAGGGAGTGTATAATGAGACCATCAAGAGGACGAACGAGTGAGCAATTGAAACATCAAATGTTGATGGAGTTACAACATTTTCTCACTCGTCAATATCACCAGGACAACGGAAATGACATCCAAGAAGTCTCCAAAAAATATTGAAGAGGCACTTGAACAGGTTCCTAGTACCCTAGCACTAGGGCGGAACCCAAGACAAGGATTTAATCAAACAGAGGAAAACGATTGAAAGCGTGCATGAGGAACTCATGAATTTTATGTGCACAACACACGAGTGTAAGTGTAGGTATGTACATGTGTATATACCTATTCTTAGGTGGCACAAAACTAATTTACAACTTTCTCAAGTTACAGAGTCGGTCATATGAAACAGAAGATATTTTTAGTATCTTCTTCGCCCCAATAAAAATGCCAGACAAAATGTGAATAAATACAAAGGAAACCTAACTGAAATAGGCATAAATATGCATTTTAGCCCCATCCCAGCCCACTACCTTACGGGAACCTAGAGCATCCGTGGAGGAAACCTGAAGCTTAGAGCAAACCATTTGCCAAAGCACAAAAGTTCATTAGATATGTATGAAGCGAGGTTATGGAGGCAGCAGCCAGGAAGGAACAGAGGGAGTATGGGTCTGGGGGCACTAAATGCCAGTCGCTCGCCCCGAAAATGGCTGCCATAAATGTGCCAGCTCATTTTGTCATGGGGAGAGTAGTAGGGCGGGATAGCTAAACTCTGACGATGAATGGAGCCAGGGGCAATGGATGGATGGGTGGACGGGGGATTTTGAGGTAGAGGTAGCAATTTCCATCTTAGCCCAGTTTCTGGCCCCCTCCTCCAAAAATATTATTCACAAGACAAGATGAAGCACTTAAGAATGCGTTGTGCGATGTCAGCATCCCGCATCTTCTTCATTTCCCTTCATGAAGTCTCTGATATCTACTCATCTCCGCCTCCTTGTGTGGTGTGCATGTGAGTGGGCGCGTGTCGGTGGATCTTTGTCGGACGGACAGGTGATAATGAACACACATTTAGAGACAGTCGGCCTCAAGGGCAGCACCAGCAACATCATCAGCATCGACTGCGTCTGTGGCGTCTCCTTTCTTCTTAACACACACATGTTGCTATTTAAGCAGTTAACGACGTGTTTAAAGCTAAATGCCTTTTGCCAACTGCCACAATGGCTCTGCAGAGCTCTGGTCTGGGCCACTTGTTTATTAACTTTGCAATTTATTTTATGGCCATTTTTCCGCATCTCTCACAACAAGGCGAGCCACAAATGCAAAAACAAAAGGTTAATTATGCGAACGGAATAATATTTTGATGTACTCACACATCCACATCCGAAGTTATAACTGGAATTCCAATCATATAGTCTTTAGTCATCTATGTGCCCTTAATCTATCGTGAACGAGTAACTAATTGTTATTCATCTCCTGAATAACTTTTTTGGCAACTACTTCACGTGATATATTAATAAGGACTGGAAAAGATTCCCCAAGAATGAACAATATTTGGGAAGGTAACTTTAAGTTGTTTGTTTCCTTTTTTGCATAAATTGAAATTTAATGAACAAACGTTAAATCTGTTTAAATAAATTGAGACTCATGGACATTAAGATAGCTCAAATGGCTAATACATGCGTAAGTAACTGAAATCAAATGTATAAATAGTATCATTTGATAGTCTTAATTCCTGTTAATTGATTGGTTCATTCTAAAGATAACTCCAAGGAGACTGAATTCCACATCAGAACACTCAAAAAAGTAAACAAAAGAAGAATAACTTCATGCAACAAAGAAAAAGTTTAATTTGGTTTTCCTGGGTATTCATCAGGCTAATTGCCTTGTTTCAGCTAAGTACACCATAAAAACAATCTCAAATATTATCTGGGAAAAACACGGCAAACCAATACCCAATAACTTTTTTTTTTTGTAATTTACAGGTACAATCAATGGAAGGTTGTGTAACAAAACTACATTCCACTTAATCTTGCTTATAGATTCGTGATGAGATGTGGTCAAAGTCATTTATTGATATATGTACATACGAATGTACATTTCATCAATGGCGTGAGCCCATTCCAGGTCCTTTTTTAAATATTGATTTTCGGTCGCATCACGCATGACTAGTTTCATCTTCATTCAACATTCGTACTCGCTATTCATGAACAACTCACAAACAACCAAATATCAAGACGTTTTGAGGAATCCATTAACTTATTAAACGGTGCACAAAACAGACCTCCAAATCGGAGTTGAGTGATCTAACCAATGTGGAAGACCGTTTGCATATCCTTTATTATAATTATAAAATATAATATTCAACATCCAACGATTAAATTTAGCACTTCCATCTAGTTTAACGGAAAGGCCGCCGGGGAGAAAAAATGGTCGTTATAAAACTTTTCGATTTTGTGCCAATCAAAGACTTTGATATGTTTAGATATCCTTCTTGTCAGAGAACTGCTAGGAGTAGGATTATTTATGATGAATACCACGTCTTAAATGTCAAATCAAGTCTCAACCTCAACCAAGTGCAATCAAGTACAAACATCCGGAATGAAATAACACTCAATCAATGCAACCAAATACTTTTGAATGCGAATAATGCTGACAAGGAAGGTGCCCAAGGTAAGAAAAAGGCTTCCCTGACAAACAACTCGGGGAATGGCCTATCTGGTGGGTGTTTTAATTCTTCACATTAAGGAAATCTGTTCTGCTATTGCTTTTGTTAGTATTCTAGGTCTTTCCATTACTGGTGAAACTCCTTTTTTGCTTTTATTCCCATTTGAATACACAATTTGTTCGAATTTGTTTGGGGACTTATTCATTGTTATAGTTTGAGATGTTTTTTTGATATTGTACATCAAAGCATCCAACAAATAAAGTGTCAAACTGTAAGGGAATATGCACTCGGAAAGCCCTTTCGATTAGTATATCACTTACTTAGATCGACGATTATCACCTTGGGTACTTCCATTGCGAGAGATGACTAGACTCGATGTAATCTATTCAAGAGGTGAAAATCAAAGCCAATATAAGGGTTATCCAGTTCATCCTATGTATAATTATCGGTCTTCTTAAAACCTCTAATAGTAGTTCTTTACAAACAGTATGTAAATTTAAATATACTTTCAATAGTATATGGAACGTATTAAACATTCACATTCAATCCAGTCCGAGTATTAGTCGTATGAGTGATTGTTGGATTCGAAAATAAATTACTCGAAATTGAACTCGTCTTCAGTTCTCAGCTCCTTGCATATCCTATAAATGTGAAATATCGCAAACCTCTAAAGGTTAAGATAGATAGAGTTAGAAAATTTTGTGGTATAACCCGTGCCTTTATAGTTTTGTAAGGGTATCTAAAAGATAGCATACTAATATTTGTTTTCTTATCGTTAATTTTTTTCATGTTTTTCGTACATATACAAGGAGAATATGTCACATCTCGTTATTGTTTTGACTATATATGTAAAGTCATTGTTGTTGTTGTTGCAATGCAAAATGTTATTGTTTTTGTGCCAAATGAGCCTGGTGGCAATTTCCTTAGCTGCCAGTTGCCACGCTCTTACCTGACAGTTAATCAACACAAATCTGCGGCACGTTGAGAGAAATTTGAGCGATGTTGCTTTTGGCCTTTTTTTTGCATTTTCGTTCTTTTATTTTCTGGGAAATTTCGTGTTTGCGAATCCTCTGTGTTCGACTCCGCAAACATTAGTTTCTTTTTCCATTTAGCCCGAGAGAGAGAGAGAGTGAGAGAAAATGAAAGGAAATTGAGCGAGAGGACGTGCTGCCATTTTCTGGTCTAAGTCGGAGCAGAAAGTCATAGTCCAGTCAGCTGAGTGGGCATCAAGATTGGTAAAACAAATTGCCCAAATTCAGTAGCACAAAGAAAGCAGGGTAAAACATCACAGAGCAGAGCTCTTTTGTGGCTCACTGTCGATTCAGCAGCGTCAGGTATCCAATGGCAACGCACACACACTTCGCCTACGCCTCGCCTTACCACCGCCTCCTGCCCCATGGGGTTTTGTGTATGTACATGCGTGTGTACATATGTATAGGAAGGTGAAACTGGCGGGTGTTAGCTGGCAACAGGACAAAACCATCGTAAATCTAATTAAATTTCACACAGCTGTCCAAACACACGAAAAACGGACACTTGTTGGCTTATTGTACACAAGTCAAATATCATAATTTGTGGGCTTTGCCAGACTCTGTACCGCCTCTCACTTTGATGGACATCGTTATTGAGGACGCCAGGGCAAGGCAGGGCAGGGCCGGACAGGGCAGGGTGGGGCAGGACCTGGCTGTTTCAATGTTGATGTTAACGGTGAATAATGTGGGAATGACAGGCAACGCTTAAAGTCTTTGTTTTCATACCCTGTGAAACAAGTCGATCGAATGGGGTATATTAGATGGGTAAAAGTAATTAACGAATCTCACTCTTGAATATGACAAATGTTCATCGACACGAACAGAAAAGTCTTACTTAACCATGCCAAGTCCTTTTTTCATTACTGCATCTTTCGCGTTGTTTTTATATCCCTTTTGGTATAGGGTAGCTATAGGGTCGGCGCCACGAATGGCTTGGCGATTTTTTTTATATTTCTATATTTCAAAAGGTGGGTGAGTCTGTCATTATTAGCATGCCATCATAATGGACGACTGACAGGGTGGGCAGTTGCCGCTATTTATGTAAAACGTGCTCAAGTGCCCACGGTCGCGTGAGTGGCGAGCCCCCGGCTCATTTTCATCACCGCAAAGCAGAGCAAGCGAATATGCTTCATTTTGTGGCCATTACGTTGACGGGGTTCGCAGTCGCGGGTTGAGCTGACCTTCTTTCCATCTGATCGCACATGGAACACATGGATGTCTGGACTCGGGAGTCTTACAAAGGGGGTATTCCGAATAGTCACAAATGCAACAAGTTGTCAAATTATTAGAGATGGCAAGATAAACGTTCATATGTGATGCTCGTAAACAAATCACCGATGAACAGATATCGACACAATTTGTCAGGGACAGGTCCTTTCACGCTTGCGATTCCGTTCACGTCCTGTTACACAGTATCCTAAAGTCAGTGCTCTTTAAGTATGTACAAAATTCATTACTTTGCTGAGGGAAAAGTTTGACTTTAAAGGGCGGAATTCAAATTCAGGTCAGCTGCACTAACAAGAGCAAGACGCAAAAAGAACTTGAAAGTCACTTAAAGGCAAGAAGCAGAAGGAAAATGGAAAAAAAAGGGAGATGAAATAAATGTTAAGGTCACCACAAGTCTCAAAATATTCACTTTTTGTAATTGGATGCTGTCGTCTGTACCTTTATGGCCTGCTATCCGGAGCACCCCTCCCGAGCCATCGTTCTGCCTCTAGCCAGGGGGCGAAAAAGAAAAACAAAGCAACAAATAAAACCGTAAAAAGCCAACTTGGAACGAATGTATGTATGTATGTATGTATATACATATGTGTGTGTTCACTTTTGTTGTTGTTTTTCTTGTTCCTCTTTCCATAAAGTCGGTGTATGGTTCGCTCCTTTTTCTCTCCTTCTCCACTCGTCGTGTTTCATTCTCTCACATTTCAAGCGCATTGTTGTGTTTGTTTTATAGTTATTGCTTTTGTTTCGCCCACAACCATTGGTGCTTCATCGCCCAGCGTTCCCTTTGAATACTCTTATTGCAAGGACTACTTTCGTTTTGAGTCACAATATTGCATAAATGTATAATTGATCGATTGAGTAACGAATTTACTGCCCTGCAGTAGCAGAATTTCTTAAAGTAATGAATCCGTGAATCACATTCGTTGGTATACACATCATTTTATTACAGCTTTTTCTTCTTTTCCTCCTTCCTTATCTTGAGAGATCATTGTTCGTCCTTACACAACACCTTGACAGTACAAAATTACTTGAGAATTCTCATTCGTTAACAATTTCTGTAGTTAATTCGGATCGGTATTTTGTGGTGTTACAGTGTATTAACCAAGAAGTGCGTATACGCCTAGTGTGCAGTCATATACATTCTAGTTGGACAAGCTAAAAAAAAGTCTAGGTCAAGATTTGAAAATATATTTAGGTATATGTACCTAAATAATAAGAGACAATAATAGGGAAACTAGTCTAAAGGATTCATTAATATTGTCCTTTTAACCATAGAGGTGAAAGTGAAAAATCTTTTATTACCTAATCTGAAGTAAAGTAAGGGTATACAGACTTCGGCGCGGAGAGAATTTTAGCGTCACTTTGGTGTTCTGTTGGATTTTTTTTAGTTTTGTATTCTTGCCTTTGCACCCAGCACATTTTATGCACATTTAATCTTATGACAGCAAAAATGTTGTAAAATTGTTTATGGCACTTTGTGACATGGTCAGTTTTTTTCAGTTTTCGTTGCTATAAAAAAAAACACGGAAAAAACGAAAAACTTTTACTCACACATGTGATGAAAGGAGGAAACAAGCGAATTAACATGTGATCACGAGACTGTCCCATATAATGGGATTTCCCAAGAGCAATTTGAAAGAACGCATAAAAAACACCATCCAAGGAGCTTTTGTGTCCGCTTGAGAGCATTTTGAAAAAGTTGTCGGAAATGTAGTTACTCACCGATGAGTACAAAAAGTGAGTGTCAGAGGTGCGAATTTGTCAACAAACGTAATTGAATTTCTTATCTCCGACAAAATATGAATATATATAACTATCGATAATACATATGTTACTACCTCCTTGAAATGTATTAACCTTTTCGTTGAATTCCGATCGTTCTCACTTAACGTTTGGGATTTTTTCGTGGGCTCTAAAACTAGTTGGGAATTACAATTAAATGAAGCGTAAAATATCTCGAAAACAGCATTCTACTTTTACAAACTACTATTTTTTCTTTGGATTGAAACTGTCTCATAATCGGATTGTACTGGAAAATATGGTAAATTTAAATTAAATTTTCGCTACGTGACATACGAGTCTCTAACTCTTATCCTGAAATCAGCACTTTCACACACCAATGGAGTAACTCTATTTATGTGTCTTTTTTAATTTAATTTTTAATTTGTTTCATCCATTCTGAGGTTCCATTGTGCAGATTACCTATCTCTTGTAACTTTGAAACGGCGTTTGCCAGTGACACCCAAACTAAGAGGGAGGCATAATATGCCAACTGAAACCAAAAACGGGTGTCCTTTGATTTACCCAATTATTTAAAAAGACAGCAATAATCTAAGTAAGTAAGTAACTGTTTCATAGCTAAGAAGACCTCCCCATTTAATTTTCATTTGGAACCGTAATTCCAGATACTTTTCGAAAATAAGAAATGAATGAAAATTATGAAAATTAATGCTGAAACCGTTTAAGATTTGAATAGTTCAAGTCTTTTCGGCCTTCTCGATTTTGTGGTGAGAATCGTTACTTACCATCAGCAGATTGAGTTTTAGTGGCCTTGTTATCCGCTTGCCGTCAATTGTTGGCAACCTGTTGGCTGGTCTTTCTTTCAGTTAACAGGTTCGCTTTCGCTCTCTTTCTCTCTCTCAGTCTCTCGCTGACCGCCGCTTGGTAGGGCCTTGCTGCTTTGACTCTTTGGGTTATCTCTCTGCCCTATATGATTTTGGTTCTTAACAATATTTGGCAAACGATTTGCTTTTCATGTCAAAGCTCTCAGTGTCCAGTTCAATTTCATTTATATTTTAATCGAAACACATTTTGCCAAACTGTCTACGCTTCTATAGATCTGGTCTATATGGACGCACCATCCTATATATACATGTGTATATATGTGATTTTCTAGTATATATACATATAGAAATATGTCGTCTAGATATATACATATATCTATATATATTTCTCTACGCCTTAAGATCGCCACAGCCAGCTGTGTCTGTGAGAGAGTATTCTTTGTTGTCGTATAAATTTGAAAATTATTATTAGTTATTTGTTGCTGTTTTTTTTTCTTTTGTATATTTTGTATTTTTCTTGGTCGTGCTTTCTTCGTCGTCTGCAGACGATTTTCTTTTTTGTTTTTCGAATATTTTTTGTTTGGGTGAAAATTGAAATTTGCTTTCAGCGCAAAAGTCAAACGCCTCGCCTCGGGTTTTATTACGTTAATTTATGATTGGTATTTAATAGCCAGTTAGCACTAGATTTATAAACATATATGGATGTATGTATGTGTTCCGTTGTTTGGTTGCTTCTCTCTAATTTTTGTATAGGTAAGTAGTAAATAGTAGAGTAGAGTATCGAAAAATAGAGATTCCTATGAGTTTAGTTGGATCCTTTTGGTCTACATTTGCATTGGATGAGTTCGGTTGAGTTCGTAGTTTTAGAGAGGTTACATTTTCAAATTTTAATGTTGCTAAAAATTCCTTTTTTTCAGTCAGTCGAGAAGGAGGAGGAGGAGGAGGAGGGGGATAAGGGACAGATATGGAGATGCAGGGTGCTCTTATTTTGGGTATTACTCCTTTTTTTTTTGAAACCTCGCACACTCGCGCTCACGTTCACTGGCGCACACACTTAAAACGGGTTCAAATTGCTTGATTGCATTAATTATTCAGTGCAAACGTCGAGTCGACTCGAGTTGTTGTTGTTGTTGCCAATGTTGTTTAGGTCCTGGTGCGGCGCGCATGCCAAAGTACATTTATGTAAATGTGCAGAGTGGCCCAAAACTTTGGCAGAGTTTCCGACTTTTGTCGACTTTTACCCAGTTACACGGTACACAAACGAAACGTCAAACGTCGCGATAATAAAAATCTAAAGCATATTTTTCAGGTGTGCTGCGCTTTGATTTGCATCCACACACACGCACACCCTCACACACAAATACACACACACACACACACAGACACTTTTTACACACTCGACACGACGGTCACAAAGAGAGTTGTTAGGTACTTGTTGGTTTCAGCGGCAAAAAACTTGACTTTCTTTTGCCTTCAGGCCACACTTGTTACTATTGTTTCGGTTCGGTTACTCTGTTTATAGGTGAAAGTTTCGATTTTGGTCGACTTTGTGTTTCTATTTGCCGTGGCGCCCTTGCGGCCAACATCACGTCCAGCTAGCGACTGAACGTTGCGTATACGCAACGTATGCTTCGTCAACAGCGATGTCGTTGTCGTAGCTGTCGCCGCTGCCGTCGACGTCGTTTTGTTGCCTGGCCTGGCTGTTTTCGGAGTAACTTTGCTGCGCCTGCGCCAAGAAAGAGAAGTGCCAAAGAGACCAAACAGCGGAGACAAAGAAGAGAAACGGTGGAATCAAGCAAGTGGTTTGTGAGCAACTGGGCCATTGGCCCTAGACAAAAGCAACAAAAAAACACTCAGTTGACTAGTTAATCATTTCGAGAGTAATCGAGAAACGTACAAAAATTATGAGCTGTCGAAACTAATTGCATTACTAATGTATTAACTTGACCCCCATGAACCATCGTCACACACAACCCTCCACAGACTGCCATAGACTGAGTATGTGTAGAGGCAGGTGCGTTGCGGCATCGAGGGATCATAAGTTAATGCCTACCACCCATTGCCACCTGCTGCTGCCCCTGTTGTTGCCCTTGTGCCAGCCAACATTTAATTACCTCGGCAACTTGGCACCAACAAATCGAAACAATAGAGCAAAATGGAACGATTAATAGGACACCCATGAAGCAATCTGTTGCACTTTCGTCATGCCATGCACATAGGTACTTGATTGCTTTTTAATTGAAATGTGCGAAACGTCGTATACTCTATGGAGAAGATGCCTAAAATTGTGATTTGGGTGAAGAATATAAAGGTGTCCTTAGGCTATGGGTCCGTTTTGGCTATTCTAATGCGAGAAAATTTACAAAAATCCTTCCTTTTTTTTGAGCTGCCTGTCCACTGAACTGTAACTGTTGTTCTTGGCTTAGTTTGTGATGGTGTTAGGGAAGACTAAGCTTAAGCTGCTGTCAAATGATGGTATTAAGTAAATCGATGCAATCGAAGAGGATTCTAACCATAACTCCTCGTCAGGGAGCATCCGCTTGGTAGGGAGTAGGAATCTGCAAACCTGGAGAAGCGATTATCTTGGTTTGGTAAGTGAGAAAACTTTTTAATTAAAATTCACACGCAATATGTTGTTAGGGGAGCCAACATCAGCTTCAGCTCAAGCTCCTGCTCCGGCTCCGGCTCTAGCTCCAGAACAACGTCGCCGTAAGTCTTTGCTCATTAGCGTTCAAATTGTGTGTGTATCATGTAATTTATATTAGATTAAAATTGAAAATTATGAAAGCGGTTTGCGGTATTTGGTTGAAGTGCCTGGTTGTCAAGGACTCGCCTGGGTTGCCAAGGCAAATGTCTGGCCAAACAAATTGTAGCCCGAGCCCAACTAAACTCCCAAAACTGACTTACTGAGCTGGTCACGTTGATGAATTTGTCGATTATAACCCAAGTTAAGCATTATTTTGTCTTTGCATCTGTCCAAATCCAAAAGTTATAAATATTAATGAAGCAGCAGCAAAACATTCATCAAGTAAATGAAGTCATCTTGGATGTTGGATTTTCATTATACGACTAACCCTTTTTGTTTTTATGGCACGCATTGCGTACTTGTTGCTCCCCCTACATGACAAGGACTAAAAGCAGCAATTTTACAACCTCTGTCGAATGCGAAAAGCATACGCAAGAGGGTTATTTCCACATATACATACATACATTCATATGTACCTACAAATGTCCTTTGAAGATGCTCCCTTACAATTGACAAGTTGCAATAATGGAAGAATTGAGCTAAACAGAGACCGAAATTGCATTTTTAGAATTCTCTTCCCTGTTCAATACCTAATGGAGAGTCCGGATATTTCCTTCATATATCCTGACTGCTGACTGAAATATGAACATGTAGTTTCCAAAGACAGGGATCATGAGGTGTATCAGTGTGAACAATAGCAACTGAATCTTTTGCTCTGTAGGACGCATTTTTGGGTCTAGAGATGATTTTAAAAAGGACCCGTCCGAGCGTTGACCCGACTTCCATTGACTGTTAGATTGTATTGTATTGTCAGTTAATGTGAAATGTATAACCTTAACTAATTACCGCCTTTAACCTTTTAATTATATAAAGTTTTAAAGTTATAGATATTATCTAAATATATAGAACTCAATCACGACATAACTGGAAGGGCAATAGTAGTGTTCGTTACACTCTATATAATTCAAGAAACTTACTTGCTTAGTAGGTATATAAAGTTCGAATACTTTGACTGTCAGTGGATGGAAGTACTCCGCAAAGTTTGTGACCATAGAAACGATTCATTCTTGCACAGAGCTACTTATTATAGGGCCCTCGTAATAAAGTTAATAATTGTTTTCTAAAAAGGCATACAAAAATTCACTTTGTCTCAACTACATAATTGTGTTGTAACCATCCTAGTGGCCATTAGCGTTAATTGACAAGAGCAAAATTGCATACTTGTTCAAGAAGAAACTTCAAATTGCAGTTACATGGTTAGGCCAATGTTTAATTAGCCAGCCCAATTAGCGTTGCCAGGAGAAATGCACACGCAGAACGCAAAATGTGCTGGCCCTTCAAAAAATTTCTAATGGCATATTAAAATCAAGGGCAAGTCCTTTAATTAAAGAGCCATTATCAGCCGCTAGGACTGTCTTCCTGTCTGTCTGTCTATCAGTAAGTCAGTCAGTCAGTCAGCCAGCCAACCGTCCAAGCAGTCAGGATGAGTGCGATGGGTAGGTGGACAGGTGGGCCAAGCCATCAATCAATTTGCGACGCTGTAATTTGAGTTTATTTTTGGGTTTTGCCTTTCTTGTTGGTCATATCGATTTTTGTTAGACTAATTACTGACATTTATGGTAAGTGTAATCAGGATTTCAGATTCTGACAAAGGTAAACCCTAGTCCGTTGACGTGTTAAATTCGATCGATGATCGGGCAAACAAAACCCAACGAAAAATAGCTGTTCCTTCACACATATGTATGTACATATGTACATAAAAAAAGCAACTCAAGCATCGGGAAATGTGGATGACAATTTCAATTTAGCAATTTGCATGCTAATGTTATGCGACAGAAGCTTTTCCCCATTTTCGTGAGGGGCTGAGAGTCGGTGGGTAGGAGGGTTTGTCTGCTGCCTCCCATTGTTTAGGCTGTCGGCACAAACAATTGAACAACACAAAAGTATAAACAAATGTATGTGTTTGTGTGTGTGACAAATGTACAAGTCCCTCCCACTCCCCTACCTTCTCTTCCTGAGTGTATCTGTGTGCGTCTTTCATAATCCGTGCGTGTCTGTGTGTAGTTTTTGTATGGCCTGTGGCAGTGAAATTTCGATTAACCCAAAGATAAGCTTTTACATGTTACATTTGCCTTTGTTAAAATTTCATTAAATTACCAACAGGAAGCCATAATTCTGTAGCTGGTATTGTTATTTAGTAAATGGCATTTTGACTTGACTAATTTACATTCTATGTTCTAGTTAAATGAGAAACAAAAAGAAAGTTATCCCAGTCCGATGATGCATCCCGTACACATACACGCTAAATAAAAACTTTTATCCTGATTTTAGATGAATGCGACGAATGTAAAAGGATTGTTCCTAATATGTATATATGAGAGTACCTACTCCTCTGCAATTTGATAAATTACCGTCTATATAGTCAAGGGAGTGTAAAAGGAAGCTATTTGGTAAACGATCTGGGACTGTTCTTAAGAAGTCCACCCAATAGGTACCATTTAAGCCTTTGCAACTATTATAGCTCATCATTCACTGAAAATCTTCTTCATCCTATTTCCACTCCGATATCTACATAATTTAAGTTAATGACTTAGTGAACAAAGATCTTATCAGACGCCCATAGAAAAAAGTTGGGTCGACGTAATCCAAGCATTAAATTTAGCTAATCTTAACAGTGATTACAAATTAAGGCACTTCATTCATCAAAATCACACCTTTTACAGTTCGAGGTTCAACTTTTGAGGGGAGAGATTCCAGTTCAAGACTTCTTCAAAATTATAGTGTGTTCCAGTTAAACTTAAGTTAAGTTTCAACAATCAAGTTGAGTCATTATCGTGCAAATTGCAAACAGACAAACTATATCCAACAATGTACAAGGACAGCATATGCTGGAACATAAACATGACTTTTCCACTTGGAAAAGTTAAATGAGCATGAATCTCTCATCCACTCTTCTGCCCATCTTCATCTTCATCTGCATTGCTGTCGGCGGGAATGAGGACGATGTCTCTCGCTTTGCTGCACGTGCCGATTAAGTACAGTTTAGTCAACAGCTCAACGGTTGCAGCTGCTTACGTTTCGCTAACCAACTTACAATTGGAATCGGGGCCTGAAAAGTTAATCCTTGGAAACTACGCAGTGCCAGGAACTGGCGCAAATAATGTGCTGAGAATCTCGCTTAATGAACTGAAAATAGAATTAGAAACTGTAGCAGGTTCAAGGTTAAGCTGCAACAGACTTTCACATCAAATTCAAATGGACGAAAAAGTTTAAAATTTTAAAAGCACGTCGACAACAAACTTTTGGTATAAATAGAAATGTTTGGGGGCGGTTGGTAAAATGAGGGAAAACCTAAGGAGAAAGGAAAACTTATCAAAAGCGTTCAACAAAACAGAGGGCATAAGGTAAGTAAGTGGGTCAACAAAAGGAAGTCAGTGTGGAGCAGGAACCATAAAAAAAAACGCTAATACCCTTGACAAAGAAAAACTCCCCATGAGTTTGTTTGAAATACCCTGCAGCTCAATGGTTCAGGGGTATATTTATGACACACAAAAAAAGACAGGACAACTGACAACTGCAATTCAAAGAGAAAAAGGTTGCAAATAAATCAAATGGGTTTATCTTCAGGGTCTTAGCATCCTATCTATTTATCATTGAAACAGGACAGATTGTTTTAACTCGGACTGGAATCAAGTTAGCCGCAGAAACGAATGGTACTGAAAACCTCTACTGAACTCACCTGACTTTCAGGTGGAAATGGGAACTAGGAAATACAAAGCCAAAGAATGAGAGATCCAAGATAGTATAAACTACTCATGATTTGTAAATATACAGTAGATGACTTGTTGCAGGGTATCTCTAAGTCGGATATGAAGAATAATAAGTGGCTCTTCTTCTGCTTTGTATTTTGTCACTCGGGTTTCAACTTAAAATCGGTCATTGTCAACGCAACTTCAACAATATCTTATCGATAATGGTCCTCGGCCTGGTAGTCTTTTTGCCAAAAAGTATCGTGGTAAACGATGGGCCTAATTAAAATGAAAACCTATGTATGTCCATATATGCCAGCCTGAGGAGTTGTGGACACTGGGTTAGTTCATTACAGAGGCTTCAATGCCTTTTCAATTGCGGCCCTGCAAATTTGCATGCTGATTACATTATAGTTGGCCACACTGCTGTGGGCCAATCATAATTTCTTCTATGGGTCGGTTGATCAATTCATGAGTGTCTGGTCGTTTGTATATTTGTTAGTGTCTTGTTTGGCAATCAACAATATTGGTTATACGAATGTAAATTGGAAATTCGAATTCATTCGAGAGCAGAAGCTCAGTTCAATGTCAACTGGTCGACCACCCTTCCCATGGCTTCCTTTTGGCCCCAATGTGTTTTGTGGTTTCGACAGTTTGCCTTTTGTATGTTATGCGGTTCCCGTATTGTTATTTACCTCCATTGTGACATTTGATATTTTGGTCTTAGATTCTTTATGCCTTTCTGCTCCATGGCAGTCACTTGAGGGGCCAATTAAGTGAATTAGCAAATGTATATCGTAATCGCCTGCCAATTGTCCTTCTGGTCTGTCTGCAATGCAGCAGCCGCCGCTTCGGTTGGTGGTTAAGCCACTTAATGCTTCCTTCCACTCCATGGCCTCTCTATTTCCATTTCCATATCTGTATCCAATATCTTTACTCCGAAATTCCACATGTAATGCTCTCTACGGTCACGTATCCAGTTATGTTAAACATTTCGATACCATTCACGTTTCATCAAAATTGAATATGCTTATTTATTTACGCGACTCTTTTAATATGCAGGACCAGCCAAAAGCATTGGAATTGAATACCCCGCTGAAGGACCCGAGCGGGCAGAAGTGGAAATTCAAATAGTCACTGGTCCAACAAACAGGTCAGGCATACACAAAAACCATTCACTACCTCTACCACAAATGTCATAGGTTTAGTTGCTATTATGTAGATACACATTTGCAATATACGCACATACAAATATTATGTACAACAATTAGCAAATAACTTACCATGGCGAGGCCAAAGTGGGGCAGACTCGAAGGCTCGAAGGATGAGAAACCAATTGTACGAATTCTATTTGCATTCGCTTCAACAATGATACTAGCTGCAAATCGTACTAATTTACCAAAACTACAATTAAAATACAATAAATATTTGGATGAAAACTTATTTGCAGTTGAAATTGTGAATTTAAATAAGGAGCCTCTAAACAATTGCCCGGCAATTTTAAAACAATATTCATTTAAAAGGGGAGAATTGCGGGAAAATGAAAGGACAATGTATATACTACTTATATTTGAAAAGATTATAGATTTGCAATGCCAAAAATGGGTAAATTTTATTTATTTTGATTTGCCATAAAGGAATTGGAATGAGAACCTTGGGCGAAACATTCAATTGTTGTTTAATTTTTTAACATTTCATAATCAGTTTTATATAACCGTCAAGATCGAATAAAGACAGAGTGTTGAGCTGATCTTGACCGTTCCGAAGCTTGTATATCCTTACATGACATTCTCTTTGGGAAATGTACATATCATGAGTGGGTAAGGGTAAGTGGGTAAGTTAATAACCTGTCTTGGTGAAAATGGCAAAAATGCGTTGCTGACAAAATTCACCTATGGATAAATGATACTGAAACATATCAGTTAAAACGGATGTCCAGATTAACTGACGATCAGACTAGATGTAAGAAGAGCAATCTGTGAGCTCTGTGGCTTGGCAATTAACACTCTACTGCTAACTCTATTGAACTCTATCCTTATCAATTAATGTATTTAAAATCAAATCAAACCGAAATCAAACCAGTTGGTCTATAAGATGAGACCAATCTTGTCCAAAATGATTTTGATGTTGAGACTTCTACCCCAAGACAGCAAATGATAGAACTTTATCAATTCTGAAATAGACTCAAATAGCTATCCTTGCTGTTTAAATTTCATTATCTTTTTGTATATAATTTTTCAATTACTAACTTTGGCAGCGAACAAACCGAGTTCATCGCGTTTTCTCTTCCACTTGAAGCATCGGAAAAGCGCCAAGGAAATGCACATTGTATAAGAATATGTCATTTTATTGTGGGTAAATTATTAACGCCCACGCTCCACCAGCCACACCATTTAGGCCCCAAAACCAGTCAATATTTTGTTGTAGTCCCCTGCATAAGCATATGTATGTATGTGAGTATTTACAAGCACAGATACAGATACAGATACGAATACAGTACAGATACATATTCAGATACAGATACATTCGTATGGGTGGAGGAGAAACGCTTACGTCACGCTATGCCTTGTGCAGTTTAAATGTAAATCGAAGTTCCATTCGACAAGGACAACCAGCTATGGCTTCTGCTCCCGCTTCTGCTGCGGGCTGGGCTAGGGCAATCGCAATCAAGCGAAAAGCTTGTGGCGTATACATTTTAGAATGGGTTATATTTAATTCATTGGCGCTCCACTTCAACTGTTCCCCAGCCCTAGTTCCAGCTCCAGCCCCAGCTTATAGCTGTCTTCTATTTCTAGGAAAGCCAACATAAAGAAAGAAAGGACGGCTACGACGACGACGATGACGACAACGACAAGCTGGAGGATGTCTGACAAGTCAACTAGGAGGAGCCCTTTGCCGTCGACACCGACACCGCCATCGCCATCGCCATCGCCATCGCCGCCTTGCACAAGTCTTTGGATATTAGGTATTTACATTTTTGATGTCTGCGGTTGGGCCAATGTTGTTTTCCGTTCTTTCTTCTTATTTTTTGGCGGTAGGTTTGTGGGTAAGTGGATTCGAAGTGCTGGGTTGGTGGGTGGATTGTTGGGGTATGGAATTTCTTTTGCCATGCTTTGCTATCTCAATTAGTTTGGCTAGTAGACAAGGTACATCAAACGGAAATTGTTTGCCATTTGCCAAAAGTAAATAGAAAAAGGCAAATAGCGGATAGAGCTAGGTGGGTGGAGAGGTTGTCAATGGAGCCTGGTTAAACGGAAAACGGAAAGGAAAAGTGCAACTGCAAAAGTCAACCAAGTTAAGCCAAGGAGTGCCTGCAACAAGTCAAAGCGTTGAAGCAATCCTCATGAAAGCCCGCCGACAGGGGTGGACCCACATCCACACACACACTCGCCACTCAGGCATTCAGTTGCACCATCTACTCACCCTCTCACCCACTCACTCACTGTAATAATCATGCGAAGGCATTTGAAAAAGTATTTCCCCATAAATCCACTTTGGCCCGCAATAATAATAAGAAAATACACAAGTGCAGAGAAAAGAGAACGACGTTGAAATGCCCTTTAAGTTCATAGATTATTTCGAATTGCGGTTCGTGATGTTGAAAAATAAATGTGAATTATCACACAGAAAGGTATAAGAATTCAGAATCTTATCTGTTTGCTGGACAAGTATTTGAAAAGCTTAGAAATGTTTAGAATATAGGTATGTCAAGTCATTCATTTGGTTGCAATTCCCAACTAGTTTTAGAGCTAAAGACATGGAATGGGCTTTCAAATTATGGAGTTCTTTAGCAGATAGAACTTGAAATAGCTTTAACCTATTTCCAATAATAGAAATATTCTTCGTTTGAAGATTGACCTCGAGTCGGCTGGTCATTCACTGATCCTGGGCAGCTAACTGATCACCTTATGCACATGCCATTGAATGTATGCCAACGGGAAGGCTTTCTTTTGTGCGCCACAGAATGTTCAGGAAAATTATAATGCTTTTTGGGATGACATACAAATGGCAAGCCTTTTTTTTGTAAAATGCACATAAAAGGACAAAGCAACAAAAGGAAAGACCCTGGCACTCGAGCTATGCCCGACAATAGAAATCGATTGTTTGTAAAAGGAATTCGTAATGGTGCAATGACTTATAGCAACTGCAGCGACCGACAAAACTGGCAAATAAACATCAATGAGATATAAATTCTAGCAAATGTGGAGGAGTTTAGGCCGCAGCAAATACATTTGTGATATATTGGGCTCAATCTGTTGTAGCTTGGAAGTTTACACTGAAAGAAAGAAAGAAGAATTGCTGATATGGTCCATTTTGTCATTGGAAATCACCACTCAGGCATTAGTTTTTGACCGTTTTAAAAACAGACACATGTCCATATCTTTTACGATGACCCCGCCTGACCCCGCTTAACGGGGGAGTCTTCATCTTACCCAGGCTTAAACAAGCTTGGCATGATTTCACAAAAAACAATTGCCAAGTTGTGTCGCTTTGTATCCTGCAGTCGTCGCTTCAACACCTCGTTTTGTCGTTTAGTTAGATTTAGAGCCATATTTAATAGATTGCCATTGAGCTTAAAAAGATATTTTTAAATAAATGTGTCAAAGTGTGAAATTGTGTCAAACTGGACAGTTTCCTGCCAGCGGTTAGAAGAGTCGTCCTTTATTTGAATGTTTTTAACTCAAATTGAACATCGCACTGTATGAATATTCTATGTCCTCTGAGGAAAAAGGCTTTGGTATCCTTTTTAATATTTAAATTTAGAGAAATTCACAACCGCCAAATAAATTTACTACATTTCTTAGTCACTTGAATTTCTAAAAATTGCTCTTTATGTATAGTTAAAGTTGAATAACACATCAAAATCGATGGCAACAATCTTTAAGCGACGACTTGTGATGGTGAAAGAGTTTATTAAAGTTGCTGACTCAATTTTTTAGACTATTTGATCAATCGTTAGTCACTTTTACAGGTCAAGACTGAATCTCTAATAACACCTTTGGCACTCCATCGTTATTTAATCTGATTGTCAAACTTAGAGACCAAAAAAAGTCCAGAATATTAAACATGAAAGTAAAAGAAATTAGATTCCTTATTTTTTAGGTTTTTAGAAGATGAGTAATGATAACGATAAGATAGTTCTTTAAACACATTTGTTAACCGTATACAAACCTAGAAACCATTTTAAAATTACTATTTCAGTGGTACGACCTTTTTATCTTTAGTCGCCTTTCTTGGTTGGGAAACATTTGAATGCTTATAAATGTTTTTGAAATACTTTTAGAGATACAAAGTATTTTGTAAGGCAATATTCGCGTCATAGCAAACTTCAAATTTTAAACTTTTTATCAGAACTGTTATTTTTGAACTGGCTGAAGAGATACAGCCAGTAAAAGTTGTTTTTGTAACTTCAAATTGTCCTTAATTAAAAGAAAATTAGAATTCCAAATGATTTTTTTCTTAAGTTTCAAAAGAGGGGCAGCTAAACAAGGATACCCCCTTAAGACTTTTGAGCCTTTCGCTGTTGATTTAAACCTAAAATATAAATGAAATGGAGAGTTTCCATTTGTGTTTACCCTTTTATAGTTAAATTCTCTTTAAATTTGGTGAGTGTATCTAACACGAACAAAGACTTGCATTAGTTTTTGTCGTACACAATTTTGATGGTCTTGTCTTCGATTGGGACCAACAACATATTTTCAATTATCTATCAGAGTAGAAAGAAAAAGAAAAATCAATTTTCACTATTAATTTATGGCTTCTCATTCCCTTAATATCCACCAGACTAGGGGGGCAAGGGGGTTCAGACTGATATAAAAGTCACGGACAGCGGTAGAAAATAATTGCTGGCACATTTTTGAAGATATACATTTACCTTTATGCCTTTGCGGCTATAATTGTCAGGTGTCGGCATTGAGTTCCGGCAATTTCCGGACAAAAACGAAAAAAACAGAAAAGAAAAAGTGAATGCGAGACGGTCATAAAACGGCAAACGATGAGGAACTGAGGGTACTAACAGATGATGATGACGTTGCGGCGCCTTTATATATCATAATTTGGCCAACCGAAACACAAAATAACGAGAAACGAAAAGAAAAACACGATTTGTCCATTAAGAGCTTAAACTATCAAACAACTTGAAGAAAGAGAGAGCATTTTCCTTTGAAAATTTCTACAATTGAATTAGGTCCCAAAATTGTTAAGTATTTGTTTTCTTTCTTGTTTTTTGTTAAGAGGATAAGTCTCCGATAAGGGCCACCTACTCAATTAGCCGCTGCGGTGGCCAAAAAGTTTATTCAACTCAAATTCCACTAAGAAGATTGAAAGTTTGTGTTTTGGCATGCAGATAGAGATTGATGCAAAGGAAGAGAAGGAGAAAGTAGAAGATATTTAGAAAGACATTTTATTTTATTAGGTTAATTAAGTAAAACAAGGAGAAGACGGCAGGGCAAAGAATTCATCTTACAATCAGTAATTAAAACCCAGACGTAGAAAGTTTTGCAACACAAAATCTTGAGTGAATATACCCAAAAGTATGCAATAGAATGTTACACCAGGAGGTAAGAAGCGCGTGCTACGTGAAATGTAAACCAAAAATCTGTTACAATTTCATCCCACAGACTCATGTTCTCCGCCTCTCCACCCAAATCAAGCATGTCACAGACCCATTTTCTTCCCCCTTCACATCGACGTGACATATTGATGTGACGTTTGAATCGGGACGGGAACAGGTGGAGCTGGGGATTGGGGAGTGGCTGGAGCTGAAGCTGAGGCAAGGGCGCGTGTTGTGTCCATAGTGGAAACTGTCATGCAAATTGAAAATGTCAAATGCAAACAGTCAAATAGAAGGACAGAACATACGGAGCAGACCATGACAGAGACAGAAACGGAGAGGTGGGGGGGCAAACGCATTGGTAAGGCAGCCGAGACCGCATTTGAAATCGTTATGTTTGTGTATTCATATGTATACATCTACATCAAGTTTTGAAGGTCATTGGGGGATTAGGGCATTGCGACAACAAGGCAGACAGTTGGACAGTCCAACAGTTCCGAATCAGACAAGTGCATCCAGGCACATGATTGGAAGCTCGCTCTGAAGATGGCTCCTGGCTATGTGGCCGGATGCAGTGTGGAATAGGTGGTTAACTTTTGTGTCCATATCAGAAAAACAAAAACGAGAACAACAAGTTTTGTCAATTAAAACACAATTAATCCATTTCATAGAGTATCCCAGGTTTATGTAGGTAATTGAATAGAATTTCACTTCTATTAAATAGTCGAAATTATTTCAGTTGGTTATGCATTATGTATGTATGTCACTTTAGTGCTGGTGCATAGACCAAATTTATAACCGAAATTTGTCTATACTTATTTAGATACAATGTATGATACATACACACACACATACACACATATTTCACTCGACCTACTGAAAAAGTTTGCCCACTTTCAATCAGATTTTAATAAATTTTAAACTTCTAATTCATATTGAAGAAGAAAACTGCAAAATGACTGGGATAGGAGATGAGATAGGCACGGATGTATGTAAATATATGTGGTTGGGGACTTTAATACAAAAGAAACTGAGTGCATCATATGAACAGTTGAATACCAACTTAAAAATATGTACAACTTTCTCCTACAAAATATAACATATTGATGAACCACATCTATCTATCCTTCACATTGTGCTTTTTGAGGATTTTTTTAAGGATACTCTATAATTAAAACTACGTTATCATATTTTGTCTTTCTTAGTCACGAAATTCTACCGACCGATTCATAAAGAAAGGATCACTACATAATATAATACGCCAACTTTCGGACCGAATAATCGTTTGGTCACAAATGGTTTTGTCTTCTCTCTTGCGATTATTACCAAACTTTCAACTTAAGGACGTAATCTAAGCTCATGGTCGAACGAACTGCACAATTTTTAATTTGTAGGCTGTTCATTTGTGAAATTTTACATAAAATGTGAGAAATGAAAATAGAAAAACAGAAAAAACTTTCAGGTCACGACGAATTAGCTATGCCTTCTGGCTTCTTTTTTATCAATTTTTTAAATGAAAACTATTTTAGCGATTATATAGTCTTTTGATAGAATAAAAAAAGACCAACGAAATTCTCTTTTGACCGTATTGTGCATATCTGTTTAAAATCATTTCAAACAATTTTCCATTTATGGTCCTCCTCACGACGTCGCGACGTCGGTAAGTAACATCTACCCTACGGGGTATTGAATCGGATACTGCCACTTCTAGTCTACCACTCATATAAAAAATGTTCAAAAATGAAAATTATAAATAATTTTTGTATGCGATATGAAATGATTTAATGTTAATTTCGGTAAGAACAAAGTACTTGTACTTAGGCCCTCACTTAAAAGGGAGGTTAAGTTTTTAGAAACCTTCGTGTTGTTAATGAAATCCTTTTGTTGGTCGAATTTTACCATTTCAGCAGACAATGACGAGCTGGTTATCAAGGCTAATTATTTTCATAAGTCATCTATCTTCAAATTTCTTAAACATGTGGATTTAGAATCGATCATAAATGTATCAACATTTATGCATCGTTTTATCATCGAATTAACCAGTGACTAACTATATTACTTCCACTCCAACTAAACCAGCTAACTTGGAAAGCCTAGTTAGTGTTACAAAAGTGGTAAAACAGTTTTAAGCAAGGTCTCGGTGTTTACCCGCAGGACTCAACGAATATCTGTCCTGCTATGTGCTCCTTCTGAAGCTGTTGAATATTGATTCTCCCCATATGTAACTATTATAAAGGGTCTCAAATACAAAGGGAAAGAAACTTAAGTTTATACAAAGGAACTACAAAGAAAAAAGTATTTAAGTTTTAATCTTACTACGATTTCATAATAAAAGAAGCTGTTTATAAAATATAGTCCTTAGGTTATCCTTGAACCTGAGAGAGTACAATTTTCACAAATTTTGTTTTTTACTTTCGGATCCTTCGTACTTAGAGGACCTTCTCCCTAGGGCATCCATTTTGGCAGGTGGTTACATGGTATAAAAGAGCATTTCTTAGATAGAGTCGACTGTTCAAACTGGAGATATTAAGAGTTAACTTACACATATATTGACCTGAATTATTTATTTCGCCCTCTTGTTTATGTGAGGTAATTTACTCTCAATGTTTTGCGTAACTAAATGAGTGGAAATTATGGTTTGTTGGTGTGAAGGAGATCTCTAGACCACAACTGGTTTTGATGGCTTTTAAAGGGAAAAGGGAGCAAACTCATTATAGTCCACTTTAAAGTCCTACAACGTTGCTCAAATAGAACAAGTTTTGTTTGCTTAGGACCATGGCGATGCCCACAGTGGCGGCTCAACTTGACTGCCACGCCCAGAGACACAGTTAAAGCAAATATTGAGTTTATCCAAAATTAAAGAACTTTAGTCGATGCGAGGCCAGTCACGTTAAAGTGGCAGCTGATTGTGACACATATCTGGGGCTCCTTCCTCCCTCCTTGCAAATAAAAACAAATAAAAAAAATAGAAAAAAAGACAAAATCAAACTCCCCAGTCAATGACAGAAGCATAAATCTAATCAAGTGGCTATCGCTTTTATTTCCTTTTCATTTCTACAAATTCAATTGGCTGACGATTTCATTATCTCTATATATATTTGGTTCTGTGTTTGTTTTTTGTTTCTCCACAATTATTGACCGCTTTGTAAATGCATTGCACAATTTATGATGGGCCACACACATTCACACACGCACACACTGAACTATTGGACAGCAAGGACCGACAGGAAGACGAATAAAATATTTCCTTAGGGATTGAATGGTAATAAATATGAATGTCGTCTTTATTCTGTTGTGTTTGTATTGGAAAATTTCTCATCGTTCTTTTCCACATACCTTTTCACTCAAATGATTGCGAGGGTGGGTTATAAAAGTTTAAAATTCTCCCGTAAATCGATCAGAGTGTGAAACAAATCGTTTGTTGTTGTGGTCGAGAGTAAGATCCTGGCAATAGTCTTACTTTAAATCCCTAGTAAAGTTATTAAAAATTATTATTCAACATTCGTTAATGTCGAGTTACATTCAATCTGAATCGAAAATTTCACATTTATCTGCTAATTGATCCTTAATGTTCCATCTACCTTAAACAATTAAACATGATGTCCTAAGCCATATCATATCCAAATATATTAGACACTGTATCATTATGATTATGTAATGGAACGTACCTCGCAAATGGAAGATTCGAAATGGAGGTGGACGGGCGTTTTTGTCTTTTATGAGTTCGGAATTTCCTTTGGCATTTTCTTTGTTTGCCCCAAAGAGGTTTATTTAAGCTGCCTGTTTATAATGGGGGAAAGCCACACAACAACAAGCATATCAACAACAAAAACAACAACACAGACACCCAGTGAACATACACAAACACCCAAAAACCGTGTCAAGCAAAACATTAAAGAGAATCCCAAGAAAAAAAAAAAACGAAAAGCAAAAACAAGGCTCATACATTTTAATTAATTTGAGCCTTTTTCATATTTAATATTTACTAAAAATTATATTATATACAAAACTTTGTCTAAGCAAAATGAAAACACCAGAAGCAGAAGAAGAACCTGGAAAATTTAAATCTGTTGGTGGAAAAACTTTGCTTAACCTTTAAAGTTCCACTTCAGTTTCTGTTTACACAAACAAATGCAATGCTTCTACTAAAAATAAAGTAAAACAAACTTCTATTAAGTAGCTAAAACAAAAAAACAAAAGAGTGAGGAAGGGAGAGAACAAAGAGACAAGTGGACGAACTCAAAAGAGAACACTCTCTTACAATGCTAAATATTCGGAGTTTAGTCCGAAACTGAAATAGGCTTTGAATTTGACCCACAAGTGGTTGAGCCTCGAATCGTACGAATTGCTTATATCTATCCATGATTAGGATACGATTCAAGCAAAACTTTTGAACATCATGTCGTATGAGTGATAGATAAGCAAATGTACATACATCAAAGAGTTGAAGTCTTAAGAATGTAGTACTTACTTTGGTTGCCAATTAAGTTCCATCCGACTTTATGTAGGTCGTTCAACACGACAAAACTCTCATCGAGTTGAACTCAAGTCAACTCCCGAAACAATATTCTTGAGGTAAGCCAAAAGGTACGATTAATCCTTCTTTGACCGTGAACCGAGATGATGTGCGGTTGACAAAATGTTACTGAAAAGATGAAACCCACATTCACATCCACATTCACGTTTCCACATGGAACCGCAGACACAAACACATTTGCTCAGAAGTGGATATGGCAGGCCGAGACCCTGCGAAAGGCATCGGCTAGCGGGTGGGCTGTTGTGGTGGGGTATGGGGTGGTTGAAGGGGTTTCAGAAACCGCTTTTGTTTATCTACTTTAAACTAACATCAGGCACTTTTGCTATCTAATCCAGAGCATCCCGACAGCTACTTAATGTCATCAGTGTGCCACTCGCTGGCATTTTCTAACAAGGACATAAACGAGGACATTGCCAAAGTGCACAACGATTTTTGGATTTGTTAGCAAGAGTTCGAGTGAGACGGCGACGGCGAACTGAGAAGGACATTAAATGTTCTCAGGACAACAAATTGAATAATCGTTTGCGCTTCGTCGCATTCGAAAAACGGACCTTTTAAAACTTTTGCGACAAAGCAAAAGCAACGCAAATGTGACAAATATCGATCACAACTGTTTGGGTTTTATACTCTTCCTCGGCTAACGCATCGGGAAACTTC
The DNA here is from genome assembly GCF_018151085.1 of Drosophila tropicalis. Classification (NCBI taxonomy): domain Eukaryota; kingdom Metazoa; phylum Arthropoda; class Insecta; order Diptera; family Drosophilidae; genus Drosophila; species Drosophila tropicalis. The sequence goes on along the minus strand of NW_027173049.1, from coordinate 2,250,924 downwards.
TGACCGAGTTTTTGTCTGAATCAAATTTTATTCTCACTTTTTTGCCACTTTTTTTTTTTTTTATTTTGTTTTCGTTGTGTCCTTTCTGGTTTATTGTGTGTGTGTGTGTGTGTGTGTGTGTGTGTGTGTGTGTGTGTGTGTGTGTGACTCTTTTTTTAGGAAGGGATACTAAGCATGCAAAACTTTGCTCCATTTGTTTGCTGTTCTTGTTCTTGTTCTTGTCCTTGTTGTTGATGTTGATGTTGTTGTTACTTGTCAAGTTTGTCATTTGTTGGACATTTATAAGCAAATCCGGGTTTCATACAACACATTGAAGCGGGTCTGCTGGTCTCCTTTGTGCTCAACTTTTAACTAAATCAAATTCAAATGGAACCTTAAGCACTTGAATTCAAGTGTAAAAACTCTGTCTTCCCAAGTTTAAAGGAAGGGGGGCCAATCCAAGTAGATAAGGATAGAGGCGGCATAAACGGAAGCAAGGAGCACACAATTAGGGATTAATTATGAAAGTATTTTAATTGAAACTTGAAACTTAATGCAGAAATCATTCATACGCACTGTTGGCACTCTAACAGTTAAAACAACAGTTAAAACAATCGACCTGCAAGGTCGCAGCTAAAATTTCAAGAATTTTTAGGTTTCATTTCTGTTGAATATAAAGAGGATTTTAAAATTAAGAATCCCACTTGTAATAGCAAGTGGTTGTTTTGTTTCCCCTTACTCTAATCAAGCCCTGAATTAGGGTGATAACTAAGCAGTGGTAAGTATATATGTAACCCTGCATTCTGGTTCTCCATCATAAAAGATATGAGCCACATTCCTCTCTTGAGAAATTAGCCGACCCATTGCAGTTTCCGCGGCTTCTCATAATACATCCAAGACGGCTGAAAGGTATGAATTGAACTGTGTTAAACTGTGGTCCGAACGGGTAAAGACAGTTTTACCATCCAATTAAAGACCTATTCAGATCTAGGAGACTAGAAAGTTTCTAGTAGAAACTAAGATCTTTATCCAAAACCCCTTGGCTTACTTCGATCTATCTGCTTAATACTTCATTAAAATCAAATTAAAATGTAGGTTGAATATAAATGGAAATCTCTTGAGCAAGTTGTCTTCATCATTTAAACCCAACAAGCAATCATCGCACAATGAGAAACCTAACAAAATTTTATATTTTTTCTTGTCTTCACCGCATAAGGCCATTTTTGGAGAATGATTTACATAAATGTATATGTGTTCTGAATAAGGTCTTAGTGACACACCTGGAATAGTTTGACTTGTTTTCACCTTTTCTTTTGTTAAATTCCAGCTGTAATCGAAGAAGTGGGGGAATATGACAAGCTGAAATTGCAATTGCATTACCCGAGTCGGTTCCAGAACAAGAAGAATCACAACCAGAAGCAACAACACGGGTAAAGCTGACCTTCTTCATTCCCCCCAGCCCCCGAGAGTTCTGTGATTTCCGCCTACAGAGTGCTAATGTACACCATCGGAATATTGAAAGCAATCAACTTAAATCTTGTCTTTGGACCCTCCAAATTGTTCGTTAAAAACCAAATGTCCTCAAGAGAACACACCTGCATCCTCGCTATTTGTATCTTATCCCCCAAAGATGTTAAAACTTAACTTTGAGGGATTCAAGTTGCAGAGAAAATACATCAAAGATTTTTATTGCCTGGTTGGGCTCAGAAGCCAATTAGAGCTATGGTTCAAAGTCTGAATAGAGAAACGCCAGGTCAGGTAAGTCGGGTTCTCTGTCTATCGAGTGTCTTTTTCAAAGAACTATACTCGCTGATATAATGTATAGATGGCTTCCATATCATAAGATTGCAATGAAACTGCTTATGAATTTATATATGTATGTACATATGTTGAGAATTGAATTCCTTTTTTGAAATCTGCTTTATTCTGATATTGACTTCGCTATGTCAAATGGAGGCCTCCGCCATTTGATATAAACAAATTGTCCAATTATCGCGACTTAAGTAAAAGTAATGTTAGGATTACTAATATAGGGTTCCAATTATGGGACTGAAAGTTTAATTTTACCAATCATTGTCAGCTGTTCAGTCTACTTCAAAGCGCTTTTTTTGACCTGTTACAAATCGTGTATATTGTCTAACAATTGCATTGGTCTTGAAGAAACGATCTTAAGTGTCAAGGACTCTAAATTCACGCGATTCTAATTCTTATTCATTCAATATATTCATAAAATCAAATTTAAGGGACTCGTAAAATGTTTGCAAATCGATTTGAGTTTCATCTGGAAAAGGATGGAGAACAAGATCAACAGGACAAGTTGGCATTGGATTTTAGCTATTTATATGATGATCGTGGCTTTATCAAGTGGATCAGCAGTGAAAAGCTGAGCCGTTTTTACCTTCTGCAGCAATCCCAAGCTGTTGGTCAATAGATTTTGTTTTATTACCGCAATAACTATGTAGTAAATGTGTGTGAATATTTTGATTCCCTTCCGTATAAACCTCTTTAGAGTCGATCCTGTCTGAGGTCAGAAAAGGTGCAGATAACCAAGGCACTTGATGTAAATTGTGCAGAGTGTACCAAAGTCGATGGCACAAATTTACCATTTAATTAATCTTGTCGATAGTCGGACCTTATCGTAACGCAGCGCCTAAGATAAAACGTGAAAATGAGACAGTGATTCCATTCTCTATACATACATACTTATGTATGTTTGTACATGGGTGTATATATCTGTGTATATTTTCACTAATTCCATTTCGTTTACATTCTTCCTTTGGCTATAAGCTTTGCATACTTTTGCTAACTTTGAGCAAACAACCAACAGATCCATGGTCTTTGGCCAGAGGTCTGCACTTGTGTCAGGGAGTCTTCTCTGTGGGGAGTGGCTACGTTTGTCCAAAAGGTAAACTTCGTCTTAACTTTTTCTCGATTGCAGCGAAAGAAAAGTTTTTGTTCCGAGTTGATTTCGGTAAGGGAATTGCACTTGTCCAATAGAGAAACGGCAGATACTGGAAATCCATCCACACAATTCCCACATAAGCACTGACAAACATACATCGTTGACATGGAAGCATCACTCCTCCGGCCAGGCTAAATAAAATTCAATTTTGCAGCTTTAGCTTTGGGCAAACAAACGTGACACGTTGCCAAAAGGTAAGCATGTACTTATTGTACACAGTGGTCGAAGGTCACACAGCTCAAATGTCCTTTTCTGTCCATTTTCAATTTCAGCTTGACTGCCTTTTGTGATTTTTATATCACAGCTATAAATTCAACGTACAATGAATGGCAAATCCCCACCCACCCCCACACCAACCCAAACATAAAGTCCAAATAAAGAAATATGCATTCGGTTGTCAATTTGTTTTCCAATTTGTGTAATTTGCTTTTCTTTTCATTTTACTTTTCTTTTGTTGTATTTTATTTTATATATTTTTGTTGCTTTTATTTATAACTACATCAATAAATTATGTATCAGTATAATTCATAATTATACTCTTTGAAAGCGAAAGTGAGAGGTTACGGGTTATGGGATACAGGAAGCAGGACACATTTAGGATAGTTATTGGAATTCGCATTGCATTGCCAGCTGGACAATGCACCTCGACCTTACGCATCTCTCCATGCACACAAGTTAAAGCTTATGGATTCTGATCCGTTCTGTGGGGTTTGTTATTCATATGGAATTGAATTTCAAAGAGCATACTTCATATGTATGTATATATTACTTGAGAGGGGGAGGACAAGAAAGAAGGGGCGTGACAGCTTCCACTTCGACATGGCCGAAGAATGGCTTTAATTATGATTTAATTGTAGTTAATTTGTTTCGGGTTTACTACTAAACATACATATATATATTTCCTGTTTCAACTTGTTGCTTTAGCTTCTGGTTTCTTTTTCTAGTTTTTACTCTTGATATTTGTTTAAGTCATACGATAGTGTTTAATTTCGTCAGATTGGTGTTGTGTTTTTCGTATGTGAACAATTTCAAGTTGAAGCTTTTGCCATTATCGTTTATGTAGCTTTAAATTTGGATAGTTAAGTTGATACTGTGTTGTGTGTGTGTGTGTGTTTTTGGGTGTGTCTGTGTGTGTGTAGTGCAGAGAACCGAATAATAAGGCCACTTATCCAATAATAATATACCTATATCTTTATATATTCTTCAATTTAGACGGTTCCAAACTGTTTTGTCTATCTTCGTTCTCCATGGGCAATTAACATTTCTGCATTTCTGATAATCCGGCGCCACACATCGAACAAATCCACTGCGATCCAATGTACCCTTAACTTAAAAGTGGCCTTTATAATGTATTGTTATATTGGTATTAACTTTAAAGATATATTTCCTTAATAGGAGTGTCTAAGTGTGTGTGTGTGTGTGAGTGTGAGTGTAAGTGAATGAGTGTGTATATGCATTTCCACTAATTTCTATAATTTTTAGAATCTTTTGTTGTGTTTCTTTGTAATTATTTTGCTCTAATTGGTAGTCATGTAGAATATTGCATTGTTTAGCGTTTTCTCTTTTAGTTTTTTCCTTTCCCCTCTTGTTTCTATTTTGAGGGCTTAATTTTAAAAATTCTTTATTTTTGTTGCTGTTCTTAGTGCTTTTGTGTTTGCTTATTTAAGTCAATTATTTAATTGTGTTGGAGAATAAACTAACTTTAACTACCACTTTGCTCCATTATCATCTTCTTGTCTATTTTTCTTCTTCATTATTGTTTTGTTCAGCTCAAGATATATGTGCATATATATTTTCATTTACATTTCACATAAAAAAAACAAATTCACATTTCGAAAAAAAAAAAACTGATTCAATTGTTGGATCTCACATGAAATGAAATACAATAGTTAACTATATCCTATAATTATTTATGTATATAATTTATATGCTGATCTCGCCTCTTGGCTAAATATACAATAACAAATCTAGGCAGCCGATTTTTTTATTATTTTTAAATTCTTTTCGTAGTTTTAATTGAAATGTTTCAGATGAATGGGGTCATGGGTGGAGAAGGCAGCATGGGGGAGCAGAGCGGAGGGATTTACAACTAAAACGAAAGCCCATACAACAGAAGCACATATTTCGCTTGCCCTCTATGTACAGGATTAGTTATTTATAAAAACTATATGGGTCATTTAGTTATATGTATATTTAGGTGGTAATACGATTCATCATATAATTTCATATGTAGTAGTAGCAACGGAAAATTGTCTAATCGGTGTAAAACACAGTGGAAATAAATTAAGTGCCTTGAATTAATAATTATTAAGATCTACGTAAACCAAAAATATCTCGATATCGCTGATTAAGTTTAAGGATTTCATTTCGGATTGGGAACAGGAAGGTCGCACTGTTGCAATGGGGGATACCTGGAGCTGGAGCAGCAGCGGCAAGCAGAGACAGGTTTGGACACCCTAGTGGTTACTGAAGTAAAAGTTATTGTTTTGAATGTGACCACGCGTACGCCAACGGATACAACTGAGCAGAGCAACGCGTGCCGCCCGAATTAGCACCTGGCCGTAGGTGCAGCATGCGCAGATCCGGCGCACTCGTTCGGCCAGTTGGCGTCTCCGGCAGCGACGTGTGGGACGCCAACGGGGCAAGTCCTGCCGTCGACGTCGCAGCTGGCGTCACTTCCGACGCTGAAAAACGCGACGCAAAGCTTTGCGCCAAAATAAACGCTGAGACTTGGGCTTGACATGTGAAGAAGATGATGTGGCAGCTACTACTTGCTCTCGATCTGCTGAACGAAGCGATGAATTGGCCATGGCTAAACCAAAATCATCGGCCATGGGATTAACAGTGCGACGTTGTGTTGGCGTGGCTGGGGCGGTGCGTGTAGTGGATCCTGAATTCTGGACTAAATGTGGCTGGGGTGTGGGCGGCGCCGAAGCAGTGGCTACAAATGGTGCCTCTATATAAGGACGAGATCGCAGAGCTGCCATAGCCGCTGCCGAAGTTGATGCAATTGATGAGATGGAGGCCAAAGTGGCCACAGATGCAGATGATTGAACATAGGCTGCTGCTCCTGCTGATTTTGCTGATGCTTCCGTTGCTCCTACGTCTACTTCTGCTGGCTTACTGGCCCGCAGCCAACAACCAGGTTGCATCGTATCTTATCTAAGCCACGGATGCTCTAGACATTCCGCGGCGGTAGCCCGCTTGGCCGGATCGAATTCAAGCATGGGTTTCAAGAAGGCCGCAAACGCCTCTGCTTCGGGATCGGACCACTCATACTTTTCTACCAGAACATCCATTAGACCCCAGGGCTTCAATCCTGTTATATTACGCAGTTCACCATTCCTGTTAAAAGTTTGCTGGGCATAAGTGCCACGGAACACAATGTGACGGGGTATGGGACCCAAGAGCTCTATGATATGGGCTATATGATCCTCATCCCTCGAGTAAGTATCACCCGAATGCGGCTCGAAGAGATAATCGCCGGTCGCTAGCTCAAACACCATGCAGGCAGTGCTCCAAATATCGGCGGATGTGTCATATCCGGCCCCCAAAATTACTTCCAGCGATCGATATTGTCGTGTCTGAATGTCCTCAGTGAAATGCCTGTCTACCCAGCAGGCGTTGCCCAAGTCGGCAATCTTCACATAAACATCATTGCACTCTTCCAGCGCAGGATCGCGTTTGGGCCGATGCTTGGCCAGCGGAGGAGGAGGTGGCGGTGGCAAAATGGGCTCTGAATATGGCCCATTTGTTGTTGTCGTCGCCGACGAGGAGATGCTTGAGATTTTCGAATTGCTATTCGAGTTCGAGTTTGAATTCGTTTTCGAATTAAAGTTGTTGTTATTCAATCGATGTTGTTGCTGCTGCTGTTGCTCCTGCTTGGGCGCTCTTGAAGCCTTCTTTGAGAGCGAGCCATTTGATTGTCCCTTCAATGTGCTGGTGGAGTTGGAGTTGGTGCTACTGCCATTCGTCTGAGCTTGACTTGAGGATGTTTTCAATTGATTGCTGTCTCCGCTACTAGTTGAATTTTCCAGCTGTTGGGGATGTTGAGATTGCTGTTGTTGCTGGTTTGATTTAACTAAGGAAGACGACAAAAGCAAAGATTAGGATTGAACGGAAAATAAATCGCCACTACTTACTTTTGTTCTTCTTCTTTTTCTTCTTTTTAGACTTCTCATTGTTTTCCACTAGCTGACTGGGTTCTAGTTTAACTGCGTGCTGCCCAGCAGCTGCAGTATGAATGCCAACATCACCATCCCCATTGGCCTCATCTGGTTGCGACTTCGTCTCTTTTTTCACACTAACTTCTAGCTCTGCCGCCGCCACATCGTCTTCCACGTCAGTGACCTCAGCATCACCATTCTGCACTGCATTATGATTACCTAATGATTCCGATTGCTCAGTAATTTCTTCACCAGGTGCCGGCTGCCCAGACTGTTCCAAATAATCTCGCTGCTTCTTAAATAACTCCATGCGTTTCTTGGCCTTTTTCTTTAACTTCTTCTTCCTGTTCTTGCTCATCTTGCCAGTAATTGGAGGTTCTCGATATTCCTTGGGTGCCCGACTAACCAACGAAGGATACATCTTGGAGTTCATGCAATATAACTGGGTTGCCTCGGTTGCCAAAGAGCGCACATGGGGCTCATCCACACAGAGCAAGACATTCTCCGGCTTAATATCCGTATGGATAATCTTACAGCAGCTATGCAAATAATCCAAGCCCTCCAAAATTTGACGAGTTATTGCCTTCACATTCTCCAATGGAATGCCACGATAGTTTGATTTGCGTATAAGCTTCAGAAGATTGTCACCAAGCACCTCGAATACCATGCAAATGTGTGTCCCATTTACACCCGTAATTTTAAAGTCATCCAACATTTGGACGGTTTTCTGTCGACGTGGATTCGACGGATCCGTTTCACGCACCGTTCTAAGTATCTTGATTTCATCCTTAGCTGTCTCAGCGAAATGTGGAGCCGATTTCACAATCTTAATGGCCACATAGCTCTTCTCCTGCAAATCCCAGCAAAGCCATACGGTGGAAAAATGACCCCATCCCAATTTCCGGATAACATGGTATCGTCCTGTGCAAAAAACGAAACAAAAACACATAAATGTAATCAAAGGTTGTTCACAAAAGTTCAAAAAGTGCACCAAACGAACCACTCAAAAAAATGAAATCACAAATGTTAGCCTTTGACGGCAATAAATCCATTTTAATCGCTTTAAACGACACTGAATGACCAGACCGTAGCAAGAGGCGAGCAAATCTGTTCACTTGTCATCGTTGTCGGCAATTTAATTAAATGCAGCGCTTACTGACCACCATTGGGGTCGGCCGCAGCCTTTACTTGCAAAGAGTGAAGAGCATGTACGCATGTATTGTTACATTTTACAGTCAATCCTCACTTCAGACACCATCATTGCCGACAATTTCCTTGCGATCATTATTTGCTGTTCGCGTTGCTATTGTGTTGCTTTTGGCGACGGACAGTTTGGACTTTTCACTGTATATACGGACAATCTGTGCGTAAAACTTGACACAACTTTCTAAATGAATGAAAAAACTTTTCAAGAACAAATAAATTTATCATTGCACTGATTTAATCCTTTCGATTTTACAAAGGAATCGGGAGAGGATATTATTATATTATTTGTTGCATTTATATACACTCTTGTCTTGTTAAAGAATCAATTCTAATATTATAAACTAATTATAGAAACTATTGCTTGGGACATGTAAATGTAAATTGCAAAAATTAGGACTATTTTAATAGTTTGGGTCTTCTTTTATCGAATTAACTTAAAAACAAACCTGTTTTAATTGTCGAGTGTTTAATGATAACACTCGGATAACCAAATAATACATTGTGAATTAATCCACTTCTTTAGTTTCAAAATGCCCCCAATTATTGCATAAACATGACATTCTTAAAGTGGGGGGTACTTTAAATATTAATTACTAAATTAACACGATAAGATTAGAACTGATAAATCAAAATGAAATTTAAAGAAGAATATATCCTCAAACAAAAGCAAAAATTGCGAATTCAAGCTGTGAAAAGTCAGTCTTTTTGTTACTGTAAAGCTGACATTTTCCTAAAGCATTCATGGTCTTATCTAACGTTTCATTAGGTACTCAAACATGACAGAAAAATATGCATCAACCCGAAGGTATGTATAGACAAGCAGTCCTATATATTGAATAGCAAAACAAAATAGAGATCCAAACGATTTGCAGTGCGTCAGACGACGTTATCAAGAATTCTTATCGCATCAAACGCAAATTCTTCATAAGGCCGAGGCTTGAATTTCCTTTTATTGTGAAAACCTGGAAAAGCAGCTGGCTGACTGCTACATGATGGCACATTGATGTTTGGACAAGCTGTGCAATATTGAAACAGAGAACGCTTCATAAATTTAGTAAGAAAAAGCTTAAAGCAGCCGCTCCGAATGGGGTAGAAGCTGGCCAAAAAAAAAAAACCAAAAGGTGGCATTCAATCCACCCAAAAGCAACCCTTGCGTTAAGCGAACTGCACACACACAAATATGTGTATATTTATATACATATACATATATACATTGTATTTTCAATTTCGTATCTATAGAATGTTTGTGTGGAGGGGGGCGTTTGTAAGCTTCCACTTTGTCAACCATGGACAACCTGTTGTTGTTGTGTTTGGTGGGAGGATAAGATGGACGGGGTTTGGAAATACCAATATGGCTACCTTCGGTGGGTGGATTGCGTTTCGGGTTCGGTTACCAATGAACGAGCGAAATAAACAAACGAAAATTTAATATTTTTATGGTTAATGAATGGGGTGAGGTGCAAACAGGTGATATCTCGCTATATATCTTACCCTGAAACAGGTCGCCAATGTTAACGGGATGATAACCGCCCTTGCAATAGTCCTCTTTAAGCTCCTGCTCCTCATTCTCGCTATTCATTTCAGATTCATCCGAATCATTGGAAGAGCTGCGCGGTGGCTGTTGATTGTGCATGATCTGATTTTTATTCGAATTCGAATTTGACTTGGACTGGGCGGCTACTGCCGCTGCTGCAGCTGACGGCGGCTGATAATGATAATGATTGAGAGTGTCTGGTGTATTGCCCGATTCCCCGCTTGAGGTGGATGCGGTGGCATTGTTTAAGGATGACGCCTTGACAACGTTCGAATCTAAAAGCAATTCGCTTTGTAGCTGGCTATTATTAGAATTTTCCGCCGCTGCTGGCACATTTTGGGACTGGGACTGGGATTGCTGTTGATGTTCCTGCAAGGGATTTGATCCATTTCCATTTTGTTGCTTGCCTCTTTTCTTGTTATTCTTATGACGTTTCTTCTTCGCTTGAATGGCCAAAACGCGTCGGTTGACGTCAGCTTTTGAATTCATTTTGTTGTTGTTCTTGTTTTTGTTGCTACTGCTGTTGCTTTTGGTGTCGTCGCTGTCACTCGCCTAACTGTTCTTCTCTTGGTGTAACAGCTGTTCTATAGCGCAAGAGATATCATGATGGAAGAGGTGGTTGTGGCAGTGGGGGGAATAGAGAAAAACAACGTGCACAAATCTCAATAAGGCAATGTACAAAGTTTTACAAATACGTACCCATACACATACATTCATATACATATGTGTGAATATTTGCGTGTATTTGTACATTTAGGTGTATGCGCACGCCTTGCCAAATGGTATTGAGGGAAGTGCAGGGGCTTTCTATTGCTACTTACCTCGGGAGACGGGCTTTGCTGGCTTACAGTTGTTCCCAAAAAGATTGCTGCTGCTCTTCCGCAACTGTTTCTGTGAAACGAAATTGAAAATGTGCATCAATGTTAACTTTTATATTTGTCCACAATTCGACTTTTGTGACCAACTAATGCTACTAGCACTTGCCGTTTTGTTTGTTTGTTTTGCTCTATTTTCGCGTTTCGCAGATAAACTGTGCTACTATTTCATCAACTGTGCTACCGAGTAAAAATTACTCTACGCCTGTTTTTCGAACTGTTTTTTAAATAAAAAGTGAGTGTAAGCGAGATGGCAATCAGTTACAATAGAATCTTGTGCAGCTATCGATGACATCAGCCTATCGACAATCGGAGCCCGTCACTAGTTCTGTTTCTTTCGCACAAGTGGTGGCGAATGCGAACTCTTTCGCACCCACTGCGTTAGTTTTCATCTAGACTTTACTTTCATACGCAGCGTTTAGATATTGGCCTAAATTTCTATTTTCTAATCAACCCAATACTCACATGGCTTATAGTGGTTTAACATGATAATCGTTAAACAGTAACGTTGCGCATTTCGCAGGGAAACGCTTAAAAATGCAGCCAACAACAAAACGTGCAAATTTACTCTCGCCCCAAAATGTTAGCAGAGCTCTGTTAAGTTTTAGCCAGCCTATGTTAATTGCAACCCTACAATCACAAGCAGTGTTTCGCAATGCATAGATAACAGCTGTTTCAAATCGACGAATTTTCTGTTTTCCATCACTGTTGTTTTGGCGCGTTAAATTCATTTTGGAGGGAAAATTTTTGGAAGCAAAGTAAAATCGTGGCCAGTTGAAATTTGATCATTAGTGTGGCACGACTCGGACAGATAATTTAGATAAAATTCGTACCTGGTCAGAGTGATATTTTCGAATAAGCACATAATTAACCACTGCTATCAATTACTTTGCATAAGAAATAAATAATTAAAAATGGCTCAGCCATCGGTAGCTGCATTCTTTAGTAATCGCAAACGGGCAGCCGTTGATGATGCCACCACAATTAAGAATAGGGTAAGTGCAGCCTTTGTGTGTGCTTGTGTATGTGGCTTATCCTGCGGCCATTTTGCTTATGCGTGCCTCTTTTTCCAGCGTCTGGCGGAACCCGCTGAAATCGCTGCCCCCCAAAATATATCTGGACTAGCATCAACTCCCACAGGCCAAGATGCTGATATTGATAGTCTCAAGGCGATGGCCAGTGGTATACGCACCCGTTCTGGCCGCCAAGTCAAACTTATTGCCTCTACTCCTCAAGAGTCGGCGAACAAAAAGAAGCCCATTAGCAAAATTGAGGCACACATTAAACAGCCCAAACTGGTACAGTTCATCCGTAAGGGAAATCTCTCACCTCGCAAGCAGCCGCCCACTCCCAGCAAGATCGATGAAGAGGATATTTCAGTTTATTCCCAAAAAACTAATGAACAGACGCCCAAAACCAATTTGGCATTCGTATGCAAGCAAAATGCCGATAATGTTCAGCGAGGAATGCGAACGCCAACCAAACAAATCCTAAAGGATGCCTCACCCATCAAAGTGACGTCTGGCAATGATCTCAAGCGTCAACTGACCTTTGATGAGGTCAAGACCAAGATCAGCCGCAGTGCCAAGCTGCAGGAATTAAAGGCTGTGTTGGCTCGTAAAGCTGCCCTAGAGAAGAAGCGAAAGGAACAAGAGGAGCGCAATCGACGTCTTCGTGAGGCCGGTCCATCCCCCTCAAAGGCATCGCAAATGGGAGTACAGCTGAAGGAGTTTGATACCATTGAGCTGGAGGTGCTCACAAGGTGAGACAACAAAACCTCATACCCTATTCTTGGCCTAGAATTATCGTAAACAGAAACATAGAGTAGAGCTAGCAAAAAAACCGGGTAACATCATTTTATTTTATACATATATAAATGTATATATATACATATATCGAGGTCGTCCGCGTCTGAGTATGGCGGGTCGCCTCGCCTCGGTTATTATTCAAGCGTCCAATTGCTGATGCCGCATTTTCACCAAACGAACCAACTTGCGATTCTTCTGCTTGTTGTACTTGTTGTTCGTGACGTTTTATGAAAAATTTACATGTACTTGAATTTATGTTGCATTGCTTCTTAAATAGAGGTTTCAATATGTGTGTGTTTGTCTGTATGTGTGTGTGTGTGTGTTGTAGCGCAATGTTTACCCTTCGCATAGAGTTTTCTCGTATGCCTGACCTTCCCTGCTGTCCATTCCATTCCCTTGCGTTTCGGGGGTTGATTTTTCCAATTGATCCCTTGCATTGGAATGTGTGAAACTCAGGTAGTGGAAATGACTTTGTAACGGCTTTTTTTGTCTGGGGTTGTTATCCTTATCTCACAGCCATTAACAGAAATTCCTTTATACTAGAGGTTCCTGTTGGAATCAGAACTATGCTATGGAATTTTTTGTTTTGAAAAGAAATTATATGTATATATGTATATGTACATATGTATGTACATATATGTAAGTACATATGAAGAAAATTAGAAGATTTCCAAAACAAGGATACGCCCATATATACATACATGTGTACATGTCTACATTTACAACTTTCTGATGGTTAAGTGTAAGATAAGGACTTAAATGTAGGATCTGCATTAACAAAAAGATGCTCCATTGATTCATATCAGCACATTAAAATTGAGATTCACTTCACCCATCTATAAGTTTAAAACGAATAACATGACTCATAGTTAGATTGCAATTGCTTTCACTTGCTTAACTATCTACTCAAATTAAATAAGTTTCGAGTACAAATGGTTCTTTAACACCAGACTTAAGGGTATTGGGTTGTAATTTATTTCAAATTATTATTTTAAAAATGCCTAACAAACTTCGACTTTTAGAGGTGAATCATATACGGTTAGCAGAGGGTATGTAAAAATTGTTTAGATATTTGAACAAGCGCATCCTAAAATTTCAGGTTGCTGGCGTCTTATTTAATACTCAATATGGACTTAAATAATCAAATTTATTGTAGAAGTTTTTCATCAATATTGTAATTGTTTTCGAAGAAGTCTTTTTTTTGACTTTCTTCAACAAAGATTCAAAGAAAGTTGCACAGTTGAGAATGGGGATAGATATTAATCATGAAAATTTTAACATATTCAAGTTTGAGTCTGTTTAAGGAAATTTACGTTAAAACTAGTAGTAAAATAGTAGTTATTATCTTTCTAAATGTTTCTCAAGGGTTTAGTTCAGATTTAGGTAAAGTTTGTAATCGTCGAAAAAATGCGAATTTTGTATAATTTGACGACATTTTGTGGTTAGGCTCATAACAGGAAAACGGTATCCTTTGAATACACAATTTGATGGAGAAATATATTTGTTTCGTTTTAGTGTTAGCCTGTTAAATTTCGATTAAGTATTTGATCAATTTTCTTAAACATTTTTCTTTTTTATTTTATTTGCAGCCCTCTTAAACAATTCAAAACACCCACAAAACTGCCACCACCCACACCTGGCAAAAATGAACTTATGTCCTCACGGCACACGGATGTATCGAAGCGCTTGCTCTTTAGTCCCGCCAAGAATGGCTCACCTGTCAAGTTGGTGGAGCCGCCGGCTTATAAACGCTTTGCCAGCCTTGTGGAGACCAGCAAGGCGGGACAACTGCCATTGCCATTTAAGTATCGGCATTTGCTAGATATATTCAAGGGCCTAGACTCGGTGGTGGCCATGTTCCACAACCGCAAGGAATGCATCACATTTAAGAAGCTGAAGCCAGCCGTGCAGCGAATGTTGCGCAAAAATTTTACCGAATCGCACTTGGCCCAAATTAAACACGTTTATCCGGATGCTTACATCTTTAGCCAGATGAAGATGCGAAATTTTGGATCGGTGTCAAAGACTGATTATTTTCAACTGGTCATCAGTCCGAACGTTGAGCAGCTGCCGGAACAGCAGCGCATGAATAAGATCGATGAGGACGATGTGCTCGCGTCGGCCCAGTCGACGTCTATGAATCCACATGTCATGACGGCTCGCATTCAGCGTTTTCACCAGTTGCTCCTCGGGCGTGTCATGGAAACGCATAAGAGTTTTGTCCAATCGCTAGACCCACCTATTGTCATTGACAAGGCCTTGACACGCTGGCATCCGCAGTTCGATTTGGAGAGCTGCCCAGAGGTGGAACTGGGTGCACTGCCTCAACCGCCAAATGTGGAAAAGTACTCTTCGGCCAAAGATATACTGTCCACGGCTCGAAATCTTTTTAATTGTGCAACGCCCATGGAACGGGCCATGGATCGGTATGAGGCTAAATTGGAGAAGGACAGGGCAGAAGCGGAGGTGGCCACCTCAACTTCGAAAACCCCAAATGCCACATCAACAACTGCACTACAGGAGACAAGCACAGCCACGCCCACAGTAAAAGCATGTGCTGCTCCATCTGATGAAACTCCCAATCTTCTAAAGGGTCTGCCCAAATCTCTTATAGAGAAAATACGAGCCAAACAGGCAGCCAAAGCTTTAGATGCGATGACACGACGTCCATCACAGGATCAGGAGGCCACCAAGTATACGCGACTGCCGGAACTGGCGCGACATTTGCACCATGCATTCATCACCAAACCCCCCAGAAGCACTCGCACTCTTGAGTTCATTATTGAAAAGATTCAAAATAGCTACCGGACAAGCCTAACACCCCAGGATATTGAGGCGCATCTTAAGCTGCTGGCCAAGGAGTTGCCCCAATGGCTGTCTTTCCTCGAGGTTAGAAGGACTATGTATCTTAAGATTGCCAAAGACATGGACATGAACAAAATCATTGAAAAACTGGAGACAATGGCAAATGAGAAAAGTAAATAAAACCAAAAACAAAAAACCCCCCGGGACCAGAAAAGAAGACATAATTACGGTTAATATCCCAGACCCTGTGGCTACATCCAGCTAAATATTATCATATACCTATAATAAGGAAAACTTTATCTTAGCAATATTACACAATACATAATATATATCTTGTTATTTTGACATATAATACTATAATATTTGACATCATCATCATTTTGTTTCATCACATTTCCACAATTCTTTCATAATATGATTATTTAATCGACATCGAGTCTTTATACACAATAAATTAGTTTTTATATCACATAAGATTATTGTCATTATTTTTTGTAAAACGTTGAAATAAATAAATGTTAATTTTTTTTGGCTGGAAATTTCAAGAAACAATTTATTTCTAATATAACTAAAGTCAAATAGGTTCATCAAAATCCACTGCAATACTATTGATTATAAACAAAAAGATCTTTGATGGTATGTAATTTATAAACTTACAAATATTATTTGTATCAATTTCGTATATAAATATTTATAATATAAATATTTATTTCAATTTAAAAACCAGAGGGGTGGGGTTAAGGATTACCATCTTCAGCCGGCGAATAATTGGTGTCAAAAATTTTTTAAATTCATTCTGACAGTCAAATTTTCAAATGCAAAAAGATATCTTTGTTCAAGTAACTCATTAATATTTCTCATAGACCACTTCATCCCCATTTGCCACGAGAGTCACATCCATCGAGAGTAGACTTAAGAATTGATTACATCGAACGTTTTGGATTAGGATTAATCACATTCGTCTCGCGAATCAGATCTATAAAGTGGACAATACCATACTTTGTATTGATTGGTTAGTTGACATTCGAATTTATATACAAAAACCAAACTTTTTTTTGTCTAGAAACATACATAAATATTAAAAACAAAATAAGAACAACGAAAATTCCGCATATGTTGATGTCTCGCTAAAACCAGTATAAGGAAAGGAAACCAGTATAAGGTAATACGATCCCAGTATAAGTTTACTCGTGACTCACGATAAGCAATCATCAGACGATCAGCTGTTATGGCGTTATCCTGTTCAATTTGCAAAAGCAACAGAAATCGTGTTAGCATTAATTGTTCAGAAGTAATTTAAAAGAAAGAAATTTGTTTTGTTTATTTACATTAAGTAAAGGACAAACAAAATGGATGAAGATGATAATACTGCCCAGCCCACTTCAGCTCCATCGGGAGAAATCAAAGCCATAGCTAAGGATACGGTTCACAAGATATGCTCTGGCCAGGTTGTTCTGAGTTTAGCTGTGGCCGTTAAGGAGTTGGTTGAAAATTCTATAGATGCGGGAGCCACACTTGTAGAGATTAAGCTCAAGGATCAGGGTCTGCAGGGCGTGGAGGTCAGCGACAATGGCAGTGGAGTGGAAGAGACCAATTTAGAGGCAATGAGTATGTGATTGAGTAAGGCCAGACCCAAATAAAATGATTTCTTCTACAGCTGCCAAGTATCACACATCCAAAATACGCGAATTCATTGACCTATTGGAAGTTGAAACGTTTGGATTTCGTGGCGAGGCATTGAGCTCTCTATGTGCGCTTTCCGATATGACCATACAGACCCGTCACAATTCCACTGATGTGGGTGAGTTCTGGAGCGGACATCTGTTATTGTAAAACAATTTCATTTGCCTTCCTACAGCTGTAAAAATTGAACTCGATCACGAAGGCAAGATCAAAAAGAGAATGCCCTGTGCCCGTGGAATCGGGACCACTGTCATCCTTTCCAATTTGTTTTCTACACTCCCGGTGCGTCGACGTGATTTTACCCGCAACATCAAAAAGGAATTCAGTAAAATGTGCCAAATCTTACAAGCCTATTGCCTGGTCTCCAAAGGGGTTCGCCTGATATGTAGCAATCAAACGGCCAAGGGTGCTAAATCTGTAGTTCTCCAAACGCATGGGGCAGATGACGTGTTGGCCAATATTTCGGCGGTTTTTGGACAACGCCAAGTAGCCGATTTAGTGACACTTAAATCGCCCTTTGCGAAGGGTGAACTGAGTGAGACAGACTTAAGGAATGAATTGGAATCATCAGGCGATACTACAACAACACAGTTCACTGCCCAGGATGTGGAGCAGTTGAATCGCAATGAATTTCAAATGGAAGGTTTTATATCCAGCTGTCGTCATGGAGCAGGCCGTTCCACTAGAGATCGTCAGTTTTTCTTTGTCAACTCTCGTCCATGTGATCCTAAAAATGTTAGTATTCATTCAGTCATCGAAATTTTAAACTCACTTAAAGTACTTTCCCTTAGATATCCAAGGTCATGAATGATGTCTACCACCGTTTCAATGCACAACAGCAGCCATTCATCTATCTAAACGTTGTGACTGCCCGTGCGGATGTCGATGTGAATCTAACTCCAGATAAGCGTCAACTTTTGCTTAACAATGAGAAAATCTTAATATTGGCACTCAAAAAATCTTTGCTGAACACATTTGGGTCTATGCCATCCACATTCCAAATGCAGAACACAACTCTCGTCAGCATGCTAGAACCAAAAGTCGCCAAAGAAGAATCTCAGCTAGATGACACTAGCACGGAAATTGAGGAAGTTCCCGCTACCTCTTCGCAGCGATTTATGGATGTGCTTACCCAATGGCGGCGCACTGGCGACACCAAAGGCACAGCTCCACAATCTTCAGTTAAGCGTCGTTGCTCTGAAACCGATGAAATCGCAGCCCGCTCCATGAAGCTGCAAAAGATTCAGAGCTTTCTTAGCCAAGAGCTACCCAAAGATAAACCAACAAGTTTAACAGCAGTAGATGAAGTTGAACAGGCGGAGGAACAATCCAAGCTCAATGAGAGTTTTCTCAATTTAAAACAGATTCAAACCGAATCCTTGGGTAATTTGATTATCGATAGATAGATTTAGGTTTATTGCATATTTCATATTTCGATTTCTTACAGCCTATGATGAGGTGACGCAGCCATCCCGCATTGATTGCAAGGTTTTGACTCCCATAAAAACTCGACTGTCTATAGCCGAATCAAAGCCGTCGATAAAACCAAATTCCAAGGCAAAGGAATTCGTCCCACTAGAGAAGCCTGTGAACAGCAAACCAAATGAAAACACCACAAGATCACCGAACGCTGAGGATGATCAAGATGAGGACCACATTGAAATGCCAAAACGCATTGAATTTGATGGGAACAGTGCGGATGAGGATGAATCGGCTGCCCTTAACGTGTGCAGCGGGGAAATGTGCACATCACTGGAGAAAATCTCTGCTGGGTTAAAGGCCCAAGAGTTACGACAATCAAAAAATAGAGCTCGCGCCAAGTTGCAGCGCCTGCGATTCAAAACTGAAATTAATCCAAGCCAAAACGTTAAGGCTGAAGCCGAACTTCAAAAGGAAATTGCTAAGGAGGATTTCGCTCGTATGGAGATCATAGGGCAGTTCAATCTGGGCTTCATCATTGTAAAATTAGAGGATGATCTCTTTATTGTGGATCAGCATGCGGCAGATGAGAAATATAATTTCGAGACTTTACAAAAATGCACCCAATTGGAGTACCAACGTTTGGCCGTGCCACAATCTTTGGAACTGACGGCCATAAACGAGATGATCTTGATGGATCATCTGCCAGTGTTTGAAAAGAACGGCTTTAAGTTTCAAATCGATGCAGACGGTAAGAAATGAATCATTTTTTAATATTCATTGATTGTGGGATAGTAATTTTTAAACTCGTCTCTTCAGCTCCAGCTACTAAAAGGGTCCGCCTGCTGGGTAAACCTTATAGCCGCAATTGGGAATTCGGCAAGGAAGACATTGATGAGTTGATTTTCATGCTGCAGGATGCCCCGGAGGGAACTATATGTAGACCCTCCCGTATTCGGGCAATGTTTGCTTCGCGGGCTTGCCGCAAATCTGTAATGATTGGAAAAGCTCTCAACCGAAAGACAACTATGAAAAGACTCATCACACAAATGGGAGAAATAGAACAGCCTTGGGTAAGTCCTTACAATATAAATCATATGTGCAAGTAAAATTATGGGTTCCTGATACCCCATTATAAATATTTTCTTATCACCTATATCATGCCGATTGGAATGTCGGGGACGGCAAATCACTTTCATCAACTGATTCCGTCAAAATTCATGTCATTAAATGATTGTAGAAAAATATGAAGGATATATGAGATAAGGCTAATGATAGATAAGATCTAATGGTAGGCCTTGTTTGGTCGATAAACTTACAATTAGACTTATCCAAGTCGCAGTATCCAAAATATCAATTGATGACACAATTTTATTACGGGTTAACTGAATTGGATTCCTCGACGCGTTGGGAAATCTTATGTGATACTTTTTTTCCAAATAATTCATTTAATTTTAATTTGAGTTTTTGTTGAAGTATCTTTAAGATAATATTTTCGATGAAATGCAACTCGCGTTATAGTCGATTTCTATTTATGTATCTCCTCCTTAGGGTAAAGGGTCCTTACTTCTGAATTCTTTTCATAACATGATTAAAATTTATATAAGAAATTGTGTTTCTTTAATAGATCGAAAATAAAACAAGACTGCAACAGCTAGGAGACAAGATCCATATAATAACAGGAATCCATTTAAAAAACAAATCCTCTAAAACACAACCATCTAAAAGAGATTTCCGAGGGACTGACTCCTTCACACTTATTTCGTTTACAATTTTTGAACATATGTATTCTTGATCAGCATGGTGCTAATAGAGCAGAGGTTAAATTAACATTTTAATAACTGTGCCAAAATTCTTTTGCATTAGGTGGCATATAGATACATATATCTAGCTCGTATAGAAAGGATCTGCCAAACAAACTATTTTGGTCAGAAGATCTTGTTTTGTTCATCGGCGACAGTCACCGAACTAGGTTAACTTGCATAGTCTTCATTCCTGTTGTTATCGGTTTCAAACCCCCTACAAAGATGAGTTTTTGTTGTCCGTCGGGTATATCGTGGATTTGCGAACAACATTTATACCCTTGCAAAAAGGGTAAATTCATTTTGGTCAGAAGTGTGCAACGCATAAAAGGAAGCATTTCCGACCATCTTGCCATCTTGATCAGGACGACGAGAGAGTTCATATAGCCATCCGTTTGTCTGTCTGTCCGTCTGGATCAACGCAAACTCTTCGTAGACCGTAGGCTTGTATATACTGCACAGGTTGTACATCTCGGATTCCCATACAACCGGCAGAGTCACGAATAGTGACTTTTTTGAAAAACTTCAACAAATCCATTTATGTTTTCCTAATAAAATTCTCTTCAAATGCTTTTTACAAGCATAACTCTGTATGTCACTCATTCAAGCATAAGCGCACACTAGCGCCCCCACCAGCTAACGGCAAACTCCGGACTTGTGGGAAAATGTTTATATGCATAACGTGGCTATTTTTTGTATGATTCGCATACAATTTGGTATGTTGTTAATATCAAATTTAGGTGTGCCAATTTGGATGGCATAAGGTGGAAATTTACGGCAGATAATCAAGTTTACTTAAATTACGGTGGCGGAAGGGGGGCGTGGAGGTATTTTTAAACATACAAATTCTGCGCATTTATTAAGCAAATATACACACTAAATATGGCAGTCTACATACCAAATTTGGTGGCTCTAGCTTTTACAGTCTCATACAGACAGACGGACATGGCTAGATCGACTCGGCATTTGATGCTGATCAAGAATATATACACTTTATGGGGTCGGAGAAGCTTTCTTCTGCCTGTTTCATCCATTTTGGCGACTTAAATATACTTTTTGGTGCATGGTGCTTTGATCAAGATCGGGCGACTATATCAAATAGCTACCATATGAACAATCGGTTGGAAACAGTGACATTCATCAATAACTTCGTTATTTGCTATGCTTGATGCGTTCGAAGTTAGCCCCGACCCTCAGGTTTTTTCTATATGTTAGATAGCCTTATTTATGTTTTCTGAATTCGTGTCAATTAGAATAACCTCCTTAACTAGTTTTCCTAAGATTTGTTCAAAAACGTCGTATCCAAAAACGCGCACTCGAATTTTAATAGCCTTAATTTTTCCATTATTTTGTCGGATATGTCGTGTAAGAGAGAGGCAGAGAGTTAAGATTGTCAAGTTGCCTAAAATAATGTGATAAGAAAATAGTCCCAACCTCAACCCCTGCTCCATCACTTCGGCAGATTTTGAATAGGCTACACCACAATCTCTTTTTATGGCTGTCATGAAAAAATGTCTGAACACATTTTTATGCTAGATAAATGCATTTTCAACGTCACTTTCCTGCGTCGTACGCCGAGATTAGCTTATCTGGTCTATCTTAAAGGGATTCTTAGTCAAGTACAGACTTCTTATTAAGCATTGATTTACGGGTTTGCTAGCTACCCATATAGTGTAGAACGGAAAAGTACTGAAACATGCAAATCCATCGAAATCAAATCATAGTTAAACGTGCTTATAGTTAGTTCTTTATTTAATAACCTTGCTCCTGAAACCCTTTGAAACTAAATCGGCGACTGTTGTGACCTCAACCCCGCGCGTCTCCGGCAAGTACAGCTTAGTCAGAACAAAGACTAGCCCAGCAAACATGGAGAAGACTAGGAATACCCATGAGCCTAGCCAGGAGTGCATAGATGGAAAGAGGAAGCCCACCACAAAATTGCAGCCCCAGCCCACTTGATTGCCAATAGATAGGGCCACGGAGCGAGATGGAACCTCGAAAAGCTCTGCAAAGAGATTAGCTGGGATTAAATGCATTAAAGATTATATCACAGGGCAAACCTGCACCAATGAACGAGGGCATTGGACCCAACGCCAGTTGAAACGCAATGAGGTATAGAAAAATGCATGCCATAGTGCCATACGAGAACCAAGGCACTTTATCCTTTAAATAAGAGAAGGATTGCATGAGAGAACACTTAAGAATGTTTACTATGAAATTTACCGTATATTCCACCATCCATGCGAAGGAGAACATGACAAGACCACAGAATCCTGAGGACATCAGCATTAGGGTGCGCCTATTAAACTTGGCCATCAGCAGAGGACTCATTAGGGAGATGGCCAGATTTACATTCCCGGCACAGAGGGACATCACGGCAGCGGTACTTGAGGAGAGACCTCCGTTTCGGAAAATGGAAACGGAGTAATAGAAGATAGCGGAGCAACCGGAAAGTTGTTGGCCACCTTGATAAGAACATAACAGTAACAGAGGCAGCATCAACTTTGGATCGGTCACCACATCGCCTAGCCCTCTAGTGGTGACCTTATGAGAGGCCTCAGCGGCCATAGCATCTATTTCCTGATCAATTCCATAATCCGTGCCCCGCAAATGGATTAACATTTGACGAGCCTCGTCACGCCTCTGCTTCACTATATACAACCATTTGGGACTCTCGGCGTAGTAGCAGAATGGGGCATAGCATATGGCCATAAAAATAATGTAGGAACTCAAGCCGTAATGCCAAGTTTCCTCTCCTCCGAATACCGACTCCAATGTAAAAATCTGCGATATGACGAGGCCAACCGAGAAGCCAACAGCACAGCCGACTCCCAGAGTTCCCCTCTGCGAAATGGCTGCAATCTCACTGTGATACATGGGCAGGCAGGTGCTGACCAGTCCTCCGCCCAAGCCCACAACAATGCGGCCAATTAATAGGAGTTCGACCGAATGCAGCCATCGGCAGCTGACGAACATAAAGGAACCCAGAAGCAGAAGGACCCCACTGAGCAGAAAGCAGCCGCGTCTGCCAAAACGGTTTGCCGCCCATCCAGCGCAGGCTGATCCAAAGACCCCACCAATCAAATAGATGGCCACAATCAATGCCCACAATGTATCCAATGTGGCATCAGAAAGAGAGACGCCATAGTTTGCCAGCAACGTTTGTTGGCACCAAGAGCGCATGTGCTGATCAAAAGCAAAAAAAACGTCACGATAAGGACTTTGGTTAAGGATTCTGTCTGTGGTGTCTTACCACAGCCGGGGCGTTTATCACTCCCATGCAATAGCCACAGGGAACAGCCGAGCCTACAGTGCTGCCGATGGCGCTCCAAACCAAGAGCGGGGTCCACCGAGTGGCTCTGTTGGCTGGTTCATTTCTCGACTTTAATTCCATTAAAAAACCCGCACTTTCTGCCTCCATAGCTTAGAAAAAACTGTCTGGAGACAGCAAGTGACGGCGCCAAAGAAGACTGGGTTTTTCTTTTTTTTGGATTTATGAGAGGATAAGCTCTTTTGGACATTTATTTATTAGACATTAAGATTGGGTGGATACGGCTGCTGCTGAAACTTTTGATTTAAAGCCTCTTGCTACCAGCGGCGCCACTTCGGATGGATCGCGGCCACGGGTCTCGGGCAAATACCATTTCGTCAAACCAAACAGTAGCAAACAGGTAATCGAGAAGGGCAGAAAGACCAGCGCTCCCCAGGCATTTTGTAGCGTGGGAAAAGCCATTCCAATGATTAGATTGCACATCCAATAGACGACACTGCCCATGGCCATGGCAGCTGGACGGGGAGCAACCTCAAAGAGTTCGGCTCCTATGAAAAAGGGCATGGGGCCCAGGCCGAATTGGAAGAAGAATATGTATAGAAAGATGCAGGCAATGCAGCCCATTGCAAACCAGCTGAAGCTATCCTAGAAATTATAATAATAGTACCCATAAGATGTGTCTTCATTTGGCGCTCCTCGTATCACTCACTATAAACTGCAGCATCATGGCAAACAGAAAGAGAAAAATTGTGCAGAAAAATGTGGAGAAGAGCATCAGTGGCCTTCGGTTGACTCGCTCCATTAGCACTGGACCCAGTAGGGAGGTAAACAGATTAAGGCAACCAGCTCCCAAATTGGCCCACTCCGAGGCTTGAGTGGACAAGCCTGCCTTCCGGAAAATGGACACGGAGTAGTAGAAGATCTGAAGCAGGCAATAAAATCAAAACTGGACATAAATTATTCGTCTATCTACTGACCGCATTGATTCCCGATAGTTGCTGTCCACCCAAAAACGCGCAGGTTATGATCAATGGCAGTCGGAGTCGAGGATTTCTCAGGACTTCCAAGAAACCACTGGCCGTGTCTTTGGATGTGGCCTCCATCTCCATGTCATCCATTTCAGCCTGCAGTGCTAGACTGTCCGCGGTATAGCCACGCAGCTTTTGCAATTGCAGCTGTGCCTGTTCCTTCCGGCCTTTCACAATATACAGCCATTTAGGACTCTCTGGATAGTAATGGAGTGGGGCATAGCAAATGATCACCAATAGACCATAGCAGGACAGAGCGATGTGCCAATCCTCTGAGCTACCGAACACTGTTTGCAGACTACAGATTTGGGCAATGACCACGCCCACAGTGAAACCCATGGGACACAGCGGCGCCAGAGTACTCCTCTGCTGCAGAGCCGCCAACTCACTATGATACATGGGCATGAACGCTGTGATGAGGCCACCCGCCAGTCCAACTAATAAGCGGCCAAGGAGGAGCAACTCCACAGAGCTGAGCAAGCGGCAGGCATAGAAACATATGGAGCCGATGGCTAACAGGATGCCACAAATATAGAAGCATCCACGGCGACCAAATCTAGTGGCCATCGAAGCGCCTGTTACGGAACCCAAAGCTCCGCCAACTAGGAAAAGAGAAACGGCCGCCGACCACAGTAGCTCCAGGCTCGATGGGGTCAGATGAAGATCATAGCGCGAAATCAACGTTTCGTTGCACCATGAACGCATGTGCACAGCTGGACTATTCATCACTCCTGTGCAGTAACCCACTGGAACAGCAGCTCCAATGGTTGAGCCAAAGCCCGCCAAATTCAAATGCCAGCTCCATTTGGGCTGCTCCTATAGAAAAAGTCCGTTCTAGGATGTAATGTTCCTGAATGGGATTCTGGGTCTCACCTGTTGCTTCTCTTTGTAATGTGCCATCAGTGGTGCCTCCGCAAGAAACAATGCTTGGTTGTCGAGTGTGTCGCTTGCTTTTGGTGGCTTCTCCATAGCTGTAAGGAGGCGAATCGGTACACGTCTTTTTGTGTGTGCGGCTGCCGCGATTGTATATCATTTCGGGATTAACCGGGAATAACCGCTACCAATGTCAAAATCTTAGATTTCATATCATTCTCTTTCAATTCTCTCTCTTTACAGAATTGCCCGCACGGTCGCCCCACCATGCGTCATCTAATCAATGTCACGATGTTGATGGATGAGGATGAGGAACCGCAACCAAATGAACAAAAGTAGAAGCTACACGAAAATTAAATCCCCCTCAATAAAAAAGTATTTAACAAAGAGTTTACTTTTATTTAGCTTAAGTTGAGGGGGCACGCCTACACACGTGCATCGGCCCATTATCATCTCGTTATTTAGACACTGATAGTGCGGAAGATATTGAAACCGCTGTGGGCTGTCGATAGCAGAACGCCCGGCATTTGGGCATGCCAGTGCAGCTCTTTAATCTCCTTCTGCCCCTGATGGATGAATAGCAGCTGCGGCGGCAGTTTGTTGATGTCATTCTCGTTATCGGTGTTGGCCTGCTCTTGATCGGCATCCTTCTCCACCGCCAAATCCCACAGAGCTATTTGATCGTCATCACCGCCTGAGGCCAAGACGGTGGCCTCACTGGGACTCCATTCTACTGTGGTTATGTGATCCGTATGGTGCTTGAATGTAGCAATCGGTTTTTGACTCTGGAACTGTCTGAGATCCCATATGTGCAGGTATCCATCATCGCCACCACTAGCTATAAATGGTTCCGTGTGATTCCATGAAATTACATTGATGTCACTCTCATGGGCATCCGCACAGGTCAACATGCAGGCCTTTTGGGGAGCCGCTCGGCAATCCCAGATGCGTATGCTTTTATCAACAGAGCAGGAGGCCAACACACTACGCTCATTGGGACTCCACTGCAAATCCTCGACAGACTGTGTGTGACCAACCAGGGGACGCTGATCCACTTTCCAGCTGGTTCCATCTTCTAACGGACTCCAGATATGAATATCGCGACGGCAGTCGCCGGTTGCCAAAACACCGTCGGCACAGGAACTCCAATCAACGGCGTAACCCTCTTGCTGATGGCCACTGAATGTGAATGCAGGACGCAATGCCTCACTCTGCTCGTATTGTTTCAACAATTGGGCATCTTCCACAGCCTGAAGCGGCTGCGTAAGATTCCAAATATTCACGCGCCCCAATTCGCTCCAGGAAGCGGCAAAGACAGTGTTGCCCAAGCGGCGGGCTCGTACCCTGTTAACGCATCCTTGGTGCTTTATAAGGGCACATGTCATCTGGGGTTTTTTAAGCTCCTCCTTGTTGGCCACTTCGTCTTGATCGTCCTCCAGCTCGTCCTCATCCTCGTCGTCGTCATCATCTTCCTGTGTCTTGTGCAAATTACTCATCTTCATGACAATCAGATTATTGACATGGGTACGAGCCGCCTGTGTTCCAGCCACTATGTAAGCGGTCAAGGGAAATGATTCCCTTCCCTTGCCCAATTCATCTGGTATGATGTCAAAGCTCAGACATGGCGCACCTGTCGATGCCTGATGAAGCATCACATATGCGCTTTCATCACAAACCAACTCTTCATCTTCGGCAAGCTTTTGACCCGGTAGATATACTTCTTTGGCTTGTTTTGATTCACCCTCATCATCGCTCTCCGGCTCCATGTCACTCTCGGCATCTTCAGGCTCTATCACTTCCATGGTTAGCTCTTCGTTATCCTCATTTGTATCCATTTTGATTTACTTCTGCAGTCTTAAATTCGTGCAAAACTTTTTGTTTTGAAACAGCACGTGCGAGCCACTATCGATACTATCAACGAGTCTATCGATAGTTTCGATTGAACTTTATTCAATACATCGATAGAAGCTTATCGATAGGTTTTACAATTTAATTCAGTGTTGTCATTTTGACTTTTTTCAACAGATCTGGCCTTTTTAAAGATGGCGGCTTAACAGCTGTTTACTGTTTACGTGCCATTTATAAATAAACAAGAATTCGGAGAGGACTTGCCCACGTATTATGTGTGATAAAATGGATTTGGAGAACGAAAGAGTACTGAAATTAATATTTCCCGATGGCGTTCCAGAGAATTTGCGGGGCAATCCAGAGTTGGACAACTATTTGAGTCAACTTGGCACTTACAAGATTGAGCAGCTTAAGAAGGAGCAAACTCGTCTTGCCGAGGAGACCAAGAGTATTTTGGAAAAAACCCAAGACTTGGCCATTTCAAACTACAAAACCTTCATTACAACGGCGGAAAATTCCCGTTCAATTTTTAATGAGTTCCAAAAGACAGAGGAGCAAGTGGGTACTTTGATTGACAAGTTGCCCGCTTTCAGTGGCAAGTGCGAACAGTTTCTCCTAGATTCGGCGGATTTGAATGAAGAGCGACGTTTAAATTCTATTACATTACAAAAGAATTCCCAATTACTGGAGATTTTGGAATTGCCACAATTAATGGAGCGATGCATAAGGGAGGGTCGCTACGAGGAGGCCTTAGAGCTGGCCAGCTATGTACAGAAATTGGGTCAACATCAAGGACACATCAATGTGGTGAAGGTAAAATATCTAGATCCACCTTATTTAGAAGTGATCATTTCATAAGACATTTTTCGTGGTATTTCTCAGAGTATTGTCAGATCCGTTGAGGCTTTGTGGCACACCATGCTGGTCCAATTGGTAGCGCAATTACGTTTGGACCTGCAACTACCCAAGTGTTTGCAGATTGTGGGTTACCTGCGTCGCATGCAGGCGTTCGGAGACAATGAACTGAAGCTGAAATTCTTACAAGCTCGTGACTCCTGGCTTACCGCTTGCCTAGAGGCTATACCCGTGAAAGACGCGCAACAACATTTGACTAAGACCATTGAATTGACGCGCATCAATCTGTTTAATATTATCACACAGTATCGGGCTATTTTTCCGCAGGAAGAAGAGCAGGAGGACACAAGATCTTCAGCCAACTACAAGCCGCTGTACGGTGTTTCTTGCAACGGCGATCGCCTTTTTCAAGCCTGGCTTCACCAAAAAATTAATGCTTTTTTGTACACCCTCGAAACGGATCTGCAACGCTGCGTTAGCTCCATCGAAACAGTTTTGGGGCAATGCATGTACTTTGGCCTTTCATTTAGTCGTGTTGGAGCCGATTTTCGGGGTTTGATGGCACCAATATTTGTACGTGTCATCCAAAAGACTTTCCAGTCAAACATAGCCCAGGTCAATGAACAATTCAACCGGGAATTGGATAAATACACCCTTATTAACAAGGTCACTTTGTTACACACACGCAAACAAATGGATCCAACTGCGGCCTTAACTGAATCATTTGCTCCACCTGAAACGCTATTAGATTTCTATCCCCTCGCCGCTCTCTGTAATGGATATCTGAATGCCCTAAATGAGTTGCGCCTATGTGCCCCGCAAGCATTAGCTCCCGATGTTACTAAAACTCTGCAAGAATCTATGGAAATGGTGGCTCAACGTGTCCTGGCGTTCTATCGTCAAGAGCAGCAGGCTTTCACCGGCAATGAACGTGAGACTTTCGTAAAGCTTTGCTCCTGTATGGCCTATGATCTTGTTCCTTACGTGCAGCGTTGTATTCACGGTGTATTTCCTCCACAAACCCTAACAGTTCACCTGGGTATAAGTCTTCTGCAATTGGAACAGCAGCAGCTTATCTATTTGCAACAGGCTGACATTTTGAAGCCCCTTAAGCATTTATTACCCAACAAGGTGATAGTGCAATCCACATCATCTGCTACAGAGGAGCCTGTAGCTGTTCCCATTGCAACAGAAGGATGAGACCTTACATACATTTTCGTTTATTCCAAATATTATTTTTCAATTTAATTGAACAATTGTATTAAATGCTAGTTTAATGAAAATAAATACTACGGTTTCTTCGAACGGTGCGAAGTTGCTTCAGTGCAAAAGATTTCCAGATGCCTTCATCTTCGGAATATAACTCTGGGAACCGATAAGCGGTTTCATTTCGGTATCACTTTGGACCGTTAGTTCTCTAGTTCGAGCTTCAAGTTAAATTGTTATTAGTTTTCTTTTTTTAGAATTTGGTAAATTTTGTTATCTTTTGCAATTGACCAAAATATAAAACAACCTATTGAACCAATTATTGAATTATATATTACATATGTACATACTTTTGATTTTGTGTTGTATTTTAAATCAAATTTTGAACTTCATTTTATAATATGGGCCTAGTTAAACTTGGTAAACTAGTTTACAAATTAAATATTTCTGACACTAGTCAGTATTTAAATCTTACTGTTTTTACCTTTGCAAAAAGCGCATGTATGTTAATTATACGATGCACCCATTGAATGAAATATGTATATGTAACTGGCAAAAGGAAGCTATTTCGATCCCAAAAGTATACACGAAAGCCTCGCTTTGCGTCTTCCACCTTTGCTGTTCAAGTTTTGTTGCTTTATTGGCGTAGCAGGGGGATTCCCATTTTGTTGCAACTTTGTTCTGTAAAGCCGTGAGATTAAATTCAATAAAGCACATATAAAACATGGCATTAGCAAAAGTATAATCAATACGCAAAGCCGAAAAAAGGTTCCTCGGGTGGGTGTTCAATCATCGACTGCTGAGACCGAGGGGCAGCAAAAGGAAGACTATTAATCTCGGAAATATTAAAGGGTTACAAGTCATGGGAAAAAGTTGTCGGGTTTGGCAGATGTCTTGGCTTAGCAGCTACCACTATTAAAATTATTACCAAAAGAGATAATGCCAAATTATCTCAACTTGCGTAAAAATGGAGTCGCTTCTTTATACGTGGATAGAAAACCAAACCAGCCGAAGGATGCCGATAAGTAAAATGTTAGTAAAACATTAAGCTCTATCTATTTTTAACGACCTAAATTAAATGGAGTCCCAGCAGAGGAATTTGAAGCTAGCAACGGGTGGTTTGAGCGAATTTACACAATGTGGCTTTAAAAAGTCGTCCAGTGCTAATATATCAGCTTCAGAAAAGTTTCAGATAGAATTAAATGCCATTATTGGTGAAGGTGGGTCTTCTAGCAAACAAGTTTTGAACGTCGACGAAACAGATATTTTTCGGAAACGGTTGCCGTGAAAGACGGAAAAATCTTGCCCTGGACCTAAAGCTAGCAAAGATCGCCTAACACTGGGAGGAAATGCAGCAGGACCAGTTAAATTTAAATCCTTGTTAATCTACCAATTGGAAAGTCCGAAAGAATTCCAAAAATATTACAAAAAGTGTGCTTACTGTTTATAAAAGTAATTTTAATGCCAGCAGTCCTCGGTAGATGAGTTGTCTAAGTGACCCAGTCATTTGGGCAACTGAACAACGAGGACCCGGGTTCGAATCCCAGGCTAGTGAATGGATGTAGTTTTCGTTACAAACTAAATATAATAATAATAATTTTTATGCCATCTCCAGGACGTAATATCTACATTTAAAAGTTACTACCTGCGCCGATCTTTCTGCAAGCAACTGACGATAATGATAATCTAATTGAAAATGAGAGCAAATGCGTCCCATTTCTCTAGTCCTTATTAACGAAGCGAACCGAGGCTTTGGTGTATGTGTATATTCTTGATCAGGATCAACAGCCGAGTCGATCTAGCCATGTTCGTCTGTCCGTCCGTCTGTATGAACAAGTAGATCTCGGAGACTATAAGAGATATGTATGTAGAGCCGCCAAATTTGGTATGTTGACTAAGTATAGGTTCACGCGGCGTATTGCTTCAGCCTAACATTGTAGGCCGTTCTTTCGCGAACGTTTGACTTTTTAGGCGAAACTTTTCTCACATTGACGGCAAAAAAACTTGCAAGGGAATACAAGTCGAAGTCAGTCCCGGCCCTCTGGTTATTATAGGCATGTCTAGCTTTTTTATTTATAGCGTTTTCACACACACAAGAAACCTGCTGAAAGTAGCTGGTTATCGATAGTGGCTCCATGCGATGGACTTGCATCTCTAGTAGGCATAGAAATATTTGTATGTCAAACATTTCCGCGTGTTGAAATATATATAAGATATATGTAAATAATATTTTCAAGCAGCAATAGTTACAATAGCAACATACAAACAAATTCAATCAAAATGGCAAAATCTGTAAATCCTCTAAATATTTTACGCAGCATCTACAATAATGAGTTCCAGTGGTAAATTATTAATTGTAATTCATGAATTTTACATAATCAGAATATTCGGCATTCTTTATTTTGCAGGATGTTGGTGAAGAGCTTTGGTATGTTCTTTGTGGGAGTTCGTGTCGCAAAGGAATTCGTGGGCGTGGAACTGATGCCAGCTGTGGGGTCTATCTAATATGGCCAAAATGCCTAATAATCATAACCAAATTCCGGATTTGCGATGACAGTTGACTAATTTTAATCACAAAAATATATATAAACAAAAACATTTGAGTGCCGAAAGCGGCTTAGATTTTGCTTACAATGAGTTCCTTAATCTTAGACTCGTCCGTGTCAATTTCATTGATAAGACTGTGGGCCAATATGCTCGGGGTCATTTCACGCTGCAGGAAATTTGCTACCAACTTGCGGCTGGGCACGGCTCCGCCGTGTGCCAGAATCTCAGAGCGATATTTCTCTCCTGCTTGCCGATTGAAAGGGTTGGCCTCGAAATATGTTTGCCAGATCCAAGAGGCAATTGTCTTGGATATGAGATAGGAATAGTATTTTGCTCCATAGCCCACTAGGTGGGAGAATCGGAGCTGCCACGCTGTATTTTCTACATATGGAAGTCCATAGTAGCGGTTTTGCACGTCCTTTAAGATCTCTGTGGTGTTGCGTCCCGCACCGGCCCCTTCTCCATGATATTCCTGATCCAGAGCTGAGTAAAACACTTGGAGCTGGGTCTCGCTGGCTGCAAACAAATGCTTTGACGCGCACAGCCTTCTTAGCATGTCTTCCGAGATGGGCTGGTGGGTTTGGAAATGGCGAGCAAATGTGCGCAGCACCCGAGGGTCGCTGGCAAAGTATTCCATTAGCACCGAGGGCACTTCGGCAAAGTCAGTAGAGCAACGAGTCCCTGTAACATGTTGGAATTCTGTGCGTGCTAGCATAGAGTGCATCGCATGGCCCATCTCGTGAAATAAATTGTCCACTCGAGAAGGTGAGAGCAAAGTGGGTCCCGTCCAACGTGGCTGGGCCAAACCCAGCATAACAACGACAATGGGCAACTGATATCCACCGCCGGGAAGTCGCTTGCCACCTTGAATAGTAAAGTGGCAATCCTGATTAGGCTTTCCACTCCTTTCGAAAAAGTCGCAATAAATGTAGCCCAGAAGTCCTTCATTCTCGTGAACCACAGCTAGTTTGTAGATGTCGTTAGCCCAGGACTCACCGGGCTCCATCTCTGTATTCTCCAGTCGAACGCCATACAAAGATTGCAGCAAATTATCCAGACCTTCCATACAGCCGCCTAGCGAGAAATAGGGCAGGAACTCATTGGCTTGCTCCTCCAAAGATTGACGCTTGAGTTGACTGGTGAAATACGGAGTATCCCAAATCTCGGTTAGCGCGTTTGGCTGTCTACTTTCCTTACGCTTCATTTTGGTCATTAGCGTAAAGTCGGCTTCGGCCCGCGGACGCAGTTGGTCTGAGAACTCATCAATGAATTCACGTACTAGTTCTGGACGTTCCATGGTACTGGCATTGAGAGCCCTATGGGCATAGGTCTCGAAGCCACAGCTCCGCGCTAACTCGTGGCGACAAAGCAACAGATCCTTCAGCAATTCTTCTTGGCTCTCTAGAGGTTGTAAATACAAACGATAGGCTGCCTCCCTCATCTGAACATTTTCGGCGTTAGTACAAAGGCCCGTGATGATGACATTGTCGCCGGAAGTGGGGAAACTGAAAAGCAATTGAAATAAGTTTTGCTTCGAAAGATTAATTTTGGTGTCTTACTAGTTCCTTATTGACTCTGGGACTTGTCTGCTGTGCAATATGGTTGGTTGGGAAGCGCCATTCATAAACTTCTGACCCAATTGGAGTATATAGTCGTTTAAACGAACGACGCGAAGTCTCTCCTCCTCGGGCAAATGTATTCCGCATTGTTCAAAGTCAAAGAGAAAGAGCTTGGCTACATGTTTGTCCACCTCGCTTGTAGGTAGAATGTCACCCTGCTCAACCACCTTACTTAGGGCCTGATACAAAGGTTTGTGTGTGTTCAAACTGGAAAGAAGAGATAGAGAAAGGCAGGAGATTAACACTCATTTGGCACATGGAGAAGTGGGATGACATCTTCAACACTACCTCTCAACGACTCCGCATATACTGATACACGCCTCCTCAGCAGCCTGCATATATTTGTTTTTCGGATGAGCTATCCTAATGAACTCGGCCAAATCGGCAACTTTGCACAACGAGTCGGAAAGTTCGTCAAAAATGTCGACAATTTTACGCTGCCTTTTGGGGGAGATTGCCTCCGCTATCAGTTCCTGAGTCTTGTGCTCCACATTGTCACGCAAAAGGTAAAAGCCGTCGAAAGTTCGTAACTCTGGCATGCGGAAGAGACCCACATCTTCACGGGTGAAATTTATTCGCTTTCCCGGCGGGGCATTGAAGGCAGTGGCCAGTGGTGACCATGTAGACACCAACTTTTGTTGAAAGTAATGCTGCAGCGCTGCACTCACCGTGCTTCGGCCAATTTGCAGCATCTTTTTGTATCGATCAGTCAACTACCAATTAAAATTGGATTCAACTTAATATTTATATTACATATTCGATCAGCTGTTTGCTCTTTCACCTGCACAGTGGCTTCGCTTTATTCGTTACCGCCTGATTTTATTAACTCATTAGGGTAAAACAAAAATTTGGTAGTAAAAAAATAATTTTATTAGAAAAGGACAAGGCAAAATTTATTTATTCAAACTTTTTAATTTTGCTATTAAGTTTATTGAAGCCTATCTGAAAGTTATAAAATACAAATAATCACCCTAATACGAGATGACAATTATTTGACATATGTATGTACATATACAAACAGGATAAAGATATAAGATAGATTCACGCAAAGAAATATTGATTCAAAATCATTTGTTTTATTTATTAAAAACAAATACATTTGCAGTCAAGTTATTATCGTATTTGTTAATTTATTAAAAACTGCGTGTTTAAAAGAATATGGCAGACATAGTATTTCTATGTATTGACAATAATAATTGATTTAATAATCTACTATCATTATTTCTTTAATTTATAGAAATATTATTTTAAATTAACCTATTTTTGTTTACACAAGTAAAAACATTATTTACGTCACATCATGATTTCACGAATTGGTCCACCCTAACCAGTGTTGTTATTTTTCGCCTTGCCAACTATGGTAACACTGGCCGAGATTTCTTAGCAAATTTCGGCACAAAAATAAAGTAACATTTAAATAGTAGGTTTAGTTTATTTGCTTTAATGTTTACACGCCAGATTGAATCTTTTGTTTTTTATTTCGTCAAATAAGTTTTTAAAATGGGGTTCGTCTTGTCGAAATTTCGCGTAAGTATTATGCATACAGATAGATGAATGTATTTTTGGATAGCTAATTTTTTTGAGGCCCCGCCGAAATTTGCATACATATGTACATAATTTCTAATTTTAGAAAGAAAAATCGACGCAAGTCATTTTGGAGGGACTGCAGACTCAGATCCAGGAGCTGGAGAAACATATGATCAACACCCAGGAGAAGAAACGTCGCTTCGTGGCCAACTTTGTTGGCTTCACTATTGGCGCTTACATTGTCGGCTTTGCTTTGTTTTACTTCTTCTACTTCCCGCCGACGACGCAGGGGCGCATTATGTACTTGGTGCCGCTGCTGCTCTTCCCCGTTCTGTGAGTAATGCTTAAGCGTCATCCAATTCAGTTCGATGAGGTCACAAATTGGCTAAATGTCGCTTTTCATTCTGATTGCTAGCTAATGTTGTTGTTTTAATTTTTAGCATTATATTGCTGCGGCAAATGTTTACGTGGTACTTTCAGCGCAAGCTCAACAAAAATGGCGATAAGCTCTCGCAGCTGAAGGAGAAGAAGAGCAAGATATTGGAGCAGGTCATGGACAAAGAGACTTATAAGGTAAATATATTTTTGACTTGTACTAAGAACATCGCATATTGAAATAATTTAGAAAATCGGTAGCCTTGTCAACATGGCATTTTGAAAATTGTCAAAGTTCTTAGGGCAAAAAGATAAACATATTTTGAGAACCAAGTTGACTTCGTCACATTCTTATTGGATTCTTTGTTCATCCGTTTTTGCGTATTCGATTCTTTCGCGGCATTTAAGACTACATAAATAAAATCTTATCAAATACACAATCAAATATCAAAAATACAATACGAATCCGTTGTAGGTCATTGACTTCTTTCAAATGATGTCCAAGAGATTTCTTGAACGAGCATTTTTTCTAAACCTTATCAAAAGGCTCTTGATTTTTCAAAGGGATGATATGCGGTTCAGTATCCCTGTAAAACGATAAACTCAAGTTCGAATTCTTCTCATATAAAAATCCCGTTTTCTAATTCTTGAATATTTTTCTTTAGTTTTCAAAACTCCATTCAAATGATTTTAGTTTTCTGAAAAAGTTGAACAATTTAGTTTAAAAATACTTAAAATAGATCAGTTGATTCGATATTTAGCTGTTGTTAAAAGTGTCCAAATTAAAGTCATTTTGTATTTAGGAGTAATTTGATAGTATGCAAAAAGAAAATTTAGAAATATTTGATATACACTCATGTAGATTTAGAGATGAATAGTACATCAGATTCAATAAATAAACTATGATTATACAGGTGAAATGAGGAACGTTGACGAAAACGATCACTATATTTTAAGCAAGTGAATATTTAATAAATTGATTTCTTAACTCTTTTTCGATGTCAGGTGGCCGTAAATCTCTTGGAAAGGTTCGGTGACAAGAAGCAGAGTCGGCTTACTGGCCAGTTGGCCACACAAACACGTGCTCAGAGCTTACAGTCGTTGAATCGCACATTACCCGGCACCCCGAAGCCAAGCACTCCACAGCCGGCAGCGGCATTAGCTGCCAGGCAACAGCCACAGCGTCCTCTAACACCTTACACCAGTGTCTATCGCAACGTCAACAATAATCTAAATACTAGTGCATTGTCGCTGGCTTCCTCGTCCCCACAGTTGCCATCCGGCCAAGAGCTGCGCCGGCGCACACCTTTTCCGATAACCGATGATCGATCGCGTAGTGCGCTTGATCGGTTGATGGATTTTATTGTGGGCGATACACCAAGTAATCGCTTTGGCATGATCTGCAAAGAGTGCCATGCCCATAATGGTGAGAATTGATCGTTTTGGTATACTGATGAATATCAATATGGATTCTTCTTTTGCCTCAATTATTAGGCATGCTGCCACAAGAGGAATATGAATATACCACATTTCGGTGTGCGTTTTGTAATGCGTTGAATCCGTCACGCAAGAAGCGACCAGTGGGTCCACTTATAACGGTTGACGCCGCTCCAGGATCCCTAACGCCATTGTCGGCACGTCGCAATGTGAGTTCTGACAGTGATTCATCATCCGATGAGGAGCGTACAAGTACTGGTAAGTCAAGTCCAGCAAAGCGAGTTTGTTAATCTAATTTTTCATTGCTAGTAGATAAACAGCCACTAATACGACGTGCCCTGCTGCCAGACTTACCAGCAACAGCAACGACTGAAACCGCTTCCGAGGCGAATGAAATAAACTCAACGACTGTTACAGAAATGGAGATCGATGAACAAATTGAAGAGGTGAAGCCTGAACCGGAGCCGGAGTTGGAGCCAGAGCCTGAGTCAGAGACTGTTATCAGCAAAGCTGTAGCCGAAGAATTGGCCATTAAGTAAAAAAAGCGACTTATCTTAATTTAATAGTTTAAGCAAATTTTAATCCGAATCTTGTAAGGGCACCCTAAAAAAAAGAACTAACTCACTAGCTTAAATCTACAAGAATTTGTTTTTTGGAAAATTGTTGAAATACAGATGAGTGGAATTGTAAACTGGAAATATGCAAATAATTTGTTGTTCGGACAACTTTCTTTTTACCACACCTCGACTACTGACTGCTGACTGTTGTTGAAGGAAATGGATAATTAACAAACTCAAAATGGCATAATAAACATTTAAAACATATAGCGCCGTTGTGGCAAAAAAAACAATAACAAAAAGGCAACAAAAATCGATCAGCTTACAAGCGCGAGAACAAACACATTCCCTCCTGCCCTCCCCTGCCGATCGGACAGTCTGTTCGACTGCTGGATTGAACGTGAAGCATTATTCGAACTATCAACAATTCCAATTTCGCTAGCTTTTTTTTCTTTACACATTTTCCGGGCCATTGATCAAGGCTAACGAGATCTGGCTGCAACACCAGCACGAGTGGACCAAAGTAAAGCCACCTACAAAGCCGCGCCCGCGCACATTCCTCGCCTGGCGGCGGCTGCGGCTCACAAATTATAAGAATTAAACTAAATCTGTTACACCGTTGCCAACAATTGGGCATGGTCTCTCCATTACCCACATGTGTGGTGTGTGATTGTCTATATGTATCTATGATGTGTATATAAGTACATACATATACATTTTATGTCTTTTGCTTGGCCCGGAGGGGGCTCTGATTAGCTCATAATTTGTGTGGCATTTTTCTTTTCGCCTTGTAATTGAATTTCACAACCCATAACTCTGGGGGTCTCCGATCTCTGACGTAAGTCTTGGCGCCGTTAACCGGCCAGGCTCATGCTCAAGCTCAAGCTTCCAGCCCAGGAAGTGTTGGTGCGTAAGGTGGTGCTGGCTGGCATTGACATGCGTGTGCATGTGCAAGCGAGTCTGCTGTACGTGGGTATATGTATGTATAACGGGTATTTCACTTTGTAGTCTTAGAATATTACCATATTGAACAAGTTAATGACAATGGGACTAGGGCTGGATAAATAGATAAATAAAGTGCCGACTCGAAAATGGCAACAAATTTAAAGAAAGAAATTAACCCACCACAACTTTACTGAACTTTCCTTTCACTTCACAAACATTCAAATTAGAGAAAAATTTCAAGAATTTGATTGAGTAAAACGTAAAAAGGATAAAGAACTGATTTTAAATCCAAAGTAAACGTATTTTTTTAGAATTACATTATTTACCCGATCCTTTGCAATGGTTCCGTTGTCATATTTATCAGTACACAGGATTCTAACAGTTCTGGATGGTTATTAAGACCCTTTGATAAGAAAGGAATTGGAATTACCCCTGTCCATAGGTGGGTTCCCATCAAGGATCGCAAAAGTAATGCAGTTGGAGAAAGAGCACGTTTTGAGATCTCAGATATGAGAAAATTATGATGTAAAAACTGAATACCTGTGTGCAACCCTAGTTTTTGAGAAGTTTTAGAATTGCACCTTAAGTCACCTCTCGAATGTTTGCATTGAAATCTAGTGCAAGTTCGCTGCACTGAAACCAGTTTCAGAATTTTTCCCCCGGCCCGACGTTCCCCTTTTGTCATTTGACTGTGGCTGTGACTGAATTGGTATTGGTCTTGATATGGTCGAAAACCTTCCGGGCAGGCGGCGTGTATCGTGGATGGCAACGTCAACGATATGTGGCCTGGACCTGGAGCATGGGGCATGGCAATGGACAAAACAATGACTAAAAAGTATGGTAAAGTCGAGAGTGATTCATGAAGAGAAGGCAAGGGCCGGCCGGCGGTTGTAGTACCTAGTGGAAACAAATGGCCATATGGGAGTAAGACGCCAACGCGTTTGCCAAAAGACAAAGATTTTATTTCGGTTAGAGTTTCTGAGTTTTGTGTTTTGGCCAAAATGCAAGTCGGGGGCTTAGTTCATTGCTAATGACGGCATACCTGTAACTTGATCTCTGTATAAATGTAAGTCCGTCCGCTTGCCCGATATGTCCAACCCCGTTCGATTTATTTGTTCGCGCGCTCCACAACAAAGAGCTAGAGTCTAATAATAATCTGTTGGGCCAATCAAGAAAAATATGCGCGAGATCAGTCAGCAGCAGCAGCGGCAGCAACAAAAACAACAGCAACAAATGCACTTAGAGTTGCTGTTGCTGTTGCCGTTGAAAGTGAAACCGACTGAGAGACCGATTCGACTGGGACAGAGACTCGGGTTCTAAGCACTAGCTCTAGCTTCGGTGCTATATAAGCTTGATGACTGAGCCATGGTAAAACAGTGCAGCATTGACCAGGAATCCAATTGGAAGTTTATTGCCTACGACTTTATAGTCCAATTCGGTTCAAAGGATTACCCACCCACCCAAAACCCCAACAAACATTCACACCCACACACATCCACATAGCCAAGAAGATGTTCTTCAAGTTGGTAAGTGGACACCTCATGGACTAATACACACTGATGGATAACAAACCCTTGCGTCCCGTTTTCAGCTCCTGCTCGTCTCCTGTGTGGCATTGGCTCTGGCCAAGCCACAGCATCAGCAAGCTGCTCAGTACCCAGCTGGTGTGAACCCACAGGACTGTCCCGGCTTCCCCATCTGTGATAATGCACGTTTGCACCGTTTGCACAATCCCCAGGCGCACAATCAATGGCAACCGCAGCCTCAGTGGCAGCAACCTCAGCAGCAATGGCAGCCCCAGCCTCAGTGGCAACAGCCCCAACAGCAGTGGCAGCCACAGCCTTCCTGGAATGCGGCTCCTGCTCCATCCGCTGGCGGCGACAAGTACCCAGCTGGCATCAATCCCCAGACTTGCCCCAATTATCCCTATTGCGATGTGAATGCTGGTCATGCTGGTGCACCCGTTGCTGCTCCTCCACTACCCGGCTGGACAGAGCGTCTCTATCCTGCTGGTGTTTCTCCCCATCAATGCCCCAACTTCCCCTACTGCCAATAAGCTTGGCTACCACTCCACTACCACATTCATTCCTTCTCCCATTCCCATTTAAGAACCTGTTGCAGGCTGATTAATTGAACAATCTTTTTGTGTGTTGTTGGCGACAAATAAAAGCAAAATGTTGGTCTAATAATTTGACGTTTTATTAACATTATTTTCAAAGGAGCACCTAGAAACGAAAGGTTTCGGACCTAAGTCATATGTAGCCAAATTCATCTGGCTGCAGTTCGACTTGCTCAATGAGAATCTCTGTCTAGAATGCAGACCGAACGAGTTCCGCTGCTTGGAAGAAGGAGTGGACATCGTGCGGACACCCAGCATTCACTTGCGGTTGACCCTCATTTGCAAAAGCATTTGTGAAAGTCGTTCTTGCAAAACTCCCAACTTAATTGCCGCCTTTTGGTCTAGCCAAGGTCAAGTGCAACTGGAAATTATAATTTCGCAAAACGACTGGTTAATTACATGGCCCAAACCCATGGGGAAAGGCAGACATTGCCTTCATCGTAATGTGGTACAATCGAAAAATCATTTTATTTACATATTTGTTGTTGTTTTTTTTTAATTTTATTTATGTTTTTGTACAATATTTACAGATCAGAGTGGAGGGGGAAGGGAGGTCAGATGCTTACAGCCAGCCGTGTCCATGACCATGGCTCCAGCCCTTGTGGAAATCGTGATGATCCTCGTAGACGTGATGAACTGGAATCTCCTCATGATGCACATGATGAACTGGCACCGGGATCTCCTCGTGGTGGACATGATGCACTGGCACCTCTTTGTAAATGGGCACGGGAACGTGTTTCACCACTGGCACATGGACTTTCTGGACATGATGATGGTGCACTGTGTGGACCTTGTAGGGCACATGAATTGTATGATGTTCACTAAGCAGGGGAAAGCAAACGAAAGTCAGATTAGCATTGCCAACAAGTTAAGTGGAGGACACATAATTGGCAGAAAATGTTTGTCTATTAGTTAATCGGTCGGATTGAACTCGCTGTGGACGGTTCGGTTTGGTTAGTTGGCAGGAGACCCAGACCCGGACAACAACATCAACAACAACCACAACGACAAATACAACGTCAATGTGCGGAATTTTTAATTAGGCCTTTGCAATTAAAAAAAAAAAAACATGAAATTAAATGAATTAAATGCCAATGCGCCAAGTAGTTGGCTTGTGTGAAATTCCTATGGCTAATCATTGCATGGCATTGCCAACAAATCGAAGTAAGTTCAATGGTAATTGAACTCGAATCGAATCGAGTCGAGTCGGTCGAGCCGGCTTCGTAGGTTAGGGCTTGAGTTTAAGTGCTTTGATTACTTCATTTCGCTGGTAATTGAACGAGTATTACAGCAATATAAAACCAATATCGGTTAAAAAAGCCATACGACTGCTTGTTAGAGATTATAGAGCAGTTTGCATAATGCAGACTAGACAGGAAATGTATTCCTTTACGACTGTAAGAAACCACTCACTGTTTGCCAAAGAATCCAGGACTAGGGGCGGAGTAAGCCACAGCGAACAGAGCAACAAATACCTGAAAGTAAATTAGGATTCATTAAATATTACGTAAGACACAACTCTATCTTAAAAACTAATGGCTGATAAACACGCCGAAAATCCCAAAGACAACCAAAAAGGCAGATGCGAATCTCAGACTCGAGGCCAGAACGTTGTAGAAGTAAGTCCTTTGTATTGTAATACTTTCACTTTCACAACTTAAGGCTCTACTGGACAGGATTAAAACCGATCGACGGAGAAGACTCCTTTCGGTTCGGAAGATGTCATCCGATTTGAACGAATTGCAACCGAATGGAGTCCACCGAGTAACCGATATATGTATATACACACACACACTTCATTCTGATCACGGCGTTTATCACTTTCAATTATCCTTTTGATGTATTCACTTACAAAAATGTTCAAGGCGTTCATATTTGGTTTTTCTTTTTTTGGATATCAAGGAGGGGAAATTTGTTTCTGCTGCCAATGTTGTCCACCGTTGACTGATAATCAAAGGCTGGCGACTCATCTGTTTTATACCCAATCCCAATGTAGCCAAAAGCCAATTCGCAGACCACAGACAATACGTGAGCCACACAATAGCAACAACAACAACAGAGGAGAGAAATGTTAACTCTTCGAATGCTGGCAATGTATGTAATGTTAACGGTTTTACGACTCTCTGTCTCTCTGTTGTTGCCATCACGTTAGCCCCGACGTCGTGAGAGTGGGTATCCACTGTCCAATGGTCACTACTGTCCACGCATCGGTTGCTGGAAATGTCCAACTTTGAGGTCTTACCTGACAATCGAACTTTGACTGACCCCGGATGGTGATAATGTAGTGCAGATTTTTTAAAGTCTTCTGTTTTGTCTTTTGTGTAATATAATAGCCGAATGACATAAATTTCATAATCGCAATTGTTGTCGTCTTTTTAGTCGACTTGTAGAGTCTTCTGTTGCTATTGGAGTAGTCGAGTGGTTGTGGGATGATGGCTGGGCAGGGGGGTGGAGGCGAAGATTTCCAAGTGAATGATCAAGTAGCACATATTAATATTATTTATGATTATTACTATTGAACGGATCGTTTAGCTAAGGCGGCCTTCAGAGAGACGAGACTTGTCACCAAAACCAAGAAAGAAGTGAACGTGAGG
Organism: Drosophila tropicalis; assembly: GCF_018151085.1. Classification (NCBI taxonomy): domain Eukaryota; kingdom Metazoa; phylum Arthropoda; class Insecta; order Diptera; family Drosophilidae; genus Drosophila; species Drosophila tropicalis. The sequence continues at coordinate 2,207,884 of NW_027173049.1, read as the reverse complement.
GTCGAAATTGCCTCGCTTCCTCCTCCTCCTCCTCCTCCTCCTGCTGGTCGTACTTCTTGAGTTCAAGTTCCAGTTTAAGTTTAAGTGTTTTGCCTCCTTTCTCATATCGGGCAGTAGATATCTCACTTCTTTGACGCAAAAACGACCTTGAATCGTGGTGTGGCGTTTGCTGTCCAATTAAATGGGTCATCATTAAACACAGATCACGTACGATCCAAAAACAAGTAACGGAAATTTGCAATAAAACGCATTTTGGGCAATTACTTAACAATTGCCGTAGATACGTACGTATGTATGTATAATGTATGTATGTATGTCTAATCACAACATGCATCACACGATTTGTTTTAGTTATAGATTCGTTTGGCTCTCCCAAAGACCCAAAAGAAACAAAGATGACTTCGTTTGCCCTGACATAACATCAGGCACGGGCACGGGCATGGACGTGGGCATGTTGCAATAGTGCCTAGATTCCACCTGGTAAGTGCAGGTGCAGCAGCAGCTCTTGAGCTTCAGCCAACAGACCTGAACCTGGCTCATAAAGACAGTCATATGTGAGCTATTTTTCAGTTAGGAACCTCGCCAATTGGATATCCCACCACAAATTGCCCGGTTAGGCTTGCATAATGGTTAATTTGTTTGCTTTGTGATAAATATAACATGGAGACATCGCTCCCCATGCGTGCAGCCCAGTAGCACTAAAACACAATAAGCCCGCGGGGTCTGTGGGGGACGGTCTTTGGGGTCTGGTCTGGAGATTATTATTTATTTATTTTTTTCTACTATACTTACTAACTTTCATTTTCCATGAACACCGGCTAGCGATTCCGAAATTGCCAAGCAACCGATGACGACGAATGCAAATACTTCCTGCTAGGCGGGTTTTGATTTCCACGAATGTGGAACAGACCGAATGGATTCACTTACCTCATTCCTCCTTATTCATAGCTTTCGGGACTCGGTCATTGGGGCTGTGGTGTCTGCGTCATGGTAAACATTGCTTTCCAATGCAGATGGCTGATCTCTGCATCAGCTGGTCCAAAGATTTTGATTGGACACTCTGGTGGAGGGGGAGAAACAGGCGTGAGGGGCGTGTTTAATGATCTATAACGACATCAAGTGCTTTGCTGGATATGTATTATGCATAATATGCCGATCTGCACAGACGGAGTCAATTGACTTAACATGATTGAACGCAATTCGCTAAGAGTTTTACCCAAATCGTTTATGATAAGAAGGAAATCGTTTATGATGGAAAGGAAAACCGGCTTTCCGTGGGAGACTGCTGTAATGTTCCACTGAGATTGATATTGCACGGTTGTGAGTTACTCGTAAATAAATATATCTGTCATGATCAATGCTTCTACGCAATTCCCCAAATTTTGTATTCAATTTGTCAGAAGAAATTTAACAAATTTATCGATTTCGTGTAATTTGTGGGTAAAGTTTATCAAACTAATATTAAGAACGTTTGAAAACTAAAGAAAATTGTTACATTCAGGACATCCCCAAAAATCCTTTTAGAACTCGTCATTTGAGTGATTCACATCATTTATTTTATGTTCGTATAAAAGTCATAGATTAAGAAACAAATTTTTGTCTTAACAAGAGAAAAAAATCGTTGAAATTCCATTTGTCATTCGACGCAATCCAAGGCTGGTAAATGATTTTCAGTTTTCGACTTCTATGTTGATTTTTATACCATGCACCAATAGGGTAAAATGGTATATGAAAGTCGCCAAAATGTATGTAACAGGCAGAAGTATATATATTCTTGATCAGCATTAACAACCGATAAGATCTAGCCATGTCCGTCCTTATGAACTATTACATCTCGGAGTCTTAAAGAGCTAGAGCCACCGAATTTGGTATGTAGACTCGTGTAGTACGTACAGTTATCGAGTTTATTAAAAATTTTTGCCACGCCCCCTTCCGCCCCCGCAAATTATATAAAACCAATTTTCTCAAAGACTATACTAGCTAGAGACAACGAATTCGGTGTGTATTGCAGATTAGTATCCGCGTAGATTGTGATTATTTAAAATTTTTGCCACGCCCACATCCGCCTCCAAAGTTACAAAAAAAACCGATTGCCTCCCGCAATTTTTCGACTAACGAAATCAAATTCGACAGATTAGTTAGTCTTTTTCGTTTCTGCCGATCTACCAAATTCTATTAAAATTGGACTAGAAACACGCGAAATATACGTATAAAGGTGTTTCACTAGGCGTTGGCCGTAGGCTAGTGGCGGCGCTAGAGTGCACGTGCTGTGAGTAAGATAGCAAATGCTATAATAAGACATGTAAAATACTTTAACAAACATACATTCGGTCTTCGAAATTGAAAATATTTGTTTCACCTGGTTCATGGAATACCAAAGTCGGCGAGACTTACTTCATTTCAGAATTGATCTCAGCCCTACTTTAATTTCAAGGTCGAGCTGTGATTGCAACGTTCAATTGCATGATTTTTGGGTTGCAGCATTGAATTGCTTCTGTTATTCTTGAATCGACTCCAAAATATTTTACAGAATCGCTTAAAAGAATGAATAGAATTGAACCTTTTAGCCGATTCAATAGATTTTTGCCAAATCAGTCAATATCATCCTTTACTCTATGTCAATCTAATGCTTTCAGGATAAACTTAAGGAAGTGTGCAAGCAAATTTGGGTTGCCGTCCTTTCCTCCCGAATGAGGACTTTTATTCTGATCCATCATGCATTTAAATGAGGCGAAAATTATGTATGTATTTACATTATTTGATTTTAAATGAATCCCGTTGAAAAAAAGCTATTCAGAAATTACTCGACTTGTGGATCCTGTGAAGCAGAAAAGAATATATACATATTTTATGAGGGGATCCTTCGATCTATGCTTTTTAAGTAGAGTAGAGCTAAAGTATTAAAAACAAACATTTTCAGCCTTGTTTAAAAATTAAAACTTACCCTTCCCATTATTGTGGCATTTTAAAATAAGCTTAGGTAAATAAATACAAAAAAAAATCTGTTAAAAATTAACAATTTATTATGCAGAAATTGACAAAGTTTGAAAAGAAAATGTCATAATACTGTACCGCTCAATTGAATGGCCTTGACTTTATTTTTACATTTGAACTGTTTTATCTCGATAACAACCTCTTTGATTTGGGACGTATTACATTCGGTTCCTCTTCAGACTACAAACCCATGATCATTCATTCTTGGAGCTTCAGCTTGCAGACCAGAAGTCTGGAAAGATATCATCTACATACATTTAGACCAGATACGGACGCGGGATTCCATCAGCATGTCATGTTTACCTTTGATAATATTTGCTTGTTGTCCATTTATCATACTGAATAGGTTTGACACCTTTCATTGCCTAATATAAAAAGGTTAAAATCTAAATCGAGCGATATGTAATATAGAATTCTAGCTTCATTACGGACCTCCTATTATATTGGCTGACTATATGTATATGCAATCGAAAACAAACTAAGTTTGTCTCATTGTAGATGTTAAGTGGTTTTTGTTTTTAGAATTTTAATTTTGTTAATTTACTTACTCCAAAATGTCCGAGGTAAATCAAAAATAACAATAAATTGGAAAAAAAAACTTCGCTCCCATGGATTACACAGTGAAAATTGTTTAATCTTGGATTTTAATAGGTATTAGGGTCCCAAATTTAAGTGCATTAGTCTTTAAATTTGCGGGAGATAATAGTTTTGCGAAAAGGGTGCGAAAGAGGGCGTGGTCAACGTACATACAACATACCAAACTGGGTGACTCTAGCTTTATAGTTTCCGATATGTGTTCCATAATGACGGTCGAATAGACGCACAGAATGATGGACATGACTGGAACGACCCGACTATTGTCATATATACTAAGTATCCTTGACTCATTCTGATTGATAAGTACCGATTTCCGATCGCATGAACTCGATTCAATGAAGGTCCAAACAATGTTCTTTTGGATAACAAATTGAAGTAGTGGGTTTTGAAACGTTTTGTGAATTTCGAATGGAGTCGTTTACGTGTTATCAGTTGGTGTTTTACTCTTTGCTTCCGACTTACTTACTAGCCCAAAACTGTCAATCACCTTTGACTGAAAATTTATATGCAGCATAACAGATATCGGATTGTTCAGCCAATCGATGGATTGGGGTATTACATGATGAACGAACGATTCCTGGGGACAACTCTACGCCCTCTACTCGTACATCTGCCCACTTTGATCTACACATACCATGTTTGTATGAACCAATACAAAGGTGTTTTTTCTTTCTTTCTTAGACACGCGTTGTATATTGAAATTTTCACGCTATCGAACTTAAAATCAAAGAAAAACGTGATGGTAATATTTTTGCCACTTGGCAGGCCTAAAGCGTCCGCCAAAATGCCAATCGTCTGGTGAATTTTGAATGAATTTTTTCTTTGATGCGATTTTTGATAGGGCCAAAAAGCAAAAGGCGGCGAGGGCATGCATTTTGTATACCTGTGTACGGGTGAATTTGGAGCAGCCTCCAAATGCAAACGAAAAGGCAAACGCACATTTAAAATTTGATTGTGCAACAAATATCGGCAAATCGCATTTGCAATTTGGTAATCTTTTGTTCGCTTGAAGGGGGACCGACCAGGTGTGGCGTCCGATTCTGAGCCGAATTCTCAGGTAGCTGCACCTTGAATAAATTCTTCTTAATTCCTGATATGCAAATTAGGCGGAAGACCAATACTAGGCAGGCAATGAGATCAGCTCAGTTTTTGGAGAATCGAGGAGCTGCCTCTGCTGGCGTGCTCCTCTGCTACTGCTGCTGCTGCTGCTGCCAAGCCGAGGCGCTGGAGAAGAACAGCCCCGGCCTGAATTAGACGACGCTGGCAACCATGACAAGGTCGCAGCACTTAAAGGTGTCGCCAATTATGAATCTTTGCCTTTCCCCTCTCCGCCTTTTAAATTAAACAAACTATTTTGTTTCGTTTTATATCTTCTCTTTTTTCTGTTTTTGGATTTTTCGATGTGTTTGTGAGTTTCTTGTGAAAACTTGCACTAATTAACGCTTCAGCAGCTGCCGAAATTTCAAATTTCAAGTGCAGTCCGTTAAATTTTGAATTTCATTTGGCTAACAAAGCGTAAAAGCCGTATGATTATGGCATTTCTTTCTTCAGACTTCTTGCAGGTGGTTCTAATTCGAGTGCTCCACTAAGTTCCATAAGCAAAGAACAATTCAGTGACGTGTCTAATTGCGCCAGCAATGATCCAATGACCAGACTGACTTTTCAATACCCTATCCGAAAGGGCTTCCTTATGTATACCGATTTTGAGGCATTAACTTCTTGCTGAGCTTCAGCTTCAAGGCATAAATATGTTATATCAGAATAATTTCAATGGAAAATAAAGAGATTTTATAGCAGACTTAAAAGGAACATGTGAAATTGTATGTATTATGTTTTGTATACAATAAAATAGTTCTTCATTTGGCCACTGTTGGTGCATTTCACCCAACTTCATGTAAGTCAATTCAAAGTGAATAGTTTGAAGTAGGTTTAAGGGAACGATTGGGCTGACATGGATTCCAGTTTGATGTCCAACCACCTAAAAATATGTTATTTTTTAAATGTATGTAATTCTTATATTTTCTTCTCTGTGTGATATAAACGTTCAGTAATTATACGAAGATAATTAAACGAAAGACGTTGAGAAAAAATACAACAAAGAGATTCAACAAAGTTAACAAAATAATATATAAACGCTTTTTATGCTCAGGCAGTCGTTATGGGCTAAACGATCTTTTGTTAACATTAGAATTATAAGGACATTAGTATAACTATAACAACATTTCGATTGCCTATGAAAGGATGTACTTAGATCAAGGTGAAAATCGTCTCAACCGTTTTTGTGGATAAAGGATTTATCAACTATTCACAGATTCCTAAAATTTCTAACATTCTAAACATCCAAAAGGCTTCTTAAAATTTGTATATATATTATTATTATTATAAGTATAGGATATACTTTGTATACTAGCAACCTAACTTTATTTTACAAGCACTGGCAACTAAGGCCTTCGGCTTAGACGAAAACTACATCCATACACTGGTCTGGGATTCGAACCCGGATCATCGTTGTTCAGCTGACTTAATGACTGAGCCACTTACACAACTTATCTACCGAGGACTGCAGTATATATATATATATATACATATATATAACTAGATAATGTTTCCATTTATGCAAAAATAACTAATAATAAGACACAATCTTTCAATGAGCCTTCTTTTAATAATCATTTTTGAAATATATGATTTTCAGATATTCATTAAATAACATACATTTAAATCAGATTAAAGTTATTTGATTTGATGACTTTTTAGGATTTTTGTAATTTTATTTTTTTCGAAATCTATCTTAAATGGAAGCAAATATTATCGAGGTAAACCTTTTAAAATAACAAACTGGTTTTTCCTCACTTTTGTATCTTAACTTGGGAGCACACTTCGTATTAATAATAATAGAAAGTAACTATTATTAAAAAATAAATATTAAATAAAGTCAAAATCGACTTTTAGAACATTTGGTTCTGTTCAAACTTTGACCACAGATTTGGAGATTTGGAGTCCATGACTGCTAATTACCATAAAAAATACATTGCATATTATTCCGTGTCTCAAAGACTTGAATCTCACTTTTTAGTTAATAATACAGTAGAGTTCGGATGTACATATACATCTTTAGAATGAAGTACTTAGAGTATTTCATCTTCGTTGGGTCAGAAATGTTCATCATTTCTTGTTACAATTTCATTTTTCAAAAAACAATTTTCAAGAGTCATTGCCGGACCTATTAAAGGAAATAGCGGGGCACAGACGAAGAAGAGAGTAAGCAAGTAAGCGCCATCACCTGAGCCAGAGACCCCCGATTCCAATTCCAAATCCATCCCCATTCCATTCCCATTTCCAGTCTCAAGTGGGAGCAGCACCATGGGTAATGCTAATGATGATAATGATAATGATGATGACGATCTGCAGAGCCTCTCGCACTAAACAAATGAGGTGAACCGGCGGGTGGAGGGTGGAGTATGGAGCCATGGAGTGTGGCGATGCCTTTTTTGTTGACGCTTCTGCTCGAGCCGATGCTTTGTTGCCGTCGACGCCGATGCTAACGTTGATGCCGACGCCAACGCCGACGCTAAAGCAGACGCCGGCGCGGCGTTGCTTTCTGCTCTTTCGATGAGTTTCGAATACAACTAAATCAGAATATTTTTATTCAGTTTCAATTGTTTAGCGAGTGCGGATCGGAGATCGTAGAGAGTCGCTAGTGAAACCAAACGAGACGTAACGAGCTAAAAACAAAATTCAAAACGAAAATCACGAAAATAGAAAATAAAATAAAATAAAGAATAAAAGAAAAAGCACCAACAGAAATCAAGTGAAATTCGTGTGGGTGAGAAGGTGTGAGAGCGAAGCGATAGTTGACAGAACTTTCTTGTCATTAGCCCCGAAAAAAGAATAAACAAGAATTCGCAAGTGTCAAAGCGAAACGACTTCCGTTTTGTTGATTTACCGTTAGCTGGCATTTTCCCCGGCTACTCGAGTCGCCAAGCGTTGAGACGAAGAAGAAGAAGCTTAAGAAAGACGAAAGTTCTAGTTTATTAATACTTCTGACTTCACTCAAAAGAATCCCAACCGCCATTAATCATGCGAATGTGAATATTCTTTCTCGAGCCGACATAAAACCCAAATTAATTGCCATACTAAAAGACAATTAAAAATTTTATATATTTGCTTTGTTTTTTTTTCATAATTTGCTTTTTCGGTTTTTCGATTTTACATTTGGCAATGAGTTGGCCAATTGTTAGATTTACGCATTGCTGAGCACTTTGTCATTAGAATTTTGTACATACATATAAATTTTTAATTATTGAGCCAAGTTAAATAGTTGGACAAAAGGTCAGGAGCCCAGACGCCCTCTGGCGTCATCATAGCTGGAGTCAAGGAAGTGATGGAGTTGGAGTTAGAGTCAGAGAAAGAGACAGTTGATAGGGCGCGCTTGGCTGCCCAGGCCAGGTTATTGACACTATCTCCCTCTCTCTCTCTCTATATCTCTCTCTCTCTCTCTCTCTCTCTGCCTCTATCTCTGTTTATCTAGCTATATTTCTTAGCTTCTTCCGCAGCGTGTGGGCATAAAACTAAAAGAAGCTGGAACTTATCCCATACTCAGCTTCTTAATGATCTGCATATTTTGGCAATATAATTAACGGTGAAAAGAATGTGAAAAGTAGCGAAACGTAACGCCGCGAAAGCCAACAGCAGCAACAACAACAACAACATCAGCAATCAACAAGAAAAAGCTAACCGAAACAGAAGTAGCAATAAACAAAACATACAGAAGAAAGAAGAAATGAAGCGCACTGGCACGCGAATGCGAATGTAAAGAAAGGGGCGCCACATACCCCAATAGCAGAAGGTTTCTACGCGCCTCACATTGGCGGCTCTCGTTCAGTTACCAAACTCTCGTCTATCCCAACAGTTGCTCCAACTCCAAGTCTTACACAAGAAGCAAGTAAACGGAAAATGTAAAAGAAAGGGAAGTGCATTACATTAGATAGAGAAATAGCAGAAAGCAATTACAACAGAGTGTCAAAAAGGAAATTGTTTCTCTAGTGGAAATCACAAGCCAAGCAAAAACATGCCTGCTATAATCGAAAGAAAGCGTATTCAGCGGATTTTATACTGGCTTTGCGCAGTGCACATGATCATCGATCTCGATCCTATAGCAGCTCTAACAGTGGATAATCAGCTGGTATCAGCCCGCAATGGTAAGTGTGTAGACACGATCTGAAAGCTGATCTCACATTTGATAATTAAACCTAGACATTTCTCCTTAAAAAATAAACACAATTCTGAAAAGATCTTGTTAATATCTTAAATGTCAAAGAAGAAGACTTTTCTAGCTCCATAAACTAGTGTACAATAAGTTCTTGATCAGCTTGAGAAGCCGAGTCGATATAGCTCTCTCCTTCTGTTCGTCTGTACATATTAACTTTACACCCTTAACTTTGTTATCTAGTTTAACAACTCATCGGATCGGACCAATATAACATATAGCTGTCATAGAAGCCATCGATTAAACTTTATTGACGAAATTTCAGTAGAAATATGTAGAAGGATCTTATTAAGCTAGGCTTAGGGACAAATTTCCCATAATATATGTAGACAAACCGCTTAAAATATTTAGAAAACGAAAGTTGCTCAAAAAAATTAATTAAAGGAATTCAAATGGCTGGCTCTACAAGGGTATATAAACTTCGATGCAGCCATAGAAAGCTTTTCCAAAGGACAACCAGAAAATTTGATCGTTGATTTGCAGGACGCGAAGGTATACATAATTTGTTGGCTTGGTCAAAATCAATAGATGGTCACTAGTTAGAGAAATTTGTTATTATAGATTATTCACGCCAAATCATCTCCAAAACGTCATTCAGCCTTCTTGGGCACTCAGGTGTCCGCTCATCGGTCAATCTCTGGACTTAAGGACAGTTCCAGTAATCATTAAAAATGATGAATACAAATTTCTTGTTTTAAGTCTAAACTACAAGGATCCACCCTTAGGGTCTACCTCAATCCAAAACCATTTTCGAAGTCTCTGTTTAAACATGAGGCACCAAAAATAGATTCTCCGGATCAATAAGGATTCGACTCAATCCAGAGACTTAATTGCATATCCAAATAATTGGAATTGTTATAAAAATGAAATAATTTAAGTAATGTAAACCATAAATAGAGATAAATATGGAAAAATTCAACTGAATGAGATTCTTAGAATAATTATTCCTTGATTTTGTTTCATATTGCTTCTATTTTATCATTTCGGTTATAAAATAGTTGAATTCAAATTTAAAAATTAACTAAAAAGGAGTGAAAGCTACTTGATTATCTGTTACCTGTATTATTTTTTGATGAACATTTTATTAAATATTAGATTAGTTTATGTACTTTATTTAACGATTTACTGCTCATCCAAGTTTGGTTCTTTCTGAACTCCCAAAAATAGTTACTTGTTCTTGTATCTTTTAATTCTTTTTATTTGTTTCAAATAAGATTTCTTTGTTTATTTCTTTGTTGGTTTGAGTATAAAAGCTAGTAAAAGCAAAAGCGAAAGTTTATTGAGTCTGAAGACAGTGAAATGAATTTCTAAATGGATCATGGATCGGCAAATCCACAAATATTCATCATCATCGTCTTGATGATAATCGTGCTCGAGAGCCAATCCATCAAGCATAACTTACTCCACCAACACAGAAACACAGAACCGGCAACACCACAAACCTTTGCTTTGTCATCTGTTGACCTTTCTGAATAATTCATAGGCTAAATACAAAAACCCTCTGAGCCACACACGGGTTAATTGGCAGTCAGTTGCGTCCCAGCGGCACGCAAAGTTAATAAACACAAAAGTACAAAAAAACTAGAATTCTAATTTAAATAAAGAACAAAGCCAAAATAAGAGACGGACAGACACAATTGGCAAGTGCAGAGCTAATAAAACTAACCTACCGTACCCAGTCCCAGGCATAGACTGTGGGGCAGAGAGTTGGCCTTGAAAGTGCAAGTGGAACTGGTACTCGGATGGATGGGATGATGTAATTCTAGCCAGCCAGTAGCCCCCATCGTCCTATCTTCTTCATAGACTGATTGCTGGCAATGTTTGATCTTTCGTCTGGCATTTAATATGGAAATTGATTATTTCTTCTTTCATTGCAGACTGCTTCGAACGAATCGCTTTGGAGGCAATGCTGCCATTTGAGAAGACCTTCCGCACCGAAGACACCAACTCATTGAAGATGTGCAAGGAGAAGTGCCTGCAGGCGGGCGAGAAGTGTCAGTCCATCTCTTTTGGGTGAGTTGTTGGTGTTGTTGCTTTTGCTGTCAAACGATTACCCAATCTCGAAACTGAATCGACAATCTTCTGTGTACTTTTCGGTACAGTGTGCATCGACGCGGAAACGGCACATGTCAGTTGTCGTCGGAGCAGTATGGCAATGGCAACGGCAACGGAGGCAGTAGTGGGCGGCCTGGTGGCGTTATTTTCGATCCCGACTTTGATTTGTACACGCGCAAAACGAATTGCTTTGATTTGAGCGACAATTCGATTGCCCATCCCGATCCGGGACCGAGTCCAATTAGTCCGGGACCAACGCCAGTGAACTTACCCAATCGACCGCTAGATGTCGGAAACACCCCAGTCTTGGTGGTGAATCCCACTCCACACACCGACGGCTCACTGCCCCCACCTCCGCCGCCGCCAGCTTCAGCGGGCAGCGTGGGCGATCGTTTGTATTTCTCGCATGACATCTATCCACTTTACAAATACCCCATGCTCTATGAGCCCAACTATCCGGCTCCCAATGAGGATGTCTACATACCAGGCGGCTATGCGGCCAATGCCCCCGAGGTGGAAGATCGCTACAGGCCCCACTTTGCTCCTCTGGATGATGAAAGTGTCAGGCCAACACCACACAGTCCTCCGCGACCTATTTTCGGTTTGGGCTACGGTAATGGTTACAGTTATGGCACCCCGGAAAGATATACTCCCCCCACTACTATGCGACCAGCGGATGAGAGAGCTAGCTATGCATCGCCCAGGCCACCGCTGCCACGTCCTATCAATGATTATCCTCCACCAGCCCGTCCAACCAATGATTATCCGCCGCCCAGGCCCTACGACAGCTCGACACCTACCTCGTATGGACCAAGACCGAGTCCCAGCTACGAACCCAGGCCGGACTATATCAATCGACCCGATCCGCCTCTGCACGGCGACGGTTATGGCATGACACGCCCTCTGCCTCAGATGCCGCCCCGTGACGATTATGTTCGTCGCAATGGCAGCGAGATGCGACCAGGCGATGGTTATGACGATGACAAATCGATAGCCACCTATTTCAATCCCGATGATTATATGCACGGCAACAGAAGTAAGTACACATGAAATGGGAATTAGAATGAAGAGTCCTTACGAGGGGAGAAAGATATCCTTATATGGAGTCAAATCTGTCATTCAGTCTCGAGAAAAATCTAGACTCAATGGAGATTAAATCCGAGCTATGTTGGCTGTTGATAAGATATTTTGGTTTCATAGCCAAACTTAGTGTGGATTATTTAATAGATGATATCAGAGAATTCATTAGCCATCGAAACACACTATATAAAAGTTAGATTCCTTATAGCTAAGTCCTATAAATGACTCATCGTAATGACTTATCGATCTTAGTAAGTTTTTGGTTAAAAAATTGGTAAAGTTTCAGATTGTAATTGAAAATCTTTAGTTTAGTTAGTGGCACTAAGTTTAAATATACCGTTTTTGTCTCTATTTGTAGTCTTTAGAGAGTAAATTAAATTTATTGCTTTCAGAGCGTCCTAGCGACCGGGATCGGGATCATCTGGGTTATCCGATGGAAGAAATGAAAGGTAAGTAGATAACAGTTTTCCTCCTCGCCCAGTTGCTCCTTCTCCTGCATATCTCTCCCCCTCTCTTCCTCTGACTAATTCTTTGGATTCGATAACCAGCCTATGACACGGGTCACTTGGGTTTACATACTACATACAATGCCATAAAAACAAATAACTAAAATCTAGAATTAAAAACCTGACACACAATTAAAACTCATTACAAGCTCGCACACACACACACATATAAATATGCATACACACACACCGATTCAGACAGTTGACCCACATTCTTTGGCTTTTGATTTTGCGTAACAAAACTAAAACCTAAAACCATTGGGTCTGGTCATAATGCCCGTCATCCGTTTGGTGGGTCGTGGGTACGGTGGGTGGGTGGCTTGCATGTGGCCAATACTAAAAAGCTCGCATAATGTATTACAAGCAGAATAATGCGGGGTCAGAGCTTTGATAAATTGCAAATATCAAAACAAAATCTGGGTTATCAATGCGGTGTTTTGGGCAATTAATCAATTGAAATCGACGGAGTTTGGAGTTTTCAATTCGAAAAACCACCCACTGATTAGGCTAGGTGGTTTTATGAAGCGGAAAACTGACAGTTTATAAATTTCCCATTGGTAGATCCAGTGCCCCATGCTCACCATGATCTCATCTCATCCCAAGGCAAGGGAAAAAGAACATGAAGATTTATTACATTTCTAAAACAAAAATTACCCAGCCAGTTAGTTCATCAAAGAGCAATTTGTATTTTGATTTTGACTCAACTTCCTTTTATATGACTTTTGTTGTTTGAGCTCTCCAAGTGTGACGAGAGTACATGAACTCCCCCAGGTGACATAAGCCCAGCAAGAATCCCAAGTTCAACTGGCAGATTCGGAGATTTACTATGGGACAGTTGACATGTTGATGATGATGTTAATGAAGTTGATGATGATGTTCATGTTGTCGTCGCAATTAATTTGTGACTTGGCGTGTGTGCACCTTGTTTAGTTAGTAAGTTAGTTAGTTGGATTAGTTCGTTAACGTAATTTTCGGATTTACCAGGCGTGGGACAGATTGCCACCGACACTTGGACGATAAGAATACGCAAAGCGGAAGCGTTATACAAAGGTTTCAACTGCGTTGTTCTTTTTCTTATGGAATTGTGCAAGAGCCCAGAACACGATGGTGCACTTGACTGGGCGGCGCTCCCAGAAGGCAGCACTCATTGTATGCAAATCTTAGCATAGCCGAAAAAACGTACAGCAGATGCAGAAACGAATGCTGCAAAAACCACCCACAATGCACTGACAGTAGTGACATTGGTTCAGAAACGGAAATGCGCTCAAGTCTCTGTTGTTTTTCCTCATTCAGCTAGTTCGTTAGGTGCAAGATGATCGATGGTCCCAACTGACATTTCTTGTGATCGTACCTGTAGATCGTACGAATAAGTCAATTATCTTTCCTCCAAATGACTTTCCGATTTATTCAACTTAGTTCGGGAGTAAAACTAAGTTAAAACTTGTCATCAGTTCTCTGAAAACAATTTAGTTTGAGTGACCTAGCCTCGTCAGTCAACAGAAAAACAAAAATAGTTTACTAGGGCAAAGACTTAAGCCACGAACCTGAATTAATTTAGCCATTTAAATGGAATTCTTGTAGTCAGACAATAGTTTTTTGAGAGCTAATTAAACACCTTGCTCTCGTTGTAATTATATGATGCGAGTTATGATGTTATGATGGCATCCTTGGGTGAATGGCAACGCTTGGTTAACTTTGTGCATCTCATCTCGATCTCGGAATCTGTTGGCGATACCTGATACTCGCAGATAGGCACGAACTGCTGCCGAAAAATTGTTCATTAATAAAAACAATGCCCAGTCAAGGCAAAAACAGAAACAAGCCCCAGCCACAACATCATCTTCGGAGAATTGTAGAAAAGTGAGCGAAAAGCTCTCTGGCCAAAGCAGAGCTTTGAAAACAGCGCGCGGTTTTCTAATATCGTATAAAACCGCAAGCTTGACCACATCCACAATTCATTCGCCATTAGAATCGCCCACCTAGCGTGTCGGGGCTCGGAATTCGTTCTCGCGATCGTGCTCAACCGTAAGAGAAAGAGAGATAGTGAATCCTGAAATGACATGACCTAACCCCCTAAAAACTCCAAAGTTGACATTCAAAATATTCAAATTTAAATCGAGTGCACGGATTACGTAATTAGTGAAATTCATATTAAAACGAAAATCATTCATTTAGTGCTTGGCTGAGTTTTCGTGATAGGTGATTCCAATGTGGTTTCAGGGGTTCTATATGTGCTTAATAAGCTGGATCCTCAATGCCAGCCAGATTCAAGCCAAATTCGTAAGTCCTACGAGACATAGTGATATAACTAGTACAATTATCATTGTGGAGGATGCCAAAGGTAAGGGGTTTGGAGAAGTGGGGTGCCGAAAACGGGGTGACTCCCCTAATTCGGTCAAATACCTTTCTTTGACTGGGTTTCGCTTGGTCTCGGTCGTGGGTGTAAAGTAATTTGCATAATTTTTATAAGCGTTCTTGAGGCAAAGAAGAACTGACTACGACGACAAAGCAATTTTCCAGTCCGAGATAATCTTTTGGCGAAGGCTGATGTACTTGGACTGGAAACATGACTCGAACATAATTTACTGAAAACACTAAGCGGATGTGCCGCAATCCCAGCCCGATCTTTGGTTCTGGCTGCGCATCAGTGATTTTCAGAGTTTTGTTTCGGTTTATTTTCTTTACCACTGTTGCTTCTTCTTTTACTCTCTTTGGCAATTGCCAAAGCACACAGCATCATCGTCATTATCATCATCATCATCAGCATCATCATCATCAGCATCATCATCATCAGCATCATGACATTATCTTTTGCTTTTACTCCTTCCCTATATTTCAGCGTGCTTTCGTCGAGTATTGGCCGGCAAGCGCATAGCTCCCCAATGGGTACGTCGTTCCATCTCCTGTGAGCGGGTGGAGGAATGTATGAGGGAGTGCGGTCATGAGAAGCGTTTCATGTGCGAGGGCTTTAACTATCGGCTGGATCCGTCAGGGCATGGTCAAGGAGATTGTGAATTGATCGAGATCCCATTGTCGCAAATGGATCTGTATTCCAGTCCTAACCGTAGAGATACAAATTTGTTAAGGCACCCAGATTACGATTACTACGAAAGAGATCGCAATGCCCCAAGCAGTTGCCGCAGGAATGCGTGTCAGGATTGTTCAAAAGGACCACTTAGCAGCCCAGCGATATACTTTAAGCCGAGCAATGGCCCAGGACCGAGTTCCAGTGGTTACGGCGACAGAGATCATGATCGTGAGCGAGATCGATATCGCCCGTCCATCAGCACAGCCGTAGATCATTATCGTGGTCCACCGGGTCTTCCTCCTCACCCTCCGCCGAGTGGATCTTACGAGCATCGGCCTTTCTCCTCTCACAGCTCCACGTCGTCTGCATCTGGGAGCTCCTCTTCCTATGAGTTCTCCTCGCATAGTTCAGGCTACTTTGGGCACACATCACCCAGCAGTTATGGGGATCACTCTTCTGGTTCTCGCCCAGATTATCCAGATCGCTACAGACCAGATCGCTGGGAAACATTACCTAGCAGCTCTGGCTATGATAGCTCGCCGTCCTATAGGCCTTCACCTCCAAGGCCCGAAACCGATCGCATTGACAAATATAGACCACCGTATAGACCTGGCGCCGACTACTCGCCCTATCGACCGCCCGAGCCTAGTCGTCCTGTTCATAACTACTTGGATCGCGATGGTCCAGCTCCACCACCTGGCCCCGGCTCTGGTCTTGGGCCATACAAGAATCCAAACAAGTTTGTTCCCTATTTAATTGGTGGTGAGGACAACTGGGGCCATTATGGCGGCAGTTATGGTGGCAGCAACAGCAAGCACACCTCTTATTGGGGCCTCAGTGAGTCGCAAAGACGTAAGGATCAGCATGAATTCAATTACTTTGAATTGGGTCCGCCCCGTCGCGAACCACCACGGGAATCGAATTCGGTGTTGAGCTATCCTGGTTCCGGGTATGAAGATGACTATCCCAGAAGGCGGAATGACTACAGGCAACAATGGACACGTCGTCCAGGACCGGATGGTAAGTGGCACTCGAATGTTTGTTCAGGTCCAGTTACTATAGCCGCTTTTACCCAATTCAGAGTGCTCGGCCAAGACGAGTGAGGGTTTCCGGTTGCATAAGACCGCCGTGAAGCATGCCTACAACGTTCCCACTCTCACCGAATGCGAACGTCTGTGCTCCGATCAACGCCCAAGTTTTATTTGCCATACATTCAGCTATCGCTATAATCAGGCGGGTCGGGATAACTGCATGCTCTGTGACAGGCCCATCAATATGTTGGACTATTATGTCGACATAGAGCCGGATCGAGACTATGACATTTATTCGATGGCAGATGATATGGACGTGTGCAGGTCACCACCTCGTCGTAGCGACGGACCACATAGCCCAACCACAACGGCACTTTCTGATCCTCGAAATGCACGTAAGTCTGGTGAAGACCTGTCACTTCAAATTATTCAGCATACCCTCATATACCGTTTCCGTAGAGTGCTTCTTCCGCGCCATTGATGCCACGCGGTTCTTTAAGTCGATTGTAAGAGATTCCCTTACCGTTCGCAACGTTGGAGAGTGCGAAATGGAGTGCATCCGCTCCACGAAGTTCACGTGTCGCGCATTCGCCTTTCGGTATGGTCAACAACGTCACGCTGGCATCATTGACAATTGCCAGTTAAGCGATTGGCCTGTCAGAGATATGGATAAGGAGCGTCACTTGATTCTAGATGCTGCCTTTGACATCTTTGAGCGCGCCAGCTATGGACATGGCTGTGAAATTCAACCCATTGTCGACGAGAAGCACAAAAAGTGTAAGTAGAATAGCAGTTGCCCGCTTTTAACTACAAAGTCTTCCTTCTAGTGTGCTATCTGGGCTATGGTTCACCAGCCAGATTACTGCCTCAGGCCATTAAAAAGGTCATATCCGTACCTTCGGAGATGGCGTGTAAAAAAGAATGTATTCGTTTCAGGGAGACGACTCCGTTCAAGTGCTATGCCTTTAGCTATGGGTAAGATTAAATCATACGGATTAACAGCATTCAATTAATCGGTTTTTTTTAAGATCCCATGCCAGCTCATTTAACTGCGAACTCTCGGATCTCGATCAGACCGAACTCAAACAGGATGTTCATTACACGCACACCAAGGAGCGTGATTTCTGGCTCTTTGCCTGGAATCCTTTCGATTGGACTTGCCGCGATAAAGTCAACACGATTGGTGGATCGCGCGTAAACAACGATCGCCGCATGGACATATTCCGGGAACCTGGTAAACTGAAACTCTTAACCTGTTGCACCTCCATCCATGTGTAAATAGCCTGGGAGCAAGGAGTTACCCCAACGTAGTTTTAATTGAAATTATAGCATGTAAATAACGATTACTAAACATGTACAGCTAATCCCTATCAAATCAAAAAACGAATCCAAATGGCTTTGCCCCACCTCCTAGTACTAACCCGAACCCCAACCGTTCTTGTATGTAACAATTCTGTGGCGCATGTTCCTTATTAGGAGCCCAGCAAGCAAATCAAAGTTTTAAATTCCATTTCTCACACTCGCAACGAAAAAGGCGACGTAGCCTGGCGCCATTATTCAGTATCCGGGAAGCCATGTAGACGCAGCAGTCCCTGTGAGAAGAATCTGATAACTGGCTTCTATTCCTGCGAGACGGACGGCTCTGAAGTGGGCTCCTGGGACTACTGCTGTAAGGCAGATCACCCCTGTGGCTACAGTCGAGGCTTCGATTACCCCTGGTGAGTATTTGACTCTCCAAGTGAACCTTTTTGCCATGCCCTAATCACTTTGATTCGATTGCAATAGGTGCTTCGTGGGAGACGAGCCCGATCAGTGGCGCAAGTGCAGTGATCGGTATTATCCCGATAAGAATAGCACAGTGTCCTCCACCCATTCTCACTTCAGCAAAGAGAAGCGCCCGCATCAGCCGGCCACGGCAGCCAGCAGTGAATACAGCCAGCATCCACCTCGACCCGGTGGTCTGCAGAGTCTCAGTGACTTTGCCGCCGCTCGCCTTTGGCCCGTCACTTATCTGTATAGCGAGGGCCCGCCAAATGCCACGGAGTTTAGTAATTTCGTCGATTGCAATAAGGAATCGTGTTAGCATTTACGTCGCACCCCCCAAAATGTACCCATCTACCCATTCCCTCCCACTTACAATTAGAGTTTTAAGTATGTATGTATGTAGCCCAGGCGAAGCGAAGCGAGCAATGTTCCGTTCCCAGCGTGATTATCAATGAGATTGTCATCGTCGTTGTAAAATTAAAATACAAATTTAATTAACTTATTAAGTATTAATTTTCCAGGCACTTTAATTTTAATAACAGCTTCCAGTTCGCGTGCAGGCGATCAATCTTTTTTACACTTACATATATCGTAAAAAAATACCTATAAGTTGCAAGTGTACAAAATGTATTGCAATGCATAAGTACGCGAATTAAATAAATAAAGTAGTTAAATAGTAGTTTAAATTTTTACTTACCTGCAACTGGATCCACTATCACTCGGCACAAGCTTCAACTAGTTGGGAATTACAAGCACGAGAAGATAATAGCGAGTTCCGTTTCCAACGTCCAATAACAGCTCCTACAGGCCGACTGGAGATTACTTTAGAAGATTACTTTAAAATCTGATTATTATAGTTTTGGGTCAAAAAGGATTTCTGTTTTGGGAATTTTCGTTAGTACAGTTGCTAGAAGAATTGGTCAATAACTTTTCGAGTTTCGTGAAGTCCTTTATATCCAACGAAATTGCTACTTCTAATGCAAAATCTTTTCAAACGGCTGCCCACCCCCCTAGAGAGGAATGTTTTAAGTATGTATATTTATAGAAGACTCTGATCACTTTACGGGGAATAGAAGGTTGTAATCAGATCAGAGGACCCTAAAAGGTTCGTGCAAGGCATAGTTAGAAGAACAACGACTAAGGGTTAAAGGTATAACAAGATTTCTATTTCTTCTAAATGGATCTCGGATCATGTTTGTTAGTTTTTCCTGACATAAACGAAATATTTTAGAAAGCTCAAATGTAATCTTCATTCCTTTCACTAACTTACTTTTCTAAAAGATTATGGTGCGCTGGGTTCGAATCCAAGCTCCAAATGTTTGAAATGGTTCAGATTTAGGGGCTACCTTAATCCTTATTTACTGTATAACTGCATTCTACAAACGCCATCATGTTTTTTAAACTACCTCGTCCACTAATATATAGAGTGCCGAAAACGATTATAGGGATAATATTTTGACATTTATTTTTTGTAGGATTGGCATTACCTTGAGCAATAACTTCCTCCCTGGATATTGTTATCTAATGTTTGGACGGTCATTGGTGAAATTGTACATCGAAAATACATATATGTATGTATACGCTCCGATGCAGCGAATCTGCAAAGGGGCCATGGAAATCAAATCCCGTCACTCATTGACTTTGTCAAGCAGTGGCAAAAAACTAAAGTTACACAGATACATATGTATGTCCAATGAACCGAAAGGTATTATATTGGCCTTTTTGAGCGGCAAGTTATCAAAATCAAAAACCTGGTCATTTTTAACAGTGAAAATATCAAAGAAGTTAAATTCGGCTATGCCGAAGTTTATATACCCTTGCAGTCCTTGACAATAATAATTTCACATGTTCAAAATTTGTTTTCTGCAACTCAATTCATTAATATACAAACAAAACAATTTTACTCTTCATACTTTGTACAATTTGTTCTTCTTCTTCCCTCATTCCCTAAGCAAAGCAACGCACGCATACACATACAGTTTATGTAGCGTTGCGTCTGTGTGTGTATGCATGTGCTCTGTTGATTTGATGATGACGTAGTAGGCAGCAAGCAGAGCTGCCGGCAGCGATTGAACCGATTTATATAGACTGTAACTTGTGTTCTATTTATCCGATCAGGGTCAAATTTTGGGATCTGAGATTTTATATCAAATTCTATTATATTGGTAAATTTCATGGGGATACTCCAATTTTTGCAAAAATTTTTGTTCCAGAGTTATATGATATAGTAGTCCGATCCCAAAGATTTTCATACTTTATCTCACCCGGGTAAAAAAAAGCTCCCAAAAAAAATTTCATCCCGATAGCTCTTAAGATGGCTGAGTAAAACGCGTACGCACCGACGGACAGACGGACAGACGGACATGGCTATATCGACTTAGCTTCTCATGCTGATCAAGAATATATATACTTTATGGGGTCGGAAACGTCTCCTTCTGTGCGTTACAAACATCTGACCAATTTTATAATACCCTCTGCAAGGGTATAAAAAATGTATTAAAAAGATTGTAAATTTTTTGAACCGTTATAGTACCTACACATTGATTGGTAACAATAATGATTGGTAACTTTGGTCAAGAACTTTGTTTGAATTCATTTGTTGTACAGCAACAGTGCTTATCATATTTTCAACCCACCCAGAAACTTCAACTATGAAACAATTTTAACAACATTTATAAGGTTTTTTAAAAATAAATTTCCGCAACGGTTTCGGATTTTTTTGACCAAAACATGAAATTGGGCTTTAATTTTAATACAGCAAATGGATGCTTTTTTTCCTTGTTTTTACTTCTTATTAAGAAATTGTTATTGAATCCTGAATTTTAAGTAAAAAAGTTGTTTTTCATTAATAACTTAAATATTGAACTACTCATTTTTGAAGAGTTTGAAAGAAAAATTTTCAACCGTTGTGTTTTTATACCCTTGCAGAGGGTATTATAAAATTGGTCAGATGTTTGTAACGCAGAGAAGGAGACGTTTCCGACCCCATAAAGTATATATATTCTTGATCAGCATGAGAAGCTAAGTCGATATAGCCATGTCCGTCTGTCCGTCGGTGCGTACGCGTTTTACTCAGCCATCTTAAGAGCTATCGGGATGAAATTTTTTTTGGGAGCTTTTTTTTACCCGGGTGAGATAAAGTATGAAAATCTTTGGGATCGGACTACTATATCATATAGCTCTGGAACAAAAATTTTTGCAAAAATTGGAGTATCCCCATGAAATTTACCAATATAATAGAATTTGATATAAAATCTCAGATCCCAAAATTTGACCCTGATCGGATAAATAGAACACAAGTTACAGTCTATATAAATCGGTTCAATCGCTGCCGGCAGCTCTGCTTGCTGCCTACTACGTCACCATCTGTTAACAGAGCACATGCATACACACACAGACGCAACGCTACATAAACTGTATGTGTATGCGTGCGTTGCTTTGCTTAGGGAATGAGGGAAGAAGAAGAACAAATTGTACATAGTATGAAGAGTAAAATTGTTTTGTTTGTATATTAATGAATTGAGTTGCAGAAAAAAAATTTTGAACATGTGAAATTATTATTGTCAAGGACTGCAAGGGTATATAAACTTCGGCATAGCCGAATTTAACTTCTTTGATATTTTTCGCTTAAAAGTGGGTTATAAATATGATAAGCACTGTAGTTTATCTCCTAACACCCGGAATACTAATACCGATGAGGCAAGTTTCTAGTTACTCATAGCAGATTGGTTGTTCAATTCCTGGCGGCATATTTTCTAAATTTGATGCATGGTATTAGAGGTGGGCATGGGGTTGGGTGCGGGCGGGTGTGGGTTAGGACGTTCAACCCGAAAAACCCGAAAATAAATTTGGATACATAAAAACGGAATCGTTAGATATTTAAATATTTTTCTTTCTCAACTTCGTGTACACTTCGATAGTCGATAGTGATAATCGATTATCATTACCAATACATATACATACATATATGCTTTATGGTATGAAAAACTAAAAAAACAATGTATAATTTAAATATTCGATTCAAATGTTATAGAACAATTAAAGAAAAAAAAACTTTAAATTCTTTGGAATTGCGTTTTCAGCCAACATCAGTACATTTAGCTGGATTATTTTTAAATCCTCCATTCAAAGAATTCAGGTAAAACCTGAAGAAAAAAAATCATGTTTTGGAGACCGTCAAAAGGCTGATGAATGAAATTTATGAAATCACAAGCGACACAGATGACGACTCAAAAAATAGCAATAATAAATTTCAAGAATATTTCGACAAAAATCAACCAAAAAAAATGAAACT
Source organism: Drosophila tropicalis (assembly GCF_018151085.1). Lineage (NCBI taxonomy): Eukaryota > Metazoa > Arthropoda > Insecta > Diptera > Drosophilidae > Drosophila > Drosophila tropicalis. The sequence continues at coordinate 2,185,266 of NW_027173049.1, read as the reverse complement.
TGACAAAAATCCTATAGATTTAGAAATTGATAAATATTTTGCCACAACTACTCGTTCAAACATGCCAATTTTAGATTTTTGGAAACAGGCAACTGACTTGAAATTATTGCAACTGGTGGCCAAACAAATATTATGCATACCTGTAAGCTCTGCCACAAGCGAAATTATTTTCATCGTCGGGGAAAATATTAAATGAAAGGCGCACAAGATTGTCAAGCGCAAATCTCGATATGTTACTTTTTCTTTACAAAAATATGTAATTTAAATTTGGATTTTTTCATACCTATTAATCCTTTATAAAAAAATGTAATTTAAGTGCTGTTTTGAAGAAAACAAAGGAATTAAATTAAAATTAAATTAAAATTTTTTTTTATTTTTTTTTTCGGGCGAGCGGGTTGGGTTTGGGTTACACAATTTTTTTAGCTTTCGGGTACGGGTAAAATTTTCCTCTTCGGCCATTGGGCTGGGTCGGGTTGGGTTGAAAATTTCGGCCCATGCCCACCTACATGGTATACCAAAGTCGACGCTTAAAGTTACTTTCTTCGTTTTTTAAACAAGCTAAAGCTCTACTTCAAAGCTTACCATTAAGCTTTTATATATTAATGAAGACATCCCGTAATCGGCGATCATTTGTCAAACGAATCTAGTGAAGTGAACATTACGAACCCCAACAATTTAATTAAAAAACTATGAAAAAATAATAATTACTTTAAATGCAAGAGTCAAAGTTTTAAAAGTTAAAAAAATTGTGATATTTCCTTACCCAAACACGATATTTTAACCTTTAAGTTGCGGTACCCGGCAACTGAAATCTACACCTTGATGTGACACTATTAAGAGCTATACTACATAGTCCGCCGATCCTGCCGAATCAGAGGCACATAATGTCTACAAGCCAACACTCAAATTAGGAGGTCACATGAGTCTTGGAAGAGGACGGCAATGGCTATTTATATGAACTCGTCTCAATACGATCAGGATATATGCATACGATCAGGAATATATATGCATCTATATGAATCTTTCATGTAATGTGATAAATCGTGTAAATCGTGTAAACCTCAAAATATCTTTTCATAAAGTGAATATACATTTTAAAATTGAAAAATTGAAGTCCTAAAACTATTTGAATGTTGAAAAATCAAACATAAAGCCAATTACATAAAGAGCGAAGACTTTAAAAGAGCAGTAAAGAGAACATATTAGATCAAAGTGTAAAGTAAATCAAAAGACAAACCAACAACAACTAGAAAAACCACCGAATTTAATGAATGGTAACTAAAGAAATAAATGTAAGTAATTGATTTGATCTGTAATAAGAATCAAAAAGAATTGAAGTTCCTCGTTACAGCTGAAGGGAAAAATTAGTTAAGAAGTTATATCATTATACGACACAGCAGAAAAGGTAAGGAACAACGTATCTGTATTACCTGTATACCCTTCCAAGATGTGTAGATAATTCCACTGTCACTTTTATACAAGATTGTTTGGTATCTTTTTTGTCCTACAGAGTGGAATCAAATGATTTCAAATTTGGCGATTGGCCGAAATGTAAAGGCCTTGACTTTTCCAGTAACGGCTAATTGAGTGCTAATATAGAAAACTTTAAGTTTCCTGAGAGTCTTTGGACGTTTGCCTAGCTGCCCAATCTGAAGACTATACAAATGACTAACACATACAAGTAACCCCAATAATATGCATATCCTTTGTAAACTTTTCTATTAGAATGTCAAATTGATCTTATTGCAGAATTAAATAGACTACAGGATACCCATTAAGGATTATGTTTGAAATCCTTAAACCAAAAACACTACATTTTGCTGTTGCATCTGGCAGTTGGATGATATTCTGAATAATCTGGACGGTTATCGAATATGTGCAACGTGAAACTATCAACAAGGAGGAAGAGAGTGAGTTGGGGCCACGAGAATCAGAGAAAAAATTAAGACTCATATTAAAAACAAAAGTACAAGCATGTCGACAGTTTATTTACAGGATGTTATTGTGAGTCGTATAAAGGGGGGAAACATTTCTTTTGCTTTTGTTTGACTGACTAAGCATTCTCACGCTTTGGAGTTAGTGGGAAACATTTGAGTTTCGGTTTGTTTATGCAAGTGTCCCAATTGTGTTTATTGAAAAGTATTGGATTCCTAATGCACTTGAATACTCTCCTATCGTTAAATAAATAGCCTGTTCTGGGGTGGTTAATGAAATGGTCTTTGCCCAGTTAAAGTAATTAGATTTTCGGATTGCTCTGTGATTAACTTTTCTAATTTATTAATTGGTGTTTTTTTATCTATTGAAAGAAAATGTTTAATGAATTTTTTACCCAACATCTCCATCCAGCATTTTAACGATTGTCTCAACTGAAATCACCTCTTTAAATTCGCATATGTATTTAAAAAATCTGATTTATATAGAGTTCAAAAACAAAATCTAAGGTTAGTCAAAGAACGGATCAAAAGCAGCTCCTCTGAAGGATGGGGTACAATGTTTTCCCGGTGTGGGATCCTAAAATAAGTTCATTTATAACGTTTTTATACTCTTGCAATCAATTATAAAATTGATCAGATGTTTGTAACGCACAGAAGGAGACGTTTCCGACCCCATAAAGTATATATATTCTTGATCAGCGTGAGAAGCTGAGTTGATATAGCCATGTCCGTCTGTCCGTCCGTCTGTGCGTACGCGTTTTACTCAGCCGTCTTAAGAGCTATCGGGCTGAAATTTTTTTTCGGGGGTTTTTATTACCCGGGAAAAATAAAGTATGAAAAACCGTCAGGATCGGACCACTATATCATATAGCTTTAGAAGAACTAGAAGAAACATTTTCATAAAAATCGAGTGCTTGCTGTCTACTACGTCTTTCGTCACATAAAGTGTATGTGTATGTATGCGTGGGTTGCTTTGCTTTGGGAATGAGGGAAGAAGAACAAATTGTAAAATAGAGAGTAAAATTGTTTTGTTTGTATATTGATGAATTGAGTTGCAGAAAACAAATTTTGAACATGTAAAATTATTATTACCAAGGACTGCAAGAGTATACAAACTTCGGCATAGCCGATGTTAGCTTCTTTGATTTTTAATTAGAAATTTGATTTGAAAATTTTCTTGTAGATTATCAGTAATGTCTTCGAATGCTGGAAAGTATAATTGTAATTATTCCTTTTTGCAAATGTAATGACGATTCCAAACTAGAATTATGTTGGGTATTGATTCTAATTATCTATTGTTTTGAACTTAGATGGGTTTATTGCCTCGGTTAAAGTATTTAAATTTTAATCTGAATGAGCTTTGATTATTTCCTGTGGAGTATTTAAAGAATAATAAATATTTAGTCAAATGGATGATGTATATTTATTCTCAATATATTATAGACATTCCTTTCCGATTCCATCATGCTTGTTTCGAAGAATAGGTAAAAATATGGGGTCTTTATTTTTATTCGATGTTCGGTAATGAATACCAAAAGTTTTTGGTAATTATTGAGTTTATTTGTTTGACCAACTTTCGTTTTCTTTTTAGATTTTTATTTCTAATTAGGAACTTTTAATAGTCAATGATTTATTTTTCTATAATCTAAGATTTTCTGGAGTTAGTATATTAAACCAATTCGTTGGTTTTTCTATTCGTATTAGCTCTTTGTGTTTCTTTGAAATTATTTTCTAATATCATGCTAAACTTTGAATGTCCTTAAACTAATGGTATGAGAAACTAACTATTCAGTTTAATTAATTATTGATCATCTCTCTGTTAGAGAGGAACCAATAACGAGAACATCGGAGTCCACCGTCTGGATCTTGTGTTCTATTCAAGTCGAAATCTAAACCAAGGGACTCTTGTAAGAACCCTTTCCAGTTTATTCTTTTGCCAGTCGCGATCGGAATCCACCTGGGCACGTTAACTGCTCTCCCTATTACTTTTAGTTGCTTTTAGTTGTTTATTTACTTTTCTATGTCATTTGTTGAGGAATGAATCGGTTATAGGGTTCAATAATTTATAATCCTGGTTAATACATCTTACTAATTTAGCTAGTTTTGATTGTTTTGACCTTTAGCATTTGGGAAACGGAGCAGTATATCGAACCGTTTTTCTGGAACTTGTTAAATATGAATTCTACTTTTGTAAACATAAAGATTTGTGCTTTCCGCAGTGGGAGAAGGGTCCCCTTCTTGAGGGCTTCGTTGTGATTGATGTTTATATTACAGATATCACGATTTCGAATAATCTGTAGCTTATTTCTTAGACCTGGTTAGCACTTGTTTAATTTTCTCGTTGAAACTCCTATGGGCCTGTTATTACGCCTTCATCATCCAGAAAAAACTTTGTAGTGGTCAAATTTGGATTCCAAATTCATTTAAAATTGTTAGAGGATTTATATTTGTAAGGCTTGATTTGATGCATCCATAGTCAACCGAAATTTATCTTTGTAGTTAGTTGGTATTTGGGAGCAACTCGAATACGAAGCTTCACTATCTATTTCAATTTTCACTTTATGGGTTTTTGAAATTGTTCCTGAAACTTACTATCTATAATTATAATGTAACATTGTTTTGGGTATAGCATATGGACTAATGGCTTCTATTGTTCAAATCTACTTAGGAATTCAATTCCTGTTTGAAGCATTCTGGCTGTTGAATTATCCTTGTAACATCCTTTTAATGTTGCACTCATTTCATCGCGTAATATTTCGTCCATTGTTCTTTGAAAAATGCATGTCCATTTCATTAGGCCAATTAGCCATTCTGAAATACCCTTATTAGCTGATTATCATTTTAGTTAATCAGATCTCTCTCAGATCACACTATTAGATCTGTAAATGATATACCTAATAGTTTTTGATTTGGATTGAGATACATATACAGATGGGTTTTATGGAGAACTAATAAAAAAAGTTAACAATTTTCAAGTACGACCCAATTTGTCCTTCCGAAACTTGTAAGGAAGGCTCAATTTGTTATCCACAAGATGACTTCGGTTTAAATTATTGATTCTTGCTTCTCGATCGTCTTCTATATTCTATATTCTTGGATCTATACGCCTGTTTCATTAGTGTTTACAAATATATAAATTTGAGTTTCTTCTTATCATATTATTTTTATGCATCTATTTAAGGACATACATACATCGAAAGGGGCTTCGACTTTTCACGATAATTAATATGGGTGACTTTCGAATAATTTCACTCGATTAGTGTTTAATTGTTATAGCCACCTTACCAGGCATGTATTTCTTGTTCTTAAGTTCAATTAAGAACTAACTCTTTTAAACAACTTTAACAATGTCCAATGTCCTACTCAAGGCCGAGCTTTAACAAAGTGAGGCTTGTGTAATTCTTACTTGCTTATGCCTTGACCAAAGGAAACCACCTGACTGCCTTCCGAACCAAGTGAGAATGTCAACTTGGTATGCTGTCTGGACTAATCTAGAAACTAATGTCTAAAAGACAATTCTATTGTCTTAATCTTGTATGTTGCGAGGGAGTCAAAAAGACGCTTATTGATGAATGTCAATCAAACTTAAGTATGAGTTTTTCTTTAAATTACCTTTCGGATGAATTGGTTATTGGTTAATGTTATATTCAAAAAATATGCTTCGAAACTGTTGTAACGGACGTTATGGAGAGTGGAGGACAATTTTGAGGTTGCCCAATCTTTTCTAATTCTTACAAAAACCACAAAATTGCGGTCTATCCTAACAGGTAATCATGAAATGGGGGTGGAATCACCAGTCAAGTGGGTGACTTCTTTTAAGACTTCTAATCTGTTGTGTCGGACGTTATGCACTTCTTTCTACTAAAATCTTTAAAAATCATCGATTATATATCGCAATTACTTACATTCCATAAGATACAAGAGATCTTTGGTGTTGGTAGCACATATTTTCTTTAACGAATCCAACTTTGAATCAAATTATCAATGCCCTAACCCGGCCGTTTTTATTTGCCATTTACAAATGGATAGAAGCGGATGGAAGTGGTAACATTTCTCCTTTGTATAATACCAAGGCGCGTCTCAATATATGTAAAATATACATTTTTACATATGTATGAATGTGTTTTTGATATCTTCTGAATTTCAAGACTTCGTGTATGCCCATATATGGGGAGAAGGTTCTTGCTTTATTTTTTCTTGCCCTTAAATGTAAAGGGTTCATTAATCATTTCATTATCTATTTACATATATACCTCATTTTGAAATATAGAATCATTTGCTATCATTTTTATGTGCGTTTTGTTTTTCTCATTGTAAGCCTTGAAAGAAAAAAACTTGTTGGCTGATTTAAAAATGATTGCTAAAGTAATTCAAGTTAATGGTTTTTGAATTTGTTCAAATTCAATATAATATACAAATGTAATTTGTTGAGGGCTGTTGGTCAGATTGTGAGTTAAAGGCTTATTCTTAGACTGATTTGTTGAGAAATTTCTTTGTTTATTGCCGAAATTCTTTAGACTGGATCTTGAAGCTATGAAATTAGGCTATGAGACAACGAACTTGGCACCACTTTTCAAATGGTGAGAGAAATTTAAAGTCCAGGTCTAATTTGTTTAATGCTAAGTCTAGTCTGTGGAAGTTTCGTGGTTTTGGGTGTTATATACTTATGTATACATACATATATCTTATTCTTATCAATTCCATTTCTATGTCAATATATGTGATAAAACATATCTTAAAAACTAAAAAACAAAAATGCAATTAGATTCATTTGAGAGGACGTAATTGATTAGTCTGAGACGCAGCGAATGTTCATTGCAGTTGAGATTGAGGGATCTTTGTAAGGGTGTTTGGAGTGTCGGATATATTAATATATTATATTTTAAGTTCTTAGCAAATAGTTTATAATTTAGAATCGATTACAGAAAAAGAAGTTTTGTATTTATTTTCATCAGATTGTTAAAGTTTAATTTATTTATAGGTATATTTAGTTAAGTTTCGGGACAGTTACAGATGTTTATTGTGTAAATTTTGTTAAGTTTTAGTTTTAAATGAAATGTTAGTTGATTTTTTTATATATTTTCGCGACTCGTTACGATTGATTTACTTACATATATGGGTTGATTTACTTATATGGGGATAGATCCCTTAATTATTTTTTAACTTTTTTTAATTTCCTTGTAAACAATTTTAGTAAGAACAGCAAATAAACTGAAAAAGCATCCAAGTTATATAATAAGAATTCCTTTAGATGAGAGCAGTCCTCGCTTGACTAAATGACCCAGTCATAAAGAAAACTAAGCAAGGAGGATTCCATTTCAAAGCCCAGGCTTGTGTATGGATCTAGTTATCATCTTTGCCGATGGCTATGGTTGATAGTGTTTTACTTGTAAATTTTATTCAAACAATTTTTTTTCTACGAAATGTTAAGCTGTTAGTATTATTTATATAGTTAAAGCCTAGGGCATGACAGGGAACGAAGTTGACGTTGAGAATTTATAAAATTTAAAATAAGATTTGGTTAAATTTATATTTTTAATATTTCATGATAAGCGTTTAAACCATAATGTTTTAAAACACATTAATTTAAAAATAAAAATTGTTCTTTTGCAAATACGTTTGGTAAATGTTTACTATTACTACTCGGGCCCAAAACGCGCTTAAACTACATAATTTTGGTATCAAACGAAAGAGAAAAATTGCACGAGCACGACCTCAGGTGCGCCTTGGCGATTTATTTCGTAGTTTTTGAGTAATTAACAAAAGAAAATTATTATTTTTAGCGGGACTATAGCTAAATGTAGCTTTTTCCGGCTAAAAAAAGCTGTTCAATTTTGAGATGGTGTTGCCAAATGCCGAATTTTGGATAATCGAATACGCGGGCTTTTTGAATCTTTTGTTCGCACTATTCTCAACAAACGAAAATATTGTTGAGTTTACAATATTTCTTGAGTTTATAGAACAAATATAGTTTAGAATACAATATTCGGCTGCCAGAGCAGCCGAATATTCCTCGACTTTTGAGTTTAGATTAAAATATTTGGCTACCAGGGCAGTCAAACAGCGCGCCAAATAAAAAATAGCGTTTGACAACACTGAAATCTAGCTTTACCCGATTTTTCCACTTTTCAACACTAAAATCTCGAGTAGTAATAGTAAACATTTACCATACGTTTTACTTTTAATAAAACGAGCCAAAAATATGTTTTAATTTTTAAATTAAGTTTTTAAATGTAAATTTTAAATGCGGACATACTTTTAGAACTCAGTGTTTATCGGCCATTGTTTCATTTTCTTTGTCCGATAGATCGACCGATAGAAATAACAACAAGAAATGGTCTTACCATGGTCAGAATCAATGATAGATTGTAATAAATTCAGTAAGATTTTTAGATTTTTATTTAGAGTAATCACTGTTTTGTATGGCCAAGTGATTTACATACACAGCGGGTTTAATTAATTAATTAAAGTAAAATTCTAAAAGAGAAGGGCGATTCTCATGCATGAATTAGTTATACTAGTTCCCAACTAGTTTAAGCGTTAAAGCAGTCGAATAATCAAGAGAAACTAAACAACCGGACAAATGGAGAGAATGATCTATGATGTTGAATTCATTAATGATCCGTGTAAGGTTATAAATTTGCGAACCATTTGAACCACTTGAATGTTTGATTATTACAGCTAAACACATTTATTACATCAAGAACAACTTGTGTTACACGGAAGACGACATTCTAGTCCAGGAGTTATATCTGTACGACATACCAGCAGAGGTAAACCAATCCAAAAAATGCATTCGTCGAAGGTTTGTCTGTCAGATTATCGAGGGCCTCGTCCTTTGGCTTCATTTTTTTTTATCTTTGAAGTACTACTGGTATCTTTATTCGGTTTACAGCTAAAGGAGCATGAATTGCTTCATTATTTCAATAGCTATGGGAGTGTGGTTCGTCTGCAACTGTCTGACAAGATCAAAAGGAACCCTTTCTACAACACATGCCTGAAAAAACGCAGAGGAAAGCGACTCCTGAAAACAGGATGCGTTCTTTTTGCCAATCCCCTTGCTGCACCCAAAGTATTGCTAAGTCAAATTCACCATGTAAATGAATATCGATTCCATGTCAAGCCCAGCGACAGTTGGCTTCAACCAGAGGCTTATGGGCCAGCCAATGGCGAGCCAGAGCAGTCGCATATAAGAGCGATTCCTGATGATTGCTTGATCCGAATTCTACAATTTCTGCCGCTAATCGATCAGTTGCACTTTCTACGATATTGCACTCCTTTTCGAGACGTACACCAATTGGATACGCGCACTTTACAAAAGACGGTCGACTTTGAAATATTCAACCCGTTGACCATTTGGGATATACGCGACTACTTCTTCATTTTTGGCCGAAATATTGAATGTCTTAAAGGTAGTATAAGGCTTTCGATACGATGCGGACGGTTTTACGAGTTTTTCGGATCGTCTTGCGTAAACTTAAAGTCCTTGGAGCTTTCAAACACTTTTCTAAGTGCAAGAAATGTCTTTGAAATGTTTTCCAACACCAACAAGTTGGAGCATGTAGAATTACGTAATTGCGAGCTGACTGATGAAAGTATGGGAGCTTTGAGGAATTTGAAAAATCTGAAATGGCTCAGCCTTGCTAATAACTTCCAACTCTCTGGCGGTTTACCCGAACTTCCAACTTGCATCGAGACTCTGAACCTTTGCGAATGTGGGATAGGAATACTGTCGGAAGATTCAATCACGGCATGGAAGGCCTTGCCAAAGCTGAAGAAACTGAATATACAGCGCATTCGGACGATACATACGTATATATATGATTATCTGAATTCCGTAGAAACTATTCGTTTCAGCATTTATGAACAAACGGACTACAAGAAGATAGCAAAGTTGCCGAATCTCAGGAGAATTCAGATAGCGGACAGTCCTCATGAAATTATATTGGGCAAGCTTCTCAATCAGCTAGTCGCCAAAAAGGCCCGCCAATTAGAAGAATTGGAAATTTGGGATCCTAGAAAAATGACTAACCAGATGCTCATGCAAATAGCGAAGTTAACCGGATTGCGGAGACTTCGTTTTTGGCAGACTCTGGACATTAATGATGATGTATTGAAGGAATTCACCCAGCTGAAAGAGCTCGAGCACATTTTCCTAAGGGATTGTACCCATGTCAGCGACTCTGGTGTGGTGCATTTGATCCTTGGCTGTCCGAAATTGCGAGAAGTTTATCTCACTAGATGCTCCAAGATAACGGAAAACCTAGTCCACATTATAGTCGACAATGTGCAACGTCAAGTTAACAACAGAGAAGAATTTCGTGTCTTGCCAATCCATTTTCATGTGGGGTCCACGAATATCAGAGAGTCTATCAAGACACATCCGAACGTCGTAGCCAGTAACGTAGTTAAGATTTTCTTCGATGCGCCAATTCACGATTATTCATTATGAACGAATAAAAATGTATTATCTACACTCGAAAGAAGCGTCCCATTAAGGATAACTGTGGTGCAGTGGCGAAAGTCGGAAAGTAAGTTGACCCTGGATAATTCCCGATGCCACCGAAGGGTTGTCTTATTTTAGAATCCCCGGCATAAGGAAATGTTTTTTTGGTCAGAAGAAAATAGGGAGCTAGTAAGGGCAACAGTAAGATTGTAGATATCCAAAGCAAGCAGAGCGAAATTCACATTTAAAATCTTAAAATTCTTAACTGATGTCCAGAAATTTAGTGTTAACGGTAAACTATATATATAGAAACATAAAGAAGCAATTTTATAGACCGAGTAAAAGTAAATATGTAGTTGGATAATTTGATAATTAAATGCCACGATTTATGACGGAATTATACTTAATATTGATTAACAGCACAAAGTATTTTGTTAAGTGTATACCTTACGTTACGTCATTTGTCAGTTGTTGCGTAATTCTACATCAAAACAGCTGACAGAGAAACGTGTAACTGTAAGAAATATTTTTGTTATTGAATTTATTTATTATCAATTAAAAACAGTCGAAATGAATAAAATTCCAGCACGTCACATTTTGGCAATCTGTGGCACGGCCCTTGGTGCCTTCTACCTTGGTTCCTATGCCGAACGTCGGCAAGGAAATAATGTCAATGAGAACACCCTTAAACTGCATCTGCCTGGTTTGCCCACTTTTAGCACCGTGTCGGCAGCCACTCTTATCCCGGCAAACGAAGCGAACGTCAGTGCCACCCCTTCACGCATTTCGCAGATAATGAAGTATGGCTTTCCGGGCCTGGACCATGTGCGGTCCCACGCGGACTATGTCTTGTCGTACGATCGAAGGAATCGCGTTCCTCATTGGGTATTCGAGCATCTGACGGCGCAGACAGTTGCAAAAAACGATGCAGTAGATAGAGCCAAATCAGAGTTCCGTCAAGACGAAAGCATTCATCCGTTCTTTCGGGCACAGAATACAGATTACCGCCGATCGGGCTACGATCGTGGACACATGGCTGCTGCAGGTAATCATCGCCTGCATCAGAAGCACTGTGACGAGACGTTTTTGCTGTCGAATATGGCACCGCAGGTGGGTCAAGGCTTTAATCGGGACGCATGGAACACGCTGGAGACACATGTGCGGAAGCTGACCAACGTCTATGCCAATGTCTATGTGTGCACGGGGCCTCTCTATTTACCCCACAAGGAGGATGACGGCAAAATGTATGTAAAGTACGAAGTAATTGGGGCCAACACTGTGGCAGTTCCCACCCATTTCTACAAGGTTATAGTGGGCGAGTCGGCACCGGATCAAAAACTTCACATGGAGGCCTATGTTATGCCAAATAAGGTCATAAGCAATGACACACCTCTGTCCGTGTTCCAGGTGCCACCAGAAACCGTGGAAAGGGCGGCTGGATTACTGTTCTTCGACCAGCTAAATAAGAAGCAGTTGGCCAGCATTAATGGCAGAAAAGTGTGAGATTAGATCTACAAATCGGTTTAGTTAATTGTATATATTATTAGGATCATGTTTTATATAATTTTTTGCTTCTTTTCCAAAGAATTTTCTTGTTCTTGTGTTGTTTTTTTCTTCTTGAAGTGTTGATTAATAAAAGTAAACAATTAATACAGATGTACAAATAAGGATGAGCGCAAGTGAACGAGGCGGAGAAGATGAAGCTGTGTGCGGGAAGGTTAAGAGATTGATGCTGATTTTGTGTGTCGCTAAGTAATCTGATTTTACATGCCGCCATCATTCTTGGAGCGCACATCATCGATTTTGAGGATCATCTTAACCAATTGGGTGGACAAGAGAATTTGTTGTTTCTTCGAGTGCAACGATTCGACCACGTTATGGTTCTTCATGTTCGAATCCCCAGTGAGCATACAATCGACACCCAAACTTGACAATTTCTCCGACACCTGACTGGCCTTAAGCTCAGACAAAGTCTCAACTGGATGCAAGCCACTGTTTTCAGCCAGGGCCAATGGGATACTCTCCAGTGCCACAGAGAAGGCACGGAATGCATACTGCTCCAATGTGGACAACTGATCGGCTTCCTTGGCCACTGCCAGGGAGCAACTGATTTCGGCGGCTCCACCGCCATAGACAATACGCGAATCCTTTACCAGTGATCGAACCACACAGATAGCATCATGAATGGAACGCTTGGCCTCGGCAATAATCATAGCATTGCCGCCTCGCAGAAAGATGGTCACCGCCTTTGAGTTCTTGCACTCCTCAATCACTAGCATTTTGTCCTTTGAAGTGCCGAATGCTATTCAAAATAAAGATAAAAACAATGAATTATGTTTTTTCTTCACTAGTTTTATGATTTTTCTTACCCATTTCTCTCACTAATCCAGCGGTGCCAAGTTTTTCCGGTGTTAACTCCTCGAAACGAGGCACAATCCTTCCGCCTGTGGCAATAGCAATCAACTCAATCTCGGGACCACCAACCCAACGGACAGCCGGTAATTCCTGTTGCAGAAGCAAATGGTTTGCCTCATCATCGAATCCCCACTGGCAAATGGCCAGGGTAGCTCCGGCATCCTTTACCTGCTTGACCATCTGGGTGAATTTCTCCTGTTCGTATTCGCGCAATGCTCTATAATCCTCAGCCGAAGTGACATCCAACTTATGCTTGGTCTTGGGCTTAGGTGGCTCGAACGGGCAGGTTAAAATGGCCAATTTGACATTTTTCAGTTCCTTGGGCATTTGGGAGTGACTCAATGTCTTATCCACAATAACACCCTTGACCAGCATTGAGTCCTCCATGCGTCCACCCACTTTGGTCTCGATCTTGATCAACTCAAAGTTTACATCCTTCTTCTCAATGTCGGCCACATTCAACACGGCGTCGACAGCCATCTCTGCCATTTGGCGATGGCATTTATTGACGATCTTACTGCCAAGAGTGGTCATGGCTATTTGAATCAAGGGTTCTTTATTCTTCGGATCCACTGGGAAGGGCTGAGCAATAGCGTCCAGCTGTTTGATAGCACATTGAGCGGCCAGCTCGAAGCCATCAGCTATCCGGATGGGATGAATACCTCGGTCAATAAGACTTTCAGCCTGCTCTAATAGAGCTCCGGCTAGAACCACAACTCCAGTGGTACCATCGCCAATTTCATCGTCCTGCGATTGCGACAACTGAACCATCAGCTTGGCTATCTCGTGATCCACCTCCATCAGCTTCATAATAGTGGCTCCATCGTTTGTCACAGTGACGTCGCCATCAGGGCTAACCATAATTTTGTCCAGACCTTTCGGACCTAAAGATGTCTTAAGGATGGAGGCAATCTGGCGTCCAGCCATGATGTGCGTCTGCAAAACAAAAGAATGCGGGGAAATGATATTAAATATTTGCTCATGGCGCGTGACTCAGACCGCGCTGTGGTGGAGTGAGGGAGAAGGCAGTAGGGGGAACATATGTCCGGCTTTTTAACCTCAAATGTACCAGTGACGTCAGATAGACAACTAATTTACCGTAAATATTTATAATCAAATAAAACAGATTAAATATTCACAAAATTAATGTTAATTTGCGTTAAATATGATAAATAATAAATTATTTTTGTTTTATATTTCACTATTTTAGCCGGCTGCAAAAAACATCTGGAACATTCCGCCCACGATGCGTCATTCTTTAAACAGTTACCACCATGAAGGACTTATTTAAAGCTCAATTTTTCATCAAATCAATCACTCTGCAATAATTGATGCTTCAATACCCTTTTGAAACCCTTTTTTCCTGGGGTTTCTAATTACCTTAATGGCGTCTGTGCCTGTGATGCGCTTTTGGCGATCCTGGTCGCGCAAAATAATGAAGGGCCGACCATATTCGTCGAACGCGAACGTTCCCGGAAAGGCGCTCATGGTTTTTTAGTTAAAAAATTAACAAATTTTCCACGTGTTTTAAAGATTAGAAAAATTTCTTTTTGCCCTGGTCGCCTCCACGAATGTCGAATCAGAATTAGAGATGGTAACATCGAATGCATCGAACTGGTAAGGTATCGAAAAATAGGGGGATTGTAAAAGGTGAAAAGCGGCACCTTACTATTACTCGCACCCTTAGGACTATATTGGTGTTGCCAGACTATCTTGTTTTTTGCCGCGTACTTTGAACGTGTTTTTTTGACTGGTCAATGTGAACGATGTTATTAATTTCTACTGGTGCTAAGAAAATTATTTTTTTCCAACCTATCTGTGAAATTACCTATAGATAAAACTTAAAATACTGATTTAACATAGGAAATATGGAAACAAATTTTTATTATAATAATAAATTAAATTGACCTGGGAAATGTTGACTATAACCGTTTTGCTCTCTGTGATTGGAATAAGATGTATAGAATATCTCTGTTAATAACCAATCAACTTAAATCCAATCTAATATTCTCCATTTGACTGTGTGTTAGATTAACTTTTTTCAATCAGAATTACATCCATGTTGGATCTAACGCCAGCTTCAGTGGATACTGCATCCAGTAATTCTGGCCTCCAGCGGCTTTCCTCTTATCGTTGGCCCACTTTGGAGGCCGACGACTTTTAAAGTAGCCAATAAAAAATTTCACTTCAATGTGCACTTAATTTATTGAAAAAGACAATGCTAAAAACACACAAAACAAATAACTGAAGGACTTTGAAATCATTAATAATAATAAAAATTAAAATTATAATCAATTTTTGTCAAGAAACAATGTAACATGTGGTTATGTCCTCTACAATGAACATATGTCATATTTTATTATCAAAATGTTTCGATAATAAAGCATTCAAATTGTAAAACACTAGTTTACATTTTATAAATTTAGATAGTGATTAAAAGAGATTACGAGATTTCTTAATGATTTCGTGGCATAAAAAATTTTTTATTTATTTTATTTTATTCAGGTAAATGTGTATCTGTTGGAAACATCCTAAACTTTTATCTTTACTTATCTGATAAAAGTAATTTGGCACTTTGAAAAAAAAACAATTTCTATCGTTTGAATGAGCAGGCTCGGGGTCATTTTCGAGAAAACAAAAAATGAGCAGGTTGTATGTTGCTATTTCAAGAACTACCAAGTTCTCCTTCTACCAACTTTCTGTCGAATTTCTGTAAAATGTCTTTCGTAAAAATACATTTTTTGTCGAAAATCTTCTTCAATTTAATTTGAAATTGGCGCAAATTTTGTACTACACACTTGGTATCTGGCAACGCCAGTTTGTTCTCTTTTGGTCAACGGATGTACTCTTTTGTTCGATCTTCGACTTCAATGTTGCATGTTCGACTTGTTTGTTGCATGTTCAACTCTTTTGTTCGACTCCTTTGCTCGAGTTCGACTCCTTTACCTGATGTTGGTATACCAAACTACCCCCTTATTTGAGCGAACCTACCAAACCCCCCTATTTGAGCGAACCTGTATTTGCCTGAATTTGGCGAATTTACTGTGTGGGTGTTGTTGTTTTGTTTCCAGTTCTCAGCGAAGAAGGAAGTGCGCCAACGTTAACGGTGAAAGCTTGTTAAAGTCTCCGAGCAGATTTAAAAATCTTTTATTTCAACTCTTTGTGCGTTAATTTGCAACCATTAAGTGTAAAAATGCCATCAAGTATGAATAATAAACTGTAAGTAATGGTCCTCCCAGGTGCCAGTACAAGCAAAAAAAAAAATAGTGCAAAATCGATTTTGTAGTGTGATAAAGAGAAAGAATGCAAAATAATGGAAAATAGTGTCCCCCATTTTCCAATTGGTGGCATACGAATAAGAAAAAGAAAAAAAAGTAGTTATGGTTGTAATGGTTTGTAGAGTGTAATAGAATAAGTGGAATTTAAGGTGGTGGTAAAAATATATTTTTTTTTAACCAAAAGCACAGACATACATATGCATTGATATATACACATGTATATGAATTTATTGATGTGTGTGTATGTAGGTGTGTGTTCGTCATACATAATCAAATAAGAATAAACAAAGAGAAATAAACACAAATGCCTTCAATGGGGCAAACTTTTCGTAAGTGGAGTAAATAAATTAATTTCAAACACATGTTTTGTTTGTTAGATAACATGTTTGAGTTTTGAAATGTAATTTTTTACTTTATTTTACGTTCTTTTCTACATACTTGTTGTTTTTGTTTCTCCCCCTCTTGCATTGCACCCCGTTGCCAACATCCGCTCAGCTGCCATTTTGTCAGGCATATTCCAGTGTTGCCACCCCATCAGCTTACACTCTGATGTGTGGAGCTGATTGGGTGAGAATTCTGATTGCTTGGTGGCGGTCAACGTAAAATTATTAATAATTTTTTATTCAAGGTCTATTGTTTTATAGTTTGAGCATGACTGGTCATAATAAAACAGCACAACGAAATTGTGTAATAATTGATGGTTGCGTTTTCACCAAGATGGCAACGTCACCATTGAGGTACTCTTCTGTACCCTTGTGTTTATGTACATATGTATGTAAATATGTGCGACCCATATGAGTGTATTGTGTGTGTTTACAGTTAATTTTATTGTATTTGTGTGAGTCTGTTTGCTGTTATTATTTTCATTATACCGTTTTGCTTTTAATTAGTTCAACATTGCATTAGACCCATATGATTTTTGCAACTGTCTACAGAAAATTCTAGAGAAAGCTTTACTTGCTATTTATGCAGGCATTTCTTGTTAATACACTTTTTTAAGGGGTACATTCACATACATACATATGTATGTATGCATGTATGCTAATACGTATACATTTGTACATACATAATGTATATGCATGTATGCTAATACGTATACATTTGTACATACATATGTACATATAAAAATACACATATGTATGTATGTTTTTAATGATTTTAATTGATATATTCGAAAACACAAAGACCGACTTCTAGTACATTCAGACGGACACAGTAATCGGCTTATAATTATTGTTTACTTAAAATATGTAACTTCTCAGGGAAATTCCTCATGAAGAAGAATTCTTCCTGTACTGTAAAATGTAATGTTAAAAAAAAGTTCTACAGTGTTATTTAAACAATGTTGTTAACTGGACTATGGTTTATTTACATGTATATTTTGCCTATCTCTCTCCTATTATTAAAAATGTAAACAATGAACCGAACGACCCAATGACTTTGGGGTAAACTGTGTTTCTATACGATGTATGTACATACATACATATGTATGTATGTATTGTTTGTTTCTCAGCTAGAAAGGTAGTAGTTTTAAAAGTAAAAAGTTTTACAGAGTCTTACATATGTATGTATGTATGTATGTACTTTCAAAACTTACATAAATGTTAAGTATCGTTGTTTCATATACAACGGATGAATGTACATACATACATACATATGTATGTATGTTTGCACATACTGCTACTGCGCAATTTTTTGGGATTACGTGACTGGGGTCAAACCTTGCTTGCATCATCCAGTATTGGCAAGAAGGGAGTTTTCTTGGCCCATCAGAGGGGGAAACTTTACATTTACCATAAGCAACGCACTGACTAAATGCACACACACAGGCAATGGCAACAACGGAAAATTCCATTTGCTGCAATGCATTAAAGTTGTGTGTGGCAAGCGAGATAAACAAAGAGGAATGTGAGAATCATGATGCTCTCAATATTGGGTCGCATAGTCAGCCTCCTTGTGATCGTCATTCAGCATCATTGTCAACTTTTTCTGGTAGCTTCTTCTACGCCAGATTTCTGATTTGTCTTATCAGTTCTCTATTGTTATATGGTCACACACACATGATACAATAAAAGTGCTTGTGTTTATCTTATATGACATTTCTTGTCTTATAAATCTAAATCTGCTTCTCCTCCTCCTACAACAAGTTGTTTACACGTTGTTTAAGACATGTTTATATTATGATGTGGAATTTGCCTCCCTATCTCTTTGCAAACAACTTCATCCTATTCATCATCACAAGTTACACAAGTTACCGTGCCTTTGTCCCAGATAAAATCTTATCTTGATTATCGTGCTCTTTAAGACGTTTCGTAAAAGGTTCTTGTCTCACAAGGTTGCACTTTGAATTTAACGTTGTTAAACTTCATGTGAGCGATTGGGTCGTTGTTTTAAATTTAGTTTTGGCCTTTAGCTTTCATATTAATTTCATTGCGTGGTGCAAAAACGTGAGTAGATATGTACATATGTATGTATGTAAATATACATATATGTATGTACATAAGTTTAACTGTAAATCCATATGAAACTGAAACCAGTTTGAAACACGGTATGTATGTATGTTTCGAAGTGTTTGTGCGCGGGAATGGGTCACGCGTATGTATGTATGTATATTTGTATGCAAATTCGCCGCCCCCAATCACCCTTCCAACATTCCTCCTGCAAATATTCTCTACATTTCGTTGGCATACCCTACACAAGCGAAAAGAGGTACATTTGTTTGTATGTATGTACATATACAAAAAACACAACAAATGTTATTACAAAACTACAACAAAAGTACATACATATGTAGGTATTCCCCTGAAAAGGAGTTTATCGTGCGTTAATGAATAAAGAAAAACGTCAAGTTACTCAGAATGGAATGTGCAGAGAATTCCTCGAAAGAAATTATAAATTATATACATATGTACATATGTATGTATTTGCGTACATAGTTGCTGTTCGATCAGTTTTTTTATATACAATAACGCGAATATGCAAAATAATACATATGTGTATTTGAGGGCATTTCATAGTCAGCAGCACCCGCCCTGTATAAGTAATTTGTTTTTGTTTTCGGCTACAATATCGTTGGCTAAATTTAATATGTGCGTATGTACATATATATATGTATATGTGTATATCCATATAAATGTACATATATATGTATGTATGTACATACATATATACATACATATATTGATTTGTCATTGCCTTTTTGTTTCCATTTTCCATATACATACATATGTATACTGTCATGACGGGCACGTGCAGACGCAAAAAAATAAAAAACACAATCTAAATACATATGTAGGTCCTAAATGGATCTGTGACTCAAATGCTAGTAGAGATGTTTTTGTGCTAGAAGCATGGCAATAGCAAGTAACCTCACTTGATGCTAATTAAACGATTAGTACTTAGTATTTATAGTCAAAGAAAAATATAAATACATATGTACATATGTAAGGACTATAGGCAAAATGTAGGCCTTTTATAGTATTAAACATAAAATTTGTCAAATATTTCAAAACTAGTATACTATAACAGAGAAACTGTACTTGTTTTTTGTTTTGAATATCTACATTTGTATCTATTATGTCCAACTAGAATCTCATAAATGTTGCCACTGCTACTTAGATGTCGTCAGTCGCTAGACAAACGCCTAACAGAACGCGCTACACGGCAAACCTAGAGATAAACAGCAAAAAGCTGCACAGATTTTTATTGCTTTTTTAGAACAAAAGGCAATAATACGTAATCTCCGTCAAGAGACCGACAACGTTTCAATGTAAACTTCCAAGATCTAATAAAAAAGTCTCATCCAAGCAACAAAACTGTGATAAACTGATCAAATACAGGCCTAAAACTACGTAGATTTATCTGTGATTTAAACTAAAAGAGTGAAAGAGAGAAAAAGAATTTAGGTTTAATGGCCGCAGCAACTATGCTCTTGTCAGAGACGGAAGAGCGGCTGAAGGATTTGTCGACTGAAGGAGAGGAACAGGGGTGGGTATCCATAAACTGTGTCACATGCAATGGGAGTTCAATTGGTTGGCCATAAATTGCAGTTATTATTAAGGCACGGACGCAAACATATACATACATACATATGTACATATTCATATATCGAACTCGTGTTCCGTATTCATTGTGCTCTTCTGTCCGCCAGCCTCGCACGTTCTCGTCTCTGTCGTTGTCCCCCCTTTTTTTCGTTTCGCCGGTAAATCTCTCTCAATTTAAAATCTTTTGCCAAGTGCGCAATATTTTTTTTTTCGTGTGATTCCTTCTAATTGGCATCAATAAAGGAAAAACAAGACAAATATTTAGCTTATTTCTGTGTTTCGTATAAGTCCCATTTTCGTTATTTTTTTAAATTTAACAATACAAATACTTATTACACTATAAAAAAAGCGAATAAGTGAATAAAGAGAGCTGTCCGTCGACAGTCCAGTTAAACGATTTTAAAACTGTCATGGAATTGCTCTCTTTGTATGATATTCGACGTAACCCAAAACAAAACTAACCCCACCCCCTAGTTAACCTCCCAGCTAACTTCACTTGCCTTATTTTTTGGGCCTGCCCCTGCACAAAACTGCATCCGAATAGCGAAATGAAGAGAGCTATCCGTCGACAGTCCAGTTTAATACATCCGAATTGTAATACTGTCATGGAATTGCTCTCTTTGTATAATATTCGAAAATCGACGGTTTTACTAACTTGAATGGCTTTGGGAAAATAAAAGAAAAAACTACTAAACTTCGATTTGGTTTTCCATTTCGACAAATTTCTTGGTTGTATATTCAAATAATAATCCCCCCTTTTTAATATAGTTAGAATTCCCTTAGCTTAATTGTTAGAAATGCCATTGATCAGTTGTTGATGGCGTTGCGTTCACAATCCGCCGCGTCCACGTCCGCCAGTGGGGCCACCTTGCCAAGCTCCACGTCCACCGCCACCCGGAGCACCAGGAGGACCGCCTCCGCCACGCCCGCCGCCTGGGGGACCACCTCTGCCTCGTCCGCGTGCTGAAACAAATTCAGTCTAAAAACTGTCCGCAGTGTTTGTTGCAATTTTTTTTGACTCACCCTGTGCTCTAAGTATTGCCGCTTTACCGCGACCCGCAGTTCCACCTAGGCCCTTGCCCGTCTGCTTTTTAAACATAGGGGCGTTCTTCAGCATGTCGGGCAAAATGAGAAAGCGTATCTTGGAGCCCCGTATGTAC
Source organism: Drosophila tropicalis (assembly GCF_018151085.1). NCBI lineage: Eukaryota > Metazoa > Arthropoda > Insecta > Diptera > Drosophilidae > Drosophila > Drosophila tropicalis. The sequence goes on along the minus strand of NW_027173049.1, from coordinate 2,163,990 downwards.
ACATTCTCCAAATTGGCAGTCCGTCCATCCCGGTATGTGACCGTAATTTGTGTCATTTGGCAATTCATATTGTCCTCTGCTTCGATCAGCTTGCCGCGGTACACTTCTCCGGTTATAGTCTCACAAGTAATAATATGGCCTTCAGCCTCATGAAGAACCTTGATGGGGACACCAATAGACATATTTGTCACAGTTTTTTTCCTCTTTTAAGTAATTAACAAAGTTTTTTTTCGCAATGCCGATGCCGGAAAATATTTTCACGCTATACGTTTGCGAGTATGTGTGAGTGAGTGTGTGTGCAGGGTTGCCAGCTGCCATTCGTCGCCATGTTGTATGGTGAAAAAAGTACAGGGTTGCTTTTTCCCAAAAAGTATCGTTATCGGTTTTATCGCCGCGTTTGTTTAACTGGAAGATAAGACTGCGACTGCTGGTGAACTTATCTTTACAAACACACACACCATAAACGTTTCCTGCGTCATAAAAAACAACAAAGGCAAAATGTAGATTTAATTATTTTGCTTGGCCATTAAGCGATAACGAATTGGTTTTGCTTTTTGTCGCTGTGGCAGTTAGTTAACTGTTGACTATTGCGCCGTTAAGGAGCCTCAAGAAAAAGCCATCAATTGCCCCAAAAAACTTTAAAATGCTTTGGTAAATAAACACAATGAGCTCTACAAAATCGACACTATGGATAAAAAAATAATTCGTTGTGCTATAAATAATTTAGGAACTTTGTTTAATCCTTTTCTTAATTTCTTTTCTTTTTGTTTCACCCAGCGACCCAATTTTAAGTAGTAGTATCGTTAGAAGAGATTTTAATGATAGCGGAATTGCCGCCTGTGCTGCTGCAGCTAAGGCCTCCGATGGCAAATTCCGCACCATCTCGACTTCGTCTTGCGCCACGAACATGTCGAATGAATCCTACCGCATCTCTCTCGGCGTAGGGCCTCTGTGGTGGTCCTGATGTCCCTGTCCACCACAGAACAGATCACGATAGGGCATCGCTCTTAACGGGTGAGTTAATTAATATAATTTGTAAAACAAAAAAAAAAACTTGTTTTTCACCTTTAATTGTTGTTCAATTCCAGGCTACAGCCGGAAGTCTTCGGTCGACTCGGCTGGTGGCAGCTTGTACGAGGCCAGCTCTCGGGCATCTTCATCGACCTCCTCATCATGCTCTGACTTGGAGTCGGCATCGATGCAACACGATATTCATTCGTTGTGCTCGGAAGATGATTGCCAAGAGGTGCTGCGCCAGATCTTGCAGCATGACCAGCCGGTGCACATTTCCATCAAGTTGCACGTCACCGAAGACCAGAGTACCAATTGGATGTCGATCTTAAACCCAAATAACAATATGCTGTATGTCGCCTTCCCCAAGGATTTACCGCCAGCCGGCTCCAAGGAGACCTTCATCTCATTGCTGGAGTTTGCCGAGGACAAATTGGAGGTCGATGGCATTGTAATGGTCATGCGCAAGGACCAACCGGAACGCGCACGCTTGATTGAAGCATTTCTGTTTATGGGTTTTGAGCCGATGTCTAGAAAGGCCCCACAGGCACCACCAGCCGCCATCAATGACAATGAGAACTACTATTTCCTTTACACCATCCAGGAGTAGTTGACTCCCCATAAACGAGAATGATGGCAGAAGAGACGAACGATTTACGAATTGAAGATATAATTAACCGACATCCCGATAATATCAAATCAATAATCAATATGGAACACTTACATACATTACATTCATATAAAATCATATAAAATATCTGTAGCATTCTTTATCCCGATTAACTCTAATCCACAATCTGACATATTGAGCCCCAATGTGTTCAATGATAAAAATCTTCAACTTTATTCTAATTCAAAATCGAAACATCCGAAATCGTCCGAGGGAGTAACCTTGCTTTGCGGTAGTCCTTCTATTTTATGCCCATTAAAAAAAAAAAACATCCATGGTTTTAGCCACGTTAAGAGCAACTGTCGTAAACTATTACACAAAACTTATAATCCCACAACAAACAAAAAAAAAAATAATAATATAAAAATGCAAAAAAAAATTTAAAAACTATAAAAAACGAACAAAAAAAATGTTAGCTTTAAGTTTACGTTTGTGAATTATTCAATTTTTTTATTTATGTTTTTCCCCATTATTATATTTTTTACATTTTCTCTTTACATATATACACATAGAAATTAGTATGTGTCTTTTTTTGATTGATTTTGTTCATTCACATACACAAGTAAAAGAATCCCAATAACTTTTGGTTAAGATCAAATGATTAAATGCATTCGTAAAACGCAAGCCACAACATTAATATATTTATATACAATACTACTAACAACATAGAATATATATATACATACACACACTTATGCAAAGATCCAATAAATAAACTTTAAAATCAATAGATTACAAAACACCCTAAAAGCACGAAAGCAATTCAAAGATAAAATTTTTTTTTCTTTTTACAATCCTCCCAGACGTCATTTAGGGGCCTTAAATTACTATGGATCTTCTACCACATGGACGTTAGATTGGAAAGTTAGCAATCATCTTGCCAAAATGAATATATCACTTACATATAAAAAACGCAATATTTTCTAGCTAACTGTTATCTCGATCTCAAGTGAGTGCCAGACATTCATGATTATACATACATATGTACATATATGACCAGGTATACATACATATTATTTGTGTATACAAAAGCTAAAGTAGATAAGTCGTATTGGATTTTAGTTGATATCAGTAAGGGCTATATAAAAAAGGCTTCGGTTTAAATGTTATTAGAGAAATACACTGGACTTGAGATCTTTCGTAATGTTCAGTCCCAAACTAAAATGAATTGAGTAAATACAAGTGGCAACAAAAATAAAACAATTTTAGCTGGATATCTACTTTTATACAAGTATTTAAAGTAGAAAATCCTAAATATATGCTAACGATTTTTAAATTTTCAACACTAAATGAAAGTCATTTAAGGGTAAATAATCTATAGATAAAAATTTGATTTCTTTAGCTGACGTGTTCGTTGTTTTGGTTTCACAAGAACAAAGAAAGCACCGTAATACGAGACTATCTTTCTTATAACAGGCACAACAAATAATTGGTCATTTCATTGGCATTGAAAAAAAAAACATTGCTAATACGAACTATTACGTTTCCATTGAAAAAGAAAATATTGTAATTCAATTATTTTCATTGGCATTGAGAAAATTTAATTTTAATTAATTATTTATTCATTAGAGTTAAAAACCAGAGGGCCGGGGCTAACTTCGACCGCGTCAAAGTTTGTGTACCCTTGCAACTTTTTTGGTAACTCTTTCCTTACCTATTAGCCATCAATGGCTAATGTTTGCGAAAGAATGGCCTACAATCATAGGAAATAACGAAGATGTTGATCATAGTCACTGTTTTCCACCGATCGTTCCTATGGGAGCTATGCGACATAGTCATCCGATCTTGATCAAATTTGGCACAGTAGTTTTTAGGCGTAACAAATCAAATTTAATATTAAGTTTCACGATAATAGCATAGAAAATAACGAAGTTATTGAGAAAAGTCACTGTTCGTGACTTTGGGGTTTGTATGGGAGCTATATGATATAGTGGTCCGATCCGGCTGAATCCGAGATATACAACGCCTGCAGTATTTACAAGCCTACGTGCAAAATTTCAGCTCTGTAGCTCTTACGGTCTAGGAGGAGTTTGCGTTGATCCAGACGGACGGACTATCAAGAATATATATACTTTGTATGGTCGGAGATGCTTCGTTCTATGCGTTGCACACTTGTGACCTAAATTAATATACCCTTTTTGCTAGGGTATAAAAATCGATTGTAATGAAGTCTTTTGTTATTAGCATTGAAAATGGAATTAATTAAAATTTTCCTTGTGGCTAATACCTAATTTAGGTTATTTTTTAAAGAAATATACACAACTCCATTAACAATTATTATTTTTAAAAATTGGGAAAAATTGAATAGAAACTTAAATTTGTTTTCTATTTTTTCTTTTACTTTTAATTTTTGTATTTATAGTTTTTCTTAATTTTGAATGATTTTTTTCATAACGGTTTTTATAGTTAAAAGAAAAAGTTTTCTTTAATTTAATTTATTAAATAATAAATTTTAACTAATTTAAATTTTGTAAATACAAATTGTGTTTTCATAAGCATTATTCAATGTCAATGATAAAATTTTGATTAAAATTATATTTTTTTTAATAGCATTTCATTTTGGTTTTTCTTTTCTTTTTAATGCTAATAAAAAAGTAATGCTAATGCTTAAAAGGGCATTTCTGCATAAAATATAAAGAAAATCACAGTTTAAAGACTTTCAAATTATATACATACATACATACATATGTATGTACATCTTAATTTTTGATTTTAAAAAATAGATAAACTTTATAATTTTATTATCTTTGGTAAACAAAACCTTAAGTTCATCTTCAGCTGGGTAATGGGAATATTCATGTTGTCTTCTCGATTTACACCATTATTTCTTTCTTTAAAACTTTTTTCCAACAGACAAATTTACAAATTTTGATTTGATTGTCCAAATTTCAAAAATTGTGCAATTGACAAAACAAATTAACAAGAGCAATAGAGTTTTAATCCACAACAAAAGAGTAAAAAATTTTAATGACAACAATTTCACATTTCACAAACTTTACCACATTTACTTTGAAACAGTATTAATTAAACAAATAACCAGAAAACTGAAATGTTTAGAAAACGTCAGGCGTTTTTTGAACAATGGAAGAATGGTTTTTAAATATTCAACGAAAAGTCTTTTGTGAAAGAACACGTAGGTCTTACATTCTAAGGGAACATAAATCTTAAATTGTATGTAGCCTGTGGACTTTACTACCCTTTCACGTGGGCAATATAAATTTTAATGATTAATACTGACAAAGTCATGCTTACGCTAAATTTTCTATGTCCAAGCCCAGCTTCAAACAACATCGGTTAAATCTATTATTATTTAAACACATAAAACTGGCCACTCGTTACTATTTTTTGTTTTTGTGCTTTGTTTTTCGGTCATACGAAATACACTCGTATGAACTTACGTGGAGCGGCGACCATATAAAAAGATAACGATATAAAAACACCAGCGGAAGAGTTTCCGAAAAACCAGTCGACAATTGAATGCGAGTGCGTTTACACAGGCCACAGAGACAATAGACGGAGAACTACAAAAATTTATAAAACAAAATGAAGAAAACAGTGGGTGTAAGTGGTTATCTTATCGGAGTGCAGCCAAAACCCCTTTGTCCAGGGGTGTTAATCACTTTGATAGTTTCCTAGGAAGTTGACTCAGTGTTTATTTACATTTTTATCACCGCTCTCCTATAGATACTAATTGTGGCTGTCCTTATTGCCATGGCCTATGGCTTGCAGCCTTTGAACCGTGATCAACAACACCACCATCACAAGCGTCAAAGCAACAGCCCGAACCCACACCATTTGCAACCGCATCAGCATCATTCCGCAGTACATCGTTTACCAAAATCTGAGGAAAACAAACATGCCCATAAGGCCATTCCCCTTGTTGCTGGAGGCGTCCATAAACTGCATAAGTTGAAATCCCAACGGAGTCCCAGGCAATCCCATTCGGGCAAAGAGTCAAAGCCAAACCATAAGCATCATGAAAAGCAGCACCACTCCAAGAAGCGACACGCTGGATCATCGCGCCGCCACTAGATTCATAAATTATATTTATTCGCATATTTATGTAACGCTTGAAAACTTTTGAAAATGTAGCGAAATTTTTGACAACATTTTCATGACCTGTTTTATTCTTTTATTTTGGGTCTAGTGCTCACCTCGTAATAAGTTGGTAATTAAAATTTTCTTTATGTCTGGCCTAAGCCTCGTCTCAGCCATAATTGCTGAAATTTCTTTGGAAGCGGTCGTACAAAATCCGGTTTCGGAGCAAGTGAAGTAAAAATTTAAAATTATTTTGTGCTGTGTGTTATGTTTATTGTGAATTGTGATAATGCCGGTTGGAATTTTTGGGGTCAAAAGCACTTTTGATGACGTCACAAACGAGTTAAGAGGTTAATGTAATTAGGTTTGGTTTTTAGCCCCACACAGGGTAAATGGGACGACGGTAATAACCGCCATAATACCGGCCATATCCATAGCCTCCGCTGTATTTGTAACCACCGCCCCAGCCGCCATAGGAAGAGCGCCCATAGTAACTAGGAACCACTGCAATTGGGGCTGGAGCTGCATAATAACCATATCCAATAGAGTCTGCCGTATCTAGATCAGCCTCAGGCTCGGCGGCTGCGGTTAAACGTTTCTAGGCACAAGGAGTAAGAATCAATAGAGACGTTTCCAATGGTTAGAAAATATTTTAGAAGCTGCTTACCTCCTCTATAGGTCCCGCACTAGTCGTCGCTATAACAGCCAACAAAATGACCCAGAACTGTTATGGAAAATTATAAATATTCAATTGAATGGTCTATAATAGCAAATGTAGTTCACATCTGATTACCTTAGCCATTGTTAATATTGTTTTGCAAAATTTCACAACGATTGTAAATATTTTTAAGCCAAATTAACACCTTTCCTTGAGTCGTTCTCGGAGTTCTAGCTAGATGCAATGTGTGAGGTAAACTGTGATTGGGAATCACAGTCCTAACATCTTTTATAGTGGCTGAGATCGAATTTGCATATGATGCAAATTGAAAAAGCAAACAAAATCAAGCCCTGGAAAAGTCATTAACCGTGAGAGCAAAAGGAAATTGGATATTGAAAGAAAAAATGAATCAGGGTCAGGTTTTCACATTCATTGAATCCAAATCTTGAATCTTATTACTATAAATTTAAGATTTTCAAAAACATGTTTCGGTACCAGTTTAGCATCGATTCGAGTTGACGCAGTGACCAAGAAAAGGTATCTAATCACTTAAATAAATAAATAAATAAATGACGATACAATTTAATTAATAACTGGCAATTCTCCAATTATATTACTGATTACATACATAATATATGTATTTAGATTTACGGGTTTCTCTTCAATTCATTATTCTGATGAAACTTGGCAGGTTTGGGAGTGTGGTTTTTAAGTTGATGAGGAGGAGTCGGTGGAGGGTAACGATCAACAGCCCACTCGATGTACCGATGTTCGTCTGAGATACTGGGGCGAAACTTATTAATAATAAACTAAATAATTATAAACAGATGTATCTATTGACTTAAAAACTCAAATGTCTGCCAAAGAACGGGCTACAGAGCAGGACGAAACTTTTATAATTGTCTATAAGGAACCGAAAAGATTGTGAGATTAACTTGTTTATCATAGGGCAAATCAATGTCTTTACATAATCGCTAACATTAAACATTAGTTGAGCTTATAGTTTCCTGACAATTGTGATTTGCTGCTGCTGGAAAGCATGTTAAATAGTAGGAATGCTATAAAGTCCGAAAGTATCCTCCTCTATAGTTGAAAAGATATAGTGAAATGTTGCATGTCAGTGCCACGATTTTTCGTCATTATTTCGTAAAAAATTCAAATATCTGCACTACAAGGCGGTAACATTTTAAATTATGAAAAGATTTTATATCAATAAAACAACTTTAAATGAAATTTAAAAAAGTGCACAAATTCAAATTCGATTTTCGATAGGTTTGCTCCGATAATGTCGATTAACCGATCAATTTTGCTCCGAAATGTCGATTAATCAACATTAATCGATACTGTCATCGATTGTTTTGCAACCGCTAATAGAAATGGCTGCCGCATTGTAAACGTTTTGCAAAACCGGGAAAATTGATTGAAAAAGACGAAAAAACGGATAAATATTGTGAATTAGGTAATAGTTTGGCCAAAAACAGAGATGTAATGTTTTAAGTATAAAATTCTTCAATAAAATAAAGATTCGAATGCCTTTTTCGTGAAGTGAAAATTGCTAAATGCGCGGCGTCAGACAAAACGTGTCTGTGTCTGCAGTTGGTGTGTGTAAATGTGAGACTCCTACTAAGATCAACTTTTTTTCCATTTATCAATTGACCTAGATGCTACTTCTTAAAAGATGTCAATACCACCATATATGATACCGCCAAATGCCTGGGCCGCTCAGTTAATGGCCCAGCAGCAGGCTTTTGCGGCGGCCCATGCCCAACAAGCGCAGCTGCATGCCCAACAGCAAATGGCTAACCAGATACAGCAAATTCCACCGCCAGGAGCACCATTGCCTCCACCCGGAGGTGTTGGTGGACCTTCAGCCGGCGGGCAAACTAATGGCATTCAAGCGCTGACTCCTGGTCAACCGGGACTGGGTCAAATACCGACACCAAAACCTGATATAATTACGGAGGAGAAACTGCAGGAGAAGGCCTTAAAGTGGCAGCACTTGCAATCAAAACGCTTTGCAGAGAAACGCAAGTTTGGTTTTATCGACACCCAAAAGGAGGATATGCCGCCAGAGCACATACGAAAGATTATACGCGATCATGGAGACATGACCTCGCGCAAATATCGTCATGACAAACGTGTCTACTTGGGTGCTCTTAAATATATGCCACATGCAGTGCTAAAGCTACTGGAAAATATGCCTATGCCTTGGGAGCAGATTCGAGATGTTCAAGTGCTTTACCACATTACTGGAGCCATCACTTTTGTCAATGAAATTCCTTGGGTTATCGAGCCCGTCTACATAGCGCAATGGGGGTAAGGAAGGAGGCGATTAAAGATGAATTTCATTAACCTGAATTCTGTTTTAGAACAATGTGGATTATGATGAGACGTGAAAAGCGTGATCGTAGGCACTTCAAGCGTATGCGGTTTCCTCCATTTGACGATGAGGAGCCGCCTCTAGACTATGCTGACAATGTGCTAGATGTGGAACCACTGGAAGCCATTCAAATAGAATTGGATAACGATGAAGACAACGCTGTACACAAATGGTTCTATGACCATAGGCCCCTAGTAGACACGTCGTTAGTACATTTTCCACAATCTGATTTTTCATTGAGTTTGTTAAAAAAAACGACAAAAATATATTCTTAGGTTTGTTAATGGTTCGACATACCGAAAATGGAATCTTTCCCTTCCGCAATTGGCAACGCTTTATCGATTGGCTAATCAATTGCTTACTGACCTCGTGGACAATAATTTCTTTTATCTCTTTGACCCAAAGAGCTTTTTCACGGCCAAGGCTCTAAATATGGCTATTCCGGGTGGACCCAAATTCGAACCACTTATCAAGGATCATAATGTTGGGTAGGTTTTTCAAACCCATTGAAAATTAGACCTTGTAAATTAAATTTTCCGGCTTTTCATTGCAGAGATGAGGATTGGAACGAGTTTAATGACATTAATAAGGTCATTATACGACAACCGATTCGTACGGAATATAGAATTGCATTTCCCTATCTGTACAACAATATGCCCCATTTTGTGCATTTAAGTTGGTAAGCAAAAATATTACAAACATTTTTGTTTTCGGTTGTTACAACAATGTAAAATTATGTAATGAAAGTAAAATTATTGGGCATTCAATTAAAGTCCCATTTTGATTTGTGTGATATCAAAAATTGGATAGCTTTCAGCTTTTATATGCTGACAAAAATATAAAGTAACTTCATGTGAAAGGGAATAAACATATTATAAATTATAAAACCATGAGTAAGCCCCGAACTGTTACCACATATAAATACATATAAATTATGCGTTGTCACTTTACAAGTCTACCGGCAGCGCCTAATGGCATGTAAGAATAATAAAAGACTCCCAAGTTTACTACAAATTTAGCGATAATGGTGCGGGAGATGCAATGAGAAATGTTCGTTATGATTGCAAAGACTAAGTCATAACTGCTGATAGTTGCAGACAAACTTGTACTTACAATAAGATCTTTTATTAAACTTGTACTTAATTCATAACAGAATAAGACATTTTTACAAATCAAATCTGATCATTAGAAATGTTTTTTTTTTATTTAATAGGTATCACACCCCCAACGTGGTCTACATTAAGACCGAAGATCCTGATTTGCCAGCTTTTTACTTTGATCCTTTAATAAATCCCATTTCGCATCGAAATGCCAATTCAAAGGTACAAGAGCCGCTGCCCGATGATGATGAGGATTTTACATTGCCGGATGAAGTGCAACCTTTTCTACAGGACACTCCTCTCTATACCGACAATACGGCTAATGGCATTGCTTTGTTGTGGGCACCGCGCCCATTTAATATGCGTTCAGGACGATCTCGACGAGCCATTGATGTGCCTTTGGTTAAATGCTGGTACAAGGAACATTGCCCGCCTGGCCATCCGGTCAAGGTGCGGGTTAGCTACCAAAAACTACTCAAATATTATGTCCTGAATGCCCTCAAGCATCGTAAACCCAAGCCACAAAAGAAGAGGTAAGTCTTGACTGGAATTCAAACAGTTTTCGATCTTACTGTCGGCTGTACCCTTCCATTTAGGTATCTCTTCCGTTCGTTTAAGGCTACGAAGTTCTTTCAGACCACCACTTTGGATTGGGTGGAGGCTGGTCTTCAGGTTTGTCGCCAGGGCTATAATATGCTAAATCTTCTGATTCATAGAAAGAATCTGAATTACCTGCATTTGGACTATAATTTCAATTTGAAGCCTGTTAAAACTTTGACAACCAAGGAGCGTAAAAAGTCTCGTTTCGGCAATGCCTTTCATTTGTGCCGTGAAATTCTGCGCCTAACCAAGCTAATCATAGACTCTCACGTTCAATATCGCCTGAACAATGTAGATGCCTTCCAGCTTGCCGATGGCCTTCAGTATATTTTTGCACATGTAGGACAACTGACTGGAATGTATCGATACAAATACAAATTGATGCGTCAAATCCGCATGTGCAAGGATTTAAAGCACTTAATTTACTACCGCTTCAACACGGGACCCGTGGGCAAGGGTCCGGGTTGTGGTTTCTGGGCACCGGGATGGCGTGTATGGTTGTTCTTCATGCGAGGAATCACACCCCTTTTGGAGCGGTGGCTGGGCAATCTTTTGTCGCGTCAATTTGAGGGTCGCCACTCCAAGGGTGTAGCCAAGACGGTGACCAAACAGCGTGTCGAGTCGCATTTCGATTTAGAGCTGCGAGCGTCTGTAATGCACGACATTGTGGATATGATGCCCGAGGGCATAAAGCAGAACAAGGCGCGCACAATCCTGCAGCATTTGTCGGAGGCGTGGCGTTGCTGGAAAGCAAACATCCCATGGAAGGTACCTGGTCTTCCTATCCCGATTGAGAACATGATTTTGCGATATGTCAAAATGAAGGCGGATTGGTGGACAAATACGGCCCACTACAATCGAGAACGCATACGTCGTGGTGCTACTGTGGACAAGACGGTATGCAAGAAAAATTTGGGACGACTCACGCGTTTATATTTGAAGGCGGAGCAGGAACGACAACACAATTACCTCAAGGATGGACCTTACATATCACCCGAAGAAGCTGTAGCCATATATACTACGACAGTGCATTGGTTGGAATCACGGCGCTTTGCTCCCATTCCCTTTCCTCCACTCTCCTACAAACACGACACAAAGCTGCTGATCCTGGCCCTGGAGCGACTAAAGGAGGCGTACAGTGTAAAGTCGCGTCTAAATCAAAGCCAACGAGAGGAATTGGGTCTCATTGAGCAGGCCTATGATAATCCCCACGAGGCATTGTCACGCATTAAGCGTCACTTGTTAACCCAAAGAGCTTTCAAAGAGGTGCGACACATTTTCTTGATTAAGTTCAATTAACTTAAGTGCTTTGTTTTTTTATAAATTTACAGGTGGGCATTGAGTTTATGGACTTGTATAGTCATCTGATACCCGTATATGAGGTGGAACCTCTGGAGAAGATCACAGATGCCTATCTGGATCAGTATTTGTGGTATGAGGCAGACAAAAGACGACTATTTCCACCCTGGATCAAGCCCAGCGATACAGAACCACCGCCACTCTTGGCATACAAATGGTGTCAAGGTAGTAGAGGGATTCTTAATAGCCCAATTCATCACACTTCCTTAGTTAGAACAAGTGTGGGCATTTCGGGCGTGTGATTTGTGGCAAAGTGATATGTACTTGATAATCCCCTTGTTGCAAACCTCACGCCGGAAAGATGCCTCCAAATACTTCAGTCGAAATCCAGGATCAGTTTAAAATATTGTGTGGATAGACCAGTCAACTTAATTGTGTTTTTTTTCTCTTCAATAAGGTATAAACAATCTGCAGGATGTGTGGGATGTTGGCGAGGGAGAATGTAACGTTCTCTTGGAATCCCGCTTTGAAAAGCTTTATGAGAAAATTGATTTGACTCTGCTCAATCGTTTGCTCCGTCTAATTGTGGACCACAACATTGCGGATTACATGACGGCCAAAAACAATGTGGTGATCAATTACAAGGACATGAATCACACAAACAGCTACGGTATCATTCGTGGCCTACAGTTCTCCTCGTTTATAACGCAATATTATGGATTGGTCCTGGATCTCCTGGTCCTGGGTCTGCATCGCTCGAGTGAAATGGCCGGTCCACCCCAAATGCCCAACGATTTTCTCACATTCCAGGATGCTGTCACAGAGGTTGCGCATCCCATTCGTCTTTATTGCCGTTATGTGGATCGCATTCATTTGTTCTTCAGGTTTTCCGCCGAAGAGGCGCGTGATCTTATCCAGCGTTATTTGACTGAGCATCCTGACCCGAACAATGAGAACATTGTGGGCTACAACAATAAAAAATGCTGGCCACGCGATGCACGCATGCGTCTTATGAAGCACGATGTGAATTTGTAGGTTCCATTGTAAAAAAAATTATTCTTTCTGAATAATTTGAATTTTATTAATATTTTTGTTTTCTTAGGGGCCGCGCCGTTTTCTGGGACATTAAGAATCGTTTGCCTCGTTCGGTGACCACAATTGGCTGGGAGAATACCTTTGTTTCTGTATATTCTAAGGATAATCCCAATTTACTGTTCAACATGAGCGGCTTTGAGTGTCGCATTCTTCCAAAGGTTCCACAAAAATTAATAATAGTAGAAGTTCAGTTGATTATTGTTAATATTTCTCTTCCAGTGCCGCACACAAAACGAAGAGTTTACTCATCGTGATGGTGTCTGGAATTTGCAGAACGAAATCACCAAGGAACGTACAGCTCAATGTTTTCTGCGAGTGGATGATGAGTCATTGGGTCGCTTCCACAATCGTGTACGACAGATTTTAATGGCCTCCGGTTCGACGACGTTTACCAAGGTGGGTTTCCAAATAAATATATCCAAAAGAAAATGAATTATTGGCATATTTTGCAGATTGTGAACAAATGGAATACGGCATTGATTGGACTGATGACGTATTTCCGTGAGGCTGTGGTCAACACGCAGGAGTTGCTAGATTTGCTGGTCAAGTGCGAGAACAAGATTCAAACCCGTATCAAGATCGGTTTGAACTCAAAAATGCCGTCACGTTTTCCTCCTGTTGTCTTTTATACTCCAAAGGAATTGGGCGGCTTGGGAATGTTGAGTATGGGTCACGTGCTTATTCCGCAATCAGATCTTCGTTGGTCCAAGCAAACGGATGTGGGCATCACCCATTTCCGTTCGGGTATGTCGCATGATGAGGATCAGTTGATTCCGAATCTATATCGTTACATCCAACCCTGGGAAAGTGAGTTTATTGACTCTCAGCGAGTGTGGGCGGAATATGCACTGAAGCGGCAGGAGGCGAATGCCCAGAATCGTCGCCTCACTCTGGAAGATCTTGAGGACAGTTGGGATCGTGGCATTCCGAGGATCAATACCCTCTTCCAAAAGGATCGACACACGTTGGCCTATGACAAGGGTTGGCGCATTCGCACGGAGTTCAAGCAATATCAGGTGCTGAAGCAGAATCCTTTTTGGTGGACTCATCAACGTCACGATGGCAAATTGTGGAATCTAAACAATTATCGGACGGACATGATTCAAGCTCTGGGCGGAGTGGAGGGCATCTTAGAGCATACATTATTTAAGGGCACTTACTTCCCCACGTGGGAGGGTTTGTTCTGGGAGAAGGCATCCGGATTCGAGGAGTCCATGAAATATAAGAAGCTCACAAATGCCCAGCGATCTGGTCTCAATCAGATTCCGAATCGTCGCTTTACTCTCTGGTGGTCACCGACTATTAATCGAGCGAATGTCTATGTCGGTTTCCAGGTTCAGCTGGATCTGACGGGTATCTTCATGCACGGTAAAATTCCTACCCTTAAAATTTCCCTCATTCAGATATTCCGTGCCCATTTGTGGCAAAAGATCCATGAATCTATTGTGATGGATCTGTGTCAGGTGTTCGATCAAGAGCTGGACGCCCTGGAGATTGAGACAGTGCAAAAAGAGACCATTCATCCGCGTAAATCCTACAAAATGAACTCTTCCTGCGCCGACATCCTCCTGTTCCCCGCCTACAAGTGGAATGTTTCACGTCCTTCGCTGCTAGCAGACACAAAAGACACTATGGACAACACCACGACACAAAAGTATTGGCTGGACATCCAGTTGCGATGGGGTGACTACGATTCCCACGATGTGGAACGTTATGCCAGAGCGAAGTTCCTTGACTACACCACGGACAACATGTCTATTTATCCCTCACCTACTGGAGTTCTCATTGCCATTGACCTCGCATACAATTTGCACTCGGCCTATGGAAACTGGTTCCCAGGATGCAAGACTCTTATCCAACAAGCCATGGCCAAAATCATGAAGGCCAATCCTGCCCTCTATGTGCTGCGTGAACGCATTCGCAAAGCACTCCAACTGTACTCATCGGAGCCCACTGAACCGTATCTTAGCTCTCAGAACTACGGTGAGCTCTTCTCCAACCAGATCATTTGGTTTGTGGACGATACCAATGTGTACCGTGTGACCATACACAAGACTTTTGAGGGCAATCTGACAACAAAGCCCATCAACGGAGCTATTTTCATCTTCAACCCGCGCACTGGTCAGCTGTTCCTGAAGATCATTCACACCTCTGTGTGGGCTGGCCAAAAGCGTTTGGGTCAGTTGGCCAAATGGAAGACCGCCGAGGAAGTTGCAGCTCTCATTCGATCCTTGCCGGTGGAGGAGCAGCCCAAGCAGATCATTGTCACACGTAAGGGCATGTTGGATCCCCTCGAGGTTCATTTGCTTGATTTCCCCAACATTGTGATCAAGGGCTCGGAGCTGCAGTTGCCCTTCCAGGCCTGCCTCAAGGTGGAGAAGTTTGGTGATCTGATTCTTAAGGCCACCGAACCACAGATGGTGCTCTTTAACCTTTACGACGATTGGCTGAAGACGATCTCCTCTTACACGGCGTTTAGTCGACTCATTTTGATTCTTCGCGCTTTGCATGTCAACACGGAACGGACGAAGATCATCCTGAAGCCAGATAAGACTACCATAACGGAAGCCCATCACATCTGGCCCACGCTGACAGACGAGGAATGGATCAAAGTGGAGGTGCAATTGAAGGATCTCATTTTGGCTGATTATGGCAAGAAGAACAACGTAAATGTGGCCTCGCTGACCCAGTCTGAGATTCGTGACATCATCCTGGGTATGGAAATCAGCGCCCCATCGGCGCAACGTCAACAAATTGCCGAAATCGAAAAGCAGACCAAGGAGCAAAACCAATTGACGGCTACTACAACGCGGACGACGAACAAGCATGGTGACGAAATCATCACCTCCACGACCTCCAACTATGAGACGCAAACCTTTAGCTCCAAGACAGAGTGGCGGGTCCGAGCCATCTCGGCCACGAATCTGCATCTGCGCACGAATCACATATATGTCAGCTCGGATGACATCAAAGAGACTGGCTACACCTACATTCTTCCGAAGAACATATTAAAGAAGTTTGTCACCATCTCTGATCTGAGAGCACAGATTGCAGGCTATCTGTATGGAGTTAGTCCGCCGGACAATCCCCAGGTGAAAGAGATCCGTTGCATTGTTATGCCTCCCCAGTGGGGCACCCACCAAACGATTAATTTGCCCAACGCCCTGCCCACACATCAATATCTAAAGGATATGGAACCATTGGGCTGGATCCATACGCAACCCAACGAGTTGCCGCAATTATCTCCACAGGACATAACGACGCATGCCAAGATCATGCAGGAGAATGCTCATTGGGACGGAGAGAAGACAATTGTGATAACCTGCTCATTTACGCCAGGCTCCTGCTCGCTAACCGCCTACAAACTGACACCTTCGGGCTTCGAATGGGGATCCAAAAACACGGACAAGGGTAACAATCCCAAGGGCTATCTGCCATCGCACTACGAACGTGTCCAAATGTTGCTATCGAACAAGTTCCTTGGCTTTTTCATGGTCCCTTCGCAGGGCAGTTGGAATTACAACTTCATGGGCGTTCGACACGACCCGAACATGAAATACGAACTGCAATTGGCCAATCCGAAAGAGTTTTACCACGAATTGCATCGTACTTCGCATTTCCTGCTCTTTGCCAACCTTGAAGATGGAGGCGACGGAGCCGGTGCCGATCGTGAAGATGTCTATGCGTAAATATTGGACAAGTCAAATAACACTTATTAAAATACTTTTTGTAATAAAATTCATTTAATTTTTACCAACAACGAAATTTGTTACCATGGAAATATGTTTGACCCCGCACTGGGCTGGATGGGGGGTTTCATTAATAGGTTAACCAAATGTTTTTATATATATTATGTATATATACATGCATATAGGACTACAGTTAATACAAAAGTTCCGTATCGGTTTCGCAATGTGGTTCGGTTTCTAGGTACATACGTTGACTGCTGGTTGACCCGTTTTCTCCTCCTCCCATCCCCTTCTTTCATTGCTCGACTAAGAGCATTTCCATAGGACTATGGCTAAATTGCCGGCAAAAAACAAATACAGTATGTTTTCCGTCTCATAGGAGACCTCAAATCCAAATCCTTCACCAACAACTACATGCCAATAAATGCCAAATTTCTTATCCATTGTCTCTTTAATGATTTTGGCAGCTTGCTGCAAAATAAAAGAGAATCAGAATCTTATTGAAGATGTTAGGCTTGTAATAAATACCTCATAGTTGGATGAGTATTTCTCGCAAGCGGTGATACTCAGTTCAATGGCCTCAGTGCGCATCTCTTCATTCATATCCGAATGCTGGGAAGAAGATAAGAAATGATAGTTAGTATATCTCAGATCCTATTCTGTTTGCTCTCCTTTAAACCAACCTTCACCAAGGGATATACATGCACAATCTTCTTTTCCCCTTCTTTGCCTCCTTCACCTTCATCGGCCATGTCTCTAAGCCCGCTGGGAAATATCAAATAACTAGGACAATAGGACGAACGGAACGACACGCCAATCGCCGGGGGGGTAATGTAATAAAAATTGAGTTAAATTCCTATTTACATGTGACATACAATTCAAGGCGAACAAAGGGTATATACATATGTATATAGATGAATATACATATAAAAAGCTATATATTTATATGATATTTTGTGAATGTTTATGAATTTGTCACGTCAGGGCCAGGCAGACGGCGGCAAGAATTATTCGTGCCTGCACAGCACAGCGGTTCACTTGCAACTAACTTTTTGACTGACTCCGCAATGGCGCCGATTCTATTAACTAAAAGTTCCCCTTGCCAGGACATTTATGTTTGGTACGAACGTTTCTTTGGCAGGCAGGCAACCGCAGCAGACATTTTATGTTACGTCCTGCTGCATCCCCCTTAATTCTAGTCAGCTCTGTTTTGTTTGCAAATTGTTGCTGTTGTTGTTGTTGCAAACAAAAGCAATTTCCGTGCGGGTGCTAGAGTCAGACGAAACGGCGGCGACGTCGTCATCTTGGCGTCCACCACCTCAATTTTAAGAGTTTTGCAATGTTTTTCCTATGGACAGCGAATAAGGGTAAGAGATGGGAAAAACCCACCACTACACTACTACATACATATATCTGTACATATGTAGTATTAAATCCACATGTGTAAGTCAAGAGATATCGGGGGATAAAATGAGTTATCTATGTAATTCAATTGATTGAATAAAGTTAACGATTAACAGTCTGAAATCACAAAAGAATTTTGTATGTACATACATACATACATACATACATCTAAACTATTTTGATTTATATCATAGAAAACATTACTTTTATTTAGTCCCAAGATTCACATTCACTATGATCTGACAAATGATCTGTATTAGGTTCAGATTCGATTGGATTATCCCAATAATTTTCATCTATTGATCTGTCATCATCGGAGTCCTCGATGAGTATAAAACCATTCTCAACGCGTTTGTTATTTCCTTTGAGCAATTCGTCCAGAATATCCTGAGTGGCTCCAAGCAGATGAGTACGACCTAAAAGGTAGGATATGGGCATCTTGTAAACACGCAATGCTGAGTCATAGGTGTCGTCATTAATGCTCCAGCGACTTAGCTCAAATTGGACCTCAGCCCAAATGATCTCCTCCTTGGTGCGCTTGTCCACAAAAAACGGAAAATCTATAGAATGTAAAAGCTTATACGACTTGGTCTCCGCCTGAGCAGATTGATCAATCAGTGTTGTCAGCAGCGGCATGTCAAGTAGATCCTTGCGTACAAATATGACCATCTGTGTGGCATGTCCCACTGTTGTATAACCCTCTGGTGGATCACCCAAACCCAACAGAGAAAACATATAGTTTGGGTATTTGGCAACGATTTCCAAACACCAGGATTTGAACTGTTCACGAGTCCATTCGAATTTGTGATCATGATGCCGAAATCCATTAGATAAGAGAGGCTTGAAACGTGTGAATATCACATTATAATCGGAATTGGGTGTGCTGATTATTACAAGCTTGGGCTGCATAAACCCAAAAATATTCGATGGAATTTTGTTCAGGACATCGTCATAGACGTGTTCAATTCTAAATGCGAAATATTTTATAATATTGGGTTAATATTTGGTTAATATTTTTAAGAAAGTAACTTACAGCTCCAGGGCGACAACAGCATCTATGCCTTGTAATTCTTTAGAGGATTCAGCCACGCTACCTTGCAGAACGTCTACATGCAAAGGATTTTTTCGTTGCCTTATAAAGTCTGCAACTAAAGGTCTGATAAAAAGTAAATTACTCTTCAGTACGTCTTCATCAATATCCACCTAAAAAACGAAAAAATTGGGAAGAAACAAATTATACAATTCAAATTTCCAACCGTTTTATTTTACAGCTTCATTTTCGAGCACTAATGTTAACTTAACAGCATCATCTGCGAGCACTTTTTACTTATGGAAACGTAACAAAATGGCGGAACAGTACGGAAATGAAACATTGGCTTGTTTGCTAGCCAGCAGACAAATAGAATATGTAATTGCTGTGAAAACTAATTAAATAAATTAATAAAAATACTACTCAACAGTTGCTGAACATGTATTATTAGCCAAGTGGAACTACGGCAAAGTGTAAGCATTTAAGTTTAGCTCTTAATGACTGGTGAAAATTTCTTTAGTGAATAAAAAAGAAAAACGTGAAAACAAAAAGAAGAAGAGTGACATGGGACTGAAAAATCAATTTGATTTATGAACAATTAAATGTGTTTGAAATTTTTAAAAAATGACGAAAGTGAACTGAGCAGTAGTGACACATGAAATATTCCATGAATTTAGTTGATAAATAAAACCAAAGCACCTGAATGCCGGCCAATAAAATCGATTTTCCTTACAATACGTTTGTTTGTCTGTGTCTGTTTTTTTTTGCTTCGTCCGTTTCCAAATGTAAAGTTTAGTGCAAGAAAAAAAAAGGGGACGCGTGTTACGCTTAAAGTAAAAAACCGTAGAGTTCGTCATGTTACAGATAATTTCGTCGAATAGGATAAAATATTAAATTTGTTTTTGTTGAATCTACCTAGTGTGTATGCATGTATTTGTATATTTGTATGTGTATACTTGTTCCACTGTCATGTCGTACCGACCGACCCCAAGGCACAAAGTGAAACTGGAATTTTTGTGATATGAAAAGGCAAAAGAAACGAACAAAAAGAAAAAAAGAAAAAAAACAACAAATTACTAGAAATTAATCAGCATCTTAAATATAATATAGAAGAATTCGCGATTGACTTATTGTCTACAAGTGAGAACATAAGTTTAAATATATGTATTTGTAATCATCTCTGCTTCTTTCTACACTAACCAACCCACTAGCAGACAGCGCGAATGAGAGGCAAAAAGAAAGACGGTGGTAAAAGCAACGCACGCAACGGAATTGAGACAAAAACAAACCGCTTGAATATTTATCGGTTGATCGAAATTCAATGCTAGACTGAATCCGAGAAATTCACGTGGCACAGCAAGGAAGGAAGGACGTAGAAGGGAGAGGACTTTAAAATGGGCAAGCGCCTGATCTTGGAACGCCAGCCCACAGACCGATGTATAAGAAAACGCAAAAGGGTGGAGATTAAAGAAGATAATGACAGCGATGAGGCCGTAGTAGCTGAGAAGTGCCAACGGTTGACTCACAATGTCAATGGCTACGAGTCCCATGACAATGATGATGAGGATTCCTTATCGTCGGGATCAGGAGGTGGCATTGGGACAGCTCTTGTGCAGACGCCGCAGGCGCAAGCGACTCACAGTTTACTAAGCTTGGCTAGCAACGAGAAGCACAATTCTCTGGCCACTGAGTCTCCGCGCCCCGTCTATAGTCTGAGACCTTCTGTAGTCAATGGCACTATCCTGAGAGATGTGCTCTCGAAACCCTGGCGCTTGGGACGACCTATAGGTAAGTGATGCGTCTAATCCCATGTCTTCCAAAACTCTCGCCAATTTAAACATTTTCTGAAGGTAAGGGAAATTTCGGCGAAATATTTCTGGCATCGGACGAAACTGTATGTCCTGTCAGCTCGGAGAGTGCAAAATATGTGGTCAAAATTGAGCCACATTCCAATGGACCACTTTTCGTTGAAATTCATTGTCTGATCCATACTTCTCAGGCCAAAGGTGAGCAATTAAATTAATTTTGACCAATTTTATTTTGATTTTTAACGTGTTTCTTTTTTTTCATTTTGCTTTAGCAGTTACCAATGGTCAGGAAAACGAGGAAGCTCAAGCAAAGATCAGTCCATTGTCGACTCATCTCGCACAAGGTCCGCCATCGGGAATACCCAGCTACATTGCCTCTGGCACCCATTACTTCGGTGATGGTCGCTATCGATTTTTGGTCTTGCCCCGCTTTGACCGAGATCTGCACTCACTAATCAAGAACTCCCGAGTCCAGCAGAAGTCACTTCTAGTGCTGGCCATACATATTGTTAACGTACTGGAGTATCTGCACGACAAGGGGTACTGCCACAATGATATTAAGGCCCAAAATTTAATGATATCCAAGTGCAAGTATCTTCAGAGGCAGACAGTGTCCAGAGACAAGCACTATGAAGAAAAACAACAGACTACGGATAGCGGGAATAGTTCAGAACAAGAGACCACTAACGACGATGAATATTTCTTAAAGAACGAGAAGTTCGCATTGAAACGAATGGCACACATAGGTAAGGGAAAGGACGACGATATGGAAGAGGACGAGGATTTTGATGATGGCGCAACCACCAATAGCAACAACAGCAATAGTAATAGCTTAGACTGCTACCAAACACCAGTGAATAAGAAACGCGCCAGGCCGCGCACTGGTGTCGAGTTCAGCGGTTCCAATCCGGTGCGCTCGTGTCGCCGCGAAAAGCGCAATTCTATGTATGAAGAGATGGTCAAGTCGCACTATCTGCGACCTACCAAGCGAGTTAGCTATCGTGAGGAGTTTAACGAGGATGGATATCCCATCAAGGAGGAGCCGCAGCAAGCGGAGGGGGCTAACAGCGATCAATCGCCAGTTAGTTCGGACAATGAGTCCGAGGAGTTTCTGCCACCTTCTATTCGACGTCCAACAAAGAAATCTTCTGCCAGTTTTTCCGCTGCCAAGCGTCTCGGCACACGACGTCAGCAGAAAATAATGAAAAATCGTGAAATGATTGCGATGGCGGAAGAAAGTACCCGTGGCCGTGATGGCAAGCGAGTCACAACTAATCCGCCACAATACCAGCTTATTCCAGTGGAGGAGGAGCATGTCTTCCTCATCGACTTCGGTCTAGCCTCGAAATATCAAGACCGCGGTGTTCACCGCCCATTCATTATGGACCAGAGACGAGCACATGATGGCACTTTGGAGTTTACTTCCCGGGACGCCCATATGGGTGCTCATTCCCGTCGCAGTGATCTGGAATGCCTGGGTTACAATCTGCTTTATTGGTCTGAAGGCTTTTTGCCTTGGAAGGAAGTCGCCAGTCAGCAGCAGCAAGAGAAGGTACATCGGGCCAAGGAACTGTTCATGACCGATGTCTCGGAAATGCTACGTCAGTTCTATGGAAAACAGATTCCTAAATATTTAGGCGAGTTTCTAAAACTAATCGGGCAATTGTCCTACCAGGAGCGTCCCAACTATCAGCGTTATCGAAATATTTTTAAGCGCGAGTATCGCCGACTTGGCCATGATCCCAACCAGATGAGGCTGAGTAGTGATGAGATTTTGTCCACCTGCGTTAACATTAAAGATGAAGTTGATGGAGGAGCTACTCCTGCCAGCAACAAATGCGATATTTTCGATGTGAATAACAAGTTTTTCAGCAATGCTATTCGCAATTCTGCATTACACACACCATTTCAGGAGCACTCGCTTACAAATCGGGTGTCGCCGAAGAATCTGCGCTCAAAATCTGAGAAGAAAAACATTAAAAAGAAAAGTTTTTCCTGGGCCGAAGTGCTATTACAAGATCCAGATCAAATAGCTAGGGAACGAGCTGTGAAAGAGTTTGAGCGAGAGGAGGAGATATGCCCGTTAAAATCACGTCTTCCTAGGAGATACGAGGGCAAGGCGACATATGCGATACTTGCCGTAGAACAGAGTCGCCGGGATAAGGGGCTAACCGTGCAGGAACACAACAACGAAGACAATGAAGATGACAACCAAGCAGACCAGAATGAAGAGGACAACAATGAAGATGAGGAAGATGAGGTATTTAATTGTTTATTGAATATATAACTTGGTTTAATCAATGCCATCTTTTTAAGGATGAGAGCAATGCAGATGAAGATGCAACTGAGGAAACCGACTCGGAGGAAGGTCGTGTTGGTCGACGTGGTGGACACGGAAGGGTTCGTAAACGAACAACAAGCAAGCAACCAACTACTAAGCTTGGTCGCATAGCCACAGCCGGCAAAGGCAAATCAACAACTGTGGCCGTGGATAAGACTACACCTTTATCCACAGTCGTCGCCAGCAATAAACGTGGCTGTGCCACTCGAAAGGAGCACGCGGTGGCCGCCTCGGCCACCGGTGAGACTGAGCGCAAACTGAAGGCCAGTCAAACGCGTCGGGAGGAGGATCTTCATCATCAAAAACAACAACAACTACTACCCAAGCAGCGGCGACCACGTCGCTGTCTACATAAGACTGAAGCAATAATGGGTGTCGTACAGCAAGACGTTGAGAACAGTTCCGAATTGTTGCCTATGCAAAGTGCGTATGGCGATTATGATGATGAGAATAACTATGGGGCTAAGGGGCGCAATGTTCATGCGCCATCCAGACATTGTCGCAAGTGATAGGATAACCAATAATCGAGAGGCAAGAGGAGAGGCCAATCAGAGAGCGGATCAAAAAACGGAGGGAAAACTGGGAAATCGGTTTTCAAGTATTTTTAGTAATTAATAGTGACAGGAGGGGACACACACAAATGCCTATACCCAGATACGCCTACGTGCTAAGTTAGGACGAGCAGAGAAAGCCACACAAAACTAATCCATGTGTAGAATGAACATTTTTATTTTTGTTTTTAAGTTAAAGTGGGATTTCCCAGCTAAATATAGAAAAGGAGAGTTGTTGAATCATTCAAATAAGTGCATACATACATTATTACTTATGCTTCTATACTACTACATCAACTCCGTTGGGTAAAATGAAAGGGAGAGTGCGGGAGCAGTATAATTATGATGGACATAATGTTAGATTTGTATATCGCCGTCATGATAGCAAATGTTTAAATTGTTTAATTTTGATTTTATTATTTTCGAAGAAACGAATGTGTTAGACTCTTTTTTGTTAGGTAATACATGAATAATTGCATAATCCTTAATGCAATTTTAGGTTTATATTGCATACACAATGCAAACCACCACCAATTTCCCGCATCTTCCTCACGCATATACACACCCACTTACACTCGTCCAAAATCCCCTTTGGATACATAGTCTCCTTAAGAAGAAAAAGTATTTAATAAAACTAACAAAAAAAAACTAGATAAAAGGTTATTTCGTAAAAATGTTTAAGTCTAAGATTAGGATATAAATATGTATAAAAAGCAACATAAACTCCGGATACAAAATAAAACAGACAAAAAAATAATCAGATATACATATGTTCAAAATTTAATTTACTTGGACTACATTTTCAATTCATTTCCCAAATAAGTAGATAAACATGGATAACTGGAAATCGTTTTTGTAACCAATTCCTATATCATTTAATATGATTTATTTTTTTATAAAGCGAATAAAGGAAGTCATTAAAAAATGTTTAAGAACTAAAATGATTAAAAATTAAATTTGAAATCAAGGCACGATCAAAGTTTCCTTAAAAACATTGTAAAAATAATAAATGGATAATTTGATTCCAATTGGTTTTTTTTTTGTTTATTTTACAATTCTACCACCCATATTACGGTCATTCCTTAGAGAATAGGAACCTTTCCTTGGAAAATTTCTTAAGGATTATTTTTAATGCATAATGGGACCTATTTTCAATTTAGGATGCATAAATATGTACATACCTCAAGAATTTTCTCGATAGTCTCAATGCGTCTCATCAATTGGAATAGCTTAAATAAAAAAAAATAAAAATTACAAATAGCTCTCGAAAATCTCTAAAGTTTAGTACCCGCATTTCGCTGCATCCAAAGTCAACAACACTTTTAATTTTTTGCGCCCAACGGGGATCTTGCAAAATTTGTAGAGCAGTGCAATAACGCTGTTCCCACAATCTCGGTGTAAAGGTGACACCCGTGTCTGTCATATTGGTGTCAGTGTGTGTAGATCCACAAGGCAATTTGTAAGAAAACATCTTTTAATATTTGAAAGTCACTGTTTCAATTTTCATTTAATAAAAGTTTTGTTTTTATTGCTGGATTAATACATAGTGGTGGGAAACTATCGATGGCTTTATTGAGGTATCGGTGGTTAAACTTCTGAGCCCCTATCGATAGGTTAGTTTAAAATCCCATTAAAACTTTTGTTATTCAAATATTTTTTTGTTTTATATAGTTAGAAGAATTTTTTGAAAAATTTCTTACAAAGCCTTCTTTATTTAGACTACTTTATTTCTACAGAAATATTTTTTAATAAAGAGATTTTTTCAATCATAATCAGTAATTGTAGGATTTTCGGTTATAGCGAAAATTGTTTCTCATTCTTGAAAGAGTTGATCCTTAGTATTTCTAGCCTATAGTATCTTTAGATTGATCTGATATATTTATGTATTACTTAAAAACTGAAATGAAACCAGCTTAAGCTTATAATTTATAATTGCCTAGGGTAAATGTTTACTATTACTACTCGAGATTTCAGTGTTGAAAAGTGGAAAAATCGGGTAAAGCTAGATTTCAGTGTTGTCAATCGCTATTTTTTATTTGGCGCGCTGTTTGACTGACCTGGTAGCCAAATATTTTAATCTAAACTCAAAAGTCGAGGAATATTCGGCTGCTCTGGCAGCCGAATATTGTATTCTAAACTATATTTGTTCTATAAAATCAAGAAATATTGTAAACTCAACAATATTTTCGTTTGTTGAGAATAGTGCGAACAAAAGATTCAAAAAGCCCGCGTATTCGAGTATCCTAAATTCGGCATTTGGCAACACCATCTCAAAATTGAACAGCTTTTTTTAGCCGGAAAAAGCTACTTTTAGCTATAGTCCCGCTAAAAATATTAATTTTCTTTTGTTAATTCCTCAAAAACTACGAAATAAATCGCCAAGGCGCACCTGAGGTCGTGCTCGTGCAATTTTTCTCTTTCGTTTGATACCAAAATGATGTAGTTTAAGCGCGTTTTGGGCCCGAGTAGTAGTAGTAAACATTTACCTTGCCTAGCAAAACCGTAAGGCTGATATAAAATAAAAAATGCTTTGAAGTTAGAATTCCCAGACATCACTATCGATAGTTTCCCAGCCATCGATAGTTACCAAGTTCTCAAAATCCCACTATAAGGTAAAAAACCACTATTAAATTTAAATTTAATCCCAATGAATAAAACAAGAAAATGTGAATTGCATTTAAAATACATTGCATTTATGATGCCAAAGATGACATTTTTGGGGTAACATAGTTATGTCTTTCCATTGAATTTGGTTAAACTTAATTATTTGTCTGACTCCGACAATTTATTTTTCTTCAACAATAAAGTTGTCAGTAGCTTTTAAATGGAAGGAGTGGAGCCCAAATGTCGGCCTACCATCATAGAATTTGGATTCTTCTTTGCGTAACAAACATCTAAACAATTTTATAAAAATCTGGAATGATTTTAGGGTATAAGAATAGATTTTGATATTTTTAAAATAATATCTTAATTTGTAAATTGTTTATTTAAGCATTACTGCCTGCATTACAGATTAGGATATCAATAGCAAAGAGGATTGAGCTGTCATTATGGAACACAATTTACAAGATATAACGATGTAAAGACTACTACGCCTCCAGAATAGATTGAATGAATTAGTTGAATAGCTCTTTGAATTAGGAAATGGAACACCTGTGGAAACCCTATATGAATTACTTAAAATAAACAATTTACACATGTTCACTCTGTGATAAATATTCACAACATTCAAGGACATCGTCGTTATTTTATGTAACTATGTACATACATACATATACATATATGTATGTACATATGTACATGTTAAAGAAAATTAACATATTGCATTGTTTGACGATGTCTCACTGTTTCCTTGAGGATGTTGTAGGTCAATGTACATACATATGTAGAATGTGTAAAGTGCACTCCATTTATAGAGTATAAAATTATCGTAGCTTTGTTGTTTTCTTGAACTATGAATGAAAATAAAATGCATTCTATGCCGAATGAGATATTATTCATTAAAATAAAATATTGAAAATTGGTTGTTTTTGTTGGAAGAAATAATTCAAAGTTATGTAAAATGAACATCTGAATCTCTTTTCATGCTAATTACATATATATATGAGGATCTGTTGTTAATCCATGAGGAATCATTCCAAATTTCATTTACGCTGGGATTTAGAGATCCTCATATAATGAAAAAAGAAGTTTACATGTTTGGTTTCATCCTTCTGTAATGTTCGAGAAAATGTTGTGTTTTTTAAATGGTTTTTTGTTTTATTTATTTTGTTACTAAATCTAAAAGAAATTTAGATCCATCTAAGTTATAAGGAAAAACGATTAGAGCTCTTACCAAAATTGTGATGTTTTGCTCAGGAATCGCAAATTAATTACACTACAACTCTGAAATATGACATTTCAAATGAAATGCTTGCTTATTTACTTATTATTCTAACCATGATTGTCTATATCTACCTATCGGGATTAGACATGGAATTTAAGACTCTAAAGCACACACAATTCTATTTTTAAAGATACTTTAAAGTTAACAAATTTTGACTTCAAAAAGTACTTACATACATACATACGTACAGCTTGTATAAACATACATATGTATGTATGTATGTATACTGTACATAAAATCTGTGTTTTGTTTTGTGGCCACTTTTTGAGTCCTCGGGCAAAGGCTCCAGTGTTTACCCAGACAAACAAGAAGCAACAACCAAGACGACCAAGAGCCAAGAGCACGAGCCTGAAAACCAAAGCCCAAATGTTGTTTGACCCTCATTACGTTGGAAAGTCTTCCTTTTTTTTGCCGTCAGAATTAAAGGGATGACTGGGTAGGAGGCGCCAGAGCACCCAGCATAAGGCATGTAACATCGAGTACCGAACATCCTAGCAAGATGTTAGTTCCCTTTTTTGTGTTTTGGGGCTCATAAACTCATTTGCCTTGAACGCCTGAACAGGAGCAATAACAATGCCAATGGCCAAGTTGGCAAAAATAAAGTAAAGTAAACATTTTCCACCAGTAAGAAAATGAATCCATCCCCATTTGACTCACTCCGACCCTCAAGATACAGCTCCCTTTTAAGAGCAATAATACAATTTGGTATAAAATGGTTAACCGTTTTTTGTTGCTCTTGTTAAATGAAATTGTTTTCGTTTTGTGTTTCTTTGTTTTGTTTTTCGTAACATAACTTTTGGATAATGAGACAGATATCAAACAAAAAGTAAGAGTAACAAAAAGGAAACGAATTCCTTATGTTAGGTCAGTGTTTCGATTTTCATCTAGTCTCATTTTTTGTGTTTCTCCTCAGAATTAGAAGAAATATTAATGAAAAGATGTCCACGTCATGGAGTTTACTGGAGTTTAGCCATGTCGAACCGCCCAAGACCAAGGACAGAGTATAAGTTAAGGCTGGTGCAAACGTTTTGCAAGTCTCAACATTTCCATCCCCAAAAAAATGAAAAAAACAACACAAAGAGGGTCCCATTCTCCCCGAAATGGAAACTTCAAAAGTTGCACACGCAACATGCAAGAGGACGAGGAGAAGCACACGACGGAGTGCTGGAGCTGGAGCAGGAGGCGGGACAAAACAAAAAAAGATGTCCACAGGCAGCAGGTAAATGAAAATGTAGTAAAATCTTGGCACAGGCGCTTAGAAAATTATGCAAAAATAAACACGAAGTGGGTCGAAAAAAGAAAAAATCAAGTGAAAAGTGCGATAAAAACAAACGATCCTGTGCCTTCACGTCTGCCTCTGTGCCTGCGTGCTTTTCTCTTTTAAGGGCGATTATCCATAATCTCCATACACTCCGCCCCCCATTAAAAAAGAAACAAAAAAGCTGAAAAAATAGAAGTCTGAATGACTAAAGACAAAGTTTTTGTCATCTCCTGGAAACCCTAGAGCCTTTCAGCCTCACCGCTGATAGACAGGTATGAGATTCAAGCGTTAATATTTTTAGCTGCGCAAAAATTTGTAGTCGGGCGGAGATAAGGCATCTCTGTTTTTCTTTGCTTGCTATACCCTGCACCAGGGAGGTGCTAATGGAATATTTGTGTAGTCGAAAAGCAGGTAAGAGACCTCTTCCTAAGTCTGTGTGTCATTTTGATTGTTATCAACGTTCGGGGTAATAAATATGATGAGGTTATTAATTGAGACTTGATGTTATGAAACAAGTTCATTTGATTTTTTCATGACCTTTGATCTTAACACATCGTAAGGTAACTAGGTAAGAATATATGTCTTAAAGAAGTTTATTTTGAATCTCACTTATTGTTAGTGGTAGAAAATACTTTAGAAGCTGTTTCATAATACTATTTCATATTACATCTTGGACATTTTCCGAAGTAAAAATTGTCGTTATCATACTACCTACTGGAAGATTGCTTTACCAGAAATCATCTTACTGAGTCTGCTATGGGCTCTCTTTCTCGACAAAGATGTCTCGAAACTGAAACGAAATCTGTTAGTCCAGTAACTTAAAAAATGTTCAAAACTTCCAAACTGGCTTTGGACTTGAAAGAAATATACATTTTGGCATTGCTGTTGCCAGGAATCAAATGGAATTAGGAAACTCAGGATGGAAAATCTTTGAACTTGGTCCCAAAACAATAATCAATTATGTTAATAACGTCATTGCTAAATGGTATTTGAAAGTCGATTACTAGTCTCGACATCTGTATAGGATCTTTACTTTTGGGTTTTTTTGTTGCTTTTGCTGGTGACAATGAAACGTGGATAAAGCATTTTACGTGCTGGCAAATAAAGTGCCCTCCCGGCAGCTGTTCGAGCCAGTACCACGGTGTCGTTCTCGTCCCGTCTCGTCCCGTCCCGGTGCCGGTGTGTGCGGGTTGTTTGCCAGCCACGTCGCTGATTTCGCATAAATTATGCAAGGAGCAACGACATGCAGGCGGCGGTCGCGGCGTTGGCCGCGACGGCGGCGACAAACACAATCTGAATCGCAGCTTCCCTTTCCCTGCTGACTTCATTCATCCTTATCCTTGCTCACTTCCAAAAAAGACGAGCGAGAAAAAATGGAACAAATTACAAATGTGCTTTTTATGCAGTGTGGCATACATTTGTTGTGAAAGGGGAAAGAGAAGCTATGTGAGGTGAAGGGCACCCATGGAAAGGGACAGAGAGAAGTAAAATGGGATACAAACTAAACTAAAAACCACACAAAAGGCATTTGCATTTGGGTTAGCCCCGAACGAAATTAGTTTTGTAAGCCGGCCGACTCTCTGGATGTGGTGTGTGTGTATGTTGGTATTAATGAATTTCACTTTGACCCTCCACCCAGAACAGAACTCACCATGAAGGCAAATAAAACAACCCGAAATCAAACAAAAACCAATTCAAAGTGCATTTGACTGGAAAGACCGCAAAACCAATTCATCATCCCGACGAGCGAGTATGGAAAACATTTACGCAAATGAAATAACATTCATGTTTGCCCGTTTCCCTCCGTCTGTGCCTCTGCCTGAGCCCTAGTGACCATGCCCAAGCTCATGCCCATGTCCGTGGCGAGTGAGTCGAAAAAAGGAAACGAGAAGGAAAAATGCATCCTACGTGTTGTATGCTCCTGACTGGGGCAACAAGTTAACTTTGTCCGTGACACATTTTTCCCTCATGCAGTTTGGCAAAAGAAAAAAGCCATTGGCTTTGGCTTTGTCTCTCCCACTTGGTGCTAGTTGGTTGGCTAGTAGTGTAGTACATAGCTGCCAGGTACCTGTCACCCACCTGTGTGTGTGTGGCCTGGTGGTGAAATTGAAATGGCAATCCACCCGCAGGGAGCAAAGGATGAAAGCAAACTTTTGTCCGCCATAAATATGTGATTTTATTGGGCAAACGAAAGGAATAGGGCCACGTAATGGAATCTTTAATAAAACGGACAAAAATGCTGGTCAGTGGGGGATTTTATCGTTGCCGTTTCCATTTTATCAGTTGTAGCACATAAAACTCGAATGAACTTGCACAAATGTCAACTGGACAGAAGGACATACGACGGCTTTAAACTTTAAGTTTCAATTTTAAGCTTTACGTTTCAATTAAAATTAAAAAGAGTAGTTTAATAGCCAAGCAGATCAAACTAAAAATAAATAAAACCCATATATATCCTGCGTACGTTTTTTTAGTCGGCGATCTTTCAATACAAGATCATGAATTTTCGGCTCGTTAAGAAACATCTTTCAAGTTGCCGTCAAAGCAGACGTGTCGGGCCGAGAATCGAATTACAGATCGATATAGATATCATTTGAGGGAACCCCACGAAAGGATACTATATCGGGCACTACCCTAGTCTTTCAGATTAGAGTAGAGAAAGTAGAAGTGGCTAAAATTTGACATAAACTTGACTTGTGTTTCTCTGTCTTTCTTCTGATCCCAGCTGCAAGCTCTGATTATACGGACGGATTCAACTAAATCTTCACGGCACACACACATATGTAATTCATATTATGCATATCTAGC
This sequence comes from Drosophila tropicalis, assembly GCF_018151085.1. NCBI lineage: Eukaryota > Metazoa > Arthropoda > Insecta > Diptera > Drosophilidae > Drosophila > Drosophila tropicalis. The sequence goes on along the minus strand of NW_027173049.1, from coordinate 2,132,361 downwards.
TTGTGGAGTTTTCATGACATTTTTCTGGGGTTACGAAAAACTTTACATTCTAAACTTAAAAATGAGCAGTTCCAAAACATTATAGAATCCGCCACACAATTAAAAATCACAGTTGTTGCAGGTAACTTTGTGATACATGGTATCTGGCAGTCGGTTTGTAAGCAAGCCTTGTCTATCTTACTAATTTGATTTGATTATTATTCCATTTTTGGGCAACTCATCCGCAGGCAATAGCAATAATCATTTCGGAAAAGTGACTCCTCCACTCCCCCATCTTCGGGTGTTTCTTGCGAGTTAGTTTGTTATTGTATGAGTGTATACATACATATGTACATATATGTATTCTATTGTTGCTAATTTGCAACGGTTTTGTAATTTTGTCGAAAATTTTGTGTACCCTTGTCAGGAACAAGCCTCATCTATCGATGGGGTTGGAAATGGTTATTCCTTAAACACCTATTTGTGTCCAATAGGCTTAGCATCTGGATCTGGTTCAGGCCCCGATTGGGAGACGTCTGAGACGTGGGGTGCCTTCTAACATGTGTATGCTGTTATGCAAATGTCACGCCCACACGCATACATGACTCCAGCACTCACACACACACACACACACACATAATTATGTATGCATACAATGAATGGGAGTTGAGGGGGGTTCCTGAATCTAAAGTAAACGTTTTGAATGGTTTTAATAACTTGACACACACACATGCACACCTGCTCACACACACGCACAAACTGGCACCTGCCAAACAACAATAGAGCTCGGATCATATGGTAGATGTTTAGTGAAAGTGTGGAATAAAATGTTTGGATGAAATATCTGGGCATACGAAATGAAATTCCTCTCCTTCATTCGTTCCTTTAATTTGGGGTAACGACACACATACATATGTATATACACACACATTTGTATAGCTATTTGTGGGTGTGTGGGTGTAACATGAGCCCAAATTGAAGTTGGGTTGACACTTTAATTGAATTTATGAAAAACTATTTTCACTCTGTGAAATATTTCTAAGTTTAAAAGTTAAACTCTAAAGTGAAAAAAAAAAAAACAATTTCAGGTATGCAGATCGCAGGTGAGTTTTTTCTCTGTTTCAGTGTAAGACAATCTAGTCTGTTGGCCAAATTAAGGCATTCAGTTAATGGTATGCAAATTGAATTTGTCTTGAATTAGTTTGAAAAATCAGAAGGTTTAGTTCCAATTACAGCTGTCGCTTTGCTATGATTTGCATTTGAAAAATAAACTTTTTGTTAGGAAATCAAAAGATAATTAAATTCATTTTGGCCTCTTCATAAATACATATTTCTGTGTGAGAAGGAACATTAAGTTATTATGAATGGCCGCCAGGCGCCGAAAAGGAAGAACCAGGTCAAGTTTTTGTTTGGCATAGTTCTCTTCTCTTTTCTGATTTCTTTTTCTTTTCTCCTCCTCTTCTTTTGAGGGTGCGAAAAATGTTCAAAGAATTCACGCCTAGTTCGTTTTGAATTGGATGGGAGGGGGGCAAAGATGGTTGGGGAAATGGTGGAATGTTTTCTTAATTAAAGCCTCCCAGGGTGGTTGTGTGTGTGTATTGAGTGAAAAATCAATTTAATGATGAATTCAAAGTGTTGAACATGCAAATCACGTATACGTTATGTGGTCCAGCATGGACCATAAGATAGGCATTTAAATTAATGTCAGAATTTTAGACAGATAACTGATCCAAGAGAGAAAGAGAAAGACATTGTGTGTGTTAGAGACAAAGAGAATATTGCTCAATATTAATGATCTAAATGGGAATTTGTGCATACAACATTTCTGACTGCAACATCTGCAACCAAGGTAAACCACATAAACCAGGTAAACTCAAAGCAAAGGTTGGTACTGCAGCCCCAAAAGTATCATCAGCATCATCATCATCATAAGGTTCATTATCTCCTTGATTACCAGCCACAAACATTTTAATCCAAATGGATACAGAGTGGAAAATGGCATAGCAACATTTTGTGAATGCTTTGCTAGCTCCTCTGGCAAAGGGGACTCGACTAATTGGTTTAAGGAAAAGGCGTTGAAGTGGTGGTAGGAAAAGTCCCCACACCCATACATCCCGCTCCCTCCCCTCCTTAATTCCACACAAAAACTCTGCTAGGCGAAGCGCAATGAGGCGAATGCGTGAAAACGGCGTTTCATTCGAGTTGAAGGCACTTAGCCCCCATAATCAGCAAGGACATGCCTTCGGTATCGTCTGGATACGGTGGATTGTGGATCCGTGGCTCCCTGTGTGTGTTGGTACCAATAATTCAGTTGTTGTTGCTGTTCTCTAATTGGAAAAGTTTGGCAAACACAAAAAAATGTAGTCTATTATTGCAGTTTTTATTGAATGTTTTTCGGGCAATTTGTGCCTAACAAGATTCTCAAACGTCACACACAGAGAGAGAGCTAGAAAGAGAGATAAAAATCAGCATTAGGCCAAAGTCATTGAACATCTGTCACAAGCAGAGATATTCTTTCCTATTTCTTAGTTTGATTTATTACAAAAATTTAACTACAACCGACGCCTAAGAACCAACAAATAGAGCTAGTTTATTAAAAACTTAGGCTCCATGTCCTTAGTATCCCATAAAATAGAAAAAGAGTTGGCTATATTCCGAATAAGCAACAGTAAGTCGACTTACTTTGAGTTTGTCCTTATGTACATGTGTGTAAGGGAACGATTCAAGGAAAAAATAATAAGGTGAGCTCGGCGATATGTAGGCAATTCGGCGGCGAATTAACCTTGCTCTTTTTATACCCATGCAAAAAAGACATACATTAATTTTGGTCAGAATTGACCGGAATTATCCTAGAAGAAAGCATCTCTCCGTGATACCATGCCTTCCACAGAACAAATGCAGCGAGATTTAAATGGAACACAGAAGCCGCTGAATGAGTTCCGAGTAGTACAACTGCCCTCACCACCCATCTCAACCCCAACTATCCGCTTCTTTCCTTTCTGACTATCTATACCTGGAGTAAACACTTTAACGCCTGACCCAATACTAACTTCCTATCACATGGCATAAGCACTTTTCTATCTTCCATTGTAACCAACCCGTTTCTCCTGACTTCACCGGAAGAGCGATCTACTCTCAAGATCGGCGCTCTTGAGTTATATTTGAGGCCCCGATTTCTGGAAGAATGTCAGTTGAATCGAAACTTCTGTGTAATTATTTTCATGGTAAACTAGCGGTCAAAGCAAGAGTCGTGTGTGTCCTCTTCTATGTGTATCCGAAGAATCATATAAAGTACTCCAGACTCGTAACTTACATATGTATGTATATATTTCTAATCAGCTCAACAAGACGAGTTCATAGAGCCAAGTCCGTCCGTCTGGATCAACGCAAGCTGAACCTTTACACCAAATTCGCAAACATGTGAACAAGGGAGTGAAAAGACCGGGAGGGAATCCAAACAGGATTTCGCTTTTAGCCTTAGACGTCAAAATAGGGCTCTGATTTGTAGAACTTGAACAGTATTTCATTCTAATCATGATTTTCAATGACTTTTTTAGAGACTATTTAGTTAACTTTCATGTTTCTATAATTTATGCAAGTTTTTGCAACTTACTGAACTTTAAACAGAATGCATAACTACCTGTGTGTGTATGTATGGAAAGATATGTAAATGCGATTGCATATTCTTATAGTAAGAGGAAGATTTGAGCAACCGTTTATTCATTTAATAGATGCATAAGTTGAAAAGTTTGTTGCTAAAAGTTGAAGTCTCTACTCAATTTATAAATTATTTGCTTATATTTTTGGGAGGTACTCAAAAATTTTGATAAAACTTTTTTGCTTTGACCTCGATAATTTCTATGCATTTGCCGTTCTCCCTCGTCATCCGCCCATCCTTTGGCATTGTTCAAAGTGATATTGATTAAATGCAAAACGTAGTGACATGTCAACGACAGGCGAAACTTTGCTTTTGCATTTGCAGATCAAGTTTCTTTGGGGGTTGGAGGGTTGGGAGTTTCCAAGCATATAGGATCCATATACATATCCAATTATGCAAATGTTGCTGCTGCTGTTTCTGTTGCTGTTGTTGCCGAGTTGTCAGCATTCAAATTGCATGCACTTAATCAAACATGCATCGAACATTGGAGTGGGACGAAGTGCAGTCGAGCGTTGCCTGCATTCATCGTCATCGTCATCCTCATCCACATCCACATCCACATCCACATACTCATTCTCGTCGCCATTGTCATTGTCCTGATGTTGGTCCTGGCCGTTGAGTGACCTCATTTGAATTGCACTTCCTTCGCACACACAAAACTTTATCAGCAGCTGGCAGGCAGGCCGGACAGACAGTCAGACAGACGTATAGCCAGCCAAATTGAGAGAACGAGACGGAGAAAGAGAGACAAAGTTGAGTTGAGCAGGATAATAGCCTCGGCATTGTCCCCACTGTTAAGCACTCACACACACCCGCACGCACATATCCACAACCAATATAACCCACCCACCCAAACACACACACACACAAACACTCTCACACACAGGGAGACATGGTGTTGGTTTTTAAAACAAAACTAAGCTGATTGCACTGATTAGCTGCGTTGCTTTGCCGTTGATCTCCCGCCCCTTGCTCGTAAATTCTCCATTCTTAGTTAAATGGACATCAATTCGTATTGACAACATCATCGATTTGACCCGTCCTTTGTGTGGGTGTGACGGGTCTGTCTGTGTGTGCATAATTAACAATTAAATGCCCGCATGACATTTCAGTGTCGAATGCCTCGTATTGGGGTTTTGACGTTTAAACATGAATAGGAATCGATTTGAATAGTTATCTAAATACTTAAAACCCTTTAGAGATATGAAATCGTGACTAATTGTCCTCTGCTCCGGCAGAATTCACTTGGGGTCTTTCATCATGGTTACTCGTATGTACTTTAAAATATCTGTAGTAAGTAAGTCGTCTCCCCGACTTCGGTATAGCAGGTATAGTAACAAATGTACTTACATGTACTCTTACTGGTCGCTTCATTTATTTGCAATTCCCAACTAGTTTTAGCGTCAAGACAAGGCTAAGGTTGTTATCGAAGTCTGCTAATGATAGAACTTGGTGGTTCTTGAAATATTTAACCAAACAACTTTAAAAATACCTAAATACATATGTATGACAAATTTAAGTAGGTTAAAACCCAACAAATTTCAATGAATATTATAAATGGAATAGATAATTACGTTAAGAGGTAATACTTTTTTTTTAAAACCATATCTAAATATTTTAATCGGCTAAGGTAACCAGTCAAATGTCTGTTTAAAATGATTTTCTAATTGAGTTGGCTCAAATTTATGATTTACTCCACGTTCAACAATCCTAATGCTTAATAATTACAGGGGACTCAAGTGATAAGTAATTATATATAGCTTCATTTGAACCCGACTAATTGTAGCTCTGCACCTGGGTCATGTTGAATGTATTGTGTCTATTGTGGCTCACAATGGAACAGGGCAAAGTGGGTTCGCAGATATTAGAGAGCATATCCTTGTTCATGTTACATTCGCAATTCGCATTCATTTCCATGTCATAATTATCTATTGTAATTTATGAAATAATTGGCTATGATGTTGCTGACATTTCGGTCTGAAGTATGCCCAATTAGTTTAATTATGCGCATAGAAAATGGTTTTCGATTAATCAAAATCAATATTTATATCATTAAATGTGAAAGTCAAACGATGTTCTTGCCATTTCGTTGTTTTATTTCGTTTGTGTGTGTGCTTAATTTGAAATATTAGTTAAAAAGAAGTTAATTTCGATTGTTAAATAAACCGCAGTAACCGCAGAGCGAAACAGAGCAAACAAAGACCCGACCCACGGCAGAAGGACATTTCAACTTTAAACGAACCGGAATTGCGAGGGCTGGCTGGCACACCGATGGCATCATTAATCACAAGCAGGAGCGAGAGCGGCAAACAGTTGCCTTCGAATGAGGACTCTGTTCTGGCTGTACCGGCCGAGGTTTCGGTTTCGGCTGCTGACTTTACTTAACTTGGTTGGCAAGCGTTTTGACCGCATTCTTTTTGTTGTCCATTTTTTGTTTTGGAAGGTATTAACCTTAAATCCCACACATATACACAAAGTCTCGCACACCCTCACACACAAAAGAAAAGGCAAAAGCCAGTCGAGCGGCTACCTTTTACATCCACCACACGATTTAATGGCATTTGCAAGGAACAAGGAGAAAAGGCGAAAACGAAAAATTTCGGTCAGAAATGTTTTACGTTTTTGGCTGTTGCACTTAAATTGGATATGGCAATATCTAAATGAATGTGTGTGTGTGTGTGTGGGGGGAGTTTGTTGTGACTATTTGTCACACACATAATGGCACAGCACTCAATGTTCAGCCTCCGCCGCTATCGTCCCACCCATCCTGCCCACCACATTTGCAGGTTGCTGCATCGTGTGGCTGATGTTGCGAATGAGTGTTGTGTTTGCCGTCAGTTACCATTAGAGCTCTCTCCCCGTAACCGTAAAGTGAAGTGGCATCTTTGTTGGCGTTATGGTTGTTGCTACTGTTGTCATTGTTGCTGCACTTGTTGTCAAGCATTTCCGGTATCATCATCCAAGACCATAAGAGTTGCTGGCAATGTGATAAACAAGCTGCAAAAACCCTTTTAACCCCCAAGCTGCGCACAGAAAGTGTTGCGAATTCACATAAAATAAACAAACTACATTCGAAACTAAACAACACATAAAATATGGCAATGGAAAGTGTATACGAAATGCATAATAGTAAAATTTATATGCGGTAGAAAGAGACAAATAAAGTTTAAAAAAATACATCAAAACTATTAACAAAACATGACCAAAACATTCTCTCTCTCTCTCTTCATAATTGTTATGAACTGTTGTCAACCAATTGAAGATTAATTGAAAAATATTTGAAAAAAAAAAGTTGAAAAAGTCTCGAAAAGTCTGAAAATCAACCGGTTAGGAGTAATCCCGGAAATTGAGACGATTTTCCTGTGTGGGAATGTGGTACATAGTCTGCGGTTGTCGTCCCGGAGGGTTAAAGAAAACTTTGACCTGTTAAAAATTGGCGGAGGAGTGCAGAGTAAATCACATTTAAGTGGCGAAAGTCAAAACTCTTACAATGGACCGCAAACAAGCTTAAACAACAACTAAATATAAATGCGATCACTTACAACTTGTAATCAATAACAGCAACAACAGCTGACAGGGAACAGCATCAAAGAAAAAGTTTTTGCCTGTTCTCCATGGCCACCCAGACTGAACCCCAAGCAACGGACCTGCTCTCGACTTGGAGTGGTGTCGAGGACCAAGTTCAAGTTACGTCGTTGGTCCTGTTGGCTCATAAAAACAAAACTTTTGCCATTACTTCGAGAACAGATGCACATAACGGGGGAATCTGATTGTGTGCTCCAGTTTCGGCCCAGTCTCAGCCCGTTTCAGTTTCAGTTCCAATTTCAGTTCCTTTTCCTGTTCGAGTTCCTTTTCCATGGCTGTCATTTGCCCCTATCGTATGGCCATCCATCCCTGCCAAATGAAAACTCATGACTTTATTAGTTATGGCCAAATATTGTATTGATTGATTATTTGCCTTGCTGACGTTCGGCAAGCAAGCCCTTGACCAGATTGACCAACAAGTCTAGTCCCTCTTGATTGTTTTTTTGGTAATAGGGCAAGGCCTGCAAACGCTTTACCCAATCAATAAGTTTCGGGTACTTGTCGGCCTCAATGGGGGCAAATTCCTGGGCTGTCGATACCGAGGCAATGCTGCAGAGATCCGCAATGGTCAGATGCGACCCAGTTAGGTAAGGTCCCGTTGCCAGGCAGTGCTCCAGGCCATCGTAGGCCTTCTGCAGATAAGCGACTCGGTCTTCTGGTATTTCACCAACGCCAAAGTAGATTACAGGCTCGACTACGAAGCGAACGCGAGGGAACAAGTGACCGCAGTCATAATAGAGACTGGCATCTACCAGGCGCCGCTGGGCGGGATCTTTGGGATAGAGTGAGTCGGCGCTCCCGTTGCCATACTTGTCAGCCAAGTAGCCACAAATTAAATGGGAATCGCTCAGCACATTGCCATTGTCCTCCAGAACTGGAATCGTATGTTGTGGATTCAGTTTCAGGAATTCGGGAGTACGGTTCTCCCCGGCCTTAACATTAACCAGTCTGCAGTGGAGAAAGAGAAAGCGGTGCTCAGGTGATACACATCAAACATGGTTGACTGGTTTTTGGTGTCGTGCTTACCGCAACTCCAAATCTACATCCAAAGCGGCGGCAGTTAAGAGGACAGACCGGCAAGGAGGGCTGCGCGGGGTGTAATAGAGAACCGGTTTGCGCGACATTCTGTCTTCTGATGAAATGGACTAATTAATGGCCAAATCGCATGTTATCATTAAATTGTAAAAGAATATTATTAAATATATCGCTTAAGAGTTATCTCAAATTGTACTTACTTTGATGGAAAGCAACTTGCTGCGTTAACCTCTGGAAGGCAACTGATCGTCGATCATATGTTTTGGAAACTTTGGACATCGAAAGCTTTCTCCACACTATCAATACGCACAGTGGTTCAGACTATATTGAACACAGGCATCTATCTTAAATTTAAAATTTCAGAGTAGTGGAGAATCATGGGCAGACACGAATATAAATTATTCCAACAATTTCATATTTGGTTTTCTACTACAAAAAAAGGAAAAAAATTAACTTTCGAAAAATAAAGCCGTGGAAAAAAAAAGAAAAGTCAAATTTATTCACAAACAACACGCTATTAATAACAATTTTTTTGTCGTGTTAAGCATATATAAAATCTGTCCAATGAGTAAATTTGTTGTTTGTTCATGATATAAATTTATTTTTTAATGATTTTATTTTATTTTTATCACATTATTTCGTTTATATTAGCCCAAAATTATGCTATAAAAAACGTAGTCGTAATTGGATTACGTTAATGTTAACATGATTATGTTAACTGGAAATGTTTTAACAGAGCTCTGTTAATCCAACCAATCCAAAGAAATAAAAGAATAATTAATATACTAGATATAAATATTAATAAATATGTTTAAATAATTTGAAATAATAATAAATAATAAAGAATAAATAATAATAATAATAATTTGAAATTTGTATGTACAGTTGATGCCAGTTATAAATTCAAAATTCAAGGGACCGGTTATTGACCTTGTTATAACTGAAATTCGCAATATAAGTCGGTGCCATTATCTGGATGCTCTTGACAGTAGGATTTGCATTAATTAATTTATTAATAAATACAATAAAAATCTCCAAAAAATTATACAAAGGCGATTTGGCTTATCAACTGAATTTAAAGGAAACGAATTCGGAATAAAATTGATTCAACTTTAACTAAATAAGCGGATTTTCGCCTTCTATCGGCAGCCCTTTTTTGCGAGCCTCGTTGAGGTGTAAAAAATTAAATTTTTAAGCTGATTTCGGTATTAGTTAATGGTTGGCTCTGGCTGTAAAGGTGAATATAATTGGATTTTACGTAAAGGAGACAGATACAGGTGGAACTAAAGAGGCAAATAAGAAGGAGCGAGTGGGACAGAGACATTCATTTGGAATGCAGCAGCAAGAGCAAACAAAAAAACGTCAATAACGGTCTCCAAATTCAAGAGCTGCTCACGTCGAAGGTCTTTAAATATTTGGTCACGGAGCACGGCAAAAGGGGCGACCTATCGGTACGAATGGTGAGTTGGGGTGCAGAGGATAAACGGGCGACAGGTTGCCCAGGTACGCCTTTGGGGGTGGTGGAGCCGAAGGTGGGGGAGAAGGCTCCTCTTGGAGTCTTTTCTTGTGTCTGTTCAAGACAAATTTGTGAAAGCAATTTACAGTTATTAAAGCTTTTAGTGGGATCAAAAGCACTCGCTGTCCTCCTTACTCTTCCTTCTACTGTTACCGGCACTTTCATTCTCACACTCTCACTCACTTTGTGTCTCTTTGTCTCCTTCTCTCTCCACTGATTCGGTGTGTGTGTGTGTATGTGAGAGTGTGTCTTGGGCATTAAATTTAATATCGTAATTGAATAATTTCTACGACAAACAGACTGACAGTCAGACAGACAGACAGACAGAACTTTGAAAACTATATTGTTGATGCCTAAAAGGACGAACTGGAAGGCATTAACTAATTGATTGCCACTTGACGAGTGACATTTATCTTCATAATTTCATTTGGCTTGTGCTTTTGCGCCTTGCTTTTTCGTTCTAATTGAAATCACAGTTAAAGTGGCAACACCACCAAAAGCAGCTGGAAAAAGGTTTCAAGGCACACTAGATTAATGGACAACCACACACCCACGAATGAACGAATCTCAGAGTAGGAGCAGCTGTTTCAGAGCGAAATCCAGTGTTATTAATGATCTTCTCTTGCCTAGACATAACAAACAGAAAAAGAAAAAGAACACGCGAATAATACCGAGAAAGGCGTAAGGAGATTGTCCTGCCAATTGCTTTGAATTTCCGTGCCATTCATTCCATAAATATTACTTAATTCTCTCATTGTTCTTGGCATTTATAACAATTAAATGTAAGGATTCATTGGGCTAATTGTTCGCTCGATGCCTTTTAAAAACAAACAATGTCCAAGGACAACGACGACGACGACGAGTACGACAACAAGGACGAGAACAGACACAAGTGAGTGGGCGAGATGGAGTCGTCTTCCTCATAGCGTAATGGATATATAGCCAGGGACAAGTGTGCTTAAAAGAATCTGATAAGCACAATGAAGATGTCCGTATAATGTGGCTGTGCTTCTGACTTTAAGCCCCCTGACTTTTGTTTTTTCCCCCTGCCTGTTACTTTTGCTTTTTGTTTTTTTGTTTTGTGCGTTTTTATTGGAAATGAACTTGAGCGTCAAAGGGAATGCCAATGAGATGGCGGGGGTGGGAAAGAGGCAGTGGCAGTCCAGGGACCAGGCATATAAATCGTTGTTCAAATTAAAAGTGACATGCCATTATTTAGATATAGATATGAAGCATACCAGCAAAATGAAGTCAAATGAAGGGCGAACCCCAAGAAAATCCTAATAGGCGGTGTCCAATCAATGTCAACCCACTGCTTGGTCATGCAAATGCCTAATAACAGAGACCAGGCTACCACTCTGTGTCCCCTACGCCAAGTGATGAAGTGTAAACCCAAGTGATTTTGTCATATCATGTTCTTGAGTTCCATGTGATAAAAAAAAGCCACTGAAAATGCAGGAAGACATTAAAGCTTAGAACTCTATCCTTTAGGAATAGGCAAAGCAGGTGGATAGTACCTATAATCCAAGTCCAGATGCCCATTGTTAGATGTCCAGTAGATTTATACATATTTTGAAACCATTAACCTATTGACTATTGCTCATGCGGACTACAGTACATGATAAGAATGGGTAGAAAATCAACACCAAGATCGGTTTTCTAAACTAGAATCCGAACAGCAAGACATCAAACGATCCACGCTGCATCCATTAAAGCTTGTCTCATGATGATCTCAGATTTCTCTGCCCAATTCCACGGTCCATATAGCTAAATTTAAGGAATCAAGCCGAAATCAAATATGTAGTCTTTTCAAATCGCACTGGAACCGGTGTTCAAATTCGAAGCCGTTTTTCTGGCAGGGAATGGAACTTATCCATTATAGCCATTTTGCTGCCAGTTTCTTATATTGTTTTCTGGGAATAGATTACATTTCGCTAAGTTCAATAACCGACTCTAACTTTCTCGTTTTGAGATATAAAAGAGAAAACAATTGTTTTAAAGCACCAATATTATTTCAAAACGTTTTTAAAAGTTTAAAAAGCCAAAATCAAAATCAAATCAATTATACCCTTGCAGAGGGTATTTTAAAATTGGTCATATGTTTATAAAGTATTATATATTCTCAATCAGCATGAGAAGCTAAGACGATATCGCCATGTCCGTCTGTCTACTCAGCCATCTTAAGAGCTATTGGGATGAAACTGGATATTTGAGCTACTAACCCAGATGAGTAAAGTAGAAAATCATTATCACTATATCATATAGTTCTAGAATGAACATAGGTAAAGAAATTGGAGTATCGCTGTGAAATTTACATATGTGAAATTACTGGATATAAAACCTCAGATTCAAAAATTTGAATCTGATCGGATAAATAGAACACAAGTTACAGTCAATATGCATCGGCTCTGCTCCCAGCTCTGCCGGCAACGCTGCCTGCTGTCTACTACATCTTTCGTCAACAATAGATCACATGCATACACAGACGTAACGCTACATAAACTGTATATGTATGCCTGCCGTGCTATGCTTAGGGAATAAGAGAAGAATAAGAAAAAATTGTAGTAAAGAGTATAACAATATAACTGTTAAGCCTTAATCGGTGTAATGGTTAAATTATTAATTTTTTCAATGGCTTATATTTGTATCAAAATTATTTTGCTATGCTCCAATTCAAATCGCAAACTTTAATGAAAAATAGCGGAACTAACCTCATGAACCGGAGTGTGATTTACCATAGGAACAATAGCTCGAAAGGGCTAGATTTGAAAGAGAGGTCCTGCCAAACATCTGGTGACCTTGTAGCATGTGTTTCATGTTTCTCAAATATTCGTCCATCAATGCCAGATGCACACATACATACATACCCAACTGAGTCAGTTACTCAAATACTCTTGACCTTCTTTCATTCAGTCCTTAGTTTGGTTTCGATATGTATATGTATGTATGTATGTGTTTCGGGTGGGTTTCTTTTTGAAAAATGCCTGTAAGGATAAACCAGGAGAGGAGGGGAGGAAAACGCTTTAATTTACTTGATCTGGCCCGTTTATCAAATCGACTTTGAAGTCCTACCACACTCCCCAAATCCCGCCCAACTCACTGGCTCTCCTTCTCTTTTTTTCTTCTGCCTGCATGGCAGTGTTTGGCAGTTTTTGCGTCTGTCATTTTATTGAACTTTATTGAACTGTAAAAACAAGCATAAATAAAATTTGTTGTTCCCGATGTTGCACTGCAAGAAAATGGAAATGAAAACCCAAACTAGAACGAACACGAGAAAATCCATATTCATGTCCCATGTCCTGTTCTCTATCGTTCGAAATGAATGATGGTGCAAACCCATCCTGCAAGTACCGGTGGGCGTGGCTGGCTGGATTTTTGTTGTTGGTTCTGTTTTTTTTATGGCGCCCACCTGAATGAATGGATTTTTAGGGGCTTTTCGAGTATGTATTTTAATGGAGGCTCGTGGTTCCTGTTTCGCTTTTTGATTTTGTTGTTTGTTCTTGGTCTAAGCAAGGGCGTTGGGATTTTATTGGATTTTTGCGTCCTCCACTCTCTGTGACTGTTCTAAGTTCTCTCTCTCTCTCATTTAATGGTTTCGGGTTGTTGCGCGTTGATGGATTAGCGCTGTAAGCCAAACAGGAACAGGTGCCTACGTCTCTATCTCTGTCCCTCGAGCCATGGTCCGTTTGCCATTCACTCAATGCATCATCAAGCGGACACCCAATTGACAGGCCCTGGAGAGAGCCAACAGAACCAGACGAGGCTGGGAATGTCATCACTCGACGAACAAATCCCCGTGTTGGCATATGAATAATCCTGAAATCAAGTTCCCCCAAGTACTGACACTCTCGATATTCATCAAATAAATGCTCCTGACTTAGATTAGTATCTATATAAAAATGATTCCATTTTGTTACGAATTGATTGACGATTGACGCAGTTAAAACTCAGGAACATCTCAACCGATATCGAGCAAATCACACATGACATAAAACGGAAATGTTAGACAATGCTCAACTCCAGTCGTAAATAAAAAGGTCAAGGTATCAAAAAGGACGAAAAAGCAACGACATCTCCATCGAAGCGGCATTAAATTTATTTTGCTTCTAAAATTAAGTATATAAACTGTCGTCGTGTCGACTTTGGTTTACCATGCGCTCGAGAAACAATTACTTCCAATGTAAAAGTTCTTTAATTTTCCCTCATAATTTGGCTAATTATACCATACACACATAGGGTGAAATGGTATAAGTATTAAAGTCGGCAAAATGTATGTAACAGGCAAAAGGAAGCTTCTCCGACCCTATAAAGTATATATATTCTTGATCCGTCTGTATGAACACGCAGATCGCGGAGACTATAAGAGCTAGAGCCAACAATTTTGGTATGTATACTCGTGTAGTATGTAAATGTATAGAGTTAATTGGAATTTTGGCCACGCCCCCTTACGCCCCCCAGGAATCACATAAAACTATTTTTTTTAAAAAGTATAACAGCTAGAGACTTCAAATTTAGTTTGTATACTCGTTTAGTTAGCGCGCAGAAACTAATTGTTTAAACTTTTTGCCACGCCCCCTTCCGCCCCCGGAATTCACATAGTATGAAGCATGTAAAAACAATTTAATAGACATACATTTGGTTTTCGAAATTTGAAATATTGGTTTCACCTGGTGTATGTAATACCCAAGTCGATGAGTCGACTTACTTGCTTCATTTTTAAATATTGTATTATAACTGATTATTGGGGCCTAAAGTCGTCAATGTGCAAAAAGGTTTTTATCTTAAGTTTGCGAAGGAACAGCCTATAAGCTAAGGACGGACCAATGCGGCTAATGTAACATGCCATTACATCATAAGTTTATTTGAGAAGAGTTCTTATGATAAAGCCTTCACTGTATGGTGCGTACATCATCAAGGCATGTTCAGTTTATCCATAAGTACACACACGAGCAGTGTAGGCCATTAACATTGCAAGACGGCCAACTGGCCGACACACGTCCCCACTGCATAAGCTAAGAGTGCAATGAAAGCATAGCCTATATAAAGGCCCAAACTTATTAATAAAGAATTCATTATACATTATACATCGCGCCTTTTTATTACAACGGCTATATAGTTATCCGACTTTAAGCAAATTTGGCACAGTGATTAACAACAGCTTCAATAAACTGAAAAATATCAAGTTTTAGGGCGATCGAAGATGTTGATAAAAGTATCAAGTATCAAGAGATCGTTCGATCTTTATAAAATTTGACGCAGTTATTAACAAGAAAACTAGACTGAAAGAAGCTAGTTGAAATAGTGGTCCGATCCGTCTTAGTTTGAGGTGTCCAATTTTGCGTTGATCCAGACAGTCTACGACGCTTCCTTCTAACCGCTGCACACTTCTCACTAAAAAAGTTATATCCCTTTTGCAACGATATTAAACTCAGATTACCTAATGTTTAAAATTTAAACAAACTTGCTCAAAAAATTAATTATTCGCTAAACTGAAGATCCTTCCAATTGTTCATTGTTGTTCACTTGTTCCCTTGGTTCAGTTGATCTTTTTTGCTCACTTGCTCTAAAAATGGTAAATTTTTGTGATTCAAAATAAAGTTGAGAATGTTTGTGCTGAGCAAAGGAATATAATGAGCAATTGACTAAATGGAGAGAATTGACTTAGTTTGAAATTATGTAGTTTAGGATGTGTTGCCTTTTTTGTTTTTTATCCTGGACAAAGCATAGTTAGATGTATGTAGCTTCAATGATTTGGTTGGAAGTGAGCATTTTAACTCATTAGGCCAAACAGAAATCAAAAAAGAGAAATTAGTAATACGTTGACTGTTTCCCCCAAAAATATCAGATATAATAATGACACATTAGCAAAATAATCAATAATCATAGATAAATTAATACAAGTCAGATTAGACTAATTGTAAGTTAGATAATGTCTTTTCATTTGATTTTATGCTCCAACTTTCAGTTGTTGGCCAGAAACATTTGTAAATTTAATTTAAAGCTTGAAATTCTTCCAGCCTTTTAGAAAAGAAAGTTTAGAGTAACCCAAGAATGAGGAGTCATCTCATTAGTGGAAATAAACTTACCCTCTGGCTGGCCGCAAACGGATGAGTTACGTAATTTGTGCATTTCTGCCACTGTTCGGCTTATTCATCAGAAACTTGACCCAGAATGTTGCCAAAAGTCGAAAAAACGAAAGGAAAGATACAAAAAACTAAAGTAAAGCTGGATAATGTGCCAGCCACAATGTCCGGATGCAGTCAACAAAGAGAAGTTGGAGGTGGACTTTGGAGCCAGCGACATACGAGTGTATATCTGTTGCCATGATGAACTTTTGCCCTCGGACTTCTGAAACCGGATTAATTTGCCAGCTTAAAAGGGAAGCTCATTTTGCCAGCCATGCAAAAGGAAAACTCAAGTAAATCTAATATTTATTTTAAAAATTGAAAATCCTGAAATGGCTTTCTCTATGCGGGTAATTTGACCCTTTTTTTGTTGTTGTTGTTGGTTTCATTGTTGTTTGTTCTGTGTTATCTTTTCAGGTTAATGCATTATCAGGCAATTTTGTGTTTTATTGGGCGAAATTTCAACCGATTTATGTGTTGAAATGCAAAGATTTATGGGTCGTAAAAACGGTAACAAAGATAGAACGAGATAGAGAGAGAGAGAGAATGGAAGGGAACTGGACCTGAACTTGAACCACTTGCTTAGCCATAAATTCAGTTGGCAGCTGGCACGTGTGGCCCATTATCTAATGCCCCCCAAAAATTAAGATATGCGTGGAGGTTTTCGACCACCGATCGGTAGTCTGCGGTAGTTGTAATTAACGTGGCAAATATGTATTAATTGTCTGGTCCCAAAACCCCAGAAATGCTAATTAAAGGCAGCAGCAACAGAAACAGCTGCCACTAGTCAGCGGGGTCCTATCGTGTGTGTCAATGTGTGTGTGTGAGTGTGTCTATTTCTATCTCCGTCTCTGCACTTGATAAATCAATTAATTTATGCAACAGCCAGTGGCAAGTGCATTAGCCAAGCTACGCCGCAGGATACACACACGCACTTGCACACACACACACACACACGGTCGTATATCTATTCAATTACCAAGAATAGAGCATCCTTTGCGAAAAAAGAAGAGAAGAAGGGCCACAGCAGGCGAGCGGCTTATTAACTATTGAAATTGATTTTGCATGGAAAGGGCAGGGCTCCCTTTAGTACCCCATTTTTGTTTATAACCCCCTTTCCGCTCCCCTGAATACAGAAGGAGCTGGTAGTAGCAACATGATATGCTAATGCCAGTAGGGCAGACAGCCCGTTGCTCTTGGTCCTCCTGCTGCTGCTGCTTGTTGCTCCTGCTGCTGCCTTCATTCTAATCGTGTTTAATTTTACTGTAGACTGTGGGGCTAGGCCATGACACCTGGCCATATTCCCCCGTATCCTTGCCCTGCACCGCCATCTGCCCCTCCAACGTGTGCCACAAAAGTTCGTTGCCATCATTTTGCCTGCTGCTGCTTCTGTTGCCGCTATTTGTGTTTCGATAATGAAGGCTTTTATGTAAATGTTAATGTTAAAACTGGGCGAAATGGAATGAGAACTGGGAGGGACTCGGAGGGAATTCTTTGTCGTTGTTGCCTTTCTCTGTTAGAGTTATGCCAGCAATTTAATTACAGTTAAAGTTCCGTTACGTTCCCATTCCGTTCCGCACTCGCACTTTAATGGAGTGTCTTGTGCCTTGGCCCCATAAATCTTCAAGCCTAATTTGACGCCAGAGGCACAGAAGAGCATTAAATCCTTGTAAAAATGGCTAAACAGGACATGTGTGTTTCAGTGTTTTTTTTGGTGTTGGTGACTAAAAAGGGTTAACGTGTCTGCCATCTTTCGACGTTGCTGGTCGGAAGGATGTCAAGGATAGACTTTACATTTGATTCATTTCTTTAACTTCTTAAAACAAATAATTGAGTCGCGTTGAAATGTTTTTGAAAGTATTCACGAAAGATGCAAAAGGTCTTTGCCTCCAGATGATGAAACAAAATGGCAAATGGAACAAATGCCGCTAGCAAGAGGGGGAAAGCTTTTGGAGTTTTTCTTACCCCTGCCCAGGGACTGAAGCAGACAATAAGATTGCCAGATATCAATATCAACACACACAAATTGTTTATGTATATCTTTCTGATCGTTAATATAGATACATACATCCGCACATACATATATGTGCATTTGAAACTGTTTATCTTATCACCAAAGTGCCTAGCCAAAACAGATGGCCCACAGAATGTGTTTACATAGTAGCCGATTCTCGCACAACCTCCCCCAACTACCCACACATGGTCTGACTAACATACAAGTGAGGGAATAAACGTACTCACCTAGTTTATGGGTAAACTTTAATGTATTTTCAAAATTTCGGATTTCGCATATATGCAACAGTTTTGCCAACATTCATATTTCTCGTTTGTGGCAACATTTGATGCCTTTTGTTGCTGGCAACATTCCGACGCCACAAGTGTCCCTAAAGCAACACATGGCCCCCCAACACCCACCGCTCTACGGTTTCCCCCAAAAGTCTCTAACAGTTCCCCTCCTACATAGCCTAGCTCCAGAAGCTCGCTGCTTCTCTTTCGCTCATTCATACGGTCTGTGCCATTCCCATTTCGTTTCATTTTGCCCCTAAAACGAAAGCTTTGCCGAGCTCCAACAGCCGCGGCACGTTCAGTTCCTCGTTGAAGTTCAAAGCGTTTGGTTTGCGGGCAGCGCTGGAAAACCTGGTGAAAAGTGAATAAAACCTATCCTTAAAGAATTAAACCAAACCAAACCAAAAAAAAAAAGAAAATACAAAATAAAAAATACCAAAAAACGGGCGCGAAGATGTGAGCAGCCGCATTTAAGGAGCCAAGAGAGAGAGAGAGAGAGAGAGTGAAGTGTGTTAAACAAGTGAAACAAGTGAATCAACTAAAGCACATAGAAATACAAATACAGTAATTGGAGTTGGGCAGAGGTTGTGGATTGGGTGGCGTTGATGGAGCTGGTGGAGTGGGTACATTTGTTTGGGAGATATTTCAGCTTCAGCAGGTGTTTCAGTTCTTGGGAAAAGTTGAGAGACTTTTCCTTTTTCGTTAGAAATCGGGGAAATGAATATTCGTCCCAATCGCATTTATCATTGTCAGAGAGATTGATATTTGATATGTGAGCAACAAATAACCAAACAGGAAAATGAAAATGGCAATGCAAAAGAAAATGCATTAATTTATTCATGTTTGAGGGTCACAGTTTTTTAATTCAGGATACTCCACCGAGTTATCCCTTTTCGCAACCCTTGAAACTGCACCTCAACGTTTTCAGTTTTAATTGAAAAACTTGACTAATTGAAGTTTAATAAGTGCACACAAAAGAAAATCGCGAAAAATAAACGCGAGGGCAAATGAACGCAAAGGAAAAAGGAAAATGCCAAATCCAGTCACTCAAGTCCAGGAAAAGTTCCCACAGTTTTTCCTTCTCTACAAATTTTTTCAATTAAATGAAAGCGACAACAATGAATACACCAAGGAATGGAAGGAGCCGAAGGAGCAGATAAAGATGACGAAAACAAAACCAAACGAAATGAAAATAATGCCAAGTGCATTGACCACCATCACACACACACACACACACACACACAGGAGGCTGATTCTAATATTGGGTCGGCCATTGTTTTTCCATCTCCATCTCTCTGCTCCTTCAAATTTCTATTGGAGGGCTCAAGTTGTTGTTGGCTTTGCTTTATCTTGACTGTTTTTCCAGTTTGACCGACAGACAGACAGACAGACCGACACCCCGACAGACAATCCGACAGGGGCTGAGCTGTCAGCGGTCCTGCAAGCAATTAAAATATGCATAAAATGTAAATGAGAGATGCCCACTTAACGCCATCCCCACCATGACCCTCTTTTCCCCTCCACTCCTGCTGTTCTTTATACTTTAGGAATTCTGTTTACAGCACAATGGTTGTGTGTGGCCAATTGAAAAACTGAATGTACATATATATGTGTACATAGATATATAAATATTTTGTATATTTCAATTTATAGATGCAAATAATAAAATTTTAATTGTCATAGCCTAGAGGAAACAACAGAAGGGCTCAATTTTACTGCGGGTAAGTCGGTTTTTGTTTTATATTTTAATTGATAATCAATATATTTTATTTGTTATATTTATTTCAAAGAGGAAAAGTAAATAATTCTTTAACCAATACATTTTGTAATTACATTTATGATTTTATCTCTTCCGTATTGAGCGCTGAATTCCCTATTCCATTAAACCAGTTTTCTATCTCACCATCTCTTTCAATTGCTATCTGTCTCTTTCTCTTTTCAATAAAAAAAAAAGAATTACTAAATTGCCTCACTGTGCACCCGGCGTATACGCAATATTAAGATAATTGAATGGCCATGACAACAGTAAAGAGGAAAAAACGAGGGAAAAATGTTTTACTATATGTTAGCGGTCTTTCAACTCCCCCCAACCCCCCTTCGGTTTAAACAATGTTGTGGCTGGCATATCCTTTCATTGCTTTTCATCCTCGAAAATGGCCAATAAAAATGTTTATGGCAAAGGTAAAAAATAAACGAAGGCTGCGAGGGCATCGCGACGAATTCTTATTATAAATATGAATATGGTTTGAACGAGTGTTTAGGTACTTATTTTAGGCCTTTCAAGTTCATTATGCAACATTTAATATAGCGAGTTTTATAGTCCAGCCACATGTAGGCCAAAGAGATTCCCTGCAAAACAAAAAGGACAAAAAAAGAAGAACAGAAATAAACAAAATCCCCAAAAATAGAAAGACAGAAACCTAAGGAATCAAACCATGGTGTACATGGAGGCACTTTTCCACAGCGGGCGGTCCACAGGCGATGGGCAAAGTGAATGTGTGCTCTTCTTCTTCTAGTTAATTAGAATTGGGGCGAGAAGCTGATGAGGGTAAATTGGCAAATAATTAATCGACGGTTAATTAAGAACTAACATGGCACAGCTAAAGAGTCACGAAACCGAAACCATCAGCAAAAGGCGTCAACGTTAGCTCACTGAAGCTTCTCTTTATGCATTATACTATTTATTACAGTATTTATTTATTTATCTAAAGTAAAACGAACTTGTTTCTGTGTAATTAAAGACTTACAACAACAATCAATCTAAATCGATAATCCAATGAATCTTCTGAACATGGGAAATCTGATAATGCCTTTTGTTTGGAATATATTGTGACTTAACGTCTTCTATTAGTAAATCGATCAGAATCAAAGTGTTCATTAGGATCTTTCTCCAACTTTTACCTTCTTCCTTGTTCTCTTCTTAGTTCTTGTTTTTCTTTTCGCCTCTCTTATGCAATTTGCCTCAGTTCATGTGGAAAGAAACTTTTTCCATCAGCGGGAAGCAGGATCGATAGACAAAGTCGTATGAACTCAAGGTGCTTTATGTTCTGATTAACATCTAGATGGAATTTTATTTCAATATCGTATATTTTATTTCCAATGGGCAGCGTCTATCTTCTCGGACTTTGTATAACCTTTTATAGGGATCCGCCTCAAACTGTCCTTAATAAAAGACTAAACATACAAATTTGAATAGATATTGAAATGTCAGACCGCCAAATCAGAAGGAGACTTAATTAGTTTTCAGTTTTTGGGTTTCTGAGAAATATTTTCCAGGCCAACGAAGATGCTATACGCACTATATACAATTTTTACCTGTTAAATATCTTTTGACAACATAAACATTAGACATTAACATATTTAAATAATTCTAAGAAATTCAAAATTGGAATCACATTGAATATTTAGTGCTTAGTTTTAAAAATACATTTGCTTTAACATGAACAAATATATTTTTGATTATTGATTCTGAATAATTCATTATTCCCCTTTTAAAATCTGAAAAGTTGTGTCTTCGTTTGATTTATTTATGGACTATCTGGATTATTTATTTCTACTTACTCCCTTTGAGTCTCAAAAAGACGCTGATCAGTCTACAATATTGAATGAAAGCGAGTTTTTCGCAAGGGTATACAAATATCGGCGTATCCAAAGCCGTTCTGGAGCTCTGGTGGAAAAGTTAGTTGAAAAGACTTTTAATTAGCTAAATTTTGTGTGTGTTTAGGGCGGCGAAATTATTACAGTGAATTCATAAAAAAGTATTAGGAAGAAGAGCCGTTTATTTCCTTTTGTTCTTTTTAGCCGAACAAAAGGTATAAAATAAATATATGGCTTTTGCTTACAATTAGACGAACGGTTTTCTTCTTATACGAATTGCCGGCAAGGCGTATGCGTAATTTGGCTACTGGCTATTGTTGCTGCTGTTGCCGCTGCGGCTGTCTTTGAGCTATATAAACATAAAACTTGTTTATATTTGCACGCTCGATTTTCAATGTTGCGAGCACACACACACACAGACACACACACACACACTCGCATTGAGAGGCATAAAAGTTGAAAACAGCTAAACAAACAAATGCAAAGTGCGTCCATTCGTTTATTATTGGGTTTGCTTTCCGCTCAATAGCCCATTCCTCTGCTGCTGGCCCGGCCCCTCTACTGATATTAATTGCCATTCGATTCGATTCTCGCTGCTCTCGCAATCGATTTTATATTCATTGAAACTATAAAATGTTTATATGTGTGTGATGATGCTTGTTGCATCCTGCCATCCTCTTGCTCTTGCCACTTTTCCATTTGCATCCTCACTCTCAGTCTATGAGCTAAGGGCTGACTCATCACGCACTAAGCCAATTCAATTGGGCACACATTTGTTTGCCACAGTTGACCCAAATAAGGTCCGAAGTGCTTCTTCCGCATCTTCTTTGTCTCACCGACCTTGGCCATTTGTAGCATAAGTCAATTTCAATGTCCGACCATTTGTTTAATGTGTAGCCCCCAAAACCCATTAAAATTAATAATATTCAGCTTTTTGAATTGGCATAATTCTTGAAACATCCGTTAATTTTTTGGATGTGTGTTGTTTTGTGTTCGCAAACTTAAATGGAAAGCAAAGTCATTAGATTATTATATAAACATTCAAAGGAAATGGCACTGGAATATTGAGCTTCTTTCAAGTGGATAGTAAACTCATTTCTATCGGGGAATCTCTGTCCCATCAACCCACTTTTCATTTACTTGACTCTTGTCTCCTACACATCCCTCGTGTGTTTTCTTACCCCATTTTCAATAATTCGATTACATAAATAAAACAATCTTCCACAGCTGAACATTTTTTCCAAAACAATTTGTTCACTGTCGAATCCATTGAAAAGGCTGAAAATGCAGTTTGTCTTTGTGCAAAATTAAACAAATACTTTATAGACAAACACATTTAGTTTACAAAATATACATCGATATTGATTTGACATTCTGAGTAAACATTGTTTTGTATTGTGATATGCTTCAACCATCATTTAGTCGAAATATTGCTTTAATAAATATTGTCTATCACATCCATTTAGACAGCTTTTCATAGTTTTCATTTGCATGGGGATTTCTCTCTACTTGTTCGAGACCTTCTAATATACAATCGGATTGAATCGACTCCGGATAATCACGACTAAGGAGTAGTTAAGAAACAGCTTCATTTGAAGGAGTCTAAACGGCTTGTTGTGTTTGCTTAATGTATTTCAGGTAACACCTGTGATTGCTATAAGGTTGTCCAAAGTTGGGGGAATGATTTAATATTCTTAATTCTTTAAAGTGTTTTTGTTTTTTGTTGCCGATTCGTAGACAAGCCGAGAAGCCAAAAATTGGATAACGAAACACAAAAATTGATTTATACATTTTTTATAATTTCCAGTTGTAAGCGAAAAAATGTTCTCTTCCTCTTCAGGCAACATCAATCAAATTTGTGTTATTTTTTCCATGTAGCTATACACTTTTTAAATTTTCTTCCTGCCATCGCCAATTAGGTAAAGTGCGGTCTGGCCTGGTCGGTCTGCTTTTGACTTTCAGTCGTTCCCGTCGCTGTCTCTCTGGGACCTCCGACAGCAGCAACAGGAATAACGTGGCGTATGAGTAATAAGCTAAAAAACGTATTTATCTGAACCACATACACACAGACACACAACACATATACATTTTAAATGCAAAGTGGCGCTTTAAGTTTAAACGTGAAGGTAGGGCACACTAGCACAAACAACCACGCATAGCCACACACACACACACTCATACAAACATACGATCAGGACAATGAACGAGTGTCCTTCACGTGGCAGTTGCAGGGTGCCTGCTAAAAACAGGATAACCGGCGGTAAAGTGCTATAAATCAACACTCAAACCACTTAATAAAGGCAACGCCATTAGACAACAACAAACCTCCCAATGGCATTGCCTGGCTGCAGCCGAAACCCACCTCAGGCAACCCACAATACACACACACACACCTACTCTAACCCCCATCCCCCACCCATTTGTGTGCTACTGCCAACTAAAACAATTTTTCCCATCATTTCCACGCGCATTTTTCGCGTACTTTCTTCTCTCCTCCAGCAAGCGTGAAATGAATTATACAAGGGCAACAGCAGGGGACCAGGGGTAGGGGCAAAAGGAAAAGCTGATGGAATAAAAATTATTAACAAATGCTGACAGCTCTCGGTGTAAACAGGCGTCGATCTGTGGCAAAAACAGAAATATTATTTGCGGGTGTTTTCGTCACGCGCTTTAATTGCCACGCCTGTCTGAGTAGCAACGCCAAGAGCCGGGCCGTGTGGTGGAGAGGGCGTTGCTGTTGGGTCTGGTGGGGCTGGTGGGCGTTGTGGATGCTAATACCTCGGCCGACTTTTGTCTGTTTTGATTTCTCTCTTTTTTGACTTTTTGCATCTGTTTAACATAAAAGTATTTGGAAATAGCCAAACATTTTACATAGCTTATTGGCCATGTCATTATCTATGTATGTATATTCATCTTTTTCTATCAACAACTCTCTCCTTTTCTCCCCACCTCTCTATGTCATGTGGTATCTGGGTTGCTCTCTTATCGCCAAGCAAAAGCCAAACCTCATTAACGCCGGCATTCCGAATATTATTTTAAATATTTGCACAACGTTTAACTACTTCCATTTTTTTTCTTGTCAGTTCGAGCCAGACAAAACACAGAATATTTGTGTGTGGGTGTGCGTGTGTGTGCATCTGTAAGGGTCCATAGGCGTAGGGAGGAAAAACCAAGTAACAAACAACAATAGATTAAACCTGGGTGGAAATGGTCTTCTCATTTTGTAACGAATCGAAGTTTACTTCTTTTTTCTAAGGGTTACATTATTTTCGTAATCCTTAGCATCAAGCTAATACTTTTCCGAATATTGGTAGTCAAGTTGTCACACCCTGCGTATACGCAATTCTTAGAAGACCAGTCTATTGCGGGAAGAGCAGAAGCTGCCCGTGTGATTTAATCACAGAACAATAAAGAATTAGTTGAAATTCAAAAGGTTTATCGTTTGTTATGAATGTTAAATACCTTTCAAAAACCATAGGACTAAGGACGAAATAAGATTCGGCTACGCCTTTGTGCCAGTGTGTGTGTGTGTGGTTATGCCAATGAATAACATACGTTGCTCCGTTCATTTTTTCCTTGCCTTCTCCATTGTTATCTCTTTGTCATGTAAGTGTCTCGGTCTTGGTATTCTGCGTGCTTTTCATATGTGTTTTTGTATTTGAACGTGTGTGTGTGTGTGCGTGTGTGTGTTTGCCACAATTTTAATTAAATATGAAATACTTTTGTTGGGTAGAGCTGCTGGGCACAGCTGGAGCGGGATACCCACAAATACACAGACACACGTGCATACATACACATACATAAACAAGAATTGAAATGAAGAATGCTTTGCCAAACGATAACAGTAACAATAACAATAAAAACAACGAAGTCCTTATACCCTTGAAGATAACTATGCAAATATAGACAGTGAAATATTTGTCTGTCTCGTATGTGCATTATTTGTATAGCTTGATCAGGTCAACACGGATGCAATCACAATGAATTGGAAGGATAATCCTCAAGCTAGAGTTTAATTTATCAATATGCATAACCTTTTAGCTTAAAAAGTAATTGCCAATTATCTGAGATAAGCAAATTTGCGTCAGCTTACAAATATTTTTCAATTAATCTTAAGTCATTGAGGGGCCTTTGTTAGGAATTCGCTGAAATGATTAATTTACGTGTGTTTTTATAGTAAACAACCGTGAAATTGTTGGTTAGTCAAAGTCTCAAAGTAAAAACATTAAATTTATGTTCACAATAGAATTGTGGAACTCAAAAAATAATTACATATTAATAAGTATTTGATATACCATGCACGAGGAATGTGAAATGGTATGTAAAATCCGCCAAACTGGGCAGAAGTCGGCTCTTCTGGTTTTCCTATTAGGTAGATATACAATTATATATTTGATCAGCATCAACATTAGAGTCAATGTATCCAAGTCCTGTCTTATAAACATTTCGATCTCTGAGACGATGTTAACTTTTCTGAAGTTGATGTGATTGATTGTGATTAGTCTCAACTCACCGAAATAGACCGTGATTCTGTGAACTTGTCAAAGAGGCAAATGTCAAATGAATTTGTTTTCAATTTTGAACATTATTTTACTTTTTATATGTTTTGGCCTGAAATACCTCTATACTCTTGTTCAAATTTAAAGAAAAAAACCGATTAGAAACGATTTCCCCATCAAATTTTGATTTTTTTTTTGTCGCAGTGTCTCCTTATAGTATTTTGTTTCAACTATATAATGAAATAAATTTAAATTTATTAAATACGGAATTGAGGAAGAGTTTTTTGGAAAGGCATGTCGTATATTACCTGTCCTCTAGTCTTATCAACAGGCTACTTGGTAAATTCGGAAAAAGAGGAAGCCGGTCAGTTGACCTCATCAACTTCCGAATAATTACCAAGTCCCAAGTCAAAGTTTAAAATCTCCACTTGGACACCATTTTGTTGGAAAAGAGTAACGCAAAAAAGAAACTAAATTTTCTTTGGTCACTTGTTATGGATTTATCAACATAAATACCTCATTTAAGCCTTGGCGGAAACTTATGCAGGAAAGTACCTGGTTGGTCGGTGTACATTTTGAATTGGTCTTCAAATTCTGTAAACTGGGCTTCAAAATATGACCATGGATGACGCACCGTTTTCTCTCTGGGGTTTTTCTCGTTTCTCATTTAAATTAATTATAAAAAGTTTCAATCTGTGTACATTTTTAGTTTTTATGGGTTCTCAATAAAGTGCACTGAAAAGTCCTTGGGCTCTCTGGGTCTCTCTCTCGTTCTTTCACTCTCTTTTCTAGCCTTTTCAGTTCTAGTAATTAGAATTCGCGTGCGTGTCTTTGGAAAATTTTTATAGCTTTTGCAAGACGCTTCGGCCCATAAATAAAAACTGTTGCATGCTTCTTCTGGCCACGGCATGTGGCTGTAGTTTTTCCGGAGAGCGTTATTGCGGTTGTTGTTTTCAGCGCAATCTGCGCCACTTGTTTACGACCGTTTAATGAATGTTGGCACTTGGCGTCAGGCAACACAATGGGTCACATGTGCTGAATGGGCCAGAATGGGAGAGCCCCGAGAGCCTTGAGAATGCCTACAGGCAAAACCAATTTGCCACAGCACCGAAAAGGAAGCCGCAGCGAGGTAAATGGCGGAAGGGCATGAAGCGAAACGGCTTCAAGTTTTGCTTTTATTGGGTTGCATTTTGCATTTTGGCCCTGGCCCGAACTGAACTCACTTCAACTGAACTGAACTAAGCTGTGCTGAACTGACCTGACTTTTAGGTCAACTAGAAGCACATGCAAAACAGCAGCAGCCTTCAGATGGGCCCAAATGCTCTAACCAGTCAGTCAGTGAGCCACTGTAAAAACAAAACAGGCCATCAACAACAACAGACGCATCAAGTTTCATGCTCCTCTTAAGTTTTCCTACTCCATTTTCCCAGCATCACCTCCTCACTCTCTCTCTCTCTCTCTCTCTTACTTAAGCTTAAGTGCGACTCTTGTAAAAAAAAGGGAAAACTTTTGTATTTTATTGAGATTGAGACAAGGACTGCCTCCCAACCAGACCTTCACCCACTTGCACAGCTCTTTTGATTCCCACACAAACTGTTTAAATTGAAATTTAATTTTCCTGGGCGCCAGCAAAGTTTTCTTTTGGCTTAATTTGTCTAATGAAAAGCGCAAATTTTACCAACAACCACATGAAGAAATGCTGGTTAACTTTGGAGCAACTTGGCCAACTTGGCCTGCATTTGAAAGTGGATAGCGGATAACTATCCGCTTGGCTTTGGACGGCATACAATTATTTCATTATAGAAACAATGCCACGATTGAGTCATGAATATTGAATATGTGTGACCCATTTTGCTGCAGAAGGCCAACTCAATAAAAATTGATTCCCCCAACCCTTACCCCTGAGCGAAAATCAATAATTTTTGACTTTAGCCCCCACAATGTTTGCTTTTGTTAGCCTTATCCTTATGTCATGTTGCCTTATGCCTTATACATTATCCCCTTGTATAAAGTTAAAGCCAAAGAAAAACTTTGCCAATATTCCATTCCATTAATGTTGTTGATCTGGGAATGGTAACGGCAATGACTTCTGATTTGTACTGATAAATGGGCGGAAAGAGATTCAAATCGAACCGCTGTCGATTCTGGTGTCAGGGGAGAACGTGGCATGCATCATTAACTTGAAAGCTGCTTATCATATTTGCTCATTGTGCAATTACGCGATGACTTTCCAGCCATCTAACCATCCCGTGCACTTTAAAAGCTTGGCAAATTGCCAGAGATTGGAAATTGACACACAGGTAAAAGAGCAGTTGGAGGGGAAATAAATGCAAATCAGAAAATTAAAGTCATTCCTTCACCAGAAATCCGACTAAACGCTGTCTGTAGGAAAGTTTTTATAAGCTCTGAGTGAATAATCACTTGTAATTATATACACCAGGCGGGAAAAAGTCTTTATCGAAAGATATTGGTAAATAAAAAAACTTCTAAGTAGTTCATTTTTCTGCTGGTAAACAAAAAGTTGTTCCTGCTAAAGGACGATAAAGGGAAAATAACAGGGGAAATGTGTACCCGAATTTGTTTTTGGATAAAAGAAACATTACATTGAAGAATTTTGCCAAGAAATTGGCCAACCGCAACACAAATATTGGCAAATCCTTTAATAATTAAATGGCAAAAAGCCGACAATCCTTTCACAATGCCGAAAATCAGAAAATCACAAAATGCTTTGCCATAATAATGTGTAAATAGAATCAGAAATTGTCGACTTTGGCGAAAGGCAGGCACTTGCCAAAAGGACGACAAGAAAGCCATGGAAGGGGAAAGGGAACGAAAGTGAAAACGAGAAGCAGAAGTTTTTTTCAAGAAAATTCATTGACATGAAATTCGGTAGCGAACATTTTATGTGACAATGGCATGAAATCGAATTTGCCAAGCGACCGGAAATGCGCACGGCTGTTAAAAAATATATCTATGTATAAGTGTGTAGGTACATAGGCGTACGTGTGT
The DNA here is from genome assembly GCF_018151085.1 of Drosophila tropicalis. Classification (NCBI taxonomy): domain Eukaryota; kingdom Metazoa; phylum Arthropoda; class Insecta; order Diptera; family Drosophilidae; genus Drosophila; species Drosophila tropicalis. The sequence continues at coordinate 2,103,072 of NW_027173049.1, read as the reverse complement.
TTGTTCTGGGTGCCAGTGTGTGTGTGTGAGCTAAGGTTTTGGGCTTCAACTCAGCCACAGACAGACAAAAGGAGGGCTGCTGTCTGCAGGACTTTTTGATTTATGCCACACACTTCTTTCTATATTTGTTATACCCTTTCGTGGAGTGGAAACTCTTCTTACTAGCCCACTTAATGCATATATTTAGCTGATATTTATTACAACTCGTGCTGAGCTCATCAATTCCTTTTACCCATTGCGAATTCTACGGGGACCTTTTTAAATTATAAGAAGTAAAAGTAAACGTAAGAGTAAAGTATAGCGAGTAAAAATTTTAAGAATTCCAAAATACATTACATATTAAATCTATAAAAAACTATTAGTAAACTAGAATCTTCAGCACAATACGAAATTCTTGGTTTAAGTTTAAATTTTATCTAGTAACTATTTTCTAATTGTTGTCGTGTTGGAAATTCTTTCTGATCTAGGAATTTAGAGATGACCTTAGTAGAATGATTCTGACTTTAGCAAGGATCTTAAGTCTTAAGTTGACATTGAAGATCTAAGAGAATTTTACTTGTATCTGCATTCGGCAAGAGTGTACAAACTTTGTTAGGGCTTTTAGTATATTCCCAAGTCATTTTGTAGGCCAGGTCTGGCAAGGAGCTTCCTACTTGTTGGCAGGCTCTTTCTCTCCGTCTCTCTCTTTATCTTTCACTCTCTCTTACCAAGTCACGAGCACAATGTATTCAAGCATGAATTGCGTGAGTTGCCTGTGCAAGCTTATTTACTTTTGCCGTTTTGCCAGGAAAAACAAAGCGATAGAATGCGAATACTATAGGAAAGGAAAACGAAACAAGAACGACAAGTGAGAGCCCAAAATGAAAGACTCACTTGAAATTGTTTTTGCATTTTTCCCATTCTATTCTTGTGTCACTGCCTGCTGTGCATAAATAAGATGAGGCTGGACAGTGGCGTCCCTCAGAGGGTAACTGCCATGAACACCTGAAAATCCAAATTCATCCTTGGCCAATGGTGTGGTCGAATAAGGCAAGCAGGAGATCAAATATTCAGAGAGAACTATCGAATAAGGAAACTTCTTTGTTTGTTACTAAAGATCCTTTTCCCAGACTAGAAGTCCTAGGCCGCCTCTGGGGTTGGCATCGAGCCGTGAAGGAAAGTAGGGCTTTTTGTATGTGTATGTGCTTAGAGAATAAAGAAGGCACAGTAAAACGACCTTCAGGTAGTAAAAAAGAATAAAAATTGTCAAAAGGCATTGCAACCATTTTCGAGTCTCCAAATTAAAAGCCTCGTCACAATCAAACGAGCAGCAGCTGTGTGTCTGTGTGTGTGTATGTGGGTGTGATTGGTTGGGTGAGGGTCTGGTATGTGGATGGGTTTTGACTGTATAGATACTGTCTTTATGTTAATGTGAACCCTTCAAGGGTCAGCAATCTGATTGAGGACGGTTAACCAAGCACCGACTGGGGGCCAAATGGTCATCGAAGCTTTACAAATTAACTTCATAACTGCCAAGCTTTCTCTAGTCTGAAGAGCTCTTGAAAAACCCAGAGAAGCATAGTGTAAGCACATGCAATCGACATCAATTGAGGTCCTTATTCACATCCACATCCATATCCTTGTCCATGTCCCCCGTCGACATCCTCAGCCTCGTCGATGTCAATGTCTCTGTCTATGTCTGTTGCTGCCACTCTAATTGCCAAGAGTGTGTTAAGTATATTGGAGACCATAAATCATCCAGATCGATTCCGATGCATGCAAATTGCTTCGAGCTAGACACACGTAGCCTGATTACAGGAAACATTCAACGAAAGGCAACGATTCGACAATTCGACTCTACGATTCTCCGGTTCCCCTTATTGGACCGGCAACAGTTGAAACGGTGAAATTGCTCAATTTTCACGCATCATCTGACAAACGAACAGCCGAAAAAGCCAAAAAAATGAATGAACAAAATCAATTATGCCACTGTGAGAGAGGGGAAGAGAAAGAAGGAAAATGGTGCGGGTGGTAACCGAGGGGAAAACACAAACTTTTACCCAAATGGCAGCTCATTTTGTATTTATCAAGAGAAACAGAAACAGAGAAAAAAACATTGAGGAGCGAGATGCCACGTCTGGCCTGATGGCGAGGCATAAACTTTTATTTCAATGAGAGCTGAGCCTGAGTTGGAGCAGTGGCAATCCTCGCCAGCCACAGCTGGGACTGTGCCCAAAAAATAAGAAATATATACAATACTTATGTATGTATGTACACTCTCTGGATGACTGTGTGTGTGTGTGTGTGTGTGTGTTGCTATTTCTGTCGAGACACAAAACAACATTCATGGCATACTTTTAGGACATCGTCAGAGTTGAGTGTGGTGGCAACATTTATCCTTGGCATACAAATGCAGGTAATAAAAGGCACAAAACATGCAAAATGTGATGAGGAGGAAGAGTAAGAGATGGAGATAGTGAGAGAGAGACAGCAACAGAAAGATGAAGAAATAAGAATAGAGTAGGCAAAAGTTGCCCCGATGGGGGAGGACAGGCAAATGAAATGTTGCGACTGTTCTAATTTTGGGCATTCTTAAATATTTCAGGAAAAATGAGCAGCTAAGCAGCCAGGATAACTATGTACTTATGTTAGTCCTGTGAGAGAGAGAGAGAGAGAGTGTGTGTGCACGTATGTGTTTACACACATATAACCCACATACATACATATGTATGTATATATCCTGCATAGCATTCCATGCTCTTGGTCGTCGCCCTAGTCCTAGTCCTAACCCTACCATAAATCCATACGTTTCCTGTCTCTGTTGAAAAAATGCTGCCACAGTTTGTTTGCTGATTTTCCTCTTTTTGTTTTGCATTTTTGCCAGCTTTCTCGTTTGCCTCTACTGTTGCCTCTTTTGTGTTTGTTATACGCCTTCTTTTCCTTTTCCTCATTTTCGCTTCGTCTCTCTCCCTGCTATTTCTGCTTGTGTTGCCTGTTGCGGTCTTTGACTTAGTGCCATTTATTTATTTATGTCCTGCGCGTCAGTGCCAATATTTGGTTAACGGTTAATGTTCAGTGGCTTCAACAATCTGGTTTCCATTATGCAACTCGATAATCGAAATGAGGTCAATAAGAAAGACCCATACATACATACACAATAATGAAATTCTTACACAAGTATGAAATTCTTATGTATGTAACTGAAACAGAGCAAAATGTTTGGGTGCATATCTTTTTAAAACTTAGATTAGTAGAACCTTTTAAGTTAGGTATGCAAAATGTTTAGATTTCGTTACTAACATTGACATATGTATATAGATCAGACTTTGAAATCATATACACATGCGACATCTAAGTTTCACTCAAAAAAAAGCAAGTATTATGAATAACTTTATATCAGTTTTATGTATAACTGTAGATAACATAGTTGACGAATTGTTATATAGTGTTATGTGTGCTATAGCAAACATTGTATATGGTTCTTACAGGAAACCGTCGAGCATTTCAGCTTCTTCACCGGATAAGGGCGTCCTTTTGGCACTGTTACTATACAATTTTCAATCGGTTTTTGATGAAATTTGGTATGCAGGTACACTTCTAAAAAATATATATAATCTGCTCACTGGGTACACGAATCTACACACTCAACTTGATGACTCTAGCCCTTTGAGTCTCCGAGATCTAGGTGGTAATACAGACGGACAGATTTTGTGTATATACATATGTGAATTCCAATCAATCAAATATCTATCCATTTAAATCCTAGTTATCCTCTTAAACGCCTTTAATATAGCGTTTACTTTCAAGTGGATTTGTAAACCAACTATCTTATCCATCTATCCATTTTGTTTTCAAATTTGCAAGCTTCATTGCATTGCAATTATCCTGTATATCTAGTAATTTTGCTCTCATTCTGCGTCGCTCCTTCTTGATGTTGTTTCTCATTTCAGCAGCCTGCCAGAGTGCCAAAGGCAAAAAGTAAAAGTATGGCGAAAATGTTCATGTTATGTAAACAGCAAAATGGTTATGTCTTTTCCACATTTCTGTCAAGCAATCTTGTACTTGATATTTCCCTTTACCCCAACCCGTTGGCATCCCTTCCAGTGTTAGTCCTGTCTCCTGGTGTCCCATTTTCCCCGTCACTGCTTCCGCTGAAATGCACTTTCACTGTTGGCAACTGTTGAGATGCCTTCTTTGTGGCATTTCTGGTAAATATTTAAAATGAAATCGAGTGGATGTGGCTCGCTTTCAGTGTTGAACAATTTTTATTCACTGCAACGACGGGTGACCATCCACACACGGATGCACGCACACACATACATTGTGAGAGGGAGAGCCGTTTCCGTTTCCCTAATGGAAGTCATTTGACACCCAAACGCCCACAAACCGAAGAATGGGAGCAAATGATAGACCAAGACAGTCTATTGACAGCAGTAGCACTAGGAGAATGGGAAAGGAAAGTTAGGAAGGGAAGTGTCTGAGACACAACAACGATAACTTCCTTTGCCATGGCTAAATGTCCTTGGCAAGTTTTTGTTATTTGACAGTTTTGATGAAACGCTTTGCCAGCACAACCCAAAATGTCGGAAATTGTCTAATAATGGGGTTAATCGGCATAACGATCCATTCTGGGAGAAGGTAATTGTCTGTTGAGCACATACTGACTTTGACATAGACATCGACATCCACATCGAGATCCTGGGAGATAGGAGCTATTTAGGTGGGCGTTCTTGTGAATTAAACGACCTCACACCTTTTGTCAAGTGGCCAATGAATGGGTATTTATTTATACGTTTACATATATAATTTTCACATCATTGAAACAAAAATCGACATCGACGCTCATTAAACGTAATTTGTTTTAGAAAATAAATTATTTAAGAGACTCGCACACACGTCGAGACACACACGTGGAGACGTCGGAGGCATACATACCTGGGGCCCTGGCTTCAAACCTTAAATGGCAAAACTAAAGGCATTGCCTTTAGTCCTCAAACGAGCAATTTAGCCAACTCATTGAAGCGGAATTAATTGCAATCGATTTTGTTTGGCGGGGCAGCCGAAAGGCCCTAGGCTGAGGGGTCTTCATTAGTAACTAACCAAACGGGGAGAGCGCGTACAAGGGAAACCGAAGGACTATGGCCATCGCAGGGGCAGCCACGGAGACCCATTGTCCTTCTTTTATGTCTCTCTTGCCTCTCGTACTCCCTTCATAAATTCCTCTGTGGTTGCGAGCTGGCTTTAAGTTCGACTAGAAGCATTTTGCACAAATTCTCACTCAATCTTATTAAATTTTATTGCGATGTCATAGTCACACCCTAGGCAACAATGTGGCGAGGATTACAGTAGAAAAACAAAAGTAAATCGAGGGAATAATTCTTAATTTTACTTAGAAATGAATACTAAATGCTAAAGAAGTCCATCCTGCTCAAGCCAAAGAAACATATAAACTTAATTTAATTTTACCCGTGACTACTTAAAGATTCGTACTCTTTTGACTTCCAATTGGTGGTCGGTCAATCGCAACAGCATATATGTATACAGTATTCCTTAGTTGTCCTGAGTTTCTGCGGTCGTCCATTAGGTTTTTCTCAGAACTAACTCAAATTTTTATTGTCAAATATTTACTTTTATAAATTCAAGTGTTTGGTCGAAAAGAATCATCTTGGATCTGATGCTTTTCTTTGGAAATGTATGCAAATGTTTTGCTGTCGGCGATGTTTGTGGAAATTTATTATTTTCTACATGACTGGGAGAAGTTCAAACTTTCGCTTTGGCCGCACAACAAGCAGTTTCAATCAAAAATTGCAGTCAACTGTTAACACTTTGCCGACTTTTGCTAGTCCCGATCATCATAAAGCAGCAACAATTCATGCTAAACTTTTCGTGTCTCATGTGGAAAAGTTTTCGACAGCCGCCCATCCCGTCCAGTCGCCCTTTTTTGCCACTTTTTACATAAATTTCGCTTGGCGCCCATAAATACATTTGCTCTTTTCAATTTTTATTCGCAGGAAAAGCAAAAGAACGGAGAAAAAGAGGACAAATCGACTAAAAAGGATAAACTTTTGGCACGCAATGCAGAGGTCCCCAGAGGGGGAGTCGTCCTGGTGCTGGTGCCTGGCCCACTTGCAAATGGATTGAACGTGAGGGGGAATGAGGGAATATATATTCACATTCATTCACATATCCAGATCTACCATACACTCACATGTATTTATATTCATGTGGATGCTGAACATGTGCCAAAGCCTTGGACTGCTTGGAGCTGTCGCTGTTAGTGCCGCTGCTGAAACCGCGAGGACGAAGCTGTTGCTGGATTTCGGCCAAGTTAAATAAACAAAACATACACAAATACAATCACAATCACACATAAGAACAAATACAAATAGACGCACGGACGGTGGAGAGTGGAGACACAGAGAACAACCATAAACAAAGCTAACCGAAGAGCCAACAAAGGACGAAGGGCAAACAACAAACAACACTCGGCAAATCCTCACCGGTTGTGGCCCAGAAATGGCTGCGCCCATCGATGAAAGCGTGCTGAATGCACTGAGGGGCGTCACCACCACACAGACGCGATTGCCCAAGCCACTCCTCATCAAGATCTATGTGGCCAGCCTCAAACACGAATTCAATCAGGAGCGTCGCATGCTCTTGGAGCTGGTTGGACCCGAACTGCAATCTCTCTACGATGACCGACAAATTGAGGTATGTCAATACAGTGGACTCCACATTTGTTAATTACATTCCTTAACTCCAAAAGGGAAACACATACATATATTTATAAAGTTATTAACAATAAAAAAGTGGAGGGACTACTCAAAACCATAGGAAAATGAGAACTGAATAATGAGATCTTCAAAATTCAAATTAGATTAGCTTAAAATATATTCAAAGGGTTTGTTAGAAGATGACTTTTCAAAATCATCAGCTTTTATATATCTTATGGATTTCTTTGCCACATTTAATAAGCCTAAAGAAGCATTTCCATGGCCAGGCATAGACACATAACCATCAAGACCAAGTTTGCTCTTTAATGTTATTAAAAGTGCTCTAAAGTTAAAAAAAAGAGAGTTCTTAATGAACTTTTAAATCTCTAAATGAAGAACAGTATAGGATAATTAGGTAGGATCGGCATTCAAATACATGACATTCAATTATTCAACTAACCAAATGCCTCTTTGACTCCAAAAAGACCAAGAATAAACCAAATTCCAAAATTTTTTTGGAATATTTAAGATGTGTTTACAACGAGATGTTCCACGATGTTTCTAATACCGGAACGTCGTTAAATGTTTAGGTTTTTATTGTACCTTTATTAATGAAATTACACTCCATGAAAAAACACAATGTAATGTACTTTACTTTATGTAATGTACCAATTACGCAGTTGGAATTCGTGGATATGCATTTCGGTACTGGTCCATTGGAGGTGAATCAATTGGAGCGTGATCCGTATTTGCTAGACGATTATCTACACGAGATCGACATCTGTCATGCCCATACAAAGAGTGTGTTCTTTCTGGCCTTGATTGGAGATGGCATTGGTCGCCTTCCGTTGCCCATCCAACTGGACGAGGACATCTACGCGGCTCTGCTGGCCGACGCACAGATTGCTGCCGAAGAGAAGACTCTTCTGGAGCGTTGGTATGCCCCGAGCCAATCCCAGAAATCGAACTCAGACCAGGCTGTACGAGTCCTGAAGCAGGACTATCGGTGAGTAGTGGCATAATCTCTTCCACTGTTAAATAGCCATTAGCTGCTGTTTCATGACTTGGAGCAATTATCCGCATTTGCTTTCATCTTGTTGGCAAATATTTGAATAATTTCTCAATAAAACGCTGATTGGGGGCCATCAGACGGAACGATTCTTTCCTTTTGGCCCCAACCCACAACATCGTTAGTTATTGATTAGTTGCTTTTTTCTGCTGCAGCATATTGCCGCTGGATGATTGGCTGGCCGAATCGCAGCAATTGCAAAAGACTATCGACCAATCCCTGCTGCGACTGGTTCAGACAGGTGCCAAGGGAGACTTCCTGCAACGCATCCAGCAACTAAGACGCACACAGATAGAGCACGAAGTGCAGCGGGCAATGGGTGAGTTAGAGTAATGGTAGTCTTCTTTCAACATCAACGCAAACATTCGCTTAAATTCCATTTAGGTCTGTCTAGCGAGAAGATTTTAGCCGTTTTTCGGGAGCGAGCCGCTTCCTCCATCAACAAGGATGTCGAGGCCAGTGAACGTTTGCGCAAAATTAAGGATGAACTGACCATGAACCTTTCTACGGATAATCACACCACCCTAGTGTAAGCTGAGATTCATTATTTTAATTGATTCGGAATTAGTTTGGCTGCTTTTGCTTCAGTGTGCCGGGCAGTGTCAGCGGCAGCGAGGCTATCGATCCGGACAATGAAGACCATGAATCCTATTTGAGCAAATTCAAGAATAAAGTCACCGATAAGCTGCGTCTGCTAATCGAGGCGCATATTACAAATGATCCCGACGTTATCAAGGGGAGGAAAAAGACTGTGCAGGTGAGTCCCCCAGAGACAGAGACAGGTAAAAACACAGACGCAAACACCGCCAACGCCTTGTGTGGTAAGAGTCTGTGAGGGATGAACGGGCGGCCGTGAAGTGGGCTGGTTGGCTGCTCGGCTGGTGGGTCGAACCTGGAGGGGGAGAGAAGAAAAAGTGAAAAGAACAATTAACACAACAGACAAGCTACAAAGTGCTTTTGGCTTTGCTTTACTTTGGTCTGCTCTGCTCTGCTTTCCGTCTGCCTTGGAGCATTAAATTTAATTTATTTTTAGACACATTTTGTGTTTTTCTCGTTTCTGGACGCTTATTTAATCAACAGATCCTAAAGCAAAGCATTCCAAAGCATTCCCGAACAGTCATAAATTAATACCAAGAATTACAGCCAAAACGAGAAAAAATAATAAGTATAATGCTTGTTTCAGCGTTTTAGAATTAAACTTCCATTGAAGTAACGTCGATGTAGCACAGCAGCATTAGCCACAAGATGGCCATGGGGAATCGGCAACGGGAATGGGGGTCGTACATTCTCTTAAATGGGGCCAGAGCCTGCGGCAATTTGAGCCATGTTTATTAAATGCGGCTAAATTATGCATTATTCAAACTTCTTTGACTTTACGCTCTGAATTCATACAGAAATTTAAGTTTCAGTGTGTTACATTTTTGTTGACAATGTGAATTTACAAAAAAACATAAATTTAAGCCTCAAAAGAATATTCTGCAAGCCAAAGATGTAAAAATGTTCTAAAATTCAGCTAAAGATACTTGCGGACTGTTCTTTGAGGTGGCCGTATCGAAGATATTGAAAAAGAAATTTATTAATAATAATAGTTTTGATTATTAGAAGACTTACGTCTTAAGTTGGGATTATGAATATTTCAGAAAAAATAACAGATAACTTTGCCTTAAAGGTTTAGGGCTTACACTAAAAATCTTGGAAAATCTAAGCTGGAATTTAAACGTGTGTAAATTTTCAACTAGATCGAAAGATTCTTTCCGTTTTTTGTCTGCCTTTTAAACCAAATTGAATTGCAGCAATTGCCGTAACCTTTTTGCTTTGTTGGGGCTTCTTTCGAAGAGCTGTGAACACTTTTTGGCCAAATTACATTCGGACTCTGGCCCTCAGTTGCATAAGTCGAAAGTGGGCTGCGGGAGGAGCACATCCGCTTTCTGGGCTCTTGTTGGCTTTTGTTAAAAGCATTTAAAATTTCAACTTAGTGGAAACCGAAGGACGTAGCCGCGTAATGCAAGTTGGGAGCTTCTCTGCTTTGGTCGGCCCTCTATGCCATTAGTGGACGTGGCTTTACCCATGCCCATGGCTCCTCTCACACTCTGACATATTAACACACTTACACTTGTGCACAATGTACCACCACCATCACTAGAAGCACCACCAACACCACCACCACCACCAACATCATCATCATGACTCTGGTCCTTGTTTGCACTTAACGACGCGGCAACATAAACTGCATTCAGGCGCAACGTGCTCCATGGCCAGAGTGAAAGTGTTACGAAAGGCATTTACCCCAACGTTTCCCATACCCCTTAGAAACTTTGACAAAATGTTGCGGAATTTATAGCCACAGCCAAGAAATATGCAAAGAGTACCCAGCATCACTTAACTCATCTCCTCATGTGGCCTCTCTATATGAAACGAAATTAAAACAAGTCAAATGTCAAGCTAATTAAGCATCTCAACTGCTTCTGAACCCATCTGGGTCTCATTGATTCAATGCCTGAGCAAGACCTTTTAAGAAATGCAATACCCACAGAGGCAATGGCGGCCATTTCCCTTTCCACCTTCTCCAATTCAGCTACTCTTTCAATGGGATTCTGTAGGGGCAAAAGCTACTTAAAGCACATGAACCAGTCGAAGCAAAACCCATGGCTGGTTGAAGAATAAATCTATCCAGGCCAATAATCTAGGGCGCCTTATATCAAGAAGTTAATTTGAGGTTTATTTACTTCTGTCATTGGTTTATCTCTGATCCATCTAATTTTACGAAATTCCATTTGGAGATTTGCGAAACCGACCACGCTGCGTCCCCTTCCAGCCCTGGTTGGCGCCTGGATGGAGTGGCATGAGTACTTGTTAGTGGCAAACATGCCAAAGCCAGACACCAAACGATGACTAGGTATGACTGACTTGCCTTTGCTCACCAGGTGACATTAAGGTAAACAAAGTTACGTGGCAAACACGCCGAATGTCAGTCGCATACTGACAAGATGATGATGATGATGATGATGATGTGGATGATGGGGGAAACGGAAACGGATGAGATACTTTGGCATCTAATATAGAAACCCGTGATGAGTTACATCTCTTTCTCTGTCTCTATACCTTCCTCTTTCTTTCTTTCACGGCAGGAAATCTTTCACGAGCATGCCACCCATTTGCGCATCCTGCGTGAACACATCGAGAGCTCGGCCCTCATCGAATCTCGAGTGCCGGCACAATTACGCCAGAACCTGATGACTAATTTCAGGAATGGCAGCCGGCATGCCCCTTACTTTATTTGCGGATCCGATGGCAGTGGTAAGAGCGCCATTATCAGCCATTTGTACGGCCAGGTGACCAGTTGGTTTAGCTCGACTCGTGTGCATCGGGTGATACGGTTCGCGAAGGCCTCACCGCGCTCCGCATACAATCTGGAACTGCTGCGAGTTATTTGCCAACAAATTTCGATTATATTCAATATACCCGAGGGTTATCTACCAAAGGATGCCTCGTTCGATCCGTTATATATCAGCAATTGGTTCCAGAATCTGTTACGACGTGTCGAGGACATGAATAACGATGTCCTGTTCCTTTTTATTGACGATTTGCACTTGCTGAATCCCCTGGATTGCGATATAGTGACAGCGCTGTCCTGGCTACCGACATCCTTGCCCTGGAATGTACAGATCATTTGCAGTTCCACAACTCCGGTGGAACAACTGAAGTTCACTCCGATGCAGAGGGACAGATTTAGATCAGCCGAATACCAGTTCGATCTGAATCTAGGCGAATATGCCACCAGATTGAAGAAGCCGCCTCAGTGTATACCCCAGGATGTGGCAGATGTGAGCTTCCAAATATATGTGGAGCAGCAGTTTGATGCCCTGGAACGTCACTACGGCAAGCAGGCGGTAGGCAGCTTGGCCGCCTACATCACCTGCTCCGAGTACGGGCTAAGTGAGACGGAGTTGTTGGAGCTGCTGATGCCCACTGACGATCCAGAATCGTTTATTGACACTAAAAACGGCTCCTTTAGCTTCTCCAGTTTTAAGAAAATCCACAGGGAAATGGGTGAGTGAGTTTAAGGTCAGATTATTGATTGATGATTGATTGTTTCTCGTTTAGATAAACTTTTACTGCTGCATGACAAGATCATGTCCGGCAAAGTACTGATCCAATGGCGGCACAACTACTGCGCATCAGTAGCCAAACGACGGTACACTGATGTCCAGAGGACGCGGCAACTGCACATTGAGCTGGCAAATCTTTTTTTCCCGCAAGAGGACGAGGAGGAGAGCACACTAGAGAATGAGTCAACAAAAAGCGAAACGAAATCCGTGATTAGCCTGAAGGAACTGCTCCCACCATCATCGTCCTCCACATTATCCATATCACACAAGGACAAAGAACGCGAAAAGGACAATGTTTCGGCTGGCCGCAAGTCCTCATCGACGCACCATAACGATGACACATCCACCTTCTACAATCCCATTGCCGCAGATGTATCCTACAGCATGCGACATGTCGAGGAGAGCTGGCACCATCTCATGCGCTCCGACGACACGACCCGCTTCAAGCAGATTGCAGTCTGCAATTTTGATTTCCTCCTTGCGGCGGTAAGTTGAACTTCCAATTTCTCGTTTTACTCCCAATTAGTCTTCGAATGACGAGGACATGGCGTGCCAACCAAGCCACCCAGCGGGCACGTGGCGGAAATTAGTTTTGCAAACTGCAAAACAGAAACTGGCGATGAAATCAACTTGATTAGCTGTGTTTGTTGTCCGGACTATTTTAAATGGCTGACAAATTTCAGCAATTAATTTGTTGATCACGTTGTTAAACAAGTTTGCTGTCATTTTCCGGCTTTAAAATGGATTTATATATGCCACATAAAGCCCTAATAGACCGTCCGTGGCCTTAGACAGGGGACCACTATGCGGAACAAATTCACTTTTAACGACGGCGAATCGGGCCATACCAGTGAAGGATATTAAACGACAAAGTGTCCTTTTAAACGGCAAAAAAATTGAACATTAATCAGAGAACGAAGTCATTAGTCCAATTCGACTCATGTCTTCAATAAAAGGAAAAGAGTGTAAGCATTTTGTAAGCAAAAAAATGTATCATCCAAGTTATCGCAACTAAACTCTGAGAGGACAAGGTTCCTTCAATGGAATCATTTACAAATTACAAGTCGGATATTAAACAAAAATAACGACTTTTGTAGGTCATTAATTTAGTCTTAGGCTAACCTCAACGGAGTATGGATTTCCCAAAAGCTTTGGACATTTGATCCTGATTTGATCATTTCCTGGCGACTAGTCTTCTAGTTGATATTTTCTCTAAAATTTAGCACAAATGGCGAACGAGTCACAATAGTTCTTGTACTTGCTCCTAGGTGCAGCTCTATTCCAAATCTGCGTAATTACGCAGAATCCAATCCAACATCCAATCGACCAGCTATAGGAATGAGTTAAAAGTCTATGTCAACTCATAAGCCATAAAAGTTTTAATCTTTCCGTGATTGCATAGAGACTCTAAAGAAAGTAACGTGAAATTCCTCTGATGGTTTTTTGTAGAGATTGAGCTAACTTATTGAGACACAGAGAGTTTAATATATAATTCTTATTCAATGGTCAATGTCCTCAAGGGTCTGCGAGTTTTAGCACCTCTTATATAGATTCACTTCTCTTTGTTTGACCTCAAAGTGCCAGTGATGGTCATTGCAATGTGGGAGCTGATGGCTCATTCTACTCAAACATCGGAGGCCAAAACCAAAACTTCAATTGCCCAATGGCAATTGGCCAATGCCAATTATATACTTACCTTTTCATTTGTTTCAACAAATTTTAGAAATATTGGATGGAATGAATGGATAAATGAAAATTCATGATTTTGGACAATTTAATAAATGGAAAATGAAATATAAACTGCATTCTTCATTGTTTATTATGAGAGAAAATCGAATTCTGTGTTTCGCTTGTCATTTCAAATGAACAGAATCTCTACTCGCCAATTTAAAATCCAATGGCAGATGTCAGCTCATTTCACTCGTTTAATTGTCTCTCATTGCCGTTTCTCCAATTCTCGGCGTCTGTCTCTGCCTTTCTCTCTCTCTCTCTCTCTTTCCCTCTCTCTGTCTTTGTATGGGTGAAAAATGCAATTTGTGAGTTCGCCTTTGCCATTTGCTTTTTGCCAACACACGAATGATGGCCCAGTTGGGGCATTCCTGTTGCCATTCCACTCCATTGGCAACAAACATTAATGCAAAACTCATTATTTCAGCTGCAAAATGAAAGTGGAGTAATCAAATTTATCCCTCTCGCCATTCGTCCTTTCTCCATCCGAAGAGGAGAGCAAATCGCGAATTAAGCACTCAATCTCATTTATTTAGCAACAACCTCCGCAACTTATTGTTGATGACATTGTTTGGCGGAGAGTGTGATGAATTTTTAATTAAGCAAACGTTCAGTAAAAAAAGTAAGCGTAAATAACAAATGCAAAAACTTATATTTGCCATCAACAAGAGAAAGTGAAATGCCAATTGCCACTTTTCATTTAATTAAACAAAGCCAAAATGGAACCGGGCAGATACTTAACTTAATTATGAGAAAACCTTGCTCTTTGGCATTTGCAGCAATTCCTTATCCATTTTCTCTATTTCTCTCTTTCTCTCTCACTCTTTCCTTTTCTATGTTGCATGATTTTGTTGCAGGTGCAAACGGTATCGATTAGCTATCTCCGATGTTTAATCGAGCATGTGCGATGCTATATTCTGGATAGGGACATCGAGCTCATCTATTATACCATTCGGAAGTCGAGCGACGTCCTCACCCGTGATCCCATGCAGCTGGGATCCCAGCTAATTTCCTGGTTGCGTCCCATCGCGGAGCACGACGACGATGACAACTCGCTGCTAAGTATGACAGTGAGATCGGCCACAGCGTGGTGTGACGGCTATGCGGTGCCGTTGCTGGTGCCACTAACAGGCTGGCTTCCGGCCCCGCTGCCCTCCCAGATACGCACCATGACCGTCTCGGGAACAGGTGTTATTCGTGCGGTTTGTCTGGCCCCCTCCAAGCAGCATTTGATACTGGCCACCAACTCGGGGGATGTGCAGCAGTGGCACATAATGAGCAACTCGCTGGAGCACATATTCAAGGGTGAGTGCAGGGGGTAGTGGTCAGTGGGCAGTGGGAAGTGGGTGGGCTCTTGAGGTTTGGCACGTATAATGTGCTAGGGCTGTCATAAAGCGTCTGCTAATCATACGAATCTGCAGGACATACGGCGGCAGTCACGTGCCTGCTGGTGGCACCACCGCAACCGGAGTCGGATTTACTGTTGACTGGCTCGGAGGACTCCACCGTTTTGGTCTGGCACGTGTCACAACGCCAACGTCGTGCACACATCAAGTGAGCATAATTTGTTCAATTGGAATCTCTGCAGGCCCCAATTTATTTATCCTCCTCTCTCTCTCTTTCTCTCACTCTCCGCAGTGCCCACACTGGAGCCATAACAGGAGTAGCAGCTGGTGTGAATAATACATTGATCATTAGCAGCAGCGATGATGCAACCATAGCCATCACGGAGCTGGCCAGTGGCAAATTGGTAAGCCAAAAATCTATCCTGTCGAAAAATTTAGTAAAGCGATTTCAAAAATGCAACGAATTCGGGAACTTAGTTCCAAATGCATCACCTTCAAAGAAAATCTTCACTTGGCCATCTCTCTCACTTTCGTTTGGAATTCCCAACTATTCTGCCCCGTGAAATCGTATTCAATCCGAACGAAAGAGAAACACCACAAAAATATATTTTAGTTACTATTATTTGTGAAGTTATGAAGTTTGGAAAAATTTAAAGTATTGGTAGACGTCACATTCCAAATTTATGTAGTTATATAGTCAAATCTGGAAAGTTTTGTTCCATTTTGTTGTAATTAAGGCGTATCATAGTTTTTATCCGCTTTACTGAATCATCAACTTGTCCTAAAACTGATGGCAATTTGGTTTTTTATGTTCTTTGATTGGCAATATTAAGTGGATTTTGTTGTAGACTTTAATTGGAAATTCGTGTAAATTGATGGCCACTATTTCGTTTTTGGGTTTTGCGTAGTCCATTTTGAAAATTGCATTTACACACACCAACAGAAATGCACACACGCACACAAAAGACAACCAAAATAAATGAAAAATGCATCTGCTGAACTAATTGGCAAGCCTCACCATCAGCCAAATCAAACAGACCACATTAATTTGCATAATTCCTGGGCCAGTCATGATGGAAGACCAATCCAAACATTGCCTTCTACTTGTCCCTTCCACTAACCCCACTAATACACGCACGCACACACACACACACACAGACATACGCCCTTCGCCACCCACCTATGTAGATAGACAAGGTCATGAAGCGTCGCTTGTTGAACATGAAATTTGTGTCAACCACGCATTTTGCGGCTGTTTGCATCATCTGCTCGCCTCGGCCTTTGAGGCATGCCACCACAGGAGCAGGCAGAAGGCAGCAGGCAGAAGGCCGCAGGAGGCAGCGCGCTGAAGCCGAGTTGTAAGTCATATTATGTTGAAATTTCACTGTGATTGCCAGACCCGTCTAGTCGAGTCCTTCGCATCAGGCTGTTGACATACATACTAACATATGAATTAGATTTATAGCCACTTCTTCTGTCCCTGGGCACATTTTAAAGTCACTTTTGCCACATGAAAATATATGCACATATGTATATACCACTCATAATTGGCCATCAGTGAGCAGGAATCTTGACTTTAAACGCACACAGACTCACAGACACACACACACACACACACACACTAACACACTGACACACCGGAATAAAGAGCGAGAGAGAGCGACCAACACGCAATTACATGCGCTTATTAAATTAATTACAATATTACGTATACGCCATGTCATGCCGATGTTGATGGTGGTAGCTGCTGCTTTCCTGGGTGTTGCCTTTCATGTCGTTGGCATTTTCAAAGTCGTGCGGTAATTTATCAAACTTTTGGCATTTTTGTGTGACTGCCCCCCACCGGCCATGGTCTACCCCCTCCCCAATCACCGTCTTATCACCTCAATTTCCCTTACCCTACATTGGCATTGCATGGCATTGTCAACACATCGCATGCTAGGCGGTAATTAACTTAATGCATACAAAATGTGACACACAAAAAACGAGAGCAACAAACAAGTAAAGTTAAGGTGGCCGGGGGCGGTGTGGGGAAGCGAAAACCACAGGACTTGACAAAAAAAAGAGTCAAAAGACAACACCACATGTGTCACGCACACAAAGCGCAATCCCCCACCAACATAGGGACCACCGAGATGTGGTTTACCCCCATTAATATTTAAAGCCTTTCGTTTTTTTTTTTTTGTCTTGTTTTATCAAAAAACTATGTACGAGCATATTGCGTTCAATGAGCTCATCAATATTCTTTATTCTTTTTCTCCCCTTCCATTCTCGTCCATATCGATTTAGATACATCGCATTAGCCACCATCGTGGCCCAGTCACGGGCATATTGGTAGCTGGAGCTTGCGATGTCCTCATCTCGGGGAGCCATGATAAAACCATTTGCGTTTGGAATTTGGAAAATTTTGCTTTATTGAATACCATGCAAATGACTAGCCCAGTGCTGCGTATCGATATCTCATGGAATTCGGTAAGTGGAATACCCTTTCAATAACTATGTAAGTACGTATTGATACCTTATAAGCAACAGCTCGATATTGATTGTGGAAAAGTGATCGAAATAACTTTTTGTGTTGAATACATAAGCCGAATGGAATGCATTTGCCAGTACTTATTTATGGTGATTGATATAAAAACCACATTACTCATATGTCCTTTGGAGGAAAGAGGGCATCTGAAGGTAGAAATAAGTTGAAATCTGCAATGCGAGTCCTTGTGGAATGTCAGTACAGACAATACGAGTGTATCTAGTCGACAGATGAGATTTGTTGGGGAAGGGCTTCAAGTCCTTGGAATTGCATAAAAAATTGTCAAATGAGATTTCCAACTTGCATGGGATGAAAACAACAAAAAATCAGCAGCTTAGCATCAGCTTAAATTCCATTTATTTGTGCTATTTTTTGTTACATTTTATGAAATATCTTTGCCTGTCATATATCTCCATTAATTCCCAGCCATTAAGCAATCCCAGCAAATACAAAACAAAAAAAGCAACAACAACACAAATGAAAGAAAGGAAAAACACATACAAAATAATAATAAAAACCACTCTGTCACAATGACATGAATTCTCTCTCTTTTTGCACCCACAGCTACAGAGTTTTCAATTGCCATTTTGAGCGCCTTAAAGTTTTCCATTTTCCACTTTTTCCTTATTTTAAGTCGCATATTCCACTTGAGTGGAATAACAAGAACAACTTAAATAAACAAATAAAACAGTTTAAGCGAATGTCAGCAAAGCAGACTAGAGCTTCCACCGGAGTGGTTGGCGGCGGGGTCGAGGGACAGACATAGAAAAGCAGCTCAGTTTTCTTTCAAGGCAATTTAAAGATACGCACGAATGTAAAAGATACTCTCCCAGATACCGAACAGATAAAGTTTTCTGACAACTTGGCAACCGCTTTAAGTCAATGCTTTGGCAAGGCGGGAGACAAGACAATGGATAAAATCTAATAAGTGATTCCGGCTTAGCCTGTTCCAACATTATGGAACACACCAAATCCATTGTTGTCAATCAGCGTGACAAAAGTATCCAGCAATCAAGACAGCTCAACGACTTTGGAATACCCTTCAGACCAATTGTCAGTTTAGAATAGACAAGTGGAGTCTATCTTATCTCATCACAACAAAGTAAGAGTATAGGCTATTCTAGTACGCTCAATTGGGGTAATCTAAGTCTGCAATCGCTTAAGGCATTGATAAGCTGAAAGTCAACTCACTAACCGAAAAAATAGGTCTCCTTAAGAAAACCAACAGCCTTCCTCACCAATCCAAGAAAACATTTGTAAAACATTCATACTCAGAAGAGCGTGTAAATTTTAAAATATCCTAAGTCAGTTTAGAACTTGACTATGCATGTTTATGTTATCCTGTTAACAAGGACATAAAACTAATGAAAAAAGGTAAAATTTTACTTAATCGCATTCAATTCTAATACGAAAACAGCTTGGTTCTTTCTTCCATTGATTCTGTTATCAAATCATTTGGGGGCGCATCGCGCCGAGGTCACCAAAACTGTCGCTAGAATAAAGCCATCAATATCATTTATGTATTTGCAATCTCAACTTTATTTGAATTCGGAGAATTGCGCACTTAAACTTCCCTGGCCTAGTGTTAATATAAGAAACAGAACGTCTATGGGATGTCTATTCGTTAGAACCAAGTAGACATTGACTTTATCAAACTCGGATATAAGTTCATCTAATAATAAATATTACTACTGTTCCAATCTAGTAGTAGACTAATTCATTATCGTCATTATCGTACTATATAGTCGCTTAATCGGCTCATATAAAGACCAGCTATTCCTGGTGAACCTTTAAAATAAGAAGATATACCCGTTGGAAAAAGAGTATGCAGATGAAAAAAGCAGAAAAAAAAACAGAAGAGTCCCAGCACCGAGTATGTTCTATCCCATCAATATGTATGGGCATATACATATACATATGTGTATATATACTTAGCAACAATTTGGCACGCAAAACAATCTCCAACAGAATGGTTGGGGGTGTACTAGGAATGGGAAAACCTAGAGATAAGGTCTTTTGTCAACGCCAACTATAGTAAATTTAGTTTAGGAATCGCTATTGGATGCGAAACGAAGGAGATGGCGTGAGGAGAAAGACTGTTTGCGTGACAATTGGTGTTCACTAGAAGGAGCCACATTCCTTTATTCATGCTCTTTATATTCGCACTGAGTCGACAATAGACCCAAAAAAAACAATGACAAACTGTATTGTAGCATACCTATTCAGGTATGCGAAGCAAACAAATAAACTTTTCGTTAATCTCTGAGTTTGACTTGACTGGAGTTTTGTTTTAGCTTATATTTCCGTTGGCGGTGTCCCTTGGTGGGGCATCCAATATCAGTTGGTCGACAAAGAGATCAGAATACACAACACCGACAGGAATAGAAGAACTGGTCCTCCAGTCCCTTGTTCACCACTCAACGTATCAGGAATCCTGACGATTTCACTTTGCCATTGCCGTTTACCTTATCTCTCAATTAGAAACCCTAATCCCGGTTGCTTAACCGCATTTTGAGGTAGCCATTAAATAAAATTTTCCAACATTAAACAAAAGTGCCGCCAAAAATTGAACAAATTGCCTAGGCGATAACAAGCCGACGGCAGCTGAAACTCACGTTTCAAGCAACAAAATTGAAATGTTATTTCACCCAAACACTCGCATAATCATACACACAGCTACCTTCCCTCCATCAGTTTGCCATCCCACCACCCAAGCACCATACACATAAGCCCAGCCAGAGTCACTTGAGCCTTCTGGCGGAGTGAGTGAGAGTGAGTAAGAGTGCGATGGCAAACTGGCAATGGTGAAGTGGCTCTTGGCTTGTCCTTAGCAAATGGCAAACGGAAATCAACTTTCTTACACTTTTACGCTAGCATCCTGATGGCTTCATAGCACGCTAGGTGACCTCCAGTACGCCATGACCGCCTGCTTCTGCCTTTGAGTGCTCCGCTGGAAATTGAAATGTTGCAATGCCCCAGACAAATGGCCCACCACATGTCGCTGTCTTTTTGCCATTTTGCAGATGTAATCGAAAATTTCAACTCCGCCTCAGGGCCCCCATGAATGTGGGGAATGCAATTTATTAATATTCGATTGAATGATTTCGGTTGCTTTTCTCCTCGGTCGGTCCTTTACACTATCTACTTTCATTCATTTTTGGTCACATTTGTCAATATTGGTTAATCAAGTAATCGGTAATTGGTTATCTCCATTAATCGTAAACCAGAGATGTAAAACATGAGTTACATTAACATGAGTTACATACAACTTAAGCCGGGCCAAAAGAGGATTTTATTGTGTTAGATCGATATTACTCCTGCCTTAACGAGAAATAGAATGAATGATTTTTTTTTTGGTTTAGGTCTTCCTGCTGGCGCTTTGTGATGATAATGCTCTGTATGTACGAACTCTGGCCACCGGCAAGGAGCTGCACACCCTGAAGGGTCACAAGTCAAAGGTAACTTGACTGAAACATGTAAACTAGGTCCCGGCTTTCATTTGTCCACATATCTTAGATACGCACGATGTCGATTGGAAAGGACAGCCAGCGGTGTGTTGTGGGATGTGAGGATACCCGTGCTCTGATTTACGATATGCACTCTGGCAAACTGGTGCGATCGATGCCTCCGAATCCGGGTCCGGTTACCGCAACATATGCCATGGACAATGATGATTTTCTAATCACTGTGGGAGGCAATAAAATCACCTTCTACTCCTTCCGCAACGAGGAACTCTATGTGAACCCATACTCACGTAATCCCCGACGAAAGCGGAGCTTGAAGAAGCACTCGCAGGCGCAGCGCTCTCCCTCGACAACTTTGCCGCCCATCACGTGCTTCGATTTGTCCAGAGACTCTCAACAAATGGCCATTGCGTCGGGCAGGAGTGTACACTTGATGAGAATCAACACACCAGAGTTCCAGTGCACTTTGGACGGGCATTCGGGTGTAGTCAATTGCTTAAAATTCGCTCCAAATGGGGAGTTCCTTACCACTGGCTCCGAGGATCGAGTAGTGCAAGTGTGGAGCTTGGCCGCTGGGGAGATAACAAATACTTTCAAGGCTCATGCAGCGCCGGTGATAAAAGTCGTGGTGCTCATGGATTCCTTGCGGGTAATCTCCACAGACCGTGACTCCCTGCTGCTGGTTTGGATGGCCGACTCGGGCAACCTGTTGCAAACCATTCAGGGCCCTTACAAGAACCTTGCCGTCACTAATAACATGCGGTTTGCCTGCTCCACAAATGGCGATAACACCATGAAGATCTGGTCCCTCACACAGGAGGACGAGAAATACTCGGTGTCTCATTCTGACGAGATCACCTGCTTCGAGATCAGTGCGGATAGCATGCACATCATAACCGGATCTAGGGACATGTCACTAAAGATTTGGCAGTCCACAGGAGGCAAACTCAGCCAGGTCCTGGTGGGTCATAGTGATGCAGTGACCTGTGTTGCCGTCTCGGTTACCAATAAGACTCAGGTGATATCGGGATCAAAGGACATGAACTTGATTATTTGGGATCTCCTGACAGGCGAAGAGGTTCACACACTCGCAGGACATCTAGGGCCTGTGATTGGAGTTAAAGTGTCAGCTGACGGTGAGTTTTACCTTAGAGAAGGAAACAGAGAAAGAGAGATCCCCTTAAATCCTTTTTATTTGCAGGCTCCACAGCAGTCTCGGGAAGCGACGACAAAACTTTGATCGTATGGGAGACGAAGCGGGGTTTGGCCTTGACCTCACTCCAAATGCATGTGCCCTTTACACATTTCGACATCAGTCTGGAGGTGTCACGTGTTCTCGTCCAATTGGTTGATAGCTACAATCTTCCAGTGATCTGTTTGCACAATACCCCGGCGCAATATGTCAAGTTGCCCATATATTCGGGGCCCGCCAAAGATGTGGATGGTAAGTCACAAAAATGAAACCCATAAGTTAAGCATTAACATCTTGTCTTCTTCAGATCTTCGACCTCAAGGTCCCAAGCGACAAATGAAACGACTCCTCAAAAAAGAAGTCTCATTAGATACTTATACTTGGCAAAAGAAATATGGACATTTAACCTCTTCCGTGATGATGGCCCAAGTGGACGAACGTCTGAAGCGCCGATTCAGCGTGTCAGCCAGTATGGAAGAGATTTCCAAAATTGCCGAGACCAAAACCGGAACCTCCCAAGCCAATCTCGGACCAGAGCAAGCGGCTCTGGCTCAATCGCAGCACTTTGATCAGCTTGAGGCCTTATGGAACAAACGATCCCCACCGCGAAGACGTCACAATACGGTAAGTACAAAGTTGTCCTAAATTGCATATCTAGAGATTAGTCCAAGACGGCGTTTGAGGTGAAACGACAACAGACAACGAGCCAAGACGCAGAACCCGCTTTTGTATACGTTGCCAAGCCGTTGACGATCTTTGTAGATGCCTTTCACAATTTATGATTTTTG
This sequence comes from Drosophila tropicalis, assembly GCF_018151085.1. Classification (NCBI taxonomy): domain Eukaryota; kingdom Metazoa; phylum Arthropoda; class Insecta; order Diptera; family Drosophilidae; genus Drosophila; species Drosophila tropicalis. Next base: position 2,080,154 of record NW_027173049.1, on the reverse strand, counting down.
GTTTTGTTTTGTCTCTTTCTTTTCTTATGCTTTCTTCGTGTCCGTTCGCTTACACTCTCAAACGAATACCGTGTCCGAAATTTAGGGCCTGTCGCGGCAGACCTCTCTGGTGGAGGACCGCCTGGAGTCGTCCGATGACGATGAATACCAGGATGAGCGAGCAGGTATGTTGTCAGCCTCCTACGACCACATCCATCTACTTGCACGCTTGCCGGGCCTGCGATCCCTGCACGATGCATGGAAGACGAATAGCTTGCGAGTGTCCCGTACCCGAACAAAATTCTATGTCAATACGCCGCCACATCACAACAGCTGCGATCAACTGACTCAAACAACAACTACAACTACCACCCGAACGGCTACAGACGAACCTCATTCAAATCAGCGTGACCGGGTGGCCCCAGACTTGGTGAGAGACTTGCTCCAGCACCCTTTGTCCGTGTCCGCAGCTCCAGCTGAGTCTGAATCTCCACGACATATAACTCTTCGTCAACTTTTCCACTGGCCCAGCATCAAGTCGCATCTGTGGCGCAGTCAACGGCAACGCAATTGCCAGTCCCTGCAGCCCAATATCCGGCTTAATCAGCCGCATCGTGTTCGACCCACACCCATAATTGTGGTGGAGAATTGCGACAGCCGTCGTATCCAACGTCTCCGCACGGATCTTGTGCTTCATCCCAAATCCCGACAGGCTTCGCTGGGCCATATTGAGACGGCCAATGTGGCATTGCCTCAGGCCAAGAAGCCTCCGAATACCACTTCCACTTCCTCCTCCTCTGAGTCCTGCGGCTATTTCCAGTCGCCGCTGGCAAATTTTTCGAGGCAAATCTAATACCACCGTCCCACGCCACTCTACTCCAAGCCCGAATTCCAATCCTCAAGATCCGGCGCCAGCGACTTGCAATGAATGCGTGACCCAATGACAGAATGGGAAACGGAACGAACTCACAGCCACACCAAAACCAAAAACCCAGCAATATTACACTGCACGAATATTATTTCACTTACTTTATTTCCTAAAGTTAATTCTATTTGTAGTTTTTGCCATGCATAGATATTGAGTATTCCTAGTTGTAGCTACCACTTTTTCCCGTTTGATTTTTTTATGTTTGTTCAAATAAAATTTGCTAAATTTATAGTTTGTTTCATTTGACGTGTATGCTTTAGTTTTGCTATAACAAATCTGCAGGTAAGTGAGAAAACAAAAAAAATGCCAGACAACAAGAAGCAGCCCGATGCAGCTTCCGCCCCAAAAGGATCGAGTCAGATATTCGCCATTTAAAAATATAAATTATTTATGTTTTGATATTTCGCGAAAGATTCAATATACATTTAATTGAAATACACAAGGGTTTACTCCTACTTTTCCAATAGATACATACAATTGAAGATTGAAACATATTTAGAAGGAAATATTTCAATTAAAAGTCGTTGTTCTTTGCCTGAAGGAGAATACAAGGGTATATAAAGTAAACTTCCTAGATAAAAAATAAGGAAATAGTATTCACATTAGAATATCTAACCACTTAACTAATGCTAAATAATCACTGGAGTTGTAGGGATTAACAATCGTTACGCTATAGAGCGCCCATGATATTATTGTTCCTGCTGCCCACGATTAAAGAAATCTAGGAAAACCGGCTTGTCGAACTGATAAACCGTCGAAGAGCTAAACCAGCGCACTCTGACGAGTCCCATTTAACCATTTTGTTTCTTGCTTTTTCAATTTGTTTGAACCAGACTCCGACTCTGAAAAATTTCTATCAAAAAGAAGTACGACGGTTTATGGATGAATAAGAATGAATTTGTACTGTCAGAAATAATACATTAAATTCTGAAACTCATTTGATTCCTTGTTTACAAGTTGTGGCCAAAGTACTCAGTATTCTGCTCAGTTTTTGACTGACTTGTCAGTTAAACATTTTTGGCATTCAACAGAGCATATGGGGAAATGCGCCCCAAAAAGTATGCTACAATTCGCCAATGTACTATGAATTCGCATTTGCTCCAATCGAATGCATAAAATTCCAATCAATTCAATTTCAGCACGATTAACTCGATGAGCAAACAAAAAACACAAAAAAAAAACGACGACGACGGTTCGTGGTGGGGGGTTTCAGTGTAATGAATTTAATCGCACAATTTCCATTAATTAAAAGCAATCAAATCAGACCACGCATTATGCAGATGCGGATGCGTATGCGAGTGCGGATGCGGATGCGAATACGGATGGTCTTTCTCGGGGTATACTAAATGGTATGAGCTTAATTTTTGGATTAACCCATATGCAAAACTGAACTCATTTGAATCAGATAAGAGTTCTGAGAGGTAAGCGTCCTGTTTTACCATGCGTCATGTCCTTTTTTATTCATGATAACTTGTTGGCATGTTTTGCTCCCTCCTCTCCTAACTTATCTCTCTCACTTCCCCCCTCTCTCTCTCTCTCTGTTTTTCTCTATTTGTCTTTATGTCTTTAACCTGATACAAGAGCCAAGTCAAAAATCTGCTATAGAGAACTAAATACTTCTATTTAGGAAACTTTGCGAATTATTTGTCCTCTAACATTTGTTTCTGCTATGTTTTACAATTCCTCATAAACCTAAAAAGGTCAAGATTTTGAGGCTTATTTTATTTTATTAAACTTGGCTTTTTCACTAAAGTACAATAATCCTGCCATATCATAAGAAATTGTCTCAATTGTCAGCAAAATATTGTTTTAAAAAGAATCTAAGCCAATAATTTGTACCTCTGACATTAGATCTCAGTACCGCCAGTTATAGCATTAAGGCTGTTGAAAGGAAAAGGTTATTGATATACGATTCTAAATATGGAATTGGGTTTTGTCCATCACGTCCAGATTTTGGCATTTTTTTCGAAAAATTGACGTGATGGACAAAATCCAAGAACAGGGTCGTCATCAGCATCCTTCAAATTACTGTAGGACTTCTATTGAACTTTGAAAACTTTCGAAAATTTGGCCTATATTATCAATTAAAAATACTAATACCAATCATGTATATAAATGACAGTTGTTAATATTTTATAAATTTTGTTTCTTTCACATTTTGCCGTGCGAATGTTTTGATAGGCCACATTGGAATTACCTATGTATATATACATGTATATGTACATATGTACTATATTAATATACATATATATATTTTGCTACGAAATAATTTATTACCACAAAAGCAATTCATCCTTTTTAGTTTTAGCTCAAGTCGCAGTTAAAAGCTCTCTTGATGTGTACATAATAAATATTTTCTTTTCATTATGCGTTGTATCCATTTTTCCTTATTCTATGGAAGTTTATTATAAAGTTTTGTTGTTGTTGGCAAAGCGCAAACTATTGGCCAAAGATTTTGCAAAACGGACAAAATGACCAATGCCAAATACAAATAATGAAATGCCAATATGAAAATTTCCATTTTAATTTTCCATTCCAATGAACCGACCCAACTAAATGAATCAACCAACCAACCAACCGACCAACCATCCAGCCACCGCTCACAGCTCGAGAACCAGTTCCCGCAGTTCACTGCAACAGCAACACCAGTAATAACAATGCAACAAGCACACCAACAACAATAACAACAACAACAACAACAGCAACCATGTCAACAATTAATAAAACCATTAATTTAATTACCCAAAGAAACTGAAAGAAAGTAGATCGATCCCCCTCGCTCTCTCTCTCTCTCTCTCTCTCGCATTGGCATGATCAAAATTACTCCCAACCTACCCCTACTTTCCATTAAGAAAATAAGCACCTAGAACCGATTTCAAATCCAAATTCTCTCAGTGTTGTTCAAAGGCACCAAAAACGAATGCACTACACTGCAAGAAAAGTCGTCCTTATAATTGAATTTCATCGTGAGAAACAAAATTGTAATATCATTCATTTTGTATTTCTAGACGATTTCGACGATTTCTTTTAGGCTTGAAACTTTCCTTCTATTTCGCGGTTAGCAATCGGTTGACCCCTGAAAATTTCTCTTCATATCAGATATATATAGATCTATACATACATAAATCCAGGCATACGTACCTCACAACTCACTGAAAACCGAATGCTGAAGCTTCTACTAAACAAAATATACTCAACAAACAATATACATATATACATTAATACGTACCAATATTTACAAAATATATACATTAACTTAAAATACATATAGGAAACACTTATTAAACTATTGTACAAGTAGGTACATTAATCACCCAAAGTTAGATTGTGAGAGGAAAACACTCGAATACAACACAAAATACTCGAACTCACGTCTACCGGATCTGGATCTGATCAAGTAAGTTAGCACCGATTGCCAGCAATTGTGGTATTATATACATCATTTGAAAGGGAAACTCAATACTGTTTAATGCAAAAGAATATCGAAAATTTTCATTTGCCAAAACTGCAAGTAATTATATTTCTAGATAGTTTTCTTTAGAGACAAGCATGCAAAATAAATAGAAATCAATCATATATATATATACTTATATAAACACATGCAGTAGATGGATCTACTCGAGTTCTCATGCTAAATGTAATGCTCTCTCTTCAGATCATTTCGCTACAGGAGGAGGAGGATACCACAAAGGATAAGGACTAGATGGCAGCTGAAATAACTAATAACTAAGTATTAATCCAAGTCCAAGTCAGTGTTTTACATGCGTAGAATTTCATAATAAACATATGGAGTAAGCAATTCTCTTACACACATACAGCCACACAACACACACACAACCTGTTTTCCCTACCTATAGTCCACAATCTTAGATTTCGGATATATCTATGATGAGCTTAGAATTTTGATGGATTCATTATGTCAGCCACAAAGTTCTGGTTAAACTTGGAAACCGCTTTGCTTTACATCCTTAGATACACACATAAACACATACAAACAAATATGCCTAAATACTCGTACCCATACAGACATGCATACAAATGTATGTATGTGCGATCTATGTAGACTCTTTCCCTTTTAAGAAGCCAGAAACCACCGTCTCAGACTTTATAGGAACTCCTAGGATTAAGTGGGCGATTCACCAAACGAAGTGAGAAGAAGCCATTGAGAAATTTTAATGTTGTAGCAAGTTTTATGTACCTATAAATGTTGATTATATTATAAACATATATACAAGTAATATATACATATAAATAGTATGTGTGTATGTATTAACATATGTGTAGAAACATGTTCAAAAATGCCAAAAGCAAAAACAAACTCTTGAGGGGTTAAAAGCGTAACTATGCTTAAAATGAAAAACATTTATAAGAAAATGCAGAAAATGCGGAAAATGCAATATAAACACATAAAAACACACACTCTCACACAAACACACACTCAGCCACATACACAATAAGAAAATATGCAGAGAGAATAGGAATAGAAACTTTCAACACACAAAATGTAAATAAAATATTAAGCTTATCCACATATCTAGCCTGGAACTGGAACTATGTTCTAATCTAAAGATTTGCACACACTCGTAATCTGTTTTTCGCATTTAGTTTGTGCTGTTGATTGAATAAAAAAACTCACGTAGATAACCTTCAATAACTATCTGACAATCAGAGGTTCTTGCCTAGAACAAAAAACCAACAAATAAAGAGAGAAACAAACAAAGAAACAAATGAAAATATTGAATAATATTTCTACTAGGTATATTTCTATTGATGCATGCCACATGTGAACTTGTTTAACCTTAACTATACACACACTTACTTTTAAACTTAGTCGGGCATTCACAAAGACACAAGCAAATATATATATATATATAGATTTAGTTGTATATACTATATACATACCTTATGTACATTGGTCTGGTGAAAAGTTGTAAAATCAAATCGCTCATACGACATGTGGTCCGCCGATGATGCTTTAAACGGCTGGTTAATGATGTTAATGAAGTCCAAAGTGAGTGTCCAGCTCAATTTCAAATCAAGATCTGAAACATTTGTAAGTTGGACAAATTTTGTACTTAAAGCCACGTCTCTGTGCGTGAAATTTCAAACCAGTTCAGTGTACATGTTGAAGGATTAATAGCAGAAATGTGATTTTTGTGTGGCAGAAAATGTATTTCATGGGCCCAGGCAAAAATTTAAATGTCCTTGTAGCTGAAAAATAATTATATATACATACAAATGAGAATCTCTTGAGTGTATATTCTAAATGTACTTTTAATGAAAAGAAAAAAAAAAACAAATACAGACACACACGTGTAAACACATTCCCAAAACACACAACTGTCTATGTCTATTAACAAAATTAAACTAAACTTTAACTGAAACACAAAAAACAAAAAAACCAAAAAAAAAGAAACACAAAATCCGAATCTGTTTTAATTAATGATGTGGGAAGGACAAAGTCAAGGTTTCCATTTGGTTGGCTAATTGGTCACGCACATCGAAAAGTTGACACAAAAACAAGAAACAATTAATGTTTGCTTGATTCCCAGATCGGGCCAGATTTCGTTATGCATTGATTTATCTACCATTGGCACGCCCATAAGCATCCACCACCATCCCGCCCCATCCATTTCAGTTATTTGTTTGCAGTTTTGTGGCCATTATGACACCATTTGCCAAGCGTATGTCAAACAATGGCGAAAACGGGAAAAATATGTGGGAGGAAAAACCGCAGACTCGGCCATTTTGTTTGCACTGTCTAATGAGAAAAGTTTGCGGAAAAGCATTGACAATGAATGCCTGCCTGATAAGCGAACCGACTAAAAGGGGAGCCCCAATGAAAATGTGCATGGGTGGGGGACGGGCCACATGAAAAGTATTCACATAATAATCCATCGATTGTTTAAGTTCTGTAATTTTAAAAGAGCCGAACCCTTCTCAAGGTTTAAGGGTTAAGGGTTTCCAAGGGTAAAGATGAATGTGGAGAACCTGGCCCAGTGGAAAGTAGGAAAGTACCGTCACTTGGCAGGGCTGAGCCGTCAGTGGCCCAGTCATAGTCATAAAATATGTTGACACCTTGCCAACATCGCAGAACAGAATCAAAAGTCAAAAGTGCCAGCTGGTTATTATCATCAACTCAGCATTTCAACATCTGTCATTTGTTTTTTTGGATGTTTGGTCTAATTGCAACTTTAAGCGCAGCAAAAGTTTATGCTCGGGGTGCAGCATGGACGCCAACCCACCCCTCCCACGTTTCAAATGGAGATAACCCATGCCGTTTTCCAGAAAACTTTACTCGAGGAACTTTTACCATATCTTAGAAAGTTTTTCAACCGTTTGTCAACTGAAAGTTGTCATCCAGGAGCAGAAAAAAAAGAGAAATTAAAACTAACAAAGGACAACTGGATTCAGTAAAATAAACGATTTTTATCGCAACAGACATTATTCTATTTTCTTTCGTTCAGACAAGTGGTTAAAGTGACTTCCCCCTCTTGAAATTGAGTATTCAGGACACTCTAAAATACGATTTTTGCAAATGGGTCCTTACCCATTTTACGGGGTTTCTTCCCTTTCTTAGTAATTGCTTAGAAATCACTAAGAAATAATTTGAGGTATAACTTTTGGAAAGGTAAGTTCGTATATATGTAATTTAGGTCCTTTGTGCCTGAAAAAAGTGTTTAAACTTACGACGTGACGTTAGTTAAATTAAGAAGGACTACATTTGCCTCTCTATTGAAAACCCAAGGTTGCTTTTTGTAATAAGTCTTTCATGGATAAAGCTCTGATACGTGACTGTCTGTCATTTTCAGATTTGTATAAGCCAGTTGAGTATTTTAATTTTGAGATTATGGGCTGCAATGTGGTCGCACAGTGGTCTGAGATTGATGTATAATGTATGAATTAGTCATATATGTATGTACATATATTCTTAAGAACCTGAGTTGATGTAAAGCATAAAAAATATCAAAGAAGCTAACATCGGCTATGCCGAAGTTTGTATACCCTTGCAGTCCTTGGTAATAATAATTTTACATGTTCAAAATTTGTTTTCTGCAACTCAATTCATCAATATACAAACAAAACAATTTTACTCTCTATTTTACAATTTGTTCTTCTTTTTCCCTCATTCCCAAAGCAAAGCAACGCACGCATACACGAAAACACTTTCGCATGGCGAAAGACGTAGTAGACAGCAAGCAGCGCTGCCGGCAGAGCTGGGAGCAGAGCCGATTATTATATTGACTGTAACTTGTGTTATATTTATCCGATCACATTCAAATTTTGGGATCTGGGGTTTTAATTATCACATATGTAAATTTCATAGCATACTCGATTTTTATGAAAATGTTTCTTCTAGTTCTTCTAGAGCTATATGATATAGTGTTCCGATCCTGACGGTTTTCATACTTTATTTTTGCCGGGTAATAAAAACCACCGAAAAAAAATTTCAGCCCGATAGCTCTTAACACGGCTGAGTAAAACGCATACGCACAGACGTACGGACAGACGGACATGGCTATATCAACTCAGCTTCTCATGCTGATCAAGAATATATATACTTTATAGGGTCGGAAACTTCTCCTTCTGTGCGTTACAAACATCTGACCAATTTTATAATACCCTCTGCAAGGGTATAAAAAAACAGATAGCCAATATGAAATAAAATGTCAGAAAATGCATGACAATTTCCTCTATCCAACGAAAAGAATCATAAAAATTGGAAAGAAAGAAGTTTTTATATTAGAAGGATATTTAGGGATGTCCTGACAAAATCGACTAATAATAATGCTCGAAAAAAATTAAAAATTAACCTGGTTAGATTTCGCCCTGTTTCAAATTAAAGTCATTTCAATGTCAATCATCGAAAAGGCAGCATAAAAAGGTGAATTGCAACTAAATGAAGCAAAAAGAGATTGTCGAAGGGTTCAATACCAAAGCCTACCTTATTGTACACTAAGAGCCATTAAAATTAGTGAAAGAGCTTTGCCCTTAAGAATCTAAGTGTACGGTGAAACAAAAATTCCAAAGCAAATTTTTGTTCTTCCTTTGGTGCTATCTGGTTGGATTACAACCTGTTGGAAAAGTAAGTCAAAACAATCTTCTTTTAAAAAATTATTGTGTCTAGCCGTCTTAAATGGAAGATTTTAACTTACAATGAATAATTGTGTAAAGAATCGGATTACTTCTAGTAAATTGGTGGACAAACTTGTTGTACACTTCGATTTTCGAAATCGAACCAGTAAACAAACCGGAGCAAGCTTTGCCGCCTTCGAAACTAGCCTTGACTTTTTGGATCATGGTTACAGGCTACATTAATGTTACTTCATTACCTGTCGTTCGACAGTACAGACATACATTCAATCCAAATCTGATTTCGATAGAACTTTTTTTTTTTTTGCTGGAAAATACAATCTTTAAAAAGTGAAGAAGATTACTGAACATGGAGCCATCGGATAACTCCAACAACGGGCAGACAACGCGCCAGCATTTTGTAATCACTGTCCAGCTACGCAGATCCAGAACCAACAGCGGTGTCTATCAATACTTCGACTTTGAGGATTCGGACGAGCCTGAAAGCATATGGCCCTTTCAGTTTTCGGTGGATGAAATGTTATTGGCCTTGGGCAGCGAGGATGTGAAGATTCAGTTCGTGGCCGTAATTGTGGCTCGCAAAATGCTGAGCCGTGAACCCAATCCACCCATTGACAAGATGATCGCCCACGACATTGTGCCCATATGCTTACGGTTTCTGAAATGGGTTAAAGATCCAATGGTGCAGTACGAAGCTGCCTGGGCATTGGCCAACATTGCATCCGGCACATCTGCTCAGACGCGCTCCGTCATAGACAGTGGAGCAGTGCCTATCTTAATTGCCACTCTAAAGTCGAGTTCCCCAGATCCGGTGGAAATGGCTGTCTGGGCGTTGGCCAACATTGCCGGAGATGGAGCAGTGGCTCGTGACGTTGTAATTAGTGAAGGAGTCGTCGATGGCATTTTGCCTCTGATCACCGACAATACTCCGCCGGCGTTCCTTCGCAATATTGTGTGGCTGATTGCGAACCTGTGCCGTTACAAGGATCCCCCGGCTTCTTTCGATGAGCTGAAGCGTTTGCTGCCAGTCATGTCGGATCTTCTGCTGAGCTCCGATACGAAAATCCTGTGTGATGTCTGTTGGGCCTTGTTCTACGTGTCGGATGATGACGATGTAAACAAGATTCAGGCTGTCGTAGACACTGGTGCTGTGCCGCGCCTTGTCACTCTTTTGGATAGAGATGAGACAAATGTCATTGTTCCAGCACTGCGCTGCGTAGGAAATATTGCCTCCGGGACGGATCTACAGACCGACGTGGTCATAAACAGTGGTGGACTATCCAGATTGCGTCAGTTGCTGGAGCACCCCAAGAGCAGCATTGTTAAGGAAGCCGCCTGGACAGTGAGCAACATTACTGCTGGAAACCCAACTCAGATTCATGCTGTTATGAACTCTGGAATATTTTATAAAATCTATGATATTCTAGAAAGAGGCTGCGTTAAGGCTCAGAAGGAGGCCGCCTGGGCAGTCACCAATGCCGCAAGTACGGGAACTCAAAGCCAGATCGCAGATCTTGTTGGCAAATATGGAATCTTGATACCGTTCCTGAAGCTTTTGGAAGCAAACGATTCTAGTATCGTTCTCATTGTTGTGACCGGACTACATCATTTATTTGGTCTTGCTGAGGAATTGAATCGCGTGGAGGAACTTGGCATACTGATCGACAACCTGGGGGGATTGAAAAAGCTGAGGGCCCTTCAACAACACGAGAATAGAGATGTCCGTATTAAAGCCCATTCTATCATTTATAACTTCATCGATCGCTTCCCGATCTTCCAACCTAGCGACAATTCGGATGAAGAGGGCGAAGCTTTGCCACACTAAAAAACTGTCCCCAGATTGTTCATGCCGCAAGTCCCCTACACTACCTACGCCAGCATTGTTTATTATTTTTATTCTTGAAGTTCTATGGTCAATATGTTTATTTTTTATTTTCGAAATGTTTATGGGTTAGATTTGAAAAACCAAACGAGATAAATTGTTTAAAAAGTTAAATACATTTTGGGTCAAAAACAGAACATGTCTTTTTTATCTGTGCTGATATTCTCCTTGGTTTTGATCAATAAGAAATACTACTATAGCTTTAGATTACATGCGAATAAAGAGTTGGAGTGAGATCATATAGCTTATAGAATGTTTGTACGTATGTATGTATGAATCACTAAGTCAGCCAACGATGATGATCACTTAACTTCTAATGGAACATTCTAAACATGGAACATGGTAAAGAAATGATGATGACTATTCAGTAAATGGTCAACGAATTGCATGACTTTATATGCTCTACCCAGGCGACCATTGGGGACAGACATCATTTCGAGACGGTTGGTCACCCAAATCAGGAGGAATCTTGGCTTGGGTTCGGGAAGTTCAGATTTTCAGGGACGAAAAAAGGGATCTTTAAGGTTGTCTATAAAAGAAAAATGAAAACTTCTCTAGTCCACAACGCTAGAACTGCTTGGGAATTATACTATAAAAATGAAGCAAGTAAGTCGACTCGTCGACTTGGGTATACCATACACCAGGCGAAACAAATATTTCAAATTTCGAAAACCAAATGTATGTCTATTAAATTGTTTTTACATGTTTCATAGTATGTGCTATCTCGCTCACTCTACGAACATACGAGCACTCTAGCGCCGCCACTAGCCAACGGCCAATTCTGGCCTTGTGGACTGCTTTGTAAAATACGTTCATACGCATATTTTGCATGTTTCTAGTCCGATTTCAATAAAATTCGGTAGTTTTGTAGAAATAGATAAGAATAATTAGTCTGCCGAATTTGAATGCGATAGTCAAAAATCTACAGGAGAAAATCGGTTTTTTCTTAAATATGGAGGCGGAAGTGGGCGTGGCAAAATATGAAAATAGATGTACCCTGCGCGCATACTAAGCCAGTGTACATACTAAATTTGGTGACTTTAGCTTTGTTAGTTTTTGAGAAAATCAGTTTTGTTTAATTTGCGGGGGCGGAAGTGGGCGTGGCAAAATTTTTAAATAGCCAATATCTGCGCGTCTATCAAGCTAATCTGCATACTAAATTTGATGTCTCTAGCTGTTATACTTTTTAAGAAAAACAGTTTTATGTGATTCCTGGGGGCGTAAGGGGGCGTGGCAAAAAGTTTGAACAATCAGTTTTTGCGCGCTAACTAAACGGGTATACAAAATAAATTTGATGTCTCTAGCTGTTATACTTTTTAAGAAAAATAGTTTTATGTGATTCCTGGGGGCGTAAGGGGGCGTGGCCGAAATTCCAATTAACTCTGTACGCGTGCATAATACACGAGTATACATACCAAATTTGGTGGCTCTAGCTCTTATAGTCTCCGAGATCTGCGTGTTCATACGGACGGACGGACGGACGGACGGACGGACGGACGGACGGACGGACGGACGGACGGACGGACGGACGGACAGACGGACATGGCTAGATCGACTCGGCTGTTCATCCTGATCAAGAATATATATACTTTATAGGGTCGGAGAAGCTTCCTTCTGCCTGTTACATACATTTTGGCGACTTTAATATACCATTTCACCCTATGGGTGTATGGTATAATGAAGTGACTGTTTACGTAAAAAACGCATCGGTAGTTTAGGGTGAGAACATTTTACTTGAAGAGTCGAAAAGTTTTCTTGTCTGCTACTCAATCGATTGATTTAACTACTACGTCAGCTTTATTCAATTAATTCAAGTAGTTTTAGCTTTAAATGACTCAGTTAACTCATTCGTCCCGTATAACGATTTGAATACATTCCAATCAGCAACTCAGATGCGTCAACTGAAACCACGTAAAACGCAGAGCCAGGGTAGCACGGTACGGGCTTTGAATAATGCATTATTCTCGAACAACAGCCGGCCACTTCTCGCTCCAGTTCTCTCTCCGGGGCATTTGTATTTGGCCAGTTCCCGCGCTGCAGGCCACTGATATCGAAAAGCAATTTCCGTTATGGCATCACCCAGTATAACGGCAACAGCAGCAGGAACAGACGAAGCGGAGCCTCTTTCTAATCCTCGCAGCGGATGCAAAGAAATGATGAGAATAAACGAGAGAAGAAAACAGAAAAGACTATGGTTGCTTTTCCGTTTATGCCCCCGTCACCTCGCCCCACCCTCCCAGCCACACTCAGCAACCACAGCAACTTGGAGTATTTTAGGAGCAGGTAGTAGTCCTGGCAACGGAACTCAAACGAGTCAAACAAGTCAAGTTGTTTTGAACTCAGGTAAAATTCTCTACGTTTTATTTTCTTTCATTTTCATTTACATATATTGAAGAGAATCAAAAATTATGTTTTGGGGTATCAGTACGGCTTTGGATTTATACGAAGAATACGCCAAAGCGTTCAAATTGCAAGATGACTGCGAGGTGGCTGGAGCAGGAGATACCAGCAAGGTGTCGCCAGCGGCCCTCAACATACTCATCTGCGGGGGAGCAGACGCCCGGCATGTGATAAAGACTCTGGCAAAGCGTTATACCCATCGGGTGCAGCCCAAACTAAACATCTACGTGCTCGACGGATGCGAGGAAATACTAGCCAGAAGCATGCTACTTCTGGCCATTGCCTTGGAATCGTCAGACTCGTTCAGCCTAGTGGGTCTGGTTCATTTGTTCATGGACGTTTACGGGAACTCAATGATGAGACCCACCACGCATCACTATGTGGCTGCCAAAGCTCGTACTTTGCTTAAAATGGTCACCGACGAGGAGCAACTACAGCATATAGCTCCCATGCTGAACCTGGACGGATTAAAGTACAGGGAGAAAGATGGTATGGAAATGGCTTTTAACTTCTGGCAGCCCAAGCCCATCCACTTCTATGACATCAAGAGTTACTGGGAGCAGCGTTCGCGAGCTCTGCTGGGGGGTCGCTATGACCATCGCTTAGGAGTCTGGGATTGGGATCTGAGCATGACTCTCAAAGACCGCGAAGGGCAGCAGATTTGCTCGCAAGAGTATCGATACTGGCGAGAATCAGGCATTGCATTTGTGTTTCCAGAATACGAGCTTTGCAAGCCCAATAAAACCTTTGCAGCGGGCCTGGTTAGAAATGGTCGAACTTATCTGCACCGTGGATATGTGGGCGACATTCAGACGGGACCATTTTGTGGCTTTGGTCTACGTACGTCCGAGGAGCGCATGCTCAATTCTGTTCATGGAGAGAACGACTACAGGTCTACTGATATAGTGGAACGAAATTTACTAGAACTCTTCCATGAACTGCAGACTCAAACGCCCTATAAGCATGATCCAACGCGTTCGCGTCGATATGGCTCTGTCCTCCTCCAAATGAGTCCGGTGCTCACCTACAACGAGGCCGATGATCACAACCAAGAGATTTATGATAAGCCATGGATTGAGATGCCCAACATCACGGTTCACTTCATATCGCCAATGGATATAGTCCAACTGAAGGAGGGCGCTAAACGCTGGCGCGGAGTCTTTGATATCGCCTTTGTGGCCCATAACTATATCAACTTTCTAACGAAAGAATTCTTCAATGTTCTGAAAGACCAAGCTCTCATGATCCAGGAGACAAAACTTATGACTGTGGAACGCAAGGAACATTTGAATAACTTTGAATCCAAGGCCAAGGATCTCATGAAAGAGGCCGGATTGCGTCCAAGTATCAACTATCAAGCTATCAACGGCAAAAATATGTTCTTAAAATACAAGAAATGTGTTGGTGCAGAGGAGGAATTGGAAGAAGAGGTGGTAATTGACGAGAAAAAGGTAGTAATCGACGAAAAAGAGGTAGTAGTCAATGAGGATCCGCCGGCAGCGGAATCACTTGAAATTGTGGAGCTACCTGCTAATTAAATATTTCAATCATTTTCAAATTTGTATTTCATAAATTTAGAGTTTATTTGTGATAATAAACCAGTTTTAGTTTTGATTTTGGTTTTTCTTTTGTTTACCCGTCGCCCACTTGTCCAATTGGAACTCTAATCCATCCTTGTGCTCACGTATTGGCTTTTGGTTTGGTCTAGCAAAGGCTGTCGCCTGCCGACGTTCTTGCTCAAAGCTCAGCAAATGGTCGATTCTGACATTCAATTTACTTGCTCGTGTGCCTAATGCTCGGCGATTCCGTTCCTGCTCCGTTTGTTGGTTCAAGTCGACTATCTTTCGACGCGGTACGTGCTTTAGAGCCGTGTTCCAGTCCCCAGTCTTCTTCATATCCAACATAATGTTGATCATTTGGTTGAGAGTTAGAGATTTCCCTGAGCCCGATCCCCATTGCAGGTAACGATCCAGAGGCAAGCGTGCCATACGCAATCCTAATCGCTTCGCCTTGGCCAAAGACAGGGGCTCATTGTTTACAGTGTCCACCATTGCTCCCACAATATAAATATCATCTGGATTATATTTCACTAAATCCTCTCGACAATGTGGTGTTAAGTAAACTAACTGCTCTTTCGGAAACAATTGTGTAAAACACTGAGTATGCACGTTCATTGGAAACTCAGGATTAAGCATGGTTGGTATATAGCGCTTCAAACTTTCCATGCACTTGCCTCCTAGGTCGGCATTGCAGTAATGCAGATCGAAGGGCTCGTCATTCGAACGGTTTTCGGCGAAGCTGAGCATCAACTGTTTGGCAGCATAGGAGGCTTCTCTAATGGTCATGTGCTGATCGTAGGAGCAGTCTAAAACCATTTTAGGAGCAAACTGCATGGCTCGAGTGAGGCGATTATTTTGCCAGTGATTGATGGTGGTGTCGTAGATGCGCAAAAACATCGATGTGTGGGCCAGACCGTAAATAATATGATTGTTCTCCGCACGCTCCTTACGGACTTCCACCAGCCGACGTTCTGTATCCAGGGCTCGCTGTTCCTTTTTTCGTTTTTCCGACTCTCTTTTCATTTCGATTTGCCAAAGATAGGCATAATATTTAATGCGCGACGATTTGGTGGGCAGTGTGAGGATATACTGCCAATGGTGGTCCTTGAAAAAGTCCACTGCTGGCACACGGCGACCCTCCTGATGAGCAATGTCAGCCTCAAGTTGGAGAACTTTCAGCCTCTTGTCACGTTCCTCCGTAGTTTCGCTTGAACCATACTCTGCGACAGATGCGGAAGCTGGAGTGACCTGAGAAAAGGGGTTCACATGTTTCTTTGGAGGATTTTCTCCAGTTTTCTCCGAGAGTGCAAGTCTTCGAGCTGATATGGCATTTATGTAAGTGCTGGGCCTCAATCTTAACAAGTTTTTCAACATTTTTCAGTTACCTTTTAATGGTTAAAAATTCTAAGGCTGAACAGCTGTTTGGTAATCGAATGGTGTTGCGACTCTAACGTTGAGTATCGATTGGTGGCAAATATAATAGTATCGATAAAACAGAATTTTACCGACGTTATCGACTGTACCATCGATGATTTTTTAGCTGTGCCGGTTTACCACAAAAAAAAAAACGTGTGAAAATTTGCGAAATCCAAGCTGTTAATATTTAAGACGCAATGGCTTTAGTTTGTGCACGTAAGTTATAATCTTTCCATGCCCATCAAAGTTCGACTTAGCTTATTTCTTTGCCTACTGCAGTGACAAATGAAGTGCCCGAGACGCCCGTCGTATCGCCCTACTCTGGAGCCATTTTTGAGAAGCGGGTAATTGAGAAATATTTAATGGAAAATGGCTGCGATCCCATCAGTGGAAAGGAATTGAAACCGGATGAGCTCATTGAGATCAAGACGCCGGCTGTGGTGAAGCCAAAACCTCCAAGTGCGACAAGCATACCGGCCACCCTGAAGACAATGCAGGATGAATGGGATGCCCTGATGATACATTCATTCACACAAAGACAGCAGCTACAGACGACACGTCAAGAGCTGTCCCATGCCCTATATCAGCATGATGCTGCCTGTCGTGTTATAGCGCGTCTCAACAAGGAAGTGGCTGCTGCCCGGGAAGCTTTGGCCACGCTCAAGCCACAGGCGGGTATCGTCAGTGCTCCAACGGCCATACCGCAGCCAGCTTTAGCAGCCGAGGCTGGAGGCAGTGCAACTCATCCAATGGAACAGGCTGGCATGAGTGCAGACGTGATACAAAAGCTCCAGGACAAGGCCACAGTACTAACGCAAGAGCGTAAGAAGAGAGGACGTACGGTTCCCGAGGATTTGGTGATGGCAGATCAAGTGAAAAGCTTTCTCACGGTCGCCTCCCATCCGGGACTGCATTCAGCGTCTGTGCCTGGCATTTTGGCTCTTGACATTAACAGTGCGGATCACAGCAAAATTCTGACGGGCGGCAATGACAAAAATGCCACTGTGTTTAACAAGGACACCGAACAGGTTGTGGCCATTCTTAAGGGCCACACGAAGAAGATCACGAAAGTTATATATCATCCCAATGAGGACACTGTAATTACCGGTTCGCCGGACATGAACATTCGAATCTGGCACGTGCCCACTTCCCAAACGCAGCTCCTGCTCCGTTGCCACGAAGGACCAGTGACGGGACTCTCATTGCACCCCACTGGAGACTACTTATTGTCCACCTCATCCGACAAGCATTGGGCCTTCTCGGATATTCGCACCGGTCGACTGCTGACTAAGGTCATCGACACTGCTGAAATGGGTTTGACCACAGCGCAGTTCCATCCGGACGGATTGATATTTGGAACGGGAACCAAAGATGCCCAGGTGAAGATCTGGGATCTCAAAGAGCAGAGCAATGTGGCCAATTTCCCGGGACACACAGGACCCATCTCGGCCATATCGTTCTCCGAGAACGGATACTATTTGGCCACTGCCGCAGACGATGCTTGCGTTAAGTTGTGGGATTTGCGCAAGCTCAAGAATTTCAAGACGATCCAACTAGATGATGGCTATGAAGTCAAGGATTTGTGCTTTGATCAAAGTGGTACCTACTTGGCCATTGCGGGCACCGATGTTAGGTAAGAAAGATATCATTTATTTAGATTACTTTTTGTTCTTTCGATGGTGTTTGTGTCTGTGTGCCTGTTCCTGCAGTAAGCGATGATGCTTCTTAAAGTGTTCCATCCAGTTGTGTAAGCGATTCTGCTTGACTAGAGCTCTTCGAGACATTTCCTTCTCCATGGCCAAGCGACGACGCACGCGCTGTTCCAACATTCGGAGTTGATTCGGGGCAATTGTATCCAATTTGCCCATAAGTTCCAATGCATAGGATTGTATTTTCTCCACTTTAGCCAAAGTAGTGTCCTGTTCATCCTTATACGAATCAATTTTCGTCGTGGGGAGAGGAGTTTGTAGATCTTCCATTGTACGCCACTGCTTGGATGATTTTTGCACTGGTGCTGCCACTGGTTCTTCTTTCTTCTCATTTTGCTCAGGCTGGACCTTGTTACGTATATGCTTCAAAATCACGGGAACTATACTCGCCAGCTTGATGCTCAGTTTGCTGGTGTGATTTTAGTTTTTAGGGATTAAGTAAATTTTTGAAATAATGGAAGTAAACTTACTCCTTGCAGTATCGTTGTTCATAGTCGTCCAACAGCTCGTTGGCCCTCAGTTGAAGGGCAGCTACCCGTCGTTGTAGGAACTCTGGATCCTTAAGGAACACTGTGCCCCTCACCTGACGTTCATAAGTTTTTTGCTAAAAAGCTACCAAATTAATATATAAAGGCATTAGGCAGCTGTCGAAAGGATGCTCACCGCCTTGTCTTGGAGCATGCCCACTATGTGGTTAAGTAATGCCAATTGTGTGAACCGTCGGTTGTAATTGGAAACCTTCATGCGGTTACGCTCGTAGCCTTTAATCCAGATTTCCGCATTCAAATGATGCCGCTTGGACAGATAGGGTCTCACCACGCCCTCCATGTAATCTTGAACCTGCTGCACTTGCTCCAATCCAGCTGGCTGACGTTCACTTATCTCCATGCTGACTATTTCCTTGGGCAAAATTAATCTCTTTTCCTCATCCTCTTGGTTTGCGATTTCCTCTTCGACGGTGTCATCAAAATAGCTAATCAATTTAAGTAAATACTGAAAACGACCATACACCTCCTGAACCTCCATTAAAACACGTTGATGTTCGAGTTTCACTTGACTCAGCTCCTCCGAAACTTTGTTCTCCTTCAGAGCTTTTAGTTTCTGCTGTGCTTCAAGCATTTTTTTGAATTCCTCGGCCTCCATTTTCTTTAGAGCGTCATCGGCAAACTTATGAAACTCTTCCGCCTTTTGATACAACTTGTCCTGATGCTCTTTTTCTCGCTTTCTATTGAGGAACATCTCCTGCGTGGCGTAATACATGAATCTATTTCGCGTGATTTCGCGCAAAAGCAAAATATCCCTAAAAATACTCGAATCTAGACTAAGGATTAAAAGCGTATTTCTAATGCACTCACGTTTTCATGCGGAATTTTTTGGCCAAACGCTGTAGACTGGCATCTTCTATATAATCGGGATCTATGGTAGTTACCACACATGGAGCACGGGGATTAGCTATTTCGCCACGCTATGTCAGTTAAAAAGATATATAAATATAATAAAAACATCTGCCACAATTTTGTTCACCTACCGCATTGAAATCGTCGATGACTAAATTAATGGGTTTTGGTGGTTCCGGTTCCACATGACCACGAGGACGTATGAATTCTGTGTGCATACATATGTATATGTGTAAAGATATGATTAAACTATTTATTAATTTTATTTAAAGTTTACCTTCATATTTGCGATAAACTTTTCTTTTCATTTTATGCATATTCTAAGGCAGCTCGCGCACTTGTTTATGTTAGTCACTAAGGCAAATAAATCAATAGAAAGCTAAATCTATATCTGTTTATCCGTTTCCAGGGTGTATCTATGCAAACAATGGCAGGATCTGAAGATTTTCAATGACCATACAGCTCTGGCTACGGGCGTACGATTTGGAAAACATGCTCAATATTTGGCCTCCACCAGCATGGACCGAACCCTTAAACTGTACGCTATTGAATAAGTTAAATCCATATACACATAAATAATAAGTTCACCTGTAAACTCTAATCTTGCAAAAAAAATAAAACCTCTTAAAATTTTAATCCAATTATAAACAGACAATATACATATATAATAATGGCAACTTCAGTATTGTTTATTTAATATGGTAATAGACTTATATCTAGTTAATTCTTCACATTAGGAGGCCGAAATTTGCTTTAAAGGCCTTTCCAAGTACGCGGCCAGGGACATTGCCTTCTGTTTGAGCATGCCTAAACCCACATGCTCCTTGGCAGAAAGACACAACAAAACACTGGCCACCTGGAAAAGTTTAGTACAGGAATTAATGTGCTCAAATTGTTATCCGTCTATGCAATATAACCTGCGTGATGGCTACATGTCCACATTCGCAATCAATAAGGACAAAGTTTAACCGATCCTCACGAAAGGCACTACGGCCATGCTTCTCATACGCAGCCCAAATATTACTTGCTATGGCAGCTGTAATACGTGAATCCTTATCACCATACCCGGAATAGGCAAGGAGATCTCCTTCCTGACTGAGAAGACTTTAAGCAGATAGATTGAGAAGGCAATTGATTTGAATTTTATATAAGCAACTTACAGAGTATTCTCAACCCCTCCGGTATTGGCTTGGCTAAGTACTTGAGTTAGTGCTTTGGGTTTCAACATGATTTCCAAGCTTTAATTAAAAAAAACATAAACAAAGAAATTGTCTATTACCAAAAGAAAATATGTGTATCGATATATTTTAAGCGATAAGCGGATTTCAAACGGTCACACTTCAAGGCGCCATCTGTCGTTTAAATCTCAAAACCAATTGGTGGCGGGAAAAATTATAAAATTTTAAATGGAGCAATTAAATTCAAATTACTGTCCTTTCATAAAATACAATATTCAACGTTAAATTCAAGGATGGAATCATCGAAATCCTCGGCGGAAATCTTGGAATGCATCGCATGTTTTCAATAGTTTTTACACATAGTCATCAACACTCGGGATATAAAAAGTTACTTTATTTTCAATTACTATGGAAAATAAAACTTTATTAAACTGGGATTATCTTCTTTTTAATATGGGACTTATCTTCTTATTTAAAAGAAGGAAATTTAGCAAGTTAAGAATGTTTTAAATTGCCCTTCTTTTGATTTAAGACGACAAAATATATTCATAAGATAATAAATACGCTACTGCTAATCATAAAATAAAAAAAAATTCGATTTGCATTTGGATGACGTCATAATGTTGATGATTATCCAGGTCATGGCTCTATTACGCAGTAAATAACAAAACTGCAGTCGATTCTGACCCGTTCGCCACCACCAAAATCGTGAATCCCTTTGCATCAACAGTCAAATTCTACCACCACCAAAGCAACCTTCCTGCTTCCTAGATACGTAGTTTGTTTTTGCGTATTGCAGTTGCGCATGACTTCAACCCTGAGGAAGGCAAACTGGGTCATCCTCAAGGTGGCATTCAACGTAGGGCAAAACACATGCAATTTATACTTTTTTAAATTTATTTTATTAACTTAAAATCAACCAAATTTAGTCTTGAGGGTTTTAACTCGGGTAAATTTTTGTTTTCGTTCTCAATTTTTTCGTTATCAAATCCGGGCAGGCTAGTCTTGACCATCGATATCCGCTGTATATTTGCATTAACTGTTGGTTTTTGAACTTCACATATCTCTGATCTTAGATTAGATTTAAATAGTTATATTGCTACCGCTAAATGTTATGTACATCTTGAGAAAAAATACATGGGAGTGGGGGGGTGGCTTCCTTCACTAAATGAACATGTTTTGGTGTAGTCTTCGATCTATATGCATATTGAATATTATTTGATGCAATTCAAGTGAGGGTGAGAAAGATTTGAAGAAAAGGTGCAAAATTTTCGAAAATTAGAGATAAAGAGAGATGTGCTTATATAAAATTAGATTACTTGGGGTGCGCCGCTCGGTTTGGTTTTTGTTTGGTTCGGTCCTGTTTATCCGCCTGTCTGTCGTCTTCCACTAGCTAAACTTAATTAGTTATCTTATTTACATGCTCTAAACACATGTTATCATCCTTCTGTTCTTCGCTTTTCAAGTCTCGAAATATCAAAATACATATATGTATATATATATATATATAAATATAAATGTCCTTCGTATTCGATCACAGCGCGCGCTCAAAAATCAAAAACACTTGAAAACAACTTTAAAAAATATAAACTTACATACGTCGTTGATAAATAACACACTATATATACATATATCTAGATGTATGTATATGCCTAGGCGTATGTATAATTTGTCGTATGATTTGAAGGGTGGCGATGGGCTAACGACTCATCCTCGCATCCGCCTCCTCCCTTATTTATAAACTATTTAATGCATAGTGGGCCGGGCTCGCTTCGGATTGGAGCTCAGCGATATAACCATCGATCCACCAGCCTCGTCCTTGGACATTATCTTTTTCCGTTGTGGTGGCAGGCGCTGGACAAAGCACTTGGGGATTCCAGCACGTAACAGGCTCTGACGATCGAAGCAATCGAGATTTTCATTGTAATATGTGACGGCATCCCAGCACATTTCGCTGAGCTTTGGTACCGTCATCCACATCTTATAGAGATCATTCCGACGTCGCATCTCCTTCTCATTGTACTCAATGCCGCCGAATACATACATACAACCGTTGTCCGAATGGGCGGCTGAATGGAAATACAGCGGACGTGGCAGACTTGCAGTGATAATGAGTGTCCATTGCTTCGTGCGCAAGTTGAGCTTCCAAATGTCGGAAAAGTATGTACAGAAGTCTCCCTAAGAATGAATAAAAACAAATCGTATGTTATTACTGGTGTCTCCCAGGATAAATCTAATTAAACACCGACTCACCTGCAAACCTCCTGTTATGAAGGCCTCAATATCGCCGTTGTACAATGTATGTTGCACACAGGAAAAGCATT
Source organism: Drosophila tropicalis (assembly GCF_018151085.1). Taxonomy (NCBI): domain Eukaryota; kingdom Metazoa; phylum Arthropoda; class Insecta; order Diptera; family Drosophilidae; genus Drosophila; species Drosophila tropicalis. The sequence continues at coordinate 2,057,288 of NW_027173049.1, read as the reverse complement.
TGCGCGGCTTGGGGTAACCCCTATTGTTTTCCTCGACTGAACCGCCGTTGACGCTTCGATCGGGATATGTGTCAAAGTAATTCCAGCAATTGGCGTCCAGATTGTAGGCCGGAATTCGTTGCAGGTCGTACACCGATTGTGAAGTGCCACCGCCTAGCACAAAGATATGTTTCCCATCGTAAACAACCTCGTGGCGATAGCGTCCCTCTGGATCGTCGCGCATCTCTGGCCGACTGATATAGACATTCTCCCAAACCCTGGTACGTAAATCCAAGCGATAGACATCGCAGGTGTAATCGAATCCCGTGGTTCCGCCAATCGTGTAGAGATAATGCTTGTGTATAACAATTCCTGGCCCATACTGTGCCGTGGGCAAATCTCCAGTGACCTTAAGACGCTCAACGCCAGAAATTCCAGTATTGCCAGCACAATACACATAGCAATCATTCGAACAGGATTCGCCAAAAGGATATCCTGTGCCGCCATGTGACTAAAACGAGTAAAGCAATAAACAAAATATAAGTAATCAAATAAAATAAGGACGATGAAGCGGTTGTTCTCGAACTGAAGATCACCACTTATTCTATTTTGGAAAAATTGACTGTCCTAAAGTGACAGAAAAGGTAGTAATTCACGAAGGGTCAGCTTGAAATTGACCCCCACCCTTTCTGTCAACAGTGTGCTATGTGATCACTGCATTCACATTAGCATTTTACATTTAACGGAAGCGAATGGAACGCACGCCCCTGACATTGCATTAAATAAGCAGATAAAGATAATTTAAGGCAAAAAAAAGAATAGACCAGCGGAGCTTATCATCTGAAGACCTTTGGTGTAACTGAGCCCACAGATAAGCGGAAACATGTGTCTCTGGTATGTTTCCCAAGTGCGTGTAAGTCAGTATGTATTTGTGTCTGTCTGTCTGTGTATTGTGTATCTGGGCAATAATGATTCATCATCAAAAAATTAAAACTAATTGTAAGAAAATGCATTGCAGTAACCACCGACCAGCATAAAATGCCAAAGCAACAAACTACAGTTGAGCCACGTTTTTCCTCCACTCCAGGCGGAAAGTGCGCGCTTTTGGCTATACACTACAGTGGGAGTAGGACGAGGGGGAGGGTTACAATGTTTTTCATTGCGGGAGGGGAGGGGGGGAAGGAAAACTTGGAAAACAAGTTGTTGCATATAGCAGTAGCAATAGTAACGACAACAACTGCGTCGTATCTTAAATAGAGAACGACCACAGGATGGGATGGGGGATGGGATGGGTGGATGATGGTTGTTGATGGCCTCTCTCCCTCTCATCTCCGTAAAATGGCGCACAAAAAAGAGACGGCAATGGCCCTGGCCTGGTCGGGGGCTAGCAGCTGTTTATTGGAGGCAAGGGTTGGGGAGGGGAACGAAAGGAGGTGGGGATGATGGGGAGGAAAGGCTGTGGTTCGTTTCTTTTGGTCGTCGACGACAACCAACCACATTTTCCTAGTATGTTTAGAATGCATAAACAAAGCAACAGAGGCGTAAAAGTGACGACAAAAGCAAAGCACGAAGCAAAACAGAAAACAAAATGAACAAAAAAAAATTAGAAATTGAAAACAAAAGTGCAGGGCGTGGCATTGAGCCCACTGAGTTTTGATGAATGCCACAACTACATACATACATTTTTATGTTCCTATAATGCAATTTTATAAAATGTACACATACATACATACAAATACCAGTTATATCATTCGATTTTGGTTAAATTTATCATCACGTACATATTTAGCATATTTATTTATGATGTATAGTGAAATAAATGAATAGAGAACGATTTGGGTACTATATAGAGAGCATATTTTGAAGGTTAAAACGATAAAAGATTCAAAACATAGTAAAGTCCCGTTAATCCGTACTCTAATATATGCGTATTTATGTATGTACTTATTGAAAATATAATATTGAGTTCAGGCGGAATTTACCCTATACTAAACCAAATACATATGATCTATGTACATATGTACTTTCATTTATAAGCTTTAATTATGAATATGCAATACATTTGTTGATCTATTCCGCCATTTTCTATTTGATTTTAGATCAAATGTGTAAGACGATAGCTGTTGTTTATTTTAGCATTTATATGTGGGCGGAGGGCGAAGTAAAGAAGATTTCCTGATTCTTTTAGTCAATTTAGTTGCCAAATTTACAAAACAAATTTGGATGCACATATTAAAACATTTGTACATAATTATAGCTTATGGAAAACGAGTTTTTTCTTTTAAAAAAGTATCTGCACAAATCAAACCGATACGAATGTGTGTGTGTGTGTGTGTGTGTGGGGGGGGGGGTACATTGTTTTTATACTTACAATCAAAACATTATTGTGAATGGTTAATGCATTGGAAGCCAACTCAACTGGCATATTATTAGCACATTCCTCATTCAGCTCCAGCTTCCAACGATTGGTGGCAAAATTATAGCTCCACAGCTCCTGGAAGAGCAGGCATCGATTACGGCGTACAGCAACCGAAGCACTGCGTGGATTGTAGCCACCCAATGAATAAAGATGCGAATTGGAAGCTATGATTCGATGGCCACTGCGCGCCAGAGGAAAACCTCCTGGAGAATGTTTCTCCTTGTAATGGCACTTGACCAGACGCAACGGCTGGAAGCTATACGGACGTAACAACTTAAATTGCTGATGCTGCTGCTGAAGCATTTGGTCAGAATTAAAAAGCATCTCTTGGGCATTTTTAGATCGAACGCGATTCGCCCCGTCTTCGCCGACGTTGTCCTCCTCGTCAGTCGATTCATCTGTATAGACCTCTTCGAAGTCCGAATCAGAGTCGGAGTCATCATAATCTACATCGACATCGTCTTCATCTTCTTCCTCGTCCATGTCATCGGCATCCTCGTTTTCCAAATCGCTGGCCGCGTCCATTGGCTCAGCAAGGGCAATAGCGTTGGCTGCAATGGCCTGCATGCGGGCTATGAAATTAGCGTTTCCCTGGGGTTGATCCTCCTGCTGACCATGCTCGTCTTCTGGCAAGTCCTGCTCCATTATGTGATTGTTATTGTTATTATTGTTATTATTATTCGGCTGAGGTTCCCACTTAAATGGCAGCACCGCCGTGTGATAGATCCTGTCTAACAGGCGGGCAACAACAACCAGAAGGTGTGTCCAAGTGTGACGCAGTTTGGATAAAATGATGCACTTGAGCTGAATAAGTTTTATTATTTGCATAACACGCCCGATTCGTACTGATATTAAATATAAAACAAACAATTTTGATTATAAATTCGTTATTCCTTTTTTAGCCTCTGTTTTTGCTTCTCGCTTTCATCTACAACAAAACAAAATCTGTCAAATTTCAATATTGTGTGTTTTCATCTATTTTTCAATTTTCCGTTTCTCTTTTGGCCACGACCGACCTCGCTCAGCTGGCTGGGAGAGCACTCGCTCTCGAATTCTCTGTGTTTGTCTTTCACTTGGGCTCACACATGTTACGTTATGTGGTAGTGGTATGTGGAAATCTACACACTACAACTACAAATACAATATTTATTCGCTAGTTTCGCCCGTTCAATTGCAACTAAATCTGCGTTTGATTGTTTACTTTAATTCGATTTGGGGGTGTCTTTCTTAATGCAGCGCGTTTTTAATTGCATTCGAGATCCGTACATGGCTCAGCGAGAAGCAAATTTAAAACGAAAAAACTACGCAATATAAATATTACTATACGCGCGTTTAGATGACAGCGAAGGCGAAGGTTCACGTTCACTTGACGGCGAAAGCGAAGGTTCACGTTCACGTTCACTTGACGGCGAAAGCGTAGTTTACTTGGGACAGTGGACACTCCCTATGTTACATTCGAAATATTTTTGAGCATTGTGAAAAACAAAAATATGACAATAATCAATTCATCAGTTTCTATTTCGAACAAAATTTGAATATTTAATTGATTACAAATTTGTTCATACAATCTGTTTTTCCTTTGACCGCTAGTTTACCATGAAACTAATTACACAGAAGTTTTGATTTAACGTTATAGTTCGTGTATATGTATATGTTATATATGTTAATCACTTGATTATACTTCTGGTTCTGAGGCAGATTTATGGTTGCAATTATGGTATCCGATGAATTGGCCGTTATCGTACCACATGGTGTCCGATGAATTGGCCGTTATCGGACCACAAGGAAAATAACTTGAAGCAATCGAAAAATGTTCGAGACGAATTTTGTTCCGTAAATGAAACATGATATTTGAGCTACTCATAGCCCGGAGAATAAAAAGTGTGAAAATTGTCAGGGTCAAACCACTATATCATATAGTTGTAAAAGAAACATAGGTAAAAAATTGTAGTATACCTAGGAAGAGATAAAAATTGTAGTAAAAAAAGGAATAATTTGAATGCTTTGTTTCTGTATTGATGAATAATAAATAAACATCGGCATAGCTAAAGTTAGCATCTTTGATATTTATGTATATTATAAAAAACATATATTTTTAATAAAATTTCATATTTATGAAAAACAAAACGAAAACAAGAGAAATTGAAACTTTATACATTCATTTAAAAGACATTAAATCTTCTATAAGATTGTCGACAGACTGTTCGAGCTCATTTCTTATTTTATTTTTTATTTAATTAACTTGGCTAAAAACCCTTTTCAGTTAGGCGATTGACCAAGTTACCGAATGTAATTGAAGCGCAGCAGAACTCATCTTAGGAAACGGGTTGTTGTCGCCGGAGTCTCTGTAATTCATTACTTCAACCTAAAATTTAATGGTGTCCTCAGTATTTTCCCAGCAGGAAAGCAATTGAGGAACTGCTCGGGGTACACTTTCAGTCTTCCAATATGTTCCCTGAGATTCAGTTTTGCTAGATGATCTTGCCGTAGCTTCTAATGATATAACGTTGCCTTTTTCCAGCCCCAAGTCTCTCCCCAACTCGCCAGACTCCAGCTCCTTCAAAGGTTGGTGGAGCCGTTGGAGAGAACATTTCTGCCACCATTCTGTCATGCAACTTCGTGCCGTTTATGTCGCTGCAATCAATGTCATGTGTCGCTAAGTCGAGGTGTTGTTGGTTTTTGCGAATCCTTCAATCCTCGGGTGATTCTTGACCTTGGATTTTTCCCCTTTGTGACCGCCGGTGGTAGCAGTCACGCGTCCGATGTTTGGGCTAATATCGTAGACCGTGTTGTTTCACTTCTTGAGTCCATGTTTAATTTAATTTAGGTGTATCTCCCTAGCGTTTTATGCCTACCGCCAGGCTTACCCCATAACCATGGTTTCAGACCCAACCTGTTTTGATCAGGAAATCTCAGCCATTCCTTAGCTAGGCACTGCTAACTTTCGTTCAAACTTAAGGCAATGCCAATGGGACCAGTTAGGGGATTTTTGCCAGACACTTGAACTGGGATACTCTCCTCGAGTTGTGCTGTAAATTAAAGCAAAAAATAAACAAAGTATTATTTAGATAAAGGAGAGCAAATTTTCCTTCTTGTACCTTTATTTTCAAGATGTATACATTGAAATCCATTCAAGAATATGGAATGACTTCGACTGATAAACCAAGTTTTTCATATGCAAGGGATTATTTAAAGGTAGGGAATAGTCCGCTCGGCTATAAAAGAAAGTAGAATTTAAAAATTCAATATTAAATATTAAAAATGTACTACATACATATGTAAACCGTATTACGTTTGGAATTTGGCAAAATTTTCATAGACTTACCTTTTTGATGCCCAGTTTTTTTCGCTCATCGTATTTCCTTTTGTAGTATCGTGATTTGAATGCCTTAAAAGCATATCGAAGTTCAGTCACGTACTCAAAGTCCGTATAGCCATCACGCTTTAAGATATCTGTGAAAAGAACCACAAATAATGTAGAAAATAAAACTGATCAATTTTTAAGCATTACCGAAAATTGTTGCATTTATATTCTCAAACTGTTTAAATTTCTTTTTTATTATTGACTCCCTCATAATTGTATTCCGTGAGTATTTCTGCTGAAAACAATTTGGGAAGAGTCTTGCTCAAAGGAGTTATAACGGCGGGGTTGGGTATAAGTATGCGCTTCATCATTGGTTTATACTGGTTATTTAAACCTGACAACTTAGCGTCTAGTTTGGCCACTTCTCCAAGATCTCTAATGGGGAAATATTTAATCTCCGATTCCCCCGAATCAAATGATTCTGTGCCCGATGCTATAACACTCAACAGAGTCATTATCTCAGCTTCATTGTCCAAAATTTTCTTCATTTTTTTCTGCAGGTTTCGAATTTTTTCACGCTGCTTGTCATCGTCGGGATGTTCGAAAAGTGACAATGGATCCGGATTATACATAGCAATCTAAATGAACCTTTAGCCGTAGCGCCACTGGATGTAAAAGTATGTTTACAAATTAACAAGTTAAATGTATTTTTTTCTCACAAACTGATAGAGAAGGGAATGCCGCTATATCGCACTTCTCACCGGAGGGTTTTGTTATCGTTATCGTACTGGGGAAAATTTATTCTGGTATCGATAAATCGGGAATTCCCACTAAAAACTAACCCAGAAACGAACTCGTCCCCGTAATACCTTCAATATATCAAACAGCGACTTCAAACGGACATGGCTTTATATATCATTGCTACTAATCGGCAAACTCGGCGAGTTGTGTGATAATCTTGAACTCTCAAGATTTTTACTGATTCAAATTATGATTTTTTGAAAATTCCGCTGTCCTTTTTATAAGATACACCCATAGGCTGAAACGGCATATTAAAGTCACCAAAATGTATGTAACAGGCAGAAGAAAGCTTTTCCGACCCCATAAAGTATACATATATATTCTTGTATTAACAGCCATGAACCAATCGATCTCATAGGCTATAAAAGATGGAGCCACCAAATTTGGTAAATAGGCTCGTGTAGTATGTTAAGTGATCGAGGTTATTTGAAAAAACTCGATTATCTCCCGTAATTTTTTGTATATACTGCAGGGTTTGTATATCTCAGATTCAGCCGAATCGAACTACTATATCATATAGCTCCCATACAAACTAAAAAGTCACGAACAGTGATTTTTCTCAATAACTTTGTTATTTTCTGAGCTATTGTCGAAATTTTATAAGATCCAAATTTGATCAAGATCGGGTGACTATATCATATACCTCCAATAGGAACGATCGATCAAAAAACACTTTTGTCAATAACTGCGTTACTTCTGACGCGATTGCTTTCAAATTACACATTTGTTATTTTAATATATCTGTTAATGACTGTTCAAAAATTTAATATAGCTCCTATAGGAACAATCGTTGGAAAACAGTGATTTTGGTCAATATTTCCTATGCTAAGATTGTAGGCCATTCTTTCGCAAACATAAGCCTTTTTAGATAAAACGTTCTGTATGTACATACATATGTACAGTTGCGAACTTAATAATAGCACCACTTGCTGAAGTAATGTGTTCAAAGGATTCCTAGGCTTATTTTAAGGTTCTAGGACAGGGCCCGGCACAAAGAGAGCGCTAGAAAAATGTAGTTGTATGTGTGCACTTGCTTGTCTGCGTGTGTTGCTTTACACTGCGCAAAATGAAAGTTGACAAAATTTTGCCTCAAATCAAGAAAACGAGTACAGCAGCTAAACTGATGCAAGAGAAAGATAGAAAAACAAAGTAGCGATCAATTTTTTTCATGTGTCATCTCTCAACAAAGCGACATAGATCTGCTTGCTTCGAAATGCTGAGGAAAACTAAATCCACCCTCATGCTCTTGATTTTTTTGTGTGACGACTTCGGCAGCCGTTCGGTTACACGCATACGACGAGCCGAACGTGTTCGTCCCCCGGGGGGATATGAGTGCCTGGCTCTGCTCTAATGACGTAAATAATTTAAAGAGTAATCTCTTAAAAATGTAGCAAGTTTACTAAAAACACAAACTCAACTTTTCTTACAAATATTTTGTACATTTAAACTTTTTTTCACTATGAAAAATATCAAAGAAGTTAAATTCGGCTATGCCGAAGTTTATATACCCTTGCAGTCCTTGACAATAATAATTTCACATGTTCAAAATTTGTTTTCTGCAACTCAATTCATTAATATACAAACAAAACAATTTTACTCTTCATACTATGTACAATTTGTTCTTCTTCTTACACATACAGTTTATGTAGCGTTGCGTCTGTGTGTGTATGCATGTGCTCTGTTGATTTGATGATGACGTAGTAGGCAGCAAGCAGAGCTGCCGGCAGCGATTGAACCGATTTATATACATAGACTGTAACTTGTGTTCTATTTATCCGATCAGGGTCAAATTTTGGGATCTGAGATTTTATATCAAATTCTATTATATTGGTAAATTTCATGGGGATACTCCAATTTTTGCAAAAATTTTTGTTCCAGAGTTATATGATATAGTAGTCCGATCCCAAAGATTTTCATACTTTATCTCACCCGGGTAAAAAAAAAGCTCCCAAAAAAAATTTCATCCCGATAGCTCTTAAGATGGCTGAGTGAAACGCGTACGCACCGACGGACAGACGGACATGGCTATATCGACTTAGCTTCTCATGCTGATCAAGAATATATATACTTTATGGGGTCGGAAACGTCGCCTTCTGTGCGTTACAAACATCTGACCAATTTTATAATACCCTCTGCAAGGGTATAAAAAGACGGATATTTGGTACTTTATATTTGGGTCCTGTGGTTAACCTTTTTCCGGAAATGCCCATACATACATATATACATATTTGACCAATCAAATGACATGCAGCGGAAAAAAAGACGAAGTAGGATGGATAGCATGACTTAGCAAAATCATATATGTATGCTACGGACTCAGCTTGATATGACCACTATAGTTATAACGAAACGACCGGTTAAAAAATAATTTTGGTCAGAAAAACTTTATTGCTTATTTTAAGATTAAAAAAAGTAAGAAAAAAAACTTTTAAAAACTGGGTTAGCCCAATGTCCCAAATTTAAACCCGGCAAATCAAAGGGGACACTTTTTCTAAAATTTAAAATAATGTCATACAGAAAACTGTCGATAAACTGTATACCAAAAACTAAAATTTTATCCTCAGAATCCGAATTGTGGCAAATTAAAAATTCGAATTTTGTATGGGTTTTTCAACCTAGCATAGATTTAAGGGAATACTTGAATTTAAAGTGTTATTTTTGTTGAACTATGAATGAAAATGAATTAAATTCCCCGTCAAATAAGATAATGTTCATCAAAATCGGATAAAAAATAGATAGACTTTGTCGGCTCTTTTAATCTCTTACTGTTTTTCCAACTGTAAGATCTTTATCAGCATCAACAGCCGAGCCGATTTAGCCATATCCGTCTGTCTGTCCGTTTAGAAACTCAGATGAAGGAAAAAATACGGGCTAAAACAGCCAAATTTTGGTATTTTCACTAGAGTAGTTTTAATGGGAATCAGGTAAATTTTAAAATTTTGCCACGCTACCGCAATTTGGTCTTATAAATAGAAAACATATCCCCCGGTGCGTGGCATACTAAAGTCGGCAAGACGACTTATTTGACAAATTAATATATAAATGATTATACATACATATATCGAAATAATAAATTAATGAAATTAGCAGCAATTTGTTTACAACTAGACCAAGAGTAGACCACATTTTATTAGGCGAACTCAGTTCGATAAATTAAAGGATTCACTGGAGTATTAAAAAAACTTCTTACTGAATCGAAATTCCGAACGGAAGATTATTGAAAGGATCAGAGACATGATGAAAGAACAATTTCAGCTGGTATTTGTTGGTTCTGTAAAAAAATGTTCACTATCGATCGTAGTTCAAGTGTAGTTATACTTTAAAACGAATTAGTGGCGTTAAATGACGCCAAACAGGAAGACCAAAGAAAATGCATAAAGTTAGCAGTATAGTTGAAAGCTTTTTATAAGCTGTATTGCAACAGTAATTACAGTTATTATTACCAGATCGAAACTTAAATACTTCATCTTTGATCAGATTTACTTACAAATAGACGCATGGACAAGGTCCACACAAGACATGGGTAAGTTTGTGAACAACTAATATCAAGCTGATTACTTAAATTTTATTCTCTGTCTTAGCATTTTCTCACCTCTTTTGGCTGGATTCGTCTTCCTATTGTGTCTGGATTCGTGTTGGTGGGAAGTGTCAAGAGATAGTATTAAAAAATGTGGCGAATGGTGGCGGTAATTTTGAAAAATCTCCGCTTTTAATATACATAATAGAAATAGATATAGATATAGATCTAGTTAGCCAAAACCTGTTTTGGCTAGTTCAAAGCGCCATCTAGAATTAGTTAATATATGCTTCCTAAGGGTGCGAGTAATAATGCTAAGGGGCGAGTAATAGTGCTAAGGGTGCGAGTAATAGTGCTAAGGGTGCAAGTAATAGTCCTAAGGGTGCGAGTAATAGTCCTAAGGGTGCGAGTAAAATGAATACCGGTAAATTGTTAAAGTATCGATAACTTTTGAATCATTCCTAGAGCAGCTGTTTGCCAACGAAATCCTATAAAAGCGGTTGCGCTTCAATCTTCTCCAACTTTTACTCGTGTCGTGTCGTCCTAATACAATTTCTGAATCGAATGCGGTCTTTGCAGTTTGGGGACAACATCAAAATGCTAATCGGCAGTTTTAAAGCGAATAAACTTTGATAGCTAAAAACTCGGATGTGGTGCTTTCTTGATGTCTATGTCGTCCAAGTTCCCTTACAATTGCAATTGTTGTATCCAGTAGAAGGCGGATTTCGGTGTTTTGAGCAACCGGGTGAACCGCGCAAATTGGAAGTCAGGAAATTGCCGCCATAAATAATAATCATAGTCCGGGAAAAAAAAGCTTGTCGGGCATATTTTCAAAATCTCTCTGGTAGTCATTGTCGATGTCAAGAAATATGTATGTAATTGTCAATTGCGCAGATATTGCAGCACACGAGGTTCCATCATCTCCATCTTCGTCTCCGTCTCCATTGCGCTTGTGGTCATAACCTTAAAAAGCCACACGTGCATTCGGTCCTCAGCAGTTGCCATTGCTGGTAGAAGAGCGTATAAGACAGAGGAACAAGGCCAAAGGATTCTACGGATACCGATACCACAATCAGCTGTTGCTGCGCGCGACGAACAGCGACGATGGCAACAACAGCCGACCAGCTAATGGCACCTGGCCTAACAACACCACCAACGCAGTCGGTGCTGGCAACGATGGCGGCCACTTCAGCGGCAGGAACGAATGGTGACACCTCCACAAAGGAGCGCCAACAGGAGCAGCAAGTGGATCAGAACAACAAGTCGACCTCACCGAAACCAAATGCTATGCCAAGCCTAAAGATAGCTAAAATGATGCCAAACAATTCAAACAAGGAAAAGCGTGTCTATAAAATTGTCCTAACAGGCGGTAAGTTTTCGCCAAAACATTTTCCGATCCCCCCCGCCCCCTCTCTCGATCCAATGGCTTGTCCCCCTTTTTTTTTTTTTTTTTATTTTGTGTATCTGTTACAAGTGTCCGCCCGCAATCGGGTTAGCGAATTTTGTTTACGAATTGTGTCAAGGTCGCGCGGCAGTATTTCTCCTATTTTCACGGTTTTTCTTCTGCGAATTTGAGGTGGTAGTTTTCTATTCGGATTCACATTAACAAATTACGCGGGCTACCGGGATTTTTCTATTGTTGTGAACAATAATGTGACTAACAAAAAGACCGAAACGTCTGAACCAGTTTAAAATTAATATTTTATTATACCCATTATCATAGTCGCGTGGTCGAACTCTAATCATTTAATATTATGCCGATTAGGGCTCTGATTAACAATTTATTCCGTTTATACATACATACATACATATACATATATAAATATTTATTCTTCGTCGCGAAAACAAAGTCTGTCAGACGAAATTTGACTCAACTGAATGCAAAATCGCTTATAACGCAAAACTGATATTTCGAAATTCGACACTTCTTTCAATATTTGGTAATGGTGAACCTTTTTCTTATAAACTAAGCACTTTGATGTTTTTATATAGAATCGCCTCATTCAGATAAGATTTGTATACGGGAAAGAACCCCATTTAGTACATACATACATATGTACACTCAGATGTATGTGTATAGACAATCTATGTATGGATGTACATATGTCTGTCCTTGTGTCGTCTTATCACTTTAAAGTAATGGAATTCCTTTTTGCTCTATCTCACTTACTCTCACCCATGACTATCTCTAGTTCGGTTTGTTAATAAATTTAGTTTGAAATTTTCGAAAGGCAGGCCCCATTCAAACACGTGGAACAGCAATTTCATTGATAAATACGAAATGTAAACCGATGCGACAGATGCGTAGAACCATTGTTTCCACTTTGAGTTATGTACATATATTCGAAATGGCTTTGTTGGGTCAATCATAGAAAATTCGATTCCATTTCCTGTTCAATGCACACACAAAATGCAATGGCAATGAAGATAATTGCCCACAGGGTCATAGCTGAGAGTGGCTAATGAAATATGATATCCAATATCGATCTCTGTTCATAAGTGCATATCTGTTTGCCTATGCAATTGTTTACCCTGACAGTTATAACTGCTAGCGGCTTACACGCTTAATAAAATGTTTATTTCTCTCTATTGTTTTCAGGTCCCTGTGGTGGTAAAACAACTGGACAATCGAGACTCTGCACATTCTTTGAGAACCTGGGCTGGAAGGTGAGTCTTACTTCTCCATTTAAGAGATTAATTTGTTGTATCCAGACTGTTAGATGTAAGACATAGAGAGGGAAAGGGAAATAACCCATCGGAGAGAAGAATATAAAGCTTCGTCTTTTCAATTTGTTTTTGTTTTGAATAATATTAGTTTATCTTCTTTTTTTTTTTATTTTGCTGGGCAGTTGTAAGTAGTGCCCCTTGTCCATAACAAACGAAATATATAATCATCAAACCGGGCAAAATAAAAATCAATAAAATATAATAAACAGCGAAAGAATAGATAATAGATACATTCTACATATATTGCCCAACCCGCCCTCTCGAAAATCGAACGAAACAAAGCAATGAGCATGTTAAATATTTTCAGGTTTTCCGCGTGCCTGAAACGGCCACTGTATTACTCAGGTAAATGCCTAAACAATACAAAAAGCAAAAAATTAAAAAAATGAAATAAAAATGATTATTAAAACATTTAAAAATCAATAGTCACAAGCTACTCAAAGTGATACTTATGTTCGACACCCTGATAAGGAGTCATTTTGAGTTCGCTTTGATATTGAAGTTGCAAACAATATGAACTGTCTATTGATCTTGCAGCAATATGTATCCGTATGTGCTATTTGATTTTAAGTTAATGTTCCTGCTTGATCCACCTTTCATACATTCATACATACAACCTTACATAAATAGTCAATAATAATAAATGTAGTTTTAATGTAGAGCTCAGTTATGCTTATGGAATTCTATTTAAACAAAATGAACCAACTAATTTTATAATTTTTTCAACGCTTTTCTTTTCTCTTCCTCATCCTTTTGAATAATCCGTATAGTGGTGGCGTTAAATTCTCCGATTTGACCGAAAAAGAGGGTAAGTTCTTAACATATAGAATACACATACAAATGTAGATATTATGTAGGATAGATTATAGCATATACATAGATACATTTGCAAGCAACCTTCTTCTCCCGACATCTCCCACATATTATATATATATGTATGTATATACATAGTATACATAGTATATATACATACGAATATAATCACAACACACTGTCAAGTTCGCCAGAGCATTTTCTCGAAAATGAAAATAAATCAAAATATTTACTTTCGAGAGACCAACACAAAGCATTCTCTATATACATATATTATAAATATAGTCTAGATCCACCGATTATATATACATACACATGTGTACATACATATGTGTGTGTGTGTGAAAAACATTTATTTTTAAATACCAGCAAAGCAACTGCTGTCAAAGAGAGATACTACATATAGATAGATGTACGTAATTTGGTTCATACTAAAAAGTCTTCGAAACCGCCAATGACAACAACGATGGCATTCAGCAGGTCCCCATGAAAGTCACGTTGTCTTCAATGAAATTTCATTCTATATTTCTTTTTTTACGCAATCAATTATTATGGTCGTTATAATTCTGTTTTAAGTATGTATTTACAATATCCTTCTGTGACTCAAGAATTGCGTGACTTTGTGCCATTTTGGGACAGAAATTGACAAAAAGAAAGTTCTTTTCAGTTTAAGCAAATTTGTCTATTGCGTATTTATGGATTTGCAATTAGATTGAGTGAGTGAGTAGGAGCAGCTGGCCAAGTGGTAGGGGGGTAAGAATTACGGCCTGATTGTGGGGAGGCTATATCTAAATTACCAAAATGGAGCCGATAAGATACAAGTCGGGGGCCTGGTCACATGTTAGGCGTGTGCTTTCGATCCATTAACCGTGTGCTGAACAGAATATATCGTATGGTATAGGATAGTATAGTATAGGTATAGGTACAATTTTGTTCGTTTTGTTCGTTCTTTGCAAAAGATCTTTCTTTATATTGATTGGTTCGCCGCAGACCCACCTACGCCTACCACCTATGTTTATAAAGATCTGCCATTTGCCGCACCGGAGCATAGTCTCATCGATTTGACTGCATCCTGTCCACGTTGCTTGGCCAAAGCTGCCTCCAAGCCAAATGGCAGTGAAGGTGAGTTGAGCTGCTGCCGCTGATCTTGCTGTTCCATTCACCACGTTGCATCTCTTGCGGTGATATTGACGTTATTAATGTCTACATTTCAGTGTGTGTGTGTGTGTGCATACATAAGCGTGACAACAGTTAAAATCTCCAACAGATCTGTTGTCACATGTTCCAACTATAGAATATGGAAAAGATACCTATTTATTCGCTTATGCAAACATTTGTTTTAACTTTTTGTTTATCCTTCTTTCATGATTTTGATTTATGATTATTTTTCCCCTTGTCGTTTGCTAACACCGTTGTCGTCTATCCATCCAAAATGTCCCCTCCTCCACCATCATCATTCATCAGTGCAACCACTAACACTTCATATTCAAAGCATTTTCTTTTTTCTTTTGCAAATTGTTTAAATGGGGCATTTAAATTTAGACGACGGCGACAATTTGTGAGTATGTATATGAAATATATGTACATACCTAGAGATCGTTAGACACGTGCTTTTATTTAGGAATTTTTAAAATTTATAATAGAGATATTTCGTTAAACTTTATGTGCATTAATATCCATAATTTGTTTTCCAAATATCGCCAACTGAAAGAAATTGTAGAAAATCAACTTAAAGCGATAACTTTTATTAGATTAAGCTTGAGTTGAAAATCTCAGATTATATCTTGAAAGGAATTAAAGCAGTCTGTCCATTATAACGATATTTAAGGAACCTAGACAAATTTTCGTTTTAATTCATATTAACCAGTATTAAACATAAATAGGCTTATTAAACATAAATCAGCCGCTTATGTCGGACCAATTTATTTTTTACGCTCTTGAATATTTAATCAAAGTATATTTTTAAAATAAAATTACTTATTCATTTGTTTTTTAAATATGGTTTTTTTGTTTTGGTTGATTCTAACCTAATGACGCGCAGTGTTTTTTGTATTACACAATAGAATGAAAATGTTTTTTGCGATAATTTACCAAAATAAATGGAAAACGCTCACACATGTCCCATTTCCCAGCTTTTCAAATTCATTTTCACTTAATTTATTTATATGTATATGAGGGCTAATTAAATATATACATATTATAATCCCACACACAAAGAGCTTGAGCACTTGAGCAACGTCACGTGCTGACGATGACGGTGACGAGAGTACGATATTTGTCAGATCTGGTCCCCGCCCCCACGGGGCGTTCCCCTAGCCAATGGTTCTCGATATTGTGTCTGTTTACTCTCTCTTCGCAGTTTGCCGTTAATTACTCAGTTTAGTTATTTTTGTTGTGTATTTCACAAAGATATATGTATGTATGTATATACAGGAACGGAAAAGACGTACAAATACATACATAAGTATCTATGTATGTTTGCATTCAGTAGATACAGATACTTTTGACTCGGCGGGAACGTTGCCAGATTGAACTTGGTTTCGATCTTATTAATTGCTGTCATTGATTTGATTCCCCCACTTAGAATCGATGACAATAGATAAAATTGTTGTTCTGATCGCCAATTTCTGGCAGTTAATTTGCATTAATTATGTAATTAAAAATGTACCGCCAAAAGAACAAAAATGAGATATACAATTCTACATACATAAGTTTTTGCATACTAATTTAACAGAGAACATAAAACAAAGTCCGATATATGCAAACATAAATATGTACATATATACAAACATACACATGTATGTATATACATATGTATGTATCTAAACGTGTTTTAAATCGGCGTAAAAAGCTGATTTCTTTTCCATTTGCTGATGCGCAATAACTAGAGAAATTACAAGCAGAAATTCCTTTTCTGCGGTTTCTTTGTTGTATTCTTATTGTTGTTGTGTTCTTATATCATCGTTGCTAATTGAATTAGAAATTCGACAAAAAAGCAAAAAGAGGAAGAACGAGAGAAATAGCACGAATAAAGAAAAAAACAAAAGTAAAATGTGACAAAGCTTTCAACCTTGGTATCGATCAATTCCAATTTCAAAACACACACACACAATGCACTGGCTGGGTCAAGTTCAATGCAACGAGAATTCGTAATACGACCAAACAACTGTTGAGAGCAAAGCAACAAGTAACGGCATTTCTCTCTCAACTTGCACACATTCGACTGCAACAGCATGGCAACGCAATCATGGGTCAGGATCTCCGCTAGGTGGAGAAGGGGCCGCACATTTTCTACCCCTCTCTCCGTTATTGTGTTACGTGTGTTTCACTTTTGTTCTCTGTTTTGAATCTTATCAACAGAAAGAGTGACAGAGAGATAGATAGATGTTTAAACAGATGGTTGAAATCATTTTGTAATCCGAGGCAGAATCTTTGCGTCAATTACTTAGTCAGTCATCGTAACAGTTTCCATTCCATCTACTGATAATGGAATGTACTTAAAGGTCTATTGAACTGCTCTTGTTTTAGTAATTCCATTCAACTCCTACCCCAAGAGTCCACTTACTCCCAACTTTCAACCATCCATCGATGTGTTTAATTACATACCATTCCATTTGAAGTTTGCTTGCAATTGTATTTCGATTCCAGCAATGGCCAGCAAAAGCAACTGCTGATTAAACAAATTTCTATCTCTCGCAGCATATAAATTTCAGGAGAATCTGATACGCACAATGGTGCAAATCGAGAACACCTACTTTGAGCTGGGAGTTTCGAGTACAAGAAACTGCCTAATCATCTGCGATCGAGGCGTTATGGATGCCAGTGCATGTAAGTGGAACCTTTACCATTACAATTCATTGTTTGTATGTGTATTGATCTCTCTAGATATCTCAAAGGACAAATGGGAGAAAATGATGGCCGCCAATAAGTGGAATCCTGTCGAGATGCGAGACAATCGATATAATCAAATCTTGCATTTGGTATCCGCTGCTAACGGTGCCGAGGACTTTTACTCCACAGAGGTAAGCAATTAGTGGTTGGAGTGAATTTACATAGAAAAACATTTTTCGATCGTTTCTTTTGTTACAAATTAAACAATTAGAAAAGAAAGCGTCATTACCATCAGGTACTGAATTACGTATTTGTATATTAAATAACCCGATAAATGGCTTAATAGTGCAGGCTAAAGGGCAGAATTCGATATTTTTATAAAGCGAAATACATACATACGTGTGCATTATTCAGTTGAACTTCATTTCATATTAATTACAGGATCACGCTTGTCGCTCCGAGGGCGTTGATTTGGCTCGAGAACTGGACTACAAGTCGGCAGCTGCCTGGGTAGGTCATCCCTATTTCGATGTTATTGATAACTCAACCAACTTTGAGGCCAAAATGAATCGCATGATTGAGTCCGTGTGCCAGAAATTGGGCATTGACATTGGCGATCGTTTGCAAGCCACATCGAGAAAGCTCAAATATTTGGGTAAATTAACTAATCAAACTGAAATTAACGAGCTTACAAAACGACCTACTCTTTATTTTCTCATAGTTGCTGTTCTGCCGCCTGATAGTGAGTTCCCACCGTTCCAGGACTTCGATGTCGTACATCATTATCTACAATCGGCTGGTCCCAAAGTCCAGGCACGTTTGCGTAAGCGTGGCCAGAAGAATCACTGGAGTTATATACACACCCAACGCCGTCCCAATGTCCATGGTCAGGCCCGCATCGAGGTGAAGACTCAGTTAACCCATCGCGACTACATGAATCTGCTGGCCCAGCGCGATGATGCCCATTTTACAATTTACAAGAAACGGCGCTGCTTCCTAATTAACAATCAATACTTCCAGCTGGATATCTACAAGGAACCAGGTCATCCACGGTAAGATTTTCAATGATGTTTGAAGGTCTCAATCGTTACGTAATTCTTGTCGATCAATATTTTACAGCTGCAAAGGCCTCGTACTATTGGAGACCTACTCATCCTTAACTGGCGATGCTCTTAAGAACTGCATGCCGAAATTTTTGAACATAGTCAAGGAGGTAACCGGCGATCCAGACTACTCCATGTTCAATCTATCGTTAAAGGAGGACTGGAGCACGACCAAAAAGTTTTGCCGCACAGCGACGCATGGTAAGCAACTGGAAGCGGAGGAGGTCAAGAAGCCAAAACAACAGTATCATCCCTACGATGAAACCAGTGACTAGACAAAAGAACCAAACTCATTCATCTTGTTCATAGTGCTTAGCCAAAGAATATTATACCAAAAGTTGCTTTCTCTTTATTGCTCACTTACTCTCATCCAATATTCCGATACTTATCTATGCATGACATCTCTGATCAATCTTAAATTCAAAATTTCACAATATTTTAATTTTGGACTATTTTATTTTCTATTTCTTTGTTCTGTTTTTTTTTTTTTTTTAGACAAGGGCGCTACAAACGGAATTTCGAAAACGCCATTAGTACTAAATGGCAAGTAGAATTCCATTGCGAATCTCTTTCTACAATCCCCACCCACACCTACATACACCTAAGCCACACCAACACACACACCAACACACACAAACAGCCACGCGTTTGAAATGAGCAACAAAACTTATGATTTCGAGATGGCAACCAATTGTAATATTTGTTTAAGTATACCAACTAAAAAGAAGAAAGGAAAACTTCTCTAGTGCCCTTAAGCAAATATAAGTTAATGTGTAAATTATAATTTAAAGCTTTCACAATTGATTCGGTCAATATTATAAATTTAGTTAGTCAATTGTGAATGTTTATACTGTGACACACTCATAAATGCACACACTCACACACACATTGTTACTTATTTCGAGTACTTAACTCCCGGCCCATCCCCCGATACTTAAGATCTAGATTTATATGTGTACTTAATTTTTAACTATTTTATGTCATATTTGCTCGTGTTAATTGCTAAGGAAGAATGAGTAAACTATACATATACAATATATACATACATACATATATCTTTACGTATATAGGAACATCGGATTTTTTTTTACAATCTTTGTTTCGGACATAAAGAATGTGCGCCTCTTTCTGGGGAAACACTTTGAGAAAATGTTTAATTTTTAAATTGTAATTATTAGCCTGAAAGTAAATAAGATATGAAACCAAGTCCACCTGGGAGAAACCAAAAAAAAAAAAAAAAACTGCTGTCTTTTATTTGCCACATTTGGTTCTCATTTATTAAAAAATACTAAATTATTGTAAAAGCATAAGTTCAGTTGACCTTGGTCTTGTTGATGCGCTTGATCAGTGAGTCGACAGCGCGGTGGATGCGTAATAGGAGAAGATAGCCCAAGATTAGTGATGGCAGGCTAACAAACGTGGCCAAGGCCTCGTAGATGAAGCGTGGAGCGAAGATTTTCCAGACCATTAAGTGGCGGCAGTGAATGGTGCAGGCTAACATGGAGCAAAATATCTGAAAGTTAACAGACTTGGGAATTGACTGTTTAACGTTTTTTTATAGCTGCTACTCACCTTAAGGCCCTGCAGCATAATGAATTGTGTGGCCACTTTGAAATTAGATCCTAGAAATACATCCTCATACTCATACAGAGTCAATTCACCTCGAGTCATATCGAAACCCACTGCCTCATTGGCCACATCCGCTAAAGCAGTGGCGGAGTCGCCTTTCCCGAGTCGACTATTGCTTCGTATGAGATTGGGAAACAGGGCAAAAAGCGAAAAAGTCTCTGTACTGAGCAAGGCGTAGACGGTGAAAAAGAATATGTGACCACAAAACGTATTCAAAATGACCAAAGCTCCAGAAATCACATTCGACTGGCCCAAGCCTGTTGTCCGGCCCACAAAAGCCGCCCGCCAATCGATTTGGGACAAAGTTGTCTGATGTGATGTGGCGAAAAAGCAAAAATTGGCCAATAAAAACCATCCCACCAAGGCGGTAAATGTGGGCTGGACACAAGATTCTGTTGAACATATTTAGTAAGAGGACATGTAAGTTTATTAACGGCAACGACTTACCAAAACTAGTAGCTGTACGATATCGCAGAATGCCATGGAGACTCAACAAAATTGCTCCAATGGCCATAGAGGCCACCAGTCCAATGGCAGCACGCGGCTCAAGTAAAACAATCAACACCATAGAAAGGAATACGCCAAAGGTTATTATCACCGAGGAGTAGACAGTAGCCAGACCATAGACCACGGGTATCTCGTGCCTGCGTTCAGCGTCATCTCCCTCATACATGCGTTTCATCTTCTTAAAGATTTCTGGGACTATGCTGTCCTTGCCATTTACACTAATCACATTCGGATTTCTAGGCGGCAGCACGAAGGTCATCAATGGCGACCAGGATACAATAACAATTTGTACTATGAGTAAAGCATAAATGACCAACGCCATGGCATCGATGTGAACCCGATGAACATTCTTAATCGAATTATTCGCGAGCAGTATATGGCCACCAGCACAAATCGAAGCCACTGTGGGTCCATACCGAGCTAGTAAAACATTTGGAGAATTGCCCGTCAAATTGCCGCAGGATCGCAAATATAAACGGGTAAGTGTCGTATAGATCACTATGATAACCACAGCGGAGATGTAAACTCTGCTCAGGCCAGACTTTTTTGTGGAAAATCCTTGTTGAGTAGCAAAGTCCGTGCAATTGCCTTGCTCCTCGCGGCAGCGGAATAAAGTAAACGCAAAGCGTATAAAACAGACAGCCAACAAACTGGCCAGGATGAGCCTCAGCAATGTTGATCGTAACAGCTGAGACGCCTTAAATTTTTGCTTAAAGTCCAAACGAGCACTCAGCTGAATCAGTTCATAGGCTAGCAGCAAAACGATACCACCCAAGAGATAGGACAAAATCTTTGCCTCTTGGATAATAAAGCTATTTGAGAAGTAAACGGCCATACTACTAAATAAAACTATTCTTGTAGGCATATGACTGAATCGCTTAACACTGGACCAATTATTGGCTATGCTCGTCCAGTGCTTTAGAGTGTAAAACGCTAGTATGACCGCACTCAAGATGCTTGTGAAGAAGATGACACCCTGTTCTTCAGTCTTAAACGAGAAATTCTTATAGTATCGGTAGCCAAACACTCCAGCGGCAATGTTTAGCAAATATATATAGGAAATTTCCTTGGCTTTAAAGATTTTTCCGTAATCCGCACTCCTTGAATTGTTGATCAACAAAAATGCAAAAAATATTGGTAGGAAACAGAAGAGCAATCCCTGCGACATTTGAGTGGGATCAAATCTAACCCAAATTGCGCGACATACATTCAATATATCTCTGAGATGTACGTTCAAATCCCTGACAAAGGACTTGAATGCAGCTTCATTGTATATGGTCTGAACTCGATGTGTGAGCAATATGAATTCGGTTTCTAGCTTATCCATTTCCTCCACGTTGAATGTGCGCTTATTTTCCAAGGCGTAGCTAAAAAAGTAGCGATAAATCTGCTGGGCGTTCTGCCATACATGCAGTAGAAGTGTTTGGAAGTTACTTAAATGCGGTACGGGAACATCGGGGATCAGGTTAAAGTTAATCAGTCCCAGATTTGAATAGGGTATGGGCACACCCAGTATGGTCGCAAGCGTGGGCACCAAATCAATCTAAGCAAATGATTCAAAATGTTAGTCTTATCTTCATGATGCGTGACGTTATTTCGAGTTATCTAATCTGTTCTTCCTACCTGCTGCAGCAATTCGCTATCTGAGCCCGCATCACTGCCGTAAAATCTATTTTTTTTCGAGTATGCAAACAGTAAGGCGTTCGTTTCGTCATCTGTATCACCTCCGTGATCTCCCGATGCTGTCATTCCATGGTCACCCATGACCAGCAACGTTGTCGCATCGTCCATTTGTTGCACCACAGACCTGAAGTCGAGTGAAAATAGTTGTGTAAAATATTGCAAATCTTTAGTACTCGCCTTACCTGATCACATCATTCATTTCGCCCAGTTTGCGTTCCATTTCCTCATGCATAGGTCCATGTTTGTGGCCACAGTGGTCCACACCTAGAAAATGGGCTATCAGCACTTGCCAATCGTCGCTAGCCAGCTCCTTTGGCAAGTGTTTTAATATCTGTTGGTCAACTGAGTCCAAGTCGAAAATATCGAAACTGGGATAGGCGTAGGCGCGTTTAAAGCGCCGCGGATACAGATCCGTCCAGGTGTCGTCACCCAGGAATACCATAGGCAACTCGCTTTTCACTATTTGGTCAATGACATTGTCCTCATTAATCTCGGGCGAGGCAAAATTGGAGCCTATGTCTATAAAAGTAGGCAGACTGCCCGTGGTCAGACCCTTCAGTCTCTGCAATGTTGTTGTGGGCGGATCCGCCTTAAATCGCATTAATCGCGCATGTTCCGGCTTCTCGCTAAGGAGCTCATGTAGGATTTTCAGTTTATTCTCATAAGGCAGCGGTGGATCTGTTAGGTTATCTTTATAAACGCCAAACTCGTACTTCAGCGCATCAATGACTAGTATAATGACTTTGGATTTCTGTGGAAGACATAAATTTGACGAGGACGAGGCATTCACATCCTTAAAGATCTCGTTTACAACCTCCGGTGAAAGAACGTATTCCTGCCAAGAATAATGCAAAAGAAAAAACATTCCTGTGAGATACATGTGTAAGTATGTATATTAACCCTCTATGGGGTAGTTTTCTTACATCATTGGGATTCGTGGACAGTCGGCGGCAAGTGCTCGATTCCGTTTTGGACACACGTGCCAAAAGAAATCCTCGAGAAAAGAGAAACACTCCGCTGCATACCAAATAGGCCAACCAAATCAGTACAAAAAAATATGTGAAATTCATCTTAATTAACAAATCTGTGGCCTAGATTCTGAGTATGTCTGTAGTTGCACTTCAATTTGTACTGCCGCTCCGCCTAAATGAAGCTTCATTAGGTTGTTTTTCTTTCAGATATTTTCGTATGCTTTTAAGTTACCGGTTCCCCGTCCCGATGTTGTGGAGGTACCGCTTGTACTTGTAGCGTATACTTAATTTTCGATCAGCTTGAAAACAAAAACAAAACAAACCGAATAAAATTCTCCACATAAATCTTGTGGTGCGTTTACACTGCTCTGAATTTACCGTGGTATCGTTATCGAACGTAATAGCTAAATATTATCGAATCGTTTATGGCAATTCACTTAAGCATATAATGTCATTTCTAATCAGGTCCAATCTTCTTCTTAATCGTTCGTTTTTTGCGGCTTTAATCATAGGAATAGATATAGAATAGGAATAACATCACCAAGCCAGAGAAAATTTTGAAAAACGATAACTAAAGTGAATATTTATATCGGATATCTAATCGATAAAGTGAATATACATTTTTTGGCGGGTCTTTTGAATAATGATTGACACTTAAAGTAACCCTTGGGATTCTTGCTGCACGATTCATAAAATATCCTATGCTGGTCTTATATGCTGATAATCATTATCGTAAACTTTTTAATTTTTCAAAACTATCAGGATATAAGTATTACAAATACAATATACATACAATACAGACAGTCACTGCATGCCAAACTTAGATCATCACGAATTCTATATACATCTGGAGGACTTTGTGGGAGAAACTTAATGTACCCGCTATAAACAGTTTTATTTTGAAAACGAGAACATGGAATATCGTCTCGAGAGATGCCGGACATGCAATGACCCATGTAACAGGAATGAAATTCTTTACCTACAACCGACAAGCATAATTCTGGACTTGCAGCTTATTATATGGGTGCATGGCGGTTTTCAAATGGGACGTGGGCGTATGTAGGTAGTTCAAATTATACGAACAATATTTAATCTATTTTGTTTAACTTTAAGCATTCTCTTTTGCCTATATTTGGATGCTTACCGTCCAAACGAAGTGGATTATTCTGGTGTTATTGGCACGGTTCCGCGTACTCCAACATAAAAATGATAATTATGGTGCTAAACAAATGGAATTATCTAACACAATTTAAGAATTTTGATATATGTATGTATGTACCTACATATTATATAATTTATTTAATACTAACACAAGTAACAATGGCTTGGAAAACCTAAAACTTAACAGGTTGAGCTCGTCCCGAAAATAAAAAGTATCCTTGATCCTTTTAAGAAAGTTTGTGTGTAAGAGACTTAAGGTAGTCCCCCCACAAAATCAAATTTAACTTCTTACTTGTACGTTGCTGGATAATAATGAAGGATTAAAGTGAATCAAGTTAACTTCTACAGCTGTTGTTGTCCTTGAAAAGACAGTATTGTTTGAAATTAACATAAAATATTTATATTTATGTTATAAATTTTGTATTTCTTATGGTTTCCGAGATATAATTGTTTATTCAGACGGACGGACATGCATGGCTAAATCGTTTCGGCACTTGATGCTGAACAGGAATATATAAATTAAGTTGACTTAGCCACCGATCGAATCCAACTCATATATGTAAATTAAATTGAGATGCGGCTTAGGTATCTGGATCACTGGCCTTGTGGCTCAGCAATGTATTAAGGATCTGAATATATTTTTACGGCCAAGTGCCAATCTTTATTGTTTATGCGGTCGTACAAAACTGAATGTGTCAAAGAAAAGAATAGAAAATTAAACTTAAGTACATAAAAGGGAATTTGAATCTAAAATTAAATACATTAGAAGTACATATGTAGGGTATATATGATCGCTGTGTCAGGATATTTATGTATGTTTAGATTATTAGTCTAGATGTTGCGTCTTAAATGACGCACTTGAGTTGTATTGCATTTGAAATTCGACACATCGATATTTTAGCTGCACAGATTGCTCAAAGGCTTAGTCCGAGGGCAGTTCGTTGGATTATTTCTTAACTTGTATTCTGAATAGGGTCTTTTAGCTTGTTAAGTACATTTTGGCGACTTTAATTTACTATCTCTCTCGTTTGTTCCTGTCTCTGAGTCTTTTCGGGTTTTTTTTTTGAGATCGTCCGAAATCAGGGAAATTTGCTCCCAAAAGTATGCAATAAGCATTCAAAAAAATAGATTTTACAAACATATGAGAACGTTTTGGAATTTTGTGTGGATAAAAAACAATTGATAAAGCAAACATTTCTTGTATAAGTTAACAAACAAGTCAACCAACTGCCCTTGCACTAAGTCTTAGAGAAACCCGAGCAGCTGACCCAAGTCAAGTTTCAAACACAATTGTAAAGTGCACCATTTGAGTCCCAACCCAATGTAATGTCCATTTACACATGTACTCAACCAACAAAGATACATTGCTCCGGCACTTGGCCATTGATCCTTAATACTTTGCTGAGCCACATGGCCAGTGATCAGATACTTAAGCCGAATCTCACTTTAACTTATTTGAGTTGGATTAGATCGACGGCTAAGTCAGGATTGGACCCAAGAACTGAAGTTATATATTCTTGTTTAGCATCAACAGACAAGACTATCTAGCCATGAATGTCCGTCTGTCTGTCCGTATGAACACCTAGATCTCGGAGACTATAAGACATAGAGGTACAAATTTTGACATGTAGGCTCGTTTAGTACCTACAGTGATTAAGTTAGTTTTAAATTTTTGCAACGCCTTCAATTTAAACAAAAATGTATACTAGCTACAGTCATGAAATTTAATATGTATACTCGCTTAATACCCTCACAGAATGTTATTATTCAGAAGTTTTGTTACGTCCATTTTAACCTCCATTACTTAGAAAAAATTTGGTATACTAATCCGTATAACTTATTTCTAACAACCTAGGAAATTGATTAAAATCGGACTAGACACACGCAAACTATTCATATGAAAGTATTTTACTAGTCGGTTCTTATGGTCGGAGTTGTCCGTAGGCAAGTGGCAGCGCTAGAGTGCTAGTGTGTTTGCAAGAGTGAGCGAGATAGCAATTGTAAAATTTGTTTAAAAGACGTACATTTGGTTTCGGAATTTAAGCGAAACGAAATGAAAATTCTGTTGACGTACTGCTTACACGCATAAGAGCACTCTAGCCTTGGCACCGAACAAACTTGGTCAATAACTTGGTTACTTTTAGTCCGATTTTGATCAAATTTGTTACTCTGCTGGATTTTGGTGTGTCAACATTTTTTTTAATTACGTAGACGTAGAAGGGGGCGTGGCAAACTCTTTACACAGTCCCAACCTCCGCTTTTTCCAAATGATTACACAGGCCGACATGATTTTTGCTGACGTTAACTTGATTCTTAATTTTGTGAAATCTGGAGATCTGGAGTTGAAAAATAGGCACCCAAAAGTATACTATAGAATATCGTGTGTAACAAAATTAGTTCTTGTTTGCACATAAAACTAATAAACAATTTGTTAGACGCAGCAGATTCCCAAAACTCTTTAAAATTTATAAGCAGACAATTCTTGAAATCTCGATAGCATACTTTTTGGTTCAAATTTTACACATTATAGAACCATATCCATTATAACAAAGAAATAACTCGTTGATATTTTGTAAATATATCATGGAATATTACACCTATTGCAAATTAGGTCATTTTGAGTAATTTTAACGCATTTTTATGGAAATCCTGACGTGATGGAGTAAAGCTAAGTACAGGGCCGTGATCAGCACCCCGCAATCACTATAGGAGACCTATTGAACTTAAAACACTTTTTCATGACCTCAAAAATGTCGGCCTGTGTTATTAAAGCCAAATTCGGTGGATCCAGCTATTATAGTTGTTGAGAAAATCAATTTTACTTCAATTGCGGTGTAGAAAGGGGCGTAGGCACTATCAAACTTTAGCTCCTACAGTCTCTGAGAACATACGGACAGACGAACGAACAAAACAGGAACGACTCGGCCGTTGAAGCTGATCAAGAATATATATGCTTTATGTTGTCGGAAAGCTTCCTTCAATGGGCGCATGGTATAAAAAACTTTAAGTCTGAATTCAATTTTACAGGTATTTGTGATATGGTTTATATTCTCGTTGCGGATTAGGTAATGTTTGGGGTTTTTTTTATTCTTTTAAATCAGAAACCAAGAAAAATATTTCTTGCAGTTGTGTTACACGATATTATCCTCTAGCAGAGGTTCCTTGTGGACTAACCTCTCGAAATTCATACGAGACAGATCGATGGTCTTGTATTGTCCTTCTAGTACCAGCTCGGAAATCGCTCTACCCACTGCCGGGGTTTGTTGTATGCCGTGACCACTGAACCCAGCTGCTATGTAGAGATTCGTATAGAACGGATGTTGCCCGATCACTCCGTTGGCATCGAAGCAATTGTAGTCGTAGTAACCCGCCCAACTACTCTGAACCTTTATTGACTCGAAGGCTGGCACTCGAGTGGCCAGCGTTGGCCATATTTGTGTGTCGAAGTAGTCATGATCCACGTCCAGTGTATGGCATTCCGGTTCGTCTGCGTCACAGGGACTGCGCCCACATAGGAAGTTGCCGGTAAGACCATCGCGACGGAAATATGTTCCATCGGGATCAATTGTGAGAGGCGTAGCCAGGCCGGGACAATTCTGTCCTTGAGTGCTGAATACGTAGACGTAACGCTTCCTAGGCTCCACTGGAAGGGGAGTACGAAGGACCTCGACGTTGGCGCTTGGATCGCCTATCCCTGCCAGACTCGCCACTTTTCCCGAATGAGCTCCAGCAGCAAGTACACACTTATCAAAAAGTACCTTCCGTAACGGCTGCTGTGGGTCGCACGCAGAGATCACGGCTGCGGATAGACCACCTTGGGTATTCCATTCGAATCCCGTCACTTCGCCATTGACAAACTGAGCGCCGTAGGCACGAGCCTGCTGCTTAAAACCCATTAACAGGGCCCACGGATCGAACCAACCCTCCTTGTTCACCCCATAGCAGCCTAGAGCAATATTTTCGGTACAGAGCCACGGGAAACGTTGGGCCAAGCCACTTGGTTCCATCAGCTCATTACGGGCACCCAGTTCATTTTGAAACTTGGAGTTCCTGGCCAGCATGTCGGCTCCCTTCGAAGAGGCCAAGATGAGATAGCCATTTGGCTGAAAATTCAAGTCCACATCTCCCAAATGGGTTTTGGCATTCATGATGAACTCGTAGCCATAGAGCGACATGCGAATATTCTCAGCCAAAGAGAACTGTTGTCGCAATCCACCCACTGAGAGTACAGTCGATGCAGTTGTGTACTGCAAAATGGAAAAGATAAAACTCAACTTGGACTTCCTCCCTTTACCTAAGCTTTCACTTACCCCTGCATCCCTTTCCACCACGAGCACGTTGAGCTTCTTTTGCTGCATTTTGGCCTTGAGGCGAAGCCAATAGGCTGAAGAGGCACCCATGCCTCCACCGCCAATGATCAAGACATCGCAATGCTCGGGCAATGGATCGCAATCCGTGGAGGCAGCCACTGGAGGACTACTGCAAAGGGATCGCCAGTGCTGCCATGCAGCCGTTCGCACAACTCGTCCAAGGCTCAGCATTTTCCACACTACACAAATTTTTCGTCTCTGGCCTTTTTGATAAAAACCAATAAAAATCAAATAAAGCGCCCTGCCTCAGATTAGATTTGTGCACTGTGTGAGCAAATAGAATAGAGAGCTCGCTTCCCCCCCACTCGCTCCCCGACACTCCAGGCCCGCACAAATATTTTGCCATCTAAGTAAATACTATTATCTGCGACTAGCTTATAAGCATTCGTTATGAAATCGTGTTGGCAAACTCTGGTTCTGGAGGGAACTAATGTGGGGGTCACAGCTTCCATAGATTCTCAAAACATTTTGCATAGCTGCACTCTCCACTCTCTCTCACACACTTTACTCTATATGTACCATGTACTATACAGTATATTCTGCTCTCTTATCTATCATATAAGGCATGGAAATCTAAGTAAGTGAGACAGAGCATCTTGGGAGCGCGACCGCTGATGCTGATCGAGATTATATGTAGATTTCGCGCAAAAAAGGATAATGTGTCAAATGAATTCATTGAGAATAAAAGACGAGATTGCGATCGTCTCACATCGCCCGTGATTTTTAACAACTTGCAAAGTGCTGCAAGAATCAATAAATGCAGTTTAGGTCCCAACCAATAAAGTCAACTCTCTTTAGCCAAGTTAACCCTATAGTTCGCTAAACAATTTCGAATAAAAGTGCAATTTTTATCTGTGAATAAAGTTACGATGATATAGCCTCAGTGT
Organism: Drosophila tropicalis; assembly: GCF_018151085.1. Classification (NCBI taxonomy): domain Eukaryota; kingdom Metazoa; phylum Arthropoda; class Insecta; order Diptera; family Drosophilidae; genus Drosophila; species Drosophila tropicalis. The sequence goes on along the minus strand of NW_027173049.1, from coordinate 2,027,586 downwards.
GACTGTAGTAGATCAAGAAACCCAATGGGTCAAATAAGCTGTGATTTTAAAAAACCCTAAATCTTGGGTCTTTTAAGTTTTAACAGTGATTTTCAAATGGGGGTGTGCTAATCGGTTGTCCCGCATTGTACCCTAAAAGTGATCTTCGTTGACACTCGATGACTTTTGGAGTAAGTCTTAAGTTTGAGTTGATGTATTAAAACTTTTGTTGTAGTTTTTGACAAAAGTTTTTGGTGAATTTGTTTTTAACCTTTGTTTTATAACGATCTTTTTCAGGGTAATCGAGGCAAGGCACTGGAAAACTAAACACTCAAATCCGTTCCTAGTTTTTGGAATAAGAACTTTTGAGTTTGATTATATGTTATTCATGTTAATCATCTGGTCTCTATAGTCTTTTCATGAATATCTTAAAAACTAGAAGCAATTAATAACACTCACTTCGTATTTGGAATAGGCGTCCTAAAGTTAATCCTTGTACTATTCAAGTAAATTTCCCCTTTTTAAATCTTTCTTCTTATCAAATTGCAGACTGCCTTGTCTGTTAACAGGGGTTTTTTTTAAATCTAAGTAGAGTTTTCGTGTTTTTTCTGGGGTATTAATTTTGCATTTATTTTAAGTTATTTTCATACACATTTAGCAAATTTTATATCAAAGGCGGCTGCAACAAATCATCATTTGAGAGTGTGTGTGTGTGTTGAAATTTTTACATTTGGATGGTGCTTTTCACTTAAAATTAACAATTTTAGCTTGCAAAGCTCTGATCAATTTAAATAATTTGGAATTTATATTCGGTTTCATTGTCCTTATCAGTTACGCCATCTAATCACGCGACTCAAAGCCTAGAGAAGAAAATGAAGAGAAACGTTTGTAAAAATAAACAAATTGTAAACATTTTATACACGATTACACAATGATCTTCATTTCAAGTTATAAAAGAGCTAGGAATGAATATGATTAACATTAATTGTGATTATACTTAGAATTCTATCAATAGTAACAGAATGCAGTAAGTAAGTTCTCTTTCCAAAAACAAAAAAAAAAAACACGCGTTAATTCATAATTATTACATATATAATAACACACACATATATCTTTATGTATAAATAAATTCTGATCCTGGTGTTAGTTAAATAATTTATTAGTGTGTCTCCGTGTGTCTCAGAGTGTGTGGGTTTGTGTTCGTGTATATGTGTATGTGTAATTGATTGATTATTAGACGCGTATTTATATTCCATGTTGAAAATAGTTTTATGTTGTGGCTTTGTTTTTATTTTGTCAGAGAGTCTGTGGGTGAATTTAGTCCCGACGATGATTGGTTCTCATCTAGAGCGTCTGGGAAACTGGAAACCGAACCCGACCGTGATGTCACCTTGGTCTACAATTATATAGAATAGAAGAGGTGTTAGCCAAAATGCAAAGTGAATTTTCAAACCAAAAGCAACAAGATTGCAATAATATTGGGCATGCAAATTAAACCAGTTTCGTATTGTGTATCTGTTTATATTTTCGTACTGTGTGCCTAAAGTTGCAGTTAGTTGGTGTGACTTTATGAAATATGTTTTAAAAGTGAATATATGTATTTATATATATATATAGAAATAAAATAGTAGTTACCGCATGAGATTGGCACATAAAATTGTTGTGTTCATAGCTTACTTTAACGTTCTCATAGGCAGAGCCAACAGAAGCTTCAATAGAACGCATCGAATCAGAGTTTTTCATTTGTGAAAATTTCGAGGTAATGCCGGTGGTAATGCTCCCAAAGACTGAAGCGGTTTTCTCTCCCGTTGACTTGAGCATCGATTCAGTGCGTTGGAATCTGAATTATGAAAAGAGGAAACAAAATAAAAAATTAGTCAACTGAAATGTTTACAAATAGTTTTTGACAACATGTAATGAATGAGACGATTTTCTTCTTTTTTTTTTTTTTTTTTTGTTTTAGTTACAAATAGGTGAGAGAAGTTCTCATGTGTTAAAGCTGAGTTAAAAGCAAGTTAGTTGGGTTAGTTTCAACACTTTAACACATTTTCACAACTTACAAGGGTGCTTCGTGTACAGCTTTCGAAAAAGTGCCCATACTCTGCTCCACCGATTGGTAACTAAATTAGTTCAATTAGCATCGACAATAATCAAAAAACAAAAGCCAAGTTAAAAATTAAAAGTGTTTCTTACAAAACAAAGCCAAATCTAATGATTTAGGATCACTAATTCAGTAGTTAGTGGTATTTCTTACACAGTGCTCTCTTTAATGTTCTTTACGCCCTGATTAACGTCGTCGGTTAGCTCCTTCCAAACAGTGATGCCCAGTTTGCGCTTGAGATCAGAGGCATGACGCGTCTTGGAGGCCAAGACAGTGCGCAGTGTATTGATTTCCTCCTCCACACGTGCCAGTTCCTAAAGAAAATATACATATATGTACATGTAAATGGCATCGAAATGTTCCATTAGTAATGGGTGTCTGGGCCACTCACCTGACTCCATTCGGCCCTTCTCTGTTCCTTTTCCTCGACGGTTAAGGCCGCAAACTCGGCAGCAATTTCTGCAGAAGCCACAGAAGCAGCTGGAGATGAGGGCTCCGTCAGATTTGCAGTATTATCTATTAAGAAGTTATGGATTATTATTAGATTTATATTGCTATTAGAAGTCAGCGCAATTTCTTTTTTCTTGTATGTAGTTTTTTGGATTTTCGAGCTATGTATGTACCTCCTTTGAAAGCAATGTCCTCAAAGGCTTTTTAAACGAATTTTTGGTATTTGGTATATATATTGGTTTTCAATAGAATGTAGTCAAATGATTAGTATTTTGGTTTATATGTTATTTTTCGATTCATTTATACTCACAAACTGTTCAAAAAGCCAAAGAATGCATAATGGAAATAAGTTAATTGAGAATTAGACACCGATTTAATCAGAGCAAATAATTATTTAAATAAAATTAGTTTAAATTATTACTAAATAAGATTTGTGTTTAAGCTACCTTTGCCCAGGTCACCGATATGTAGAAATTTTCTATAGTTATCTTTGTTTGATATTTTCGCCAGATATGGCTTCGAGAAATCTATAAACGTGACCTTAACATCGCGCATCGAACGTTTGGCAAAGAATTTTAGGCGGAAACGTTTCGCCAGTGATGTGGACGGTGTGGTCTGTGGATTTAGTTTGAGGGCCAAAAACTCTGTTTCCACTGCCTGCAGTTCTAATGTGTTGGTGTAATCCGAGTCCACATCGTAAAAGATGTCATCGAGTGTCAAGTGCCGTAGATACAATTCGGTTTCATTTAAATCATAATTGGATTGATCATCCAGGAGCGAATCGCTGGTTTCTTCCTGATCTAGTGATGGGGTGAAGGTGATATCATCGATGCGCGGCAAATAGGAGTCTTCAATGAACTCCAAGCTAACTGGCTCCGATTCCGTCATAATGATGATAATAATTTGCCAAGCTTTGTGGTCTTTTTCATGTTGGCCGACAACAACAAAAGAAAAATACTTTCTATTTTCAACGTGGCATTCATGGGACCAGGAGGCAAAGGAGAAGAAGGAGGAGGAGCAGCAGCTGTAGCATGTGGTTTGATCGTGCTTCGTTTTCTGTGAATATCACATTTCCAACAATAATTTTCTTTCCTTTTGTTTCTTTATAATTGCTTCTCTTTCTCTTTCTTTTCTTTTTTGCTTGCAATACAGTTTTTTATTCCATATCTCCGCTTGTTTCTTTCTTTCGTATCTTTAAGTTCTTTGGCTTGGAGCAGCTCCACTCTCTTCTGCTGCAGAGCTCTAACTAAACTCGATTTGAGTCTTTACTTTGGTCAAAAGCAACAGCAGCAAGCAAAGGTAGACGAAGAGCCAGGTAGAAAACAAATCTGGTTTGCTCATTTTGTGGCTGCAACAATAGAGCAAGCGATAGAAAGAGCAAAACGATCAACAAGTGGGACCCAAATTGAGATGCCCATGCCTGGAAATGTCATCGCAGTCCAATAAAAATGTATCCATCATCAATTTGAGGCAGAATCAAGTCAATTAAATCAAATTCTATTCTAGGGCGGAATACATCTGCCGCCTCTTTGCATCATTCAAACAATTCGCCACGTACATATGTATATGTATGTACATACATATTGACAATTGAAATGTTTACAAAATGTTTAATAAAATTTGTACACATTGGCCATTTCCTTGACCAGACTCGGTAGTATTTTCTAGCTCCTCCCACGGATTTTTGAATTTTCTTTTCGCCAACGTTGCATGGTCGCCCATTCTTCGCTCGAATTCGGGAAATGGAAAATACAATGACTCATCTAATAATTTCATTCTTTAAAGTTAACTACATTACCCAGGATTGAATGACAAATAATATGTAAATTAATTTTTAACTGGCGTCTACCAAATAAACCAACTTGCCGACTAAATAGTACCCGCTACGCTGCCCTCTGCCAATCAAGCGAATGTCTTAAACAAAAGACATGTTTCCCAATAAGAAAACCAAAGACCTGGCCAAAAGGCAACACCTGCACTCAGCTAATTGGACTGTTGTAGGAGCTCACACAATTTGCTTACTTTAATGCACAATACGTTAAACACTTACGATCCTCCATTATTGCTTCTTTTTGTGTTGTTTTTTTGCTTTTGTCTTAAACCGCACAAGCCTTTTTTATTAATTTTTCTATTTTCGTTTGGTTAATGTAAATATCGAATAGTCGATTGCTAGAGTCGGCTTAGAAAGATTGTCAGTCCCTCGATATCGATAGACGATTGTAGAAAGAACCATCTCTAGAGAATTATCGATTTCAAAATAAAAAAACACAATTGAAAGTTACAAAAAAAACTTAATTTTCAACTTGAAAAAATGTAATGGTATATGTATATATGAGTTTTTTAATTTTAAATAAAGGACTTTTGAAATTCCTTCTCAAATCAAGTTAATTTTTTTTTTGTATTCTCACTGTGGGAAGTATTAATTTGAATTGTTTTCATTTTGAAAACACTTCCATGTGGTGCAGGATATGCACAAGTCGGCTTTGTCTCTTAATTATCTTTTATATTTATAGACTTTGTGATTAGCCGTCAGACAACGTTTTAAGCTTCCTTTGTTCTTCAACACATTTGTAAGCATCTTTATAGTCCTGTGGATAAACACATACATATGTACGTGATAGTATAAAAGCGAAGCAAGTTTTAAGTTCTTTTTGTAGTCAACGATCAACAAGCAACATGAAACTCGTAGTAAGTGATTTAAAAATTCAGCAAACTTAATATTCAAAATGATTTGTCGGCTTAGATCCTCCTAATTGCAGTCTTTGTCCTAGTCGTGGTGGCTGCCCCGCCGCCTTTAACGGAAAATGCTTCCAGCATCGGTGTGAAGGTCAACTTAGGAAGTACAGAATCTGGAGAGCTTGACCATTATCAATGCGGTTATGATAATGAAGAAGTGAAGAGCGGTGACAACGGTGACTTACCAATTGTTAACATTTTCTAAAATTATTTTACTTTGATTTTAAAACAATTGAAATACTTTAGAACCAGAAAGAAATAAATGTGTCATATTAAAAATGCATTTACGCTTCAAATTTAAAATTGTCTTTTTTTTTTTTTTTTTGTATTTCAAAAGAAAATATCCATATTTGTTAATAGATTGTTTTGAATAATTAAAAAACAGTACATCGTGAGTGAAAATATTTCGTTTTCGTCTTTTTCTCGTACATTTGATTTTGTTTCTTTTTTTTTTTTTTTTTGGTTGGTTTCTTCATTTGCTTCATTAATATAGGAAAATATATACATTTTTATATTATATTTTTCTTGTTGTTGTCATATTTTCTACACTCTTAAGTTAGTTACTAATGCAGTGGCTGTTGTTGTTACTGTACTTGCTCTTGTTGTAAATATGCATGTATATTTTGAAAAATTTACAATATCAGGTCTGTTTTACTTGGTGTTAAATGTTGTCGATCTTCATCTGCTTTCTAATCTTCAATGCCGCCAAATAAAAATATAAGAAAAGAAAAAACTAAAAAGAAAGCAAGCTCAAAAATAAAATATTTAAAACAAAATTAAATATATTTATGATTTGTTTACGTTTTTTATTGGCTTTTTATGTTGTTTTTGATGTTGTATGTGGTTTTTTATAATTTTTTTATATTTTTTTTTTTATTTTTGAATAGTAATAATAAAAAATTGAAATTGTTATTTTACATTGTTTTAGTGTTTCAACTTTTAAAAAAATGCGGAGTATATTATAATAAAAGAGGGGGAAATAAAAAGACATGGATAAAAAAATTAATTTCCTCCCCATTTTTCGCTACATACCCCCGCGAGTATAATAAAATTTTAAGTTTGGAAAAAAATAAGTGTATAAGTCGAAAACAATTTAATATAAATCAAGAAAAATTGCACAAAATGTAAAAATGTTTTTCTATTCATTTTGAAATATGTGTGTGTGTGTGTGTGTGTGTGTGTGTGTGTGTATATGGGGGTATGTGTATGGGTGTGTAGGGGGAATAAAGCTGGTCATTCATTACTCGATGATTTGATGATGGGCAGGAGCAGGCGTGCGGAAAAGAAAATCCTTTCACGAATAATGAATAAATTTCCACAAATAATTAATTAGCATACAAACAATTCAATTCATTTTGTTTCTCTATGCAAAAGCACAAAAGAATCAATATTAATGCACTTTTGTCTCCAATAAGGATAATTAACTAATATTGGGTTAAGAAGACGATAGATTTCTTATTTCGGTTTATAATCATAATCATAATCATAAAAAAAAGAAAGCAGCGAGAGTAAATAATTAACATTGTATGCTTATAATAAATATTTCTTGTGTTTGCTTTTTTCTTTCCTTCTTTTTTTCGTTCGTTTTCTTCATAATTTCCTTCTCTGATTTCTTTAAATATCATTCATCTATCCGTATTTCAATATTCATTTAACAAAATATTTCTTGAACTTTCTGCTTAACTAATTAGAATATTATTTCATGTTTTGTTGTTGCATATGCAGTGTGTGTGTATGTGTCTTGAAATGAAACAAACAAATTGGCATTGAAGAGAACAGATAACAAAAGAAAGGGAGTTGGAAAAGAGGCGATTGCGGGTTTTGATGTAGAGACGATAGGACCAGGAACCAGAAACCGGAACCGAAAGTGTTCGTATAAATGCAATTTCATGTCGTGTGTGTCTGCATGTTGTGTGTGTGTGTATCAAATTATACAAAAATAGTTTATCGTTAGTTTTTTGTCATTATTTTTCCTGTTGTGTTACTTGGTTTTTTTTTTTTTTTTGCTCAATTAACCTGCACAAATTGCGTTGTAGAAAAGCTCCTAGGAGAGAGGACAACCTATACCATATATAGATATATATATATAGATAGATATAATTGTATATATCATTTGACACTAGAGACGTCCGCACGCCTGCCACCACCCCCTTCCCACATCTTTTCCCCATTGGCTTAGTTCTTAGGACCCCATACAGAGGTAATGGGCGTAGCAGCCACTGAAGCACCTCCGGCAGCAAAATGAGGAAAATCCTCCTGCGATTGAGTGTTTGGAGCAGTTAGATTCTTAGCTTGCTGCTTCTGCTTCTCCCATGGGGCGTCCTTAATGACGAAACCGTTCTCAGTGGCCCCACCAGCACCACCACTACCAGCACTGTTGCTGCTAACGCCACCGCTGGCGGAAAGGAAGGCGCCAACAGTCTGCGGCTGGGGCGATGGTGGCAAGTTCTCAAGGTAGTCCCGCTCATAGTCTTCGGCCATGCTGAGCAGGACTTCCTTGGCATTCTCTACATCCTCCTCTTTGCCAATTATGGTGACGGCATTCGGATTGTTTTGAGCTTCATCGGAGGACGGGAACTTAATGTCCACCTGAAAAATCGAGAACTCATTAATGGCATTGATTAATTTGGTCACTTCTTTTGGCTACCAACCTTGTAATCTTCAATGATCTTGCGAATGGTGCGTCCGCGTTGACCAATGATATGCGAATGAATGCGCGTATCAATTTCAATAACCTCACGGTGCAGGGTCTGCAAGTCGCCAACGATCTCCAAGATGGCGTCACGGGCTTTTTCCGCGTTGGCTTGATAGCCGGTAATGGAAATAATCCGCTGATTAGGATCATCGCGTTTGGGTAGAGAAATATTGACATCGTGGTCGGCACGCAGCTTATTAATGACGGCTCCATGGCGTCCAATGAGCTTCGAATGATACTCCGTATCGACATCGATTTGCAAGACAAATGAGCGCAACTCCCGATCAGCCCTATCGGCCTCATAGTCCTCGATCATCTTCTCCAAGGCTTCCTTTGCCTCGGCCACATGGGCGGGGGTGCCCGATACCTTGATAATATCGGACTTGAGTTCGCTGGGTGGTAGCTCAACATGAACATCGTACTTGGACATAAATTGACGCACGTTGGCTCCACGGGGCCCAATTATGGTACGATGCAGATCGAAGGGTACCGACAACTCTTCCTCGATAGGTATCAGGTCGAGCAGGGCTTGCTTGGCGGCTAGACACTTCTCAATGCGTCCCGTAATGCGAATGACATCGCATTGACGCACTGGCTCCACTGTCTGATCAGAGCCATCTTCCTGTCCTTGGCTAATGCCATCGCCCTCGCCATTCACTCCTGTTGTGCCATTAGTCAGGCCCTCTACAGGATCGGTAGCATCACGATCGGGGAACTTGATTTGCACATCAAATTCAGACGTGACCTGTTGCACCTTGAATCCGCGGGCTCCCATAATGGTTCGATGTTGACGCTGGGGTATGATCACCTCAATGGTGGTCTGTGCCTCCAGATCTGCCACAGTCTCCTCAATACGCTGTTTGGCCGCTTCAATGCAATCCTTGGCCCCCTTAATGGTTACCTTGTCGGAGTTGCTGCCAGGTCGTGGGAAGGAAATCATCACACCACCACACTCTTCCGAAATGCGATGCAAGATTTGACCGCGCTTGGCCACAAAGTGCTTGTGATGCCTTGGGTCAACGGAAACTTCACCTTCGGTGACTTCGTCGCACTCCTTGATAATGGCCTCCAGCTGCTCCTTGGCCTTCTTGACACTCTCCTCCTTGCCAATGATTGTAATTACCTCTTTGTCAGTGTCCTCGTTCGAGGGGAAAATGATGCGTGCCCCAGTGGCATCGCGTATTTTCCGGATTGAGGCACCGTTCTTGCCAATAAGGAATTTATGATGCTGTTGCTTGGCTCTTACCTCAGTGGTGAAAGAGGCCAACTGTCTCTCATTAGCTAGCTCCAGCAACTGAGCCTTGGCCTTCTCCACATCATCTTTTGGACCGCGAATTGTGACCTGAAATGCAAATACTATTAATAGAACAAAACAAGAAAAGCTATCAATATGCATGATGCATACCTTATCGCTCTTGGAATCGCTATTGGGGAACTTAATGGAGACGCCTCCGCACTCTTCCATAATGGCCGAAATGAGTTTGCCTCCAGTGCCAATAATGGAATTGTAGTACTTGGGCGAAATCTGCACCTCCTCGTTGACAATATCGGAGAGTTCGTTTTGAATCTTTTGAATGCGATCCTTGGCCTCGAGGACATTCTCCTTTTTACCAGTGATGACAATAACCTCGTTGGTGTCACCCTCGGCGGGAAGATCTATTTTCGTTTGGGTCTCATCGCGAATCTTCTTAATGTTCGCTCCACCCTTGCCAATCACGAATTTATGGAATTGCTTGAAAATTGGCACTTCGATGATATGAGATGACTCCTGGATCTCCTTGACCAGCTTGAGCAAATCCTTGTGACACTTGTCCACATCTTCTTTTGGACCGCGCAGCTTCACAATATCAGTGTTCTCCTGGGGCGTGGGTATGGTGATGGTCACCTGTCTATACCGCTCCTTGACTTCACGAATCTTCTCGCCCTTGGCACCAATAATGGAGCGATGCAGGCGACGATCGATGATCACGTCCTTTGATTTTTCATTTTCCAGTTTGTCTATTTTTTTCTTGTAACTCAAGTTGAGCCTGACGCACTCCCTCCTTGGGTCCCTCGATGCGAATGTTGTTCTGGCCCTCGCGCTCCTCAATATTGATATTGACCTTCAACTCGTCCTTGAGTCGATTGACATTGGCACCAGCCTTACCAATAATGTGCTTGTAGTAGGAGGGATTCACCGTCATTACTTCAAAGGTGAAATTTTCTTCGTAGTTGCGAATGATCTCGGTCAGATAGGAGACGGCCTTGTCGACATTCTCTGGATCACCCTCCAACTTGATCAAATCCTCCAAGCAATTCACATTCACATTGGGGCAATTCTCCTCCAGTTGCTTCATATTGGCACCCTTGCGACCAATAACATACTTGTGGATCCAATGCGGAGCATCGATTTCCACGGACTTGACCGAGTTCGCCTTTTGGTAGACAACGGTGAGAGCATTGCCCAGGGCCACCTGTGGGCCGCGCAGTGTAATTGTCTCAGAGGTGGAATCATTAGGTGGCATCTCAACACTCACGCCCGTAAGCAGAAGAATCTCGGCAATCGTCGAACCCTTGGGACCAATTACATAGCGATGTTGTGGCTTGGCCACTTCTACGCTAACGGTTGCGCACTTTTTCTCCATTTCCTTATAGATGGCTTCCACCTTGGCCTTGGCGGCCGCGACAGCATCTTTCTCGCCGGAAATTATGATTTCATCCTTCTGCACCTGTTGAGGTGGGACATTAATCTTAGCCCCAGTTTCCTCCTGCAGCTTATTCAGATTTTCATTGTAGGGGCCCACAATAAAGGGATGATAGATTTTCGGCACTGAAAAGCGATCCGATGATTTCTTGTATTGCTCCGCGGATAGTTGACGGATCTCCTGTTCCGCTTTCTCGATGCCCTCCTTGGTGCCGGCGATCGTGATAAATTCACTCTCGTCGTTTTGGCTGGGGATGTTGATGCGGGTCGAAGTTGAACGTTCCAATTCCCGCAATCGCTGACCACCCTTGCCGAGAATGACGCGATAATGCTCGCGCGGTATGGTCAATTGGCGGCTAGCCTGAGTCGAGAAGCTCATCAGAATCTTACGACGTGCATCCAACAGTTCGCTATGTTTGCCCTTAATGAGGAAAGTCAACGATTGATTCTTATTGCTGACAATCTCAATCTGAGCGCCCGTCTCCTTGGTGATTTGTTGACAAATCCGCTTTGATTCGCCTTCCCCAAATTTGTCCGATTCCGTGGACTTGCGTTCCTCGCCGGACAGAGTCAGAATCTATAGGCATAGAATTAACAGTCATTAGGTAATGGTGTCAATAATTTAAAGAGTGGGGAGGGGTTTAAGATATGCCTTCGTACTCACCTGGGAATTCTGAGAGCTCTGTACGCGAGCTATGCTGGGACCAGACGAGCTTGATAGCGTCGCTGCCGATGATGTATTCGTCGGCAAGGCCGGGAACAGATCATCGTAGCTAAAAGCGGGAGTTGCATTGCCTCCGCTTGTGCTAGTGGGAGTTGCCACCAAAGTGGGCGATGATGGTTGTTGCTGCTGTTGCTGCTCGTTGTTATTAGACACCTGCTCTTGGCCATTGTTAAGGGCGCTTTGCTGTTGCTCAATGTTGATTGCTAAAAGAAATTTCACATTAGTTAAATATTAAATAAAGTTGTTTTTATTGTTACCGTTAGATTCCTCCATCACTGCTGCTTGCATTACTCAAAAAAAAAGAGAAGAGTCCTTTTTCGTTCCAAGTCGTTACAGTACCACTGAAAGAAGGTAAATATTTATACTTTTCGGTTAAAAAATTATCATTAAAAACCTGTCCAAAATGTAGATGAATATCGATGAGTTTCTATAGACTTATAGATCTTTTTATCTGCCTAAGCTTGTTAAACTTCATAAATTTTTCAACAAAATTATTTAATTAAGATCTTTGGGAAAAGTGCAATAAGAGTAGCATGTTAGCTTTGTTTACTTGGCTAAGAAGGCAAATTTTTAAGAGAAACTTGATTCCATGTGGCTTCTCTAATATACAAATATGTTTAAAAAGAAAATTTAGGGCAAGACCTTCTTTGGTTTTTCGTAAGCTCAAATGAAAATGCACTCTAAAAAAGAATTTAATTTCGCTGTTCAAAAACTAGTTTTCTCCTATTCCATATCTCTGTTTGTGTTCCCCTTTGTACTCTATCTCTCTTTCTCTCTCCCCTTCTCACCGTTTCTTTATCTCCTACTTGTTTTTACTTCACATAAATTTCTTCTATATACATTTTTTGGTGTTGATAAGCTTTCGACCCGCATGTCGTCGGCTAGCAGTCCTCCATTGATAAGGCTAAAAACATTGAGTGCCTGCCCGCTAAAAAAGAGAGAGGAGAGGGTCGCGACGACAAGTCTTGATAAACCAAATCTATTTTAGCATTCGCTTTAGTTCTTAACTTCTCTATGCGAAATGGCCACGTAATAGCAAAGAAGGCAACTGATAAGTGGGAATAGTGTGTGGTCAGTTGGTGTAGAAGAGAAGAGAAGAGAAGGGACCGGGATGTGCCACGCAAGCAAATACTCCCTGATGATCGTTCAGATATCTAACAGAGATCGAGATCATCATTATCATCATCTTTGGCTGTATGCATACTTGTTGAAAAAGCTGTTTTCTAAATCAGTTCCTCGAACAAGTTTTTTGTAGCCTACATTTTTCCCCCCTTCTTCAAAGCAACAACAACAAAGCTATGTCTCTGGCCCCCTCTATCACACCATCTATCCAACACTCTCTTACTCACACACACACACATATGTACGTTTACACATTCAATATATGAAAAATGTGTCAAATGAAGAAACCAGGCAAACTAGCAGCAGAATACCAAAGAGCGGGAGAGCAAAAGCAAAAAAGAGAGCGCACACACGCTGAAGTTGTGGGTTGGTGGGGATATTTGGGGAGTGCGGAGAGCCATAAAAAAAACCGGATGATAGCCGGCTACTACAATAAAAACGATCGACAAGTGAATGCGTGTTTGTGTGTGTGTGTGTATCATGCTCTTTGTATTGGGCACCTTTCTGTGAGCACCAGGTAAAAATTGAAAACATGCGACGCTTGCAGCGCCGCTGACGTCGACAAATGTGAAGACAAAGCCAAAAGTTCAGCTTAAACCGAAAACTGAAGAAAACGAAGAAGCAAGAATTTGTATACATATACAATATGTACATACATACATATGTACATATATTGGAAATTTCTTGTACCTGATGTATACAGTGAAAATACGCTTAACAGACACCCATCACCGGCGTGGACGATTTTTCTGCGACCATCATTTGCGGAAGAAATTTGACCGGACAAAAAGTTGGGCGGCTATAATAAGAGAGTTTTGACTGTATATCTAAAGAGCTAAATGTAGAGAAGAGGACAGCAGAAAGAGTTGCAAAAACTCTTGACGTATTCACTTTTAGGCATTAAACCGTTAACTTCTTGGGTCCCATACACACCCACTCACACACAACATACATAGTTTTGCATACATACAAGCACACATATGTACATATGTATGTATGAAGATATGGAAATAGGTAAACTAGAAAAAAAGAAGAAAAATTCCACTTACTGTACTGTAAAATCCAAAAAATCCGGCCTATTTAAGTCCTTTGACAAAATCCAGTTTGACCAACTTGGCGTGTCTTCTGCGAAAGAAATAATTTAATTAATATTTTGATATTGCCTTTGTCCGCTGCTGCATCCCGTCTCAACAGTCTGTTGAATATATGTAATTGGGGGCGTGGTGGGTGTGATTAGAATTATGCGGGCCACTTAGTGGACAATTGTTGTTGGATATGCACAAACACCACACACAGAAAAACTGGAGCAACACAATGCGGCACGGCGTGGGCGTGCGTATTTGCATCTGTGTTGGTGTTTGTCTCAATGTGTGCTTCTGTGTGCGGAAACGAGCCGCCGTTTGCCGTATGGTTTTGCAAAAAAAAAAAAAAAAACAGGTGAAAGGTTGCTACTACTTTAGTGCTTCCATCCAAAAGCAACAATGACTAAGCGTGGACTTCCAAAAGAATTAAAGTTAAAATTCGTACGCAAGAATTTACATACATATGTATGTATGTATATTCATTTATAAAATATTTTTTTATTAGATAGGCAAGTTCTTTCGACTCTGCGTTAATTTGAAAAACATATTTCATTCGGAAAAATGCAGCTCCCACTTTAAAAAAGGCACAGCTGCGGGCCACAGACCTCCACGTTGCCATGTCACTTATCATATGAGGGGAGAAAGACAAGGAAAAAAGGTGCTGTAAAGCGGCCTAAATTTGGATTCTTTCACCGCCTGCATTTAGTAACTGTGATTATATGCACTTTTCTGTGTTAACTTATGCAATTATCTGTAGCACTTATAAAAGAGGACACCTTGGTTGGGAATTTGACGATTAATTTATGCCTAAGACTTTCTATTGAGAGAATGCAGCAAGCAAACACACACACACACACGTACGTACGAATCCAAGTGAACGTGGCAAAAGAAGAAGAAGAAAATTAGGGCTGCAAAACCATCGATGGCACTATCGATGAACTTTGACTCTCGCGATAAGCCGATGGTATTCATCGATAGAAACATCCGCGACTTTAAAACAAACCATCGAATGCGTATCACGAGACCCTTTTGGAGTGGAATGCATCTGCTGATATATAGTATGGAGAGAGATAACTGTATATACAAAAAACTATTATCACAACACTTGAATTATACAAATATAGAGATTTGTTTTATTAAATTGTTTATTTTTTGACCTTACGCACTATAATTACTGTATGTGATAGAAACATGTACTGAAATTGGTAGTTAATTTGGAATAGCCTTTGTTATTCCTACTATCACTTTATTTGCATCGTTTTCATCACAAGAATTTTATTTGAATTTCATGGGCGGAAAGGGCTTCACAAAAATGGATAATAATTTAGAAAAATATAAAAATTCAACAAATAAATTGGTAGCTTGAGCACTTTTAATCTCTAAGATGTAGCTGTGCACCAAAAATATATTTACAAAATTATTGTATTTTGCCCATGGTGCGAGCCGTTGCGATATGTTGCCACATCGATTAGACATGGTATATCGATGATATCGATAGTGACATCGATAGGTGTGCAGTTCTAAAGGCCACCCCTACACAAAGAGAGAATTTTGGAATCGCACAATAAAATTCCCCAAGAGCTGGTTTTTAATCAACCTGTGGCATTTCCGGATTTTAAAGATTCAGAGAAAGCTGTGAAACATACCATCCCATCATGCCAAAGCTCAAGAACCTGCTGCCCGGAGTCTTTGGCAATGGCAATGAGGTTCCTACTACAAAGTCAGTTGTCCCAAATCGGACAGCGGAAACAGACGGGCACCTGGAAACTGACGCCTTACCTGTGTTGGATGAAGAACAGGACAATTATAGTAGTGGAGCACTTTCACTACCCTTGCAGACGCCTACAGCGTCAGCAGATCTAACGGAATCTGTTTTACGGGAACTATCCGATCCCAATTACAATTCCATGGATGTGGTGCAATCAACCAACATTCCTGGTAGCGCCCTGGTAAATGGCAATGTCAATGCCGACATCAACACCAACAACACAATGAATGTGCACAACGCCCAGCAACAGGTGGTCATGAACTTCTCGAATGCCAGCAATTTGCATTTTGGCTCCGTTTACAATGTCAATCAAAATTTAAGTGCGTGCAGTTCACGAAAGAGCAGCGTTAGTACTACAGAAGAGACATGTGCAATGGATGGTAAGCGACCACAGCAGAGCACAGCCCGTAAGACGGTTAGCATTGTAACGATGATGCAATCCCAAGAGGAGGTTAATAGGCATATAATCGAAGCAGTATCTAAACACTTGGGCGAAGGCTGGAAGCAGGTCATGAGGGATCTCGGACATTCCGAGGGTCAAATAGAGCAAGCAATTATTGATCACCAAATGCATGGCAACATTAAGGAGGTAAACCATTTAGTTATTTTAATATGTTTGTCCAATTCTCAAAAGATTAATATATACGTAAACAGGTGATTTACCAGTTGCTTTTGCAATGGGTACGCAGTGCGGAAAATGGCGAGGCCACGTTGGGACGTCTAACCACATTACTGTGGGAATCACAGCATCGCGAATGCGTTCAGCGCATGAAACTTGTTTGGAAGGCATTGGAGAAACGCAAGAAAAACAGCTGAAACTTGGATGTACATCTTTACACTCCTTGCCACACTGTGCACCCACTTTTTAAAGTGAAAACCGAAAAGTAGGCACCCAAAGAATTTAACAAAGCTTGCTCCAGTTCGTTATTTCTCTATCTGCCCAAAAATAAAAATCTTGTTAATTTACTTTTAATAAATGTTAAGAATGTAATTTGCTGGACTATGCTCTATACATATATAGATTTAGCAAATTCTTTAGTTTATGTGTGCAGCAAAAATAGGAGAAAAATTGTGGTGTACAGTGTTAGGACCAACATTTTTGTGCAATAATCATGTGACAAACTTTCGAATAACTTGATCTAAAAGTTTGTCGTCAGTATAAATAAGAATACAGTTAATGTGATATTTAAGTCAAAAATAAATGTTTGTATTTTTAAATATATTTTTCAAATAACCTTTATTAAGTCACACAATCTTTGTAATCTTGTCAGTAAACATGTCAATCAACATTTGTGCCCCATTGCCATTAAGTGATTGATAATCGGGAATCTCGGACATACGCTTCAGCCAGCTGCTAAGTTTGGGATAGCGTTGCTCCTCAATTGCAGCCAATCCCACGAGACTGGACACTGATGAGACTAGACTGTAGTCAGCTAGAGTCAAAGTCGGGCCACACATGTACGTTTGTGTACCCAAAAAATTTTCCAGAAAGTCATAGGCCTCAAATATGGCATCTATTTTCGAGCGCGAAACTTCCGTCACATTTTGATAAAACAAAGGCAGAGCAATGTTTCTAATACAGCCCTGGAATACCACACCGGACTCAAAGTGCAAGCGTTGATCAACCACAGCTCGTTTAAAGTAATCCTTGGGATAAAGCGTGTCATCTTTTGCATATTTGCGAACCAGATAGGCACAAATAGCATGCGACTCCCAAATAAATTTGCCATCATCCTCCAGCATGGGCACCGTGTGCTGAGGATTCTTTAGCATATATTCCTTTGTTCTGTTCTCTCCGGCCAGGAGATTAACCAGTTTGTACTCGTACTGAAGTCCCAGGGCATTGAGAGTCAGCTTACAAAATCGGACTGGTGGACTTGGCTCCACTCCGTACAGAACTAGTTTTCCCATATTCCGATCGTGTGTTTCCACTTGAACTGTTGCCTTACAACTAAACTAGAGAATCCAGTCAGTTTGATTGCGCATAAAAGCTTTGCAAATCATTCTATATGATTATAAACATTTGCATACCCTGCAAACGTTTGTATTCAAGCTAATTAGATGTTTCAATTTTACACAAGTTTATTTTAACAGGAACTCGCTAAGTAAGAATGTACACCATTCGGTGACGGATAGCTCCTATTATTATTTTTTTGTTTTATTTTAGTAAATTGAAAGCTCTTGACCAGAATTTGTTTTGCTTACATAATCCCTCCTAGCTCTAGCTGAGTAGTTATCTGATCAATGTTATTTGCACTTACCTATCTACATATGTATAACAATACATACATACATATGTATACTACATACACACATTGGAAATTTTTGTTTACCTGTATGATTGCTAATCGATGAGATAGGGCTCTGATTCTGAAAACTTACACAAGGATTTTAATCATTTCGCCTAGCTAGCGAATGGAAATAGTTTATTAACAAATTGTGAAATTCAATGCGATTATTCATTTAGCAACCGTAAATGGTTTTCCTTTAATCATGGAGACAAAGAATGCGGCGCCTTTTCCATTTGCCTCCTCATAGTAAGGTAATTTTTCCAGCTTCTTGATCCAACTGGTTAGCTTTGTGTATTTGGCCTGATCGATATCTATATAGGCCACCAGCGACGTGATCGAAGAAATCAGACTAAAGTCCGCAATAGTCAGACTATTGCCGGCAATATAATCATGATTCTGAAGAAACTTTTCCACAAAGTCGTAGGCCTCCACAATGGCATCGATTTGGGTTTGAGCGACCACAGTCTGGTTTAGGAATAGAACCAACTTGGTAATACTTCTCAGCGCTGAGGCAAATACCACACCAGACTCGAAATGCAAACGCTGATCAACAACGGCACGTTGTAGCGGATCCTTGGGATACAAGTCATCGCTGGAGGCATATTTGGTGACCAAGTAGGCCATGATTGCATGTGAATCCCAGATGAAATTGCCCCCATCCTCGAGGGTGGGAACCGTATGCTGGGGATTCTTTTCCAAAAAAGCCGGAGATAACTGTTCTCGACCTAATACATTCACTTGAGTATACTTATACGGCAAATTGAGAGCCGCTAGAGTCAGTTTAACGGCACGGACAGGTGGACTACCGTCTACTCCATAAAGTGTTAGCTCGACCATTGTGAAATAAGTACTTGGCTAAAAAGAAAGCGAGACAAACTATTTATAAGCCCAAAAATATTAAGAGTACAAAAATATTTAAAACTCTTTCTGCTCCTCTCTCCAAAGTTCTATTCTCTTGTGAAAAGAGAGAGAGCTCTAACGAAAACTTTAACTGTTCATGGCAAAGTAATGAACTTGGGTTGGATTGGGTTACGATTTATAGGGGGAGGGGAAAATAGTTTGTTAGCTTTTTGTTAAACTCTAGTATAAAAATACAAATGTTTATTCATTATACCCTTGCAAAAAGGTTACATAAGTTTTGGTCAGAAGAAGTAACTTTGCTAGAAAAGTTGGTATCTCACAGTTCTGTATATAAAGATAAAGATTTGATACGGTAAAGCTGCCATAGAAACGATATTTAGAAACAGTGACTTTTATCAATCACTTGGGTACTTTTAACAAATTAATTTATAAAAATTTGTATTTTTCAGTTTAATATACAGGTGCGGTCACGAATTAAAGACGGTTTTTTTTTTTTTTTTAGTTATGAGTTTCTCGGCTCCTAAATAACTTAATAAAATAATTTTGTTTGGCAATAAAAACTATCTAATTTTTGTCCGATTTTAATAAAAAAAAGTGCCATTCGACGGGAAATTCAATTCATTAGTATGAATTAGTGCCGTAAAATGGACTCGCCCAAAGGACCCAAAAATGTCCAAACAAAATTCAGATTTTCAATTGGCTCCAAATCGAAAGTTTTGGCTAAATTCAAAAAATGTTGTATGCAGTTTATCTTAGTTTTGCTAGATCTACAACTTCTTCAAAGAGTTTAAGCCTTTATCTGTAATATATAAGATTTTGGAAAAAACGTCTTAAATACATATGTATGTATGTGCCCCCCAAAAAAACGATTTTTCTTTGTTCTTTATGAAAAAAACGGATTAAACTATGAAGACCATTTTGACGGTCCAATATCTGAATACAATAACCAACAATTTAAATAAAAAATAATAATGAAGCAAGTAAGTCGACTCGTCGACTTGGGTATACCATACACCAGGCGAAACAAATATTTCAAATTTCGAAAACCAAATGTATGTCTATTAAATTGTTTTTACATGTTTCATAGTATGTGCTATCTCGCTCACTCTACGAACATACGAGCACTCTAGCGCCGCCACTAGCCAACGGCCAATTCTGGCCTTGTGGACTGCTTTGTAAAATACGTTCATACGCATATTTTGCATGTTTCTAGTCCGATTTCAATAAAATTCGGTAGTTTTGTAGAAATAGATAAGAATAATTAGTCTGCCGAATTTGAATGCGATAGTCAAAAATCTACAGGAGAAAATCGGTTTTTTCTTAAATATTGAGGCGGAAGTGGGCGTGGCAAAATATGAAAATAGATGTACCCTGCGCGCATACTAAGCCAGTGTACATACTAAATTTGGTGACTTTAGCTTTGTTAGTTTTTGAGAAAATCAGTTTTGTTTAATTTGCGGGGGCGGAAGTGGGCGTGGCAAAATTTTTAAATAGCCAATATCTGCGCGTCTATCAAGCTAATCTGCATACCAAATTTGATGTCTCTAGCTGTTATACTTTTTAAGAAAAACAGTTTTATGTGATTCCTGGGGGCGTAAGGGGGCGTGGCAAAAAGTTTGAACAATCAGTTTTTGCGCGCTAACTAAACGGGTATACAAAATAAATTTGATGTCTCTAGCTGTAATACTTTTTAAGAAAAATAGTTTTATGTGATTCCTGGGGGCGTAAGGGGGCGTGGCCGAAATTCCAATTAACTCTGTACGCGTGCATAATACACGAGTATACATACCAAATTTGGTGGCTCTAGCTCTTATAGTCTCCGAGATCTGCGTGTTCATACGGACGGACGGACGGACGGACGGACAGACGGACATGGCTAGATCGACTCGGCTGTTCATCCTGATCAAGAATATATATACTTTATAGGGTCGGAGAAGCTTCCTTCTGCCTGTTACATACATTTTGGCGACTTTAATATACCATTTCACCCTATGGGTGTATGGTATAATTATTCTATTAAGTTATTTAGGAGCCGAGAAAATCATATCTAAAATAAAAAAAAAGTCTTAAATTCGTGTACGCCGCTTTAGCTTTAAATACTGTTCTAAATTTGATCAAGATAGGGTAACTATAGCATACATATATGTACATATAACTATGTACATATATCATATCAGCGCTTCAGAATACGATCTATCTGGTCATTGGTCTTCTTCTTTCTTCCTGTCCCAGTATTTCGCTTCAGCGTTCCGGTTTTTCAAAATTCTTTAAGAAATCCGCGACAGAAGACTTACTAAACCGAACTTTAGCGTTTATAACGCGGAGACTTAAATTTTCCGATCGTAAAGACAATATGGCGCCATTATCAGATTCAGTCATTTTTGACATTTTTTACTTCTTGTTTTTTTTTTTTCACTTCAGAAGCTTAGGTTACACCAAACTAGGCGGTGTTTTAAAACTAAATACTTAGTAGACAACGCGAAAAAATATCCAAACCGATTGAACCTTATTTACATATTTTACGCGCATTCAAATTTTGCATAAAGAGGCCATACCGAGGTGTCCAGATTTCTATGTCCGCTACTGTAGCCCCCGTAGGAACAAGCACCTATACGATCAGTAGGAACAAGAATATCTTTATCTTTGACGCGATTGTCAGTTTAATATATGTATTAATGGCTATGTCCAGCTTTAAAAAAATCAAATGACTATATTATATAGCTCTCTCACATACACACTGCTTGAGCCTAGATTGTAGGTTGTTCAATTGCGAAAATTAGACCTTTAGTTACCGAAGTTAGACTAGGCCCTCTGACTTATTTCTTATTAATAGGATCTCCGTTTATTAAACATATTTATATTGATAATTTCAGCAACTAAATTAAACTAAGCTATATATTTTAAGTAAATAATTTAATTAAAACGTTCTTTAACTGCTCAACGGGAGGAATTCGGACAGTCAAAATCAATAGCATTATGGCTTTGTGGGGACAGAATGGTATTTTAGTACTTATATTAACACCAAATTACCAATCCACAGAATGATTAACTTAACTTACCGATGATTAGTTCTAGAAACAGTTGTTGTTAAAATAAGTTCTTCATTTCAGTTAAAATACCTATTATTATTATTATTTTTATTATACCATACACCCATAGGGTGAAATGGTATATTAAAGTCGCCAAAATGTATGTAACAGGCAGAAGGAAGCTTCTCCGACCCTATAAAGTATATATATTCTTGATGAACAGTCGAGTCGATCTAGCCATGTCCGTCTGTCCGTCCGTCCGTCCGTCCGTATGAACACGCAGATCTCGGAGACTATAAGAGCTAGAGCCACCAAATTTGGTATGTATACTCGTGTATTATGTACATATATAGAGTTAATTGGAATTTCGGCCACGCCCCCTTACGCCCCCAGGAATCACATAAAACTATTTTTCTTAAATAGTGTAACAGCTAGAGACATCAAATTTAGTTTGTATACCCGTTTAGTTAGCGCGCAGAAATTACTTGTTCAAACTTTTTGCCACGCCCCCAGGAATCACATAAAACTGTTTTTCCTAAAAAGTATAATAGCTAGAGACATCAAATTTGGTATGCAGACTAGTTTAATAGACGCGCAGAAACTGGCTATTTAAAAATATTGACACGCCCACTTCCGCCCCCCGCAAATTAAACAAAACTGATTTTAAGTCTAAAGTCACCAAATTTAGTATGTATACTGGCTTAGTATGCGCGCAGAGTATATATATTGTCATATTTTGCCACGCCCACTTCCGCCTCCATAATTAAGAAAAAACCGATTTCCTCCTGTATTTTTTTGACTATCGTATTCAAATTCGGCAGACTAATTAATCTTATCTATTTCTACAAAACTATAAATTTTATTGAAATCGGACTAGAAACATGCAAAATATGCGTATGAACGTATTTTATTAAGCTAGAGTACTCGTGTGTTTGTAGAGTGAGCGAGATAGTACATAGTATGAAGCATGTAAAAACAATTAAATAGACATATGTATACATTTGGTTTTCGAAATTTGAAATATTTGTTTCACCTGGTGTATGGTATACCCAAGTCGACGAGTCGACTTACTTGCTTCATTTTTTTTACAAGCACTAGCAACTAAGGCCTTCGGCTTGGACGAAAACTACATCCTAGCCTGGGACTCGCACCCGGATCCTCGTTGTTCAATTGCCCAAAAAGTCTACCGAGGACTGTTTAAAATACTTAGTTTTAGTTAAATATTTCAGGCCAAGAAAAACCAGAGGGCTGGGGCTAACTTGGACCGCGTCAAAGTTTGTATACCCTTGCAAGTTTTTTGTTACTCTTTTCTTACCTATTAGCCATAAATGTGGAAGAACGTTTTATCTAAAAAGGCTTATGTTTGCCAAATAATGGTCTACAATCATAGGAAATAACGAAGATGTTGATCATAGTCACTGTTTTCTACCGAGCTATATGATATAGTCGCCCGATCTTGATCAAATTCGGCACAGTCATTAACAGATATATTAAACTAAAAAATGTTTAATATAAATTTCAGCTCTGTAGCTCTTACGGTCTAGGAGGAGTTTGCGTTGATCCAGACGGACGGACGACCAAAATTGACCAAAATTAATATACCCTTTTTACGAGGGTATCAAGATTTTATTGACATAATAATTTGCCCTAAGGGGTTCGAATATAACAGTGATTCCAGTAACTCCAACTCAACTCAACTTTGTAAGCATTGATGAAAGCCTCCGTCCCAACCCCTTTATAGGCAATTTCGTAAGGTTGTAACAAGTACTACCGAAAATGTCCCTGTGCCACCTTGTCGTCAATTTTCAGTTTTGCAAGGACTGATGAAATACATATTTCCTATAGTAATACATATGTACATATATTACTTCTACATTAGTTATAGTGACGCTGACTAACAATAACTAACAATTGTCTGTAAAACGGTCACGACCAGACAAAGCTACTTCGTAATCACGAAATGTATGGGATTGGAATCGATAGTGTATACAAAGCGAGCCAATTAAGCACACATAATATACATTTTTAAATACAGGTGAAGAGACACCCCGTACACCGACACCGATTCGTCTTAAGTTAGTTTTTGCAGACCGATGAAGGGTAATAACACAAGTTAGTCCGTGGAGTTAATCATACCTATACAGCTAATTAAGAATTACAGTTTTCTTAAATAACCAGTGCAGATGCCTCTAACTCCGCGCACCTATTTCTTCTAAACTGTTTTATTTCTTTTCTTACTTACTTTCCAAAACCTAATTACTTCTGATACTAAAATTACAAGCTACAATTTTACGAAATGACCCTGACTCATTTTTTAGGTGATTCATCGGAAGTAGGAATAGCCAACCTCATCTTAGTACGTACGTACACCTCATCAATCCACACTTCATTCAATTACCACTACTGAAAAGCCTCAAACTGGTTCTGTTAGGCTCCCAAATAGCAAGAGAACGATAAGATAATAGCAATATTGTCAAACCGACCGAATCAAATTTTATTTTGACTTCATTAGATAATGTTGTGAAATTCGCCTATGAGGCCAATTTAAAATTAGTTGCTTTGATCGAATCGATGTAGATTTGGGCGCCTTTTCCATTTGCTTCCTCGTAGTAGGGCAATTGCTGCAGTTTCTTCATCCAAGTGGTCAGTTTAGGATATTTGCTCTGATCGATATCTACATAGACCACCAGGGAGGAGATTGATGAAATCAAACTGAAGTCCGCGATGGTGAGATTTTTTCCAGCTATGTATTCATGATCTTGAAGAAACTTTTCGACAAAGTCATAGACCTCCACAATGGCATCAAATCGCTCTTGGGGCACTGCAATCGAAGCTCGTACCAATTTGGTAATACTTCTCAGCGCTGTGGCAAATACTACACCAGACTCGAAATGCAAACGCTGATCAACAACGGCGCGTTTTAGCGGAAACTTGGGATACAATTCATCACTCGGGGTATATTCGCTGACCAAATAGGCCATGATTGCATGTGAATCCCAAATAAAATTGCCTTCATCCTCGAGGGTAGGAACCGTATGCTGGGGATTCTTCTCCAAAAAAGACGGAGATAGCTGCTCTCGTTCCAATAGATTCACTTGAACATACTTATACGGCAAATTGAGAGCCGCTAGAGTCAGTTTAACGGCACGGACAGGTGGGCTGGCATCGACGCCGTAAAGTGTTAGCTCGGCCATATTGAAGTACTGAATGATACTGAAAATTAGACAACGATTTTATACCCACTTATACATTAAAGAGAGCCCAATAAGAAATATAACTCTGTGATCTCATTTTTAATATTTTCTCTTATTGGCCACAAAATATTCCACTCTCTCATTAAAGTTCATATACATACATATGTATTTGTTTACGTCAATAAAAACTTAAAAAAAAAAAACAATAAAAGCTTTATGCCATCATCAATAGAATGTGGGAAACAGCTGTGGTCAGTTAATGAACAAAAACAACTTCAAAACGTAATTAATATTTTTGTATTTAAATTGAATTCTTTTTTCCCTGATAATATTACCTTCTCCCTCGTACGTCTATTCCTTTTAGGACACGGTATAGTTCTTAGACTTAATCATGTTACCAAAATCCTCAAGTCCCTTGGCATTGGCCTTCTCATAGTAGGGTAGGTCTTTTAAAAGAGACAACCAATCATTCAATTTCGGATATTTCTCAGCATCGATGTCAACAAAGGTGGTTAATGTGGTTAGCATAGTGACCAAATGAAAGTCCGCTATGGTCAACTGGTCGCCAGCCACATAGCTGTATTTTGCGACGAATGTGTCAACCGTCTTGTAGACCTCGGAGATGGCATCGAACTTGCTTTGTGGTATTGTGGTTTCATTAAGGAAGACCAATGGGTAAACGATGTTCTTAATGGTGTTGTACACAACACTGGCTTCGTAATACAATCTCTGATCCACTGCGGCACGCTGCTGCAGGTCCTTGGGGTAGAGAGAGTCATCTTTGCCATATTTGCTGACCAAGTAGGAATTGATGGCATGGCTATCGTACACATAGAAGCCATCATCGTCCAGAGTGGGCACAGTGTGTTGAGGATTCATTTTCAGGAATTCGGGGCTCAAATGCTCCTTCGAAAAGAGATTGACTATCTGATAATCAAAGGGAACATCCAAAGCATTCAGTGTGAA
The DNA here is from genome assembly GCF_018151085.1 of Drosophila tropicalis. Classification (NCBI taxonomy): domain Eukaryota; kingdom Metazoa; phylum Arthropoda; class Insecta; order Diptera; family Drosophilidae; genus Drosophila; species Drosophila tropicalis. The sequence goes on along the minus strand of NW_027173049.1, from coordinate 2,001,905 downwards.
CAGGACGGACCTCACTGGGGCACTAGCATCGATACCATACAGAGTTAATTTACCCATGTTGTTTTCTGATTCAAAGAACATTCACTGCGGGTTCGGCATGCACAACTTGTCTTTATATTCGATTGGGCAAAAAGCTTGGACGAGCTTTCGTTTGGGCATTAGAAAAGCGTTTGCTTGACTGGTGGATTAGCCGCACCCCCAATTAAACGACAATCATATAGATTCACTTTTTATTCATAACATCAATGGACTTCCCTTTTTTTGTTTCTATAAATAATTGTGAGAATGCTAACAGACATTCAGACAATGGTCAAGGCGCCCTTTAAATGACTTATGAACTGCTCGGCCCCCAAATCGTTCTCCTCCTTGTAGTAAGGCAACTGGGAGAGGCGTTCCAGCCAGGCTGTAATTTTTGGGTATTTCACAGGATCCAACTCCAGGACGCCGGGCAACGAGGAGACGGTGGCCGCACAACAAAGATCAGCGATAGTAAGGGTGTCGCCCACCACATACAAATCGCTAGTCAGAAAGTTCTCCAAATGTTTGTAGCCCTGTTCCACATTGTCGATTTTCTCTTGTGGAACATTTGTCACATTCCTAAGGAAATACGGGGCGCACACATTCTTCAAGGACATGAACAGAACAGTGGCTTCGAAATACAATCGTTGATTCACCAGAGCACGCTTGCCGAGATTCTTGGGATACAGCTCATCCGATTTGGCATACTTGTCCACCAGATAGCACACAATGGCATGCGAGTCCGAAATGATGAGTCCATTGTCATCCAAAAGGGGCACCGTATGCTGGGGATTCTTCTTCAGGAACTCCTCTGATTGATGTTCGCCCTTCAGCAGATCCACATTCTTATATTGGTAGGGCAAATCTAGAGCCTTGAGCACAAGTTTACAGGCCCTAACCGGGGGACTAATGTCCGTGCCATAGAGTACTATATTCGACATATTCTCAACTTATGTAAATTTAAGACCACACTGAACAAAAAATGAAATCAAGTCAATCTATTTATACTTGGCTGCAGTTTCCTCCATGTGTTCGGAATTCTGAGCGAGCTTTGCAAGTTCGCAGCTGGGGAGGAGAGAATCCATTCCCTCCCCCCAAGTGGGTTTGCACCTTAAAACGGTTTCGAATTAAGAAGAAACACCCACAACATCTGGAAAAACAAGCCGCGCCCGTTCCCACGGATAACAAATAATAATATGATAGCAAAAATAAATAAATGAATACAATTTGAATTTGAACAACGTTTGCCAGTAAATCGCGTTTATTCTGGGTAGTTTGTCATCTTGCAGAAATTTTCAGTTCAAGCTCACTTTACTTGGCTTTCTCTTAAAAATTTTTTTTTGCTACAAAAGCCGGTTCCTAAGAGCAAATAAGCAAACATTGATAGCGTTATCGTACTCTTAGTTTGTTTGCTTGATCTTCACATATGTGCATACATACATAGTATACAGTTAAAGATTAAAGAGAAGAATTGCCATATTTGACCGATAAGAAATAATCAATCGAGTAAACTCAATGGCAAGTCATTGTCTTCTATGTACTTGTAATCAAGTGAGTGGTTTTTATTTGTGCCAGTTATCTGCTCTGTCGTCACAAATATGGTTTGAACAAAATTTGTTGGAATTTTTATACCCTATAGCCATGCATAGAGATAATACCTACACACATACATACATACATACATTTCTATAATAAAACACCAATAAATGAGCAAGCAGAAAAATCAATTACAGTAAGCAGATTTCCGGGCAAGTCATTTCACAAAAGTTGGTTGGAACTTTTATACCCTGTATCTATGTCACATGGAAGAATAAAGTTTCTAATCTTTTTACCAATCGTTCTAGAACAGCGGAATTGAATTTCACCATTTCTTGAAATGGCTAAAAATCGACCAAACGATCCTTCGTTTTACCCTTCGTTCCTGGCGTGTTTTACACTCTACGCCCATGTCTACCAAATTGTCATGTACAGGGACGGATCCAGGGGAAATTCAGCAGAGTGTGTTCTTTTTATACCCTTGCAGAGGGTATTATAAAATTGGTCAGATGTTTGTAACGCACAGAAGGAGACGTTTCCGACCCCATAAAGTATATATATTCTTGATCAGCATGAGAAGCTAAGTCGATATAGCCATGTCCGTCTGTCCGTCGGTGCGTACGCGTTTTACTCAGCCATCTTAAGAGCTATCGGGATGAAATTTTTTTTTGGGAGCTTTTTTTTACCCGGGTGAGATAAAGTATGAAAATCTTTGGGATCGGACTACTATATCATATAGCTCTGGAACAAAAATTTTTGCAAAAATTGGAGTATCCCCATGAAATTTACCAATATAATAGAATTTGATATAAAATCTCAGATCCCAAAATTTGACCCTGATCGGATAAATAGAACACAAGTTACAGTCTATATAAATCGGTTCAATCGCTGCCGGCAGCTCTGCTTGCTGCCTACTACGTCACCATCTGTTAACAGAGCACATGCATACACACACAGACGCAACGCTACATAAACTGTATGTGTATGCGTGCGTTGCTTTGCTTAGGGAATGAGGGAAGAAGAAGAACAAATTGTACATAGTATGAAGAGTAAAATTGTTTTGTTTGTATATTAATGAATTGAGTTGCAGAAAAGAAATTTTGAACATGTGAAATTATTATTGTCAAGGACTGCAAGGGTATATAAACTTCGGCATAGCCGAATTTAACTTCTTTGATATTTTTTTTTAGCTCCTTTTACGCCTAAGTAATCGTCGCAGTGGTCGTGTAATTTAATCCTTATACTAATTAAAAATCTCTAGCTAAATTCATTGAATTTTTTTATCGAAACAAAATTTGCTCTTATGGCCTTGAAATTAAGAACAAATTGTTTCCTAATTGTATATTTGTCCCTGACCAATCCCAAGACTAGTATTAATGTTTCTCAAAACGTCCTGACCTTGTTGAGAATCAACAGCCTGACTTCAGTCTAAGCAAAAGGATGTCAAAAGGAAGGAACTAAGGTCCAGCTTATTTTGCTCGAATAGGTCAGTGCCACAAGCCCGAGGGCATGGCCGTGCGCCAGATTCAGCTCAGGGGGTTTTAAACTGATAGTTGTATGAAATAAAATGTAATAAATACAACTGACATTCATTTTGAAAGCCAATATATGCCGCCTAATAGAACCATTAATGCGGATTTGATATTATTAATAATTCGATGAAAACTAAACTATTCTTTTAAACATTTTTTCTTGTCATTACAACCCTTTGAGCTTAGACATTAGAGAAGACATTATCCTGAGTGTATATCTATTGACGTGGCGAACACTAAAATGAATTGGGTGAAAATCGGGCAATCACCAAATACAAATATAAAGACTTTGAAACTCAAGTAGTAATGACTTATTTTCTTCACAGATAAAGTACTTCTTTCCGATAATAAATGTTGCAAAATTCTTTACCATCGCTTGTGTCTTTCAAATGTAAGCGGGCTCTCGAAATCCCAAAAATCCCATCTCTAGTGCAGAGCTCTAACTGAGGGTCTAGTCCAACCCCACTAGACTATTTATGTCATGGAAAAAGTTTGGGAAAGCTTTTGAATAGCTTATAAAATATTTTATTGACGAAATCCATTTACAGGCTCTTTATTTAATAACAAATTCGTGGGAATGGAATCAGCAATTAAACAACAGTTAGGGCACCCTTGATGAAACCTATGAATGCCTTAGCCCCCAATCCGTTTTCCTCCTCGTAGTAGGGCAATTGTGAAATGAGTTTCAACCAGCCGATTATTTTGGGATATTTCACGGGGTCCAACTCCAGGACGCCGACCAACGAGGAGACAGTAGCCACACAACAAAGATCAGCGATAGTTAGGGTGTCGCCTACCACATACGAATCGCTGGCCAGGAAATTCTCCAAGTGTTTGTAGCCCTGTTCCACGTTGTCGAATTTCTCCTGTGGGACCTTTGTAACATTTCTCAAGAAGAATGGAGCACTAATGTTCTTCAAGGACATAAAGAGTATAGTGGCGTCAAAATACAATCGTTGGTTGACTACAGCACGCTTAGCCAGATCTTTGGGATACAGTTCGTCTGATTTGGCATACTTGTCCACCAGATAGCTCACAATGGCATGCGAGTCCGAAATGATGACACCATTATCATCCAAAAGTGGGACTGTATGCTGGGGATTCTTCTTCAGGAACTCCTCTGAGTGATGTTCACCCTTTACGAGATCAACAATCTTGTACTCGTAGGGTAAATTGAGAGCCTTCAAAACCAATTTACAGGCCCTAACTGGGGGACTAATGTCCATGCCGTAGAGAACTATTTTCGACATATTTCTAATGAATGTAAACAACAAACACTACTGAATAAATAATTACAGCGAGCCAATCTATTTATACTAATTTCAGAAAGCTTTGCAAGCTCGTAGGTGTAGAAAAGAGAGAGTAAGGGAGAGAGAGCAAACTTATTTCAGCGTCAATATGCATTTTGGATCTCTTGAGAATAACAAAGATTTCGGATAGAAGGCTTGGTGAAATTTTTGTTGCTGTTAATAGCGTGTTTTGCTATGCTTTAGTCACAGTAACTAATTCATGTTATTACACGATTTGGGTTATATCGTAAAACTATGAAAAATGAAGTATCCTTCTATATCTTAATAATCGTTGAACCAATTTCCATTTTAACACTCATAATCGAATGGAGTTGTATTTTGTGTACTGTGGGATGATAGAAGGTGTCAATAGCAGATTGCTTTAATAGACAGGGCGGAATCTTTTGGGTTCAAGAGATATTAGAGAGAGATATACATACATCTTGTAGCAACAGTTTGTGATCGTTTCAAATATGAAACGTTTAGGTCAATATTATTTCTAGTTTAAACTATTAGGTGAAAGTCGTCTGTGCTCATGTGTGAGTGTTGGATCGTCATTGTATTTCATTTGGTGTAGGCCATTTCAAAAAGAACCACCGAAAGCGGAGAACCTCTTGGAAAGCCGTTTAGAATCTGTGGACAAGAAGCAAATAATATAAAAGGTAAACATGACTTGGTGGTGGTCAAGTGGGTAACAGTTTTTCAGACGTCTGGTCTGAATGCTGTTGTCCAGCAGGTTGAGGGCCAGTGCATTATCTTGGGTTTCCGGTCCTCAGATGCTGGCGGATTCAATGTTTCAGTTATACGCTGAGTAACTACTGCATCATGGACAGTTTTAGGTTTAGCATAGTTCTGTTTACCTTGATGTGACAAGGGTGAGGTACAGGTACTTTCTGTTTACCTTGATTTATGCTTTCCAGGTTAAACGCCTGTCAAGGGTGAGGCACAGATACTTTTAAGTATCCACTCTCTAGAGAAATGTTCCATTAAGGTTGACAGAAACATTCCATCTGCGCAGCAATGGTTACAGAAGATTGAGTTGATTCTGGATAAGTTCCGACGCTGTCATATCCATAAATGGCAATCAGGAGCGGATCATGACATTCAGCATACTCCGAAGTCGCCGAAAATGCTACCAATTTTTATTTCCAATGTGAGCGAGATCAATGGCATGGTTCTAGGTTAAGACCTATTTTATGTTCTGCTAACGATTCGATTTCACTGTGATAGTCGAAAAAAAAGACATGGCAAGATTGGATGGTTTCACCCTATTTCGGGTCCTGCAAATCGAACTGCATCATTAGTTTTTTAAGTTATCACGATGGTTGCATACAACATTTTTTGCTGAAATTTTTCATCAAAGTTGCCATTTTTTCGAAAAGGGTCTTTTTCCATTTGCTTCTAACTTCTAAAATATTAATTTTTTTTTACAAACTTTCTTCAGCAAAGTTTTTTAGAATTTAAAGGGCTACAAATAATGGGTAGACATCTAGCCTCTAAGTCCGTCCGTTCCCGAGATTTGTGACAAAATGTAAAAAAAAAAATCAAAGAAGCTAACATCGGCTATGCCGAAGTTTGTATACCCTTGCAGTCCTTGGTAATAATAATTTTACATGTTCAAAATTTGTTTTCTGCAACTCAATTCATCAATATACAAACAAAACAATTTTACTCTCATATTATCACATACATATGTAAATTTCATAGCATACTCGATTTTTATGAAAATGTTTCTTCTAGTTCTTCTATATAAGAATATATCACTATATGATTTAGTGGTCCGATCCTTATGGTTTTCATACTTTATTTTTCCCGGGTAATAAAAAGCCCCGAAAAAAAATTTCAGCCCGATAGCTCTTAAGACGGCTGAGTAAAACGCGTACGCACAGACGGACGGACAGACGGACATGGCTATATCGACTCAGCTTCTCACGCTGATCAAGAATATATATACTTTATGGGGTCGGAAACGTCTCCTTCTGTGCGTTACAAACATCTGATCAATTTTATAATACCCTCTGCAAGGGTATAAAAATAGAATCGTGACAGTATTTTTTTATGTTTTCTTTCTCGCATTTTGCTAAAATTGATATTTTTCCATTTGAAGCTTAATCATAATATGAGAATTTATTTTGCTCAATGGCAGCAAAAAAACACATCAGACCCATCTAATTTACGATTTATAATATAGACATTTCATCAAATTGAATTTTTTTTTTATATTTTAGCAAAATTAAACTAACTGAATTTCATTAGTTTTTGGAAAATATTTATACAGTCGGTTTAATAACTGCATATTATTTATTTGACAAAAAAAAATATTAGTCAAGGGCGTAGCCTGGATTGAGCACGGGAGAGGGGGAGGGGTGCATTTAAATCAATTTACTTAAAGGAGAACTTGATAAAACTTTTTATAGGTTTTCATCCAATGCATTATAAAAGTTATGTAAAAGAAAGAAAAAAATGTTACCCCTTACAATTTTAACTACTTGATTACGCCCTTAATATTAGAAATACTTATTTCTCATGAGCTTTAACTGTGCAAGCCTTTTACCGCTATTCTACTGATGTCGGTGTCTACTTATGAGAGCACCGTTAAAAAATTACCTCCACTGATCGTGTAAGCATAGATTTAAATCATAATTTTGACTTCAACGTTGCGAATAGACGTGTTTTGAGCTTAAATTAAAATTAAAATAAATAGGAGTAGACGCAAAATATCTCCTGGAACTGCAGCAATTTATGAGAAGTACTTTAAGTTACCAGTGATTAGAGACGTAAATTGGGCGCACAATGCAATAACAATTCGCAGAATTGGTCAAAGAGGTTGCGTGCAAAAATGGGTTTCGGCATTCCAATGATTTGGATAGATCCACAAGGTCATCATAGGGACAACTGCTACGCATGCCAGAAAAAACTCGCAAAACTAAAGAAGTGTTCTATGGTCTGTAAAAGTGTTCAAACTGCACAGTTGCCAGTACCTCACTCGGAGAATATTTCAATTCCTAGATGTCAAAGCCCAACAGAAAAATATATTCCACCCACATTTTTCACCGAACCTGAAGAGTTTCTTTCAATGTATAAGCTATCGCAAATCGATAAACCTTGCCAACATGTCGAGCTATACCAAGCACGTTTAAATACGATACTAAGACAACTAAAATTGTCGCAAAGGAAAGCGATCTGTTTAATTATCGTAAAAGTGTACGGATATCGGAAGAGACAAGAAGAGCTTTTGGACCTTTTCGAAATAAAGGGCAATAATTCGTTTGCATACTGCAAAAATGTTGTTGGGTTAATGGAACATATGAATTGCGACTACAAACCAGAGGAATGGCGATTGTTTATTGATTCATCAAAAAATAGTTTGAAGGCAGTACTACTATTTGTAGATAACACGAGAAATCCAGTTCCCATTGCTATTGGGAAACACAAAGGAAACCTACGATTCAATGAAACTAACTTTGGATTGTGTTCAGTATAAAAAAACATCAATGCTCACTGGCTTGCAAACGGGTTATACGAAAAACCCGTGCATCATCTGTCACTGGGATACCAGATTTCGGTAACCAATATGACAAGTGAGATTGGAAGGCTCGGACAGAGTATAATATAAATGTTGCAAATGTAATCCGTACCCCACTGATACCAGCTCACAAAATTTTACTGTCGCCACTGCATATAAAATTAGGAATCGTCAAAAATATATTAAAGCACTGAATCGGGATGGTGAAGCGTTTCAATGCTTGACACAAATATTTCCAAGATTGAGCGTGGCAAAAATAAAAGAAGGTATTTTATATAGTTTTTTCTTTTAAGAGTTAAAATAAACATATGACCAAAACTTTCATTCCAGGTGTATTCAATGGACCAGGTATTAGAAAGCTAATAAAAAATAGTGAATTTTGCGAGCTTCTAAGACCAAAAGAAAAGATGGCGTGGAAAAGCTGTTATTAACAACTGCTTCGGAGTGCACCTTACTGAAGGCTGGCAAGAGAATGTGGATCAAATGTAAGAGTCTTTTAAGGACATAGGTGTTAATATGTCTTTAAAGATTCATTTTCTCCACTACCAGAAGGACCATTTCGGACGACAAGTTCCGACAGAATCTGATGAACACGGAGAAAGATTTCATCAGGTTGCTGCACCATTGCTGAACATTGGTATAGCGGGATAAGGATTGACTCGTTGCTTGCAGATTTATGTTGGAACTTAATAAATGAAGCTCATGGTATATGATGGAAATTTTGTTGTCAAATAAATAATATGCAGTTATTAAACCGACTATATAAATATTTTCCAAAAACTAAAGAAATTCAATTAAATTTGATTAAATGGCTATAAATCGTAAATTAGATGGGTCTGGTGTCTCTCAAAATGAATTCTCATATTATGATTAAGCTTCGAATGGAATAATATATCAATTTTAGCGAAATGCGAGAAAGAAAACATACAAAAAATAGGGTCACGACTCTATTTTTTGGCTAACCTCCTGACATCGTGAGTAACCATTATCGTTGAAATTCGTTATTTTCGTCGATATTTTAAATTTAAAAATCCATTTTTCGGTGCGATTACTTTGTTTACTATGTTTAGTCAAATTGCTCTTTTAATTTATATTTGTTACCATTCCAGATATAAGAGCAAACCAAAATGTTTAAATATCGTTATCTACACGACTGATTTGTACTATATAGATAAGAAATATAACAAAAACACCTTAATTGACCGATAAGAAGTAATCGATTAAGTAGACTTACTGGCAAGTTTTTGTTTGGTACTATCAAGTAGAAGGCGGTGGTAATTAGTTGCAAGTCATGTGGACTTTGATTATGTCTATTACGAGAGATAATCTTACTGGCATTTGTACACCCTGAGTCACTTTAGTAGCAAACATTAAGAATATTAGCTAATCACAATGATGAATCCCCTTAAAAATCACTTTATCTACGGTCCTGTGCAGCACTTTCATTAGTAAACTGATTGAAATCGCTCACTCAGCTACATCTCCAGGTTTTTGTATGTACACACCTGAATGTTTTGTGTATAGGCAGACTTTATATACAAGCTCATTTACAAATATATACAAACTTATGTACATACATACATATGTATCGCCTACATAGGTATTTTCAAAGACGTAGCTCAAACAAAGCTCTCTCTTAATTGATAAAGTTCGCCAAACCAAATGTTTAAAACTCACGGACAAATGACTAACTATAAAGTGTATGTGTCTAAGTATCTAAACAGTGTATTTATTTTTAGGTAATAACATTAACGCAAACTAAACAATGGTAACATTTTTGCTTTTGATCAAGCCCAGGAATTGATCCAATCGCTTGCCATTAGCCTCCTCGTAGTAGGGCAACTGCTTGATGCGTTTTACCCATTCGGATAATTTTGGATATTTGCCGGCATCCAGTTCTAGGAAGGCAAACATGGTGGTCAGGACAGCAATGATATGGAAATCGGCTATCGTCAACTGTTTGGCTGCAATGTAATCGTTGGCCTTGAGGAAAAGTTCCAATGTGTCATAGACTTCGGTCAGGCCATCGATTTTCTCTTGGCTGACTTCGGTCTGATTTAGGCGAAGTACGGGGAAAAGAATGGCCCGCAGTTTAATGCCCACCACACTGGAATCGTAGTGCAAACGTTGATCGACAATGGCCCGCTCCTGCAGATCCTTGGGATAAAGTGAATCCGTTTTGCCATATTTGCTAACCAGATATGAATTGATGGCATGACTATCGTACACATAGAAACCATCATCGTCCAGTGTGGGCACAGTGTGTTGGGGATTCATTTTGAGAAACTCCGGTTTCAATTGCTCCTTGGCAAAGAGATTGACAATCTTATAATCGAAAGGCAATTCCAAGGCGTTGAGGGTCAGGAGGACAGAGCGCACCGGGGCGCTACCGTCTATGCCGTACAGTGTTATTTTTCCCATGGTATGTGTCGTTGTTGCGGCTGTGGAATTAAGGGAACTACTAGTTTAAACTGTGAGCAAGCTTGGTGCTTTATATAGAGACAAGCGGCTAATTTCTCTTCGATTCGGAAGAGAGCTTTTGCTGTGTTATGATGACAGGGCAATAAATATCTAAAATGACGTGTCTCTTTGGTGTCGTGTGTTTTTACTCTTCCGTTAGCCTGCAAAGCTTTTAATCTCTCTTCAGGCGACAATTGTGAAATTCTTTGATTTGAGCAGATCCACAAATTGCTTGGCCCCCTTGGCATTGGCCTCTTCATAGTATGGCAACTCTTTAAGCCGCTCCAGCCAAGCGGCTATCTTCGGATACTTGGCTGTGTCCAACTCGAGATAGACCCCAATCGAGGTTATGGTCGAAACTACACTGAAATCAGCAATGGTCAAGTGATCACCGGCTATGTAATCTTGGCCCTCCAGAAAGGTTTCCACAAAGTTGTAGACCTCATTGACATGGTCCACCTTGGCCTGCTCGACTGTATTAGCTCCATAGAACAACAGAGGTCTGGTGATTCGTCTTAGGGCTCCCTCGAAAATGACTCCCGACTCGAAATGCAAACGCTGGTCGACTTTAGCGCGTTGCAACAAATCTCGGGGATAGAGGTCATCGGTGGCCGCATATTTCCTTACCAGATAGGCCATAATGGCATGCGAGTCCCACATATAGCTCTCATTGTCTTGTAACATGGGAACCGTGTGCTGAGGATTCTTCTTCATGTAGTCCTCGGTGAGATGTTCACTGGCAAACAGATTTACCTGGACATACTCAAAGGGTAATTCTAAAGCTTTGAGTGTAAGCAGGCAGGCACGAGTCGGAGGACTGGCATCGAGGCCATAAAGCCATAATTTACCCATGACGATGACTAAACGTTAACTGAATGACATTGCCTCAAACCAAAGACCCTTTTATACTTGTCAAGTGGCAGGAAAAGTAACATTTGTCCCACAAAGGACACGTATGTAGTTAGTTAGTTTAGAGCATATTTAATCACACAAAAAAAAGCAGCAATTAAGTTAATGAGCTCTTCTCTCCATCATTTATTTATAATCAATTTTAAGTTGTACAATCTATTCAGTTGTCAATACTGGCTTCAATATTTTGATATACTTTTGGGCCCCCAAACCATTCGCCTCCCCGTAGTAAGGCAGTTCCGAGATGCGTGCCAGCCATTGCGTTGTCTTGGGATACCTTTGAGGATCCAAGTCTAGGACAGCTGCCAAAGAAGATATTGTGGCAGCACAGCAAAAGTCGGCCACAGTAAGATTATTACCTGTCACATAGGCATTATCAGCAATAAAGTTTTCCAAGTGCTCGTAACCAGCTCGGACATTATCAACTTTCTCTTTTGGCACAGTCGAAACGTTATTGTAGAAATACGGCACACTGATATTTCTCAAGGACATGTACAGGATGGTGGCTTCGAAGTACAAACGTTGATTGACCAGAGCCCGCTTGGCTAGATCCTTGGGATACAGCTCATCCGATTTTGCATACTTGTCAACGAGATAGCACACAATGGCATGCGAGTCCCAAATGCACAGACCATGGTCATCCAATAGAGGCACAGTATGCTGGGGGTTCTTCTTCAGATACGCCTCCGTATGATGCTCACCCTGCAGTAAATTGACGTTCTTATATGTATAGGGCAAGTTGAGAGCTCGAAGGACCAGCTGACAGGACCGCACAGGGGGGCTTATGTCCATGCCATACAACACAATCGTCATAATATATGTCTCCTAGTGCTGCTCTTAGTAGATCTTTAGATTCAACTAAATTGCCATAAGGTTATTTACAACTATTTGTATGAATTCATCTGCAAAAAGCTCGCCCAAAGTAAAGCTTTAGAAAACTAAATTAATTTCAATTGGTTTATTTACTTAATATTTTGCTTGTATTATAATATTAAATATATTTATGTGTGAATGTGTGGTAGGTAATTATGGTTTGGGCTTAGGTATGGTTTCAATCCCCCAATTTGGTCCACTGACTTCTTAGATAATCACAATATTGTTTGGCTGGTCCACTATTGATCTCATCGAAGTAAGGGACCTCCTGTTTAATGCGTTCCAGCCAAGCCAAAACCTTGGGATATTTGACAGAATCAATATCCACAACCGCTGGCAAAGAGGTGACCATGGTGGCGGCACTGAAATCAGCCAGGGTTAGTGTGTTACCCGCAATGTGGGTATCACTAAGCAGAACTTCAGTTAGGCGCAGAGCCTCCTGGACAGCATCCAGCTTCTCTTGTGGCACCACCGTGACTCCAGAACGCCAGAAGGGTCCACTTACAGCGGCAAGAGAGGCAAATAACACAGTGGCGTCAAAATAAAGGCGTTGGTTTACCACCGCTCTCTTGACCGCATCTTTTGGATAGAGCTCGAGATCCGATTTGCCGTATTTATCCACCAGATAGGTGATCACGGCATGCGACTCCCAAATGATGAATCCATTGTCATTCAGCACAGGCACCGTATGCTGCGGATTCATTTTCAGGAAGTCCTCTTTCAAATGCTCGCCAGCCGACAGATTCACCTCCTTGTACTCATAGTCCAGATTGAGAGCCTTCAGAGTCAGTTTGACAGCCCTGACACAAGGACTCAGATCCACTCCGTACAATATAATTTTAGAAGTCATTTTTCGTGAAATTGATTGGTTTCCCCTCCGGTTTCTTCTGCTCACTTCAACACTTTAGCTTTGACTGCTTTCGTTTCTCTGAAAATGTTTGTTTTGTAGTCCCGTATATAGAGACTTTATGTATGTTTGTATGTCTGTGTGACAGAAGCTTTGGTTAGATTTGTTTATCGGTTTGCTTCGCAAACCAAAAAGCTCCAAAGCTTTTTCTGAGATCACATTGGGGGGTCTAAAGTTTCAAGTGGCGTTCTTTCATCAGAACAATTGTTTATTGAGTAAGCTCTATGTGCGAACTCAGCATTAATTTCAAATTTCATAGAATTATGAAACCCACACTTCCTATACCCTTTCTGTGTATACACATATGTATATATAATGTGTGACAGAAATTTCTGGCAAATACTAAGCAACACTTCCCAGAAAAAAATATGTTTTTTTTTAATCTTATCGACTTTTTTAAGGTCGTAACCCTGACTCGAGAATTGGTTAAAATATAGAAACCTAATTCGAAGTTCATTTTCAGCATTCATTATAATTAAGAAAAACTAAAAAAAGGGGGTTTTAAATTTGTATCCTTGGTTCAAATTCATTTTTTGCAGAGTGGGAGGTTAAAAATAAAACTCATGGCTGGCATATTTACCTAGGTGAAAGAAAATACACAAAGAAATCCTACTCAAATAAAAAACCCAAGTTGTGAAAAAGATGTTATCAAAACTTTAAATGATTGTATATCACAAGAAATGGAAATTTAAAAAATATTACGTTGGATACATAAATCCTTTCTACTTTGAAAGAAAACTATTGCAAGGTTTCAAAATCAGTTTTTATCTACAGATGTTTCATGACATATTCATTATATTTTAACTAAATTCGAAATAATAATAGGAATTTCTCTTAATTACCCAATTTATGTCCAGATTTTGTGAAATCTAGAGATCTGGGGTTGAGAAGTAGTATACTATAAAATTTTTTTTTTTTAATTTTTCAATTTTTTTTAACAGATTTGAAAATATCCTGTGTAATGCTTTAAAATTTAAAAGCAGACAATTCTTGGAATCGCTATAGCATACTTTTTGGTTAAAATTTTACTCGTTATAGAACCATATCCAAAGTGTAAGATATTATGCAATATAACAAAGAAATAACTCTTTGATATTTTGTAAATGTCTTTTAAATCAAGTCTTATATAATATTCCAGTATAGAAAATCGGTGCAGTATATAGAATTTAACATGCCAAATTTCAGCTCTGTACGTTTTACTGTCTTGGAGGAGTTTGCAAGGACTGAGATGACTATATGTTCAAGAATATATACATATATGGTCAGATATGTATCCTTCTAAACGTTGCAAGTTTAAGAAAAGAAAACACAATTCTGTTGTTGTCTTTTTGCAGAGATTTGTAAAGTTTTTATGGAGTTTGACAAAAAAAAAGTATGTAAGGTGTAAATGTTGATGCTCTGCCAAAAGCCTTATGCTTCCTGTATAAAAAAGTGGAGTAATGAATCTTGTTTTCCTCCTCGACATATATATTTTATAGAGTAATATTCCATTTTCCATTTTTAAATATTTCGATAAAGTTTCACTTTTTGGTCTTTGGTCGATTACAGCTCGAAATATCAACATTTGATATACACCAATCCAATGTCATTCGATATGTTGATATATGTATGTACATATATTGCTAGACAATACAATTCACGAGACATATACAAATATCTGAAATCTAGCCTCCCGCGAGTGCCTCGAATAGGACGCTTAAGAATAACAAGCGATTTTTATTATCGTTTCTCTTAATTAAAAATAACCATTTGAGCCTCACCGGCCGTGGACGATAATAATAATAATTGAAAAAATCATTCACATCTAACAACTTGTATATCATAGATTATGCATTTTCACTATTTATGTATAATAATCATTTATTTTTAGGATTGACTATAATAAAATTTAAATATGATTAACAATTTAGTCCTAAAATTAAAAAGAAATAGTTTTAATAGTGTTACGAATCAATTACGTGCTCTCTTCTCAATTATCTTAATCTTTAATCAGGTAGGTAGTCTCTGGCGAAGAAGATGATAGCAGTCAGAAAGTCAAAGCTGATTACTTGGGAATTGAAAGCTATGGTCCGAAGCGTACTGAAATAAATGCATACCTATGTATGTATGTATGTTGGTATGTTATGCACTACTGGACAGGAAAAAAGTTGTGTGGACTTTTTCTGCACTGAAATTGGTATTTTCAGATCTAATGTGCAACCTCTCGCCGGAGTCCTTAAAAACTACTTTAAAAATGGATAAGGTGCAGCACCTAGGCTTTAACCCGCTCACATTAAGGTCAAGAGAACTCAGTCAGTGGTTACTTGGCAGGAGATTTAAAAGGCCACAGGGCACATCCCGTCAAACAAGTGCGAGATCCGGAGGTATGGACTTCGGTACCTCTCCAGGCTAAAAACCCATGATAATACACTGGCACTCAAACTGCTGGACAACAGCATGCTTATTGTCCACTTAGGATAGATCAGAAGTAAAAATAAATATAAAAAAATGTTCCTGAGACATTTTTTTTACTTTTATTACACTTAATCATGTAAAAAATATGTACGTCAAGGATTATACTAGATTTTTTATAGTTTTATATTTGGGGAAATTTTTATGTAGTGAGTTTTATAATTATCGCTCATCAAAAGTATGTAATCAATTGACTAACATTAAAATTAATTAAATTTATTAAAATTAAATAACATAATGAAAACAGTGCCCGCTAAAAACACAATCTTCTACAGGTGTTAACACATTCATACATAATCTTTACTTTTGTAAACGTCGTGTGCTCATTAATTGTTTTCTCACAATCTTATCAAGCAATTCGAATTCTAGTACTAATGGGCAACCCCATGGGTTAGTGCAATGATCTTAATTCATTTGTAAATTTCTAAATATGTAGGTATATACAATCCGCATTTATTAAAAATTGACCTATCTATATACACCCCGGGGTATTACCAAAAAACAAGTCGCACAGTTAATGGCAATGCTGCAATCTCAGTGTTCTAATGGGATTTCCCTAAGTCTCTCTCAGAAGCAGCAGAGAAGCTTATCAAGCTTGGAATACCTAAGGCATTTGTTTGGGTATATAAGATCGAACAAGCTGCCGCATCAGCATCAGTTCAGCCCTAACCATTGAACGGGAATCAATCAAAACAAAAACATCAAAACACAATCAAAATGAAATTCTTCTCAGTTGTCACAGTTTTCGTGCTGGGTCTTTTGGCTTTGGCCAATGGTAAGTCTTAATTTAGATCTCTAATAACTCGAATTTGTTGTTTCTAACAATGATCTTCTTCTATTCAGCTGTCCCTCTGTCACCTGATCCTGGCAATGTGGTCATTAACGGGGACTGCAAATACTGCAATGTCCATGGAGGCAAGTGAGCACACATGGGAAACCAGGACTGACAATTGAAGTGTGATGGCAGTTTACCTCAAACAGCAAAATAATGTTTATTAAGTTTAGTTAGTATTTAAATAAGAACTGAAAACACAAAGCAAAAAATAAAAAGTTTCATAAATTAAAAAAAAATGATTGTGTAACCTTTCATTTTCTTTATGAGAATTAAAAATAGTTGTCATATTTCAGCTTATTAACAAGAACCCTCCCGGGTTGCCCTGTGGAACAGTTCTTCTCACAATATTTGACGAGGAAAATTCAGTTCAGTTTACAAAAACTCTCGATTTCATAGGACAAAGCAGTTTAGAGCAGCCAGAAAAATAAATATTTTT
Organism: Drosophila tropicalis; assembly: GCF_018151085.1. Taxonomy (NCBI): domain Eukaryota; kingdom Metazoa; phylum Arthropoda; class Insecta; order Diptera; family Drosophilidae; genus Drosophila; species Drosophila tropicalis. The sequence goes on along the minus strand of NW_027173049.1, from coordinate 1,985,133 downwards.
TAATCTTTACAACCTACAGCGTCACGTGCATGAATAAGATGTCCAACAGCCTTTGGTAAAGCACACTTCCAAAACACAGATCATCAACAAATGAAGAATGGATTACTGTTCGGACATTGAAGAAGACTGCTTTTGTTAACCAGTCAGATTAAGACCACAGCAGCAGCTGTGAAAACTCAGTAAAGTGTACAGCAACAAAGTAAGAAGAAGGACAGACAATTTAGCCAAGCTTCATCAACTTCTGGAAAACACTATCATCTATCTATGAAAATTGTAGGTTACTCTGAACAACCATTAATGAAAAGTGCAGTGCCTGTTTAAAAGGATTCTGTGTTGGGGCCCCTTACAAAATATTGCCGTGCCAACGTCTAGATGCACGGTAGGGGGCCATGTCTATCTCTAATCAGCAGCCAATCGGAATTCGCATTGCTAGTGCGCACTTCGCTATCGCCATGAAGTCACAGCTCGGGACAAATACTTGCACACTATTGTTGTCAACCGTTATACCGTTTCGTTTCGTTGTTATAACCGAAATGCGAATTCAGTGATAGAATTAGACTTAGAAGGAGTTTAAAATGAATTATTGACTACAACTACAAATCCAATCAAATTCGTTAAAATAAAACGTGAGCAGATAAACTTGTATGATCTCTCTGACGCACTGTTCCCAGTTTTCAAAAGGCATCTTGTCATTTGACTTTGTAATTAGAAAGGCTTGATAAAAGTGAACTAACCTAATAAAATATTTCAAATTTGTTTCTTTTAAGTGGATACTTAAAAAGAAAAACATGGATTTTAATTGAAGTTTCATTGTAAGATTCTGGAGCTGTGGTGGCACATTTTGAAGAAAATCAAGCTTCCTTTAAGTTTCCCCGTTTGGATATGTATCTCGAAAGTCACTTCTGCGAATTATTTCTATAGGCTATGAAAGACAGGGCACAGTAAGAGAAGCGGTAGTAAATGTCCCTATTTCCGTCAATGATACTTTTTACTTTAAATAACACCCATGTGGTTCAAGTATTCCTAAAGCGGAGCTAGAGTAGTGAGTAGTAGAGTAGTGGCTGCACCAAAATTTTCCAATGAATGAACTACTCTAAGGTCTTGATGCAGTATTTATACAGTTTTGACTCAACGCCTACTTGGTGCAGAGGCTAAAACTAAAACACATGGGTGCTACGAAAAGCGGCTGTATTGGAACGAATGGTATTGAAATTAATCGATTAATCGAATATACATATATCGTTACATATATACAAATATAGGCATGGGCTTTTAGAAACATATGTACATATGTATGTACATTTTACATATGTAAATGAAAATGGTTATTTAAAGTCTTTAAAAATCGGCAAGCGTTATTTTTTTTACATTACGGCTTGATCCTTCTGCTCATGAAAATTCCAAAAAATATCATAAGCTTGTAACTATATTTGTAAAAAGAATAATATTTTTAAAGCAAAAACAATTGTAGAAAATAAAAATATTTTTTTTTTCTGGGTGCACTTGGCAAAAAGTCTGGTAAATGTTTACTATTACTACCCGATTTTTCCACTTTTCAACACTGAAATCTCGAGTAGTAATAGTAAACATTTACCAAAAGTCTGTCTGTGGCAGATGTGAAATTAGCTGCAAGAGATGGTGAACTGCCACTGGGAATCGGTGTTTCACATCCAACGTTAATCCCAACCGTTCCCCAGAGATAAATCGGGTGGGAATCGGGCCTTGATTTCAGCGATGCATCGAAACGAAAGCAACCCTGACTAATCGAACAACATTATTACAAAGCGAGTATATGTACATGAAAGTATAAATAAAATAAAATAACCACAATCTTAATTTATTAAACATAAAAAAAAAAACAAACAACAAATTTTAGTTATTTGCCTACATGTGTATGTAGTACATACTATGTACATTGTACATATGTACATAATGCTGGAAAACTGTCAACGACATCACATGGTCCTCGGACTGGGACTACTCACACTGGTCACCATTGTGGTCCTAATTGTTGAATCCCGTTATGCAGCTGACGGCCTGGCCAGACGTCGCGAACAACAGCAATTCGTCATAGAGAATAATTCTACGTGTTGGCAAAATGAATCATACACCATTATCCAGGAATGCCAGCCATGCTCCGAGTTTGATATTGTCAGTCGGAGTCTGGGCGTCTGCATTCACACCAATTACAAGGAGGTGCTACGTTGTAAAAGTGGTGAAATTGTCACCAAAAGCTGTGATCGAGTCGCCCTCATTGAGCAACGAAATTTCATAAAATTCGAATCAATTGCATTTGTGATCTGTGTCCTTAGCTATCTGATAAGCTATGCCCGGGATCGGGTGTTATCGTGACGTATGTACATATATGAAAATTGAAAGGCAACTAAATCGGGTGAAGTAGCCAAAAGAGAAGTGAGAAGGCGGAGGAGGAGGCCATCAGCAGTCAATCTCAAGGATACTCCCATCTCTGTGTAGATACTTTAGTTTTCGTCTGTTCTTTTTTTTTTGTTTAATTACAATTTAAATACCTTTGTTAAAATTCAAATAATAAGAAATAATAATAATAATATAATATAATAATGAGGATGACACAAAGGGTATAAAAACTACAAGTTGCTACTATCAGTAAGCTAAAACTAGGCTGAAAATATTTTAAAGTGTGCTTTTAGTTATTTTTTAAAGTATCAATAAGTGACTCCAAGATGGTCCATTGGTCTTTTTCCAGTCCTTAAGCATCAAATCTGTTTTTTATTCAGACATGACAAATCATTTCGTATCTCCCGCATAGCTGAAGTCTATTCTTCAAGCATGGACGTCAATTTTTGGTCCTTTGACATTAGGAGGTCCATTTTGTTCTTTTTTGAAGAAGAGTGTTGCAAATCATCAATAAAATTGAAGTTTTCCTTATTGTCCTCAACTAGAATGTTTAGCTTCAAGTTTGTCAACAGGACAATCTTTTACACTTAAGAAACAAAATTTTTAAGAAGTGTTTATAGTAGATCAATTAAATATTCTTACAGCACGCTAATCTGTAGTTCTTATTGGCGGCCCACATGCATTAAGCCGATCGCTCAGTCTCTGTTAAGTTATTGGCAATGTCCTTGTGTTCCATCATGAATTCAATAAATATTTCATCCTGCTCCTGGGTGCGATGTTTTCCCCTTTGACAAAATCTTTAAATTTATAAACTAAACAAAGTATATTTAAAAATTTGTAAAGTAAACTTACATGATTGATGTCTCCTTAAACTGTGAATGGCAATTTTCAAACGTTGCCTGATGAGAGAAATAGTTGTTTTTTCTTGTAAAATACACGAAAACTATGCAATTTATTTTTTATAATGTCTAATTAGAAGAGTATTATAAACACAATAAGATAGAGATTGTTGTTTAAATGCTTTTAATTATGCAGGCCATTTTTTAAAAAGAAAGACTAAACGTTATGGTTAAAAGGAAGAGTTGTCCGTTACTTAGAAAGCTTTTTAAGTTCAAGTTAACCACAAAAATTTTGAAAAAAAGGGACTTAACTTATCTTACCGACTTTGATTCACCCTGCACCAAGTACGAAAGTTACTTTAATTAAAAAACATTTAGTATTTCGATATTGTCTATGAGATCAAGGTTCTATAAACAACAGACATTACTGAACCTGAATCTGGTAATGCTAAACTTTAATCATCCTGTTACACACATTTTGTCGACTTGAATATATTATTAATATACGTTTAAGTGCAGGTCATAAAAGCTCCGCAAAGCTTTTGACGTATACTTTCAGACGGTTTTATTAACTTTTACCCAGTAAACCAAAGCAAAAACACAAGACTACATATATATATTTGTCTATGTTTGTTAATATTTGCTAAAACTTACCGCTGGACAAGTGTTTTGATAATATCTTGGTCGAGGAACTTTCTCATCGACATACATATGTATGTATATATTAAAAGAGAGAGCGGAGGACTTAAAGTCAGCTCTTCGGTTAGGCTTAAATAAGCATAAACAAAAGTAGGGATAGAAAGGAACTATTGATTGTAGAGTAATCAAAAACCATCATCAAACCACCATGTATGTAAATATTATTTATATTTCGTTGTAATCCATTAAGCAGTGTTGCGTAGCCATAAAATTAAATAAAAGTCGGAAGTTAAAAGCCCCCCTTGAATAGGTGGACCCACCACCCTTGTTCCTCCATCAATCACAGGTAATCAAGATCTAAGCAAATATTGACGAAGCTCAAACTTATCTAAACTTGCAGCATTATGACGTCTTTGTGATAATGATCAAATTTTACAGTTCTTAGTTTGCCTTAGTCTTTTAAATAATCTTATCTAATCTAAAGATACAAAATCACGTCGGAGAGACCCACACACTAAATTTCAGTCAGTCGTAACTAGTCACTGGTAAAAGAATCTCTGTGAAGCAAGCAAAAGGCGAAATCGACAGAATGGTCCTAATACTCTATGGAACTGAGACTAGCCCCCCGTAAGAGCTGTTCTTTTGACGCTGCGTGCAATGCAGCTGGATTATACGTTTCATCAGTTGGACATGCAGTCTGGGGAACATCTGGATCCGGCATATTTGCAGAAGAACCCCCAGCACACAATACCCATGTTGGAGGACGATGATGGCAAATACATTTGGGATTCCCATGCCATTTGCGGTTACTTGGTTAATCAATATGCACAACAGCCTGATGGCGATCTCTTGTATCCCAAAGAACCCCTGCAAAGGGCTGTAGTTGATCAACGATTGCACTTCGAATCAGGCATACTGTTCCACACCTGTTTCAAGCAATTACAAAAGTTAGTCTTCAGGGAGAATGTCACAGAGTTGCCCAAAGAGCAAATAGTCGAACTAAATGAGGCCTATGCCCTGTTGGAGCAATTTCTGAACGATCATTTATTCATGGCCGGTGATCATTTAACCATAGCAGACTTCAGTCTAGTATCTACATTGTCCACTCTTCATCTCAGCTACGCTCCCATTCAGGCATCAAAGTATCCCAAATTATCCTCCTGGCTGGGCAGACTATCCGCTTTGCCGTACTACGAAGAGGCCAATCTGCGAGGAGCTCGTCAATTGGCTGACCGTGTGAGAGCCAAATTGCCCAAGCAGTTTGATAAACTTTGGCAAAAGGCTTTCGAGGATATCAAGAGTGGCGCTGGCAAGCAATGAGTAGGAGGAGAAACTGACCACCTTGTTCCATCATCATTATCATCATCATTATCATCATCATTATCATCATCATTATCATAATGAAAAACATTCTATGGCCCAAAAAAGAAAAGAAATCGGCAGACGAAGCAAACAAGAAAACTCTAAAAAAACTTTTTCCCTCATTAAAATTATAAAATTTTCGTTTTCGTTTTCTGTATCAATTTTTTTTCCTTGTAAAGCGACAAATAAAAAGAAGAAAAAAGCAGCAGCAAAAACAACAAAAAATGTTGTTGTACAAAATGAAAAGCGCAAAGTTTTCCTGTGCCGTGTCGTGCATGCTAAAGTTGTTAAATCATAATTAATTTATGACGGGCGCCAGCCACGGAAGTAACCAGCCACCCACTTTTCCACCTGCCTACCTACATACCTCTGTGTTGCCGTGTCGCCGTTTAAAATACACTTTTTAAAAAGGCAGCTCCGCCTAAATACACAGCCAACTTCTACTCCAAGTTCTGCGTCCCGGACTTCGCGTCTTGCTCCAGCCGGTTTTATGCGCCTCATTGCAGGCGACGGCGGCATCCAAACTAATTGGTTTAATTTCAACTTTTACTTCAGACCATCGCTGTCCTCCAGTCCACTCCACTCAATCCCACCCCATACATTTGCCTTTCAGTCCCAGTGCCATTTTCTAGGAGTTTGCTTTTACTTTATGCTTCACCTGCTGCTGCTGCTACTGCTTCTGACTCTCCGTGTTTCTTTTTTTTTTGGTTGTCGATTTTGCTTTTCAACTTTTTTACAAGCTTTTTGTTGGTCTGGGTCTTTTCTTACCTCTATCCAATCCACCCCGAACCCACCCGGTACCGAACTCTCGCACACTTTCAAGACCACTCCAAAGGGTGTATCAATTTATTATAGCATACTTTTGGGCGTTCCCAAACATCTTAGCACAGAAATAAAAACAAAGAAAAATAAGTTGCTGAAAGCCTAGGTAAAGCGGCTTAAAAGCAAATCTCATGGTTAAGTGGACCAAAGCATTTGGGAAAGTACAACTAAAACGAGAGCCTCTAAAATCAAAGCAGATTAAAAATCGTTTTCATCCGAAATTTTCTGGTCATCCTCTGCTCTTTTTTTAGTTTCGCAAACGAAATGGTGCGACTTAAATTAGAATTATGAAGAACAAATGCTCTGATGGAAAGACTATAATGAAAAATGGAAAATTTTGAGCCAAGTTTTCACAGTTAAATGATGTTACTCTTGGCGTGGACAGACAGAGACATTTATTTGACTTTAAACAAAAAAAATTGAATTTTATTCAAATCAAAATAATATGGGGTGATAAATATTAACTGAGAAAGCAAGCGCTATTGGTCCAAATTACAATAAAAAGGTGCACTTGTCATTCTTTTTTCGCTTTATTTAGTTAAAATTCTCTGCGGTTTGAGATTCAGAACCGCAATCTTGTTCTTGTTTCTTGAAATAACTGCTTACAATTTAAAACTTAAATTTATTTAAGTATACAGAATTACATACATAGGTATACATACATATGTACATATGCGTATGTCCTTGAATGTTAACACTTTAACAAAATTCTTACGAATATTTCCACTCCAAACTATCGATAGTCAAAATTCCTATCGGGCCATCGCAATTTTACAAAACCATCGATATTATCGATAGTACAATCGATTGTAGTGCAACCCTAGCATTGACCAAAAATTGTATAAATACTGCATCAAGACCTTAAAGTAGTTCATTCATTCGAAACTTTCGGTGCAGCCACTACTCTTCTACTCACTACTCTAGCTCCGCTTTAGGAATACTTGAACCACATGGATGTTATTTAAAGTGCGTGGCAAAGTTGTTACTGTATCATTGACGGAAATAGGGACATTTACTACCGCTTCTCTTACTGCGCCCTGTCTTTCATAGCCTATAGAAATAATTCGCAGAAGTGACTTTCGAGATACATATCCAAACGGGGAAACTTAAAGGAAGCTTGATTTTCTTCAAAATGTGCCACCACAGCTCCAGAATCTTACAATGAAACTTCAATTAAAATCCATGTTTTTCTTTTTAAGTATCCACTTAAAAGAAACAAATTTGAAATATTTTATTAGGTTAGTTCACTTTTATCAAGCCTTTCTAATTACAAAGTCAAATGACAAGATGCCTTTTGAAAACTGGGAACAGTGCGTCAGAGAGATCATACAAGTTTATCTGCTCACGTTTTATTTTAACGAATTTGATTGGATTTGTAGTTGTAGTCAATAATTCATTTTAAACTCCTTCTAAGTCTAATTCTATCACTGAATTCGCATTTCGGTTATAACAACGAAACGAAACGGTATAACGGTTGACAACAATAGTGTGCAAGTATTTGTCCCGAGCTGTGACTTCATGGCGATAGCGAAGTGCGCACTAGCAAAGCGAATTCCGATTGGCTGCTGATTAGAGATAGACATGGCCCCCTACCGTGCATCTAGACGTTGGCACGGCAATATTTTGTAAGGGGCCCCAACACAGAATCCTTTTAAACAGGCACTGCACTTTTTATTAATGGTTGTTCAGAGTAACCTACAATTTTCATAGATAGATGATAGTGTTTTCCAGAAGTTGATGAAGCTTGGCTAAATTGTCTGTCCTTCTTCTTACTTTGTTGCTGTACACTTTACTGAGTTTTCACAGCTGCTGCTGTGGTCTTAATCTGACTGGTCCACAAAAGCAGTCTTCTTCAATGTCCGAACAGTAATCCATTCTTCATTTGTTGATGATCTGTGTTTTGGAAGTGTGCTTTACCAAAGGCTGTTGGACATCTTATTCATGCACGTGACGCTGTAGGTTGTAAAAATTAAAAAATATTTATTTTTCTGGCTGCTCTAAACTGCTTTGTCCTATGAAATCGAGAGATTTTGTAAACTGAACTGAATTTTCCTCTTTAAATATTGTGACAACAACTGTTCCACAGGGCAACTATTTTTAATTCTCACAAAGAATATGAAAGTTTGCACAATCATTTTAATTTATGAAACTTAATTTTTTGGTTTTTTGTTTTTAGAACTTATTTAAGTAGGTACTAACTAAACTTAATATTTTTTATTTTGCTGTTTGAGGTAAACTCCCATCACACTTCAATTGTCAGTCCTGGGTTCCCATGTGTGCTCACTTGCCGCCATGGACATTGCAGTACTTGCACATTTGAAATATTTTATTAGGTTTGTTCACTTCCATCAAGCCTTTCCACATTCAGATTTACTTATTCTGAAATAGATTCGTTAATTACAAAGTCAATTGACAAGTTGCCTTTTGAAAACAAGGAACAGTGCGTCATCTCGGAATTCGCATCCGGGTTTAGAGTACCACTAGGTATAAGGACAAATCATTTTTCTAAGTATTCGACACGAGCTGTGACTTTGCGAATTCGGAGTGAAAGTTTGTTGCTGCTGATTTGAGATAGACATGGCCGTCCTTTTTGTGGCACGGCTGGTAAAAACTGATGCCCAACACGGTCTCTTCGGGAAAGGCACGCACTGACAAGGCAAAGCAATGCATTTTTTAAAATTTAATTTAATTCTAATATATAAATTTGCATATATTCATGTAAAAATAAGATTTTATCTAAGTAGCTACAGATCAGGGGTGTTCGTTTTTTATTTAAAATTAGACCAGAAGTGGACAAAAATTTTAAATATTTCTTGTCAATGCTTGTCAACTTTGTAGATTTTTTTTCCAGAAATCTAGAACTTTTGTGGCACAAGACTCAGTCACTGCTAAATATTTATCATCTTCTGTTTCTACAGAACTTTTTTATTTTTTTTGACACTGATGTAGGCTCTGCTCACTTTGGATACCTACTATCATAGCTTTTACTGTTGTTCTCACTTGCTCCTTTTTTTTCTTCCGACAAACAAAAAAAAACATATCTTTATACGGGGTTGCGTCAATCGTTATATGGATCTTACAAGTGTTCCTAAATTACAGCTCGAGCTGACAAACCAGCGATAAAACTAGGCATACCTTTCGATACAGCCAGGCTAGTGTATAGATGTAGTTTTCGTCCAACAAAGCCCAAGGCCTTAGTAGCCAGTGCTTGTAAAATATAGTTAGGTTAATAATTGACAACTATATCCTACACTTATAATAATAATAATAAATTCAAAATCTTGACAGTGCTTCTTTCTGTATCATGCCTACCGTGCATCTAGACTTTGGCACGGAAAAACACGGCAATATTTAGTAAGGGAATCACGGAATCCTTTTAAACAGGCACTGCACGGGCCCGGCACGGCTCATGCCCGTCTCTACTGCTGATACTAAACTTTTGCACTTACTCCCGAAAAGACACAAATGAAGGCAACAAATGTCAGTACTGGTTGTTTGGGTTTGTTTAATATTGAAAAAGCGACAATTTTTAACAAATAATTTTCAATAGTAGTAGTCTAAATCTGACTGGTCCACCCGGCCTTAGGGAAAAATGTTTAACTTGGCTTTTTTTTTCCGATTTTAATAAAATTATAAAATAAAATTATGATATGTTGCAAAATTTGATGGCAAGGGGTAGAAAATTCCGGGATATAACCGATTTTTTTTTAAATTACGGGGGTGGATGGGGGTGTGGCAAAATCTTTACACAAACATAATGTGCGCATTTACTAAGCAAATATACATACCAAATATGGTGTGGTATGGTCTCTAGCTATAATAGTTTGAGATAAGCATTTTTTTAAATTGCGGGGGCGGAAAGGGGTGTTCGAAGAATTTGAAATAAACTCTATCACTTTGCATACTACACGAGTCTACATACCAAGTTTGGCTCGGCTGTTGATGCTGATCAAAATTATATATATGTCGGATAGTGTTGGTTAAGTGACTAATAAGTCAAAGCCTACTAGTTAGTTCCAATGGATTGACAGGCGCGTCAGTTGTAGCCCTGGTTGAGCATCTAAGCAACCTTAGCAACTAATGTTGAGAGCTGTCTTCAGGTCAGGTCCTATATAAAGGGTGGCCTCGGGCTAGAGAGCCCAGTGTACAAACTCCCCGGGAACTAGCCGCACAGTTCGAGAATATAAGTGAAATAGTGAAAGTATCTTCTACAGGTGTTAACACATGCATACATAATCTTTACTTTTGTAAACGACGCGTCGTTTGCTCATTAATTGTTTTCTCACAATCTTATCAAGCTATTCGAATTCTAGTACTAATGGGCAACCCCATGGGTTAGTGCAATGATCTTAATTCATTTGTAAATTTCTAAATATGTATATACAATCCGCATTTATTAAAAATTGACCTATCTATATACACCCCGGGGTATTACCAAAAACAAGTCGCACAGTTAATGGCAATGCTGCAATCTCAGTGTTCTAATGGGATTTCCCTAAGTCTCTCTCAGAAGCAGCAGAGAAGCTTATCAAGCTTGGAATACCTAAGGCATTTGTTTGGGTATATAAGATCGAACAAGCTGCCGCATCAGCATCAGTTCAGCCCTAACCATTGAACGGGAATCAATCAAAACAAAAACATCAAAACACAATCAAAATGAAATTCTTCTCAGTTGTCACAGTTTTCGTGCTGGGTCTTTTGGCTTTGGCCAATGGTAAGTCTTAATTTAGATCTCTAATAACTCGAATTTGTTGTTTCTAACAATGATCTTCTTCTATTCAGCTGTCCCTCTGTCACCTGATCCTGGCAATGTGGTCATTAACGGGGACTGCAAATACTGCAATGTCCATGGAGGCAAGTGAGCACACATGGGAAACCAGGACTGACAATTGAAGTGTGATGGCAGTTTACCTCAAACAGCAAAATAATGTTTATTAAGTTTAGTTAGTATTTAAATAAGAACTGAAAACACAAAGCAAAAAATAAAAAGTTTCATAAATTAAAAAAAAATGATTGTGTAACCTTTCATTTTCTTTATGAGAATTAAAAATAGTTGTCATATTTCAGCTTATTAACAAGAACCCTCCCGGGTTGCCCTGTGGAACAGTTCTTCTCACAATATTTGACGAGGAAAATTCAGTTCAGTTTACAAAAACTCTCGATTTCATAGGACAAAGCAGTTTAGAGCAGCCAGAAAAATAAATATTTTTTAATTTTTACGACCTACAGCGTCACGTGCATGAATAAGATGTCCAACAGTCTTTGGTAAAGTACATAGACAAACACAAATCACCTTCATAAGAAGAACGGAATACTGTTCGGACATTGAAGAAGCCTGCTTTTGTGGACCAGTCAGATTTAGACCACAGCAGCAGCTGTGAAAACTCAGTAAAGTGTACAGCAACAAAGTAAGAAGAAGGACAGACAATTTAGCCAAGCTTCATCAACTTCTGGAAAACACTATCATCTATCTATGAAAATTGTAGGTTACTCTGAACAACCATTAATGAAAAGTGCAGTGCCTGTTTAAAAGGATTCTGTGTTGGGGCCCCTTACAAAATATTGCCGTGCCAACGTCTAGATGCACGGTAGGGGGCCATGTCTATCTCTAATCAGCAGCCAATCGGAATTCGCTTTGCTAGTGCGCACTTCGCTATCGCCATGAAGTCACAGCTCGGGACAAATACTTGCACACTATTGTTGTCAACCGTTATACCGTTTCGTTTCGTTGTTATAACCGAAATGCGAATTCAGTGATAGAATTAGACTTAGAAGGAGTTTAAAATGAATTATTGACTACAACTACAAATCCAATCAAATTCGTTAAAATAAAACGTGAGCAGATAAACTTGTATGATCTCTCTGACGCACTGTTCCCAGTTTTCAAAAGGCATCTTGTCATTTGACTTTGTAATTAGAAAGGCTTGATAAAAGTGAACTAACCTAATAAAATATTTCAAATTTGTTTCTTTTAAGTGGATACTTAAAAAGAAAAACATGGATTTTAATTGAAGTTTCATTGTAAGATTCTGGAGCTGTGGTGGCACATTTTGAAGAAAATCAAGCTTCCTTTAAGTTTCCCCGTTTGGATATGTATCTCGAAAGTCACTTCTGCGAATTATTTCTATAGGCTATGAAAGACAGGGCGCAGTAAGAGAAGCGGTAGTAAATGTCCCTATTTCCGTCAATGATACAGTAACAACTTTGCCACGCACTTTAAATAACATCCATGTGGTTCAAGTATTCCTAAAGCGGAGCTAGAGTAGTGAGTAGAAGAGTAGTGGCTGCACCGAAAGTTTCGAATGAATGAACTACTTTAAGGTCTTGATGCAGTATTTATACAATTTTTGGTCAATGCTAGGGTTGCACTACAATCGATTGTACTATCGATAATATCGATGGTTTTATGAAATTACGATGGCTCGATAGTATTCTTTGACTATCGATAGTTTACCCAGTTGCTTTTTAAGGTGGTCAACAAATTCGTAAGAAGTTTGTAAAAATGTGCGCGTCAAATGGAAAGTATTTGGAAAAAATATATTAGAGAATAATTTGTTTACAGAGCTCTTTCACGTTGTGGTATTTTGGCATGTGCTTGAATTTCTGAACCAGGTGCATTAAATTTTCCTTAGCTTTAAATTTGACTTTTGAATATTTTGTTGATTTTGAATAAAACACGACTGAAGGCAAATCAAGGTTTTATCATTTGCTTTTTCATGGGATTCTGTAAATGTATACTTTATAATAGTAAAAAAGTTATAATAGTTTTTTTCAGAGATGGAGACGTTCCTATCTCAGGCGGTTTGATTGGCCTTTTTATCGATATTTTGCGAGGGCAGCACTAAAAATTTGACATTTACTGAAAAACCTGTGCCATTCACAGCGAAAATATTAACAATAAATGGCAAAAAAACCAACAGAATGAAATTTAAAAAAATTTTGTAACAGGCCAAAAATTACTGCCCAAATTGGGCAGAATGTTCTATTCAGAGTTGTAATTTGCAAAGATTGATTTCGCAAACATACACATAAACCTAAAAGGAAACACGACAGAATGAATCAAGATTTTCTATAGAAGATATGTATGAAGCTACGAAAACATTAGTTTTTGAAATATAAATTGAAAGAAGTTAAAAAACCAAAATTTTGTATTACATTCATAAAAGCAGAGACGAATGAAATTCAATACATAAAACAAAGCGAACTATTCAATTGGTCAGATGTTTGTAATGCACAGAAGTATATGTATATATTCTTATTCACCATGAGAAGCTTAGTCATTATAGCCACGTCCGCTACGACGTGTGGGCGTTTTACTCACAATCAGCCATCTTAAAAGCTATCGGGATAAGAAATTGTTGGGTTTTTATTACCTGCGTGAGATCTAGTACGAACCGGACAACTATATCATACATATACATATGTAGTCATATAAAAGAAAAAACGGTCAATGTGGTAGTTTTGGATATATAACAACAGATCCCAAAATTTCCAAAAATCAAAAATAAGTAGAACAGAAGTTGAAGAACGGACCGTTCCCTTCAGCTGGATCTAGTGGGAATCAGACTTAACCTGTTATCTGTCTGGCATCTCTATATAATAATCTTCGATTATTTGGGCAAAGGCTAGGAAAACAAAATTTAATATTTACTTTAGTTACTCGGGCCCAAAACGCGCTAAAACTACCTCAGGTGCGCCTTGGCGATTTATTTCGTGTAATTAACAAAAGAAAAAAATTTATGTTTTTAGCGGGACTATAGCTGAAAGTAGCCATTTCCGGCTAAAAAACTTAAATTTGAAATAGTGTTGCCAGATGCCGTATTTTGGAGACTCGAATACGCGGACTTTTTGAATCTTTTGTTCGTACTATTTTCAACAAACGAAAATATTGTTGAGTTTACAATATTTCTTGTTTTTATAAAACAAATATAGTTCAGAATACAATATTCGCCTGCTCTGGCAAAACTTTAGAGTTTATATTAAAATATTTGGCTACCAGGGCGGTCAAACAACGCGCCAGATAAAAAATTGCGTTTGCCAACACTGAAATCTCGCGTTAGCCGATTTTTCCACTTTTCAACACTGAAATCTGAAGTAGCGTAAGTATATAAGTTAATAATTAATATACTCAGACTGTTTACTTGTGATCTCTGCACGAAGTTAAATCAGTGAGATAGAATTATACTTGTTCGTTTATTGGTCAAATCCGTACTAAAATATGAATGACAAAATATTCTTAACATAAGCTAGCCCTGACCTATAATCGCTGTGTCAGCGATTATGCTGAATGGATTATGTTTCAACGTCGCGACGGCGCATGGAATGTTGACGGCAACGTATTGTGCAGTTTGGCATAATTGGCATTAAGCATTGTTGCGGCTTTGCTGATCGTGCAGAACTGCAGTCGTTGACTTTGTTTGACCGGACGTGTTAACTCCTCCCTCACTAGTTTGAAGGCCGTCCTCGGTTTTCCTCAAAGTGTCGATGACAGCTCGTATCGAGATTTGTTGTTTATTCTCTTTGCATTTTTGATGAACCTTGAAGACGACGAGACCGATGATCAGAGTGACAAGGAATGCGGCAAACATCATAGGCCATATTGCCAGTTTTTTTTCGATGTTTCCAATATATTGAAGATTCTCAAGGTTCAGCCTCTGAAGATAGGGCATGCTTAAAATTTCTCGGTGGCCAGTTATGTTTAGGGTTGTCGATACTGCTGGGCCTGGGTGACGCCTGAGTATGTTTTTGGTATTTTCAAAGAGAGACCCATTCACGTAGATTTCCTCATCAAACGTCAGCAGGTGTGTGCCATGAATGACTCTATCAGTGTTGTTATTCATCTGTATTGTAGCTGTAGCTTCGTTGATAACGATGATACCATCGTCAATTATCATCAGCGGCTGCAGATGGCTGGGACGAGTCCTACAGTGTGCTATACCTCCAGAATGTAGTTGTTGCGCACAAGTTGCTGATTTCAGCTGCTTGCAGAATGTAGAGGTGAGAGTAGCGGTGCAGTTTCCGATTGCTAAGATATTGTTTCCACAATCTGCGACGTTGTTATTTTCTTCGAGGTCAAGTATCGTTCCATTATGTTGGACGGGGAATATGGTTATTTTCTTACATATTACGCTAGGATTTGGGTACTTGATAAGAAAGTGTACAAAATTATGATCTAAAAAGACTTTTACATAGGCTATTTCAATTAAATCTGTTATAGTTAAATTTGTAGAGTGCTCATTTAAAATTTGACTTAGGTCATTAGAGTCAAGAATTGTTGGGTTTATAATTTGAATCTTTGCGAGCGTAATAGACAATATTAATGTTTCGAGTTCGGAGATTATAATTCTATTTCTTGTGAGTAATACTTGATAGAGGTTTCTTGTATCGATCTGTGTCTCTTTTGCAAATCTAATTATTTTATTTACGGATTCTGTTAAGTTATTAATTTTTTCTTGTACTTTTGTATTTATAACTGCCTGCTGTTCAATTGAGTCAGTTAGTTTTTGCTGGTGAAATTTCAGATTTTCGAAGTCATCAAAGTCAGGAGTTCCTGCTACTATCTTTAAAGCTGTTCCTAAAATATTTATACTCCTAGCTTGCCTATGGTGAGTGTTAACTGTTTCTAGCAGTGTCCTAATATGACCTAAATCTGATTCAAGAATTTGTCTCATATGAGACTGTGGGAATTGTGAATTCATAAGTGAATTAGTTTCCTCGGCAATTTCCGAGTACATTGTGAGATTAGAAGAATGTCTTAAAATTTTAAAATTTTCCCAAATAACTACGTTTCCGTCCATGATGGGAATATAGTCCGAGTTCGAGTAATTAATAATCTCTCCAGCTGCTGTTGCTACTAGGAGTAGAAAGCGAAGAATCCAAGCCCTAGTAAAGATAGGATACAAAGCAGAATAAGTACTGGAAGGATAATTATTTTTTCTTATCTTATGTTATCCTTGTGTACCTCCCTCCCCTTTATAAGAACCGTTGACCCCAAATCGGCTTCCACAATGACTTCCTCAAACAAAGGTGTTAGCTTGTTACCAAGTCTTTTATTTAATTTCATAAGTACCTTGTCGCCTACTTGAAAAGTTCTATTTCTTCTGTCCGCGTTTTGTCTTTTCAGTAGCAGATCTTGCGCTTTAGATATTTTTCCTCTTATTTCTGCTTCAAATTCTGGTGGGGATGCATGAATTATATCGATTGGCTTTTTATTAACGACTGAGTGAATTGATTTATTGTATTCTATTGTTGCCTGAAGTATAATATCGGTAGTGTCATTTAATTGTTTTTCTAATTTCAAGCACCTGGCAATTTCTGCAAGAGTACTGTGAAATCTTTCTACCTGTCCATTTGAAGTACTATGTAATGGTGGCGAATTTACAATATCAACATTAAACCGGTTTTTTAAAAGAGACCTTATTGTTTCTGAATTTAGTGATGGTTCGTTATCGCAGTAGATAATTTTAGTATTAGGGTAGAAATTCATGAGCTGTAAGATGGGGGACTCGATATCTATTATCGTTCTGGAAGCTATGGGCTGAACAATGGCAAATTTAGAAAATTTATCAATACAGGTTAGAAAATACTTTTTATCTGTAGAAAAAATGTCAATATGGAGAATTTCCCCTACTTGATTAGGTACTGGCGTTTCGCCAATGTACTGTTTTTGTGGGTGTCGGTCATATTTTCCTTTGCTACAAGTCTTACAATTTGCAACTACTTCGTTTGCAAGACGGGTCATTTTTGGGAAAAAATAGTCTTGGAGAATTTGTTTTACATTCTCTTGCGCTGCTCTATGTGCTCTGCCATGTTCTGTGACTATGATTTCTTTTTGCTCATTCCTATCATGAACATCGATGACCAATTTATTTGAATGACAAAATTTGGTTGAAGGGAAAGTCTCAACTAGCTTGTTTTGTATGAATGCTAGTATCGGCAGGTCGCATTTGATTGCATTCACTACTTCTTTTTTAACCGCATCACACACTTTTTCTATTAAGTTTTCTCTATTCGAAAAATGTATGATATGTCTTGTTTTTTGTCCGAACATAATAATAATTTTTTCGGAAGCTATAGTGCTTTCTTCAATAATTATTTGGTTCCTGAAACAATTAATCGGTTTTTCAGTAGACTCTATAGTGTATGTCAATGATAACTCACTATGTATAGTGGCTAAGTCTGATGGAGCATCTTCTTCAAGAGCGTAAAGGTTTTGTCTTGATAAAGCATCGGCGACAAAATTTTCTTTACCGGGCTTGTAGAAAATTTGAGCATTGTGTTCATCGATAAAGGATTTCCATCTCTTAATTTTTGCATTAGTGTTTTTGTCTGAGACTGCAAATGTTAGTGGCTGGTGATCGGTATAAATACTTAAATTTTTTACACCGTACAAATAGTTTCTTAGGGATTTTAGGGCCCACACTATTGCCAGTAGCTCACGTTCATTTGTGGCGAAATTTAATTCGTTGTCTTTTAAAGTCCTGGAAATCATGGTTATCGGCTTCTTGTTTTGTGACAAAACAGCGCCTAAGCCAGAGGACGAAGCATCTGTCGTCAAATCGAATGGCTTCTGATAATCAGGGTATAGGACCATTACATCTTCGGAGCTTAAGATATTCTTTAATTTCTCGAAGCTGGCTATCTGCTCTTTATCAAGGGTAACAGGAATTTTTTTTGATTGTCCTGCACTTGTTTTACCATTATCACCCTTTAGTATATCTGTCAGTGGTTTGGCTATAGATGCAAAATTTTTTATAAAGCATCTGTAATAGCTCGCTAGACCAAGGAATGATCTAACTTGGAACAAATTGGAAGGCTGTTGAAATTTGCTAAGTGCTTCAACTTTGCTGGGATTAGTTGTTATACCGCCACGGGAGACCACAAATCCAAGATACTCGACCTTTTCTTTAAAAAAATGAGATTTTTCCCGTGATACCCTCATGTTAGCGTTATACAATTTATCTAGTACCCAGGCGATGTGGTGAACATGACTTTGCATATTTTCAGAGAATATGATCACGTCATCCACGTAGACGTAGCATGACTTCCCAATCTGTTCTCTAAGTACGTCGTCAATTGCTCGTTGGAAAATTCCGGGGGCATTCTTCAAACCAAAGGGAAGTCTGCAAAATTCATACTTCCCATTTCCTACAGAAAATGCAGTTTTTTCTCTATCTTTTTCTGCAAGAAGTATTTGATGAAATCCTGATTTCAGATCGAGCGTCGTGAAATATTTGGCTTTACCAAGGTTTGAGAGAATAGCTACAATGTTCGGTATAGGGTATTTGTCATCAACAGTTTTTGAATTAAGCTTCCTAAAGTCAATTACAAGGCGTTTTTTTCTATTTCCTTGTTCGTCTAGACCCTTTTTATCTACTACCCACACCGGATTATTATACGGTGAATTAGATGGTCTGATAATATTGTTTCTCAGCATGTCATTAGTTTCGTTATTGACAAACTCTGACACTCCTAATGGGTATGGGTAAAGTCTAGAGAACACTGCTTTTTCGTCTTCTGTTCGAATTGTAGCGACAATATTTGTGTTGTAGGGAAGAGATTCGTTAGGGTCAGCAAAAACGTTTATTTTTTCTTGTAACATTTTCTTAAATTCTTTTTCAATTTCTTGCGGAACTTTAATATTTTCTACTTCGGTAAAGTTAACATTTGGGCTTTTTTTATATTGAATTATTTCAGATCCATTTTTTGTTTTTAAGACGTTATTTTTCAAATCTAGATTTGCGTTAATTTTTTTTAAAAAATCAAGTCCTATTATTCCATCAAAGCTTGACAAGCTAGGAAGTAAAAAAAAATGGTTGTTGTATTAAAAAGGTGCATAAGACATTTCTCTTGGACTGCATTAAAGCCATGAAGTGACTTAACTAAAAATTTTTCTTTAACTTTAGTTACATTTTTAAGTTCCGGGCTTGGTTTTATATAGTTTTTTGAAGCGCCTGTGTCTATAAGTAATTTAATCTGTCTACCTGCTATCGTTCGCTCTACAAACGGTAACAGGGAACAATTTCTAAAAAATTGACCTCTTGAATCTGATCCTCATCTTCTAAATCTGATACCTCAGCCTCCGCTACTGCTTGATACTCCTGCTCTAATTGACCTTCAGAATTTTCATCTTGTGAGAGATGATTAATTCTCTGTTGTTTGGGACCTGTAGTTCTAGCTGTTCCACTACTTGCTCTTTTTGGCACCTGATTTTGGTAGGAACCACCTTGGTTTGGGTATTGAGTTGTTTGCTTAAACCGAGATGAAGTGTCAACGTCCATAGGTTGTGGTGGTTCTTGTTTTATATTCGGGCTATTGTTTTGGGTTTTTTGTTTGTAAAATGGAGTTTTTACTTGGTTTGGGGTATTTTCTACAGTGGGCTGCCTTTGCTGTCTCTGTTCCTGACGCTGAGCTCTTTCTTCATTATTCCTAGCAAAACAACTAGCGAATTGGAAGCGTTCATGATTAGATTCAACTTCCTGTGCAAGTGCCAGTGCTGATGGCAAATCTTTTGGCCTTGCTGAAAATAGAATGTCACTGAGAGATTTCTTTGTGCCTGAAATGAAGACTCTCAATGCATCTGCTCTGTATTTTTCGTTTAAAGAAGCAGCCAAAGTAGAATCGTAAGTCATAATTGTTTTGTTTATGAGTAGTGTTAATTTCTTTTCAATTTCCTCATAATATTGGGTTATTGTCAGGGTTCCCTGACGTAGAACGGACAACTCTTGCTCGATTATATAGATGGGACGTTTATCGGCATATGTAAAGTCAAGTCTATTGATAATTGCTTTAAAATTTAATGGAGTGTCGTATGACGACAATACCATATCAGCGGGGCCTTTGATTTTATTCCTGATTATACCCAGCGCCTGATAATGCTTTGAGCTTCCTACATAATTTTCAAAGATTTTATATGCAGTGTGTGCGGCTTTCCGCCACGAAACATAAGTCTCGATTTTTCCCTCAAAGTCTGGTACTGATTTAATTATGTCCAGTGTTTCGTCACATTTAATACCTACAATAATTTCTGCATCTTTAAATACTTCAACCTCGGGTACGGACACTGTTGTATTTCTAAACTGGTTTCTCATTTCCTCCATTTTTCTTTCAAATAATTGCGCTTGATTTTCTAATGCACTGTTTACTGCATACTCGAGCAGCGCTTTCAAATTTTCTTCACTCATTGCCATTTTATTTTTTGTTTGTTCCGACACTAGTTTGTTTTTTATATCTTTTATTAGTTCTTCTAGTTCTAAGTCATATACTTCTTTTTTACTCATAAGATTTTCAATTTAATTCAAAAATTTTCTGTCGCAAAGACTCTTTACAAACACTTTTTGTTTAAATTTTTGTATTTATTTACTTTAAATAAGCACTCTACTCACATTTCTTTTAAAACTATGGTTTTTATATGTTATTGTAAATCTCCTTTTTCGTCTGTTTATCCCGTCTGCAAGTCCAACGATGTCGATCCAACGATGTTGCCTCCTTGCTTGAGATTTCTTTGGTGAGCAGGTTCTGCCAGTTGGGCGCCAGTTAATAATTAATATACTCAGACTGTTTACTTGTGATCTCTGCACGAAGTTAAATCAGTGAGATAGAATTATACTTGTTCGTTTATTGGTCAAATCCGTACTAAAATATGAATGACAAAATATTCTTAACATAAGCTAGCCCTGACCTATAATCGCTGTGTCAGCGATTATGCTGAATGGATTATGTTTCAACGTCGCGACGGCGCATGGAATGTTGACGGCAACGTATTGTGCAGTTTGGCATAATTGGCATTAAGCATTGTTGCGGCTTTGCTGATCGTGCAGAACTGCAGTCGTTGACTTTGTTTGACCGGACGTGTTAACTTATATCTACCCAAAAAAAGGATCCAAAAATTTTTAAAATTAAAAAACCCAAAGAGTTGCTCACCTTTGCTGAACATGTACAGGATAATTCACAATTAACATTTTGTCCACCCTTATTAGATATATAACACTTTTTATATGGTTTGGCATACTCTCGACCAACTTCACTATGGTTCTACACGCTTCCAAAAATCGTCTATGTATGTACATATGTACATACATACATATGTATGTAGGTTGGATATCAATCCAGATACTGCCCGAGCCATCACTTCACGATTGACCACAGATTCTCAATCGAATTGAGATCGGGAGAATAAGACTGGTTTGTTCCATCTCACACTTGCCTTATATTCTATCTTTGTTAAAGCTCTTCTAGCCCTCCACCGGATCCCGTCTTTTCCTATGTCCATAGAGGCCTCTTTTGGTGTTAAGAACTTATCAGTTCTCATTTTTGACATTATTAGTCTCATCATTAGATGCAACATTTGGTCGTTGTTGCACCTTGGACATCACTGAATGAGACATGTACATATGTATGTATCTTGATCTTCTGCGCCGAACAGCCTCTTTCAGTTAGGCTTACAATACTATTTTCCACATCCACTTTCTAGACTTATTAATTTAATTAACAAAGAAGCTTAAAATAATAGGTTAAACGTGGTTTTCGCTAATCAATAAAACAAATTAGAATGAAGTGACTAGTTTATGTACTCGCAAAGTTGAAAGTTTAAATTATGGAAGCACTTTTGCTCCCTACTGTATGTACATACATACATACATACGTACATATATGTATGTAGTGTCTTATCGCATCGATGGGCGCTGACCCCTGCTGCTGCCTCTTCTTTTATTGTTGTTCTGTGTTGTTTATAAAAAAAACCTGACAAATGGCGAAATCTTAATCAGAGTGTCGCAGTCTTTTCTTTTAGCTGCAATGAAGTGGATGAACTTGATATTTGTTTCGCTGCTGTCTCTTCTGGTCTTCGCGGATTTGAGTTATGGTGGTAAGTAATTACAACTGTTGACAAAATTGAAAATTTTCAACTACATAAATCGATTTTCAGGACGCCTTAATATCCCAAAACAAACTATGAATAACCGTAACATAAAGGTTCAGGGAAACTGCAGTCATTGCCGTGTTCGAGTTACAAAGAATTCGGTGCATGTGATCACGAGGTTTAAAACTACTCCTAAACGGGTAGTGAAGAGAAAAGGATAGTTGCAGGATGTTAACTGGTTTCGCAATGCTACAATGAAACAAACTAGCTTCAAAATCGAATTGCGTACTAAAAAGTACGGCTTCAAAAAAAACCAACTTCAAAACCATTTTCGAATATATTAAAATTTGAAAATCAAAAGTGTTTTCCCAAAATAAAAAAAATCGAAGTGTAATTTGAAAAATATGAAATATTTACTCTAATTTCAATAAAAATAATGACTATTTATTTATCTATCTGCAAAAGACATTTAGATTTAACCGATAGCTGACGGTTCAGAATAGATTCTGGCAAAGATTATAAAAGCCCTCAAAGTATTTCCTAGGGGTAAAAGAAATTCCCGGAACAATGTTTTTCACGAAACTTTTTAGATTGTGTCTACTTTCGTATGCCGTCTTTTTAAAAAAGTTAATTAAGGTTTCCATGGTAAATGTTTACTATTACTACTCGAGATTTCAGTGTTGAAAAGTGGAAAAATCGGGTGAAGCTAGATTTCAGTGTTGTCAAACGCTATTTTTTATTTGTATTTTTTATTTTTGTATTCTAAACTACATTTGTTCCATAAAATCAAAAAATATTGTAAACTCAACAATATTTTCGTTTGTTGAGAATAGTGCGAACAAAATATTCAAAAAGCCCGCGTATTCGAGTATCCAAAATTCGGCATTTGGCAACACCATCTCAAAATTGAACAGCTTTTTTTAGCCGGAAACAGCTACTTTTAGCTATAGTCCCGCTAAAAATATTAATTTTCTTTTGTTAATTTCTCAAAAACTACGAAATAAATCGCCAAGGCGCACCTGAGTGCTCGTGGAATTTTTCTCTTTCGTTTGATACCAAAATTATGTAGTTTAAGCGCGTTTTGGGCCCGAGTAGTAATAGTGAATATTTACCGAGGTCCGAAAATTTGTTAATTTACTTAAAATTATCAGTTGCTATTAGGCTAAATTCATCCTATAAATCATTTTATGTCTGGCAATGGACTCAAAGACTCACTAGAACCGAATTTGGTTCAGTTGCTGTACAATTGTAATTGTAATTGGGTCAAAACGACTTTTTAACATTTAAAAAGTTAGGTCCTTTGCATTTTAAATACATTTGACAAATAATAATATTTTAATTATTTAATTTTAAAATTTATTTCATTATGTTACAAGACATTTGCAAATATTTAGAGCAGACAAGAACTCTTATGCCAAATACTTATAAACTTTATTAGAAATACCGATCCTAACAGACTGTTTTATCCTATTGGTGCGGTATAGTAATTTCAATCTTTATAGTTTATATTTAATGCTTCTAAGAATAGGATACTTTTCACCAGCACACTGGCCACGAAAATCATCGAGGGATAAATCGTGGAGAGCTACTCCACCCAAGCCCAATGCCTGGGCATAGCCTGCCTTGATGGCTGCCGTTGTGGGGTCTTCGTAGCCCACCCACAAACCATTAGCACCGTTCTCATCCGCAGAACGATAGGCATAGACACCAAATCGGTTTGTTGGGTCACCAACCTTGCGAAGATGTGGTTTGTCCTCGTCATGTTGCTGTGGATGCTGCAGTTGTTGGCAAATCTCGGGCCAACTTAGGAGACCAGCGATACCAGTTGCATTGCCCGCAGGACCAGGTCCATCGGTTTTGTATATCGGAGGGTAGCCAGTGATGCCCGATTTTTGTGACATAATCCAAGTGCGACCGTAGGCAACTACGCCAAGGTTCAGTTGTTGATGATTGGATGTGGCATTGAGCCACCAGTCTACATGATGCTTAATGTTATGTGTGGGATTCCGATCGTACATATGATTCAATGAGGATGGAATATCAGCCTCCTTTGGATTATATTCAGGAGTTTGAAAGTCATAGGTGTTAAGATTAACAAAATCCAATTAGCCCATGACAGAGGAGACATCTACAAACACTACAGGGACGAGAAAAACGATGTTACTCTTGGAAATCACGATGAAGTACCTCTGACTAATTACTCACTTTCGACATCTACATGGGGAAGCACGGAAAAGGTCA
The DNA here is from genome assembly GCF_018151085.1 of Drosophila tropicalis. Taxonomy (NCBI): domain Eukaryota; kingdom Metazoa; phylum Arthropoda; class Insecta; order Diptera; family Drosophilidae; genus Drosophila; species Drosophila tropicalis. The sequence continues at coordinate 1,960,995 of NW_027173049.1, read as the reverse complement.
ATAGCTTGCCACTTTGCTGCAAATCGATGCGCAACTCCCTCACTAACTGTCCGAACTGCTGCTGAATCTCTGCTATTTGCAATTCCAATGATTGCGATGAGAATCTGAACCATGATTTAACTGTTAGCCAGGCCTGCTTAAAGACATTTTCCTTTTTTTCCGACATTTTGGGAAATTGCCAGGCCAAGTCCAATCCATCGAATTCGTAGCTATTCAGCAGAATATTCACACTGGCCCTAAAGCTATTCCTTTTTTCTGGATCTGCCATGAGACTCATGTAGTTGGCCGTTTCCACCTTGCCCTCCTCATTCAAGTCCTGGTCACCACCGACCGAGAGTAGAAATCGAACATGTGGATACTTGCGACGCAATGAAGTAATCCGAGCAAACTTCTGACTATCTTCCTCATGTGTTTTTATTTTGAATGTGTCCACATCGATTCCAACATAACCATAGACAAGAAAATTGCAGAAATTTAAAGCTGGCTCTAAGTCATCAAGCGACATATGGGCTGGCCCTGTAAACAACAATTCGGAAGATAACCTTTTGAACACTTTTGGCCCACTGAGATTAGCCTATGGAGACTTACTAACCTTGTCGCGAATAGCTCGCCGCATCATAATAACAAACCAATCTGCCAACATTCGCCCGGCTCACATTGTGGCACAACAAACAGAGAAATACTAAATATATCAGCATCGTAGTTGTGTAGTCGACTGCTTTGTTCGAGAGTGACTGGGACACTGCGATCATAGAGTATGTGATGATCAGAGAACTAGGCAAAGCTTTGATAAGTGTTTTGCGTTTCAATTTCGTTGCAAATAAGTTGAAAGCTTTTACAAAATAATGAGATTTACAGCTTTTTTTTTTACTGGAATGTAGAGCAACTTCAAAAATATCGCAATACCATACTAATAAGAACGAATAAGTAAAATTTTAAAAATACAGCACCTAATATGCATTATCTGTCACTGTAAAAACAATTAACTTACATACATATTAAGATTTATCTAATGTAGGAAACTTCTGGTTATATAGTATTATTAAAGGACATTAACATGGTTAGTCAATGAGGTAAAGCAACCCGCTTGTTCTTTTGTGCTTAAATTAAAACATAAATAAGTGAATTATTATTACCAATTGTACATAGCCTAATATAATAATATATATACCAATTTATCATACATTATCCAACCCTTTATGCCAATTTATTCTATCCTAATACAAACCTGTATTTCTTCAGAGGTGTACAGATCTTTTTTGATTTTAAAAACTTTTTCGGACTTCAAACTGCTTTAACAAGTTTGAACTGCATTGTACTGCTTTGTTTGTACCAAATGGAATTCGCCGCACGGCAAATTTAAAGCAGAGCAAGCAGTTATCTGGTAAAAATTTTGGCATAGTGAAAAACGCATAACAAACTTATCGATTTTAATTTGGATTAAGTCAACTTTGAGAGAAGTACAAAAGAAGTGCCCTTTTTAAAAGTTCAGTCTATATCAAATCCAATTATCAAAAATAAATGCATACTTATACATACTTATGTATTTAATTTACCTTTTCCCAGTTATATTTTCATTCTGTCACAACATTCATCAATGGAGCTGTGTCCGTGTAGGTACCCGCCCTAGCGAAAAGACTTACTCTGTTGGAGGTTGGACTTAGGTGACCCTGTCAGCCAGAGATGTCTTTCTTTCGGATTGCTGAAAGTTGGAGTGGAGTTATTTGTCAAATCTGAATTGATTAATGAATCGAAAACATAGAAGGCGCATTTCACATCTCGCACATCGATGCATTCGTCCGGATCCCATTCGGCAGGGATATACCAGACGAACATACCAGACTTATATCGATGGATTGTTTATCAAGGGAGTAAGACACTAAGTGTCGCCCGGGACAACGTCATAGCACTGAATAATTCTCTAAATTCAACTTCTAATGGACGCAGTCAGGAGTACGACGACTTTCTTTATAATGAAGACGCATTTGAAGACATCCTTCGTTTCTACAATTGATGGAAGATGTCGTTCCTTAAAAGGAAGCCAATTTCACAGAATATGTTTTGGCCCGCCAGAAAAAGTATCGTAGATTCAAACGATCCTTAATAACAAATGTCTGTTGGCAATTTCAAAATCTCCTCTACTTCTGCACTATTTGAATAGTATATAAATGGAATAGAGTACCTGCTGTTTAAGGAATTTAATTTTAATTGCGAATTGGAATTGAAAAACAGTGACACCGACGCAGAGTAGTGTGGAAATATTAAACTAAAATAAATAATAAAGAAATGAAATGCTACACGCTACTGATTTCTAGGCACATCTATACCAGCCTGTTCTCAATAGCGGGAAGTACGGTAACCGAAAAAAGAAACAGATCAACTACTATAAGAAATTGAAAAAATCATCAAAAATCAATACTATAAAAATATTCGTTAAATTAATCGATTATCTTCATTTTTTGCAATTAATCGCGATTAATAATCGCAAGGGAATAAATTTGATACAATAATCGATTAATTTTTTTTTTTTTTTGCCATATGCTGAGGTTAGCCGACAGCGACTAGAGGGACAATTGTCGAATATTTTAATGTTTTAATTTTAAAACAAATAGACCGATAAAGGTCCCTTTAATAGCAAACATGAAAAAATTCTTAAAGTTATAGTTTTGGGCAATCAGGAGATCAGTATTAAGAAGCAGAGGCAAATGCCTCAAAAGTGGAACAGCCAATGATTCGGCCATACGTCCAAATATTGCCATTTGGACTCCCTTTGCTCCATTTGCAGCAGACTCCTGACTAATCACCAAAATGCGCCTAATTTAAGGCCAAATTCCATCTCATCTCCTTATCTCCATCTTAAATCCAACTTGAAAGCAAGCAGCTAGGACTGGAAGTCGATTTCCATATCCCACACGATAACCCAAGCACACTGCGCACAATATGAAACTTTGAAAAAACAGCAAAAACAGTAAATTTGATGCCACGTCGACTTACAGAGGTCTTCAGAGGTCCACGTGCCTACCCATTTAATTCGACTTTAGACTAGAGACATTTTTTTGCTCTTTTTATACCCTTGCAGAGGGTATTATAAAATTGGTCAGATGTTTGTAACGCACAGAAAGAGACGTTTCCGACCCCATAAAGTATATATATTCTTGATCAGCATGAGAAGCTAAGTCGATATAGCCATGTCCGTCTGTCCGTCTGTCCGTCGGTGCGTACGCGTTTTACTCAGCCATCTTAAGAGCTATCGGGATGAAATTTTTTTGGGAGCTTTTTTTTACCCGGGTGAGATAAAGTATGAAAATCTTTGGGATCGGACTACTATATCATATAGCTCTGGAACAAAAATTTTTGCAAAAATTGGAGTATCCCCATGAAATTCACCAATATAATAGAATTTGATATAAAATCTCAGATCCCAAAATTTGACCCTGATCGGATAAATAGAACACAAGTTACAGTCTATATAAATCGGTTCAATCGCTGCCGGCAGCTCTGCTTGCTGCCTACTACGTCATCGTCAAATCAACAGAGCACATGCATACACACACAGACGCAACGCTACATAAACTGTATGTGTATGCGTGCGTTGCTTTGCTTAGGGAATGAGGGAAGAAGAAGAACAAATTGTACATAGTATGAAGAGTAAAATTGTTTTGTTTGTATATTAATGAATTGAGTTGCAGAAAACAAATTTTGAACATGTGAAATTATTATTGTCAAGGACTGCAAGGGTATATAAACTTCGGCATAGCCGAATTTAACTTCTTTGATATTTATATAAAGTTTTTGTTTGCTTAACTTTAATTTAAAATTTAAAATTAATTGTAGGTTCGGCAACAGCACTTCGGAAAAAATCGACTCGTGCTTGTCATAAAAAACAATTATTGTCAAAAAAAAAAAAAATTGGTTCACATATCAAAAGTACACTTAAGAAAATGTTTGTTGACTAATGAAAAAATTTATTTATTTTTAATGATAATTTAGATTCGTTGTTTACTATCAAATGACCTTTAATAGGTAATAATGCATTAAATAATAATATGGAATAACCTTTAAGTCATAATTATAATGCATTTTAAACATTTTTCGAAACTTTTGTTCGTTAACGAAGGTTTTTTTGTTTATTTTTATTTTTTTTATTTATTTCTATTTTTTTTTTTCTTTTTGTTTATTTTTTTAATTTATTTTTATATGAATAAAAAAAATAGACAGAAAAAACCTTCATTAACGATAATCGGAGTTGGGATTCGAACCAGGCATATTCCGATCGCCAAGCGAGCACTCTATCGGCACAGCCACCGTGACACATACGAATCTGATGCCAATACTTCTTGATATTCTTTTCACAGAGGCATTACCTATTCGCATTGTCGCTTTTTTGTCGAAAATTAAAAATTTTGGTTGAGGGAACTATTGAAATGCGATGTTGTACAACTTCACGTCACACACACACACTACGAAGCCTGAGCATGTACCGACGAGTGTACGCATACATATGCAAAACGAGAGCACAGCGACACAGACATGCGCTCATCGTTCTGCGATCTGTGGCAGACTGAATTATTTTCGATGTGTAGCGACACTGCGGCCGCTCTCTGGGGTTCTACGCTGTTCGGCTTTTGCCGAAGTTCTCTGGGGTTCCACGCTCAGGCTAGCGTTTGTAATCAAAAAATATTGAGTTTGACGCATCTATGTATTCTATGGTTAGTGGTGAAATGGTATATTAAAGTCGCCAAAATGTATGTAACAGGCAGAAGGAAGCTTCTCCGACCCTATAAAGTATATATATTCTTGATCAGGATCAACAGCCGAGTCGATCTAGCCATGTCCGTCTGTCCGTCCGTCCGTCTGTATGAACACGCAGATCTCGGAGACTATAAGAGCTAGAGCCACCAAATTTGGTATGTATACTCGTGTAGTATGCACATGTTCAGAGTTAATTGGAATTTCGGCCACGCCCCCTTACGCCCCCAGGAATCACAAAAAACTGTTTTTCTTAAAAAGTATGATAGCCAGAGACATCAAATTTAGTTTGTATACCCGATTAGTTAGTGCGCAGAAATTAACTGTTCAAACTTTTTGCCACGCCCCCTTACGCCCCCAGGAATCACACAAAACTGTTTTTCTTAAAAAGTATAATAGCTAGAAACATCAAATTTGGTTTATATGCTCGGTTAGTTAGCGCGCAGAATCTAATTGTTTAAACTTTTTGCCACGCCCCCTTCCGCCCCCGGAATTTACATAAAAGTGATTTCCTTAAAAACTATGATAGCTACCGACATCAAATTTAGTATGTAGACTAGCTTAATAGACGCGCAGATATTGGCTATTTAAACATTTTGCCACGCCCACTTCCGCCCCTGCAAATTAAACAAAACTGATTTTATCAAAACCTAACAAAGCTAAAGTCACCAAATTTAGTATGTATACTGGCATAGTATGCGCGGAGAATTTAGATATTTTCACATTTTGCCACGCCCACTTCCGCCTCCATAATTTAGAAAAAAACCGATTTCCTCCTGTTTTTTTTGACTATCGCATTCAAATTCGGCAGACTAATTATTCTTATCTATTTCTATCAAACTACCAAATTCGGACTAGAAACATGCAAAATATGAGTATGAACGTATTTTACTAAGCGGTCCACATGGCCAGAATTGGCCGTTGGCTAGTGGCGGCGCTAGAGTGCTCGTGTGTTTGTAGAGTGAGCGAGATAGCACATAGTATAAGACATTGAAAAACAATTTAATAGACATACATACATTTGGTCTTCGAAATTTGAAATATTTGTTTCACCTGGTGTATGGTATACCCAAGTCGACTTACTTGCTTCAATGTAAAGCAAGAAGTTTTCCACTTCGTGTGTGTTGTTATAAATGCAAACGCCTTATTTCTGACTGTATGGGTGCCGACCAGAGAACGGCAAGGCGTAATGGCAAAAAAATTCACAAAAATAGCCGAATAATCGTGTCATTCGGCTCAGCCGATCAAACATTCATATGTACACGAACTCACTGTCGACTTAAATTGACTCCAATCTGCTCATATTTTTTTCTTACCGAGTTTATTCGGCTCAACATTGATTTTTTTCCTTGATTTACTTACATACATATGTATACGCCCAAATTCTTACTTAATTCACCTCACTGAACGAAAATCAGCGTTGAATGAAAATCAGCTCATGATGCCGAAGTCACTGAACTCGTTTAGATGCATTACCGTTATGTTTTTGTTTCTTTTTGTTTTTGAGAATGCTTGCAATTGTAGGTTGAAATGAGCACAATTAGTTTAACTTTGTCATTTCGTCGCTATGAAGCAGGCTGTTGTAGAAAAAATACGCACAAATACATATCTACATATGTATACATTGGAGACCCGACATAAGGGAAGAAGCTTTGTGTGAAATATTTTAGCAGAGATTATGAAGGAGGATGGCACTGTTTTACATGGATTTTTGTACTGTCGATCGTGCAGTAATATTTTAAAATATTCGGTAAAACAGTCGTCTAATTTAACGCGACATAAATGCTGCAAGTCGCTAAAAGAAAGCAAAGTGTTAAAAACTGTAACGGCGGAGGAAAAAAAACGCTACAGATGCTTGTGTAGCATGGGTTACTGAAGATTGCCAACCCTTTTCAGCAATCAATGGACTTGGATTTAAAAAACTTGCAAGATATTTTATTCATATTGGTGCAAATTATGGAGAAGATGTGGACATTGAAGACATGCTGCCTGATGCAACAACGTTGTCTTGAACAACGCACAAAATCGCGGACGAAAAAAAAAATCAAATAAAAGATGAATTAGCCTACATTGTGCAGAACGGTGAAGCAACTGCTACTATTGATTTGTGGTCTGACAACTACGTCCATAGAAACTTTTTAGGAGTGGCTTTACAGTTCCAAAAAGAACAACAACTTTTCGAATTAATTTTGGGCCTCAAATCCATGGATTTCCAACGCTCAACGTCTGCAAACATTTTGAGCAAGTTACACACACTGTAACAGAGGTGAGGAAACGTTCGATTAAACTGCAGCAGTTTTTACGTATTTTGATTTCCTTGACTTAGCACATGAACAAACTCGTAAGCGTTGATTTAAATTTTAAATCAATGTTGAGCCGAAACAACATACGCCCAAATGATCGGTAGCACATTGACAATGAATAAACTCAACAGTGAGTTCGTGTACATATGCATTCGTGTAAATATTCGGTTGAGCCGAATGGCACGATTATTCGGATAAGCCGAAATGTGTACCGAAGGCTGTGCATATACGCAATTCGTATGGTCATCAGAATGAGCATGATGAAATAACATAAGGTGGTCCCGTCGGCAAGAGACATACACTTAACGTATGCTTGCAATAAGTGCGAGTGAAAGGAATAGTATTCTGAGTGTCTATTGAGGGTGAGCAAGACGGTGATGCGAGTGAGCAAACGTGCCCTGAAGTCGGTAAGCTTCGGCTTCCGACGAGAGCACCTTATGTTATTTCATCATGGTCATCAGCATGAGCTGATATTCACTCAACGCTGACTTTCGTTCAGGGAGTGGAATTGAGTCAGAACTTTAACGTATGAGTAAATCAAGAAAAAAGTGAATTTTGCAAATCTCTAGTGCCGACCGCTGATTTAAACTGTCCCTCTTTCGCTTTTTAATTCGCTATACCCGTTTTTTTTTCTTGCGTTGTGTCCGTTGTGTGTGTGTGGGCTCAGCTACTCTGTTCTGAGGGAGACGCTGCCAGCAGCGTTTGAGCAGAGCCGATTTATATTGATCGTAACTTGAGCTCTATAAATCCGATCTTGTTCAAATTTGGTGATAAGATGTTTAACATTAAAAACTAAACAATAAGTCTATAATTAGCATATAAGTTAGTAAATAATTAATGTCGATACATCGAGATTTTATCCCAATGTTTCAAAACAGCATCGTTTATGAATATGGTGGATTTATGGTTTTACATCGATTAACATAGAACTCGATGTACATACATACATATGTACATTTATTGACATTTACATGACGTCAAAACTGCCATCAATAATTTCAAAGTAAATTCACAAACGCGTAGAACCGGTGTTATCACACACATACATATGTACACACATACATACATATGTACGTATATGTACATTTGCAAAACTTAGAATCGTCGGTTTCAACGGTTGAGCCGGAACGAACTTTATACAAACGATGCAATTGGTTGCTAACCGACTTTTTGCTCCAAGTCTGACAATGAGTGAAAAACACTTACATATGTACATATGTATGTATGTACATTTGTAAAGTGGCTCACAGCTTATTTGATACAGCTCTCTTTTAAAAATTGATACTGTTATCGTTCGGAAACTGTGGACACTACCAAAAAGTTAAAATGCCATTTATTAAAAAAACTATTTGTTTTTATTTTATTTAATTCAAAAAACAAAAAAAATTATTTTGGGTTAAGGTTGGAGTAAATTGGTCCCATTCTTCCTTTGGAGCTCTTTCGAGGTCATCCTTCTTCGATATTTTATGTTTTCGGATTCCTTTGTCCAAAAAAACCAAAATTTTCAATTACATTTAATTGGGTACATCAGGTGTGGGCAGTTCCAAATCAGCCATGTTTGCACACTTATGTATGGCCTTGTGTTTGGGATCATTGTCTTGGTATGTAGTACTGGAAATTACTTCTTATACAAAATTTCTAGGCTTTTTGAAGCAGATGTTAGAACGTTGAAGCACTGCATTTTCTCCATTATTCCCTCAATAATTATCGCTTTGATTATTGCTATTGCTTCTTCGATATTTTATGTTTTCGGATTCCTTTGTCCAAAAAAACCACAAATTTTCAATTACATTTAATTGGGTACATCAGGTGTGGGCAGTTCCAAATCAGCCATGTTTGCACACTTATGTATGGCCTTGTGTTTGGGATCATTGTCTTGGTATGTAGTACTAAAAATTACTTCTTATACCAAATTTCTAGGCCTTTTGAAGCATATGTTAGAACGTTGAAGCACTGCATTTTCTCCATTATTCCCTCAATAATTATCGCTTTGATTATTGCTATTGCTTCTTCGATATTTTATGTTTTCCGATTCCTTTGTCCAAAAAAACCACAAATTTTCAATTACATTTAATTGGTTACATCAAGTGTGGGCAGTTCCAAATCAGCCATGTTTGCACACTTATGTATGGCCTTGTGTTTGGGATCATTGTCTTGGTATGTAGTACTGGAAATTACTTCTTATACAAAATTTCTAGGCTTTTTGAAGCAGATGTTAGAACGTTGAAGCACTGCATTTTCTCCATTATTCCCTCAATAATTATCGCTTTGATTATTGCTATTGCTTCTTCGATATTTTATGTTTTCGGATTCCTTTGTCAAAAAAAACCACAAATTTTTAATTACATTTAAATGAAAATCCATCAAGTGTGGGCAGTTCCAAATCAGCCATGTTTGCACACTTATGTATGGCCTTGTGTTTGGGATCATTGTCTTGGTATGTAGTACTGGAAATTACTTCTTATACAAAATTTCTAGGCTTTTTGAAGCAGATGTTAGAACGTTGAAGCACTGCATTTTCTCCATTATTCCCTCAATAATTATCGCTTTGATTATTGCTATTGCTTCTTCGATATTTTATGTTTTCGGATTCCTTTGTCCAAAAAAACCACAAATTTTCAATTACATTTAATTGGGTACATCAGGTGTGGGCAGTTCCAAATCAGCCATGTTTGCACACTTATGTATGGCCTTGTGTTTGGGATCATTGTCTTGGTATGTAGTACTGGAAATTACTTCTTATACAAAATTTCTAGGCTTTTTGAAGCAGATGTTAGAACGTTGAAGCACTGCATTTTCTCCATTATTCCCTCAATAATTATCGCTTTGATTATTGCTATTGCTTCTTCGATATTTTATGTTTTCGGATTCCTTTGTCCATAAAAAACCACAAATTTTCAATTACATTTAATTGGGTACATCAGGTGTGGGCAGTTCCAAATCAGCCATGTTTGCACACTTATGTATGGCCTTGTGTTTGGGATCATTGTCTTGGTATGTAGTACTAAAAATTACTTCTTATACCAAATTTCTAGGCCTTTTGAAGCATATGTTAGAACGTTGAAGCACTGCATTTTCTCCATTATTCCCTCAATAATTATCGCTTTGATTATTGCTATTGCTTCTTCGATATTTTATGTTTTCCGATTCCTTTGTCCAAAAAAAAAAATTATTTATTTTATTTTTTAAAAATTTTTCTTCCCCCATTATTTTTTTTCTTTTTTTTTTTTTTCGAACCCAAAAACCACAAATTTAATACATTTAAATGGGCAGTCAAACAGCCATGTTGCACACTATGTATGCCGTGTGGGAATGGTAGAGACAAATTTTTTTTTTTTAAAAATTTTTTTTTTTTTTTTAATTTTTTTTTTTATATTTTTAAATTTTTTTTTTTTTTTTTTTTTTTTTATTTTTTTTTTTTTTTTTTTTTTTTTTTTTTTTTTTTTATTTTTTTTTTTTTTGTTTCCTTTTTCCAAAACCACAAATTTTCAATTACATTTAATTGGTTACATCAAGTGTGGGCAGTTCCAAATCAGCCATGTTTGCACACTTATGTATGGCCTTGTGTTTGGGATCATTGTCTTGGTATGTAGTACTGGAAATTACTTCTTATACAAAATTTCTAGGCTTTTTGAAGCAGATGTTAGAACGTTGAAGCACTGCATTTTCTCCATTATTCCCTCAATAATTATCGCTTTGATTATTGCTATTGCTTCTTCGATATTTTATGTTTTCGGATTCCTTTGTCAAAAAAACCACAAATTTTTAATTACATTTAAATGAAAATCCATCAAGTGTGGGCAGTTCCAAATCAGCCATGTTTGCACACTTATGTATGGCCTTGTGTTTGGGATCATTGTCTTGGTATGTAGTACTGGAAATTACTTCTTATACAAAATTTCTAGGCTTTTTGAAGCAGATGTTAGAACGTTGAAGCACTGCATTTTCTCCATTATTCCCTCAATAATTATCGCTTTGATTATTGCTATTGCTTCTTCGATATTTTATGTTTTCGGATTCCTTTGTCCAAAAAAACCACAAATTTTCAATTACATTTAATTGGGTACATCAGGTGTGGGCAGTTCCAAATCAGCCATGTTTGCACACTTATGTATGGCCTTGTGTTTGGGATCATTGTCTTGGTATGTAGTACTGAAAATTACTTCTTATACAAAATTTCTAGGCCTTTTGAAGCATATGTTAGAACGTTGAAGCACTGCATTTTCTCCATTATTCCCTCAATAATTATCGCTTTGATTATTGCTATTGCTTCTTCGATATTTTATGTTTTCCGATTCCTTTGTCCAAAAAAACCACAAATTTTCAATTACATTTAATTGGTTACATCAAGTGTGGGCAGTTCCAAATCAGCCATGTTTGCACACTTATGTATGGCCTTGTGTTTGGGATCATTGTCTTGGTATGTAGTACTGGAAATTACTTCTTATACAAAATTTCTAGGCTTTTTGAAGCAGATGTTAGAACGTTGAAGCACTGCATTTTCTCCATTATTCCCTCAATAATTATCGCTTTGATTATTGCTATTGCTTCTTCGATATTTTATGTTTTCGAGATTCCTTTGTCAAAAAAACCACAAATTTTTAATTACATTTAAATGAAAATCCATCAAGTGTGGGCAGTTCCAAATCAGCCATGTTTGCACACTTATGTATGGCCTTGTGTTTGGGATCATTGTCTTGGTATGTAGTACTGGAAATTACTTCTTATACAAAATTTCTAGGCTTTTTGAAGCAGATGTTAGAACGTTGAAGCACTGCATTTTCTCCATTATTCCCTCAATAATTATCGCTTTGATTATTGCTATTGCTTCTTCGATATTTTATGTTTTCGGATTCCTTTGTCCAAAAAAAACCACAAATTTTCAATTACATTTAATTGGGTACATCAGGTGTGGGCAGTTCCAAATCAGCCATGTTTGCACACTTATGTATGGCCTTGTGTTTGGGATCATTGTCTTGGTATGTAGTACTGGAAATTACTTCTTATACCAAATTTCTAGGCCTTTTGAAGCATATGTTAGAACGTTGAAGCACTGCATTTTCTCCATTATTCCCTCAATAATTATCGCTTTGATTATTGCTATTGCTTCTTCGATATTTTATGTTTTCGGATTCCTTTGTCAAAAAAACCACAAATTTTTAATTACATTTAAATGAAAATCCATCAAGTGTGGGCAGTTCCAAATCAGCCATGTTTGCACACTTATGTATGGCCTTGTGTTTGGGATCATTGTCTTGGTATGTAGTACTGGAAATTACTTCTTATACAAAATTTCTAGGCTTTTTGAAGCAGATGTTAGAACGTTGAAGCACTGCATTTTCTCCATTATTCCCTCAATAATTATCGCTTTGATTATTGCTATTGCTTCTTCGATATTTTATGTTTTCGGATTCCTTTGTCCAAAAAAACCACAAATTTTCAATTACATTTAATTGGGTACATCAGGTGTGGGCAGTTCCAAATCAGCCATGTTTGCACACTTATGTATGGCCTTGTGTTTGGGATCATTGTCTTGGTATGTAGTACTGGAAATTACTTCTTATACCAAATTTCTAGGCCTTTTGAAGCATATGTTAGAACGTTGAAGCACTGCATTTTCTCCATTATTCCCTCAATAATTATCGCTTTGATTATTGCTATTGCTTCTTCGATATTTTATGTTTTCCGATTCCTTTGTCCAAAAAAACCACAAATTTTCAATTACATTTAATTGGTTACATCAAGTGTGGGCAGTTCCAAATCAGCCATGTTTGCACACTTATGTATGGCCTTGTGTTTGGGATCATTGTCTTGGTAGTACTGGAAATTACTTCTTATACCAAATTTCTAGGCTTTTTGAAGTATATGTTAGAACGTTGAAGCACTGCATTTTCTCCATTATTCCCTCAATAATTATCGCTTTGATTATTGCTATTGCTTCTTCGATATTTTATGTTTTCGGATTCCTTTGTCAAAAAAACCACAAATATTTAATTACATTTAAATGAAAATCCATCAGGTGTGGGCAGTTCCAAATCAGCCATGTTTGCACACTTATGTATGGCCTTGTGTTTGGGATCATTGTCTTGGTAGTACTGGAAATTACTTCTTATACCAAATTTCTAGGCTTTTTGAAGTATATGTTAGAACGTTGAAGCACTGCATTTTCTCCATTATTCCCTCAATAATTATCGCATTGATTATTGCTATTGCTTCTTCGATATTTTATGTTTTCCGATTCCTTTGTCCAAAAAAACCACAAATTTTCAATTACATTTAATTGGTTACATCAGGTGTGGGCAGTTCCAAATCAGCCATGTTTGCACACTTATGTATGGCCTTGTGTTTGGGATCATTCTCTTGGTAGTACTGGAAATTACTTCTTATACCAAATTTCTAGGCTTTTTGAAGCAGATGTTAGAACGTTGAAGTACTGCATTTTCTCCATTATTCCCTCAATAATCATCGTTTTGATTATTGCTATTGCAAGATCGAATTATTTATATTAGTTGATGGTTTCTCTAAGTTGCAGGGAAAACTGGGAAGGTTTGTGTTTCCATAAATTGGAAAACTCTCTTTTTGAATATGAAGGTATGTAAGTGATACACTTCTTAAATCGGTGCTCTTGGCTTTTGTCTGGCTTTGCTTTTGAAAATTGAACATCCCATGCTCATGTTAATTAAACTTCTGCTATAAAAAGAGCTATAAGTTAGCGTTTTTGGATTTCTTTATCGTAGCAGCACTGCAAAAACAAAACAAAACTGATTCCAAAGAAAAAACATGCCATGGCCGCTTTACAAAGCTTTAGTCTCCTCCTCATCATCCGCTACCCAATTTGACACGATGATGCTTATATATATTTAAAATTAAGCTTATGTTTTACTGACCTCCGTGAACGCCATAAAGTCTGCGGGTAGAGTTGGCTCGATCAAACTATTGTATTGGCCACGTACCCAGATCCAACCAACTTCACCGTCTGTTCGATATGTCTGGCATCTGCATAATAGTAGTGCTGTCGTAGTTTAGCAATGAATCCACACCCACGGGAGCACAAAACGCAGATCGAGCATTTAGCTTGGAGTATTCTGATTCGCAGTGTTGGATTTCCTCCTGGGCCACCTGTTGTGGATATATTGTGCCCAAAGATCCACACTTTATATTGGCATTATAGATCTTTTCGGCAACAGTTCCTAATGTGCTCTCACCAGGAACTCCATCAATTTCATGATGACCTCTATAATTGTGTCAGCACTCATAAACTCATCCTTGGTGGACATCAGTTTTCTGTAAATAATACTCCTGTTCAAGCGATCCAGCGTAACCGCCATCAACGTGTGCAGTTTCAGTATATCCCCAGGAGCTAAATGATATAGTCATTGAATCTTGATCAAATATAGCGCAGTCATTAACAGATATTAAACTTGCCAGGGCAACGAAGTCCATCTATTTTGTATACGATTTTTTATCAATACCTCATTCGACGAGAAATTTAATTCAATATCCTTCGTAGTTTAAGTGTAGTCAGACTTTACAATGAATTAGTTGCTTAAAATGACGCCAAGCAAATTTGAGTTTTACAATTGGCTCCGAATTCGGCCCTGGAGCCAAATTGAAAATTTGTGTTATACTGTTTATTTTGGGGTTTTTTAACTAAATTCATTAAAAAATATCAAAGAAGTTCGGCTTTAGCTTTAACTTTAGATACCCTTGCAGTCCATGACAATAATATTTTTACATAATCTAAAATTTGTTTTCTGCAACTCAATTAATCAATACACAAACAAAACTTATTAAGACTCTTTTTACTGCAACTTTTTCTTCTTCTTCCCTCATTCTTTAAGCAAAGCACGGCACGCATACACATATATGTAGTTTATGTAGCGCATGTGTGTGTATGCATGTTCATGTATACATGTATGCATTTAGTTGATCCGATTCAAATTTTGGGATCTGAGGTTTTATATCCACAAGAAGTATTTCATAGCGATACTCCAACTGCTTCACCCACATTTCGTATCACTATGATATAGTGATCCTCGATATTTTCATATTTGATTTGACCCGTTTAATGAAAAGCACAGAAAAAAATGTCCACCCGATAGCTCTAATAATAATATTCTCTGAAAGGGTATCAAAATAAAGAACTTTAGAGATGGCCAGGCGGGCAAGGCTATGTCGACTCAGCTTCTCATGCTGATCAAGAATATATATACTTTATGGGGTGTCCTTCTGTTACAAACATCTGCCCAATTTTATAATACTCTCTGCAAGGGGTTAAAAATAACTTTTCACTAACAATATTTAAAAATCGCATGCAATTTGAATTTAAGGTCAATAAATGTATGTGTCAATTTTTTTGCCGCCACTGTATGTATAATGACCTCTGTAAATGAGCAAGCTGTTAATTGCAACCTAATATTCATACCGCTGCAAAAAGGGTATATTAATTTTGGGCACAAGTGTGCATCTCCGACCATATAAAGTATATATATTCTTCATCAGCACGACGAGGAACCATGTCCGTCCATCTGTGCGTCCCTCTGGATCAACGCAAACTCCTCCTCGTCCGTACGAGCTACAAAGTTGTAGGCTTGTATATACTGCACATGTTGTATATCTCGGATTTAGCCCGATCGGACTACTATATTATATAGCTTCCATAAAATCGGCAGTCACGATCAGTGAATTTCCTCAATAATGTCGGTATTTTCTGAGCTATTGTCATGAAATTAAATATCAGTTAGTTTATTACACCCATAAACGGCTGTCAAGATCGGGTGATCTGATATCGTAGAGCTCCCATAGGAACGATCGGTCAAACACCGTGACTTTTATAAATAACTTCGTTACTTCGGATGACTATATCATATAGCTCCCATAGGAACGTCAACAATTTCGTTATTTTCCAAGCTATTGTCTAAAAATCTTGTATGCTCCGCAGCCTAAGATTATAGGCCGTCCTTTCACGTAAGACCCTAAAATTATTCGCCATCGAATGAGATATTGCTTATAAAAAGAGATAGTTTTGGGCTTTGTAGATTGGACTTTCATTTTTTATACCCTTGCAGAGGGTATTATAAAATTGGTCAGATGTTTGTAACGCACAGAAGGAGACGTTTCCGACCCCATAAAGTATATATATTCTTGATCAGCATGAGAAGCTAAGTCGATATAGCCATGTCCGTCTGTCCGTCGGTGCGTACGCGTTTTACTCAGCCATCTTAAGAGCTATCGGGATGAAATTTTTTTTGGGAGCTTTTTTTTTACCCGGGTGAGATAAAGTATGAAAATCTTTGGGATCGGACTACTATATCATATAACTCTGGAACAAAAATTTTTGCAAAAATTGGAGTATCCCCATGAAATTTACCAATATAATAGAATTTGATATAAAATCTCAGATCCCAAAATTTGACCCTGATCGGATAAATAGAACACAAGTTACAGTCTATATAAATCGGTTCAATCGCTGCCGGCAGCTCTGCTTGCTGCCTACTACGTCATCATCAAATCAACAGAGCACATGCATACACACACAGACGCAACGCTACATAAACTGTATGTGTATGCGTGCGTTGCTTTGCTTAGGGAATGAGGGAAGAAGAAGAACAAATTGTACATAGTATGAAGAGTAAAATTGTTTTGTTTGTATATTAATGAATTGAGTTGCAGAAAACAAATTTTGAACATGTGAAATTATTATTGTCAAGGACTGCAAGGGTATATAAACTTCGGCATAGCCGAATTTAACTTCTTTGATATTTCTCACATAATGTGGTAACAAAGCATGCATGCATAGCAACTTGCTGTCAAAACTTTAGTTATTAACAAAAGGACAAAGTTGTTAATTTATCCGTAAATCATTGTTGAAAAGATTTACAAATTATTATCACACTTTTTATTGTCATGTTGAAGATAAACATCGAGATACTTCAACTCACCAACCCCGATAAACCACATCGATACGCCACTACACAACATTTCCGACCGTCTATTAGAGTCCTGTCACTGTGCCATATCACGACCAAAATGAGAGATGTGTCCATGGTAGTGGGCAAGCCAAAAGTCCTAATTTCCGAATTCCCAGTAGACAATAATGTTTGTTCATGCTCGCAACGCTTAAATACATTAAAGCACTCATCGCAACCCACTCCCACTTGCATATCCAAGCCCAAATCCACCTTCCACGCTGTTGAGTGTGAGCTGTCACTCTTTGCACGGCCACCCTGATCAGAGCGGAGCAACAACTAGACCATGAGGCGAGTACTGTGAGCGGCCCACGAGGGATGCGGTTGGCCACTCAACCATCTAGAAGAGTCCTCCTGATGCTTTTACCCATGACAACAACAACAAGGAGCTTTGCAGTTGATTACCAATTTCCCTCACGTGCTCAGGTGAAAAAGAAATGTGTTGACTGTCTGCTCTTTGATTGTGGTCAGATATTGAAATCAGAATTTACATTTGCATTACACGAGCATGTCGAGACCTTGCCTTGAAGAGATATTTCGCTTTTGGCTTTTAGTCCCTAAAAGAAACCTCTGTTCTTTATTACCTCTCTTTGCAGATCCCAAACTGGATGCGTGACTTACCTTCGAAACGACATTACCAGGGTAGAAACTCATATCGGCGGTGCCAAAAGCCTATACGAAAGATTTGTACGTTTAGGAATACTTTACTATGTTCAAGGGTGTTTCTAAAAACCTCTTTAGAATAACCAAAGGTGTAACAGGCAGAAGGGACCCCATAAAGTACAGTGCTACCTAAGTATATAAAAATGTACACAAATTCATTTTGAATTATAACTAGTTGCCTTATTTTTAAGTTAAGAATTCTTAAAAAGAACTCAATAAAAAATAAATCATTTTGTAGTTTTTTTTTCGCTCTAATATGATGTTGAATGTTGAATGATTCGCGAATTCTACGTATTGATAATTCTAAAAATGGTTGTATCTAATATTATATTTATAATGTTCTATTATTGACAGAATAAACGAGATAGGAATAATAAAATGTTCAGCTATATTTGAATATATATTTAAAGAGTATTTAAAAATTGTCTTCGAAACGTTTCTTCTTAACCATAATCCTTTTTAATATCCATGGCCATGACCACCATTTATGCATCAAGAAGGAAACTCTAATAGAAATGATGATTAACACCGCTTCCAAATACTCTTGAATGCAGATACTCTACAATAATGAGTAAATATCACTCAAAAGGCAATGCAACGTAAGCACATTTCATTGAAGAGAGACCCGACCAAACAATACTTCGAAATAGCTGGCGTCAGCGATTATCCATATACAAAGCATTTTGGAAATGGTATAAATAAAGAGAACTGGCAGACCTAATGGCACTTATCGATCGCATATCAAACTGCGAATATCTTACGCCTTGGAGTCTCTCCTCTAGTACCAGGCGCCGCGTATCAATCCGCGTTAAAGCAACTTTAGATGGATCGACGCAGTGCATATGCCATCAAAAGGACATAGCACGTTGTTCTCGAATGGATCTAACAATCCTTTTAAACAAAAATAGTTCGCTCAAGAGCCATGTCAGTCCTAGCAGTATTTCAGCTAGACGGAAAAAAGACAATAACCAAGGGGGTGGGCACCCGTTCCGGCAATCTGTTGTCCCCAACTGCAAAGACAGTAGCAGGGCATCAAATAGCGAGTATTCGGGAAATGAAACGACCCATAAGAGAAGACTTTGTCCCGGGTAAGATCCGCAAACAGATGTCTTCCCTGCTACAAATAATCAACAAGGATCCACCACCACCCTGGAACGAGGCTTGCCTCCTCTGGGAAAAAATCTACAAACTGGAAGCCATGGAGCGACTGCATCAGCAGAAAAAGCCAGAAAAGTAAACCTAAACTTAAATTAAGCTACACTAAACCTAATGAAGACAGCATGTTAAACCATGTAAAATACGCAATATAAAAACAATGAACAAATAAAAACATCAGCTTTAGATATTCAAATTTTCTACATTTATTCTTTGTAAATATGGCAAACCTTAAATACTGGGCCTGGATTTTCAAAAAGGATACTTGGGGAAATGTTCAGGGGGTCAAGAGTCTTACAATTAGAGTCGCATCGTTAAAAACCGATCATGATCGCCAACTATTAATTTAATTATTATAATTCTGATAAATTTGACTAAAGCAAATTACCTTGAACGACATCAGAAGTATTCCTGATATCACACTTCATTGTAGTTGTATTTAAGAGGTGCTAGGGCAAAATTTTCGCTTAATCCGGCCCATATACAGAGAAGGTTTAGTATGAAGTCTTAACGCCATTTGTCTACTAAGCAGTTTTAAGAGCAAAGCATTCAAATTTGGCATAAACAATAGTCAGCGACAGAAAAATACTGAAAACTCGCAATCTATTTACATAATGTTAATGTGAAGACATAAATATTTATGTAAACATCATTATTTGAATGTGAACTGATCAAAGAATACAGAAAATCCTCTTACTTGAATTCGATATGTTATTACTGACGTCTTTTAAACGTAACAATAATTAAAATACTAAAGAAAGAACTAAATGATTATAAATAAAACAAATATAATTTATGTTGGGCAAGAAAAGCCCGAAGACATTTGCAAACAGTTACTTAGTGACCTTTTGGAGCATGTAGGGCAACGCACAGTGGGCCCTTAGAAAATTTCTCAAGCTCTAAAATGAATGTTTGCCAAGTAGGCTGGGTATCCCTGGTGCTTTAATATTCCAAGGTCAAAGTCAAAAATATTTCCAAGCCTGCTTTTCGTCTAAAATTAGAATGAAAACAGTTTTTTCATCACAATTGAATTGGTTTAAACGACTTGATTTGATTTTCTAATATGATTCCAAAAAATAAAAAAAAAACATCAGAGGCCCCGCTGTGCATCGTTTGTTACGTAAGTAGAAAGTGTGAGCGATATATAATTCTGGATGGAACGGCGTAACTTATCGGTTTAAACAGAAAAATGGCAAAGTTGAAAGACACAACTCTTATTGAGGAGTCCAAACATAGGATTCCTACTTCCTTCTAAGTCGTAACTGACACTCCTCCGACCATCGTTTTATGAAGAACAGTCTTAGCCTTACTAACCATAGTCGATATGTCTTTAATAAAAATAAGTTTGTGATTCATCATGATCCTCAAATCTTTGACGAGAGAAGAAGATGTATCAAGTCTCTCCAACGAAAAATTGTCTTTAAAGTAGTAACTATTAAGTTGTTTAAAACAAAAGTCCCATCAGTTTCAGTTGAAAGCCGCCTAGATTCTACGTTTTATTTTGGTATTTAAAATATCTGATAGTAAATTGGGTCCTTTTCTCCAATTGATACCATAACACTTTGGAAAGGTAAGTTTAATTAACTTATAATGAATAAATAAATATTTAAATGTCTTCACAGAGAAACAACAACAATACATGATCTAACACTATTAGCACCTACATGACAAAGTTGGTAATTTTCAATACCATTTTTCGACTTAATTGGGTTTTCAATAAAAATAAAACTGTTTGGCATGAAATTCCTTTGACCGCCAGTAGATCACACGATTAGTCAATGTAATCATTAATAAATATCTCATTATTAAAATTGACATAATATAAAAGTAGTTTTAGCAATTTGGAAACGTCTCACCTTTTCTCAACCTCATGCTTTTTGGTTCAAGTGGGCTATGCCCCTGAAATGACTGCAACTTTTGTCACAAACGATAGCATTAGCAAGACTCGCTTATTAATAGTAGGCGACAACTTTGACCTGTGAGGCCCACAAGTCCTTTGTCTGTCCTTAACAACACTCCTGTCATTGAATTAAAACAAGGCATTTTTACTTATTGGGAGGATAAGAAGACAGTGTATCCGAAAGTATATTCGTTATCCTTAAAATACGGTCACCTGATCGGGAAGTCAGTTCCACACTTGTTTGGTACAGGTTTACAACAAAGAACTTGAAGAACAAAAGAAGCTAACTTCGACTGTGCCGAAGTTTATATACCCTTGCAGTATATACCTATGTTTTTCGAGATCCCTCCACGGCTTTAACAGTCTGGTAGGATGGACAGATAGACCATAACACACGAACGGACAGTCGGACTTTTATACGTGGCACACTTCTTATTAAAATTTCATGTACTTTTTGTAAAAGGGTTCTTGCTAGCTACTTCGGTTTTAAATGAAATGAAGCAAGTAAGTCGTCGTCGTCGACTCGACGACTCGTCGACTTGGGTATACCATACACCAGGTGAAAAAAATATTTAAAATTTCGAAAACCGAATGTAGGTATGTATGTCTATTTAATTGTTTTTACATGTTTCATAGTATGTTCTATCTCGCTCACTCTACGAACACACGAGCACTCTAGCGCCGCTACTAGCCAACGGCCAATTCTGACCTTGTGGACTGCTCTGTAAAATACGTTCATACCCATATTTTGCATGTTTCTAGTCCGATTTCCATAATATTTGGTAGTTTTGTAGAAATAGATAAGATTAATTAGTCTGCCGAATTTGAATGCGATAGTCAAAAAAATACAGGAGGAAATCGGTTTTTTCCTAATTATGGAGGCGGAAGTGGGCGTGGCAAAATATGAAAATATATATACTCTGCGCGCATACTAAGCCAGTATACATACTAAATTTGGTGACTTTAGCTTTGTTTGTTTTTAATAAAATCAGTTCAGGGTATACAAACTAAATTTGATGTCTGTAGCTGTTGTACTTTTTTAAGAAAAATAGTTTTATGTGATTCCTGGGGGCGTAAGGGGGCGTGGCCGAAATTCCAATTAACTCTATATATGTACATAATACACGAGTATACATACCAAATTTGGTGGCTCTAGCTCTTATAGTCTCCAAGATCTGCGTGTTCATACGGACGGACGGACGGACAGACGGTCATGGCTAGATCGACTCGGCTGTTCATCCTGATCAAGAATATATATACTTTATAGGGTCGCAGAAGCTTCCTTCTGCCTGTTACATACATTTTGGCGACTTTAATATACCTTTTTACCGTATGGGTGTATGGTATAAAAATAATACCACATTCTATTTTTAGCTATTGTTTAAGATTCAAATGCCTTCCCGATTACCACCATAAGAGTCTCGTAATCATTTTGCTCCCACATTCAGATTTCTGCCTCATTGAAAGTCTTTAATTCGTGACTGCCCCCTCTGATGACTGGATGATTAACTTTTTCCTTCTTCGGCTGAGTGGTGGTTGGTGGGGCGGAAAGGCGGTGGAGTAACATCTGTTGGTGCTCTTTCGCTTCTGCCCTTCTCAGAGGCAACACTTTGTAATTAAATTGTTTACGCACACGTGTCGACTATCCGTGTATTCGTGGTGTGCGAGTCTGGCATTTATGCCGGGGTTCATTTAACCGTAATACTTTTTACGTTGACAAATGTGGCACATACTCGTTTTTCCACAGCCCGCTAATCCACTGCTGGATGGGTAGGTGGCTAACCGTCTGCCGGGAAGCTGCTGGATTGAGTGCCACAACCACAACCAACCCATCTCCACTTCGCCCACCTTCCCCCCAAAAAGCGATTTGCATGGCTTACGCTACGCTCTTCGCTGGTGTTTGTAATGGTTCATTGGCTTAATTGCCAACAATATGTGCGACAGTCCAACTGCCAGGGAGTCATCCGGACACGGACACGGACAGAAGCAGAAGGATAGCTATACAGCTTTCATCAAGTTAAGTCGATTCAACCGCAAAACGCGTTCATCCACCTTTATTCGATTGAGTAGATTTTCGACTATAAATATCTGCAAACATGTAAACATTATTGTTTGCTAACAATTAATTTAAATCCAATCAATTTTAATTGTCAATCCTGTTTTAATACTCTAACAAGGCACAAGTCGAGTGACCTGTCATGAAACTCTTCACTTGTTTGGAACGTAATATAATTTTTTGGACAATATAATTCTCAATGACTGAAAGTACCAGTCATCAAGAGATCAGATTAACTCTGGGTTTCTCGCTATTTGTAAAGACTTTTTCCAGACTCTGAAAAACTTTATATAATAAAGCAAGTGCAAGCAAATCTATGATTTCGGTTTGTTTTAGATTTTTGGATGTTTGAAAAGTTCGAAACCTAGTTTCCAATTTCGACAAGTCGCAGCCAACAATTTTTGCAAAAAAACTTGAGTCAAAATTCAACAAAAGTTGTAGTTCGAGCAAATCAATGAAATACTGGAGACTTTTAAAAATAACTATAAAAGTGAAAAAAACAGATTTAGTTTCGACTACCAAATGTATGTTCTACAAACTTAATAGCATTCTAGTGCCACCATTATCCACGGCCACATCTGGCCTTATGGACTGCCTAGTAAACCACGTTTATACAGTTGCGGACAAATCTCTACATACGACCACGTTTTTGCGTTTTTCCGGTAAACGGCATTTAAATTTAAAAAAATTAATACGCCATAATTTAGCGGACAAGCAGTTTCAACTATTCGAGAAACAACAAATTTTTAAAAAGTTAAACTACGGAAGTTATGGCCAAAAAACATAAAAATTAACATGACAAAAGTCTACATACGCCGCAATCCTTTCTTTAAATAAGTTAATTCAATTCAATTTTATTTCACGCTTTGTTATAAATACAGATTGTTTGTTTGTGAATGGTATCTTACAATATTTTAAGAGTTTGGACTAAGAACTAGGACTTTTCTAGTTAGATATTTATGTCTTGGCGTTGCATTAAGTTGGTCCAAAGAGGCTGCCGGCCTTTTAAAATGGTTTTCATTGTATCTGGTGCATCTGCAGTCCATGTTTTTACATTTCTGCGCTATTTCGAATAGGTCTCCAATTTTCAGAAACTGATGCTCTATTGTGACCTTTCCGTGAGCCAAAATCCCGTTGGTATCCCGTTTTTTGGCGGATATAAGTCAGTCAAAAGTAGACCATTTCCTTGCAGTTTTTAACATTCAATATAACAGGCAACCTTTTGCAGTTGCTTTTTGGCAAACCTTTTAAGAATTATGGAAAGGTATTCAAAATACGGGACAGCCCTTTGATTTCGCGACACACTAAGTCGTAATTTGTTTTCGTTTGACGTCGAGTGCATAGTGCCCGAGAGAAAGAGAGAAGGAGAAATGCGATAGACCTGTGAAATTCGCTCAGTTCCAAGTTCTCACAGAATGCAAAAACTATAAAAGCTGCCACCGAGATGCCAATTAAGTTTAGTTAGTACCTGATACTAAGTTAGAATCAACAACATGAAGTGGCTGTCGCTTGCATTCATTCTGGGCCTCTTGGCATTGGCTACTGGTGAGTATTCTCATTACCTACAGTATAAATTTATAATCATAAAAATTATCTCAATTTATCGTTACAGCCAAGCCCCTCCATCCGGGCAATGTGATCATCAATGGCGACTGCAAAGTTTGCAATATACGAGGCGATTAATTTCAATTTCCTATTCGAACTCAGAAAATAAATATACAGAAATGGGAGTTTAATTTGTTCCTCTGCTTTTATATTTGTCTATTCCACATGTATTTGGAAACATAATGTTTGGGGGGGACTATGGTTCATTTTGTGCTCCTTCCATCAGCCACCATGGACATTGCAGTTGCGACAGTCTCCGTTAATAATCACATTTCCAGGCGCCAGGGGAGAGGCTGTTGAAGGAATGTGATAAGAAATACATCACTAAAGCTTTTAAACCAACTCACCGCTGGCCAATGCCAACACGGCCAGAGACAATACAAGGCTGAGCCACTTCATTTTTGTTAAACAATTCAAATCGAACTGAATCATTTGCCGACTCGCCTCAGACTTTTATACAAAAGTGAGGCTACAAACACAAGTGCAAAGACAAAAAAATATCAAGACGAATATACACTTATTCGATGTGGGAAAACCCACAATAGATAAGAAATTTATATATTCATATAATTCAGTTTATTCATATACATAAAATAAAGAAAAGAAATGGCCAGAGGTTTCGCACTCAAACGCCCGTTGAGCCAAGGATTTGACCATCTCTGACTGCTCAACTTAAAACTAATGAAATAGTATACCCAGGACGACGTTACCATACATATATAACATAAACTAAGTAGCTAATGAATTAGTCCACCTCTGAGATCCTTCTTTGAGCGCATATGGTCAATTGATATACCATAAATCAGAGACAAAAGGGCTTTATTTACCCTTATCAAATTGCAATTCGATTTATTCGC
Source organism: Drosophila tropicalis (assembly GCF_018151085.1). Taxonomy (NCBI): domain Eukaryota; kingdom Metazoa; phylum Arthropoda; class Insecta; order Diptera; family Drosophilidae; genus Drosophila; species Drosophila tropicalis. The sequence continues at coordinate 1,935,739 of NW_027173049.1, read as the reverse complement.
CATTCAGTGAGTAAAATATAACTGACTAGACTTAGGAAAATGCTTTACATTTTAAACAGAAAGCATTCTGTATATACCTCTATATATGTATTTACCTACCTATATAAAACTAAATAAAGAGATAAGTGCTTAGAGATTTGAGATTGCCTAAGCCTAGGATTCGGAATTCGCAATCAGAGATGCAGTTCAGTTGAGTTCAAGGCGACATAGAGTATTTTCAATGTCTATCAAAAATACCTATATACAGAGGTATTTTAGATTGCCCTAATCAAAAAGTAATCATGTTTGTAATTGTTTTTTGTTTTGAGACTTAGTTTATTTTTATCGTTTGTTTATTATTCAAAATTTAACATAGTTTTTAGTTTTGTGATGTGTACGTTAATTGTATTGTAAAACTATTGAACATATTTGGCTGTGTGGATGATGCTTTAGCCAGGTGATAAGGGTCATCGTGTAGATTCCTAGGCCCTCACATTGCAGACCCGACAATCGCCATTGATAATCACATTGCCAGGATTTAGGGGTGTGGCTATAAGCAGATTTATAAGTATATACAGTATATTAAAAATGATAGAGAACTTACCACTGGCCAAAGCCGCCAGCAGACCCAGGACGAAAGCAACCGAAAGGAATTTCATGTTTATGAGGTTTGTGGTAGTTGTCTTTGTTGCTGAAAACTAATGACAAGTTTGCAAAATGCTTTAGCTTTTATAGGAATTCATCTACTGAGGGCAACAACTTGTTGTTTTTCCATCATCATTTCTTATCAAACCCGCTGGCGTATCACTGAGACTCAAACTCGGATTTTCCCAAGCCTGAGAAATTCCCAGTCGACTGAGTGTTTAATCCCACCAATTCGAGTGATAACAACACGGGGCAAGTAATTCACGTGCTAAGATCAGGTTTAGGGTAATGAAAAAACGAGTCGGTCTATTAAAATGAAATGTTATATATGTTTGTATATTAATAAATGTTTCCACGTATTAGAAACCCGTTCAGAGTTGTTTACCTAGAAATTTACGTTGTTGCATCTAAGCAATTACGCATTTAAGCTTAGTTCGTCTTACTTACGATTAGTGTGAAATGACAAGATTCATAATCATATGCAGAAATGTTTTCTTCAGAAATTGGAACCTAACAAAGTGCTTTAAATGAGAGCATAGAAAATCCTTTTATTTATTGTTATTGTCATTTTTGAAAACATTAAACTTATAGACTTTCAGGGTATGCCAAGTTCTATTCAATGCACAGCCCGAATATAATCTTAGACTACATTTAGTTGAATATACCTTGAGGATATATAGAAACAACATAAAAACATTAGTGTGCCATTAAATAAAATACTTATATTTAAGCATTTTCTGGCACATAAAATTGACTAATGAATAGTTTTTATGAGACAGTGTGCTTAAAAGATGAGTCAGGTGCATTTAATTGCGGTGACTGTATCTGAAGGGGGCATACCAAAGTGATGTTGGCCAACAAATAACGTCAACAGAGTTAGGGTAATAAGCTAGCTCTGATACTTGCAATATAGTTCAGTCGGTTGCACTCAAATATGAATTTTATTCTAATGACGTCTTACAATACTAATTAATTACTATCCTTCTATATGTTGGATATTGCTGAAACAAATAAGGGGTGAGCAAATGTTTAAAATTTCAATTTTTGTTTAAAAGTTTTTGAAATACAAATCTCTATTCTTTAGACTGCTGTATCTTACATCTATGTATAGTATAAACTAGTAAGTGTGAAGTATTATCAGTTTCAGTTTTAGTTCACTGATAAGACTATTGTCCAATTGCAGTGTATTTAGCATAATGATCTGGACGACAAGAAAGAAGTTACATCTCAAAATGTCTTGATAAATAAATTTTAATAAGCGAGAGGGGTAAAAGCAAACTTGAGTGGTTTTTCTTGCCCTCTTGTAATACAGAAAACAAAGCTATCATTATACTGCCATTATTATCTTCTAGCCTTGCCACACCCAAGAGTTTTGTTAAAAAATTACCACAATTATATTATAATTAATATAATATGTATGTACTTGGGTCCAAATGTAAGGACATGCCGCACAGCTCGGGTCTGCAGGGCTTCCGTTCTGCAACAGTAAACGCCACTTGGCCCGGCTTCCTTGCCAAAGTGAACGACTCACTCACAGAGAGGGAGATGGAAACGGTACGGATAAATGTGGATGTACATGGAAAAAAGGGGTTTCAGTTTAACTCCGACTCGTAAGCCACTTTCACTGCCTGTCGACAGGCAGACAAACGAGACAGGCGAGACGAACAAAAAGACGTCATAATGAGATTGAAATGAAATGCACAGAAAACGAAAAACATGAACAAGAATATAAAAATGAAATTACACAGTGCGTATGCGCAATAAAATAAGGTGGAATATGGAATGGGTTTGCATTGGGTGCAAAACAGAAGTAAAGCAAACAATCCCCATAACTAAAGTGGTCACGCCGAGATTTCAATACTCTTTCCAACTATGTTTATTGAGAGATTCAAGAAAAGGTTCTTCAAACGACGAGATTCAGTAAACCTTACCCTACACCTCATCGACATGAAATATTATTTTAAATCGATTTACTATATAGAACAGGTTTTCGATAATAGTAATATACCAAAATCATAATTATGTGATTTCTAATTTAATCATTTGATTCGAAAAAATGATTCAAATCGGTTAAAACAATGTTATTTTAAATAGTTTACATAGTTTTTGAAACGGGCTCACATTGCTCTTGCTCTGAACATTGCCATAACTCTTGGCTAAGTCCACGATCTCCGTTGGGTAGGGTATCAAAATAAAATTAATTATAAGTGTGGCGCTTCAGTGCACTCAGAAAACCAATAAATCATCGGAATTCTGTGTTTTTGTATGTATCTCTCAATCTTTCTCTCATTGTCCCTCGTTTTGTCTCTCTGCCTCTCGTATTTTAAATTAATAAAGTTTTCACAATGAAAAAGGGACAAAGAAAGTGTCAAATTGCTGACACAATAGATTCCAACAAATACAGACAAATATACTTTTTACTTGTAAATTAAAATGAGGTTTATTTTATGTGTGTTTTAATGTTTGTTTTAGTTTTTTTTTTTTTTTAAGAACTAAATTTAATTTCTTTTAAATATTCTATTGCTGTTTGAGGTAAGCTCCCACCGCACTTCAACTCTCAGTCCTGGGTTTCCCTGATGTGCTCACTTGCCGCCATGGACATTGCAGTATTTGCAGTCCCCGTTGATGACCACATTGCCAGGATCAGGTGACAGAGGAAGAGCTGAATAGAAGATTATTGTTAGAAACGACAAATTCGAGTTATTAGAGATCTAAATTAAGACTTACCATTGGCCAAAGCCAAAAGACCCAGCACGAAAACGGTGACAACTGAGAAGAATTTCATATTGATTGTGTTTTGTTGTTTTTGTTTGGATTGATTCCCGTTCAATGGTTAGCGCTGGACTGATGCTAATTGCGACAACTTGTTCGATCTTATATACCCAAACAAAGGCCCCACGTAGGTAGTGCAAGCTCAGTAGACTTGATAGCGAGAATGGGGGAAAATCCCATTAGAACACTGGGACTGGGGTATTGGCATTGGCATTAAGTGTGCGGCCTTGTTAAGTGCTCTCCCTCTCTCTCTCTCTCTCTTTCTATCTCTGCTTACGCTTAAAGTGCATCTACCCAAGACCTGATTTATTTGTTTATTCTGGTGAATTTAGCTGGAAATTAGGATAATTATAAATTGAATACCTAAATCATTCGATTCGTAGCTCTATAAAATTAAACTTAAAGTATATTTTTCTCCCTTTATGTAGAATGTCTTCCCTTTTGATCCGATTTTCAGACTAATTATTATATCTACCATACATCGTGAGTTTAATATATTTATATATATTTTCATCAAGAGATCGATAGAACGAAAAGTCAAAGTGTCTACAACTTCCTTTTTCCTTCCTTTTTCTTGAAGTCGTAAGTACCTCGAATCAATTCCAACTTGAGAACATACAAAATTGCCCCACTGTGCTGCGATTAAAGTAGTCCTCTAGTTTATTCGAAGCGTTTTAGTTCTTGGAAATGTGTTGTAAATATGTTGTAAACAAGATTTCTTGAAATGCTGCACTTTTTTTTGCCATAGTATACTAAAAGATAGAATCAATTACTGATAAGACTTTCTTCTGGTACTTTCTTAAGTGATTATATTCAACTTTTGACTGATTGTTTTACTAAATTATTTATAAATTATCTGATTTGGCAACATTGAATGCATCCTTTATGTAGAGAGTTCCCTGTTACTTTTGTCTTGGACATTCTAAATAAAAAACTGTAATCTCTATTTCAAGGTAGGTTAAAAGTTCAGCTTTGTCTCGCTACGTATGTATATTGAGGTAAGCAAAATTTAATCAACAATCTGGGCAATTCCAGTTTGTATATAGGAAAAATTAAAGTAAGTTGGTTATCTCGCCGACTTCGGGATACCATGCACCAAGTAAAACAAATGTTTATTTGTGTACTTAATATGCCGCTTGTCAGGGATATCCATTATCCCTCTACCTCTGACAGGCCTCGCAATGCAGTTGGTCATGCAGAGAGGCGGATGGCGGATGACTTCAATATGCCATGTCACCAAGTGGGTGCAGGGTATAAAATATACATACAATACACAATTATGCATATATATAAATAAATTTTACGCTCTGAGGCGCATTCTCGACAAGTTAGAGCCAATCGGGTCGTCGCTGTTGACGGGTATAAAAAGGACTGCGAAGTGGACGAGTGAATTTGGATTCAAAATGAAGTGTTTGGCCCTGCTTTTGGTTGCAGTGCTTTCGGCCATTCTGGCCTTTTCCCAAGGTCAGTAAAGACTAGTGATAGAACGAACACATGAAAGATCTCTGATAAACTTTCGCTTCCAGCCGGCAAGGTGACAATCAAGGGCAGTTGTGTCGACTGCAATCAGCCGCAAACAACCACGCCAAGAGCACCAAGCCGCGGATACAGTGGTGGACATGGACGGCATCAGACGACGATTAAGCCAAAGCCTTTACCCGCCCGCCGCGTTGTGAGTAATGTAGATAACGATGATGATGATTGGAGCTTCGGTGGCGGCAATAGCTGGGGACTGCATCAGTCGACTGGCGGGGGTCGAGACGGAGGTGTGTCACAGCATATCACAGGGGGTCACCGCTATAAGCGCCAATGGGGAGGACGTCAAATAATCCAAATCGGCGGCGGTGATGGTGATGGCGGCTGGGGCGGTGGTCCTATAACTACAATTGATTCTCGGGGCCAACCTGGAACATTTGTGCGGAACACCGACTGTGTCGGTTGCAATATACGTGGTTAGACCACCTAAGATTATCTGTGAAACAGAGAGAAAACAACAAATAAATACACCATACTTACATACATCGATATTGTGGTTAAACCCAAGTGATGTATTCCCTAGAATTCTCTCTCTTGAACCGGTTTCATTTATGCAAGTTGATTCTCTCGCTTATCTCAGCCTCTTTTCCTGCTCTGGTTTCCCCCACTGATAACACCTACAAATTGGTTGGCTGTTGGGTATATAAAGCTTTGGGTTGTTCAGCTCCTGCCGTAGAACCGACTGAGACTTCACTCACTCACAATGACCAACCTAAGCCTAAGCCTTGCGTTTGTTGTCCTCACCGCCTTGGTGGCCCAGTCAACAGGTAGGCGATGACAGGATTAAATTGGAGTCATCAGCTCACATTATGTCGCCTCTCTCCATCTCTCTCTCTCTCTCTTTGTCTAGCTGGTAAAGTAATTATCAATGGCAAATGCCAGAACTGCAGTCCTCCAGATGCAGAGACTCTAGTTGTGGGTGACAAGGTGTACAAAGGCACTCCCGGACATGGCACGGTCATTATAGGAGGAGGTTCCAGCGGTGCCGCTGCGGGTGGTTCTGGATCTCGAGCTCCCAGTCAGGATCGCGTCATAGAAGATGGCTTCAGTGGCCGCTTACCCGGGGGGACTTATCTCCATAACAAGGATTGTGTCGGTTGCAGTATTAGCGGCGGTGGTGATTGATAAATAAAACACTTTAAGACAGAAATTTTCGCCTAGTCTTTCTCATTCTTGGTGGGAGCAATAGTTTTCCTTCTGTTTTAATAGAGGGTATCTTCCAGTCGGGGCATCTCCTAAAGAAACCCTATAAATGAAGAGTAACTTGCCCTAATTAATTGATCAGTAAGTAGTGTTTGTTTGGCATCTATTCCATGAAATATTGGAGGTATTCCATCATGAGTTTTTCTTTTTCAGTTTGGGCCCTATTGTTAAAGAGATAATTGCACACTTGAATTCATTAAAGTGAGGAATTCAGTGGTCTGATATCGAATAGTATTGCAATGGACAAGTGATCGTGAAAAATACGTAAGCTTATTTTATGGTTTAAGCTCTAACCATCTTTATGATCTACAGATAGTCAACAGATGTAAATATGTTGTTAATAATGTGGTTAATAAAAGTCTTAGGTCGACACTTGACGAGATAAATAATCACAATTCCCTAAAGATTAAAAGCTCTTTGGTTCAAAGACAACTTAAAAGGGGGTTTCTGACTTATGAAAAGGGAAAACCTAAAGCCATCATCGGCAATTCCACTTTAATATATTCTAGGTTTTTTTTTTGCATTCTAGTATGACTTATCGCGTGCATGGGCGCCGACCCCAGCTTCTGTTGCTGTTGCTGCTGCTGCTGCTGCTGCTGCTGGTGTTGATTGCTTATAAAAAGCACTGACAAATGGCGAAATCTTAATCAGAGTGTCACAGTCTTTGCTTGTAGCTACAATGAAGTGGATGAACGTGGTATTTGTTTCGCTGTTGTCGCTGTTCGTCTTGGTGGATGTTGCATATGGCGGTAAGTAATGAAAATTGATGGCAAAATTTTTACAATGCTCCAACTAAGTGAATCAATTTTCAGGCCGCATACAAATTCCAAAGATAACCATCAAGAACGGTGATATAACAGTCCATGGAAATTGCAATCACTGCACTGCTCGAGCCACGAAAAATTCAGCGCATTTGTCCATGAAGTTCACTACGACCAGTAGAAAGGTTGTTAGAAGAAGGGGTTAGAGCAGCAGTATGTTATCCAGGATTGAACGATTGCCATTTATCAACAAATAGTTAAGTTATTTATATTACAGTAAAACATTTCAAGTGCCAAAGAATGTGAGGCGGTAATCCGATAATAAACATCTCGCATTTTCATAACAGAGAAATGAAACGAAACTTTGATGAATTTAAGTCCCATATTTAAGAAAAGGAATAACTATCTCTTAATTTGGAATCTCTGCGTGTAGATACTAGCTCCATCCAAGAAAACTCTTTGGGTTCTTAAGAAACTTTTGAAATGAAAATGTTATTAATCACATTTGAAAGTGCCCAGCCCTTAAGAGAGGCAAACAGATTACCAAAACAAGTTATCTCACTCAAGTCTAGATTTCTGAATGAAAGCCAATAAAATTGTAAGAAGTCTAACTTAGTCGATATAACTAGAGACAGAAGTTTGCAATGGATTTTGACTTGAAATTACTCTGTAAGAATAACTCAAAATAGGAAAGCAAGCCAAAAGGGTAACATATCGAAATATTCATTAAGCAATTGATTCCTGGGATTCATTCCTATTCAATATTCCATAATTGAGAACTTGGATGATAAAGTTCTTTCCAGAAATCTAGGATTATCTAAAAGAAACTCTTGATTTGCAGAGTTGGCAGATGAAAACTAATTTCAAAATGTGTCACAAAATTTCGTTCTAAACAATAAAGTCTCACATGCCAATTACAAGCGTTCCGTGAATTTGTCATAAAAACCAGGTTAAATTGTAAATCATTTTAGAATGTGGCGGATGGGTGGGTGGCCTCAGTCGGTTTTCCATTTCGGGATATTTTATGCTTCATTGGTAAAATATATTTCACAGGGAGAGAACACATAAAAATTGCCATCATATTTGACTTTGGAAATGGGTGGAAAACTCACCCGGCCATGAACAACCCGTTTGGCCACGTTTCTGCCTTTGCAATATTGTCCTCTTCTTGTGCTTCTTAAACACACTGGTTTTTCCCTTGTCTACAAATTTTTTATGTGCAGCTTTTGGCCGTAAAAGGCAGCACTTCCTATTTCTGTCCTTACATTGCTGGTTCTTCCTTTCCGTTTTTATTACCAAACAAAAACCAAACCGCCGTGCGCCTGTAAATGACTCCCCAGGCACCTTTATATTGACTCGTAAAATTGCGACATTTAGCCAGCAAGCTTCCTCCACCAAACCCACACCCCTCTCTCCCATTCGAACTGGCACCCCTGCTCCCCTACCACCACCTTGATGCTTCCGGTCGTTTGTCTTTGGTTGTCTGCTTTTCGGCTCTGCCAGCGAGTTTCTTTAGCGTTTTAAATTTGATTTTTATTTGCCTGACAGTTGTAACTGGCAAACGATTTTCTCTTCTTTTCTTCGTTTTGTTGTCCCCTTTTGATTTTTTTCTTTTGTGCCACAGAAATTGAGTTGGAAAACTCAAAGGAAACAGACAACTAGATTGAGTGGGTGCAGTCTGAGAGAAAGGCGAGGTTAGCGCACTAAAATGAAATGAGCTAGAGAAAAAGTATAATTTCCTTAATCGAGGCCGGGCAGTGACTTTGAGTTACCCTAATTAAATTAAGCGATCCATTCACTTCCCACAGATTGACCGAAAGAAAGAGAATGAGATTGTTAGGTCAAGTGATCTTCCAACCTCCAAACTCGTCTCCAAACTCCAAACTGCTCTATGGTCTTTGAAAGTGAGTTTTTGACTATTCGGTTGCTGTTCCACTCCTTAGAATATTTGTAACTTTTGTGTTAAGGGTCCTAACCCATTTCTCTTTCGAAAAGTTCATCCTTATATATGATTAAAATGTGCCGTTTCTCTTTCAGACTACCAAATATCTCGTGGAAACCTTCTCTGTTATACTTACCAACTGTTTGGAATGCTTAGACTCCTTGGAGTCATGACATGATCACGGGATGATAAAAATCAAGTGTAAAGCACCTTCACCAAAGGGTATTTAAATATGCGAATGACTTTTCCCAAGCGTCACACTTTACATTTTCTTTCTCTGTTTGCCATTGTCGAAAAAACTTTATTAATTTAAAATATGATAGACATTGGGTTGTTGAAATGATTTATTGGATTTTTAAGTGCACTCGTTAAGCACTTGCTTAACGTTTTCTTTTCACTGTAATTAATTTCGTTTCACTGTTTTATTTCGTCACTTTCCATCTGTTTCTGACTCAAGCGGATTATGATAGCTGAAAACAACTTGAAAAAGAAAAATTTCATTGAACATACATATATTGAAATCATCTGACAACTATATCACTTAAATGGTTAATTTTGCTTTATCAGTTGTTTCGTCTTTTATCGCTTGCAGCTTATAAAGTAAGCACATGATTTTCAATACCTTTCCTGGACACGAGATACATCTGTGAAAACATTTGAATCTTATGCCCAAAAAACAAGATTTCATCATCGAGGTTATTGTAGGATTTTGTGAGACACATTTTAAATAATCGAGAACCAAAACTTCTTCAAGAAAATCAACAAGAGAAATTGAAAGGTATAGAAGGTCCTGCAAGGTTACATGAAGTTTAGTCTAGCCTAAATTAGCTTCTGTACCAAACTTAGCAATGATAAGTTAAAACTAATGGTTAGTTAAACAGATTTATTTATTTGCCTACAAACTGATCTTAAAAACTTTCAATCCTAATGCCAGTTTAATCTATTAAATCTTAACACTACCAAATGTAAGGTAACGACTTGTTTTCGTAACTCTCCTCAACTGGTCACTTATTTTCCAAACAATAGTCCTTTAGAACGTCGAAATAATATAAATGATTTGGGCGTACTTATGGACCTTAAGTTAAATTTTAACTCCCATATTTCCACCACGGTCGCAAAGGACATGAGTGTTCTTGGTTTTATTAAAAGATGGTCAAAAAAAATTTGATGACCCCTATAGAACTAAAGTTCTTTTTACTTTGCTTGTCCGTCCTATTTTAGAGTATGGATCTTGCATCTGTTCTCCTCAATATGAGTCCCACCCGACTAGACTTGAATCTGTTTAAAAGCAGTTCCTGCTCTATGCTCTTCGTGGCTTAAGCTGGAATCGCAATGTCAATTTGCCTTCGTATCCTAGTAGACTTCTTTTGATTAACCTTCCTTCCTTAACTAACAGTAGAATAATGCTTGGTGTTATTTAGATGCACAAGCTCCTAATCCCTAGTGATTTGCTCAGGTTAATCTGTCGGTACCATGTAGACGGAGCAGACATCCTATTATACTATTAACCCTTAGTCGTTGTTCTTCTAACTATGCCATGCATGAACCTTTTAGGGTCCTCTTCTTTTATTAATATACTTAAAACATCTATCCTTTTCTATTTAGTTCAAACATCGCTATAGGATTATTTGACTGTCTGTTTTTTCTATTGTGTATTTGTCCACGCGGTTCGTGCCATGCGTTATACGGCTGCACCCCTTGTTCGGTCGGGTGGGAGGTGGGCAGCTTGGGCTCGCGCCTAACAGGCTTTGTCCTGGTGTCGTAGGAGCCACTTAAATGTACTGCGCATAGTATCGTCAACGTCCGCTAAATCTAATGCATGCATATGTCGAATTGATCTAGGCATGTCCGCCGTTAGCAAAGTACAAAATTTGATCAAAATCGGACCAGGTTGTGCATATAAAAGGTTTTCGCTAAGCTAGAAAAGTGCTAGAGTGTCCCTGTGCTTGTAAGAGTTAGCGAGATAGTGAGCAAAGCAGCATGAAAACTGAATTTTATATACACACATAAATCCATTTGTTATTATAAGTTTAAAAGGTTTGTTTTACTTGGTGCATGGTACACCGAAGTCTCTTTGTTTCTAAAGCAAATAATAAAATTGTCCTAGTTTTCTTAAATGGTACGTAACAACAGTATAGGTAAATGTTATTTCATTAAATTAAATTTGTTGTTTTTGCGTACGAACTATATAAATATTTAGATTAAATTTGATTGATCAAGCTATTGGCGTCTCTGAGATTTAGGTGATGACACAGACGGACAAGGGAACGGTCAGACAACGTTCTGTGTATAAATGCATATCAAACTTGTGCTTTCTTCTGAGAGACAACTTTGAGAATCCCTCAATTAATATAGACTTTTGGGATTCACAATTAATACCATTAATTCTAGACTCTCTGATGAGAGTCGCAGGTACATTCAAAGCTATCCTAATTTAGGCGAGCTTACTTTCAGTGCAGAACCGACAATTGCATGGCTAAAACCACCCACTTGTTGTGTTGCTGTGTTGCTGGCGTACAATGTTAGCGATGGGTAGAAAACGATAGCTTTAACCGATTTTAACGTAATCAAAAGCTCTTATTATAGTAACTAATAACTGTTCTTAACTAATTCGGGTACGCTGATTCTAACTGCATACTTGGTTTTTGTCCATCACGTCCAGATTTTGAGAAATCTGGAGATTTGGGGTTGGAAAATAGGCACCCAAAAGTATACTATAGAAAGTTTAAAACAAAAATTTTCAACTTTTTTAACAGATTTTAGAATATTCCATTTAAGAAAATTAGTTCTTGTTTTCACATATAACTAATAAACAATTTGTTAGACACAGCAGATTCCCACAATTATTTAAAATTTAAAAGCAGACAATTCTTGGAATTCCTATAGCATACTTTTTGGTTGAAATTTTACTCATTATGGAACTATGTATATCCAGAGTGTAAGATATTATCCATTATAACAAAGAAAAAGCTCTTTGATATTTTGTAAATTTTTTTTAAAATCAAGCTTAGTATATTAATAGGATAAAATAATATTGTTTTTAGTACAGTATTATGCCTATATCATGGAATATTATATTGCAAATGAGGTTATTTTGGATAATTTGAACGCATTTTTTTCAAAATCCTGACGTGATGGAGAAAAACAGAGTACAGGGCCGCGATCAGCACCCCCCAATTACTATAGGAGATCTATTGAGCTTAAAACACTTTTTCATGACCTCAAAAATGTCGGCCTGTGCTGTTAGATAGCTTACATTTGTTTTAAAATTAATAATTCATAAGTTATAAAGTATTTATATTTAGTGGAAGTTTTAAACTATCCTTTTTGTAAGTAATTGTAAATGATTGTCCTTAAAAGTATTCAATTTCAATTTTTCTCAGCGTAGGAACATGGGAAATATTGACAATCGGGCACTTGCGGTGACTGCGCCATGCGGTTTGGCCTGGCGGTTTTGCTGGGTTCTCTGGTCTGCCAATCCAATCGAAACTGCCAATGGGCCAACAACAGTATCAACTGCATCTGGCCACGCCCACTGTTCATTTCAATTGTGAGCAACCGCCCTTAAGGGCTTACATTGTCGGACTGATTTCATTTTCGTAATTACCTCACCGATGACTGCCTGATGTTGCTGCCGTTGCTGATGTTGCAGGTGTCCGAGAAGGAGATGCAATTGTTTGTTGTGTATCCGTGTGAGTGAATGTGTGTGTATGTGTGGGGGGCTTAACGAGTTGATTAAATTCAGTAATTGATGGTATGGCGAATTGGTTTTTAAAGGTGTAAACGATCAGAGCTTTGGTTATGGCATTTGTCTGGGTTGCCGCTTGGGTAAACATGTCATTGTCCTTAGTAGACTACGAAAGCCTGGCCAAAGACTGGGTGAGCTGCAAAGTGATTTGGGATTGGTTTTGATAGCAAGGGATAGCCTGACAATGCGCATCAATCAAAGAAGCACGAAATGCACACGTTTCGTTTTCATCTTTAAACATATTTGCGGCAAGGGTCGCACAAGGAACGACTTCATGAAAGCAAAGGGCAAAAAAAGGAAACAGGGGACGAAATAAAAAATGATTTAAAAATTGAAAGGATTATGGGTGAGCACAGCAACGAAGCGCGTTAATGTTGTTGATGCGCCGCGGGCACAACGCAAAAAAAGGGCACACAAAAGGGTCGCCGCTAAAGATTGAAGGAACTGGGGTGCCGTCCAATGGCTTGGGTTCTGGTTCTCGTTCTGGCTGACTGGCTGGTATGTTGGTATGTTGGTGTTGCTGTCAGTCAAACAAACTGGGCAAAAATCAACGAATGGCGCTGACGAGGGGGTCGCAAGCGGCGTTGTTGATGGTCAACAATATAATTTGAACAGGAATGAAAAATAAACGAGGCAAATTTCTGCCTTTGCTGCTGCTGTTGCTGTTGCTGCTGTTGGCCCTGGCCAGGAAAGGCCAGAACAGAGTCAAAAGACTGTTCCCAACGGACAGCATACACACACACACACATATGCGCAAACATACATACATATCAAACAAACTCCGACACATAAACACACATACAGACCCACAGACACACACGATTCTTCTGTACATGGAGCATAAAACGTGCAATTTTGTATAAATCAAATCAAATATGTGAACAAAATGTTGGTTTTCTTTCGTTCTTTGTTTCTTACTACCCATTTTGCCGTTATGATACGAATCTCCCGCCCAAAGGGAATGCAGAAGGCGCAGGGATCCTAAAATACTTGCTTAAATAATGAACTAAAACTATGTACATAGATATATACAGATGTATGGGAATATATACCGAGATACATACTCAAATGTCAAAATGAATATCTGGATTAGATTAGCCAAGGTTGGACTGGTGCATCTACGAAGGGAATATATCTTCCACAATGACATAAGTTTATTCAATTATGAATCGACTGAAAACCCCGAAAAAATAATCTTTTTTAACCACAAGCTAACCAGAATTGAAGGACCTTTATTGTATAAAAAGGCAGGATTCTTAAGTAATTAAAGAACCCCATAATAGGTAGAGAATCGAGGGTTTTCATTAACTCATTTATTAACATGATTAAAGGAAACAGATTTTAAAAATCATACATTAAAGTCGCCAAAATGTGTATCACAGGCAGAAGGAAGCTTCACCGATCCCGTCTTAAAAGCCAAATTGTGTGAGTCTATCCATTTCGTTCTGTCTGTCCGTTGAGTTGTTCATACTCATCTCAGGGACTGAAAAAGCTGGAACTGCCCCGGGATTCTTATAAAACGATTTAATCCTATATTTCATCCCATATTTAAACTCGAACAAAGAACAAGAACAAATCAAAAATAACGATTTTGATTCCTACATACAATGTGGATCGATGATTTCAACGTGTAAACTATAAGTGTTTGAGAATAAACATCGTGTTCATCTGAAATGGAATCACCAAATCAGATTAAATAAAGTGTAATATACACTAATGTTCAGGATATACACTTATGTACACTCATGATCAAAATAATAAGTACACCCCTTAAAATTTAACTTTATTGACTTTAGATTAGCACAACTTTTCTCCTATTAACTTGATCACAAAAACTTAAATGCACATTCCTTTATTGAACATTTGTTTATAAAAATTCATTAATTTGGAAAAGATAAATAATTTCATTTAAAAGTTACAACAACAAAAATGTAATTGCAGAATTTCGTACAAATCACTGAAAATCCATTTTTTTTCGTTATGTAATTAATATCTAATGCTTTTTGGCATTTATTTTTGTTGCCGCCTGATTCTATAGTGCACCCCACAAGCTATCGATGAGATTCAGATCAAGAGACCGACTGGGCTTAGCGAGAATGTCCACTTTATTGACCTCTAACCAAGTTTTTAAAATTTTTGAGTTGCGTTTTACGTCGTAGTCCTGTTGATACCCCTAGCGTAGGGGCATGTTTTCCTCTTTATATGGTAGCATAATATTTTCCAGGACAGATATTAGGAAAATTGGACATACTTCATACCAGGACAAACAACCCCACACTATAATATTTTTAGCGCCTTGCTCCACTGTAGCGATGATCAAAGTTGTTGGCTTTATGGCGCCTAAAATGCTTGGAATAGTCATTTTTGAAATTTTGGTTTCATCGCTAAGTAGGATATTATGCCCATTTTGTATTTAGGAACAACGTCAGATATTTAAAGAGCATTTTCAACGGGTGGTTATTTTCTGAAATCTTTTAATAATATCTAAGGTCAACTTTTAAAGGATTCTTGTGCACATGGCTCAGAACGTTATCGATAGTCGCATCCAAATGAACTCCACTGATTTGGACACAAACTAGACTAGAATTATTCTTGCTTTTTGCAACTGTTGATACTAACTAACTGTTGTTCTAGTTCTTAAGCCAACTTAAAACTTTAGTTTAGTTCAATTCCAGTAGATGACAGCTACTATGTATGTATGTATGTGAATTCACTATCATGCCATTGTCGCTCTTTCTCTCAGTCTCTTGTTCTCTCCCTGTCGCTCCTTAACAATTCGTCTTCGCCGTCTGCGACTGCTGGTCCTGATGATGCTTCTGGCAGTTTGCACAACGATAAATGTTATAACTGTGCTAAGGATTTTCTGTGGTGCTACTGTTTTGAGAGTGGAACAGCTGCCGCTTCTGTATCGTCGGAATTCCCGATTCCGTCTTGTCTCGTTCCGTCCCATGTCGTCCCGTTTCGTTCCGTCCAGCTCTTGGCTCACAAAACTCAATTTATTTGTTGGGCGCCGCAAGCACCAGTCATTCGGCCTCCCCTCCCTCTCACTCTCTCTCTCTCTTTCTCACTCACCCTCTCACTTTTTCACTCTGTCTATCTCGCTCTGCTATCCATCCATCATGTTTTCTATAGCTTTTACTTCTCTGGACCCCGTGGTTGTTTGTTTTTGTATCTGTATGTCTGTGTGTGTGTGTGTGTGTGTGTGTGTATCGTGCCAGGACTTTATGATGTCCATTCTCGTTTCTCCGGCGTTGACTGCTGAAAATTGAAAATCATAATCGCATCAACTTTTGCACAGCCCCAAAGAATAAACTTTCTCCTGTGGCAAAAGTTGATGTTCTATTCCCCCCACTCCAATCCCCATCCCCATTCGCCATCTCCCATCAACCCTGCTTGAATGCTAGAAAGATAATTTGTTGAGATTAGTTTTCCTTCACTACAATGCTATGTTCATATATGTATGTACATATGTATCAGTGTGTGTGTGTCTGTATTTTGGTTAACCTTTTTGCTCATTGTGGTCTGAAGAGAGACGAACGAAAACTTTTGTGCATATAAATTTATGTGCAAGTTGATTATAAAACAATGCAAAACTGGCAAAAAACTTTTCAACTCAAGTGACGTTAACTAGTTGGGCTCCAAGTCGCTTCTTTAACACACACACACACACACTGAAACACAAACGCACTCCGTTTGTTTGCCTTTAAAACTTGGCAAAATGCAAGCATCCTACTTATGTATACATAATGTACGTATGTACATATGTACATACATACATACATATATTATGTACATTTATGTATTCTGCTAAATCTGTTCATCAGTTTTCTACAAACAGTCTTTAAACACTTTGTCCAAAAATTATGTACAAGCTGAAAAATTGATATTTCGATTAACTAATTAAGTTTAAAATACTTTTTTGAATATTATTATTATTATTATAAGTATAGGATATAGTTTTAAACTATCAACCTAACTATATTTTACAAGCACTGACAACTAAGGCCTTCGGCTTAGACGAAAACTACATCCATACACTAGCCTGGGATTCGAACCCGGATCCTCGTTGTTCAGTTGCTCAAATGACTGGGTCACTTAGACAACTCGTCTACCGAGGACTGCATTTTTTGAATATATATATATTTTATGATATTTTTTGAAATAAAACATTGAAACATGAAAAAAATTAAAAATAACTTACATGATTTCATTTGAGAGGTGCCCCTAACTAATTCAGGTACTCTGATTTTGAATATGAACTCGGAAAATAGGCACCCAAATATATAGGTACTATAGAGAGTCCACAAATTTGTATTGTACATTTTCAAAAGATTTCTGAATATCCTTCTTCAGAAAAATGATTCTTAATAGAAAAATTACTAATAAACAATTAGTTAGATGCAAGAGATTCCCAAAATTCTTTAAAATTAATTTTTCAATTAATTTTTCATTTTAGTGAAGACATTTTCATTCTTATACTATTAAAATTTAATTTACAAAGACCGATTACCCCCTAAACTGATCGATTACATCCCCCGAAACCCTTACCTATGTAGATACACCACTAAACTAACAGTAAAAGCCAAAAAATATTTAACCAAATTTAGTCTTTAGCTGTATTTTATATTGTGAAGTCTAATTTAAAATATCGAAGGCGAGAAATTGCCTTGAAATAGACGCACCTGAAATGCCAAGTAAATCTGAAGTATTGCAAAAAAAAATGGGATTAAAGACTCCATGATGAAGGATTTGTAAACATTTTAATTCAACCTTTTTAAACATATTTAATACTTTTAAGCTGTATAAAACAATTAATTTGTTGTACAAAAAAAATGTTAAAAGAAGTAAATTTTAAGTGAAATTTAGAAATATAGTTTTAAGCTTTCAATTCAAGACTTTCAAAAAAAGACAATGGAAGAAACTTTAAAGGCTCTAAGCCTTTATATTACGAAATTCAGAGTCATACTTATGGGACCAACTGTGTGTGTATGTATATCCACTTTAAGTGGCAACAAAATTAGCGCTGCTAGGCAGCAGCTAATGTCATGATGTGGCAAGTTTACTCTATCTTCCTTTCTTGGCCTCTCCCTCCCTCAATCCCCTCAGTCCCTGGTCCTTTTATGCCTATGTGTCTGGATCCCTCCCATTTGCGGTTTGTGCCATGTAATTGTTGATTTAGTTGCGTATGCCAAACCATTAACGTGTTACCCTTGATATGTTTGTGGATTTGTGTTTGTGCGGTAGCTGGCCATGAAATGCCTCAAATTAACACGAAAGACGCACAAACACACATACTCAACCACAAGACATTCACACACACATACACACACACACACACACACTCTCACCTGGATAATATTGGCAATTATGGAACTCACATACAGAAATAATACCTAAGGCAATCAAAATATTTGCTTCCTTTTTTTTGCAAAACTCACAAAGAGAAAGAATGAAATGATATCAAGAAAAATCTTACAATTAGTTCCTTCTAAACCTTTTACGATTAGTATTTTCCTATACATACTTAGTTTTGAAATGAGCCCTGTCAAAGGATATTTAACGGTCAAAGACAACATTTTTTCGCTGATTGCTTCGTCTAATTGTAAGAATACGTTCTTGAAATAAAATATGTGTATATTTTAAAATACAAGATCCAAAACAGAACCCAACCGAGTTGATTAAAGTCGATGGATTGTCTTAATCAAACACTTGTGTCCAGGCTAAGGATATCAACTGTTTATCGCAATGCCGTTAATTTCTATGAAGGATTGGAATCTAAAATTTTCTATACTCATAATTCGGTTGAGGTCACTTTGCCACTTGCCTTGAGATGCCTTTGAGCATGATAATAAAATTAACATTAAAGTGGCCAAAGGATCATAAAAATGAAATCAACGTATTAACTACATAACAGTCAACACACAAACACACACACATACAGATACGAACCCCCACATCTACAAGCGAAATATGATGGGAGGGATGGGGAAGGGGTTCAAAAGGAATAGAAAACAGAAAACATGCTCACGCCAAAAAAAAAAAAAACAACAAAAAAAAGAGAGGGAGAACAAGGCGAAGCGAACGAAATAAAATCAATTCAAATAAAAAGCATAAATACGACCACAGGAAATGAAAATGACGATGACTGCGGCACCGGGCAAGGCAAAGTAAGCAGAACCCCAATCCCAAGACCCCAGGGTTCAGTTGAGGGTGATGCGTGTGGCAAGAGTGCGGGGAGAGCAGTGAAGGGAATGGAAGGGGGTCAGCGATGGGGAGGGGTAGGGGGATGGCAACATGTAGCGCACATTTTACGGCACAAGCATTTTCGCTTAATAAAATGTTAAGTGGGGGAGAAAAAACGACAGACAAAAAGCAACGACGGCAAGAGGAATGGCAAAGGAAAGCAAAGAAAGGAGAAGGACACGACAGATCCGACTGACTGACCGACCGTCTGAACTGCCTGACTGACAGAGGCAGAGTCGTAAAATTATATTTACAACACAAACAAAGCTGTCGACAAGGCACAAGTAGAGCAGAAGCAAAGCAAAGGAGCGAAAAAGAGAGACCAAGAGAGTGGGAGAGAGAGTAAGAGACGTTGGGAGCAGCGACAGGACAAGGATGAGAACGAAGCTCTCAGCACAATGATAAGCATGAAGCGGATGAGACACACACACACACACACACACGCGCACCCTCATCCATGCACACCCATTCTGATACGGTGCCTGCTAAAAGGGCCATGCCTTCGTTTCGTACATTTTCGTTTCATTTCAACGTTGCGACGAACAATTTCCCGCACTCAAAAAATAACAATGGCGCGTTGAAAATATCCGCTTCCGTTTGGAAAGCTACCAAAAAAAAAAAAACAAAAAAAGTAGAAGAAAACCCGACAATAGGTGCGAGAGAGCCAAAAATACGAGACAGTCCATATAGAGGGAGAGAGAGCGAGAGAGAGAGGTTGACAGAGGGAGATAGACGTAGAGAGCAGCTGCGAATTTACCAAAGCCTTTGTAAGGAATTAAGACGGGGATTTTGGGGGAGGTGAATGCAAAAGAAACGTCACACTCCAAAAATTTAATTCAATTTGAGCACAATGAAATCATATTTTGCAACAAAATGTGGCAAGTGAAATTGTCAGAGTGAGAAGAAAGAGAGACAGAGAGATAGAGAGATAGAACTCAACTAAACTGACAAAGTGAGAAAAGATTTTCATTTCCTAGCATCAGAGATATCTTGCCATTAGCTTTTAAAAGGAAAAAGTCGAAGGATTCTGTGTCTGTACAATATGTTCATCATATGTATGTATATGTGTATGTGTATGTATGTCTGTATATGTAAATGTTTTTATGCAAAATGGTCAACAAAAATGTTGAAAATCACATTAACTTGTATACCCCACAAAAAAGGACGAGATGATAATGAAGATGATGAAGTAGCTGGTCGACATTTATGCGCCTTGCTTCTAGTTTATTTATTATTCATGCTGTGTGCAAGGACTTTTGCGGCCATCCAAGTCCTCCTTTATCGTCTTTTCCTGGTGCTTCAGCTTCTGCGCTTTCGTCTTCTTCATGTTGGTGTTGTTGTTTAAATAGCGCATAAAATATTAATAGCTTCATTAGCATGAGCATTTTATTTATTTGCCCGTTTTTCCAACGCACATAATTACATAATTTTCACAGAAAAACAACATCCCATTGAAACGATGTGAAAACATTTATACATACGTGTGTTAGTCAAGAGAATGTATGGTGGCGGGGGCGGGGGAGAAGCATGGGCGTTGTAAAGGGGACTACAAAATCCAAAGGCAAACAAATAGAGAGGTTTAAACTAATTTGATTCATTTTTTAAGTGGGAAGCAGCTGACAAGATAAAATAGATATAGTCACCACTCTTTAATCCTTTCAGGTGGTGAGTAAATCAAAGTTGAGGAATTTTTATAGTTGAGATCCCAACTACGCCCCTGAGAAAAAGGACAAAAGCCTCTTGGGGGATTATTTTCATTTTGACAGGCGACTCCACACACCATCTTCTCTTCACACACACGGACACACACACAAACACACGCACTTCCACCGAAGCCTTTTTGGATACCAAATTGAGGTCCTTTGGCAAGGCACTCAGCCGTAAACTGAGGGCTCGTCCGTCCATTTTAGCCTATGCCAGTCACAAAAACAGAGATAGAGAGAGTCAGCGACAAAGCGAAAGATAGAGAGGGCGACTGAGAGAGAAAGAGCTAAAATGAAATATTGCCAGCATTGACAAATGTTGTTTGCCTGAGCACCCTTGGGTACATCATCTACATGGTATTCCTGCCACTCCTCCTTCTCCGTCGTCCTTTAGCGTCTTTGTGTGTGAGTTGAGCAATAAAATGAAAAATATTTGAACTTTAGCAAAAAGCGCACAAGCATATCAATTCCCCAAATGCCAGGATGTTCATGGCTGTGTGTTTGTATGTGTGTGTGTGTGTGGGCGTGGATGTGTATAATGGGGTGAGTGTGTATATAGTCAAATCCAACTAGAAATCAGAATCACAGCAATAAAATTGAAAGAGCGTGCACGAATGCCAATACAAGAACAACAAGCAAACACTTTACCACAAGAACTTCTGTGGGATTGGGATCGGAAGTGTCGAAGATGAGGCAAATGGGCGTAACATATGTATGTACATACATACATACTTACATACATACATACATACATATGTAGGAATGAGTCCCTTAGTAGGTTGAAAAGGCATCAATTTAAACAAATTTTTGACAAAATGCTTAAATTAACAATTTCAGTTTCTAACTACAATAAAAAAAGAGAAGTGCATAAGTTGTTTTTATGTGATTTCTTGTTATTAAAGTCGAAATCTAGTAAAATTACTTTAACAGTCGCTGTGAACAGAACTCGGTTAACAGAAACATAAGTAAGATTTTTGTAGCATAAGCTTAGGCTGATGTTGCACACTAACAATAAGATGTTTCAAAAAAATTAACGGAAATTGCTGAATTATACACATTTGTCATCGCAGGAATTATATATGTACATACATGAAATTGCCACACTCAAAGTTATACAAAGGTCAAACGGAACATTATGGCTTTATTTTGCTCCTAATAAATCTCATTATGTCATTATATGCTTTCTCCCCTTACCCAAAAGAAAAGAAGAAAAAGATAGAAACTAAACCTAAAAAACAAAAATAACAGCAACAAACCTATGACCAAAGGACATGCCAATCAGTAATCAATCCTGCACGCACATTGACAACGCCAACCCCAACCCGATGCTTCCAACACCCCCGCAGCAAAAACAACAAAAACAATTCGCAAAAACGGCAATAAGAAAAGCAAGCAGCAGCAAAACGCCGACTAGAACGACGCCATACACTACTTGAATCGCTCGCACGCAACCGTTCGGCGCACTGTAAACAAAACAGAAAGAGATGAATATACTATTCCCAAAGAAGCCGCCATTAAAGAAATGCCGCTCAGAGAGCGAGAGCGAGCCAAATGTGAGGGAATTTGTGTGTGCTTGGCGAGAGTGAGAGAGTCAAATTGAGTAAATGCCGCAGAGTTGTCAGACGGATGAAACATAATTTAATAAAGACAAGTAAAGCTAAATTAAAATTAAGTACACCATAGTTAAGATTTATTATATCAAAATTAATGAACATTGCTTTCACCTTTACTTCAAAAATCACTTACCTATGGACAACTTTAAGTTAGTTGGTGCTTGTGTATGATCTCGCTTCATGCATTCGGGTGAGCTGACAACCCTAATCGTTGCTAGCCATGCCTCGCTCTCAATTTATTCGCTTTTGTATGTTTCCTTCGTTCGTAACGGACAGCACGGATAAAACGCTGTTCGCGCAACAAGGCACCCAATTTATTTGGAATTTAATCAAGAAAAACAAGAAAAAGAAGCACAAAAAACAAACGCAAAAACAAAACCATCAAGTGAAAAAATTGCAAAAGGAAAAACAAAAGGGATTTGCTAAGCCAATTGTGAAAGTAAGAGAAAAATGTAAGCAAAGCCATGTGGTGCCAACAAAAAATTTAAAGTTCAAAGTGTTTTACGAGAAGAGTATAGTGCAACAAGCAAACACAGAAAGTGTTAAAATCAAGAAAAAAAGAAATTATGGTCCATACATCAGCAGCAGTGGATCGTCGTGATACCGTCAATACGCGTTTTTTGTTGTTTATGTGTGCGTGTGATTCGGCCCAAGAGTGTGTGCGTGCATGCGTGTGGATGTAAGAGTGTGTGTATGTATGTATGTGTATAAGCAATTAACCCAAGCAGCGTAGAAATGCCAAAAACGCATTAAAAATTATTACTCGTTGGCCTGTCTCTCTCTCTCTCTTTTTGTTTCTGTCTATCTGTCTGTCTGTCGGTCTGTCATTCAACAACAACAATCATATGTACAAGTGCTATTTGCCGCTACTCATAAAACAAATTACCCACTTGGGCTTGACTTGTGCGTGCCTTTGTGTGTGTGTGTGTTTGCGTACCAAAAGAGCAGTGTAATCATCATCATCTTCGTCATCATCAAGCAGCAGCATCAAGCGCTACTACTATGCACTATGTATAAAAAAAGTTGTAAAAAAAGAGTGTGGCACGGCAATATGTTGCCAGCAACAACAACAACAACAACAGAAGCAGCAGAAATAGTGCCGGAATAAAATTACTATACAGCGCAGTGGCCCCAACAACAACAACTCGCGCTCTTTTTCGCTCTCTCCTTGTCTCTCTATCTCTCTCGCAGCGCATGTGCATACATACACACACATCCCTGCATATGTATACACATATACATATGTATGTATATGTACATATATCAGCTTTTTTATGTTTCGCACAAACATTGCGGTAAAAGAACGCCGACAAACGTTCGTCTCACTAATTTGTGAGCGGGAGCGCGCGTGTGCAAGGTGAAGAAGAAGCGTTTCGTTCGTCGCGTCGCGTCATTTCGTTCGGTTTCCCCCAACGCCGCGCCCCCTTCCCCTTCATTGGACTCCATAAGCTCTCAGTTCTACGACTCTGTGTATATGTGTGTGTTTGTATGTTTGTCAGCTTCTGTTCTGGCAAAAGACATACACACACACAGGCCAGGCAAACAGAGCTTAATGCTTGGAGTTATTTCTCTCTTTGTCGCTCTTTTTTTCTTACTCGCTCGCTCGTTCTCACTCCAAGTGCCGTTTATTTATTTTTTTTTCTTCGTCTATTTGTAGAGAAAATAAAAAGAAAAATCTAACAACTAGCTCAATAAAAAGTTAATACATTTTGTGAAAAAGAAAACCCAAAAAGCAAATAAAAAACCCACAACCAGAAAAATTGTATTTAATAAAACGAAAAGAGTTCGATCTTCTTACTCTCGCCTACACATGTGTATACGCATCTACAATTGTTGAAAATTGAAAAAGGAAAAAAAACTGTCACTTCTCCGAAGAAAAATAAAACGGAAAATTTTTCGTGGATTTATGCACATTTCTTCCTTGTAGTGGAGAGAGAGTGCAAAGGGTGCGTGGAGGTGGAGAAGAGAAAGGAGAGTTCTTCAACTTTGGCGTTTCTTTTGTGGATTATTACGCTCTTGTATGCGCTCTCACTTACTCTCTCTCTGCTCTCGCACTTGCTGCTCTTGCTGAAATAGAGCGAGCAGGCTAGCAGCAGCGAAAATCTACACAACACCATCGACTACAACAACAACGAAACGAAATCCTCGTTCGCACCTCGCCTACCCAACAACACCAACTTATCCCCTCCCCAACACCCCAATCAACAATAACCGTCATCCCTTCTCCCCCCTCTCAACGTAACAACTGTATGCTGTGTCTATGAACAAGGAACGAGCATATCAACGGCAGAAATTGCGATTATTTTGGATTTATAAAAAGGCAAGTAGTATTATGAACCAGAGATATATGTATGTATGTATGTACATACATATGTACGATGTTCGTATATGCATAAGTATGCATGATTGTATGTCTGTGTGTATTTTATTTTATTTTTTTTTTATTGTGGTGGCCCCTGCCCTTGCTTCTCCCACCACCTCACTTACTCAAGCTACGAATGATGTTCATTTTTTTTTTCTCTCTGACGCTCTCGCTCTCGCTCAATGGCTCTGTGCAGAGTCTGCGTGTAAGTGTAACCGAGATAGCGCTAGATATAAGAGTAAGAGAGTAAATTGATTTCCAGTTTGATTAATTACCGTTTGTATCTTGTTTTATTTCATTTTTTTTTTACTTTAGCCGAGTTAATGCCAATTAAGGTGTTTCAATTTAAGCCGATTTGTAATTAAATGGAATTTAGAAAATTTGACAGGCCTCTTGGTGTGTGCCTTATTGAGATTTATTCATTCGAATTGGATTTGAGTGTTTAGTAATTTTAAGTTGTTTCAGAATGACAGAATCTCATGCACAAAATATGATGCCCAACAAGAGTTGGCATTGGAAATGAGAAGAGGAATAAAATTCCAATATACATAGATTGAGAAAGGATGCTGCTGCCTAATGAAGCCTGGGGCAAGTCAGAAAGAGATAGCAAGTAGTGTTATAGTGTATGGGTGAATAAAAAGAGGAAGGAAAGTGAGAAGCTAACCGGCTACTAGTTGGGCGTTGTATTTACCTAAATGATGAGGCAATCAAATGCAGGTATACATATGCATCGTCTGAGTGTGCATGTTTGTGTGTGTGTGTGTCTTGTGTTGTTTTTTTTATCTTTTATTTATTAAATTGTATTTCACTGAATCTAAATACATATATAAAATTGTAAGCCGTTTTTTTGTAATTTAATAAGTCATTCAGGAATCAACCAATTTTACCCATTTTTTTTATATTTTTGTAAATGTTCGTTGTGGCCAAAGAAGGGTTTTTCCAAAAAAAAGTTAATTTTCAGTTTAACCAATTAACTAAAGGCATTTTAAAATGAATGAATAAAATGAATTCAAATAACTAACGTTGTAAACCATATAGCTTTAATATATGTACCAGTGATGCTGCCATACATGTAATGACTGATGTATTGTTTATATGGCATTCGTTGCCAGATCATTGCATTCGTGACTGTTATATGTCAATTTTTTGCGTTCAATAAGAAAAGTGGGGTTAGAATTTAAAAAATTAAGTGAATTGTATATAAACCACATTCAAAATGCCACTTCCAAGACGTTCAAATACTGGTAGACGCCACAGTTGTTAGAGAATTTCGTAGACGTAATGCGAACACGGTTGACAACAACTTGGAATTGGCGGCTCATAATTATGATAGCACAATTGATTATAGCATATATTCCAATATTGGACAAATGAATAAAGAATGTGTGTGCAAGCATTGAATCAAACATTACAGGATCTACGGGGCAATCAAGAATTATTTGGAGGTGCATTAATATTGCTATCTGGTGATTTTCGACAAACGCTGCCCGTCATTCCCAGATCAACTCCAGCTGATGAAATTAATGCATATTTGAAAAGTTCATTTCTTTGGAGAACAACTTTTGCATAATGTTGCCATTAAAAGAACTAATTGATCACGTGTTTCGAAACATAGTTCAAAACTATACAAATCAAGATTGGCTGAGGGAACGCGCAATTTTAGCACCAACGAACTCAAATGTGAATGAAATAAATTATCAAATTCAACAGAAATTACCAGGTGACATAATATCATACAAGTCAATCGATACTGCTACAACAGAAGAAGGTGCAGTAAATTATCCTGTGGAATTTCTAAATTCTTTGGAGCTACCCGGTATGCCACCACATATTTTAAAATTGAAAGTGGGTTCCTCAATCATACTATTAAGAAATATCAATGCACCAAAACTTTGCAATGGAACAAGACTTTGTATAAAAAAATTAATGCCTAATTTAATCGAAGCAACAATTCTAACTGGCAAAGAAAGAGGAGAAGTTGTATTAATACCAAGGATTCCATTGATATCAACTGACATGCCATTCGAATTGAAACGTCTTCAATTCCCAGTGCGTTTATCATTTGCAATGTCGATAAATAAAGCGCAAAAACAAACCCCTCAAGTGTGTGGTGTAAATTTAGAAGAGCCGTGCTTTTCTCACGGAAAGTTATACGTGGCATGTTCCAGGGTGGGAGCTGCAAATAATTTGTTTATTTATGCACCTATAAACAATAGTATTAAACTAAGTTAAGTGCGTAGCAAAAATTTGAAAATTGCCACGTCGAACATTTAATGGATGAACTAAACATTTAATTCGACAGCAAGTAAAAAAGGGGTCAGAGCAACGCTTGCCGGGTCAGTTAGTAAATTAATAAATTAGGAAATATACTTAAGTGATTGAAATTATCTACATTTTATTTTATTATATTGCTTAATATCGAAGACATAGGACAATCATGGAACAGTCGAACTGCAGGGCAATAAATTATCGGCCCCCCACACACCTACACACACGTAAACATTTCTTGCTTTTTTATTTGTTCTGTTGGCAATTCCGGAAGCAAATTGATTTGAATTTCTGATTTCGTTTGCCTCATAATAAACTTAAAGTATGCATATATATGTATATGTATGTATCTGTATCTGTCAGATATGTAGATAGATACAAATTTGAATTTGTTTTTTTTTTTTTTTTGTGTTTATTTGATGAGCGGTTTTAATTAAGTAAACATTTGCTCTGCACATTTTCATTTCATTTTGAGCAAAATCGTTAATCGTCATTGTAAACAACATGTCAAACTGTTTATTTAAACAACTGTGTTTAGTCATCAAACACATTCACACAAAATGCATAGAGATCGAGATACAAACACTATCTACATACATACATTATACAAAACGAACATTAAAATGCTTTAGCACAAATGGCTAGAAAAGCCAACAACGACGACGACGACAAGCAACAAAGTAAAACCGCATTGTACAATAAGGGGGAAGAGGAGGAGTTGAAGAGGGGGAATTTTCAGTGGCGCACACAATCGTGACGCCAACTTAGTTACGGTCATTAGCACCAGCACTGAATACAAGTAAACTTCTCTCTATTTCTGTGAATGTGTATGTCGAGGAAAATGTATCTAACTCTAGCTCTTACTCTAGCCATAGATACATACATACATACATATACGTGTCTATTACATACATTTATAATAATTTGTCACACTGTGCGTAACATCGATTCAGTGGTGGTAAAAGCTACTGCTGACCACGCGAAAGGCACACTGGACGACGACTTATTGTCCGACGACTAGTTCGTTCTTGTTCCATAAATAAACTTAATTCCCACAGAGTAAGCAGCTCGTTTTGAATGTTTACTTTCCCATCCCTCAATAAATTTTTGTAAACAATTGTTGATTCGAAGACGATATGAAAAATTTGATATTGATATAAATAAATATCATAATATGATCCTTCTATTGAAATTGAAATAGATGTTTATTATATTTTGCTTAACTTACGATTTCATAATAAGTTTAAGCTAGACAGACCATCAATAACAAGCCTGGAAAGCATAAAAGACACTGCAAAGAGGATCCGATTTACCATGCCATGCCTCTAGAACTTATTATTTCTTAATTCAGTACTAAATAAATATTATTATAAGAAGCTCAAATAACTGCGGTTGCTTTCAAATATCATTTAATATGCAGATAAATTTAAAGAGGTTAAAATTTGAAAAAATCATTGATTAATCGATTATTTTAATTATTTCGTTGATTTTGGATACACTATTTTCTAGCGCCCAGAGTGTCAGACATTCGTGTTACATTTTAGCCATTCGCAATGATTTAATAGTTTTTGAGCGATTGTTTATACATACATATGTCCCAACATGTTCTAGTGGTTCGATCGCAAAATTTGACAAACTTTTATTCCAATAGCCCATAAACACCTTTTCCACTTTGCAAGCATCTGACTCAAACAAGAGGCCCGTTGTACCCAACGAACGGCGACGGCCACGTTAACTGGATGTGAACACGGAGTTAGGTGGGGAATGGAGGGGGGATAAGTGGTAGTAGCAGGTCTTTCTGTGTGTATGTCTTGCCAATGGGTAATTGTCTTTGTTGTTGTTGTTTCTCTAACTACCGATAACGAATGGCTTCAACGGAAAACAAATGTGTCAATTGGCTGACAAAATATCATATACATATAATTATAGTGTTCATAATTTGATTTCAATGTGGGTGTTGTTGTTGTTGCTGCTGCTGGTGTTTTTCCTTGGCTTTTAATTTCGCTAAGAGCTGTCGTGTCTCTCCGTCCGTCTGTCTGACGTGCTGTTTGGGTAGGGTCACCATAAAGACAAAACTCGACAGCAACAGGCAGCAGCAGCAGCAGCATATAGACAAAACAATTTCTATATATACATATTATAGTCAGTCTATTTGTCAATGATCCCACACACAAACAAACAGACAGACAGACAAAAACTACTGTTAAAACAGTCGGTGGAGGAGGAGAGTTGCTGCTGCTGGTGTTGTTGTCATTGGTGTGCCCCGCCTTGAACCGACAAGATTAAACCTAATTGATTTGTTCAATTTTCATAAATGTCTCGACAGTGACAAACGTTTCTCTCCTTTAAGCCCCACCCCTACCCACCCGTTCTTTGTGTACCCCACGCCCATGCAAATGACAAAACTTTTGCAATTTAATTTCGAAAAATAATTTACCCGAAATAAATTTGTTAAAAGTGCTCGCTTGAATTTAGATGTGGTGATATCCAATACTTAATCAAATCAAACGATCCATAAATAATCAAAAATCAAACAATTAAAATTGCCAAATATGAGCAAACGCATACAGAGACACACACACACTCACACGAGTCATTTTGTTAAACATTCATAATAAATGAGTTAAACTAAAGAGCATCATGGCATCGCGGGGAATGGAAGGCGGATGGTGGAGAAGGAGGTTGCGGGGTGGGTGGTTTGGAGCTAGCCGCCAGCCGGCAATCAACAAGAGAGTCATTAAAAAAGCAAATTTCTGAACACGCTAAACACATGTAGACGAAAATGAGCAAAAAAAAAAAAAAAAAATACAAAAACAACATAAAGTCCACAACAACAACAACAGAAAAAAAAACACAAATATAGTAACAACACTGTGCAACCCAGATTCATGACCAAACCACTAATGAGCTTATTATTCAGGTGTTAAAGCACTTTTAGGTCCTTTGGCCTATTAGGGTCGACGTTTTTATTTTAATTTGAGTGAAATAAAGTATCAGGATCATATCTTTTAAACATTTAATCACTTCTTTGTACTTTGAACGGCTCTTTATTATTTAAGCCAATCCAATCTTCACAATTCTCCGCTTCTCCCTCTTTTAAAACCAACTTAAAACAAACGGATCCCAAATGTCTAAGATCTAAGTTTTTAATCTTAAAATATAGAGAAATTGGTTAGTTCTGCTATTAGGACTCTAATGAATGATTGTCAAAAATTATCTTTTTCTCCGTCGTCGCTTTGTCTTCCTTGGAAGTACGTTAAAGTGACGACAATGTTGCATAGTGTAATAATATATACAACAACAAACACCAGGGGCACGAAAGCGTTCAACGTTCACTAGATAATGTGGGCCAACCAAAAAAAAAAAATCAACCAACAACAACACAATGTGAAACATGAATAGCAATGCCAAAACAAGAAAACGCTACAAACAACAACAAAAGTCAATTCCCAGCACGAGAAAACGTAGCAAATTGATTGTGATGATGTTTTTTGGTTTTTTCTTTCTTTTTTTTAGTTTTAAAATATATGCGAAAATTGACTTTGAGCAGCGCAAAAGTTGCTGTTGTTGTGTGTTGTATCCATAAGATACAACATCACGGCCTGACAGCGGGCCAACTCCAACTCTCTCCTCCTCCTCCTGCTCTTTCTCCAGCTCTTTCTGACTTGCTCATTGGGCAGCGAAGCATGTAAACGACTGCTTTGATAATTAATTTATGCTTGCCGGGTGAGCTCCACGGGGGCTAGGACTGGGGACTGGGAAGGCTGGCTGGCAAAATCAGATACAGATACATATTTGCATATTAGTAGCAAGAGAACGAAAAAAATATATACATACATATGTATGTGTATAATTTCTTTTCATTTTTAGGTGATTAAAACGAGTTTAATTTTTATGCAAATGTACAATAATTAAATTTAAATTGATATGTACAATCATCATCTTTTCCCACACACCTCTTCGTCTCCCCATGTGGGGAAGGCCCATCCTTTCTCTTTCAGTAATTCATTATATACGATAAATTCCATAAATATGAACAATTAATTATAATGTGTAAATATCGCTCTCCAATCATCCATATCACACTGCGATAATCGCAATTAATATTTATTTTTTATGACAACACACACACACACACACACACACACACACACCTCCCACGCCCACACACCGACATGGAGTGGAAGAAGCTCTTAATAAAAAAAAACTGACAAATAGCAGGAAAAAACAACAAAAAAGATTAAAAAATATAAATAATTAAATAAATATATACCCAGAAAAACCTTCGTAAATTCCATTCCTTTGAAATGTCAACAGAAATATTTCATTATTGCAAATACAAATCCGCTTTTTCAATGCCGAATTTGAAATGCTCTTCAGCTAAAGAACTAAAATATATGTATGTATGTATGTAGTTGTGTTTAATTATAGACTATCAAAGAAATCTATTTTAAAAGAGTCTGAACTTTCTATAAACTGTTCTAATATTATTAAATCAAAAGAGTTGAGGTTCAACAAAAACATATATTTAAAATTTATTAAATTTTCAAAGCTTTGGATAAAAATGTGTCTAAACAATTTGTGTTGAAATGTTTCTGGCCAAGAAAGGTGTGATGATAAAATTTTCAGAACTTTATCTTAATACAATAACCAAAAAATTTCAATAAGTTACTTGGAATCAAAGTTGGAAAATCAACGATATGATAAATTCTTGGCTCCCATTGTATAGGTCGTAAATCTTATTGATGGTTTAAAATAAGATAAAAACACAACTATTTTTTGTGCTTTTAAAGCAGGTTGCCCCTTAACAAAAGTAACATATGTACCTACATATCTCTGAACTGCATGAAATCATGTAACATTGAGTAATAACTTAAAATTGAATTCTTTTTTGGGACATATTATAATAGTAGATGACAGCCTCCCACTTTCTTAAGTTCTTTGGAAGATTTCTCGTCAAGAAATGAAGAGGAATATAATTGCTTTCGTTTGAAAAAAAAAATGTAAGTAAAACTAGCAACATTCAAAACGTTTCCCAGAATATCTCATTATATGTATGTGTGTACATATGTATGTATTTGAGTGTGGGTTCATTTATGTGTGTATCTTCGTTTCCACGTTTCTCTAATCTGGCTCGTTTTCGCTACACGCGCCAACACATTTATTGCCAAAAATAGTATCGCCGCCAGCAGCGCCATGAGCTCTAAAGTTAGCCTAAAAAAAGGCAGTCAGAGGCTAAATTATATGAGCTACGCCCATTACCAACGAGACAATATATCTAAAATCTATACAAACCATTCTGTCATCCATCTATTTCGACGAGGCATGCGGCGACAGTAGTCCTTCATGCTGGTATCCTTACCAATTAATGAACCTATTGGATTGATTTTACCCGCCTATCCCGTCTTCTAGCTCTTCTAAAAAGCAAAGCCAGCTAACAAAAAACAAAAACTCATAAAAAATGTATTCAATTGGAAATATACATATGTATGTACATATGTGTGTATGTTTGCATGTGTATGTGTGGGGATATTTTAGCTTTTCGTGTATATCATAAAATTCACACTGTTTATTTGCCCGGCGGCTCTTATTTGCTTGATGTTTTATTTTATTCTCCTTTCTGTTTTCTCTATACCCTTTAATCAAGGGCTCAAACAATTTTATTAAAATTATGTGGCAAGTGAGACTTAAACAGGGACTAAAAATGGATCTAAAATTAAGAATGATCTTCAAAGGTTCTTAGAACTATCTATCTAGCTCATAAATATATTTTGGTCTACTGTTGTAGGGTATAGAAACTTCGGCATGGTCGCACTTATGCCCAGCCCCTTTTTGGTTGCTTTTATTTTCCTTTTCATTTGCGTTTCTTTGGGTCTTTTGTTATTGCATATTTTGTTATTGTAGATTTTGTTTCTTTTTTTACGGTTGTTGTTTTGGTTGTCGTTGTTGTTGTTGTTCTTGTTGCGGCGTTTGTCAGTCACTGTCGTTCACTGTCTTTATTTTGCGAGACAGGGTTAAAGAATGGTAAACGATAGAGAGAGAGGGGAGGGAGGGGGATGTATGAGAAAGGAGCGACACTAGGTAGTCCATCAAGCCAAAGCCAAATCACACTCTCAAGTCAGCGGATCCAAGAGACGGCCAAAAGTCTGTCTGTCTGTCAGTCTCTCTGTTCATTTGTCTTTTTCCACGTTTTGTTGGGTTTATTTGTTTGCCTTGCTTCGTCTTGGACCTCTTCTTGCCTGCCCCCTGCCGTCAGCCACGAAACGTCCAACCGTTCCCCGCCCACCCCGACCGAGTCCAGCTAAACATATTTCTTTTCCCTCCTTCTCTGCCTCAGTGTCCGTCTCCTCCGTTTTCCACATTAATATGAGGCAGAGCGCCTGCTGGGCGCACTGCTGCTACTGAAGTTTTTGGTGTTTTCTCTTTTTTCCTCTGTTGCCTCTTCGTGTGCCCCGCTTCCAAACTCCAACTCCCACCCCCTCATCGTGTATTTATTTTGATATCTTTTTATGATGCTTTATTTCTTGCTGCTGCTTCCCCACAAAGCAAATGAAACCCGCTGCGAGTTTTTTCTTTCTTTTTTGTTTTCTTGTTTTCTTTGAAGACGATGGAACAAACATCAAGAAATAAAAATTTATGCAATCCGAGACCACCTAAGGGAAGTGGGGGGATAGAAGTAAACTGGAATTCGTCTGAATTTGTACTCTACATATTCCATGCAATTTGATTTGTTATGATAATAAAAGATGATCGATTCCCAGATTTCAGATTCAAGTTTTGTTTTTCTGCTAATAAATCGATTATTTAAAAAAATGATAACTTTGCTTAAATTTCGTATACGGCCTCTTATGGTCCGTGTATTAAATTCCATGCAAGTGAAAAATATTTGAATTGTTTGGGTGTTATATCTGATAAATTGGTTATCAATTAATATCGGCTTATTCTTATAGGACCACCTTAAAATTTGTTTGTAGAGAATATCGCCCCGATGATAATTCATATTTAGGAAAAGAAAAAATAAATGAGGGAAATTTTCTTTTTTTGTTATCAAAAATTAACCATTTAAAGATCATTCATTTTCTGAAAGAGTCGAGTTAAATCTGAAGGATTAGAAATTGACTGAACCCATGCTAATCCATTTAGTGGAACACTTATTCTTTAGCAATTTGTTTTAACTAACGATCGGCGAGTGGTCTTCTTTTTATCTCTCTATAAAGTTAAGATGTCTCGAAATGTCTTAATTTAGTTGAAATGCAAGGGTATTTTAACTTCGGATTGGCCAAAATTACATATATTTTGACTTTTGTATATTAATTTTTTGGGCTTCTTTTTATCTCTCTATAAAGTTAAGATGTCTCGAAATGTCTTAATTTAGTTGAAATGCAAGGGTATTTTAACTTCGGATTGGCCAAAATTACATATATTTTGACTTTTGTATATTAATTTTTTGTTTTGTCTACCCACATTTTTTTTTTTTTTTTTTTTGTTTGTGGCTACCTTTATTAATTTTACAAAATGTATGTTTGATTTATGGAAAGGCTTGTCATTTTATTGCGAATTGTTTAAATTTTCGTTTTGCAATTTAAGTAAATTGCTCTTCCCTTGTCGTTGTCGGTTGAGCTTGTGTTCATGTGGATAATGATTATTATTATTATTATTATTGTTATTATAATGGCCATTTACGTGATAATTGTGGATATTATATTTGATTTCTTGATACTATGAAATTGCTCAATACGGCTAAGCTTTTTGTGGTTGGGTCTCTCCACACCTCTTTGCTTTTCCACTCCGCCTTCTGCTTAGCTTGACTGCATTAACATAATTGCCATAATTTATGAGGCCAGTATGCAACAGCAACAACAGAAACAAATGCGACACTATGAAAATGTGGGGGCAACAACAACAACTACAACAAATTAGTTGCAATTCAATTGGCAACTCAAGAGTCAGGCAGCTGCAGTCTGTCGCCACAGTGGGTCTTCCCCCATCTCTGTTCGTTCTTTCTCTATCATTGGTGCTCTCTCTCTCTCTTTCTCTCTCTCTTGCTCTTTTGACTATTTTAGAAACTGGCTAAATTCCAAAGCCAAAGTCAATCCGATAATTTATGAACCAGAGGTTTGATTTCATTAAAAAACAAAACTGAGAAAATAGGCACTGAATCTGGTTTGGAAACGCGTTTAAGATAAGAATAAAAACAGTATGCAGCAACGATTCGTAGATACCCTACAAAAAAAACAACTGAACAAATTACCGTTATGGTTCTCTTACCTTTCATCTGTTCGGGTGCCTAAAACTGTCAATGAGCCATGATTCAAATTCCATGTTCTTTATTTTTGGAGATATGCCCCTTATCTAAGTAAGGGTATCATACTTGTATAGAGATTGTATAGAGATTAATGAGCCGCTTGTAAATCATGCAAGAAAAAGAGACAGACAGACACGCAGCCAGCTAGAAGAAAAGAGAGGAAGAAGAAAAAGACGACGACGAAAGAAAATGAAATGCAGCAAAGCTTTTGCATATTTTATGAAAAATATTTACTCGCCTCTTAGAGTGAGAAAATGAAAATAGTTGTTTAACCATGACTGTTTAAGGGGGAGGTGAGTGAAATGATATGTCAAGGGAGCGCGGGGGGGGGTGGTAGAGCGGATAGAGAGAAAAGTCAATTTCACACTTGATTGCCAGCCGTAAATCAATAAAGCAAGCAAAACACTGACTAGCTGGACGCGCTGCTCTCAGTGTCTGCTTAATTAGGCGCATCTAAGACGCAGCCACAGCAGCAGCAGCAGTGGCTACCAAAGGCTAAAGGGGGAGAGGCAGACAGATAGGGAAAAGAAGTGGTGGAAAATCATTGTGAAGTGAGAAAGTGATTGTGCCGAGGGGGAGGTGGAAAGAGAAAGACGCCAGACATAAATCGCGTGCCGTTTTAACACTTTAACGTGCACAATTGAAAAATGCGAAAGGCTTTGTGTTTCTCTCCCTCCCCTTTTCTCTCTCTATCTCTTTCTCTCTTGTTAGCTCTCTCTCTCATTGCCTAGCAAGGCAAATTAGTTGAAGCTTTTAAGCAAAGACTGACTTTGAGATGCAGCAAGTCGACTCTGAGAATTCCATGTACAAGAATTTAAAAAAAGGGAAACGAGCTGCCCCTTAGAAGCGCTTTTGAATTTTATTTTTCAACTGCTAACATATTTCTCTCATAATACCAACCAAAAGTACGTTTTTTTATGGAACACTTTAAACAATTGTTTAACGATTCAACCAGATTTAAGTCCGACACCGATTATTCGTTTTGAATCTATAGGAACATGAGATTTTCCATTTGTAGTAAGCTAGAGATTTACTTGGTCACAGTTTTTTAAAAAAAGTGACTGATTTGGCAACCAACTAAGAACAACGGAGCAACAGAAAGTACAGGGTATTCGGAAATCAGAAAAAATTAACAAGCAATGCGCCAAAAACTTGCAAAAACACATACGGTTCCATTCCAAATCTTTCCCTCGCCTCCTTCTCTACGGTTCGTCTCTTCTCACAATGCTATTGCTTTTGTGACTTGCGGGTTTTTTTTTTTTATTAGGTTTTATTTGTATGTTTGTCTGTCTGTATGTAGAGGTACTTAATGTTTATTATTTACAAAAGGCGCAATGCAGCAACAACAAATTAAACAAAGTCACAAATAAGTTGAACAAATATTTTTTCATAAGCGAAAACAAATAGCTTTTGTACTCGTATCGCCGCAAATGTGTTAAGATCTTTTCAAACACTGAGATATGAATGTAGATATGATTTCATGTGAGAAAGACTTCAACTCAAGTTATTTAAAAGAAATGTCATTTTAGTTTCATTTAAAATTAGTATGATTCGGTGCGCAAATCGACTAATCTGGGTATTATACGTAGAGAGAGAAAACACGAATATAATTTTGCAATTTTTAATGGAATAAATCAACTGATCTTGCTGTGAAAAGCTGTCAAACAATAAATCAGCTTAACTTTGCCGTGTGACGGGAGGGGGACAACAATTCATTTGATTTGATCTTCATTAGGAAATTGTTTCCAGTTAGTTTGCTTTGTTAAACATTCAATACGTGCAGCTATTTGACAAACTTGATTTGTGTTAATGATGCAGAAGTTTGTTTACCCTTCCACGTGCCAAACATAAGCTATTAACTGAAAAGAAAACGCATTGAGAGATTTTCCCGATGCATGGGACAAATTGAGCAAGAAGTCTTTAATTTACAAAAAAGTCGACTTGCAACCGAAATGACCAATACCTTTTTGGATAGTGTAGAAAACGAAACGTTTGACTCGAAACGGGGACATGCCGCAGTTGCTGCTGCTGCTCCAAACAAGATAAAATTTAATGAAAATGACGAGTGATTGTAAGTCAGAGACAGAGTTGGAGTTGCTTGAGGCAAGTTGTTTGTCTGCTGATGTCTGTAGCTGAAGTTGTTATAGTTTTTGGTGTTAATTTTTTTCCTTCCCCGTCTGTAATAAAAATGCTAGGAAATTTGTTGCATGCTGCATGCTCTGCTCTCGGTCTGCTCCATGTGCAACCAACTTGTTTCGCAGCATGCCAACATGGAATTTATGGGCTAGTAGCTGGCTACCTCCTTCCATTCCACAATCCCCGTTTTCCTCCCCCCTCCTCATATTTGGCTGCACTTAACCGAATTAGTTTCAATTGCAAATTTTTCAAATGCCTTGCAAGTTTGCAGTTAGAGTTGTTTCCGCTTCGATTTCCCCGTTTTGTGTGTGTGACTTTGTTTGTTTTAATTTTTTTTTATTTTATCTTTTAGTAATTAAAACAAACAGCTTATCTGCTTGGCAAACCTTTTGAAGTGTTGTGTGTAGCGCATAAATTATATATATTATCTTCGTTTCCACCACCTCGAACTCTACCCCTCTGGTGCCAAGTTACTACGTGGTTTGGTATGTGCATGTTTACACTGGTTTTTCTTATTGTATTTTTATACCCTATGAATTGTATTGTTTCCAGCTTGGTGTAAGTATGAAATGCATTTTGAGAAACAAATGTCATAGTAAAGGCACAAGAAAATGACAAATTTTCAAATAAAATAAAGAAATTTCTTATTTTTACATGTTTTCTACAAACATTTTTGTTTATGCAATAATCTCAGATCGAATAAATATTGCAAGGGTGTAGAAACAACGGTGGAGTCTAACAAGATAGTGCATTGGTTTTTTATGGAATTCTTCCATTTTACTGAGTCCATAGAACTTGGGGAAAGAGCAAAGTCATTCAAACGGTGGCTGCCACTGGAGTTGAGCATGTTGGCAGTAGCAGGCTGAGAAAAATCGGACATGGCTTGGCAACTAGGGGCCACAACTTCCTTTGCACCACTTTCCTCACCTTATTCCAGAGTATGTTTGTCTACAAACTTGTGTTGTCGTTGTGTATGAGGCAAAATTGTATACCCTTGCAAAATGGGTATATTAATTTTGATTATCAGCAAGCAGAAAGCGGTTTATACAAGTACTCCGACTTGTGATTGTAAGTGTATTGAAACTTCGGCACGATTAAAGTCAACCCATGTCTCGGGTTTTTCTCTGGTTCTTTGGAGATTGTTTGTGCCTGCTCAAGCGTAATGTTCACGTTCTGTGTTTGAGTTGAGTTAAAGTTAGGAAAAAAAATACGAGCAAAAAATGGGAAATTTTTTTTGAAACGTATTCACATTGTATGTGTGCGTCTGTGTGTTAATTCATTTTCATTTTCAACCGCATTTAACCGTTGGCTTTTCACAGTTTTCATCATCGAGCCCTGAAGCAGCTTGCGCTTCTTTTTAAATATGTTTAATAAAGCGCTCAATCTGGCACCCTCTGGGGAGTGCCGCCGGATGCCATACAACAACAGCAACAACGACAGAAAACACCAAAAACAACAACAACATTCGTAAAAAAAAGAAGCAAACGAAGAGGAAGAAAAAGACAAGAAGAACAAAAAAAAAAAGGTGAAGTGGTATTAAATTTCATATGCGTCGTTGCTCTTTGGCTCAATGTATCTGAAAAAGGCATAGGAGAGGGGGAGTTACAGCCAAGCAAAAGGCCGAGACGCAGGGAAAGGAAGGAGGAGGGGAAAAGAACACTTAAGCCTGAAATTGGCAGCTATTCGCCTGCTTGGCTCGTTTCTCGTGTGTTGTTATTGTAGTTGTTTTTTGTTGGTTGGTTGTCTTGGGTCTCTGGCCTTCTTCTTCTTTTCCTTTTTAAATCTTGTGCCCCCTTTTGTGGCCTTTCCTTTGCTTCCTCTACCTCCTTCACCATCCCGCTGCCGTTTCTAGCCTTACAAAATACATATCTACTTATGTCGACTTGTTATTGTTCGACATAATGGCAAAATATTGTATTGCCAACATTTTTTCCTCTACCTCTTGTCTTTGCCATCTTCTTCACTCGCTCTTTCTCGTCTCTTGACAAATGACTCCACGGAGTGAAGTAAGGGAAGAAGCTGCTCTGTAGTAGAGCTGCTCTTTGGCATTGCTGTGGAACAATAGCAATAAAATGCGTTAACTTTTTGGCAGACAATAGATTTCATTTTCTGGCACAAACCAAAATGATTATGGCCAAAGGCTAGCCCCCTCCTGCTGCCCTCCCCCTCGGCCGTTCTTCTCAATGGCGAGGCGTGTGTGTGTTTTGAGTATTCAATGGAATTGTTTTATTATTGCCCTCAGGCATTTCGAATTGAATGCGTGCGTGGGTAGAAACACTACCAAAAAAAACACACTCATACACACAGATGGAACCCAGAGATAATTTATACCGTAAATGATGTCGGGAAACCGATTTAGATATACACTATACATACATCACATTAACAGAAGTAGACAAGTTAAATACATCCGAGTACCTACGCCCAAACACACGAGCACGAACTCTGAGTTTTCGATGGGTGTTGATAATGAATATACCCATTATGAAGAGATGGTAGTGCTTCCGTCTGCATTGTAGATTGTAGACAATTTGACGACTTTAATATATGCCATAACCATTTACGCAAAACAAACAAAAGAGATGCGTCAGCTGTGACCCTACGGCAATCAGGAGGGTAGATACAATTGTCTGTGTGTGCTGGGAATGCTAAGTAACCAAGTTTAAAGCTGATGGGGAAGGGGGGAAAGTGGTAAAATAAAACGAATAAAAATTTGAATGCTTTTTGCAGCCAATGCGAATAAATTGCACTTGACTGCTTCTCATTTGCGTGTTCTTTTCCATAAATCAATATGATTGACGCTATTTCGATGGTCATTTAAAAGCTCGAGTTAGTTGACCATGTCCTGTTGTTTCCTGCTCAATTAATAAATTGCGTTGATTGCTAATTACAACAATTTTGTATGCTTTTTCAAAAGTTAAAGAAAATGATTGAAATTTGCCTCTTAAAAGTATATTTCTGCAAATTCTGCAAGTTTGGAACAGTTAAGAAATATGAGAAATGCAATCGTGTAGCTTAGGAATCTGTGAATTCTGTAATATCAGTAGTTCCTCAACTATGAGCATATATGTAAGTATGAATGATAAGAGCAGAACAAAAACTAATTATTTTCTTGTTTTCTTAAAACTAAAGTGAAATTTAATATTATGAAGCATAAGTATTTAGAAACAGATTTATTTTTGAAGAATAAAATATGTTTTAAATAAATACTTCACAATTTATATCAATATTGCTTAGTGCTTTTAGGTAACAACAAATTTTGTGAATATTAAATTGAATGCAAGGATACGAGAGTTCAATTTATACATATATATTTTTACATACACACATATACATACATATGTACAAATGTATGTACATATATGTAGTTTGTTTCAACTTATTGTAAACATATATCAGTTACAGATAGTTGTATGGAAGCATTTTTGTTGCCCCACTGCGCATAGTTCACTTCGAAACAGTTTATGCAATCGCCCTGGGTCCTGGTTCTGGTCGTGGTCTTGGTTCTGTGTGTACTTTGGATCCTGTTTCCCTCACCTCTCTTTGATATGCCCTTTCGCTCCCTTCAAAATGTAGCTCTACACACATTCATATTTAATGCCGCTGTTGTA
This sequence comes from Drosophila tropicalis, assembly GCF_018151085.1. NCBI lineage: Eukaryota > Metazoa > Arthropoda > Insecta > Diptera > Drosophilidae > Drosophila > Drosophila tropicalis. Next base: position 1,894,912 of record NW_027173049.1, on the reverse strand, counting down.
GTGCTTGGCACGTTGCCCTACTCCATGCCACAGACCCATGCCCAAGCCTCTTTGTCTGTATCTATACTTAAGCTGTTGCCGGCGCTTTGTCCTAACCACATAACAGACGGTGTATGCTGCAAGTATACCTATCTACCTACATACATATATATGTATATATACATGCATATGTATGTACATATATGTATCTGTATGTATGTACTTCTGGGGCAAGTCTTTTTGCCTTATTCTGCTTCCTCTTCTGGCAGTTCCTTGTGTTGCATTTTGCAACTTGCTGATCATTTTACACACTTACGAGTCGTCTGTTGTGTTGTTGTTGTTGTAGTTGTTGCGGACTCTTAATATGCTTTTAGATATGCATCAACAACGTGTCCATGCCCATGTGTGTGTGTGTGTGTGTGTGTACGAAGATGTTGCCAACTTCTCTGGTTCTTTCCCCTTCACCTCGCATGACGACTGGGCTGCCTTTTCTTTTCGTTTCTTTTTTGCCTGGCTTGTGTGTTTGTGCATTGAACTGGAACCACGACCAAGAACGACGACGACGTTGACGACGAGAACCCCTCCTGATCTCCTCTCCTTTTACCGGGCTCCCGTTCCCGCTCTTCTTATACACAATTTGCATGCCAAACAGCATACAACAATCAGCGAACAATAACAACAACCACAAGGCAAGCATATCGAACTGCTGAAGCCCAAAGCGATGGCAAGTCCCAAAGTCACAATTGCCATACGATTTGCTTCGTTCCGGGTTTTCATTTTCTTAAAAAGCATCGCCAGTGATGGGACAGTGTTCGGAGTCTAGACCTTTAAACTGTTCACCGTAATCGTCAAGGAAGTTAATAATGTCCTATTATCCCCACTCTGATTCATCCTTTTTTATAGCTATTGTAATTCCATATTGGTCGGAGTATTTACGGATTTCTTCCTAATCGAAGGCGGAATACAACTTCATTCAATGGCTATTAAATTAAGAAAAATATGAATTTATTTTCTAGTCTTCAGTTGACACTTTTCTTACTTTGATTCTACTGTTACGACTAAAGTCTAAACTTGTCTTTTGGACATAGATTTCGGGGGACAAATATTATGTGCGGTTTTATCGTTTCTAATATTGGATTCTTCTACTCTTCTCTATCGTGCTCATATCTATGCAGATTTTCCCATCTCTAGTGCACATGTTTCTATACTGCTGGTCCGGGTCCCCCTCCTTGCTTACATTCCATTCTTGTTGGCCTTCTGTTGAACTGTTTCAACTCAGTATTCTATATGAATTATAGATACATGTTGTTCAATGGCACTTCAACAGTTTCCGGTTTGGTAGAGTCAAGTCCTTAATTCCTCCCTTCGTTCCTTCATAATGTTTTGTATATACACACATGCATATACATATTTCTAAACTTAATCCGCAAATCAATTAATTCTCATGCTACTTAACATTTTTCCAAGCCAACTGGCTGCTGGCTGTTGCGCCCAATCGAATGAAAATTAGCATTTAATATGACTAAACTATGGAGTAAAGGAACTCCGTGATAAGGGACGAAGGATGGGAAGTCATTGTCCTTTGGGGTAAAGAGCAACCCTCATGCAGTATTCCTTTGTAGTATTCTCCCATCGGTTTGTGATTTTTCTACTTTTGTTTTCGGTTACTTTTCGCGAACTGTTTTGTAAAGAGAGTGTTTCTCTCCCCTCTGTAAAAAAGGAAAACGAAAAATTGATTACAGTTACGAATCCCCTCTGACAAAAGGTGTCGGCTATGTATGTAATTGTGTATCTCTGTTAGCCCCCCGCCCTATAGTCCGTCATTCATCGTTTTGCTTGTTTATTATTAAGCATATTTGTTGCACTTTGTCGGCAGCTGCTAACATTTTCTTCTTAATCTTGGATTGTATCCTTTTTCACCTCTCCTTATGCGTATAGGAGGAGTGTATCTATATTTATAATAATTATCTGTAATTAATCCCAGCGACACATTAATCAACACTGTCGCTCTCTCTCTCTCTCTCTATCCCTGTCTGACTCACACCGTTTGCTTGGTTAATTATCCAAGTGGCTTTTCGTTCGTACAGGAGAAGGCGCAGGCGCATAATCTAATTAAGTGCCCACGATGCCAAACATCGTCCCACATCCTTGTCACTATCATCATCATCAGCCTCATCCGCATTCTCCTTCGTGTTGTGTTTACGTAACATCACAAAAAAAAAAAAAACAATAAAAGAAAAGTGACAAAAAGGCAAAGTCATCCAGACTCTGGACTCCCGGTCTCTTAACGAGGCACCTCTCTTCTCTCACCCTTCTCCTTCTCTCTCTGCCTCTCTGAGCAATCAGCTCCGACTGTTCATGTACAGTGGAAACTCTCTTGAGCAGATAGATACAGTCATCCAGCTTTTGCCCGCCCAAAAGGGACACAAGGGATGAGCTTTGACTGTATACATTCGGTTTTTTTTTTTTTTTTGTTGCCAAATGGGCAGAGCGAAAAAAGAATATGGAGAAGAAGAGTTGAAATAAATTAACAGAACAGAACAAAACAAAACAAAAAAGGAACAGGAACAGGACTGAATTTAAATTTGTTCGGAGGCCCAAAGTGTTTTTATTTTCTGATGTTCTTGTTGTTGTCGTTGGTTTGTTGCCTGGCAAAAGGATATGTCGTCAGTTTGTCAGTTCCTCCGTCGTCAGTCGTCGATGGCAAACGAAACAACAACGACGAGTGTGCGAATGAGAACGAAAATGTGATAGCTAAGGGAGTAAAGGAGTGAAAGAAAGAAAGAAAATGAAACTCCATGCCCACAAACAATGGCATAAAAACATGAAAAGCATACATTACACGCTTGAAATCCCCAGTTGTACAAAGGGGGGGAAGGTGGGGTTACATAGATACATTCAGTCCCACCGACACACACACACACACACAGAGGCGTTTTTAGAAACAATAACACAGTGTGTTGAAACGGGGCAATAGAAGGGTGATGAGGCACACAAGAGAAGAGCAGGAGGCATGAAGTTGATAATATTTTTTTTTTTTTTTTCTCATGTCAGAGTTTCATGGGGAAAAAAGCAAATTGAACAAAGGAGGGGAAAATGCATTGGATGATGTCTAGCAAGCATTAGGCGCATGGTAGTAACCCCCTCCATCCTGACATCTGGTGAATAGAAAAATAACCCATCAGAAATTTAATTGAAATTGAAAGGCAAATCAAATGCAAAACATGAAATGAAAAAATATTCAACTAAAGATTATGTTTAAAGTTGTGAATAATGAACTATGACAGAAAAGCAGAAGCCTGGGAAGTTTGTTTCAATTGAATATTTAGTTCAATAATGGTGATTGGTTTCCTACGTCAATATATGTACTGCTGACGTCCCATTAACAAGACGCTTGGTTGACCACCAATGGCCATCAAAACAAATTAGCTTCCTCTTAACCACTCTTCCCTCCTGTGTCACACCTACCAACCCCATCGAGTATAATAAAAGAGCTCAGCACGCGCAGCGTTTTAGAGTATTAAGTAGTTTAGCTATTTTTGTTTGCTTTTGGGGTCGCTCACTCACACACACTTACTCAGTTGGTAGGTATGTACACTCGGATGCAACAAATCTGTTTCTGTTGGCGATATGGTTACACCTAACCACATTCACCTCACCCACCCCTCTTTCGCATATTCTAGATCCCGACAGCTGCCTTCTATTTGTACCCTCTCTCTAGGCTTATACCCTTCTTATGGGCAAAAAAAAGGAATCCAGTCAATCAAAAGCGTGCTCGACGCAAAATATCCCAAGGGGCAAAGTCAAAATTTGCTATACAACATTATACAATTCTACATTACTTATGCAGAGGCAGTTCGAAAGACAGTCAGACAGAAATGCGGACCAGTTCGGGCCGACAAAGGGTCGGATGAACGACAGACAGACAAAGGGACGGACGAATGGACGGACGGACAGACAAAGCCAACCCTTAAAAGCAAGTAAAGCAACCCTTATTATACATCGTCGTTGGTTTTGTTTTCTGTCCCCGTGCCCGTGCCCCTTTGCGAGTTTCCTTCGTTAATCGTTATTTTGGCACTTTTTGCTGCTCCGAACTCTCTGAGCTGCTGCGTAATCGCTTTTCACCATAAAAATCTGTTGAAGAAACAGAGATATTTCTCTGTCTTCCATGTACAGAGGAGAGTCAGGGAAGCATTTCAAATTATCCTCAATGAAATTATAGAAAAAAGGCAAAGGAGGGACCAACAAGAAATGTGAAAAAAAGGGAAGGGAACTACCCACTCCACTCAGCGTTTGCTCGTCGCCCCTTCTGACAAACCGCTTGAGTCAAATATTTTTGATGAGGGTCATAATTATAATGAAACAGGTCTTCCATATAGAATACCGTCGAGTCGGTTGGAGTCTGTTCTGGTCCCCTGTTTTTCCTGTGTTGGTTTGTTTCGATCCCTTATCGTGGCAACACATTTTAAGTTTTGGGTAAAGGGGGACGATGCGGATATAATGCATGATTCATGCCTTTCCAGAATGCCCTACCTCCTCTGTTTCCCCCTTCCTCTTCGTTCTCTCTCTCTCTCTCTCTCTTCGTTTTCCACCCTCGAGGCATCGGCGAGATTGTGTTGCATTTTTGGCCATTAAAGAGACTTCGTTCCGCGAAGGGTGACGACTATTGAAAAAACACTCTGTGAATACATTTTGGTCATAATTAAAATAAATTTTAAACGATTGCCCATGCCTTTGATTATGTTGTAGCTGAACACTGGCAAGCTGGCAGTCAGGCAGGCCACTTGTGAAATTGAAAAGTAATGCCACTTTGTCACTATTGGGTTTTGCCCTCTAGGGCAATTATCGCCATCGAAGTTCGCTCACTCTCTCCCTCTTTCTCTGCTTACCGTATTCAACTTGACGTCGACGAGGTGAGGAGGTGACGAGCCGGAGGTGGAGGTGGAGGGCGAGAGTTCACAGTCAGTGAGGCATACGAAGCAATCAAGTTGTTTATGAGTGTGTGGCAGACGAGCAACTATAGCTACCATCTTGTGGTTGTGCCGCAATCACGACCGCAGCACTACGACAGCAAAGTAGGTACGACTCAAAAGCCAGCGTTTCTCTGCCATCTCTCGCCCACCCCCCTCTCTATCTCTCAGAGCCATTAACACGCAAAGCATTGGCCCTGCTCACCCCCCCTCCTGCCGCTCCATCTCTAGCATTGGTCGTCTGGTCGGACCGACCCATCTGTCGACTACTTTAATAACAAAGTAAATATTGTTCATTAGTAAATATTTACACGCTCGTCGCATGTTTGCTCATATTAAATACGAGAGCAGAGACCAAGTCCAAGTCCTCCAAGTAGTCATCGTTGTAGAATAGGAATACTGGGGCTAGGTGACTGCGCCACTCTGTCTGTCCGCCCGTCCGTCTATATGTCTGTCCGTACCGTCCTTCTATCCGTTGGTTTATTGTGTTTGCTTCTCTTCATATCTCTCGCATTCTCTTTCCAAGTTGATTTATTTATGTTTTATTTATTTATGAGCATTCGGTGCGTTGTGGTGAGGTGAGACGTGGGGCGGAGGGGGAGAGGTGTGCGCTACTCGCTATCTGAAAATGAAAATGAATGTGCGTGTTGAGCTATTAAACATTTATCGATAATTTTTACAGCTGTCTCAGAGAGCAGCAATAATAACAACAAAAACAAAAACCAATTCCAAAGTGTTGGCTGATGTGTATCCATGTAACAATCTAGTATGTATGTATCTCTTTCTCGCTTCCCACCCACTGACATTTTCTTTCTCCTTGCATTTATCTATAAATATTTTCGTGCTTATAATTTAGGCACAATTCCAAATGAAACATTTTCAACATGTAGTGCACATCCTTTTCAATTATCAGCTTTTAATGCCCTTTTGATACCCTAACTTTCTATTAAGCCCCAAAACTATTGATTACAGTTTTAACTAAATATCATTATCGAAAAATTTGTGTTCATGGGAATCTCTCCTGAAATTGCAACTAAATATTATTAACAATAAACTCTAAAATTTAATACATTTGCTAGAGGTGTTGTTTATGAATTTCTACAAAAACAGTTGGTGCCGTGCGCACTAAATGAAGGCTCTCGCGAGTTGCAACTAAATATTATCGTGAAAAAAAGTTGTAAAATTGTAAAACTTTTGTTTTGTTGTGAATTATGACAAAAATGAGGTATAGAAAAGTTTTCACCGTTAAATTTTCCATTGAACTGGTGTTATTTTCGCCAATTGTTCTTCGTACTAACTAAGTATCTAGCTACAACAAAGCATTTCTCACTCTATACGAGTGCTGCTTACCCTAACTTGTTTCAAGTCATGTTCCGTTGAACTGGCTCGTGTCACTTGCAACTAATTGCCATTAGGCGCCGCTAAATAATTCATACTACATATACTATACACATATAAAACTTGATCTCGTTGGATCGTTCGTTTGTCGTAGTTGTTGTAGTCGTTTGTGCATTAGTGTCATAATTTATTTCCATATACTGTTTACAGTTTTGCAGTTGCTGTTGCAGTTGCAGTTTGCATTTTGCATTTTATGGCGCACGAAAACGAAACGAAACGCGTTTTGCGGCGCCGTCCAACCAAATTGTAGCCAAATGCGGTCGACTGTTGGTCACTCGAACCAAAAAATGAAAAAAAAAGAAGGAAAATAAAGAAACCGCAGAGCACAGCAGTGAGGTACTACACACAAAAGCAAACCAAACCACACGCCATCCCAGAGTCCAATACACTGTTTGATGCCCAGCCCTGCTCTGCCCCTTCACCTCTCCTTATCGTACCTCACTCTTTCTCTTAATGCTACTGCGCCGCTGCTCTGAGGCATGTTAAATGCAACCGAAGCAGCGAAGCGTGCAAATCATGTTAGCCCCTGCCCCAGTCCACGCAGTCACAGCCGAATTGCCCCTGCCGTGCGCCAGCTGTCCTCGTCACCCTAAAACCCTGCCACCCCTCTGCATGCTACCACGGCACTCGCTCTGCTGGCTGGCAATGCAAACGACCGCAGGGGGTCCATATACCAATGCCATAAAAGGTCGCCCTCTGTCTGCTGCTGCTGTCGCTGCTGTTGCTTTTGCTGCCAATTGAGAGAGAAAGAGAGATAGAGACGGTGGGGGTAAAATAGGACTGGGACTTGGTTTGGGATTGCCAGTGGAATCGGAATCGGAATTGGAGTGGCGTTTGGTGATGATTCTGAATTTAGGGTGGATGGGAAATAGTTGGTATGGTGGTTGATGAACATGACGCACATTGCCCAAATAGCCCAGGCGAATATGTGTTTATGTGTGTGTGTATTGATTGTAGATTATCGAAATATTTTCCATTTGACACTTTAATAAAACGATTTAATCAGTAAGACAATTGTTTTTTTTTCTCTTGAATTTCCATCTAAGCCTAAAGAAAAGTGTAATTGAAAAGTTAAAACTATTAAACTGTTCATTTTAGTTTGGATTTTATGGCGACAAGGAAAAGCTTTGTACCTGTAGATGATTAGAAAACAAAAGAATAGAGTTTAAAATTCATTATCTATTGTAATATTTCAAATTTGTATATAACAAAAGTAATTATGGATCTAAAGTATATAATAAGCAATGTCTTGTGGATGATAAATGACGTTGTTTGTATTGCATACTTTGGGGGGCAAAAGTGTTTGAGCAAAGTTAACCAAAAAGGGTTAATTGAAACTACAACGCTTCAGCGAGTTGGACTAACCCAAAAAATCTATCAATTAAGTCACTCACCCAATTACCCACCACATCACACCACTCTGCACCGCTTCACACTAGCCCCACTCAGTCACTCACTCACTAACTCATTTAGTCATTCGTTGTGGTTTCTAGCACTCAAGCGTTGCCACATTATACGATATGGTGGCGCCACACACAAACACACACTCGCTCACAATTCAAAAAGCCTTTGAAAATGATATGAGATGTTGGTTTTGTGTGACATATTATGAAGCGTTTAGTGCGCTCAACTGTGAAACAAAAAAAAAAAAAAAAAAATAACAAAAAACAATTGAAATTGTAATAGAAAATGGAAAGAAAGAGTAAAATAAAACGAGTAAATGACTAAATGGGCAAGCAGCTAATAAACAATTCAAAGGCACACACACACAAACAAAGTAAAGTAAATATAAATTTAAAGCGAAATAAAGTTTAACCAAAACACACACACACACACACATACACACATGCACACTGGCAGATACCAAATTGAAATTTGTCATTTATAATGAATGCGTGGCTAATATCAATAATAAATGAACCAAACAACCAAGCGGCAGAGTGAGGGGGGTAAACAAAAAAAAAACACCATCATCCATCCTCTGCCCACTCTCTACTCGTCTGGTCTCTCGTCGTTCGTTCGGTCGGTCGGTTGTTTGTATCTATCAAATCTATCTCGTGCAAAAAGCCAAAAGCCAATTTAATGGCCATAATTTTCGTTCGCTCTCTGCGGCTGCGGCTGCCGTGTGTGTTGTCTGCGACACAAAATCAAATTTAGTGACATGAAAGCATGTCATGAAATGGAAACAGACGAATGACAAGCGAACAAGTTAACAAGAGCAAACACACCACGAAGGGGAGGAGGAGTAGGACATGAGGGAAGAGTAAAAGAGGTGTGTGTGTGTGGGTAGAAGGTAAAGTTTTGGTATCGTGGTAGGGCATACACAAGCTACATATATACATATATATATCTAAGTATACATATACGCCAAAGACCACCCGCAAAGGTAAAGTGCGCTGAACGAGTACTTTAGGTGAGAGGTGTGGGGAAAACATATGTACACACACAGACTCATACACAAACAGACACAGAACCGACGACGTGCGGCACATTATAAAAATAACAAAAAAATACAAAAAGAGATACTTTTTTGTTCGCATTTTGTTTTGGTTTGTTTGCCAAACGAGTTCACTGCGCTTCAAATGGCATACATGACAGTCGCTGCGTCACTCAGGCGCTTAGTCGGCCGTTCTGTCTGTCGGTCGGCTGGCTTTTGTTGTAAGCCAATAAGCTTGTAAGCCTCCTCCCCCCCAAATGATGATGGTGATGATGTCAAAAGATGTAAAGGAATATCTATGGAATATTTTTTTTTTACAGGAAATACATATAATCGAAGCATTTCAGGAAGTCAGGCCAACTCAAAAGGGCGGTTAAACATTGTTCTGAACACCATTTCAGTTTGATAGAAATGAGACTGGTAATTAGAATCCGACACTCAAGTCGAACTAAAAGCGATAACAGCCAAGGCACTTAAAGTGCCATCGATTAGTCCGAGTCCCATGGGAGCGAATAACGCAAGCAACACTCCCTCTTCAATCCTCGTTGGAATTGCTTTTCATTAATTGAAATAATAAATCAGATAAAAAACTACATAGTTTGTGCTTAATCTATTATTATATTAATGTTATTTTCAACATATCCGAAAAGCAATTGTACATTGTAATGGTATTTATGTTTTGAATTTTGAAACAATTTCTGTTTTTACTCCATTAAGTGGACTAATTGTTTGAGGAGTATATCAGAACTCCAACAAACTAAAATATCTATTACCCCACAGTGGCCAACATATGTAGGTACTTACATCTAGGATAGCGAAAAAATGTTTATACTTCCTATTCAAGCGAATCATGTATTATTGGAAAGAAAAGAATCAGCTAAACCAAAGTTTTTATTTAATAAATAATTTATTTTACAAAAAATAATTGAATTTTCCATTAGTTTGTGGCCACTGTATGCATATAAGGTAGGTAGGTATACTTATATATGTGTTTTTATGCACATTAATGTGCCGCAAATATATATATTTTGTGTATGAAATATTTGCATAATTATTTTCAAGCGGTGGCACAAAACAACACGGCTAACATGGCGTATGAGCGATGTTGAGAGTGCATAAATCAGCCAGCCAAAATGCATTTAGAAAGAGTCGGCGGACGACGACGTCGACAGCCCCCACCTTCCCCACTGTCGTGGATCACATCGGCAAGAGGAAGGAAGGGGGCAAGATAGCGGTAGGTGAGTGAACCAACCGAACAAATCGATTGTGACATGAAGTTGGCTTTGGGGTAGTTGCAGATGGTGGCTGGCTGGCTAGAGTTTAGTTGAGTTGAGTTAAGTTGCTGCCGTTTACAATAACAACATTGTTTGCCTTGTGTTTGTTGTTGTAGTTGTTGTTATTGTTGTGTTGCAGTTGTTGTTGATTGCAATTGCAGCTTTGTTGCCTTTAAGCAAGTTTATAGCGAACATTTATTTGTTGTCTTCAACTTGTTTGTTGTTTTCTTTCTTCTCTATTCTATGCATTGTTTGTGGCTTTGCGCGTGACAATTTATTAACACTTCACAGCAACAGCAACAACAACAACAATAACGTTTACAACAACAATTGCTAATTTGCATATGCAAATTGATTTTTATACAATAAATTATAGTAGATATGCATATATGTGTGTTTAAACAATATTGTAAGCCCGTCTAACTAGAGTCTAAAAACTGTACGGTGGCCGACGAGATGACGAGAGTTGTGTGTAACTTTGCTTTATGTATTTAAATGGCGCCTCTCGTAGATTTAATTAATTATATTTAATTGCAACAAATAATGCGGCACTTAATCAATATGAGTTATTGTTGTTGTTGCAGCTATTTAGACTATTTAATGACAGGCATTTTGGCGCGCCCCAGACATTTGGTCACCATGCAATTTGCATAAATTAACAGACAAGCGACAAAACGACGACAACGACAGCCACGACGACGGCGACGACGACGACCCACAATGTCTCTATTCATAGAGCGAGCTAGGCAGAAGCTGCCGCAAGATAGCATGGGTATCTACCTACTGTTGACTATTGTGACTACAGTGAACACAAATTAAATGCAATTTGAATTTATAATATAAACGAGGGATCTCTCCCTGGCTTCCATAGGAACTATCGGTCCAAAAATTTGCTTCATCTGTTGTTAACTTATTTGATTTTGACTGTGTCTGTTTAATCTGCTTTTGCACGAAAAAATTGTTTAATTTTTAAAAAGTCTGTCAACAATTCCTTTAGGCAAAAACTAGATAAATGACCTATTTGACTTGAACATGGTTTTTTTTTTATGTGTTCCCCCCTCAGTTTGTTATCTGTTTCATAGTTTTATGACTAACGATTCCCACCCTTTTCTTAGCCTTGAATTGATTTAAACAGTTCCCTTTCCTTTATTAAACCTTTGTATAGTTGAATTAAGTTTCTTTAATTATCCAAGAGTTATTAGCTGAACTAAACTACATCCTAAAAAAATAGATGAAAATGAATTACTATGCAGTGCACCAATGTTTCCCACTTCTCCACGCCACGCTCTCCTCGTCGATGTGGTGTGATAGGGTAGGGCGGGGACTGTCTTGGCCTGGTCTCTTGTCGCTGCTCTTTGATGGTTGGCTTGTTGGTGGGTTGGCTGGTTTGGGGGGTCTATAATTAAATTGCCAAAGTGCTGGCAACAATTTTGGCACTTGGTGTTGCTCAATTTAGCAGCGGCAACAACAACAAGTATCGCAACTGCTACAATAACAATTGAACACCCACAATTGTTGTCAGCTACAATTTGCATTCGTGCGCATAATTTGCTTAAAAGTATTTTTCATTTTTCATTTGGTTGTATAGTATTTTCTTGGCCGGCTGCTGGGGGTCTATGGCTCTGGCACTCAAAATGCTTTTCACAGATCAATATTATTGGCCATTTGCCAGACTTTTAAAGAGGCGTGGATGGGGTTGGGGTTGGATGAGGGAAATTCAGGCATCTCTGAATATATATACATTTTTTTTTTGCCTAGAATCAAGTGCAATTAGATAAATTGCTTCATATTAAGCATTCAAATAAAAATTGTATTCAAATGGCTTCGCTGCTTCTTGTGTGTGTGTGTGTGTTGGTTGTTGGGCACGTTTATTAACCTTTTGAACTCATTTGAGGCAACTCATCAATTCAATTTTTATAAACACAAAAGAGCCAAGTGAAGAAATGAGGAGTGCTGGGGAGGAGGAGAGTGAGTGGGCCAAATGGTTGTGGATGGAGAAGAGGCCCCCAAGCACTGAGATGCGACGACGACGACAACGAAAAACAAAAAATATATACATACATATATATACACAGACAAAAAACTGAAAAAGGGGAAAAAAAGTTGTAGAATGGCAAAACGATGAAATCTGTGTAGATTTTTAATACCCATTAGTAATGGGTATATGAGGGCAAACGCTAGAATGGTTTCCAGTTTCGGCAAGTTGATTTCTACCTATAATTAATTTCATATAAATTGGCCAAAATATAAACTTAAGCGTTCAAATTTATTTAATCATTTAAATTTGGAAAACTATTGTTAGTCGAATGTCCCAACCATTTTTTTTGACATTAAAAGGATAGAGATATTTATGTTTTTACAGGGTGTTCTATATTCGTTGTCACGACCTACTAACAGAATGATTTTTTTGTTTTTTTGTGTCAGTCTCGGCTCGGACTCTGTGGGTCTGTGGATGGGTCTGGGGCTGGGTCTTCGTCTGCGGCTCTTTTGCCTTTCGCTGCCATCGCTTTGCCGTTGCCGTCATCATCATCAGTTGAAGAATGGGGCAAGAGGCAAGAAGATTGGGAGGAGGGCAAATTGTGGAACGAACAACTGACAGTGGGACAGGCAATGGGCGGCAGTTGAAACATTTTTCATTTGGCTGCCTTTTGCTGGCTGCTGCTGCTGCTTCTGCTGGAAAACCGCAATTTATATTATATTTTTTTCACCCTCCCCTCCTCACTCTCTCTCTCTCTCTCTCTCTCTTTTCATGCTTCTCCATTCCCTCTGATGTTTTTTGGTTTTCTTTTTTTACTTAGCTCATTTTTTTTGTTTTTGCTGGCACTGGTCGCTTCAGCTCCAGTTCCAATTCCATCCCCATCTCCTCTTTAGTTTTTTTTTTTTACAGTTCTTTTTTGTTTTTTGTTTCCGGTCATTAAAAGTCAATCTCAAGAGGTCCCGGCATAATGACATTGTCGCCGCTGCCAGCTAATTGAAGCTGGTTTGTGGAGTCCAAAGAAAAACGAGAGAAAATTAAGTTATTTCGAGCATCAAAATATCAGAATTTCTTGTTATTGGCCCACACAGTTAAAACAATTGGAGGGGAGGTTAAAGAAAAGCCTAAAAGTGTTACAATATGAGCAGTTAAATACATTTAGAAAGCTGCTTTTAGGTCAAAATCAAGTAACAATATTAAAAGTTTTGGTCAGTCAGAAATCAGTGTAGTAGAATAGGGGAGGGGTGGGAAATTTATTGGTGCAAGTTGGTATTTGTAATACTTAATCTTCCAAAATTGCTCCCATGTTTCCCTTCAGCTCTCAAATTAATCTAATTTTGACCAATTCAAATCTAGAAATTGTTAAAGATGTATTTAAAAGACATAGTTTTAATTGTTTGGGTTAAGACTCCCAATAAGGAATAGAAATGGTTATTTTCTACTTTTGTTTTAATTTATAATTCACAAGTAGTTTCAGCGTTAAAGGAATTAAAGTCATGTGTGCTACTTGTAACTTTCTCCAGATTCTTTGATTTCAATAACTAGTTCATATTTTAAGTTGATTTAGAATAAATAGAATAGAACTGGTTAATTATTATTTCGTATACGTATGTGTGCTCATTTGTGTAGTTGTTATTTCATTTCTCAAATCAGCTTTTGTTATGCCACTGACATTAATTTACTACAAAAGAAAAACAAAAAACCAACACAAAAACCAGTTTCATAAAACGTTTTGAGCTACTAAATCATCTCCACAGTCTTTAGACGTCAGGTTTGGTTAGCAACTCGATGGGGCATATTAAGACCTACCAAATGAAGGGTAACTGAAGCACTAAACTAACTAACAAAATTATGGGCAATCTGAATCGATAATTCTTTTTTATGAGGAGATGAAGATTATTATATGTAAGCTACAAAGAAATGTTGCTTAGGAATGTCTAGGGAAAATGAACGTCGTTGCCAACTTGCTTTGTTTCTTGGTCTTTTCTTGTCCACCTTCTGCCAACGGGCTTAAACGAGAGCACAGTCCATGGTTGCTCGTTGGCAAGGGAAGCAGAGAAGGCTGTCATGAGGAACCAGCAATTGTGTTGCCATCCACACATTTGTCGCATAATCTCTTGACTGCATCTCCCTCTCGCTCCCACCCCTATCATTTGCTGTCATCATGTGTCTATCCCTCTTTGCCTGTTGCGACCATTCAATTGTCAATAAATTTATTTATGCGTCACATTAATTAACTTTGCTTTTGCAGTTACTTTTTCATCTCTCTGATATCAACTTAAAGAATAAACAGGGCACTTTAACTAATTTGCTGGTTATTTTATTAATTTTAATGGAATTAGTTACCATTAACAAATCGATTGAACTGCTAATCATTGTCCCAAACAGTGTTGGTAAATACATTAGAAAGTTTATACCATTTCCAGGTATCAATCCTCCTCAGTCAGAGAAGTCGCCCTATAAATGTATATAATTTAAGTTTCATCTACATAAATGAAAGTTTATATTGTAATTTTATTTATGCAGAATAATTGAATTTCATAACGCATTAAAATGCGCATTTATTTAAACATATTTATATTACAAATAAACTAACAAAATGTTTCTTTTCTATCTATTTGCAGGTGAGTGCCAATTAGCCAAAAAATAAAACCAAGTGCAAAGCTTCCCTCGCTGTTTGGTTGGTTGGCTCTGGCGCATGCAACAACATTCAACAAAATGTATAGTTTGCTGGTAAAATTTTAATTAAAAAACTTTTGCAATTAAAATGATTTTTATGCTACTTTGAATGTTGAAACATTAAACTACAATTTAAAACAAAGGCCGATACCAAGAGGGAAGTAGAGAAAAATCAGTGCGGAGAAGAATTACGCAAAGATATGTAGTTATAGAAGGAAAATAATTAAATTTTGCAACTAATATGCATAATTTGTGTTTGAAAAGAATTTAGTAAAAATGGGTTCAGATTTCCTTGTCTTGTCATCAAACAAAAATGTAACCACTGCCCAATGGGAGAGAGAGAGTGAGTGAGACGGACAGAGAGAGTGCAATAAGAAACCAGTGTGGGAAAAGTCCACAGAGGGGATCAGTGGGCAAAGCGGTGGGAGAGTGAAATTTATGTATGCGCCACACATTTTCGTAATTTTTGGTTTGTGCTTTGCATTAATGAAACATTTCCGACAAACCTGACAAAACCAGCCCCTATACCCCCACCTCGTCCTGTCCTCCTCTCCCCCATCTCGCTATCGAAATAAAGGCAAACGTAAAACTTTCGAAACCGCAATGTACAAAAAGACAGACTTATACATACACAACCGCAAAACTTCTGTGCCCTGAACTGTTGAACCAGCCGCCCAGCAAGAGGGGAAAGTAGAGAAAAAAGCTTCAAATTTCCAACTTCTGGTCTGGAGATAGCAAATAATATTGCCATAGAACATTACAGATGACATGAGTAAATATGTCTGTTTACCACTCCAGTATTTGAGCGTAAAACGTCACAAAAGGAACAAAAAATAATGGCTAGAAAGTTTGTTTTCCTTTTAAATACTCTCCGATTTGGTCAAAATGATAGGCCTAACTCTGGACCTGCATAATTATAGATATAAAAAAAATAAATAAAAAATACGAAAATATTTCACTAGAATATTGAAGTAATTTGGTGATTTTGTGCCAGAAATGTGTTATCCTTAATTATAGTTTTGGTCCAAACTAGGAAAGAAAGCTTTATTAAATACCCTGTTGAATGAGGAATTGAAATTGGAATCCCTTTTGAAAATCGTGTAAAAATTATATCACTTACTTTTTGGTTTAAAAGGGAGTTAGTTAGTTTCTGTTAGTTTTACTAGTACCTACAACTGTTTGTGTTAAGCTTCATAAAAGGCTTCCTATAAATAAAGAAATGACTAAACCGAACTTCATGAAATTTCCGGTTGCAATACATTATTTAATGAAGTAATTAAGTCATCTCGCCGACTAAGGTATACCATACACCAGTAAACCAAATATTTCAAATTTATTATAACAAAAAATACGTATTTTAAAAAAATATGTTCCCAAGCTTTTTACAAGCACATCTAACTATCTCGCTCACCCTTGCATATGAGCACACTAGCGCCGCCACCAGCCAACGGCCAACGGCCAACTCCGTCCTTGTGGAAAAACGTTTATACATATGCATAGCTTGGCCATTTTTTGTCCGATTTCGATCAAATTTGGTGTTTCGCTGGATATTAGTATCAAATTTAAGTGTGACAAATTTTATTGGACAAGTTGAAAAATTACGTGAGATAATAGATTTTTTTAAATTACGGGGCGGAAAAGGGCGTGGCAAAAATTTGAAATAAACTTGATCGTTTTACATACTACACGAGTCTATATACCAAATATGGTAACTCTAGCTTTTGTAGTCTACGAGATCTGCGTGTTTAGACGGACGGACGGACTGACGGACATGGCTAGATCGACTGGACTGTTGATGCTTATCAAGAATACATATATGTACTTTATGGGGTCGGAAAAGCATCCTTCTGCCTGTTACATACATTTTGCCGACTTTAATATGTATACCAGTTTACCCTATGGGTGTATGGTTTAAAAATAGAATCAAAATTAAAGTAGAAAACACCTTAAAAATGGTCGTTTCTAGATGTTTTTAAAATGAAATTAAGCTATTGTTTAAATATGTTTGTAATTTCCATTAGTTTGTTTACTATCCAAGCCAGATGGTAATTAAGTTGAAAGTAATTTCCTATTTGGAATCATGGCCGTAACGAGAGCTGTCCCACTTGGCCTTTTAGCTAAAAGACCTGTTTGCTAAAAAACGCAAAATTTAATAGATTCTCGCGCAAGTTGTCAAATTAAAAATCACAATTTATATTTATTTGATGCTTTAAATCAAAAAAAATGAGAGACTTCATTCAAGGTTATTCCAATTAGTTTGTCAGCAGTTGTCGTCAAGAGGTGGTGAATGTTTGTTTACTACAACAAAACAAATTGCATATTTACATAGATACACACATACACACAAACATACATATTTATGTATAAATCCTTGTAGATATATCTTTATCTTAACGTGCGCGGAACATATGAAGTTTTGACACCATTTGCATTTTTTTGTCATAAAAATTCAAATAAAACATAAGAAAATAAACTGAATACGAATTTCATTACTTCTTCAATCCACTCATCCTCCCCCGAAAAGTCAACATTGTTGCTTTCTTTTTCTCTTTTTTGAATACCCTGCAATCTTCGCGTTGAAAGGGTGTAACGATGGCTTCAAAAATCAGATGCAAAAGATGCAAAGACGAAAAATCTCGAGGGACATTCAGTAATGTATAACTTCCGACCTTTTTATCCGTCATCAATGTGCATAGTCCTAAGTATCGCAAAGTCGATGCCCCAATTTGGTTATGGAATTTTTACTTTTCTCCGTGCAGCGGCGTTTTCCATGCGCGGCGCTGGCCATAAAATTTATGACATTTCGCACATTTGGAATACAAAAGTGAAATACACGCCAAAATAAGCAGAAACAGGCGGGCACGATAGAACGAAAAAACGTACCGAAATGGATGGAATGGTCGGTGAGGGGGGAGGGGCAAACACAGTCAGTCGTCGTCGCATAAAACTGTCAGAATTACGTGTGAAAAATGTGAGCAGGAAAAAATACCTAATAATACAAAAAAAAAAAAAAAAAACAAAATTCAAGAATACAAAATACGAACCGCACGTCATTTCAATGGAAATAATGGAATGGGCACGTCAAAACCAAGAGAGCCGCCAGCGATTTGGTTTCCCCCTGTTTGTAAATTTACCAAAGCCCAAAGTCATCCGCCCAATGCTCCCCTCCCTTCCTTGAAGCACACAGAAACACAGAGAAGAACAAAAAAAGAAAAAAAAATTATAAACAAACAAGTTAATTTGTTTTATTCAATGGAAAAAATATCATGCCAAAGTTTACCACTTGAAAATCGATTTAGCTTGTGGTTGCCGCCCTGCCTGCCACTGCGCCACACTACCTATCCCCCCCCTGCCTCTGTTGCTGCTGCACACACATTCACATATAATTAACGGCCCCCAGAGGCTGCCCCTGGCGTTGGATCATGTCGGGATTGGTGGGGGCGGCCATTCCTACACTCACATGTGTCAAACTAAATAATGTCGACAGCTTAAAAATGAAAATACTTGTGGGACAAAAAAAAAAAAAACACGCTAATTTCTAAAAATAGACGACAATTTAAAAATTGTTTTTAAATCAAATTTTGTCTTCTTCCTCTGTTCAATGATGAGAAATTATGTGAAATGGGAAAATATCGGAAAAGATCATTTAACAAAATTTAATATTCACTCAAGTTATGATTTCTTTTCTTTTAAAGATAATAAATTATTAAATTTATTAAGGATACCGAATTTAATCAAGGAACTTTAGCAACATTTTCGAGTATAAAATGTGATTCATGCCACTTTTTCCTTGGCCAAATGGACATTTATCAGAAGTGTCCTCATTCTGCTTCATTTTTAGCAAGAGTATAAGCAAAAGTTAACTTCAGGTTCTAATGAAAATGTTTTTTTCTTAGTTTGCATATTGTGCATTGTGCAGGGTATCAATGCAGTCAGTTATCACATTCAATTAGCCAGTTGGTAGCATGTGTGTAATGTGAAATTTGAAAAAATCAAATAAATATTCCGCGCGGGGCATTGGGCAATAAATGTTGTTTGAGTTTCCGAAGCGAAATCATCATACTATATATGTATGCATGTACATATATACATATTTCTATATGAGTTATGGACATTCGAGGCCGATATATACATATATCTATACACATTTGTATGTATGTATGTTTAGTTGTATTTGTATTTGTTGTTGGCTTTTATTTGCTGTGTATACGCATTTAGGTTGTCTAATAAAATTTAATTTTATTACTACACAAAATGCGGCGAAAAATTGTTTGTGCTACAAATTGAGCGCCCCTCCCCGCTCCGCCCTCAACCAATCTAGGGGCTCCTCCTCTTCCCATCTGCCTGGCCACCTCAGCATTGTCATCATTGCCTTCATTCCCGTGTTGTGCTGTGTTCTGTTCATTGGCTTTTTAATTTATTTAAATTTGTTTGCCTTTAGTCGGTTTATTTATACATTTTTCATGTTGCTCTTGTTGTTGTTGTTGCTGTTGTTGTCTTTTGTTTTCTGACTTGTGTTAAATTAGTTGCCAAAAACAAAAAACAAAAACGAAAAGCGACAAGAAAATAACATGCAAAAGCAACTTGAGAAATAAATAAATTAAAATCACATGAAAAACAATCGTTGTCTCGTTTTTAAACAAATTCCGCAAATTATCTATGTCTACACACACTTGACATTTGTTGGCACACCCAAAGCACACACGCAGAAATGGGCAGGTGTGGGCGTGGTCATAAAAAAAAACCAAATAAAATATGCTTATACTCTATCACATTAATAAATTAAACTGTGAAAAGTGTTAAACGAGTGTAAAACAAACCATAAATAGAATCGAATCAATCAGAAATCAAAGTTTATGACTTATCTCTTGTGATAGAGTATTCTGTAGTCGACGACTTTCCTCTTGGTGATTTGTACTACGGAATGCGAAAATGATTTTCAGCTTTCAAGCAAACCGAAATTGTGACAATCTTTTTTTGTATTCTCTCCAAACCCACCAATTGGGTGGTCTCTGATCCCAGTAGTTTTGTGGGTATTCCGATAGGTGGGCGTTTGTGGTTGTCGACAAACAAAAATGAAAGAGAAAAAAAAGACCGAAAAAGAAAAGCGGAAAACAAGAAGAAGAAAAAAACTTTGTCTGTCGCTTCACAGGCCAAACATTTATCAATGCCAAAAATTATTTGGCTTTTCGTTCTGTGCAGAGTTTGGTTTGTTGGTTAGCTACACAGGGGAAACTGCGGTAGGGTATGGGAAAATCTCTACTAACGCACACACAAACTCTTATGAAAAGAGCTGACCTTTCGTTGACATTTTCCTCCATTTTAGCCATAAAAAGAAAAGTTTTATTCCATGTCAGAAAAAGAATATGAAGCTTTGTTATACTTACAAGAACTGGAACTAGCTTAAAAGCAAGAACAGAAAAATGCTTTGTTATTATCCAGGAATATAAAACATATATATGTATGTACATACATAGAGACTCACTCAAAAAAGTTTGATTGAAGCAAATTAGTTGAACTTAGACGACTTTTACTATTTAATAATTAAATTAGATTACCTGAATATCAGAAAAACCTCCTCCAATGTTAAATCGGACATGAAAACTATCATAGTTCAATAGTTACAATAGTTCTAAGTCTTACTTGAGTAGAATCGACTTACTGAATGGTGAGTTAACTAATAATGAGGCAACCATCGGAGAAAACAGTCCAAAAAAGCATTTTACTTAACAGTTGGATAACTCACTAAAAGCGCACTTCTTAAAGCAACAGTCTTAACCTTTTTAACTATGTTTCTCTAATAAAGTTCCCTATTTTGGCTAGATCGACTCGACTGCTGATGCTGATCAAGAATATATACAGTTTATGTTAAAAAAGCCAACAACATATGGGTAGAATATATGTCAAAGTGGACACTTTGTTACACTTGCACTTTTGATTGGGTCAATTTTTACGTTGCACAACTTGATTTGTAGACGAATGCAAGTATTTTGAGTTGTTTTTTTGTCGCCACTAAATGGCTTAACCCTCTAGAGAGGTAAAATTTGCATAGTAAATTGAATCAAAATCAGATTTGTGGGCTTTGAGAACGTATAAATAGATGTGCAATGATTGCTCTGGAGCTCAGTTGTTCCTCGGCTTTTCTTTACTTCTCTCTCTCTGGCTATGATCATGATGTTAAGGCTGGCCCTGAAATGGATGACTTTTCTACTCTTAATTGGGGTTTGTTTTTTACACATAGTTTTGAGTTATTCAATTTACTGATATAAATATTTATATAAATCAGGTAAATCAATCGAAATTCTCTACCGATATTTGCAGTTTTGAAAATGTCGCTCTGCATAAGGAAATGTTGGATTTCACGGGTCAGCTAGTGTTGAAAGTCACACAGTCGATGCTTTTAAGTGCAACGAAAATATTTGCCTTGGTCATTAATGAGCTGGAGTATATGACCGATAGTAATCCAGCTCTTCGATTTCGTCTTAATCTGTTGAGTCAACATATTCAAGCCATTGAGGAATCGAAGGTTTTGGATGTCAAGAAGTTTAGCTCATCGGCTGATTTAAGTGTCTTGGCGAACTTCTATGATATGCGAGTGCAGATTGAAAGTGATTCAGATGCTATTATACCCAAGTTGGCAAGGCTTTGCAATAATGTTCTGAATACAGATCACGCACGACGATTTTCAATCCCAAATAAGCGTCGAAATACAGCCTCATCCTCAGCATCATTAACTTTGGAGGATGAGTTAATTGCCCAATCTTTGGAGCGAAATGGCATGCCTCTAATGCGTGTAGTGATGGCGGCTCATTTGACCAAGTTTTTCGAAGATTTGGAAGAAATTCCCTTGGTATTTCGTCGAAATTTGCGTTGCTGGACTGACCGTGAATTCTTAACACTCTTTAATCGGTTGAAGGCCTCTCCCACAGAGGCAAGTCGATTGGAGAGAGCGATGTCGATAACATTTGCAGTGTTGTACAATCGTCGCTAGGACGAATTTACCGATGAAATGGAGAGTTTATGTGTTTAATCAGATATTCTTATCATAAGTTACATAAACTACTATAAATAAATAAAGAAAACTTTTCAATTTGATATATATAAGAATAGAAAAATCGATATTTTGTTCAACGAGAAGAAGAAAAGCATAAATTATGTTTCCGTTTATTTTATAATTACGATAAAATTGTTTATCCGAGTGGCAGCAATAAAAAAGAAAAACGCAAGCTAAGAAAATGGTTGGGTAAAAGGATGAGTGGGCGTCTGACGGCTGTGGCGAGGTTGGATGGAGAAAGGGAAAAGGAAATTTTGAAACTTTTATGCAAGACATGGAATAAAGAAATGTGTACACATTGCTCTGTTCTGCCTCTGCTTTGGTCTTGTTCTTCTCCTCTTGTTTCTCCGCCTTTTCCCCATCACTTTCTTTTACATTTCTTCGTTTTCGTTGTTTTTGTGCTCGAAAAAGTTTTCCCTTGAGTTCACTTAACTACTTCCTTCTGCCTGGCAACACAAAACTGAAGCACACACTTCAATTCAATTTCGTATGCCAACTTGGACTTGTCTCTGCCCCTGCCCCTGTCTCTGTCTCTGTCCCAGTCCCTTCTCTGTTTCGGCTCCCTTTGCATTGCCCAACCATTTCTTCCCCCACTGGTTTAAGCCTTTCAAGTAAAATCACTGCAAAACTACTCGAAGAAGAGGGAACATTTTCAAGTTGCGCTCCTTTCTAGTGTTTTACAGTTGCCCTTTTTTCTTGTTGCTTGGTTTGCTTGTGTTTGCTTTCTAAGGGCATACATACGTGGGTGAGTGGGTGGATGGCTTGGTAGGACGCTAAGACGGTGAGTGGATGGGTTTGTTTCCTAAGGCAAAAGTTATACAAATGTTGGCACATAGCCCAAACGGATGACATTGTTGACTGTTGTGTCTCCGTATTTGTCGCAGTGTAGCAAAAGCAACAGAAACACTGTGACACGCCCACGTGCCACACATCTTTGTCGTCGGCCGTCGTTCGTCGGTCTCCCGTCCTGTTACGTTACTCCCCGCAGCGCTGTACTTTGCTATTGCTTAATTTGATTTTCACAAGTTGGCAGCACCAATCTGCCCCAATGCGCTGCAAATCACCCCCGACCCGCTGTGGCTCTGATTCTGATTTACATACATTTAATCGTGGAGTTATGCAGCGTACACAAAAGTTTCCATCTAGTTCCACTTCTTCTTTGTGTGGGCGTCAACTGATTTACCAAGGAATTAAAGTACATACTCGACAAACAGAAAGCAGAAAAGGAAACTAATAAAAGTTGCAAGACTGTAGCTTAGGGACTTTACAAATGTAGATAAAATCCAAGCCCCTTAAGGCAATATTATGATTATAATCCTTTCGATTTGATTTAGAGGTCCTTAAAATGTGTACTAACTTTCAATCAATAACTCATTGCTCATGTTTGAATTAATTTAATTCAAATTCTAAAGAGTTTAATGTTACTTTCTTCGGTTTAAAATCCGAGTTATTTTATAATTCAATATATAATAAACTAGTTACAGCGCCGAGTCTGCTGTTCAGAGACCATCCAAAAGCCATAAATACAGATTGAATGCAAGTTATTCCTTAATACTTACTTTCAGTATTTGAAATTATATCTACTGTCAGAGAAAGTTAAAGCCGAAATAAACTTTCTATAAGGAAAATATCACTTCTTTCCCTCGGAAAAGCAACAGTCAAAGTAAATAAGTTTTATCACATGTGTAGCATACTTGAAGGCGCCATAGATTGACAGAAGGGAAAATGTATCTGTGGGTATGTGTGTTAGTGTGAGTGTCTATATGAGAAATACATCGCTTAGGGATGTTCGCATTAGGCAAAAGACTTGGAATAAGCCGCTGTCTGTGTGTCTGCCTAACTTTATCTCCTCAGCTCTTGCTGTGGAAATCCCTTTGACAAGGATAATAGAGAGGAATCCGGGTAAAGGAGAAGCAGCAGCTCCCTCTTACTCTCCACTCTGTGCGATTCTTTCTCTATTTAATTATTTAGAATAGTTCGCTTTACTTTTAATTAACACAAGTCGAGAGAAACACATAAAGAGAGAGGCAGAGAGAGAGAGAGAAAAGGAGAAAGGAAGAGGAAAAACTTTTGCACAGCTGGCAAGCAAAATTTTGTGGCCAAAAATTCTTCTTGTAAAGTGTCGAATGTTGTGACATGTGGACACGGTTTCGAGTTCCGATTTCCCCAGTCCCAAATTCCTAGTTGGCTAAATGGTTACAGTTAATTTCTGATTGACATGCAACTGTGGAATGGGAGAGTTGCGCTCGCTCTGGTGGTTATATAAATTATTGAAAGCCACAAAAAGGACATGAAACGAAAAGAAAAATAAGTTATAACTGGAGGAACAATAGGGGGAAAAAGGAAACAAAACAACATTGAGTTTAAGTGCGAGGCACGTGCGTGTTTTAAAGGATGAGGAGCGACCACACTGAATGAGTCGGTATGGAATGAGGAAGGGAGTGAGGGGTGAGTGTATTTGTCTGTTGTTTTTGGCGGCGGCGGTGGCGGCGGTCCTTGTCACGTTTCATTTGTGTTGTTGCCACGCGTGCGTTTATTTAACTACTTTGCCGAGGCGCACAAACAAATAGATGACAAGGGGCAGGGTCTGGGTGAGATTCATGTGTTAGCAATTCACTTCCCTCATTTTTATATTTTTACCCCTCATAAAATGTGTGTGTGTGTGGATGCGTGTGTTGAGGAAGGAGTGGGGCGCAGGCACGTGTTATAGCAATGACTTTATTAAAATTTACATTTATGTATTTTACTTTTTGCATTTTTTGCATAATTTAAGTAATTTTCCTTTGCTTAGCTTTCAAACCCTTTAACGCAAAAAATGGTTGGACATTTTTTGTGTTTTTTTCCAACTATAAACAAAAAGTACTGCAAAAGCTTCTATGGAAAACAATAGCAACGCCCAACAACAGGATAGAAATGGGGTAAGGAGTGGCAAGAATCCTGCGACAAAATAAATGTCAGGTTGGCGGCAGTAGCGGGTGATAGCAGAAGAAGGAGGAGGAGGTTGCTTTTCTTCTACACACAGGAAGCGCCACACAAGCTGGCAGGATATTTTATATTTGTGCGCAGAGTTTCTGTGTGTGTGTGTGTGTGTTTGTGTGTGCCAGGGCCAGAGCCAGAGCCAGGGCATTGTAAATTCCAGCTGCCATTGCACGTTTCGCCCTCGTTCTCCCTCCCTTCCGCACTCTCTCTCTCTCTTTGTCGTCCTGTGTCCTGCTACTAGTTCCCCTTCTTGCCTGCTGAACACCGGATATGCCATGTACGAGAAGTGAGCGGGCATAAAAAAAATATGTCCTGAAAACCAGCAGGAGGCTAAAGAGAGAAGAGCGTAGAGGAAAGGGAGTGATTGGATAGAAAGAGAAGGATAAGGCTTCCACACAGGATATGCCCTGACTGCGGTTGCTGCTGCTCTTGCTCTTGTTTCCCCCCTTTTCTCTTTCTGGCTTGCCCTCGAGGCAAACACTAAGCGTACTCTGGGTCGTATACGTAATGCCTGATAAAATGTGAAATGCGCGAATAAAATCCAACAGCAGCTACGTTTTTGCATTTTTATTTGACTCACCTCCCACTCCCTAAATCACCATCCTTTCGTTCTCTGTGTTGATGGAGCCAAGTCAAGCCTGAAATCAGCTTTAATACAGTGAAAACTCTTCTTGGGCGGACAGCGACAAGTCGCTCAAGGCGAAGTAAATTATGTATGCAGTGGAAGAGTCCGCGAAAGAGGACTATATCCGCCCTGATTCAGTTTGGGCGAGTTTTCCCTGTAGTTAAATTTACTTTAATTACGTGCATATGGCAAATTAAGAATAACATTTTTTTTTTATTTTGTTCTCTTCTCTTATTAATTCAATTTCTCATATTGGCAAAGTGTGTTATTTACCTTAGTGACTGCTCAGCCCCACCCCTAGCCCCACTCTCGCCGAAGCGACCCTGTGACGGGTCAAACAGGATGCTCATCATTAATTTAAACGCCTCCTGCCAGGCCCTTCTCATGGGGAGGGGGGTTGCTGGGGTCGGTTTGCTGTGTTGCCGCCTGTTTTCGGTTGGTTTTTTTCCCTGTGTGTGTTTTTCTTTTCCTCTTTCCCCTGTTTTCCGACTCAATTACTTTTTCTTTTTTCTTTTGCGCCTTTGTTGCTGTGTTTTGTGTGTTGCCTGTTATTGCTTATCCATTGTTGCTCTTGCTCCTTTTCCCTCCTCTCGTTCACGTCTTTTTCACTTGCTTCACGTTGTTGTAATTTTAATTAGAGCGCCCCTTTGCGCCTTTTATGTATTCGGCCTAATGACACAACAATGACGAACATGAGGAGACCGAAGAAAGAGTGAGAGAGAGAGAGCACGCTGTGTGTGCTAGGACCTCGAAAAATAAAGAAAAGTTGAATGGGGGAAGGCATTTTCCCGATTCTTGGCTAATTGACTTGGTATAATTATAATGCCAGCGCTGATAACCATAATAATTCTAATCAGCAACTTGATGATGATGATGATAATAATGATGATGATGATGATGTGGGTGTTAATGATCAAGTTAATGGTTAAAGTCACGGTTCAGAAATTGCCACGGCTCATGTATTATGTATTTAAATCTTTAGCAAGTATTGATTAAATGTACATGAATCTTTGCTTTGTATATATTTTAAAGTGGAAGATACTATAGTCTTAAAGTCTCTGATTACTCGTACTCGAACTAAAAACAATTTTCCATAAAACTAAGATTGCTGGTATTTTTCAAGTTAAACTTATAATCAACTGTTAAATATCTCTTTCTCTCATGCTAAATTCACTAAGATACTGCTTATACATTTCATAATACACAACAAATATCTCAACAAATCTGTGTAAAGTGAGTGGAAACATGGTGTAGATTTCAGGTAGTAAGTAATCTTGCTTTCTGCTTTATTATTCTCAATTAACTTTCGTATTCCCTTTGCTTTATGCTCTTCTCATCGGTTTTTAACAGTTTTTACTGATTCCCCGCCCAATTTGCAGCTTGTTTTTGTTCCTCTTGTTGTGTTATTGTTTCCCTTCGTTTTTCTTTTGTTTTCACAGCTCGTTTAACAGTCCAAGCAAATCGCTACCCTACCTACCTACCTACCTAACCCAACTCAAAACACCTCACCTCATCTCACCTATTTACCTACCTACCTACCAACCCCTCTCGTCTCGTGTGCCATTGGCTAAACACTATGGGCGACCTCTCACGCGATTTTAATGACACGGCACTTAAAATTTAATCGAGCAAACTGCATTGCCTGGTTGCCGATGTTATTATTATTGTAGTTGTTGCAGTTTTTGGTTCCGAATATATATGTATGTGTGTGTGTGTGTGTGTGTGTTTCTGTGTGTTCACCTGGTTTGATTGTCGGTTTTTGTTTTGTTTTGAGCTGTGCATTGCATTGATTATTGTTTTCATGCATATTTTAGTTGTTTCTGCGTTTTTGTGGCCCGTTGTTAATTGCAAACAATGCAAACAAGTTTCGACTACAACACACAGACACTGGCCAACAGCATATGTATCTTTCACATCTTTTCCATGCCCCTGAAGGAGTCTGACATTGATGCTATTCAAAAAGTTTATTATTTTGGACGACTCTAAATATCAAAAATTACTGCTTCCCGTCAAAAAGTAATGAAAAATTATCGAATATCCTGCCGATTTCGTTGTTTTTAATTACAATTTTCAAAAACTTTTGTCTGTATGAATGGGCGGTGGATTCTTCGATGCAGTTTGTCGATGGATTGACTCATATGGTTGATTGTCTTCGTTGCCATTGTAAACTAAAGTGTCCCGAATTCTTGTTACCACGGATAGATTCCGTCACAAGGAATGGATAGTAATAGCCAAGAGTCGATAGTTTCCAGTACAATACAAATTCTACGAAATGGAAACTACGATGAAAACTACAAG
Source organism: Drosophila tropicalis (assembly GCF_018151085.1). Classification (NCBI taxonomy): domain Eukaryota; kingdom Metazoa; phylum Arthropoda; class Insecta; order Diptera; family Drosophilidae; genus Drosophila; species Drosophila tropicalis. The sequence continues at coordinate 1,867,244 of NW_027173049.1, read as the reverse complement.
TATAAAACTATAAGCTGGACAGTGTAACCCGCGGAATATTCCCACTATTTGCTCTCCTTCTCTCCGACTCCTTTTTTATCTCTATCTCTCTGTGAGAGTTTGGTTTTGCTTTCGGCCGTTTTTGAGCCCCGGATAGGACATTGGCTGGCCAATGCAAAAAGGCGGCAACTTTGGCACGCAACACAAACCACAGGAGGTCGGTCGGTTGGTCAGTCAGACAATATCGGTATATATATGTACAAAGGTATAAATCCACCAACAGAGGGCGTGGCACTGTGCCCACAAATTGAGGTGAGGCGCAAAATGGCCAACAGGCATGCCGCTTATTGCGGCCGTTGTTGTTGCCCCTGCCTCTGCTCAGCCTCAGCCTCTTCTGACTCCTGCCGCCTGTTGGCCATCAGTCTATCGTTCTGTCTGTCGCTTGTGTCTGTTCGGTTTGTTGGCTGGTTGCATAAATGTTAACTCGAATCGGCAAACTGAATTTAAAGCTTTAATGGCCTGGCGCCTATTGTGTTTGCACAACATTTACATTGCCCTGCACAACAGCAACAACAATTGAAACAGAATTCATTTATGCAACATTTTGTTGTTGCGCTGGACTGTTGCATTTCATGCGCCATGAAGCATGAAACAGCTCGCCAAAAACGAACTACAAAAAGAAACACAACAAAAAACATTAAAACACAAAAAAAAAAAATCAAAAAAATCCGAACCTACAAAATTAATTTATTACTAAATGAACGCCAGCGGCAATGCCATTGACGGGGGCAGAGACTGAGGCCTATGCCGGGCCGGGCCGAGGGGGGCCAAAAGCGGTATTCATAAATTTCAATTGAGCCGCATTCCTTTTAATTGTTTATTGAAATGCTTGACATTAATTAACAGCAAATAAATAAATGGCCCGGCATAATAAGAAGTATAGATATATGCACAAAGTATTACACACACACATATGTACATAGATATTTCTGCTTGGTATATATCCAACTGAATCTCTATAACTCATGTTTAAGTGCCCCGAAGAGATTTCTTATTCTTTGCCGATGAACATGATGGGGAAAAACAAAAGAATGTTTTCCCTCATTTTTCCTTTTGCCTCTGCTTTGCCGGGTACACAGACATAAATCTTTAAAAAGAAATATTAGAAAAAATCAAAATAGATATACTTATATATTTTTTTGGCAATGAACCAAGTGGCGTGGCACATCCATCCAAGACAGGCAACGCCCACATCGCATTCCCATTACCGCTTCCTCCCTAAAATCAAAATACCACATAGTCATAATCGCCAAAAGTTGAATTTCTAAACCTTAACCTGGATCTTATATGCCCTTATCAGAGAAGTGATAAGCCTTTTAACGCCTTTTACTTCCTGCAATTTAAAACAAATTGGGATAAATCTTAATTTGTATAATGGGATCGAGCAAAACTGTTTGCAATGTCTTATACCCTATACATTCCATCAAGACAGATATATGTATGTATGTGTCCAAATGTATTTCCATGAGTATTATGTGCGCTCCAACATGTCACATATTTGTCGCAATGCTTTGACTTATTTAAGATAATAAAAACAAAATTGTATTCTTTGAGGCGGGGAAACTTGTACAAAATACCACAAGAAGCTTTTAAGCCACAACAACCTAATGAAAAGGCAAACATAAATTTATATACTTAGCTTATCGCTTAAAGGGGTGGTCCAGAAATATAAAACTAAACTCCGATGTGTTTACCCTATCTTGAAATACGCGAATTGAGAGGGAAAACTTGAATTTAAATTCAATTTGCGTTTTTCTGTGGATGTGTTTTTTTCTGTTTTTGATTTCTTGGCAAATTGTGTGTTGATTTTTCTGTTTCCCGATATTGAAAACTGTGAAAGTCTTTTGATCTTTTCTGGCAGACGTCAATGACTTTCTGAAAGGCGTCGGGGTCCATATCAGGAGGGCTATAGCAGCTTGTTAGCCGTTTGTGTTGATTGAAAACGAAAAGGAAATTGGCCAAATGAAAATTGCAGTCATAAGTTTATTTATAAAAAGGGGAAAAGAAACAACAACAAGCCATTAAATGGTTTTTAATGCCTTTTAAATGTGGTCTGAACAAGTCTAAAAATGGCAATCGATTGAGATTCTCTTCACTTAATAAATGACTTCTGTGAATGGTTGAGTTATTATATATCTCCAGAAGTTTAAGGGTTTAACTTTAAATTAAAAAATCTAAGTAAGAGCGCCACAGTACTTTAAAGAAGAATCTGATCATTATAATTTCTTCGAGAGGGTTCAATGGGTCTTTCAACAGAACCATCATGACCCCGAGCACTAGCCTTCCAATCTCCACACAATTGAGAATTTTCGAATTCGCAGAAGGCAGTACTTAAGAACCAACTGCCAATGCAGGACAATAGTTAGTTCTGACTAGGTAAATACCATATTTACGACTTAAAAGTATTTTATCGTTAACTTTTTGTTTTCATAACTTTTTGTTTCAAGGGATTGAAATATGTATGATGTAACTTAATGTTACCGCCTAATTTTAATTAAAATATCTGAAGAAGTTAATGCAATTGACAATTTGACCAGTTTCCTCTTATGAGAAACAGATTGATGTTGAATTGAATGAAACCTTGAATTTGGCAACACCCGATGGTGCTATACTTTTCACCGCAACTGTACATACTATACTTAATGTACTTACATTTTTATAAAGGTATGAAAGGAGCTAATTTTGGTTAATCGTGCTAATCAACAGTGTCGTCATCGTCGTCATTATTATCGATTCGTCTGTGTTGTGGGCGGCGTCATATGGAAGTGGTAACAATAATAGCCTTTGCTTATTGAGTTTCAATTACTCGACCTGGTCAGCGAGCCATTTGTCTGATCGGCCTACCCTAACATGCAGAGTGGGCCCAGATAGCTGGCTAGCTAATGGACACAGAGAGTGAGTGAGAGGCGGGAAGAGGGGGTGAAAAAAAGATCTGATATCTGCTTGCCGTGTTGTAGTTGTTGTTGTTGTCGTCGTCTCGGCCAGTCGTAAAATGCAAATTGCATGCAATCAACGCGTTTTCGTTTAATTATTATGAGAATTTTTCGCTGGCACGGAACGTGCCAAGTGCCGCACGTAAATACATGCATACATATAACCAAAGCGATACATACACATATATGTACATATGTATGTATGTATGTTTGTGTGCTTCAGGGACTTGGGGGCTAGTCAGTTGGGTGCCCGAGGCTGCCATTTTCAATTAAATTACCAGGCATTTGGCGTAAATTGTCAGTGGGACAAAAGTGGAAGAAGGAGGAGGAGGAGGAGAACCCACTCAGTCTCCATCCCTTTACCCTTTCGCTAATAAATGTTTATCTATGCATGTGTGTGTGTGTGTGTGTGTGTGTGTGTGTATGTGTGTGTGTTTGTGTGCGCAAAATAAATTCCACTCTAATTAATTTACACTATTTATTGAGAAACAGAAGAACACACACAGAGTCGAAAAAATCAACCAAACGAAGTGAATTCAAATTATTTGTGTTAAATTTTGTATAAAGAAACAGGTGATATAGATACGACCATACACATACAAACAAATATTGGCCACGTGATTTAAATATAGAATTCATTCAACAAAAATTGACAAATGAAATTAAGTTTTGCTGACATTTGGTTTAATTTATGAGAAGACATTGAACTCAAAAAGTATGCGCGCAGGCATTTTTCATTAATTTTTATTATTTTTTTCCTCAGCTTGTTCTGTTTTAAGTGTGGGCGTATGCAAATGCAAGCAAAAAAGAAAGGAAAAAACACAACCAGAATGTTTTAATTAGAACTCAGACAAGTCAGCAAAAAAAAATTTCTGGTCATAAATAAAAGGCAGCAATTATTGTAAAGAAAATTCTCTAGAGTCTAGACATTTAGAGCAAGTGTTTGACAAATAGTCACTTGGACAGTCGGTCTAAAGGAAAAACAAATTTTATAATGTTTTTTTTGGTTAACGAAACTTCTGTTTAACTTTTGTTAAGTTTTCGATTGTTGTCAATTTGATGAGATAGCGAAGTGGAATATCTTTCATTTTACAATTAACAACTTAATATTATTGATTGGAATTAAACAAAAAATTGCAGAAATATGAGATGTTGTACATTCAAAATTTGGAAATTCGAAAATACGTTTTGGGGAAAGAGGCTTCATAAAATATATACGGTTTGATTATGTCAAATCTCATGTCAATTTTTATTTAATTTTATTCATTAATATCTTTTAATTGACGTTGGAGAAACCTACTGTTTTGATTGAGTAGTGTTGTAAAACGTAATAACGGGTTAAAGTCATGGATAAACAAGTAAGGTCTCAGATACTTTGATATTACGATCTTTCTGCTTTCAAGCTAGAAAAAAATCTACTAAAAAATGTAAATTTTATGCCTCTTTTTCCACATGAACCTGCACAAAAGGATAGATTGGGGATGTTTAAAGTCCAAAATTTTAGGATTCACTTTCTTTAATTAGCGCATACATTTTGAAATTAAAAATATCAAAGAAGTTAAATTCGGCTATGCCGAAGTTTATATACCCTTGCAGTCCTTGACAATAATAATTTCACATGTTCAAAATTTGTTTTCTGCAACTCAATTCATTAATATACAAACAAAACAATTTTACTCTTCATACTATGTACAATTTGTTCTTCTTCTTCCCTCATTCCCTAAGCAAAGCAACGCACGCATACACATACAGTTTATGTAGCGTTGCGTCTGTGTGTGTATGCATGTGCTCTGTTGATTTGATGATGACGTAGTAGGCAGCAAGCAGAGCTGCCGGCAGCGATTGAACCGATTTATATAGACTGTAACTTGTGTTCTATTTATCCGATCAGGGTCAAATTTTGGGATCTGAGATTTTATATCAAATTCTATTATATTGGTAAATTTCATGGGGATACTCCAATTTTTGCAAAAATTTTTGTTCCAGAGTTATATGATATAGTAGTCCGATCCCAAAGATTTTCATACTTTATTTTACCCGGGTAAAAAAAAGCTCCCAAAAAAAATGTCATCCCGATAGCTCTTAAGATGGCTGAGTAAAACGCGTACGCACCGACGGACATGGCTATATCGACTTAGCTTCTCATGCTGATCAAGAATATATATACTTTATGGGGTCGGAAACGTCTCCTTCTGTGCGTTACAAACATCTGACCAATTTTATAATACCCTCTGCAAGGGTATAAAAAACATACAATTTCCTACACATGTATGTACATACATACATTAACACATATGCATGTACATACATACCTATGGATGTACAAACTTCATGAACAGACTCTTTTATATTCATTCACGCACTCCCATGCATAGATTCAGATGCACACAAATGTACATACATAGATACATACATACATACATATGTATGTGCTAATGGATGTGTGCACTTTCATGGAGACATTAAATGGCATGCATAATTGAATTATTGAATGCAGACAACAAGTATATAGAGGTTTGTTGGTGTGGTGGTGGTGTTAACGGTAAATTTTATTTAGTGAGCAACAATTCTCTCTATGGCAATTGCATAAGGCAATTTAACAGAGTGAGGTAGTGGATTGAGAGTGAAAGAGGGAGAGGAATTCAGTTGGTGTGAGAGTTGCAGAGTGGCGGCTGGTGGGGAGCATACACACATAATTTAATAGAATTGCGGAGACAGCAATCCCTTGCGTAGGTGTGTGCATATGTGGGCGAGGCTTTAAAAAACATTCACACACGCAGACAGACTCACAGTGCAAGAGTGACTGAGATGGACAGAGGAGTGAGCCGGAGTGAGCAAACAATGCAAATTGCAATGCCAATGCCTCCTGCTTGTTTGCCGCCTGCCTGACTGCTTGCTCCTGCCTGGCAGCACAAACTGCTTATGCATGTATGCATGTACATGTGTGTGTGCGTGTGAGTGTTTGTGTGCATGAAATGTATTTTGTGGTGCTTGTGTGGATGTGTCGTCCTCTGCAAGTCAAATAACTGTAATAATAAAATTGTTGCATACCGCAGTGGGACGTAGACCACAATACAATACTTACATACCAACGAAATAGAAGGAACACAAGTAAAAGGAGCAGAAAAAGGAAATCTCTTTCTATTCATGGTAATTTTCTTTCATTTGACGTTCGTTTTGGGAAATTCGTTCAGTAGATAAGAATATCGGTTACAGTTAAAAATCGAATTGTTTTTGCTTCGAAAAATTTTCATTTACAAATGAAAACATTTTTAGTACCTCCTTCTAACAGCTTAATTAATCTGCTGAAAGCACAATTCGCCATTAATTAATTTGCCAAATCCTCTTTTTAATGATAATTATAGTTTGTGTGTACTTTGAGAACAATTACATAATTTATAAATTAAAATTTCACTACAACTTTTGCACGTACATATGTACATATGTATGTATGTACATACACCCTCTAAGTTCCTAATGAGGTTTCACTGTATACGACACTCGTTACTCAGGCGACAGTCGAGCGTTAAAACAACAATTTAACAGCTTTATATTGATATTGCCTCTTATTCTCAATCCTTCTGCCGCTCTCGCTCCCACTTCCACCTGCTTCTATACACTCTCTTTGCCTCTCCTCCACTCAGTCTTGTTATTGTCATTACCATTTTGTATGGAATGTACGAATATGTATGCATAAATACATACACAAACAATGCTGGATAATTATTGAGTGCTGGCGGGGTGGGTCGGGGCGGGTGGAGTGTACCACAGTAGTCGTCAGATTGCGTGACTCGCACACATTTGTTTTGTTTGCGGAAAGTAATTGCAAAAGTTGTTTCAATTTTCCAACAAAACAAAAAAAAATATATAAAATAGAAAGGAGCAAACTGTAGAACGGGGGATGAAGAGGATGAGAGTTTTTATGTTTTTAAAGAAGCAGAAGAATATAAAACAAAACGCAAAAGAAACTCATAATTGGCATAAGCTTAATGCATAAACTTTTTGTTGTTTTTGTTGTTCTTGCTTTATGCCAAGTGCCAGAGGCTAAAACCCGCACACTTACTCACAGACACACACACACACACACACACACACACAAATGCAACAACTACTAGAAAGCAACCCAAAGCCACCCCCCTGGCAAAATCCATTGTGTAACCCCCTTCGACAAGCAGCATCAAAAACGCATTTACCCCAGAGCCGATAAAAGTTTTTTTTCCACAAAAAAGGGAGTAAAATTTGTTCCGTCACTTTTTCCAACTGTTGTTGTTGTTGATTTTTTGTGCCCTTTTTCTTTTGGTGCTTTGTTGAAATTACAACATTTTCTTTTTCACGTTTTTGGCATTTTATTTGTACACACACACATACATACATATGTGTGTTTGTGTGAGTGAGTGTGTTTTTTTTTTGCTGCACATCCGGCGCAAAAAGTGCATGAAAAGCGCCAAAATGGCACAACTGCTGCTAGTTCTCTTTTCCTCCTATTTTCTTTTTTTATTTCTTTATTTTCTTTTCTTCTTTTTGGCCGAGTGCACAAGCAGAACAAGTCTACAAAACTAGTCAGCCCGTCATCTAGTCAGTGAGTGAGTCAGCAGTTTACAATAGGGTGACCTGAGAAAAATTAAATTTTTTAAATACCTTAATTTAAAAAGTAAAAATTTAATATTTTAAAAGTGTCTGTTTATTTCCAAACTATTGGACTTTTAGGCTTTCTTCCCCTTTTACTAGTCTAAAGTACAACAGAAATTAAGAAGAAAAAAATGAAGTCCCCTAATTCATTTTTATGACCATTTTAAACATTGTGTTTTTATTTTTACTAAAAATACCCAACGCCTGGCAAAAGTTTTGTTGAAATTTTTATGTTTAAATATTTTAAGACACCCGAAAAGAAAAGAAACAACAAAAGAGGAAATTCTTTCTCTAGCTAATGAATTTTCACTGTAGCTGTAGACGGACTGGCGACACATACATTTCCTCTCCTTCCCCCTCTCAGCTGTCAATTTAATTTGTATTTGTTTTGTGGTTATAAAGCCTTCAACCGTTACAGACTTGACGGATTTCAATTGCAAATTAAATGCAAACAGCAGATACTTAAATATATATTTAAATATACATACATTTTAATTCAAAATACTTATTAAATCTGCCGCCAGATATCATATTGATTAAAATTAATTAAATGTTGTTTTTCTTTTTCATTTGCAGGTTGGTTAACTCGCACTTATCACCCACCAGCTGCTCCTCTTCCCCTGTAAATTGTGTTAATTTACCCAGATGACGCTTTCATCTGACTTCAATCGTTGATTCTATACTAATTGCAGGTAGACTATTAACAGATATCGAAATGATATACTTAAATATATGAGTATATTGATCGATATGCACCTTAATAACTAGGCGTATTTTGGGGTCACCTCACATAACATTCGAACTTGTTTAACTACAAATTAAAGTTGGGTATATATTTTTATTGGGTTCGAAGTGAGATAAAATCTTTATAACGTTTATATGGACAAATAGGATTTTATCGCCAGGAGCTGAGTTTCCATTAAACATTTTTTACTTGCATCCATCAATGAACTAGTTTTCTAGAAAGCATTTCTACAGCAGTTCAAAGAAGAATTTCTTTTTTCAAGAGTCAATAATGAACAAGTTTTAAATGAAAATCAAATGACATGTCCTTCATTTGTTCTATGACTTAAACTTAAGCTGACTTAAATAAAACCTTTTCTCAAAAACAGTAGAAACTAAAAACCTAGCAGGAGAAAGAGAGAAGTACAAAGAGAGAGAGAGAGAGAGAGAGAGAGAGAGAGAGCGAGAGATACCAAAATAAGTGAGTTAGGGGGAGAAAGGGCAGAAAATAATTGGCAAATTGAAATGAAATCGATAACGAATCAAATTGAAATCTCACAGAAACGAAATGAACAGGAACAATCGAATTATAAAAAGTGAATGACTCTGCTCTCTACTAAAAGGAGAAAAATCTGAAAGTGCTCCAAATGTATCTAAGCGATACATATTAACAATCAAAAGGCGACAAAGAGATACATATATTCTACAAACTTCATACAGCAAAAACAGGGAGAAAAAAACAACAAAAGGCAACTTTAACTTCCTTCACTGCGGCGGCGATGCCAGATAAAAGATGATTGAATGCAACGACTGGCGCTGCCACTTGCTCCCTCTTCATCTCACTCCCCCTTGTCTTGTTTACCCCGCGCGCTTCTATCATTTCTGTTTCTCCATCCACATTCACCTCCCTCCGTTCACTTCATCAGCTTTTTGCCGCCGCCTTCTTGTCTGATTAACATAAATCGTGCTGGCTGGTTGTTGCTGCCGCCTGTTGTTGTTGTTGCTATATCTTATTTCGATTTTTGCACGGCATTCGGATTTTATACAAAAGCCAAACAAAACAAAGCCAACAACAGCAAAAGCAACAAAAATTGAATTGGAAGTAACTAACAAAAAAAAAAAACTAAAAGACAGCCAAAAATGAAAGGCGCAAAGCAGGAGCGAAACTACCTCCCTGCCTGCTCGTATTGTGGCCCTTTTCCTCTTCTTATTTGTTTTAATATTGCACAATTTAGGCCCTGGAAGTCAAAAATTTAACCCACCAAAAGATGGATAATAGAAATATTCACTTGGCCAATAATTTTTAGCATAATTTGGTGTTAAAGGACATCAATTAATTAAATTAATTGAATAATTGAATTGTTGGAACTCTATTCAGTTGATGATGATAAAATTACAGTTTTCCGTAAATATTATCTGTTGCAAACAATCGATATTCCATGTAATTACCATTGATTTAGCCCTTTTTACTAAATTCGTTTATTTAGAGCCTTGCTAAGGGTTAAAGTTGTAGCCGCCACAAGTTGAGGTTTATCTGAACTTGCCATTGGATGCTGCTGCTGCTGCTGTTGTTGCTGATGAGCATGAGAATGATGTTGCAGTCAGGCCATTCTGTTTTCTCCTTCTGCTTTTTCGCATCGGCATCGGCATCGGCGGCATCATCATCCTCTGCTCCTTGGCTTGGCTTGAACTTCATTGTTGGCTCGCTTAAAATTCCAAACAGCAAATTGCAACTGCCAACAATTTCGAGGCTATCAGTGGCACAGCATCTCAGACTCGTCGCTGGTGGCTGCAGCTCCCTACTACTACTGCTGCTGCTGCTGCTGCTGCTGTTGCTGCTGTCGCTGGCAGCAGTAATTTTATGCAAGATGCTATCGCCAACACACCTCAACACGCCTGCTCCCTACATTCAAATAATCAAGGGGGGAAAAGACAGAAAGACAGGCAGACAGAGAGGGAGAAAGAAATGCATGTAAGCCATTTCACTTGGACAGCCTCCAGTTCTCCAGGCTTTAGCTGCAAGTATGACAAACAGCCTCCTTTCCTCTAGTGTTTCTCCCTGTTGTTGCTGGCTGCTGTCTTTTGAATGGAATTCAATTCCCAACCAGCCAAGAGTGAGATAGAGAGACAAAGCGAAAGAGAGAAGGAGAACCGACCCTTGGATGTGCCTTGCTTTTTTGTTTGCTGTTGCCTTTTATCGGCTGTTGCCTTGGCACGGCAGGCAGCAGCAATACTTGTTTGGCTTGTTTGTTGTTCCCTGCCCCCCTCTCTTCCTGCCAGCCAGCCAGCCAGCCTACTGCTGTTACTGCAGTTATTGCTATTGTATCTTGATGCCTTTCAAGTGCCAATTGTGCGACGGCACCCTCAAAATGTTTCTCTCTCTGGTTTAGACAAAAAAAAAAAACCAATCCGAACCCAAAGCCCATTGCTTATTTAATTTAATGTGGGAATTTTTGCATAAATTTCATACAAATTAAGTTGAAAGTTGCTGCTGCCGTGCTTGTGCTGCTTCTGTGCTACTGTTCAAGTGTTAATTGTTGTCGGCAAAAGGCATCAAAAGGCAAAAAGAAAAAAAAAACTGTCAAGTTTAATCAAAATAATAGCACCAATGCCCTCTCTTGTATATATACATATATATAATTCACGATTTCCTGCTATAATTGAAAAGATATTTCAACAAGCAAAGCAAAGCGAGAGCGACCAAAGGAGACAAGTTGCTGCTGCAACATTTTGCCAAGAAAAGTAGCAGCAGCAGCAGCAGGCCGGCCAATGCATTAATTATTCATGAGTTGTTGTCGCGCATTGGGCAAGAGGCGACATTGTCAGGAGTAGCAGCAGCAGCAGCAGCAACAGCAACAGCAACAACAACTACAACTCGCGGCAACATAATTATTCATGCGCGCTTATCGCTACTAAGGTAGGCAACACCATTTTAACCACAAGCGGATTATAATTATCAACAGTTGCCATCTGAAAAGACACACACACACACACACACCACACACACTCAGAGGTAGTCAGACAGAATGACAAATAGACAGACAGAGGCGCAGCAACAACATGTTGCTGCTGTTGCTACTTTTCTGACGAGAATTGCAAAGTCGCCTCAGTGCATTGACAACGTTGATGTTGCTGTTGCTGCTGCTGCTGCTGATGATGATGATGATAATGATAATGATGATGATGATGATGATGGCAACAAATATAATTACACGACTTGGGCAGAGAGGGAAAGACAGACAGCTGCTTTAATTGATGTTGATTGCTATCAACAACATTGCTGCTGCTGCCGTGCTACCCCTGCCTCTGTTCCCGCTGCCTCTGTTCCCGCTGCTCAATTAGAATTCTTTTTGTGCTGCTCTGTGTGTAGTTTTCGTTTTGTCTTTCAAAAAACCCAAAAAGCATTTTAGTTTTCGTTTGTTTTGCTTTTGTAAGATTTCCATTGCATGTCAAAGTCATATTAAACGTATTTCTGACAACTCTCAAATTGCTGTCCAAATAATAACTAAATCAAAAGTCGAATTATGTTTCGCCCACTTGAATTACCTGACGCACCCACAACAAAAATGTTTCATTGAAAATTTATACTAAATACAAGTTATTAATTTCATTCATTGTATGTATATGTTAAAATGGAAACGGAAACCAAATGACAGATCAATCAGAGAATAATTAAATACTAACCAAGATATTAAATACTACATAGATAAACAGTCAAACATGTCAAAAATCTAAATTTATTGTTTTAGAATTGTTGGGCAAGAAGAAAACATTGCTATCTGTCCTTCAGGATATACGCTTTTTATTAGGAAGATGAAACAAAGTATGAAAATTGTTCTGATCGGACAAGTATACATAACTTGCCGCTGCCTTTGAAACAATCCGTCGTAAAGTAGCCGCCTTAGTGAGAAATATATCATAAATTGAGAAATTCCTGAACAAGGAAAAAAAAGTCAGAGCGGTTTGAGATTAAAGAGTTCAAGTAAAATTTCATGGTCAAGATTGCAATCTTGAAATTGATAGATAGATGAAATCAATGATTCATTATAAAACTGATAAAGCAGACCATAGAAATTTTCGAGTTGTATTTTTTTTATAAACTCTAGAAAACTTTTAGATGTACTCAAATGTTGTAAATTATTACTTAAAGCCAATAATGTGTTTATAGGTTAAAAACAAAAATAAAACAAAATAAATAAGAAAAATTGCATTTTATATTCTTTATATAATATACACATGTATATCATGGTTTATATCTGTGTGTGTGTGTGTGTGTACACAAGTATAAATTTATTTGTGCGTCATTTAAGTTTATTGCTCTGCGGTAGTTAAGTTTCTGGGTTTTGTGACTTTTTGTGTCTGGTAATTGAAATGGCAACTGTTTTATGACCAAGCCCTGACATTTTATTGCCATTGCATTTGTGGGGCATGTTTCATCATCACGTTATTGCAACACAAAAAAGACATAAATAAATATTAATTAATATTTTTATGCAGTTAGAGTGGAAAAATTATGATTTTACCTCTAATGGAATGTTAAATTTATTTGACAAAAAAAGATAATTAATAATATAATGTCAAGAGACAATCTTAATGTCAAGTGTATGTTTTCGATATTATGGGGATGTAAAGGATACAAAGTGTAAGCAAATCTAAGATTTTATTTCGCCAAGTTCCTTCCCATAGATCGCATACTTCAAGAGATCAGCTAAAAGGATATAAATTTACCCACAAAAGGGATTGACATATTTGGAGGAATTGAATTTGATGAATTAAAAGAGTTGGTATACAGACAAACAAGATAACGAGATGTTACCAACACCCTTTTCCCACCTCTTTCTCTGTTTCTCTCTTTGGCTATGTGCATCTTGTTTTATTTTTCTGCAAAAACGTTTAAGCTTTTAAAATCTTAATTAACGCTTAAATTATGCCTCGACTCTCAAAGGATGGCAGCGAAAAGTGCAAAAACTAAAGTAGCGAAAATGCCCACCACACCCCTTTCATTGCCCTGCCGCCTTCCTTTAAACTTCAATGTTCCCCCAACCCCAAAAAAAAAAAAAAAAAAAACATTCGGATTCTCTTTTCATGTTTGCTCTTTCTCTCACTATCTCTCTCTCTCAGTATCTATGTATCTACAAGTATGGATATCTCTTTCTTTCTCTGATACACACTCTCTCTCTCTCTCTCTCGTGTGTATTTCTTTTGGTATCTCTCATTCGCTCTTCTCTTCTCCCACCATATGAAGTTGCAAAGAGTGCGGCAGCCATGTTTGTTGTATGGCGCTCTTTGATTAAAGTCTTCAGGTGTAAAAGAGATAGCACCATGTTGCTATACGACTTTGGCGCATGTTGCTCTGCGCATGCAAAAGCAATAACAACAACAACTACACCAAAGAAAACCCACCGCAATGGAAAGGGAGTGTAGTAGGATGGGGGGACTTTGGGTGGCATGCTGTGCTTTGCTGCGGCTGGGGCAATGCGGCAGGAAGAAGTAGTAGGCGGGGAGGACATGAGATTTTGCTGCCTGACGATGCCTGCTGGCTTTTAGCTTGCCTTTTAAATGTTTAAGCGATTAAGTCGAATTTTAATTTACCCGCAAAGCATAACACGACTCACAAACACACAACAAAACCCATTCCCTCACACACACACACACACACACACAAAACACTCTTATGTAGTTGCCCCTAGGCGCGGACTAAAACTAACAGAAATGTAAAGCAGGCAATAAAGTGGCAACATGCTGACTTTGCCCATAAACTAACTGAAACAGTTGGGGGCGTTACTAGAGATGGTCAAGTGAGAGCCATGGCCCAATCCACATTACACGCGTCCCTGCTTTTTTCGTGATTACTACACAAAGTCTTAATCCGTATTAATAAATGTTTGGCCTGTAAAGTGAGGACTCGAGGACTTAAGAATCTGCATATACTAATGGATGTGGATTAGTAGATTCATTATAATTCACAATCCAATTCGTTGTTTAGGGTTCGGTTTTCTCAAGCATCGTCGAATCCAAATTGTGTTGACTTTTTTCGGTTCATCACTAGAAAAGCCGTGTCCATATCTCTAAATCGTCAAGCTTCCCCCGACATTCGTGCGTCCTCCTTACCAATTTTCGTCGCTTGTAAGTGAATGAATGAAACAAATGACTCTGTGCCAAGGTGGTGGTCAAGTAGTGGTGGGTAGTGGTGGTAGTCCCCAAAAGACAACTGGACGTACAAGCTGACTGAGTGACTGGTAAATGACTTTGGGTCTGTTTGCTCTTTATGGGTGTCCGCGGGGTCCCACCACTATACACTCCATACCTACAAACAATAATACATACATATATGTATGTACACAATACATATATAAGTATATCTGGTTGTGGCTCGTGCACGACTCACCGACGATGTTGGCGTTGCTTGCTGTCTGACACTCATTAATGTTTTAAGTGTTTTATGATATGCATAATTGGTTGTACAGATAATAAAGTTTTACTTGCCTCTCGCTACCTAAACCCGAACCCGAGCAAAAGTCAAGTCATCCACCCACCAAGGAGTTGGGGTAGACCAGAAGAAATGTCCCTCTCCCCCACTATCTGTTTACCATTTTGTCCATTTACTTAATTAAAATGCAAATGGAAATTCCTCTTATAAATTTTAAAGGCTGAAATGAAAAAAATAAACTGAATCTCTGTCCCTTAAGACGGGATGATGACATGTTTCAATGAAAAGCCACGCCTCCCGCCTGATATTTTGCGGAAGTTTTGTTTTGTTCTTTGTTCTTGTTGTTATTGTTGTTGTTGCAACTACCGAGTTTACGACGCGTGAACGGCAGCAACAAAACACTCTAAAACGCAGAGGCGACAAAACTCCAGAAAGGAAAGGCAAGTGAGGGGGGACTGTGATCTGTTGGCTGGGCGGGCTTTTGCTTGCTTTGTCAGCTTCTTGTTCCTCTCCTCCACTCCACTGTGTCTTTCGTTCTTCCGATTTGGTTTCATTTGATATCCTATAATCAATTTCTTAGGGTATATTTCAATTGTCACTTCGAGGGAAATCCTTTTCTAACCCTAAAGAACCGCTAAGAGGAAAATTGCTTTTGTTGTTTGTCTCAGCCAGAGATTAGATCACTTTCAGCTAGATTTAATTAAGGCAAGGGTATCTCAAAGTCGATTCCCCGATTCGAATGTGCATCATTTTTTGTTTATTTGTTCTGGTTGTTTTCCTTCTCCTTTTATTGTACAAGCATTTCCAGTGAATTTTTCGATGATATCTTTGAATGTTAAACATTCACAAAAGCGTAAAAATTGTTCCCCTTCCCGCGACGCTGTTTGTCGTTTTCTCCGTGATCCGACGACTGACTGACTCCCTCTTGTCGTCGTTTTGTTGTGTAGTTTATACATATATCGGCTTTATGAGCACTTTTAGTGTTCGACGGCGACTCTAGACCCTTTTTCGTCTCGTCCCAAAAAAAAAAAAAAAAAAAAGACCCAAGAGTATTGTATGCGAGTGTGTGTGTGAGTTTGTGTGTGTTAAGTGAAATTCTTTTGTGTCGACATAAGCGAAAATAAAATTCACACAGTGCCAAACGTGGCCACATAACGAGAGAGAGAAAGATAGAGAGACTCTGACGGTAAGGGGAAAGACCCAAGGCACACACAGAGAGCATCACAATGGAACTGGGATTGGGATCTGAATCTCTGAATCTGAAACTGAGTATAGGGTAAACTGCTGCGACTGATGCTCGTTGGCTTGTTCGCTTGACGGTTTCTACCTGGCGGCACAATCATTGTATATGTATTTGAGTGTGTGTCTGTGTGTGTGGAAAAAAAGGTGCAAAACCGGCAGCAGCGCAGCAACAACAACAAAGGCGCACCGAAACGAGCCAGTGACTGAGTGAGAACAGCAACACCAACAACAACAAAGTACACCCAATGACAAGCTGCTCGGCAATTTGACATAATTTATACGTCAAATTACTGCAAATTGATGCTAAATGGCTTCAAATTGAATTGACTGGCGCAGAGAGAAAGAATGAGGGAAAAAAGAAAGAAAGAAAAAAAAATTGAATGTGAAAATATACAAAAACAAAAAATACGGAGAAAAAATGAAAACAAAATCGCTACGGCATCTCTCAGCACGTCGTTATTGTTGTTGCTGGTGCTCAGTAAAACGAAAACATTTCAGTTTGCAAAAAGTGAGGGCACATCACCTTCCACATTCAGCTTACCACCCCCACCACACCTTCTTCCTGCTACTCCTTGTCCTTCTACTTCAAATTGGTTGGCGTCGCGCATCTGTAGAGGGAGAGATAGACGATTGCCGCCTCTGTGTGTGTGTGTGTGTGTGAGTGTGTGCCTTACTCCAGATTTCCGATCCTAAGAGTTGAGTTTTTGCCAGCACGAAAAGTGCAAACTCATCTTGACAGACACTTCCCGCCGACACTTTTTCTCTTCACAATGCACTGATTGCCCTGCTCCGAGAGATTGGGTCGGTGCCTCCGTCCTCCATCTGAATGCTGCCAGCTGTGAGAGAGTATTACAAATTACATTCAATCCAAGTGGGGTGAAAACGAACAATTTAAACTACATCACTAGTTTTGTTCACATTGTATTCAATGGGAAACTATTAAAAGTTGTTTTTTTTAAGCACTCAACTAGAAAGATTAGAAAGAAAATTCTGAAACTAGAAAGATTAGAAAGAAAATTCGGAAAATTGCCAAAGCTTTTCATTTTGAAACATTTACTTGACGAATGAATTGAAATAAACTTTTCACTTGCTGATTACTCATTGTGAATAATTTTGGATTATATTATAAATGATGTATTCTGTATTTTAACATCTTTTACAGGCATGAAAGTGAAGCGTTTTTTTTTTAAACATGTATTTATAGATTAAAGTGCTGGATAGTCACCTGGCCCACTCCCATAAAATTTGCTGGAGAAAGGGTCTAAATTTTATTTGTTATTAAAGATTTTATTTGAGATGTTAAAGTTCTTAAATTTGACGTCCACTGATGTCGATATATGTACATACATTAAATGGCTTACATAGGGTTAAACTGCACTGAAAAATCATATATTGGAACAGAATTGGGTGACTATATTTCAAAGCGAGCATAGAAAGTATCAGAATCAAAGTTTTTGACTTCAAATTTTATTATATTTACTAATACTTCCTTGGGTTGAATTCTCGAGACATTTTAAGAGGGTATACTGTACATGTTTATACCTATTTTAAAGGCAAAGTGTATTCAACTTCTTGCCACAACATAGAAATGTTTGTTTGTATTTGTAGAGACATTACTTTCAACAATTTCTCACTTATATCTATTTTGCTTTTTCTTTGCAGGTTTGTTAATTTCACCACAACTGACAAATAAATATCCATACAACTCAATTGCACAACGCCCACATTTCTCGACACCCTTCACAAGCAAATGGCACAACATCTACAAATAAAAGTAAGATGAAAGAAAAATCAATTTTCAGCCTTTAAGGCATGAAAAATCCCCAAAAGAAACAGCAAAAAGAAAGAAAGACAGAGAGAAGTAAAGAAAGCCCAAGCTATAAATTTTGTATGGGCCATAAAGTGCAACTGTCAACAACAACAACAATAACAAAATTGTGGTTGTTTTGTTGTTGTGGTTTAACCAACTCCTCAAAAAAAAAAAAAAAAAAAAAGATATTAAATTGAATTTAAAGCGTCAGGCAAAGAGAGGAGCCATTCGGCATTCATAAATCTTAACGATAGTTGGAAACGATGGCGATGGCGATGGCCTTTCTAGCGAGGAGAAAGGTGCAGCTAACCAAGTGAAAGAGCCAAAACCAGACTACGACAAAGCAAAGTAGTTTTTCGCCCACGATCCTGTGCTGGGAGTGCGCCTTAATTTGAAGATACATAGAGCCGGCATGCATATTTCTGCAGGAGCACAATTAAAATTAATTGAAACTGCCAAGTTGTGTGATGGGAGTCATCCTAGTCATCGCCGTTGTCGTCGCCGTCGTCGTCGTCGCTAAACTTTCGCATAATTCATCATCACATAAATTAGCAATTTTTTGGAATAGAAAAGAGACAGAAATTTGCGTGTGTCTTCGTTGTCGTCATCGTCGTCAAAAGTTTTTGCATCTTGATTGCTTTGGAGAGGAACTTGCCGGAGTGCCTGCCGTGCTGTATGCCACACAGTGGTGTTGCTTGACAGTAGGATGTAGTAGTAGCTGTCGTTGCTAAAGCAACTAAATGAGCGTTCCACAAGTCAGTCCGTCCCTAGCTGTCTGTATTTTTGCCTCTGTCTTTCGATCTACCTACCAACCGGCTCTATCTCTCTCTCTCTCTCCTTCTCTTTGTTCCTTCATCCTGTGTGTGTGTGTCTGCTTGTCGTATCTCAAATTGTTCAACTTCATCAGCAAAAGGCATTGGCAAGAACAACAATATACCAGAACTCCGTGAGGAATTTTTTATTTTGACATTGACGACATTTGTATACCCTACTTGTTTGTGTTAAGAATAAGCATTCGCAAGATATTCCGTCGGAGTCGTTTCCTTAACGGATAGTGTATACAAGACAGATGCAAAAGTTGGAGATTCCTTTTTACTTCTCTCTTTCGCTTAGTCAAAGTTGTGGCTCGTTCCGCCAAATCACACCAAAAGAAGTGCAGGCAGTCTTCATGTCCTCCCCCTCCTCTCTTTTCTTATCCTTTTTGTTTTCCTTGGTTTTTTTTCTCAACAAAAAATCAAAAGTTGCAGCCAAGTCCCCAGAGGACATACTAAGCACTTGAGTTTGTATTGAAGAAGAGTCGATGAGGAGGATAAGGAGGTGGTCGAGGTGAAGCTGAAGATGAAGGAAGTGAAACAAAAAAAAACCAAGGTGAACAAGAGGGATAAGATAGAAGCTAAGCGGATGCACAATATGGGAATAAGAACTTCAAAATGAAAATGCAGCAGCAAAGAAAAAATATTACACTCAGAGATATACCATAGAACAGAAAGTTCTGTTCTAAAAGTGCGCTAGTTGGCTGCGGTTCATAACCGAGAGGAGAAAGGAAAGTGTACTTGTGGCTAAATGCAAACAGGGTGTCTCTTATCTATTTAATAAAACATAGAAGCTGAAATTATTACTAGTCCACCAGACATTGATCTTAAAACCAGAAGAAGCATCATAAATTTAAAAAAAATCATTTTCAAGAAACATTTTTTTTACTCCTTGTTGAGAAATTTTAAACTGAGTAGAATCAAACCAAATTTCATCAATGAAAAGCAATTGGTTTAAGAATGACTTTATATATTCCATATATTGTTAATAAAATACAACTAGCGGCTTTAACAAAGAAGACGAGGACACTTACTGTTAAAAGCATATCATTAGTTTCAATAAAGGTTTGATCCTTATAGACAAAGGCAATGGAAGCATAAATTGTCCAAAAGACCTTCTCATTGCGCCATTCTTTACTAGAAACACGAGCCAAATCAGCTGTTAAGCCGTCCTGGCCAATCGGAAATATTTCTTATGGATTAAATCTACTTAGATGATTTGAAAGTTTTGTCAGTAACGTAGTTTTAGTTACTCTGCATGGAAGTTTAGTGAGCCACTCTGTGTGTATCAGTAATTACATGTCTAACCAAAAAATATCTCTGGAGCAGATCAAGAGAGTAGTGTGCTTTGTAGGACTTCAGGACAGGGAGACAGAAGTGGGTGTGTCCATTCCCATAATTGTTCAAGAAAATTTGTTAATTGCGGGGCCAGCGAAGTGATAATTAAACGATTTCTCGTACTTGTACTTGTTTTTAATGTTGTTTGTTGTTGTAGTTGTTGTGATGGGGCAGGCAAGATGACTTGATTGCCATGATTAAGCTAGTCCTCTGGTCTTTTTAACTATACACATACAAATATAAGTATTTTTTTCTGTTTTTGTTTTGTGTGATTAATTGCCACCAAGCCAATAGCTTGATTGACTTGACGTGGCTCTTGGTATTGTGCTCAGTACTCGGGGCGAACCTTTTGTAGCAAAAGTTAACAAGTTTTAGCCAGTTCCACTTGACTGCCACTGCCTGTTTTAAGTAGATGTATGTGTGTGTGTGTGTGTTTGGAATGAAGATGCAGACGCAAAGAGCATGACTTCCACGACTCCACTCCACTCCACTTCAATTCACTCCACTACTACTACTAGGCTGGGCCCAGGCTCTGATGCCAAATGCGGTATTACACTGACGGTCGGTCTATGGTATGGCAACTATGGTTTTATCTAGTTGAGTCCATCTATTCGTAGCTCTGCTCCGTTTTCTGCCGCTGTTGCTGCTGCAGTCCGTCCACAGCTGTCTGTCATGGACAATGACTGCGACGATGTCGACAAAGACGCACATGCAGCACATGGACACACACACACACACCCATACATACACTGACTTGGCAGAAGAGTGGAGAGCAAACGCATTTGCTTTGGCGTTCATATCAGACTTGTCTATCTCTCTCCTGCTCTCTGTCTCACTCTCAGATTGACTATGCTCGTATATTTGTCCATTGAAGCATGCAATTGATTGCTGTAACAACAACAACAACAGCGGCAGCAACAACTACAACCACAGCAGTCGATTCTCCTTGCTTGTGCTTAGGCCTGCTGCGCTTTAATTGCCTTTTCATTTCAGCCCGTCGGCCTTTTGGTTGTTGTTTCTGTTAACCTTCTCCCTCTCCCTCTCTCTCTCTCACACACACACACACTCTGTCTGTCTGTCTGTCTTCTGCATCTCTGTCGCTCTGTGTGTAATTTGTGGTTGTTGTTCTCTGTTAATGCATTACATGAATTTTAACAAGCTTTGCATTCTGACGACTGAAACCCAGCCTAGCCCTAACCCTAACCCCCAGTCCAGTCATCAGTCTCCTTGCCCCCACCCTGGCCAACGCCCCCCGCCCTCTACAGTTTGGGCAGAGAGTTGTTGTTGTTGTTGTGGTTGTTTATTTATTATAGCCGCATCTCAAATGCAGATATGTTTAACCTTTTTGCCTCGTTTCATTAAAATGTTGACTACAATCAATACTATTATGCCTATTGAATGATGTTTTATGCAAATAACCCAAGAGGAATTTGTGGCTAGAAGTGTATGTGTTGCATTTACAGCTATATATACATATGTACTTATATATTTATGCATGTACATATGTACAATAGGTAGATGGATGTGATTATTATTATTGGAAATGCAAAAATGTTCAAGCTAATGAAAATTTGATTAAAAACAATTGTAGAATGTATACACACAAAAAAAACAAATGTATGAGATATGTATGTATGTATTCAATTATGCCATTAATTTGAATTTTCAAACTTTATAATAATTTGATAAATATGTATGCAATCAAAATTCCATCTGAAAGTTGATGCATTAACCTTGAATCAGACAAATATTTATTTGTAATAATCAACATGTGTGCATTGTGAAGAAAAACAAAACAAAAACAGGGCACATACTCTGCCAATTTTAATTTTTAAATTATTAAAATTAGAGATCACTATAACCGAATTACGACCTAAGCAAGACTATCCTTGTATCTTAAAATAATAGATATGAAAACCCAGATACTCGAGATGTGACGGAGGCAGAGACAGAATTGGTTGGATCAGATATATTTATATATAAACATCCTGATGGAGGGTATTGCAAAATGATTAAATTGGCTAGTTTGTTTTCCTTTGTCCTTTATTCAAGTAATAGATGTATAGTTTATCCTTATTTATCGGTAAAATATATAGTTTTTGGACTTAATTGAACATAATCTAGATCTAACTAGTTTTTATTATTTACACACAACTTTATTTGGTCAATGTGTGTTTCTATTTTAAGCGTGGTGTCCACAGTTTCCACTGTGTTCCATGTTAGTTAAACTAATTGGCTGCGTTTTTGCTTAATTAGCGCAAAGCGACAACTATCCATGGCAACACAACGATAATGTGGCTTGGTCCCTCTTTTTTCCGCCCCCTACTTCTCCGCATGGTCTCTTTGTCTTTATTTCACACTGTTTTCGCGCGCACACGCACTTTTATTGGCACTCAAATTGGCAACGGCGGAGTAGACTTTGGCTCTGAGGCAAAAACCAGGCAGGCGACAGCAGCTAAAAACGGCGGCAACAATTTTGTCTGCATTAAAATGTTGTAATTATTTTATGTCAGATAACAATTTGATATTGTCAAAGAGCTCTCGATGGTGTGGAGATACAAATGCAAATTACCTGCTTACGTATATGCATAAGTGTGTATGTATGTATGTATGTACGAGGGCGGTCTAATAACTATTTAGCTTACAAAGAAAAACGAAAATTCCGACAAGAAGAAAAACTTTTAAGCTCTGATTAAGTGATTGAGTACCCTCAGTTAATAAAGAAACTTACTAAGTTGTTAATTCACGATCACACGATCCGCTTTTGTCCTCTTTGGGGGTTATATGCTTATCGAACCAGTTTTTGACGGTTCAACATATAAAAGAACTTTGATTTCATTGCGTGATATTGTGGTTTTTACTTCATTTAGACCACTTGTGAATTATTCGAACTGCCCTCGTATATCGGCACATTAGAGTGAACCGAAAATGTGGTCGGGTGTAAAGTGGCTATTTGGGCTCAGCCTTGTGTAAGCAAAAACGTGGCACAGCACGGCTCGAGCTGAAATTGCAGCTGGAGACAGCGGTATGCCCCTGTCATCGGTTGACAGCTCGCCACACCATCGCAGTCCCCCGCCCCTCTAGTGGGTCTCCTTTTTTGTTGCTTGAACAATTTGCAATAAATTAGCCAACAACTGTGTGCAGACTTTTCCCTTGAAATGCAACTCGAATTGCATTTGTACGGCGACACTCTTTTTGGCCACTTTTTTTCTCCCATTTCTTTTTTTTTTTTTGCGAGCATGTTGTTGCGGCTGCCGCCGCCTCCTTAGTGGACCCTCTTCACCACTCACTTGCCCCCTCGCTCTTGCCGTTGCTGTTCCTGCACTAGCCATGGCATTTGGACAGTTAACACTTTTTTACCACAACAATTTCAAACATGTCTTGCCAATTTCACACTCGAGCTACTCGTTGAGGCGGCACAAAGACGAGGGGACGAGGTGTCTCAGGGTATCGGCGGAAGGACGGAACGTGCGTCAGCTGTTGCCACTTAACCGATTTCTACCTGGCTATTTATTTCAAAATTCGTGTTTAACCTCCTTTACAGTGAGTAAGGAAACTCAACACGGAAACGCCCATTTATTACAGGGCATAGTATTTGAAATATATGTACATATTTATTAACAGCAAACTACAAAGTTCAATAATATTTTGTCGTTACTTTCAAAACAACTGATATATATACCATCATGGGATTTTCAACTTGTGCCACCATTTTATAGAAGCCTTCGGGTACAACGTCCGGTAAGCCATCACCCTGAACAGTGCAAGCATTAATGGTGTAGTTCTTTTGCGGAAAAGGAGGCACGTATTTATCCCCGAAGTCAGGCAGGTCCGAGCAATCCTTGAAGTTCTTAAGAATAATGTCCTTGTAAAAGGTGTCCAGATACTCTACAAAATTCTGCTTCGGTATGGACCAGGGAGTCAACTTGTAATCGCTCTCGCTGCCTGTTGTGCTGCGGTAAATGAGCATCTCTACCTGCATCAAAGAAAAAGCGCAACCTTTGGCATTAACTGCAGGTTTTAGTCTTTCCATGGCCAATCTCTCACCATGGTCTTCTCGTCGACATCAAAATTCCAATAAACTGTGCCTGTAAAGCCAAATTCACCTCGACCCTTGCGCTCAAGGTGCAGATCCATTTTCAGAAGGTTTTCATCTGTACTGTTGCTGCTAACCGAAATCGGCTGAGAATCCCAATTACGCTTCATTACACAGATGAGATAAATGAGGAATTACTCGTACTCGTTCGAAAGGGTTCCTTTTTTCGACTTACCCCGGCCTCACAAATATACAATCTTAGCAGTAGACTCAGCAGCAATATTGTCAATTGGGACACCATTTTACTAAATGGGATTAACGTATTTCCTGACAAAGGTATTTATAGTTGACCCCCGACACGATATACTTGTGTAACAACATGCAATAAAATTAAAATTAATCAAATGAATCTACACAATTGTATCTGAATTTTATTGAATTACTCGATTAAAGAATTTAATACATTCTAAATCCCATATTGGGCATGTTTTTAGCGAATTGTAAATATGAAAGATAAGTTTATTGTTATTCAAATGAATATCACTACATATGCATAGTTAAATTGAATCTATTTTTAAAGATAACTAGCAGATTACTTCAAATACATGTACATTCGAATTTTATTTATTATATAAAGATTACTGGCAATTACCGAGTTTTATTAGTGTAACTAATCAAAAATATCTTAATCCCTCGAATCTATACGTTTTTCAAGTACAGATTTTAAAACATTCTTTTTTAGTGAATTAGAGTACAAAGTTCTTAGAACTTACGATTTTTACGGACCAAATGTCTCTAGAACTTATTGCTAATTTTTCTAAAATGTTCCGTGATTTCGGCCCAAAAGAAAGACTCGACTTAGCCAAGGTGATGAACACATGGGCTTTAATGTCAGGTTCCTGCATGTTTTGGTTGACAATAAATATATATATTGTATTTATTTGAGACTTTAATGGACATTCAAAAGGACTTTGCAAAAACTTTTACAACAATATTAAAGCCCCATCTGACTTGGCCACTTGTTACAAAGATAATCTTATAAAATCCGGATGGGGCTACTTGGGGCAGACCTTCACCTTGGGAAACGCATTTGTCCAAAACATATGTGTTCCTGGGCCAGGGTGGCTGAAATTTACCCTCGAATCTCGGAAGATTTGAGCAATCGCCAACATTCTTAAGAACCACATCCTGGTAGTATGTGTTTAGATACTCAAAAAAGGGTTGCTTGGGTATCGTCCATGGCAATAGCTTGTAATCTTTCTCATCACCTGAACTGCTGTGGTAACCAGTGGCCTCCACCTATTGAAGATGCATCAGAGGAGAGTATATCGTAGTGTTACACAGGCTAAGGCTATACCCACCATGGTCGACTCATCTGCGTCATAGTCCCATACGATTGTAGACGAAATGGCGAACTCGCCTCGCTTGATTCGATCTATGCGTGCATCGATTTTCAGTAGACTTTCATCCGAAGTGAAAGGCTCAATAGATATAGGCTCATAGTCCCACATTCGCTGCATAGGTTAATCGGTTTTCATTACTTATTTACCACAAGGACCATAACTTACCTTTCCGGTGCAAGTGTAAAGAAATGAAATTAGAAACCACAGGATTAGCGGACTTGAGCCCATTTCGTTAACCATTGACTCGAAAATTCGAACGCTTATAGCTTTTATATAGCCTCATCTAATTGCTTAGCTAACCTAAAAAATTATTATTCTTTTTAATCTCATGTTAATTGTTCCACATGCTATTAATACAACATTAACACGTGGCTCTAATAAGTTGTTTCGTAATCACATGTTAAAATGTAATTTCCGATATAGTGCGTTATGACTCTACAAATGATTATTTCACATATCGCTCTATAAAACGCAAATGGTTAATAATTAAAAATAGGATTTTAAGTAGTTTATTGTTAATAAAACAAGGAAAATAACAGGAAACAGTTCCATTAAGGCAAAGTTCGAGATTAGATATATGTACATTTTTTTGAAATGAAACTCAAAAAAAGTCTAAAATTTAAACAAAAATGTGAAGATTTCTTTCTCAACTTACATAATACAATAAAATTGGTTAGATCAGCGAAGTAAGAAAGAGTTTGTCATGGTGAAGGCACTGTCTATAGAACAAATTAAGTTTTTGCACTGGGAAAATTGTTTCAGATGTTGAGTCGAACAATAAAAAGTTTAAACACAGGGCTAAAACAATTTGAGATAAATTATCGAAGGAATTACAACAGCTGATTGCATTTTCCATTAAACTTTATTGAATTTCATTTACAAATTTATATTCTTTTGGTTATAATTCTTGCAATTGCCGTAAAACCCCAATTAACGGGTCCGGTAACTTTGAAAACCATCTTGTAATACCCTTCTAAAGCGAAATCGGGATATCCGTCCGCTTTTGGGATACATTTGTCAAATATATATGTGTCCTTGGGCCAAGGCGGAACGAAGTCGCCTTCGTATTGTGGCAGGTTTGAGCACTCCGCTAGGTTGTTAATAATCAGATTCTTGTAGTGTTTATCAAGAAACTCGGTATACGGTTGCTCGGGTACATCAAAGGGAAGAACTTTGTAATCACTTTCACCGCCTGTCGTGCTTCGATAACCTTTCCCCTCTACCTGTCTCAAGTGGCAACGAATTAGAAGGTTTCGAAATGTGTTCATAGAGGGAACATCCTTACCATGGTAGTTTCGTCCGCATCATAATTAAATGCAATTTCTCCTGAAAAGCCAAACTCTCCACGTCCCATGCGAACAACTCGAAAATCAATTTTTAATTTACTCTCATCCGAGGTAAAAGTATCAATTGACAAGAGTTCATACTCCCACTGACGCTATGTATGGGAGATGATTGTTTATGATCGAGACTGTATATTTTAGAGTTTAACCTTCTACTTACTTTGCTTGTGGCAAATGGGAATGCCGCTAATATTAGCCACGTTATGGTTAGGAAACCGAAAACCGACAACATGACAATGAAAATATTAGGTATGAATACATTTGGATTTAGCAGTTTTTCCTTTATAAATAAAGTTTTTCTTTTAATTAGTCACGTAAGAGTTAAATCAAAATGAAAATCTTGTAAAAAATGTTTCATTATATAACATTTTCAATGTAGAATAAATCAGTTAATCTTGTTAAATTGCATTATTCAAATTCGAGAAATATTGAATAATTAACAAACGGAAATACCACGTGAAGATCAACAAAGTGGATTAACGTTAATTAGTCTAGAATTTACTTAATCAGTGGCACCAATTAAGTAAACCCAATTACATAAAATCTGCGAAAAAAGGTTGCATTCATTAAGAACCGTCATTCATAGTCGGGGTACTAAATACTAACTAAAGTAACTTACCCACATTTCAATATATCTAAGCAAACTATTTCTTTAATGTTGTTTTACCTATTTACAATAGGTTTAAGTAATATTCCTTTAAATGAGAAGGCAAAAGGTAGTTTTGAGCATTATTATTATCTGTTCTCTCCTCGCTAACCAGAATTCTAATGCCATACCACTAGTCCAAGACTAGAACCAGTTGGGAATTTATACAACTCTTAAATTCATTTCCTTGTCTTCATGTCCGAAAACACAAACAGATTAGTTCATCGTTTAAAGCCACTAACTTTCATGCTTTAATATCAGTTGTATTTAGTATCTTAATGAGCCAACTTATTGAATGAGCCTAAAGCCCTAGAATTAAAAAGGAAAACTAGATCAAAACATGATCACAAATGCGTGACTAAACGTGTAATCTGTGTCTGTTGGAAGAATTTATTGAGATATCCTATAAAGTATTTCTAAGGGAACTGTAATGTTGATGTTATTGAAAGAGAAAAAAAATGATAACATAAAACGAAACCAAAAACGTAGCTACATGAAACCAATACTTAATTTTCCAATCTGGTATAAACACTGAGGTCGAATTTATTATCCCGTAACCTTTTTTTTCAAAATCAATTCCCAATCGAAGTAAATTGAGTGATAACGATAAAGCCGTTAGCCGATAGGGCTACCAATTATTGGATTAAATTGTTAATTAACTTAACAGCTTAACTTAAAATTGCTTTGATTCTTAGCGGCTGCTTTATTCAATCTACAAACTATTTAACAATATTTTATTTGATTGGTATATCTGATATTAATTTTTTTCCGCACTTAATATTGGTTTTACAACACTTTTGTTGTGACCTTCACAATACATACGAATCCCCATTCAACCGGTCCTGTGAATTTGATTTGAATTTTGTAAAATCCTTCAGGTGCGATTTCCGGAAATCCATCACCGTTGGGCACACATTT
This sequence comes from Drosophila tropicalis, assembly GCF_018151085.1. Lineage (NCBI taxonomy): Eukaryota > Metazoa > Arthropoda > Insecta > Diptera > Drosophilidae > Drosophila > Drosophila tropicalis. Next base: position 1,838,942 of record NW_027173049.1, on the reverse strand, counting down.
CTCCATGAGGTAGTTACCCTGGGGAAATGGCGGTGTATAGTCGTCCTCATAAGCTGGTAAATTGGAACACGGACCGAGATTCACCATGACCATATCATTGTAATATTCCTTCATGAATTCCGGATGTGTCTGCAATGGTATAGTCCAGGGTATTGGTTTATAGTCACTTTCATCTCCAGTATTACTGCGCTCAGCAGTCGCTTCAATCTAAAGAGAGAGGGAAAGAGATAAGTCAAGATAGGATGATAGATACTATTTAGATTGTCCATCAATGATACCATGGTTGTTTCGTCCATAACATAGTTAAGGTCGATTCCGATTGTCAAACCAAACTCGCCCCTTTTTATACGCTCCACTCGCCCTGACGCATTCAGTTGGGCCTCGTCTGAGGAATACGGGGTTAGGGGAAACCAGCTCGTATTCCCAGTTGCGCTAGAAAATTATTCCAAATGTTTAAAACAAATTCATAGTTTATCCATAAGGATACCTTACATACCTTTCCCGAGCAGTTACCAAGCAAAAGGATCACCACCCATAGTCCAACTAACAAAGAACACGAATTTGAAAGCATTTTAATATCACTTCACGGGCCAAAATGTGAATATGTGATCTTATATAGCGCAAAATATAACCCGAATCATTTGTCGTTCCAATTATAATGTTCTGATTCATAATCAATACAGTGCTAACAAGGGGATCGCAGATACCATCGCGACTCACGTTTAATGAGATAATGGCACGCTCAGTGTAATGAGAAGGCAAACTTTTTACATGCAACAATTCAGAAACAACACTCAGCTGATAGCTTCAGTGAATTATCTATCAACAGACGGAGGGGGAAGAAAAAACACTTGACATTTCCCAGTGATCCACATTGAAAAAAGCAATTGTAAAATGATGTGTTTGTGCCTACGTCAGTCATAGCAATTGGCTGTTGTTTCTTCTCAATTTATTCTATAGTGTTCCCTTCAAGATCGGCACTTGAGTTTTCCCCCACAACTTTAGCTCTGCACTTAATTTAATTAAAGGCTGCTGGCAGGCGTGTGAGCCCAGCCAACGCCAACGCAAAAGGTTTAAGAAAAAGAACTCCCTTTAAGGAGATATTTTTAATGCACCGAACATTGAATACCCTAGAAAACCGGGGAACAAGAAATTAAACTAGAATTAGACAGTTGAGAAAACTTCCCCAAGAAATAAAAGAGGCAATTGTTCGTTTTCCTTGCTGTTTCCATCAAAGTCGTCGTTATGGGAGAATCGAAGACCTTATAGTAATTCGTTTCCGCCAGGTTCGGTTTGCGTACCAGAGATCTGATCAATTTGGAAATACCCTCAACAAGGGTATTAAAATCAAATTATCGCGCTTCGAAGCGAATCAAAACGAAATAAGAGCAAGGGAGAATTATTAGCCCGACCACAAGCAGCAACACTTGTACCACTTACTGGACCAACGGCGCTGGAGTCCGATCGACCGACACAGTAATAAAAGCTTACTTGCAACTCCCCAGAGGCGTTCATTTAGCGGCCAAGAGTAGAGGCGATGGGAAGGGACGCGCTCCGATCTTGTACAACAAAGATGCGGATGACGACGAAGCGAAGCGATGTTGTCATAAATCTTTAACTTTGCCGCCCAATCTTCTCCTTGGGTTCGTGCTGCTGCTGCTGCATAATGTTTTAGTACGTGCGGACAGTGCTTTGGACCCAAGAATGGGACGGTGGTCATAACAAGTTGCGGTTGCAGAGGGAGCGCTAACCAAACGACTCTCAATCGTATCGCTATCAAAATGCACAAGATTGCCGCAAACCCAATTTAAAACATGGCATCAGAACGATGACCGGCGCTGTCTTTACTTCTGTGTACCTTTCCTCCATCTCCATGAAACTCCCTGTGCAGTTTACCTTATCGTTTTTACCTGCTCTCTTCATTCTTTTACCTTTTTATACCCTTACCAAAAATGTTATAATACATTTAGTAAAAGGTTTATTAAAAGTGTATTATGCGAATGTTTGGAGACCTGAAAAGGGTATCCACATTATGAAGTTGCCCAAGTAACCAAAACTTTTTGGAATGTTCATTAAGAGCCAGGCCAGCATATTCGGCTATTAGTAATTTATTGAATTGTGTAAGTTATGGTGTGTTTTATTCGGCCTTTTTGTTGTTCTATCGCTCTCTTTGGTCTTTTACTGCCACTTGCCACACGTTTTTTGCCACCCACAAAGCGTGCTGAGAGATAAGAAATCGACATCAATGAATTTGGTTGAACCTACATACATATGCATATATCAATTGCTGCAGCAATTTATGAAACAAATGTTGAAACAACTCAATTAATTCAATTCCACTATCGATCGAGCAGAGCCCACGCATTTTTTCCATGTTGGTGTCACTTAATTAACAACGAATAAAGAATGAACGAAAATCGAATGGGAAGTAATAAAGGCAGAACTAATTCTTAATCAAGCGCGTCTGATCTATCAATCATTCAACAAATTCTACGCTTTACATACGTTAAAAATTCATTTGAAAACATTTACCTCCATATGTATGGCATTTTAATGTCTATGACAAATCGGCTTATGTGTGGTCTTTCGGCTTCAGAGAGAATATTTAACTAAAACAGACTTAAGCCTGCTTTTGCTAACTTCTTCTACTTGGTCATTTATATTGAAGCAATCAAATGGGCGGTGGGGGGATCTATGTGTACGCAGTTTGCCGGTCGACATGACATCAGTTTAAGTAACAGTCCAAAAGAAAAGTACCCCTAAAGTTTAATTTTCGTTTAATCCAAGAAATGTGTAAATGAGCGAATGCAATGAAGTGCTGGCTGTATGATAACCTTAAACTTATTTGAACGTTCTACACTTAAAATTGTGACACAAATTAAGAATAAACTTTCAAGACTTTGAATTGGATTTAGTCTCAATATGTAATTCTACCTCATTAGTAGTTGGCTTTAAAGAATGGTGCACTTGTTATTTTTCAATACCCAGCAAAATCGAATACATTAGTAAACAAAAAATATGTAATACATTTTTTGTTACAAGGATAAAAACTGCAACTGATATAAAATTAACAAAGGATTAATTTTTTCTGGGCTTTTATGTGTGAAATAAAGTCTTTATAAACTGCAAAAAATTTCATTTTATTTCCATAGCTTATCAGCTTTAAATTATCTCCATGAACGCTGTTTAATCACACATACGATATATGTACCATATTTGTTTTAAGGACTACTAAATAGTAAATCCGTTTTTTTATTTCCTAGCAAAATAACCCTGTGACGAATACTTGTATCGCTCACTGTGTGCTCTAATAGACGCCTTATTTGTGGCTGTGGTGTTGAGTTAGTTGTGTGTCTGTGTGTGTTATCTTATCTTGAAATCGAAATCGCTACTGTGCTTGAGCACGCACATGTACGTATGTATGTTTGTATGTGTGTTTGTTTGATTGTATGTATGTTTGTATATGATTGTTGTTGTTGGCTAAATCATATTTAGAGCACTACTCACAAGTAGTAGTCTTTGGTTAGAAAAAAAGACGTTATCAGGCAATTGTGGCAAAGTGTTTTAATTACCAAGTCATTAAGGTGGTGCTTGCTTCTGGCATTTCCTTCGTCTGATTACATATGTACATACTAGTAAATCAGAGCTCTTGCCTTTACCTCCTCCTTTCCGGATTATAGTTAAACCCACCCATTAGGGAGATAAAGCTAATCAGTCGCAAAAATACTTGAACCGGGGGGGAAACACATTGCAAACAACGACTAAATATAAATAGTTTTTAAACTAAATTGCTTTATTAATTTAGCAAATATTTAATTTCTTGACTATTTTTGTTTTCTTTTTGCAGTTTTGAAAATGAACAGTTTGGCCCGAGGGCCGAGGCCCTGTGTCTCTTTGTACTGTGGCCGTTGTTTGGAAAATTCGACAAGACGGCAAAGCTCCAGCCCATTACAAGTTCCAATTACCACTAAGAAGAACAACAACCACATTTGGAGCATCGATACAACAATATCAAGAAAAACAATCACTATAGCTGGCTGCACGTCGTCGTTCCTAGGAGGCACCACCATCGGTAGTACTTTGGGCCGCCCGCGCAGTTCGGCCGCCCAATCGTTTGCGTCTGCATGGAGTCAATGAGACGTAACGAGGCGAACACTAGCCACCACCCGAATAAGGTAAGAAGTTCCCACAAACTTTTATTTCACTCCACCCCACCATATCCCATAGAAAACTGGCGGGCGGACCAGCCCATCCCATGATAAGAGCCTAATTATTTTATTGTCATCTTTTTTTTTTTTTTCTATTTTATATTTTTTATTTTGGGTCGTTTTTTGCTTTTTTAAGTGGCCACTCGAACAGTTTGCAGTGCCGTTGTTGGAGCGATAAGAACAGCGGGACAGAAATGTAGACCGATAATGAAACACAACAACTAAACTAGAAACAAAAAAACAAAAATTAAATAAAAAATGTACATACAGATGCACATATGTAGTTGTGTGTATAGATTTGTTGTTGGTTTATTGAGCGGCAGTAGCTTAAATTTGTTTTGTAGTGAAGTCTGATTTATTGAGTTAACGGGGCGGCATATGCAATCACAATCACTTAAAGTTGTCTTTCTTGATTATTTACGAGCGGTAGAAGCGAGGTTGAGTCATGCAAGCGTTTACCAACACTTGATATTTTGAAGTGGTTATGGATAGATTTACACAGGGACCATTCGATATGATAAACGCAGTAATATTCACAGTTGCAGGTACACACGATCATTATTCCAATTCTTCACAAATCGTTCTAAGTTCTTAAAATATATACATATGAATAGATGAAATTCGTTCAACTTCGTTTTATCTTGTTATTGTTTGAAATAATATCAATATTCGTTTCATAGGCTTAAAAGTAATACGTGTAACCGTTATTAGTGTATTCATGCTATCGTGTGCTTACTGTATTAATTGCCTTGCTCTCCTCTCTCTTTGCCGTTCCCGCTCTCAGTTGTGCGTATGTGTGCATGTGTTTGTGTTCCGTTTTCGGTGGTTGCTTTTGGGACTCTTTTTCATTTGCCCTGTCTGTATGTTTGTGTTGGTGTGTGTGTGTTTCGGTTATTTTTTTTCCTAGTTCAGTCTCATCTGCGTTGCCGCTCTGCCACCAAACGGGAATGAAAAAAGGACGCCGAAAAAGAAAATGAAAGGCTCGCGCAAAAAAAAATAATTTTAAACATTATTAACTATTCCCAAAATTACATAAAATACATTAAAATAATTTAAAATGCGTAATATGGAATGGAAAGGAAGCTAGAGAAGGTATTAAGACAAATAGAGTACAGTGGTAGAAGAGAATTTATCACCGCAACACCCCTTATCCACTTACACTTACTGCTGTTGGCACAGTGAGCAGAGGTCTCGAATTGCTTTCCATTTAAATTTTAATTTAATTCTATTTGTTTCTTCTTTTCAAGGTGGCCCTGAATAGCAGCAACGTAGCAGCAACGGAAAGCAATATTAAGAATAATAAATTGTTAGCTAATATAAGTGCAGCGAACGCAACAACAACAACAGCATCAGCAGCAACAACAACAACCACAGCGACGGCAACGGCAGCAGCAGCAATAACAACAACGAATCAAACGTTGAATTATAATAACAAAGTGAAGGTAGCGAATAATCAGCAAAGCAACAACAACAACAACTCAATCAGGAAACATACGAATGCAAGTAAGTAAAATGGGAGAAAAAAATTTAGAAATTGAGAAGAAAATGCAAACTACATTCTAATATTTTATTGTTGCATTTTTTTTGTAGAATTAAGCAGCAAAGGAGCTGGAACAGGAGCATCAAATTCGCATTCCTCTTCATCATTATCATCCTCATCGAGTAGCTCCAATTCAAGCGAATCGAAGGACACAAATTTTGAATACGAGGACGAGTGGAACATTGGCGGAATACCAGAGTTGTTGGACGATCTAGACGCGGATATTGAAAAATCAGCAGCGCATTCGGTTACGGGTACGGGATCGGGTTCGGGTGGTGGCAACCAAGCTACCTCGATAAATGCTAAACATCAGCAGTCATCAGCATCAGCAGGCAAGAACAGTGCATCATCCACATCCGCCTCAGGGACACACAAGACGCACAAGACTCAATTGCATAGCAACTTGTCGGCTACATCGCCAACCACAATTAAATTTACACGCCAACCCATACCCACCTCCCATTCAGGTGTTGCAGCAACGACAGCATCCACAACACCATCACCTTCATCATTATCTGCAGGAGCGACTGGGGCAGCATCTGCCAGTAGCTCAAGCAACCTGGTGGCTAAAGGATCTTCCTCCTCATCGTCGTCGTCTTCCTCGTCGTCGTCGTCGTCATCGTCATCGTCCGGCAAGCACCATCACCACCATCATCATCACAGTAACAGCAACTCCAAAGGCTTTAAATCCGCTTTAGTAGCCCAATTGAATAGTCCAAGTTCTGTGAGCAATAACAATCACGTCCAGAGCGGCGGCGGCGGTGGAAGCAGCTCCTCCTCGTCGTCCTCCTCCAAAGCTAGCACTTTGTCGTTATCGACATTCGCTGGTTTCTCCAAGGGAGGTAATCTGGTCTCCTCCTCATCGGCAACCGCAACAGGGACATCAAGTGGGCCAGGTCAGCAGCAGGCCGCCTCGAAATTCTCCGCTGGCGGCATGTCCTCGCAAACGGGCGGCAACACAAACACCAATAGCAGCAGCAGCAATAACAATAACAACAGCAGCAGCGGAGCATCTGGTGGGTCTGGATCTGGATCAGCCGGTGGCAGTGGCAACTCTACCACCAATAGTAACAGCAACAACAACAATAGCACAGCGGGCAGCGGAGGCATTGGTGGTCAAGTCGGTGGCCAGAGTGCACAAGGCGGCAGTAGCAGCAACAGCAGCTCCAGCTCCTCCAGTGGAAAATCGAGCGCAAAAATGTCCATTGATCATCAGGCTACGCTCGACAAAGGTTTAAAAATGAAGATCAAACGCACCAAGCCGGGCACCAAGAGTTCCGAGGCCAAACACGAGATAGTGAAGGCCACCGATCAGCAGCAGAACGGTGCACTGAGCGGCGGCAACTCATCGGGTTCGTCCGTATCCGGGTCCGCTTCGAATGAGGATGGCGGAGGCGGCGCCGGCAACAATTCTTCGAGTGGTGGCTCTAATCAAGCGTCTTCCCTCGCATCCAGTAATTCCTCAAGCAGCGCTAGCAGCGGCAATTCATCTAACAGCAACAATAGTGGGAGTGGTGGCAACTCAGGTTCATCCAGCAGTGGGAGCAGCAGTAAAAAACATCTGAATAATGCTTGTTCTAGCAGTGGATCAGGTTCCTCATCATCCTCTTCGAGTGGTGGCGGCGGCGGAGGCAGTGGTCAGAATAGTACTGGCCATGGCAGCGGTTCCACAAGCAACTCCTCTAGCAGCACACAGTCCACACCCCAGGGCACCAAACGTGGCAGTTCTGGCCATAGACGAGAGAAGACAAAGGATAAGAACGCACATTCCAATCGCATGTCCGTGGACAAATCCGCAGCGGCTGCCTCGGCAGCCGGTGAAAAGGATACGCCGGAGAAAAACTCTTCGTCCGGCGCTTCTGTTGGATCGGCCTGCTCTTGCAGTGGGGAAGTGGGATCACCTTGCTCCCATCACGCTTGCATACGACGCGCCATTCACATGTCCACTTCCAATTCCAGCGGGGGCAGTGGCTCCAATGTGGGAAACTCCTCCTCCTCCGCCTCCATGTCGGCGGTGCCTCCGGGAGTGTTCACACCCTCGGCTGGCTCACCGGCAGCTGTGGTCTCCGCCTCTCTATTGGCAGCCACAGCTGGTGGTGGGGCCTCTTCCTCCGTTAACTCCTCCAACTCACAATCTGGTAGCAGTGGAGCTGGCAGCTCTGGACCTAATGCTCCCGGGCCGCCGGGCAAGGAGTCCTCCATTAAAATCTCCTCACACATTGCTGCTCAATTGGCGGCGGCAGCCGCTTCCAACAGCTACTCCGGTGGTGGTGGCCAAGGCAGCAACTCCAGCCAGAGCAGTTCCGGGGGCAGCAGCGGTGGAAACAGCTCCGGCTCTGCGGACAACAAGGCAGCTGCCGCGGCCCAGGCCAAGCTTATGGCTCCCGGCATGATCTCAGCCACCATGCACCACACAATCTCAGTGCCAGCTGGTTCAGCTGGCGATGAGGAGACTAAATCCCCGCCAGCCAAACGGGTAAAGCATGAGCAAGGCAATGGTTCATCTGGTGTCGCTGGATCCGCTGCCAGTAACAAGGAAATGGTCGACATCTGCATTGGCACCTCGGTGGGCACCATTACCGAGCCCGACTGCCTGGGTCCCTGTGAGCCGGGCACGTCGGTCACCCTTGAGGGCATCGTTTGGCACGAGACTGAGGGCGGTGTTCTCGTCGTGAATGTGACGTGGCGTGGCAAAACCTACGTGGGCACCTTGCTCGATTGCACCCGACACGATTGGGCTCCTCCAAGGTGAGTTGGTGGTTTCCCCCTTCCGTCCCTTTTAGAATAGTTTAGTTGAATTTCAGAAGATCATTAATAAAGAGATGCCTTTGAATTTATAAGTTTTTAATTTTGTTTTCATCTTTTGTTCCGATCGAAATCCTTCTCCAATTGACCACCCTTTTGGCTTGGGGTACATTTTTATTTTTATCAAAAAATGCAATCGAAATTTTTTTATCCTCTTACCAGCACAGCTTAAAGATTATTATTAGTAGGAATATTCCGATAACAAATGATATTCATTTTTGTTTCCTTCCTTTTGCAGATTCTGTGATTCACCAACTGAAGAATTAGATTCTCGAACTCCGAAGGGACGCGGTAAGCGCGGACGCAGTGCGGGCTTAACGCCCGATCTGAGCAATTTCACCGAAACCAGAAGCTCGGTATGTATTCTCTAATTTCGGTTGGCGATTACTTTTAACTGATGTTTAATTTGTCCTATCTAGATTTACTTCTCCCATGCTCAGGTGCATTCAAAACTACGCAATGGCGCTACAAAGGGACGTGGAGCGACGCGTAGTGCCTCTGGGAATGCGGCGGCGAATAATAACATTAACAGCGGCTCGTCGTCTGGCGGTGGCAATGGCGGTGGTGGTAATGGTGCCACGCCCAGTACATCACCCACTGCTTTTCTGCCGCCGCGGCCTGAGAAGCGTAAATCGAAAGATGAGGCACCTTCGCCACTTAATGGTGATGCTGGGGATGGAGCAGGCGGTGCCGGTGGAGTGGGGGGCGTTAATATGGTGAATGCCAGTGGAATTCCCATATCGGCCAGCGGCGGTGGCCTGGCCACACAGCCGCAGAGCCTGCTCAATCCGGTCACTGGACTCAATGTGCAAATCAACACAAAGAAATGTAAGACTGCCTCGCCCTGCGCGATCTCTCCGGTATTGCTCGAATGTCCCGAGCAGGACTGTAGCAAGAAATACAAGCATGCTAACGGTCTGCGCTATCATCAGTCGCATGCCCATGGTGCAGGCGGCGGCGCCTCGTCCATGGATGAGGATTCAATGCAAGCACCTGAGGAGCCAGCAACGCCGCCCTCTCCCGGATCAGCGGCAACTGCAGTGCCAGTGGCGGCGTCCGGAACATCGGCGGCGGGTGCGGCAACACCAGCGGCCACGCCCACCTCAGCAACACCCACCGCCATCAGCTCAGCGGTGACTAATGGAACGGTATCGGCATCAGCGACAGTCACAACCACAGCGCCAACTGCTGTGTCTTCGTCTACGACAGAGACAACAGCTAGTTCAGCAATTCCAAGTACAGCAGGACCATCAACAACAGCTTCTCCGCCAGGAACGCCGACTACCACAACAGGAGGAGTTACTGCACCAGTAGCCGCGGAAGTTGTCCCCCCAGTTTTACCTAATCTTCCATTGGCTGTCACACCATCAACAGTAGGAACAGTCACTCCAACGGCACCAGGTGTTCCGCCCCCAACATGTCAAACCCAACCACAGGCACCGCAAATGCTTACGCCTGCAGGCAATCAACCGATAGCAGGTGGAAGCATCACCGCTGGCATTTCTGGCCAAGCTCTGTCTCAACATCAGCAGCAGTTGATGGGTGGACTGCTCTCGGACCAACAGCAGCAGGCATTAATACAACAGGGAGCCTGTAAGTTAATCATGTCTAGTTATTCATTCCACTGTTTAAATAACCTTTTCTCCCTCCTTCCTTGCATTAATCTACAGTAAAAGCGGGCGTCTTGAGATTTGGACAGCCAGATCCTGGTTCGTTGCATCCACAGGCACCGCAGCAGGCACAGCAATCGGGACCGGCGATAAATCCACAGACACAACAGTCTCCGCCTCGACCAGAAGCATCAACGGGCTATACCCAGCAGCAGGCTGGCATTAAGACTTCGCCTGGATTCGGAGCGGTGGCATCTGTTGCAGCCGCCAGCAAGCAGAAGAAGAATCGCAAGTCACCTGGTCCAGGTGATTTTGATGGTCGAGTTTCTCGCGAGGATGTGCAGAGTCCGGCTTATAGTGATATATCGGACGATTCGACTCCGGTGGCCGAACAAGATCTGCTGGACAAGACAAACAAGCACATCGACCTGTTAGTCAAGAAACCGCCAGAGGTGGTTGGTGTGGTGCCGCAAGCGCCCACATCCCAAATGCCTGGTCTGGGTGGCTATGGAATGTATCAATTCTATCCGGCAGCCCAGCCCCAAGCACCTCCTCCACCCCAACAGCAGCCGCAGCAGTATTTGGTTCCCGATTCTGGAAAGCCGCCAGGTCTCCCGCCCAGTCTGGCCCAGGTACAGCAGCAGCAACAACAACAACAACAGCAGCAGCAGCAACAACAACAATTGCAGCCTGGAGCTCCTCCACCAAATAGCCAATCCCAGCCACAACACTTACTTGGGCCACCTCCTAATCAACAGACAGTTGCAGCCCATCTGGCAGACTATAGCAACAAGAACAAGGATCCGCCTCTGGATCTGATGACCAAACCATCTCCCGGACAACAGGTGGGCGCACACCAGCAGCAGCAGCCTGGACAGCCGGATAACAATGGCAAGGAAAGCAGCTCAGTAGGAGGAGCACCACCACCGCCGCAAACATCCCAGGCGGGTAGTCAACCACCACCTGTGAATCTCAGTGCAGTGGCCGGTCCTCCGCCTGGATCTCTGCCACCCGGATTGGGAGGCCTATCGGCACTTGGAGCAGCCGGCTTGGCTGGTCCAGGTCCAGGAAAGGGAATACCGCACTTCTATCCATTCAAGTAGGTCAAAGTGGAATCTTTAAAAATAATTACTTAAACTAACCTCTTTCGGATTATTTTCAGTTTTATTTCGTCTAGCTATCCGTACAATGTAGATCCCAATTTCGGTCCCGTTTCCATAGTTGCTTCCGAAGAGGCGGCCAAATTGGGTAGTCATCCGGGAATGCCACCTAGCTCACAAGCGCAACAACAACAACTAGCTGGAGTTAGTATCAAGGAAGAGCGTCTAAAGGAGAGTCCCAGTCCGCATGAGAATCCCAAACACATGCCGCCGCAGCAGCAAGTAAGTGTCCGCATTATATCTCCTCTCAGTTCCTATTGTTTATAGAATTATGTACTTTTAGCTTTTGGCCAATAAACTTATTAAGCAAGAACCGATGGTTAAACAGGAGATTAAGCAAGAGCACAACTCGAATCCTGGCCAGCAGCATCAGCCGCCGTCTGTGCAATCTCAGCAACAGCAGCCACAGGGGCCGCCACCTCAACCCCAACAACCTCATGCTCTGCATCCGAAAGATTTACAGGCATTGGGAGCTTATCCCAGCATTTATCAGAGGCATCCAATGAGTCTGGCGGCGGCACGCGAGGAGGAGCTAAGAAGGTAAGTCTGTCGGACGACAGAACCTGAAACTATATCGCGATATTTCTATCTTTAGTGGTCATTTTTAACACAAAACGAGTCACTAACAGAATTTCCTAAATGAGATGGGATATCCTTAACATCCTACTTACTTTGTTTTAAGTAAGACGGTTAAGGACATTTATTTTTTCTTTTTAATAATTTTAATTGATACTTATAATTTTCGTTTTGATTTCGTTTTGTGTTCTAGATACTACATGTTTTCGGATCAGCATCGTCGTCAAAATCAGGCAGCAGCTGCTGCTGCTAGTGCGGCAAGTGGGCCTGGTGGCGGATTGCAGCCACATCCGGGCATGTTGCACAAGGACGACCAGCAGTCGCAGCAGCAACAGGCCCAGCAACAGGCTCAGCAGCAAGCACAGCAGCAGCAACAACTTTCCATTGCCCAGCAGCAGCAGCAAGTACTGCAGCAACATCACCAGCATCTTCAGCAACAACATCAGCAACAGCAACAACAACAGCAGCAGCAACAGCAGCAACAACAACAACAGCAGCAACAACAACAGCAGCAGCAACAGAAGCTAAAGCAGTCACAACAGCAGCAGAATCAGTCGGGTCCAGGAAGTAATAAGGCCACCAATTTGACGAAGGATTCGCCCAAGCAAAAGCAAAACTCCAACGAAGAGGAGCAACAGCTAAAGGTGAAACAGGAGGGACAGAAACCCACTATGGAAACGCAGGGACCGCCTCCACCACCCACGTCCCAATACTTTTTGCATCCCTCGTATATTTCGCCCGCCCCATTCGGTTTTGATCCAAACCATCCTATGTATCGGAATGTTTTAATGTCGGCCGCAGGACCGTACAACGCTCCGCCCTACCATCTGCCTATTCCACGGTATCATGCCCCCGAAGATCTGTCCCGAAATACGGGCACCAAGGCGCTGGATGCACTGCATCATGCGGCCAGCCAATACTATACCACGCACAAAATCCACGAGCTTAGTGAGCGAGCTCTCAAGTCGCCCACCAGCGGCAGCGGCCCCGTCAAGGTGAGCGTCAGCAGTCCCAGCTTAGGACCACCACAGCCAGGAGGCGGTGGACCAGGCAGCGGGCCAACTAATAGTGGCCCCGGGTCCGGTCCAAACGTACTCATTGGCGGCGGTAATGGACCAAATCAGAGCGGTTCAAATCCTGGGTCTGCAGGCGGAGGACCGCTGAATCTACAGCCACCGCCAGGAGGATTGGGCTCGGGTGGCGCCAGTAACAAACCCGATCTGGCCGGCCAGAAGCCCCATGGTGTGACGACAGTACCAGCGCTGGACGCGCACAAGCAACCATTATCAAGTAGTGGTGGGCCAGGCGCACCAGGCGGCGGGCCATCCGGCAATGGATCGGGCGTGCCCGGAGGAGTTGGCGGTGTCGGCGGCGTGGGCGCTGGCAATGGAGCGGCTGGCGGGGTTCAAGGTGCCGGTGCCGCCGACTCCCGAAGTCCGCCGCCTCAGCGACATGTGCACACACATCACCATACCCACGTGGGACTCGGTTATCCCATGTATCCGGCACCCTATGGAGGTAATTAGTGCTTGCTACCAACTGATGCAACTGGCTAACCCAACCCACTTGTTTGTTTCCGTTTCCATTGCAGCGGCCGTTTTGGCTAGCCAGCAGGCGGCTGCTGTAGCTGTGATAAATCCATTTCCGCCGGGACCGTCAAAATGAGAACCACTGAATGGCAGCAACGAGAAGAAGGCCTACAATGTGAAAAACAACTAGAAGATCTATTTTTTAATTGTTATCCACTTCCCTCCCTCTCTCTCTTGCTTTGCGTGTCTCAAGTGAATCAAAATATGGCGAAGACGACGACGATGATAATGATTATAATTATGATGAGATGATGATGTAATAAAGGAGTTAACCGAAAATGATCCGAATCGAGAATCGACTATTTATATGTATAAGTATTTTTTGTATGTTTCGTTTAACGTGTTAACTATAAACAAAAAGGAAAAAAACAAAGGAAAACAATTAGATTTTAAATTATTATTATTATTATTATTATTACAACTATTACCACATAAAAAAACACAACAAAACCTAAAATAACTATATACATACATAAAACATTATACATATAAAGATGATATATAGATTACCTATATTTATACATACCTATAATATATCATACGAGAGAGGCGTGAATCGAACATGAACAAACAAACAAACAAACAAAAACAAAACTCGATTTCTTTGTAAATGGCAAAATATGAATAATCTGAATATTGGTTAATGATTTATTAACAGATTAAATGATAAACTATATATAAATATATATATATACTTACACTTACAAGTAGATATTACTTAGCATTTAGAGTGCGTTGTCGTAAATGTGTGCGTGTATTTGTATTCATTAGTATCCTGATCTGTGTTGCGAATGGAGCTGCGCGAAGATTTGCATCTAAAAGACAAATGGGCGCGCTGCCCATTCATCATTCTAATAAACACTTATATATATATAGACATATATAAATCTCTAAACATACATATATATATACATATGTGTATATATATGCAAACATTTATATATATATATACATATATACCTATACATATTTGTAACTATGTGTGTACTATTCGTATTTGGTAGTTTTTCAACAATAAGTTGTAAGTTCTTAATGGATTCTTAAATTTAAACACACAAACAATACAAGCAAAAGCAAAAACAACAACAACAACAAACAAACAAATGTTTCTAAGCATCATATTGTACTCTAAATATTTATAATATATACATACATATATGAGTATGCGATATATATATATGATATGATGATATATATATTACGTGTATATGATACAATTTATCTTTGTGAATGTGGATGTGTGTAGAGTGTAGTTAACTAGCCGCTTCAAATAGACTACACGCGTGATTTACTGGCACTTAATGTTTTTCCTAGCCCTAAGAATCCCCACTCCCAATCCCAACTCGCCACTTTCCAAGTGAAGTTAAGAATCCTCCCACACCACCCAAAATTCTTTAGAATTATACACTTACGTATATATATATATATATAAACTCGTATATATATATATATATATATAAATGAAATAAAGCAAAAACAAAGTATTGACTGTAAATATAAATTGCAATTGACTCTCTTTTTGTATTGTAAATTAGTTGAAGTTCTTATTTATTAATCGATTGCTTGATTGATTGAGTGCAATGGATTGATTAATGCATATGATGTAGTTAGTAGTAGTTAAACCTGCTACTACTTGCTCCTACATAAAATTTGACAAATTTCAAATATAATCAATTACGTCTTCAATGTGTAGCAACAAACAAACAAATTTTGTATGTGTATGATGCGATCGAACAGTACGGCGGATAGCAACAATCAGTGCACGATCATATACTTATATATATATATATTAAATCACCGTAATGATCAGTTCGAAAAGGATACGCGAGGTCTTTGACTTATATAGGATTGGTACAAGCAGACTTTTTAAAAAATTAAACATGTATTGTATTTTAGAATCACACACACACATACACAGACAGACAGACACAGACGAACCCCCTCAATTTAATGGCATTCTAAAACAATGAAATTGTATCTAATCAGAACAAAGGAAATTATATGAAATCAAACAAACACATTAATAACAAATTATAACATATTATGAACGAAATACAATTAAAAACAAAGAACAACAAACAAAAGCAAAAACAAATACAAAATTAGTGGCTAAGAAATTGAGAAATCATGAAAATATAGTACACATATTTAAAGTATACATAAAAAACAAAACCAACAAATTATAAAACAAAATCAGCTTTAGATGTGAATAAAACAGAAATGTAATTACAAAAAAAAAAAAAACCCATTGCGTGTCCATATTTTATTGGTTCTTTAGGACTAGTTTTCATTATGTGGGGGATTGGCACGATCCAGAATTTCTTACTTCCGACTTATCCTTCAAAAACATCCTGTTAGCATTTCAAAATGATATATTTTGGTTGTTTTTCTATCAATAAAATAAGTTTTCCGGCTCCCCCCACTCGGATAACGGGTCCTCTACAAATAAAGATTTATGAAACAAAGAAAAGTTTTAGTCTTTCTAAATACATGTATTTAAATAGTTTCACTTTAACATCATGAGTTAGTATAAAATGTTTGAATGTCCTTAGCTTTGCCTATCGATGAGTCTTAACCTATGCACTGCCCATTGGAATGATGAAGCTGATATAGTCCGCTGTGGCTCCCCATGCTGCACGATTTGTCTGGAAGACAATAATCCAACCGATGAGTGCTATGAGCCACAGCAAAGTGCCCAGTGCGGAGTATATGACATCTGCAAATATATGTATATGATTTGCTTATTATTTAAACTATTTAGCTGCGCTTTGTAACTTTCTTACATCGTTTAATTTGGCTCTGTTCGGGGGTAAGCTGGTTTACGAAAGGCCTCCTCGAAGAACCAGCACACATTTATGGCCCAAATAAAAGGCAAAAAAGCAAAACCAGCTATAAAAAGACATAAAAAATTAAAGAAGGGATTACAATGCTCATACGTTTTTGTTTGGACATGGCTGACTTACTTCGAAAATATGTACGACAGAGTTCCAGCTTTCGTGGATTGGGTGCTTTGGAGATGTCCATTATTGTTAATCTGACGGGTTATTTACAAACTTTTTTGGCTAACAAGTTGCCACCGGCAAAAGTTGTTTTTCCCAGTTAAATTCTATATTCAATATTTGCAATAAAATAAATCATTTGTTGATAATTATTTACTTCTGCTGTTCGCGATTTTAGTGTTGACTAACTAACAACTGTGTCAGTGTTGTTAAGAAGACAATTCTTTGTCTTAGATCGTTGCCAGAATGTTTATCTGCTGGAGCATCTGAATGCTGCCAGAAAATATAACATCGAAGTTTACTACTTTCGATTATTTCGATGTTTTTATGTAAAACATAGACTTACCGTTTTTTTTTTTCAATTAATGCTAAAATTATTATTTATCATTGGTAAATAGTGAGAAAATAATACGGTCCTAGTTCAGTACTTTCCGCATTCGGTTCAAATTTCAATTCTTACATAAATGATATCAAACAGAGTCTAGCAATCTATTAAAACTTTTAATGCCTCCCAACGTTGTCTCTAAATGATAATACCACACAGAAGTTATTCTAAATCACCTCATTCAGTTGTCCAAACTTAAAAAAGGGCACATAGAAAACATCGATAGTCGTTGTTCAAAGTCGATTTTTTTTTTTTCGAAAATGTAAAACATCGATACATTGAAAAAAATCGATGTTTTCTCCATCTCTAGTTTAAAAGTGACGCCAAATTTCAATTTTCAACGAAATATTTCCAAGTGTTAATTAAAGGAATTTAAATACACAGCATTTGAATTATGGCCGACATGGACGATCTGGATATTCTGTCCAATGCCGAATTAAGAGCCAAGATGGTTTCCCAGGGCTTACCCAACATTCCTGTGACGGACAGCAGCCGAAAAGTTTTAGTCAAGCGTTTGCGCGCGTCTTTAAGTGGCGTGGCTCCTGGATCGCCATCATCAGCTGCAGCAAGTCCAAAGAAATCCTCCAACCGGCGTGACACATTGCAGCCATCGTCCAGTTCAGTTGCCCCAGTAACTGCACCCAAAGCACGCCGCACCTTGGCAGTGGCCACGCCTACTAAGGAAGCCAAAGAGACAGAACGTCCCAACCGCATGGCAGAGGAGAAACCCAAACAACCGGCTTCACTTGTTCCTATACAGACGCGCCGCAAATCCAACACCAACACGGCACCTCCTACAATAGACAACCGAGATGTGTCCAAAAAGCCAGAGACCATAGTGGAGGAATCACAACAGGAGACGCGGAATGTTCAGCACGAAAAAACTTTGGAGGTGAACTCTCTAATTGTGCTAGAGTCCGATGACGAGGAGGACGAGGAAATGCTGAGAGCAGCCGCCAAGGCTGAACAAGAGTTTCAGCGTAGCCAAAAGACTAAATTGTCGACGACAACAACCAAAACCCATGAGTACATCAGCAGTAGCCAGACTGTGGAACCACCACGTCCACGGCAATACGAACCAGTGCCAGTGCCAGTGCCGAGTCGAGTTCCAGTAGCAGCTCCTGCACCTGTTCAGAGTCGAGCTCCAGCTCTCGCTCCAGTCACTTCTCAGTCTGTTATTGGAGCCGGCGGCAGCAGCACTTATGATTATCTGAATACCCAAGGCGGTCGCTACAGCAGCTACACCAGTTCGTCAGCCCATGGCTATGGGAGTGCCAAGACTAATCCTAGCTCTGTCACAACAAGCTATCGCCATTCACCAGCTGCCCACTTGTACCCGAACCAATTGAGTGATGATAATGAGGATGAGGAGGAATCTCAGTACGAGAGCACATTCGCTAAAAATTTGGCTCGTTTGAGAGCGGAGAAACTTGGCGACCGCAGCAGCCCCTATTCCAGACGCACTGTGGCTGGAACTTCATCATCTAATGTTGGCTACGAACCTCGAGCACGTCGCTCCCTACGTCCCGAGGGCACTAGCGTATCCGTGGCCTTCTCCAACTGGATAAATAGTTTGGATCAGAAATACGGCTTGAGGTCAAAGATATTCATTTTGGTTGTCGTTCTAATTCTGATTGGCGTATATAATTTATTTTACTGAAAACATCATTTATACTTAAGTTATAAACGTTCCTGAGGAATCCCTTGAAATATTGAGAACAATTACGTATTGATATTGAAAACAATTTATAATTTATGTTGTCATCTTGCATGTAAATGATTTTTTTTTTGAGTTCTGTAAACAATTCTGTTCAGTAGAAGTTCCCTGTGCCAGATTGTTATTAGGCCCTGTTTATGATGAATTTATTGTGAATGTAAGCATTTTCGAGTATTGTTAAGATGAGTGTGAGCTAGGTTCGAATAAAAAAAAAAAAAAAAAAAAAAACAACTAACTAACCCAAAGTATTCCAAGCAGGTGTTTACCAGCCAGAGAGCCAGACAGAATCCCGAGCTAATGATAGAAAAGTATTTGGAATGCGTGTACAACACTTGTCGGCATGGCCAATGACCAAACGAGGAGGAGGAGGAGGAGGGTGCGGAGCAGGTGGAGTTGAAATGTGGTAAACTTTGTTTTTTTTTTTTTTTTTGCGAGAACAATTAATAAGAATTTTACAAGTGGAACTTAGATCCGAGGGGGGAATGCCATGGGCGGAGGGGTTAGGGGGAGTGGCTGCAGTTTAATTTTATTAACTGGAAATCGCACTTGGCCGCCTTTGTGTTTTCCTAAGGAAATTTTCACCATATTTAGTTGGAACAAGTGCCAAGTAAAACTAAACCGGATCCGGCTGTCTCACTTGCATGCCACTTGCAGCAGCAATAAGTTATGAAAATTGCAAAAAGCTGCAGCAACATCAACTCAGGGGAAATGCTCTAGCCGCCTGTCGCCGATGATGATGAATTCCGCAAATGCATGGACAAGAGCCAAGTCAGCAGCAGCAGCAGCAGCCGGCAGATTCCTTGAAAACAAAGCCAAAGCCCATACCCATACCCATACAATATATCGTGTGGCTAATAAATACGCCGCGCATTGCAAGTTGCTCTTAATGAAATTAACTTCCAGGAATTACTTACATGGAGACGACAGCAACAACAACTACAACAACAACAGCAACCCCAACCCAGACTAGAGAGCTTGTCGCTTGCCTGAACGTATTCCCATTCTCCATACCTCTTGGCCAGGTCTGAACAATTGGTTAAGCAAATGCAACAAGCCATTGGCCATGGAAATTAAATGGAAGCCTGCAAAAGCTTCACGCGATGTTATCCCCCACCAACCCGAAAGCCAACTCGATAATAGAGTCGTAGATGTGCTCTGAACTGCACCCACCGAGAACTCAAGTGTGACATTCGTTGGAATATGATTTTATGGCCTCTCATTTGCCTGCCAAAGTCCACCACACAATCCCTTTGTCCACATCACGTACACACGCATCCAGTCCAGCCATGTAAAATGTGAGTCAGCCTCCTCCCCCCCCACCCCGCCGTTCCGCCACCCGCTCTCAGCACAAAGAGCACCTCGAGGAGCAGAGAGAGTGCCAAATACTTCCTTGTTTGTGCCAATTAAAGTCGTTGTGGAATCATTTGTTAGGCAACATTTGGAATAATTCACGCGCAAATTGCTCGGACTTGCGAAAAACTATTGCAACATTCCTCAGCAAATTTTACGATAATGTATTGCCAACATTCGTTGACAAACACCATCGAACGAAACCACCGAACCAAGTCGAATCTCTGAGCCACCAACACCAGCAGCAGCAGCAGCAACAGCAACAACAACAACAACAACAACACGGCATCAAATCAAATGATATCAAATGGGTTCTTTTTGCTGTCCCGAAACCATGCGAACGAAAATGTGCATTGTGCTCCACATCGATAAATCAGTCAACTAATTGTTCAACTCGACTGGAAGGTTAGTATCTATCTATCGCCCCTCTCCCCATCCTAACGACTCACGAAATGTGAGAACCGACCAAAGCATGTATTTTGTAATAAATGAATTCCTACCTAGTACCTGGTCACTACTTTCCCCATAGACTTCGCTCGGTTCCTGAGACCACGCGGAGAAATGTCCTTTGGACCTGTAAAATAAGTATACAGAACAACTTCATCTCACACAATTTCTTCTGAAATTTATCCTTATTTAGTTCTGTTGTTTTCCAAGACCAACGATCAACCGCAAATCCCCCTCAACTAGACGGAAGATTTATTTGGCCTCCCCGATCTTAAGGGTTAACACACCTTAATATTAATTAGGCATTACCAAACTTCTATTTGAAGATCAAAGTCAAGAAGGCTAGGTCAATATTTCAGAGGTGGAAAACTAGACATATTTTGGTTAATGGAAGGATAGTTGATATAATCAACCTTTAACATTTATGAATGTCAACATTTCAAATGTTTATCAAACTTTCAAAACAAAAACGCTCTTTAAATCTTTAAGAAATGGCTTTTTGCTCCTTATTATCGATTATCAAAGTCGTTTCTCGACAATAGGCACTTCTACAAAGGGGAAATCTCAAAACTCTTTACTCCAAGTGAAAGAGTTCCTCATGGAAGTTTCCTAGACCCTGTGCTTTACCTGATGTGCCTATCGCATTCAATGTCAACGTGGCAACATACCCGAATGATTTGCCAGTAACGACTTCAAGTAGTTTTCCTATCGGGACAACTGAATATTGGAAAATCAAGGTCATTTCGTAAAAGTCTGAAGTTAGACGAGGAAATTGCCAAGAACACACATTAATCAACAATTGAAATCCCTCAAACTGATTGAGTTAAACATGTTGGAGTTCATAATGATCGAAGGTTAACTGGGAATTTATCAATGTTACCAACCGTGCCCTGATATACATATGTATATACATACCTATATACATATAAGGTATGCAACAGCGGAGATTAGCAAAAGATATATTGATGGACTGCACAACCTGCCCTAAGACTACTTCATAATCGTATACTAACTTTAACAATTACTGATTAGTGCTAATCCGCACTATTAATGGTAATTGAAATTTGACAACGAGACATAGAGCTAGGAATCTATATTGTCATTTCAATTTTTATAAAATTTAGAAAAAACTTAATCATGATTTCAGCTTTCTTCAATTAAAAACATGGATGGATCATTTTTAAAAACCACAGGAAAAAAATCACTAAAATAATTTTAATTAAATCTTATATAAATGGATAAAGATTAAATTTAAGTTACATGTAGGCTAAAAGGCGACGAGGATTAGTTTTAACGTTTTGACTTTGTCTCCTTCAAATTTCATCTTTAACACCCTTTGCAAATTGCTTTCAAGGACCAAAGTAGCAATTTTAGAATACTTAAATCTATATATGTATATAAAAATGTTGTGTGAGTACCTACAATCGCTATGCATTGAGAAACTACTGAACCGATTGAGTTCAAATTTTGACACACTTCAAGCTTGGGTTTAGTCTACTTTACTCCCGAGCGCGAAAAAATGGGTTTTTAACGGCTTTCCGTGTATCGACCGCAGCTGGCGTTGCACTCCTAAAAACTCCCGAATTTGGGTCGTCGTACTCGCAGCGCAGAATAAATCAGAAGGAATGTTTCGAATAGGACTGAAGAAGAGCGGGAATTGGTACGGAAACGGCTACTCTAAGGCAAAGGCAGAGGATTCTTATGGAACCAGCCGAAAGGCGTGCAGTCGCGGTCTGCAGCAACACAATTGCTCAGCTCGCAAACAAGTGAATTGCATGGGGGAAGGGTAACTGAATCCCGCGAACCGATAAGACTAGTTCGACATGAGCAATATACCATCGTATTGCATTTCGATATGACCCAGCTGCTAATTATGGCTCCAGTTCATCTGAATCGATGCAAACTCTTCCTTGACCGTTGGAGCTACAGAGTTGAAATCTCGCATATAGGGTAGGAACAATCGGTGGAAACATTGACTTTGATCAATATCGTCGTTATTTCCTATGCTAAGATTGTAGGCCATTCTTTGATGATAAAAAGTTTTTCCACATTGGTTGAGTTAGCCCCTGCCTTTTGGTTTTTAATTAAACTTGGCATTTCAATATCTTATTTCAAAATATCTAACTGGAAAACGAAATTAGCGAAATTGGGTATATATTACATATGAATTAGTTCTGATGAATTGAAAATAGTCATAGTTATAGAAAAGTAGGCACGATGACTTACCTCATTTGTCTTATTGTCGAAATATTTCCCAAAACTAAAATTGCAGTTTAAAAGTGAATTCTTTGGATAACTTTTGGTGCTTTAAAGCTTGTTCCAACCAACTTATGTCTAACTTGTGTGTCTGGGTTCTAAATGGGAATAGAAGTTTCTATAAATAAAATGAATTGTTGGACAGCGTTCTGGAGATTTTCCATATGCCAACTAGAGGCGAATGAATTCATATTTCGAAGCTGTTAATGCCATGAATAATGACAGTGTGTCTATAAAGAGACATTTGGACAGTTTTTGGCTGCCCACTTATTGTCGGAGCGTCAGAGTTGTATGTAGGCATTCATTCATTGGCTTAAACACACAACCCGAAGATGTTTTTGTTTGAGATGGCCTAAAACACTGGGCCGATGTCTGCTGCCACAACTACTCGTTGTCAACTTGTGGACCAAAGCGACCAATCAGTGTCAGATGGAAGTGTCTCTTTTAGTGGCCTAAGTGATGAGCTAATCAACCTGACCCACTCGGCCTCTGGTTTGGCTGTGGTTTTGCTTTTCAGTTGCTTTTGGTGTGTCTATTTTAATAACATTATTTATGTTCTTGTATTTCGATTTTTGTTTTGTTTTGTTTTGTTTAACAGGAATTGAAAATGAAGCGAAACAAAGATGGTATAAAGAGGGGGAGAGAGAGAGAGAGAGACCCCTTTTTAGTGTGTGTGTGTGTGTGTTTGTGGATAAATTTGTTTGTGTGTTTTAGGTGTCAATCGCATTAGACGGAAATCAGTTTTTGTTTTTATTGTACAAATTTATCGCATTCGTGTCTCTGGCGATAATGTGCTTGTTTATGTGTCTTTTGGGCGTCTTTGATTTTTATGTTAAATTAAACATTTTAAGCGAGGCTTTTAAATTGGCCAGAGCCAGAGCGATTGAGGCCGAGACTGGGGCTAAGGC
This sequence comes from Drosophila tropicalis, assembly GCF_018151085.1. Lineage (NCBI taxonomy): Eukaryota > Metazoa > Arthropoda > Insecta > Diptera > Drosophilidae > Drosophila > Drosophila tropicalis. The sequence continues at coordinate 1,815,392 of NW_027173049.1, read as the reverse complement.
TGAGGCGACTATGTGTGGTCTGTGGCCTGTGATCGGATGAGGTATCAAATAAATTATAAACCCATTTCAAATTAAATTCAATAGTCGGCCTGGGAGGGGGGAAGGGGCGTTCGAACCAGGTCTTTTGTTTGGCTTGTTGTTTGGTTGTTTCTTTTTGGGGTGATTTCTTTCTTTTGGTTTATTAGCTGCATGCAATCAAATGAACTTCAAACTGGTATCCAATTGAGTCCATAACAATAAAACAGAAAATCAGCCACACACTCGTGACATTTCTGCAACCAAATATGGAATTTATAATTAATTAACCAACCCCAACCATTCCCATTTCCATTGCCACTGCCTTGGCCATTGCAATTAGGAGTTGCTGGAACAGCTGGGAATCGGTGGCGGGTCGGAACAAGAAATTACGGCCAGATGCAAATGAAAATCAAGTCATGCCTATAATCGGATTTGTTGCTCCTCGTATATTAACTTGTCACAATTTCTATGTGTTGAGCATAAAAACAATTTGTGCTTAATCCAAATGGAGGGGACGGATGAGTATCTGCTCTTTCTCCGTGTCGTGTCGCTATCAATTATGGCATTTTGTTGCTGTTTTGTCACCTTCTGCCACTGCGAATGATGATGCGGATGGGGATCTTCTTCTGCTGGACTGCTTGCTATCGAATTTCCCCCTTTTTTCTTCTTTTTTTTTTTTTTTTGCAACCGCATGTGACTTGAGCGATCATCTCGATCGCATCTGTTTGGGCTTCAATCAATCAATCAAATCAAATCAATTGTCAGGCACAGCTCAAATTGTCAATTGCGGTTAGGCCACTTATACGGTAATTTATATTAAATAATTTATGGTTAGATTAATAATAATAAAATTGAAAGCGAAATTGCAGCTACTTTAGAGCCGGGCTAAAGTAATTTATGATTTGAGCCAATTCAATCGATTGCAACCACTGTGCAGCTGCGCTTTTGGGCCAAATATCTATTCATCTACACGATGGGGAGCACCCACGAGTTTTGTGATGGGGGAGGGGGAGGTAGGCAGCTGCTCATGTGTGTGTGTGTGTGTGACTTTTAGGTGGGGCCGCAAATTAGGCGCGAAAATATGCAGCAAAGCCTGGCAAACTGCTAAAATCGAATAAAAAGCAAAACCAAAACACAAAAAACACCAACAAAACCGTAAAAGTTGCCGCTGGTCAGTTAATGTGTTAAAATTTGGTACACCGATTGCATCTATGGCTATACAAATTGCTCGGCCAGCAACAGCATCAGACACTTGAGCAACATGGCAGTAGCAACAACAACAACTGCAGCAACAACTTTGACTCTCCAAAGGCTGAGGAGTCCTCGTCGTTTTGTCAACACCGAGCATGCTTAGCCGCGTTTTTCCCAGGGGACACTTTACGCGGCTGCTTAACGTCTAAATCTGTCGTCAAGGCGCGCTCAAAAGGCTAAAATGTTTGCGTTTGGCCAGAAACGACAGCAGCGCCAGCAACAGTCAGACAGATGGACAGACGGACAGACCTACACGACTGAGCCGAGTCGGTCGCTCAACTAACTTGGTGGACAACCAAAAAGCACCAGGGAAACGAAGAGCCAACAATTTGTATGCATTTTTATGTTTATACCCTGAAACAGAGGAAGAGGGCTCAAAAGCCCTGATTGATTTTTCATTTGACTTTGCGGATTATCAAATGACTAAGGGACAACCAGGACCTCGGAGGTGGAAAGGAAATTACAAACTTTTATTAGACAGATTTGGCTTCTTTCGAAAATAATTTCCATTCAGGACGAAATACGATGATATGATAGAAAAGGTGACGAATTGTGGAGCTCATCCAAGAATCTCTAGTGGTTCTTTTGCCAGATTCTAATCTAAGAAGTATAAAATTGTTGTTTAATTCAACTAATTTATTGTTAGTTTTTTGGTTGCTTTTGTTTTAAAGAGCATTTCCACTTTGGATAGTCGACAATGTCTTTTAGTCGTTTCTTCTTTCTCTTGAGATTTCCTTTTACCTCTGTTTGGGGCCATGTTGGTCGCCTGTCTTTTGGCCGAAGTGCGTTGAACGAGTTAAAGTCAAAGTTGTAGCAAAATTTATGAACCGCAGCCCGATCCGAGCATGGCAAATACTCGTAACAAGCGGTCCAAGACCAGGTCGGACCATTGCGGATGGAGACGTGTCGCATGTAAACATTCTTTCGCTACATAGGAGACATGCACATAGAGAGAGAGAGAGAGAGAGAGAGAGACAGAGGCAGAGAAGAGGAAGAGGAATTTATATGATCAGCATAAATGAAGCATGCGCCATCACCTGGGTGGGTGCCCTGTCTTTAGTTGATGTTGTCCACAATTTAAGCAATTTGCAAATTGAGAAATTGCAAATAATTTACAATTTATCTCAAGTAAGTGTAAAGTGTTTTAACCTACATCCATAGGGAGGGGGAGGGTGAGAGGAAATAGAAATGGCTATGAAAATTGAAATTGAAATTCGATGCTTATTTGTGACAAGCAAGCTCAGTGAGCTGGTTTTGCATTTCAGTGGCTTTCCCATTGCTTTCATAGCTTTCACCCCGAAGGTAACTAAGTCATCTGAATAGTCACTTACTTGGCAAATGCGCGGACAAAACGCATTTCAAATCATCATGTTTATGTCATTCCGCGTGTGGTTTTGGAGAAAGGCTCAAATGAGACAGCGACGAGTTAATTAAGTTAACTGTGAAAATGAAGGCCGCAAGCCTTTTGGACAGAAGGCGAAGCCTCTTAAAGGTTGACAGTACTGAGCTGTAATTGTGCCAACTTGTGTGACAGTCGGCCCCAAACAAATTGCTGTCCATTTAATGGAGACCACAAACGAAACCCAAACCCAAACCCAAACGAAACAAGATGAAGACAATGCTCCGCTGTTGAGACTTCTTTCTTGACAAATTCCTTGAAGTTGTTACCATATAAATTTCTGAATTTTTGGTTTGTTTTTTTGGTTTTTTACTTTTTCTGAGTCATTCTTGGCGTTTTCTTATTGACCGACAGGTAGAGGCCAGAGGACCCTCAAAAATGCTCTCTCTCTCTCTCTCTGCCCGTTTAGCCCTTGGTCAACTGGTTTTGAATGGATGGAGCTGCATCTGGAGCTGGAGTGGACTCTCAAACTGGTAATTAGGCACATTACATGTGTTCCTTCTGACATTTTTCGGTGGCCTCTCACACTCGCGTTTTTTTGTTTGTATGCAAATGAGTTTTTTTTTTTTTTTTTTTTTTGGTTTATTAAGACAAATGACAGTCACGCCCTAGTCTAAGCGCTTAAACAAACGCAAACTGTGGCCCGAAATGACCATAATTATGGATTGAATTGAATTTATTATAAAAGTGCACAAACTCGTAACTTCATCTTGAACTTGAGCTTAGAATAAATTATGAATAATCCACGATAATAACAGACAATTAATTTTTAACGCTGATTTGTGCGAGTTTCATGAGGCAAAACGAACGGAATGGAGAACCTGAATTTCAATTTAGCCATGCAACTGCCTCTTAATGTATGTATGTGCCAATCTTAGGTGAGGACAGGAGCAAGGGATGGGAGGGGGGCAGCGCCAACACATCGTATGTCATGGTGAAGAGAGAGGGAGATTGCGTACCATCTCTCCCCCTTTTAGTGAGTGAAGATGGAGAAGCGACGAAATGAGAGACAACGCAACATATGCAAAATAAAGGATTTGGAATTTGAGTTGAAGTTGCCGAAAGACACAGAAAAAGAGAAAGATAGAGAGTGAGAGAGACAGAGAGAGAGAGAAAGAGCGATAGACTTGAAGTGAGGCAGTGGAACTCGAACATGGACTGGTCTTATCGCATTTATTTATGCATATGCACTGGACTTGGTCAAAGTAGAAAATCACAGCAGAGTCCACCGAAAAAAAAAAAAAAATAAATAAATATCTGCACTGTATAAAACAAAAGACTTAAGACACAAACTTGTTTCAAGGCAGGATGTAGGGCCCCGAAAAGTAGCACACACTCATACACACACACACACACACACACACACGCTCGGGCCGACAGTAGGAGGGTGGTGTGGAGGGCACACAACGATGGCGATGCATCACCAATGCCAAGCCACGCTTATCAGTAACCTACACTTAAGTTAATGCATGCCCGGCAGGAGTAACCAAGAGCAACACAGAGAGAGAAAGAGGGAGAGAGAGAGAGACAGAGAACCATTCAATTCAAAGCCAATATACAAGCTGCCTCCCTGCTCTCGCTTTTCTTGTTGTTGTTGTTGTTGTTGTTATCAATGTGGGCTTTTAGCAAACGCCGACGCAGGCAATGTCAAAAGGCAGGCCACAGAAATAAAATCGAAAATGAATGCAACTGCAGCGATAAGCCGCAGCGAAATGACACAGACAAAGACACAGAGCGACAACGACATTCAGAAATGCCATAGCCAAAGGGAACGAGGGCAACAAGAGAAGGTGGTCATAAGTCTTGTGATTTGTGACTCCAGAGTTTTTTGGTGAAAAACCAAAGAGCTTTGGCTTTTGCTTTGGCCATACTTTTAGCCTAAAGATATTCGGGCTCGTCCCAAAATTGAATGCAAATCGTCGTGGCAATAAAACTATTAAGCCATTAGTACGCCAAACACGAGTACAACGCCAGAAAACAAACACGTGCAGTGCAGTACTAGCAACACCAACACATGCAACGGCAACAGTAATAAAAGTTGCCAGAGGACGAAGAGCAACAGCAACAAGCAACAGGCAACAAGCAATTAATGCAAATGCACAGAGCCCGGCAGCCAAGTCGAGCAAAAGGCAAAAGCCAAACACACACACAAACAAATCTCCAAGATCAAGACAGCTCAGACATATACGTTCGAGTTTCGAGACCCGGCATCTGGCTGAGTCTTTGCTGCAGCAGCAGCATCCTGACAATACATGGCGAGGTGCAAACTAATTGAAATCATTACACTAGTAAAAATGTTAATTCAATTAAAATGCGCGCAACAGCCACATCATCACACTAACAACAGCAACAACCACAACAGCAGCAGCAACAGCATCAACCAATGGAAACGGCAGCAACATCTTGTGTGTTGTTGCTTGTGTGACCCACAAGCTGTTGCTCCTGCATTCTGGATTTGGACTCGGACTAAGAGAGATATCATCGCAACAAACACAGCTCCTCCTCCTATTTGGCTAGAAAACATTGGCAACATGTTGTTAGGTCAGCAGCAGCAACATCAACACCGGCAACACTAGCAACAGCTCCAACACGAGCAACTCTAAGCCCAGGCAACTGTCCATGTGTTCATATGGCATGCAAATTGGAGTAGGGGTATTTTGTTTTCAGTGTTTCGATTTGAAGCGTTAGTTAAATGGTTCATTGAGAAGGCAATAAAAAAGGAAAACTCAAGTAGATCAACGACGAATTTAGAATGGCAAGGGTGACGGTGGTCTGGACTGGAGGAATCGGGCAATCGGCAAACGGAGTCGCATTTCCGGTTCGACAAGTAGCTCCATAACAAATGGTCAAGTTGGAAAATGTTGCCAAGTTGTTTATACTGCCAATAAAAGGCAATAAGTTAATTTCACACAATCACACACACACACACATGTGTGGATAGAGACAGATAGAGAGAGAGAGAGAGAGAGAGAGAGATAGACTGTGTGTCTGCTTTCTAAGAGCATTTTTATGGTGGAAGTTTTGTGCTATGTGTGTTTGCCATAAATGAAATCGAGTCCATAAGCAGCAGCAGCAGCAACGGCAACGGCAACGGCAACGGCAATAGCAACAGCAAGAGCGACTGTTGCTCTCCCATCATACCGGGTGAGGTGTGAAAATGCTTGCCCCTATTTGGTTAAAGCCTAACACATTCGATATTATATTAGTATTATTAATCCATTTGCATTTTTATGGATCATCGATGAGCATGGTCGAACACAACGGAAGCCAACAGAGATAAGCCTCCAAACATCAGTGCGTCCGAGCTGAAGGAAGCTTTCTGTCTCTCTGTCAGTCTCCCTGTCCCTCGGACAGGGGAAGGGGCCTGTCGATTCTATGCGAATGGGAACCCAACCTGGGGTACATATTCATCACGAATCACATCGTAAATGGAGCCATTAACGATAAACAAATTCTACCAAGATGGTAAGTAGGTATACACATAAAAAGATGGGCACGTCCCCAGCAATAAAATGACATATAAAAAAACACTTAAAATATTTTCACTGAGCGATTTTAATGGCCTTTTTGGTGGTGGTCCGTCTGAAATTTAACCTCGAGTTGGACTTGCGCTTGCTTATTCTTCAATGGGGTAGCACAACACAGGCAACTGGAGGGGATTATGTAGTAGAATGGTGGGAAGAAGGCAACAGTCTTAATGCAAATGACCCAAACTGAGCACAAAACTACTGGTGTCGATATAACAATAAAACGCCCCATGAAACGCCCCAGACTCTTAAGGTGGTGGTGCTGCTGCTGCTGTTGGTGGTGGTGGTAGTGGTTTGTTCCTGCGGCCTGTCCAGCGGTCGGCGACGAAGGAACGGCAGTCGGATTAAATAAATGCCAGACTTGGCGAATCAACAAAACAAAACAAAACTGCCAAAAAGCAACCGAAAAAAAGAACAAACCAAACTCAAAACCACAAAAAAATAACACAAAAAACAAAACGCACGAAGAGGAAACTGATCTGACAGATCTGATTGTAAGCATGCAACAAAAATGTGCACCGCTGGGCCATCAAAGACATGCTCTACCTCTGCCGCCACCGCCCTCCCTTCTCCACCTCGCCGTCCTGCTCGGCCATCTACAATTCCATCTCCTCCTGTTCTCCCGCTCCTGCTCCTGCTTCTGTCCACATGGAACATCTTCGTTGTGGGCTTGCGCCGAGCTTAAGCTTGTGCAATTTAGTGATCAATCATAGCGGGACGCAAGAACTGAGCAAACGAAACGCGCAGAATTCAATTTTAGTGCGAATGGCAGTTTGTTCATCTCGTTGTTGCCGATGATGCTGCTGCTGCTGCTGCCGCCATACAGCAGCGAATTTCAGGCGTTTGCGAGGCGGCTTCCACATGAGACTTGAGAAGGTGGAAGCCATAAATCTTGGCAACATGAGAAATGACTTTACCATTTGCCATGATGAGCAACAGTCGCCGAGGAAATGTAGAAAACGCACCTCTACACACAGAAATATGCAAACATATCCATATGGAGATTTGTATGTGCCCGCATCTTTGATTGTATATCACTAATTTGTGGGATTTGCGTAAATTGTGAAAATTTCTTTGGGGATTTCAGTCAATCAGCATTCAAGGAGCTGAGGAGAATATGACACCGTCACTTGACTGGAGCCGGCTGAGAGGAATGGCGGGAAGGGGGCGGGACACTATAGTACCCATTGATGCATGGAGTGGCGAGAATGCATCACCAAGCTGTCGTAAAGATTTCCATGTTACTTCTTATACAACAATTAAACTTGGCCATCTATTCTAACATTCATTTTGGAAATATCTGACACCATTTACCTAAAGAGTAACTCTGATCCAATATGAAATAACCGATCGTAACATGCAATATCGAAACGATGCTGATCGAAGTTTTCATTCGATATAATAATCGTACCTCATATTTAGATTTAAGACCTTAAAATCCTTTAGAAAAGTATACTCACGTCTCTGGATCTGTTTTTAGATGAAGGATTTTATATAATACCTTTTTAGTTCTTTGGTTTATAATCCGATTTGAAATGGGAATTAATAAGAAATACGATTTACGTAATGATATTCTTCATTGATTCTTATTATTGATTAAATGGGGTAATAGTAGCTGCTTAATTTCTTTACTCAGTTTCACCCTCTAACATTACGCCTCTGTTGAAGAAAATATCACAAATAATTAATTTAAATTTAAGAAAAGGTTAAAATATCCATTTAGAATCGCTTTGCTTAATAAATATCAATCGCAAGTTCAACTTTGATCACTTGTAAGAAGAAAAAAAGCGTTGCCCAATTCAAGTACTCGGACTTCTGTGGCATTGTACACTGAGAGAAATGCGACGGGGGATTCAGCACGTTTGTCTATTGAAGAGAAAGGAGATGTGTCCAAGATGAATTTGATTTCGAAACGAACTTCGTTGTTTGAAGAATTCGCTCAGTGTCCAATCCACGGCTTCCATCTTCCATCTCCTAAGTCATTGCTGAGTGTCCCCTGCTGTGAATTAATCGTTTTTGATGCTGACTGTGGCCACTCACTTGCTGCCAGAACCTGGCCAGACTCCCATAGCTGATTAATATTTTGCCAGTTCATGCTGCCGCCGAAGTTGTCGGCTCAGTCGCCGTCTCAGTTGCCGTCTCAGTCGCCGGTTTGGTATTCGCATTCGCTTGTCTTGTTAGCATACCACCACCAGCACCACCACCATCGGCAGCAGCACCGCTACCTTCTGCTGCACCTCCTCCACCTTGTTGGTCTCCTGGTTGTTTGGCTTGCCAAATGTGCTGCTGGTCGTGGTATCGGCCGTTTGCATGCATCTCTTGCATATTTCGTTTGTTTCTTATCTTTGGCCTGGGCTCTTGCTCTGGCCCTGGCCCTGGCCTGCCCCGCTGTGTGAGTGTATTATTGGCGCAAAAGTCCAAGTTCAAAGCCATATTTGACTTGGGAAAAATCAATAAAAAGATCGCTCGCTGCGATGGCACATGCGTGTTATGCTTATGCTTATTCCCATTCCCATTCTCATTCCCAAACCCGAGAGGGGCGACTCTCTCCCCACTCCAATTTCTCTATCCATATCCATGCTGATGCCGAAGCCGATGTCGATGCCTTCCTTTCTCATAATGAAATTATTGCCTAGTGATTGAAATCTATTTATGCTAATTTACGTGTGCATTGCCGCATGACTACAAGGATTGGGAGCGGGAGTGGGACAGAGTTCTAGTCTAGGTTGTTGCCACACGTTGGTCTAACAGAATTGTTCCAAGGTTGCAACATTTCCGCATTTGCAGCTGCAACTCGCATTGGTCATGGCGAGCAACGCCCACCAAAAACTAACAAAAAAAAAAAAAAAAGGTTTTACAAAAAAAGCCCGCAAAACTCGCCACTCGATCTTGATTAGAAGTGTTGCGGTTGTTGTTGTTGGTGGTGTTATTGGTGTTAGTGTTGATTTTTTTTGTCGAAGTCGAATCTGTTGACAATTCTCAATTAAAATGAGTTGAGGTTATGTTTGAGAAATGTCTGTGTGGGCGGATTAACATGTGGCAACGCCTAAGCCCTGACTGACAATTCCCCCCCGCCACACACCTAACTAAGCTGCCCCCTCTACCATTCTGCAGCCCGCCTGCGACCCGTTAAATTGTCATGCGGATTATGTGCCTTAAAATTGTTTCGCTCTTGACATTTAGACCACACCGAGGGTTGTTCATTAAGTAATCCCCTAGATCGACCCTCGTCCGCTAGCTTTCCACATTACCCAACACTCCTAGACTTGGATAAAGAATAGGAAAAGGAGAGGGCCAGAGAGGATTACCTTATCCAATTAGCTGGAACATTTGAAGTCCCACAACAATCGTTAGCACATAAAATACTAAAATTACAACAACCAACTCAACTCAATTCAACTGAACTTGGGGTTGGGCAGGGAGAGAGGGGGTGCAACCAACGGTAATGCAAATGCAGCCACTAAACAGAAATCAGAATTTGCAGTTAAAGTTTTTCGCTTGGTTAAACAGGTTTCTCTCTCAGCTCCTTCCTCATCCTCCTGCTCGAGGTCTATGTATTTGTGGATATATTTTATTGTCTTTTGATGTGCTTTAAAATCTCAGAGCCAGTCACAGTCTCAGCCTCAGTCTCAGTCCCAGTGTCTCAGACTTAGGTCTCGGGTCTCAGTCTTAATCCCAGTCACAGACAGCAGAGTCAAAGAATCGATAAAATTTATCGATGCTGTCGCTAGACTAGTCAGAAGGCTGGGCAGGAGCAGAGCACGCGCAGGGAGCCTGAACAGGTTCCCAGGCCTCGATCGGCCTGGACCTGGGACTGGGACTGGGGCCGAAACACTTGGGACTTGAGGTCCCAAGCATGGCGACAATTTTAAGTGCGAAATTAAAAGTAAAACAAGCGATTAACATAAATTTTCAGCAAAGCGCAGTTAATGTTCGAGGACTCATGGAGTTCTCCTCCCTCTCCCTGTATCTCTCTACACATATATAATTTGCATGATCATGACCATGCCTCTGGGTGGGTAGGTAAGGCAGGCAAGTGGAGGCGGGAAGGGAGTTTGGTAAAAGATTTAGATTAAGACATTGTCTTGTTCGTCTTTAATGAAAACTAATGCAATTTATTGATTATTGTTATTTAATAATGTCAATGCCTCTGTTATCGCCTCTGCTTTCTTAAACACACAGAAGAAGTCCTGAACAAGAGCAGAGTGTGTGGGGGGTGGAGCATTTCTGACAGGCATTTTAATGAGCTGCCAAGAGAGAAGAACGCTAATTAAGAATATATGAAGGCTATGAGTTGGCAAAGTGGCCTGTCAAAATGACTCCATTTCAGATCAGTTCATTCCACCTGCCATACATATGTACATACATACGTACATATGTTCACATCCGGAAGCATTGGATACCTCCAAAACGAAGTATACCACTGACCCAAATCTAAATTCTGGTGGTAGTCCAATCTCTTAGTGGGCCATTTGAGTGGCGTTTTTCTGCCTCCTGCTCCCTATGTGGTCGCATGCATTATTTATATGCAAGCAAATGCCCATGGCAGCCAAAAGTCAACAATTTGGCATCATGACATGTGTTGGAGCTGTAGATGGAGTTGAAGCTTGGATTTCGGAGCTTGGTCCGATGATGCACGCTTGTCAGCCGCCTGACAGAGTCGGCTTTGGTTCTTTTTCGCAGGAGAAATGAGAAAGGGCCATGCCTTGCTCCTACTCCAACTGCAACTCCATCTCCATCTGGGACTCCAACTCTGGTTAGCATTTAACATTTATTTTTTATGAGCATTTTGTGTGTGTGTTTTCTTTCTCTCCTTTTGTTTTCGCTTAGCCTGTTTGTTTTAGCGCCTGTTGTGACAGCCGGCTGCCAGGTTTTTGGCACTTGAAACGAACCTGGAGCTGGTCGTGGTGGTGGTGGTGAAGCCCGGCCTGGAGCGGATTCAAAATCGGAATCGGAATTGTATGTCTGAATGTGAGAGGTGGTTAACAAGTGGACAGCAGGCAGTGATAAAGCGAACACTCATTACGCATTGAACTAAAAGCTCATGCTTGGAATGCGAGAAAATGAAATACAAATTCACTAAATAGTAACCGAATTCGGCATACTCTCTCCGTTAAGCAAGGAAAGGATTCGTTGATCCCTTCCCAAAAGGGGTGAACGAAAGGTTTTTATAACGTGCACTTATAGGGTGAAATGGTGTATAAAATTTGTCAAAATGCAAGTAACAAGCAGAAAAAAAGCTATAAATATATATATACCTAATCAGCATCAGGAGCCGATTCGATCGAGCCATGTCAATCCGTCCGCCTTGCCATCTCGGTGACTATAAGAGCTGGAGGGATGTCAGGGGAATTTATTATTCCAAATGTTAAATATTTTTCCCTCACTTGGTGCATGATTGTCGATAGGTCTCAATTCGACTTTAGAAAGTGATAAAGGCTTCAAACAATCGGTTTCTAAAGGGTATATACACTTCGGCATGGCCGAAATTAACAACTCGATTTAATAGATTTTTGCTCATTTGAGTACTTATTTTTATACCATTCACCACAGAGTGAAATGATCCATAAAAGTAACCCAAAAGATAAATATTCTTGATCGGCAAACAAACAACCAACTCAAACTAGCCGCAGATAGTTTTGTTTCAAATGTTGGTTACGCCCATTTTTGCCCCTTTATATCATGAGCATGATAGCTATAATTTTGCTATGCTCTCTGTGAGGAGAATTAATATTATTTCAATTATGAAAGGGCCTTTAAATGTCTGATTAGATACCAGAATAAGGGTTTATAGGAGTGAATTGTTTTCGATGGATTTAACATAATTGTTTCTTTATGTGCATGGTATACGCAAGTCGGCAGATCAAACTATATTTTTTAAAGATTGGGAAGCAAGGTCGAAAGATTATTTCTTTTAGCAAATGAATTTATTAACGATCTCGGACTAAGTAAAATATTTGTAGAATGTTGAATTACTTTTTTCATTTTATTAGATAGATTGCTTGGGAATGTTAATGTATATTGAAATAGCTACTGAATGCTAACCAAATGTCCCTTAAAATCGGACGAAACTATATACTTTATAGACATTTTAACTTACCATTGAGTACCTCAGAATACTTTTTGAAACCAAAAAAATAGTTAATCTTCTAGTCCCCTGTTAAACCAATGGCTAGAATTTGATGTATTTGTCCTGACATTTGTTCTACTATTGCCCTTGGGGCTATTATATTTTAGTTTCTAAAAATATATTAAATATTTAAAGATATATGTTTTTTTTTATGTCTTCAAGTTGGTTTTTTGCATTTTTAAGTACGAAATATTTGCGTTATTAGTCAACACTTCAAGCTGGTCTTAGTTTTAAATCTTGCAAAGGGAAAGGTTTCATATTTTCATTATTTTTTCGACATAATGGGCGAAGTGGGTGGAGTGAAGATTGTTTAATGTGGTTTCCTCTACACATAATGAATGAAAGACGCACAGATTCACAGTATACCCTTGTAGAGGGTATTCTATTGAAAAAGTTAGTTGTTTCTAACGCAGTGAAACTATATTCATACATAATCTTGATCGTGGGGGAGCCGAATTCGTCTCTGAATATTAACTTTTTGCCCTCCATTAGAAAGCTACTGGAATGAAACTTTTTATTAAAGATTATTAAAGGCCAATTGAGGTCTAGTTTAACAACTTGTCGGATCAGACAACTATATAGCTGGCGTAGAACTCAGCGAACAAATTTATGATATAGCTAAGAAGAAATACAGCAAAGTCCTTTTAAAGTAAGCTTAAAAGTGCTACAAGGGTATACGCACTTCGGTGCAGCCAAAGTTACCTTTTTTCCTCATTTATTTTTAAATTTAAAAATGTTCACAGCATTTTAAACAAAGCTTTTTATATTTTTGAAAATGGATTTGCGGCTATCAAATTATATGTAAATATATTTCGAAGAATTTAAAAAGAAGTAAAATTGTCATATATGCATGTTTATATCTCTTTATATCTCTTCATATTTTGGAGTTCCATTTTAAAACTAAACTTTTTTTTAGACTTTTCATAATGTTTTAAATTAAAAGTAAACAGCTCCCAAATTAAAAATCTAGTTCCCAAATGTATTAAAAACCAGATATTATTAAAAGTTATACGTCCATATTGACGTATTTTTCCCTCGGTTTTGTTGTTGCTATCAAAAGTTTTTAGACCTAGTCATATCCGTCCGTTTCTACAAAACCCCTAGATCTCGGTAAAACACAAACATCAAAATTTGTTTTGATTCTTTGCTTATCTATCTAAATAACTCAAAAAGGCTCCTATTGCAGGGATGCATCGCTAGACATGGGGAATACGTTCCGGGGATATACTATGTTAAGAGAATTCGTGTTAAACCATGAACCCATAGGGTGAAATGGTATATTAAAGTCGCAAGAAGGTCTGTAACAGACAGAAGGTAGACATGTCCGTCTATCCTTCAGTATGAACACCTAGATCTCAGAGACTATAAAAGCTAAAGCCACCTAATTTGGTATATCGATTTGAGTAGTATGTAAAGTTTACATTGTAGGGCGCTAGGGTTGGTTGATTTTTATTTGTTTACTTGAAAGCGAATTCTTTTAATCTTTCCACAAATCTTGCACGTTATCGGTTGTCGGATCTTCATCATCGGCTGATCCTGATGGACCAAGGTTAGTATATCATTGAGTTCACGTTGTGTTGAACATCTTTTAAGGAGCCAGGATTGTAGAATGCAAAATATGAACGATTCACGAATGCGAAAACTTTTTAAAGATTTAAACCAACACATTAAACTAAAATATATATTACGTCGTGTTGGGCTGTAGGGCATATCATAATAAAGACCAGTAATATTTATACCATACACCCATAGGGTGAAATGGTATATTAAAGTCGCCAAAATGTATGTAACAGGCAGAAGGAAGCTTCTCCGACCGTATAAAGTATATATATTCTTGATCAGGATCAACAGCCGAGTCGATCTAGCCATGTCCGTCTGTCCGTCCGTCCGTCCGTCCGTCCGTCTGTATGAACACGCAGATCTCGGAGACTATAAGAGCTAGAGCCACCAAATTTGGTATGTATACACGTGTGGTATGCACATGTTCAGAGTTAAATGGAATTTCGGCCACGCCCCCTTACGCCCCCAGGAATCACATAAAACTGTTTTTCTCAAAAAGTATGATAGATAGAGACATCAAATTTGGTTTATATGCTCGGTTAGTTAGCGCGCAGAAACTAATTGTTTAAACTTTTTGCCACGCCCCCTTCCGCCCACGGAATTTACATAAAAGTGATTTCCTTAAAAACTATGATAGCTACCGACATCAAATTTAGTATGTAGACTAGCTTAATAGACGCGCAGATATTGGCTATTTAAACATTTTGCCACGCCCACTTCCGCCCCCGCAAATTAAACAAAACTGATTTTATTAAAAACTAACAAAGCTAAAGTCACCAAATTTAGTATGTATACTGGCATAGTATGCGCGGAGAATTTAGATGTTTTCACATTTTGCCACGCCCACTTCCGCCTCCATAATTTAGAAAAAAACGATTTCCTCATTTAGTTTTTTGACTATCGCATTTAAATTTGGCGGACTAATTTATCTTATCTATTTCTACCAAACTACCAAATTTTATTGAAATCGGACTAGAAACATGTAAAATATGCGTATGAACGTATTTTACTACGCGGTCCACAAGGCCAGAATTGGACGTTGGCTAGTAGCGGCGCTAGGGTGCTCGTGTGTTTGTAGAGTGAGCGAGATAGCACATAGTATAAGACATGTAAAAACAATTTAATAGACATACATTTGGTCTTTGAAATTTGAAATATTTGTTTCACCAGGTGTATGGTATACCCAAGTCGACGAGTCGACTTACTTGCTTCATTTTAGAATAAGCCCATGCTCGTTTGATCTACACGAATTTTTACCTAAGATGTCTTTTATATAGTTGACTGATTTGGATCGAAAGTAAATAAAGCAATTCTTTACTTAGGATTTTGTAGTTGGAAATGATTAGATACACTTGATTCAAAGGGTAAACTTTTGAAATCTGGCTAATACAGGTATTCATTAAGCGAGTTTCCACTGTATCTGTATGTGTTTTCCGATCCAATCCGTAGGTGCAACCAAGTACTATATGGCCGGTGAAAATGAATTGTTGACGATTATTGCAACAAACCATCAGCATCAGCAGCAGCAGCAGCATCGAGACGTTTCGTCTCATCTCGCCTCGTATCGGGGCCCCATCAGTCGGCTCTGCTGTTTGCCAAACCGCAATGGGGGCAACAACAGACAACTCGCATTGACGAACATGAGATGTTCGATTAGAGCACCAAATTTGGTCCGTCTAGTGCGTAATCGTAATCGAACAGTAAATGTAGTAGGTAGTAAGTAGTAGTTTAGTTCCCAGCTTGATTGTTGACGTTGGAGTTTCTCACCACCGGACTGGATACTTTTTTCTATCTTGATTCTGTTGAGAATATTTCGCTGGGGCTGGGTCTGAGGCGGGGGGTGTGGACGCGGAGTGTGGGTGCGGTTGGGGTTTGCGGACAGTTTGTTAATTCCCAAGACAGCCTTGCAGCGATTTGTGCAATCTCTGGGCAATTTATTGGTGCGGCTGCTGGTGCTGCTGCTGCTGCTGCCTCTTGTGGGTCTCTCTTTTGCTAATGAAGTCATTTGGCGGCGAAGGCCGCAGGTTCAACGTGATTTGCCTTTGATTAACATTATGGATTATAAATTGTCTGTCAATCCTCTTTGGATTGGACTGTAGCCCTTGCTGTTGTTGTTGCCGTTGCCGTTGCTGTTGTTGTTGCCGTTGTCATTGCTGTTGCCATTGCTGTTGCTGTGTTTTGTTCTTGCCATTTATTTGGCTTTCTTTATTAGCAGCCATTTATTTGTTTCTGTTTGTATGGTCGTTTGTTGTTGTTGTTGTTGTGTTGTGTTGTTAGTGTTTGTTGGGCTCGTTTGTTGCTAAAGCAATTGGCAATTGTTCACGCCAAGGCATATCGGGCGACTCAATCACTAAATATTCAGAGCGGACACGGAATTGTCGCTTCGATGTGGTCGCTCGAGACAATGGACCCCACCTCCAGCCCCCATCTAACAGTACCCTTGGCTACCTTTAAGTGATTTCTGCACCAAATGGAAATAGAAATGGTCGTTAACCCGACAAAGAGACCAACGATTCAAGCATTCAGCCATTTCGGCCAACGGAAAAGTATCTTTAACTGGCATCTGTGGGATTATGTAAAACTCGCTACACCTCCTCACCCCCTCAGTTTCCTTTCCCCGTTCCTGCTGCTATGTCACAAGCGTTATTATTATTATTATTCCTCTTGTGTTGTTGTTCCAACTCTGCCCACGCAATTGATTTGATATTTGTGACACAATTGAATTATTTATTGGATTAATGTCCATATAGAAATCGAGCAGAGAGCTTAAGAGTTCAACAGTCCCTCCAGACCCCGCCGCACACCTGCTCGGCGACGGCCTTCCCTGCTTGGCCCCGACATGGTGCGGAAGTGGCCACAAGAGATCGAACATTTTTCTGTTATTTGCATTTCCATGTAGCTGTAAATAGGCAGCACGGATGCTTGGATGCTTTCCAAATTTTGAATAAAAGCGACCAACAAGAATGTTATTCAAACTAGCCCATAACAATGAGGTCCCCCCGCTACTCCATGCTGCTCCATGGTCAGGAGGTATGTCAGATTTCCAACATTTGGCAATTTGTTACGTTTAGACAAAAGTGTCAAATGTTTTGGTCGGACAACAAGACTGTCAATTAGGAAAACCTTGCGATGAAGCAGACTGCTAGAACCCTTGAACCCCATCGAAAGGGAGCAACATATAAAGACAATGATAAGTCAAATGACCCAAATGGGAATATAATGGAATGAAAGTGCAAAAAAATTACTTTTTAATTTTAGATTCATTTGATTTTTGGCCAATTTGATTGGACAATCCCTCCGGGCTCACTCGTGTCATACCCTACCCCTCCACACACACACATACCTCCCTCATCCAAATTCGTACATTTTTGTTGGCTCTTTATCTTTGACTGTAAATCTTGACTTTTCGTACAATCCACAATTGATTAAAAATGTAAATTGTTTATTTATTTTAAACGTTTTTTCTCTATTTGTATGCGATGTGTGTGTGTGTGTGTGTGTGTGTGTGCGTCGCATTGTTATGCTAACGAAAATGAAACGAAATATGAATGACTCTACGAAAATGATTGTTTATGACATTTCATTTTGTTTCGTTTGATTTTGGTTCGGTTCGGTTCCATTTTGCTGGTTCCTCTAACAATGTTTGTCTTCTGTATTGATTGTGGGCCTTTCGGTATGGATTAAGTCATAAAAAGGCCATAAAAACTTGTCGAAAAATATGTCTACCTATATGAATGTATGTATTTATGGGCTTTTGGGGGTATGGTGGGGATATGTGTTATCATGTAACTATATAGCATCTGCCGAATGGGATAAATGTGGTGTTATGAATCGGTCTACATAAAAGGCCAGCAGCATTCTTGGGCCATTAAAAAATATCTCTGCCACTGACTCCCCCAGTCTCCAAGTCTCCCCGAAAAGAGTCATAAAATGCTGTTTTGTCAAATCGCCAAGAATTAAGTTTCGTTTTACGATTTCTCTGTGGTCGGACATTCCAAGAAGGGGACAATTTTCACGACTTATCAGTCGGAAGCAGCAGCAGCAGCAGCAACAGCAATGCCAGGGCGGCTTTAGCTACCGTTGACAATGATCAGAGAAATCGGCACTCCCCTTGAGCGCCGACCAACCAGTCAGCCTTTACGCACTCCCGATACCGGGCACTTGAGAAACAAATTCAAATTTAACGCATTTCAAGTTGCGGCTTTGTCAAGTGGCAGAGATCGTTGGCTGCCACAAGTGGAACAAATAGACAAGACGGTTTCGAATTGGTATAAAGTTCAAAATCACCAAATAGAAATCAAAAATCAAGGTGTGTGGCTAAGCTGGCAGATGGAGGCGAAGGGTCCGGGCGACAGATCTCAAGTGGCCAAAAAAAAAAAAAAAAAAAAGAATTTCATTTAGTTTGAAATATGATGTGGCAAATTTTCAATAAGTGATTTAGCCTTCCCCCACCCCATCCGTTATCCGTCGCCACTCCTCAGCGTTTTTAATTAAACAGCCATTGTTGCCCAAAGAGATCTAGAGAGGGAGTTTTTTTTTGTTACCTCTTATTATTATTATTTTTTTTAATTAAATGCGATTCATATCGATATACATTTCCCATTCCCGGGTTTATTGCTCTGCTTCTCTTCTTATAATTTGTTGGTTCTCTTTTTTGTTTGTTTTCGGTGCGTCCAATTGAAAAGCGTCAGAAGCGTTTATATTTCGCATATTTCACGGCCTGATGCGTTGCGACAAATGCATTCTCCTTGTTGAAGCTGAGGGTAACACCTTGAGGGAGAGAGAGATAGAGACCCAGAGGAAGAGGCAACCACATGCCGTGCTATGTTTGCCAACTTGGGCCCCATCAAGGATGAGGCAAAGTAGCTGCTTCTTGGTATTTTGGTATACTGACTCCGACTCCTCGGCTTCCTGCCTGCCTGCCTGGTCGTACCCCATTTAGATGGTGTTTGGTTTCAAAGCCAGAGTCATCAAATTTCATCATACCTACATACTACAGACAGACTATGAAGATATTCTTTCGCTTTTGGCTGAGCTAGAGCTTAGGAATTTCCTACATTTATCTAAATCATAAGCTTGAACTTTCTCAAATCAACTAAGAAATGAGGAGGAAAACTGACTACGCATAAATTAATACAGTTTATTTATCAGACGGCATATTAATGGCCACAGATTAAGACATCAAAAAGACCAATACTGACCAGAGACAGACCGAGAGACACTCACATGCCCAAACCCATGCCCCATCCCATACATTGTGGTTGGAAATTTTTCAAACCATCACAACAAATGACTGAATTTCAAGAGGTAACGAAAAAACGAAGAAAAAAATTCAATCGGGGTAGACTCCCGCTGTGAATTTATGCGAAAAGAACCGATCGCGCTGTCGCCTCCGTCTCTGCCTCCAGCTCCAACTCCATCTCCACATCTCTCGGAGGGGCAAGAGGGTATCCGCTTTTGACTGCTGCTGGCTCAATTCAATTCATATTTAAAACAAAGTGTCATGTGTCATAATGGCACCAGAGAACAGTTAACCCATCCAACGCCATTGTGACCTTTCCAAAATGGTTGCTGCTGCTTCTGCTGCTGCTCTCTCTCAGTTGTTGGCGCCATTTTGTGAACAAGTGCCAATTACTTTCTCTGGGCCAATTTTTCGTCTCCCCACACCCAGCAAAACGAAATATAAGAGTTAATGATGTTGCCACATGGTTTTCATTGGCGAGGTTCTTCTCTCTACCCATCCCCCACCCCATCAATGATAATGATGATGGCCGACTGCCGGTTGCGGTTCTTCTTCGGCTTCTGCTTTTACAAAAACGAAGAAAAAACAAAAAAAAAAAAAGGCGAAAAAGAGAAGCTACTGCAGCTGTTCTCATGAAACGACTTCAATTACATGCGAAGAATGCCACAGTGTGTGTGTGTTTGTGTGTGTGTGTTGGTGTGTGGCTGAGGCGGAGCTCTGGCAAAATGGCGTTACCTTTGCTTCAGTTGAAGTTCTTCGTTAGTTTATTCGTTTTGCCGACGGTAAAACCATCTCCAGCCGTCAGCATTTAGCAGAACTTTCTACTTGACGGATCTGTTACCATCATCATCATCATCGACAACTTCGTCGTCGTCATCACGATCATCATCAGAAGGAACATCTAACAAGCATGAGCAATCAATGCTGGGACAATGTCGCTGCTGTTGTTTTTATCGCTCTCCCCTCCCCACCCTTGGCGCTGACTTTGTTGTCCAGCCTACTCGGTGTTCGGGTGTTTCTCCTTTTTTTTTTTTTTTTTTTGTTGTTGGTTGCTTCCAGCAAGTGCTGCACACAGACACACTTGCCACTCGAAGCTCGATTGAACGCTGATCACAATCGCGAAGCCTGCCAAACGCTTCTATGCAAAGTGTTTCGGGTACCCATCCTCTTCCCATCTTCATCGAGAAGGAAGAACCTGTTGCCGCCTGCTCTGGGCTCTCGGATTGTGTTGTGTTGTGTTGTGTTGCGTTGGGTTGGGTTGGGTTCTGGATGTTGCTATCAAGATGACCAAGGGGTGAACAAATTCATTCAGTCATTCATCGAAACAAATTGGTTGACTGACGACGAGATGATGCAGCTGTATAAGCCAATGCCTATGCCGAGTCGGAGTCAGAGGTGGAAGAAGAATCACAAGAGTTGCAGTCCAGCTTTAACTTGTCAATCTGGTTCTGTCAATTTGTTGCTTGGCTATTGCCCGGCTATTCCTTCCTTCTATTCCTACTGCTAGTTTGTTATTCCTTCATTTGCGTGTCAGCGATTTAACAATTTTATTTATTTGTCGCTAGACACATTTCCAATGCAAATGTCCCTCTCTGTGTCATCTGATATGTGGCCAAAGTATAACAATTACCCAAGCATAAATAACATTTCAAGAAATCTACGATTGCCACACACGACACAACAGTCTAACTGCAGACCACGGACTTTTGACTGGGGATTGGGGATTGGGTTATTGGGGCCTGGGGGACATCGATTTGTATTTCGACATTTTTTGGAAAAACTAAACTCTGCCAAGTGTTTAGAAGGCAACGGCAGGGAGCGAGGTCGTAGAGTTGGCAGACCAATTTACGCCGCGTACGCACGTCACAATATTCACATCGTGGTGAAGTGCGAGGGAAATGCACTGGGAGAAATATTTCCATATATACCAAATGAGACTAATTGATATAGTTATGGCCTCACATATACTTTCGGCTGTTTAATCATCACCAAGTAATGGTTAAAAACAAATTTTATCTGCTAACTGCCCACAATTACATCTCTTGTATAATTTCACTTAGGGTGTTGCAACGTAAGAGGTTTGAATTTATTGCCATGTCAAATGCGTTAGACATCAGCTCGTCAGCTGTTTTTTGCTTAATGTAAAAGATTTATGACCACTTTTTGCCTTTATCCCCATTCCCAGACAACATCCTCTTTGCGAGATGGTGCCATTCCATAATCTCCTGGGGACGTTGCGATGTCCACTGAAAACCGTGAAAATATGCTATTCACTGCGAAAACTTCAATTTTAATTATTCAATTCAAACGTCAAAGTCAATTACTAGCCAGGAGAGCAGAAGAAATACGTTAACTAAAGCCGACTTTGTCAAGAAACTAACTAGTACAACTTCTCATCTAAGGAGAATGGCTGGAATTAACATTGAATTTGAGTCCTGACATCACACACCATCCTAGAGCAGCTATATTTACATTTACGAATGTTTGATGTAAAGTCCGGAAAGAAAAAAAGCCTAGCTTACATTCCCTTAGAAAACCTACAAATTGGAAACTGACAAAACCTGCCTATTTCAACCTCCACTACAACTTTAGAGAAATCGTTTGCTGAGTTTTTTAGTTCTGCAGGCAACTTCTGACCCTGAAAGAGATCAGAGAATACGATTGACTTTTTTCGTCTAGTTATCGATCAGATTGATAACTAACATTAAAAGTTTACAACTTCTGTGGCAGACAAACTGACTTCTTAGTCCTAATTGGAAGCATTTCGTTTCTCTTTGTGTATATCGAGTCTTTAGGTGCGCATTGGGCATTCGCACTCGGTGGGTGTGCGCTTAGATCAAGACTCTCGGCACGCCATGTGCAACAATTGCATAAATTTTTTATGACTGATAGTGTAAAAAATAGGCGTGGCACATGTGAGAAAGACTTGATGGGGAGAGAGGCGAGGGGAACTTAGTGGAGTGTGATGGAGACGACGATGTGAGTATTTGGAGCTGCTTAACCGGGCACCATGCAATTGAATTTCCACCACGATCATGTCATACATAAATTGCACTAGAGTCAGAGAAGGCAAAGACAGACTGAGTCCAGCCATTGCTGAGCTTCAACTACCTTTTCCAGCGTGGCTCTGGTTTTTAGCTAAGACCCTGTCTCTCTGACTGAGTCTCTATCGTCGAGCATTGATCAATCGGGGCGTTGCCCACGATGCGACTGAGTAATGGCCGCAGATGGCCTGGGGACATCATTTCCATAATGTCCTTCACAGGGCAACAGCCACAGCCTTAACCACAGCAGCAACTTCTCGGTGCAGCTTCTACTCAGGTGCATTCAATAAAGTGGTGAACTATTCAGGAAGGAGACGCTCGTATTGCCGAGCTTGTAACAGATTTGTATCGCATTTTATATGCCACAATTTTCGTTTGATATGTCGATAATAAAATTAAGACGATGAGCGAAATTGCACTCTGAGCGGTGCATGAAAGGGGCGGCAACTTCCGAAAGGCATACACACATCTCTCCATGGAGCAGAGCCAGAGCAAATTGGGCAAAGCATCATCATCATCATCATCATCATGCATATCCCCAAAAGGCAAAAAGGGCGAAAGGACAGACAAGCGACCAATCAACTGCAGGAGGCAGCTGTCCCAGCAGCCACTGCGATCTCCGATCAATCTTCGAGCCATTTGCACTTTGGTTTTACATGGGCCAACTTGAAGCTTGTGACCAACTTTAATATGTAAAATTAATATGCATCCGAGGGGTAAGTGAATTGTATCATCTCAATACAAAGGCCATATGGTTTCCAATTTAAATTTAACTTAACTCGTTCATTCATCCGGGCATAAAGTCAACCAATTAGTATTCAAATAGAAAATGAAGCCACGATAATGGCTTTTATGACAGAGCTTGAATTGCTCGCTTTTAGGTTTTATTGAGGCCGAAAGTTGAACCAATTGATGGAGACAGAGACAGAGACCGAGATTTAAATGAAATAAAGCTTCCCATCCGCTGAGTATCTGGGTATACTATATATGTATGCAGATCACTTTGGTCTCTCGGACGTCGGCCCTTGTACAATCGATTTTGATGGGCAGATTAGCAAGGGGCCAGCGGCCAAATAGCAAGGCAGTGGATGAATATCTATACTGGTTAATAACAATAATCAGGCATGGTAAGTACACCAAGTACATGCATGTATGTGGCTATATAAATTTTCAAAATGGTCAGTGGAAGTGGCAGAAGCAAAGGGCAGAAGGGTGGAAGGGAGCGACAAGTAAATTCTAAAAAGATGACCGGATGACGGCCATGTGAAGACCATTGGCCCAACGGTCCAACGGCCCAACAGCCCAACAGCTGTCAAAGCCAAAGATGAAGATGATGAACAACAGGCAACAGCAACATGTGATGGAGGGGGTGGGAGAGAAATGAGAGAGAGAGTGGGGGAGAGAGAGGGAGGAGGGAAGAGAGACGGCGAGTCTGTTTAGCTAGAGAGGAGGCAAGGAATTTAAAATGCCCCGGGTGCAAATTACCACGAAAACAATTTTTGTTGCTGTTGTTGCAGTTGCTGCAACTGGAAAAATGGCTGGCAGATTGCCAGGATAAAGTATGTATGTTGAAAGCATGCGTCACAAAGGATGAACGACCATGCCAAGTCGTCGTAGTCTGATTGTCGTTGCAGCTTCTGTTGGAGACGAGCCAACTTGGGGATGGATTCTTTACTTTGTTTTTGTTTTTGCCATGTGTGGTTTTTGTTGCTGCTGTTGTTGTTATTGTTGTTGTTTTCCTTTGTGGCAGTTGCCGGTCGCAGAGGCGTGTCGTCGTCTCTAGCCACTGCAGACATCTGCTGTTGCCGCACTGTCATTGATGAGGCATAAAATTATGGGAGGCAACATGATGGCGCATATAAAAAAATGGCCGCACGATGGATTAAAGTCGAAGCTGGTCGCTTTGGTTGGTCGCTTTCCATCTCGGTCAGCTGCATGATGTTCTTTGGCCATTCCAGCAGCAATTCTCCATCTTTCCATTTGCAACTGCAACTGCTGCAAGTGCATAATTAAGTCTTGCACCACCAGCATGTTTTGCATGGCCGCGATTTTGCACACTTGAACAGCGATTGGCTGCCGTGATTGGCGGTGCCCGGTTGCAGTTGCAGTTGCTGTTGCTGTTGCTGTTGATTCTGTTGCTGTGGCACATGTTGTTGCTGGCAGCCAAGTGGATTGCCGATTCCCGGCCACGGTCAAGCTCATAGATCATTGCACTTGCTTGGCTACATTCCAGCAACTTGGTTTTGGGCTTTTTTCCTTTTTCCATAATTTATGGCCATTTTGCTTAAATCTTTCTCCTCATTTCGTTCGCTTTGGCTTTCCTCCTGGTGGCAACAAACTTGCTGCAGTTAGTGTCACAGCGGATCAAATGTCAGGCAATGCATTGTTCAATGACTTTTCGAAAATCCGCCCCAAGGCCGCCGCATCGTTGGCCATATCACAATGCCAATTTCGATAACTGTTGCAACACCTTGACAACAAGCACGCAATCTCCCTTTGACTCCTGATTCCTGTCGCCTCTATGTGCCGACCGAGCGATGTGTGTGGCAGCAGCAGCAACAACAATAGCAATCAAATAGCAACAAGGTAAGTGAAAATCCGAAGAATCTACAATTTAAATACCCTTACTTTTATAGAGCTTAGCTATGTTAAAAACAAAAAAGGACCAAATAGATGATAAGGTACTACTTTCAAATGCAACTGCGCCTGATTTAGGAGAACATGGATTCGGGTGGAGATTCTTAAGGTTGACCAAAGAACATTTCAAATGCGGCTTTGGTCTGATTCTACAACTTTCTCTTCCTCTTCTTGGACAAATTGCTTTCGCATTGCGTGCACATTCTACACAAAGTCCTCTCTGGGTCTTGGCTTCATATCCTGCGGACGTTCATAAACATGACAGTTTGAGCAATTTCCATCAATCACTTTTTTTTGGCTGCTTTCAATTTTTTATTTTTTGTTTTCGGGGTTTCTTTTTTTTCTGTGCTTTCTGGCCATATCGTGACTTTTTGGGGCACGAATGTGCGGATGCGGCCAGGTTTAAATCAAAGTGCTCCAAGTTAAATATTTTTACTTTATTACATGCATTTTCAGGAGAAATCCAAAATCGGTGAAGGAGGAACAACAACAACAACAAAGCGGTTCCGCATGCTGCTAATGAATGCGCAAATACAACAAACTAATTTAAAACGATCTTCCCGATCGCAATCAAGGCGTAGGCTGTTCCAATTTATATACAACTTTAACACCAATCAATTAGCACATAAGCTCAAGGAGTAAGAGAAAGAGAGGGAGAAGGAGAATGAGAAGGAGAGACGCCGCCTCTAATAAACACGCTTGATGGGACTCTCCGAGGGATTCTCTGAGAAAGCGAAACCCACCATGGACTGAGGGCAGAGAAAATGTCGAGTTTTTCACACGGTGCCGCTAAGTGCACCTAAAATTATTCTCCAAATTTGTGTACAACTTCATTTTAGTTCACAAAAGCCAAAAACAAAAAGGAAAAAAAAGAGTGAAAAGAAAACATCAAATCGCAATTAAGAGAAGCCCCAAAAATATTACAAGTGGCTGCTAAGTCAAACGCCAAGAGCACCTGAGCGCCAGATATTGGGCTGGGTACTGGAACAAACTGGTTCTCGTTGTTGTTATTGGTTTTCCTTCTTTTTTTCGGTTGGGTCTACCTCGACGATTCGGCGGCTTTCGTCTAATCAACTTTGCAATCGATGTTCATAAATTTATTTTATTGGGACACAAATTACAAGAGTGTAGGGTGTTTAACATGGCATTCGAGTTGTAAGATCAATTGGATTGAGCATGAGCCCGAGTCACAGTCACAGTCACAGCCGGAGTCAGTCAGACCCAATGTCCAAGTCGGCAGCAAATATACATATAAGTACATACATATGCATTTTGAGCCGATGTTGATGTTTATGGCCACGAGTAGCAATCAAATTTGTTCAAATGCTATTGCTATGAATATATTGAAATGGGTTTATGCAAAATCTACTGATAGCGCCATCGAATGGCGCCTATATTTAAGATACATTTTAATCGAAACATTTCAATGGCACTCTCGTCTAGATGAAGCTAAAGAAATTGAACGGAGTGTGAAGAAGACTCAGTTACTTTGAATAAACTTGGACACGAAGATTTGATTCCAAATTTACTGATCTTGTTTCGGACCACGCCAAATAAAACATGTGAAATTAATTGGAAATAAAAAACAAAATGACTTGTTCAATGATCTTCGGGTAATTCTTTGATTTATGATAACAACCTCTGGTTGTTTATTCCGATTTTCCGGATTCCCAAAGTCATTTAATGCTTCGAACCGCCTACAAAACATACTTTAAAAACTTGGAAATATTCCTTGGGGGTCTATAAAACAATCGACAACTCAAGTGGTAACCAATTTGCTTACGAAATACTGATCGACTCTCGGCTGTTCGTCAATAGCTTAACACAAGTTATAATGTTCCAAAGATACCCATCGGATCGGTTCTTAGCATAAACACTTTAGTAGCGTTGACCGGAATGTTTTGAGAAATTAAGCTTGAAAGTTAGAAGTTCGTTTTCTCAAACATGTGACTTTGTTCTGATGCACCAATGACATGATATAGGAATTTCGCCAAAGTGTATGTCGATCCAGTCATGCCCGTCTGTCCGGCTGTATGAACCCCTAGATCTCGGAGATTATAAGAGCTAGATCCACCGAATTTGGTGTAGTATGTTTGGCCGCAAATCAAACAAAAATGCAATTAAAGAAAACATATTTTTATCTCTCAACATACCGAATTTGAATCGAATCGGACAAAAAATAGGAAAGTTATGGAAAAAGCATTTTGGTGGGTAAAAAATTCGGATTTGGCCGTTGGCTTGTGGCGGCGCTAGAGTGCTCGATGCATGTAAGAGTGAGCGAGATGGCTTATGATTAATATGCAGTAGTTCAATAGAATTTTATAAATTAAAAGCAGTTGTTTCACTTTGTGCATGGTATTCCTAAGTCAGGGAGACGACTTAGAGATGAATGCAAACCAGGTTTATTTTATTAGATCCGAAAAAAAATTGTTTCCTACTTTGCCGTTCTTTTTTCGCTTCATGTAGTTTGAATTCCCAACTACTTTTAGCGTTGAAGATATGATATGGCCATTACAACTGTGGATTTTTTAGCGAAGTCTGCTGATGATAGAGCTTGGTGGTTCTTGAAATAGCCATACAGACAACTTGCTATGACTTTAAGTCTTATAAATAATTAAGATTTATTGACCTGAAGCCGCGCTAAAACCCAGTTATGATTAACTTCAATAAGGTACAAATCTAAACAAGTAAAAAAAATAAACTTTTTTCCCTACTAATATTTGTTTCATCTTTTCATATAAAAGCGTACGGAGTAAAAGCAAATGTGGCGCTAAAGTGATTGAGAATTTTCAAGATAATTTCATAGAAAATAAAGAAATTATTGACAAACGTCACTGTCATCTATCAATCGAGATATATATACATAGTCTGCAGTATATGGAAGCAAACATGCAAGATTTTAGCATTTTGGCCTTAACCGTCTACAATAAGTTTGCGTTGATCCAGATGGACGGACAGACAGGCGTAAATAACAGGTTGAAGTCGCTAAATTAAACAAATCGTTATTTTAAGCTTATATCTTGGTTAATTCTTATTATGATTTTACAAAGTTTTTAGTTGTTAATAATAATTTCTAATTTATTAGTGTACTGATGTCACCCGCTTGACTTGTCCTTTAGATCGAAGGCCGGAAAAAGATGCACGACCTCCATCTCCATGCCATCTAATCCCTTTTTATGTAAATAGTCATTCTACTTTTCTGCCAAAGGCAGGATGACAAGTCGTAGTTTAAGTTGCACCCTTCTGACTAAGGTAAACATACTCTTTGTGTCCAGACTTTCTCGAATTTGACGCAAATGTTCTTCTTTTTGTGATATAATCAAAAATACATTGAACAAGAAGTATTTTGGGGGGTCGTGGCCCTTACATATTGTTGCCAGGAACACTGTGAGCCTTATCTGAGAGTCTGCAATTACCAATTAACAATAGTCGCCCAATTTAAATGTGATTTTGGTTTCAATATCTTGATTTCAACTCAATAATATTTACATCTAGCGACTTCCTTGACCTTTTGTCATTGTAGATACATCGTCAAATCGGATTTCGTTCACATTTGGTTTGAACTAGGCTAATCAAATAGCCTTTCCAATAAGTACATATTTGTTTGATAACGAATCATATAGAAAATAATAAAGAGTTGTACATTAAAAAATCCCAAACTGATCAATAGTAGTTTGGGTACGACTAACTATAAATTTAGAAAAGTTATCTCCTTTGATGACTTTAATCCCTATTTTGGGATGGACATTTTCCTAAGAAGTATATAGAAAACGGCGGAATTCTTCAATATCTAGACAAATGACTGAATTTGAAGTTCTTTTTTCCAAATTAACAATAGAGATGATATTTAAATTAATTAATATGTCAAAATTTAAACGCAGACTATAATATCACTTCGTTTCCATTAAATTTTGGCTGCTTGGCTGAAAAATAATTTGCTAATAAATAATGGGGTAATGTTTGGCTCGGCGATATCAGAACAGGTAGAGACCAATTTCAGAAATTAGCCAAATCTAACATGTGCGATAGGCAACCGAACCAATTGCTTCACTCCCAACCACATCGCACACTCTGGGACAGCCCCAAACTATCGTCAGTTTCGCCTACATCAGCAGACATCAGACGGCAGACGGCTGGAGCACCTGCAGCAAGTCATGTCTCCGTCCCCGTCTCCGTCTCTCTCTAGAGCTGGTCTAAGGCCGAGAACTAGGTCTCCACATGGCAACTTAGCAACACTGCAACAAGTTGTACAATTATTATCAGCGCCTAATTAAATCGTTGCTTTATGGCGTATCTAAGCCATTTGGCGCTTGGCTAGATTGCTATTTTGTTGTTGTTTTTGGTGGAATGCTTGAATTTTGCGTAGACTTTTCACACTTGCTGAAATTTGTCGCAACCTTCTAATTAGTTGAGTGCAACAGCAGACCGCAGCAGGAAAGGAGGGGAAGGTGGTGGCGTGTAGCGTATTGATAAATTGCTGTTTGGTTATGAAATTGGCCGGATTTATGACCATTCCCTAGACTGGACCACAAATCAGTGGCTTTCATCGCCACTTCATATCGTGGCCCGTTCGTTCGTGGCCAACACTTGGAAACTAGGGAGCGTTTAAGTCCAGCTCATAATTTACGCTTAAACATGGCTTTTGACCAAAATCAATAAATCCACACGCCATTCGCTCGCAGAACAAAAGAAAATGTACAGCAACCAGCAAACTCAAAGCCATCCCAGGCGACTCTCCCCAGACTCTGCCACTACGCACTTAACTAGCCACCAGCCACAAGCCACCATCTACTGGCCAATATCCACTAGCCAGTTCGAGCCACAGAACCAACGCGTTTGGCCCCAGCAACATCATCGGCGTCGGCGCTGCTGTCTTTGCCGCCGATATGGCTAACCTAATATCGTTTGAAATTTATGATTTTGAACTCTTTGCCAGCTTTTTTGAGTATACACAGAGAATAGTTAAGAGTTAACGATCTGGGAGTATTGGTGCCAACAAAAATGTGATCCATTTTTAGAATCATGATTATTTAACTCTTTTCTCAATTTCAATTGTAGGGTATCAATGGGTCCATTCGTTGCTATTGCAACGTTGGTGTTTAGCTTCGCTTCGAAATTCGCATTTTGATGAACTGGAACTAGGTTGACGCTGTCGAATTGTTCGTCTCTCCTTTGACTATAGTTACATATCGTTCCGTTCCCAGCCGGCTAGAATTGGAAATGGGCTAGCAGTGGGCGTGCTCTGAGCTTTGGGTTTTTCCGTTGGGCAGTGGCCATTTGAGAGTCTAGCAAAATATTGTCTTAACCTAATTTGTGTTGCGCGCCGGCATTGACGTTTTTACCCAGATTTATAGCCAAAGGCAGGCAGGCGGAGCGGCGAACGAATGCGTGTACGAGTTACCTGGAAAATGCAATAAAATATCTTTCTCAGGGAATAACAAACCGGCCCTGTCAATGGGGCAAGACTAACCAAAGAGGGAGCATCCTCAACTCGGTCTCTTACACGTACTTGGACTTGGACTTAGACTTGGCGTTGAAGTGGAAGTCGGAGTTGGAGTTAAAGTCGATCTAGACATTGTGCTAATCTAATCGACTGACATTTTAGGTTTTAATTTGGTCAGCGAGCACCTTGAGGCCAGCATCTCAGCGGCCAATTGGCAGCAGGAGCGGTAAAATGCATAAGTAAGTCAAGGCCTTTCGGCGATTTCCGCGTTGCGTAGTCACAGTCAACTAAATGACAGGTTTGACCCACTTTCCCAACTGAAGGAGGCTGCAGGCTCCAGGCTGGAGTCAATTGAATGCCGAGTCAAATGAGAGATATGTGCAGTCAATGCAATCAATAGAAAAGCGGATGTGAGTTGAAGAGAGAAATACTAAACTTTTACTTGGCAATTAGGCAGCATATCACGTATACGTCATACATTTGGCATTTTCAAGCGATGTTCCCACAGTTGCAGCTTCTTCCTCTTCATGATGATGACGTGCCAAAAATGTGTACCATGAGTTGTAATTATGCATAAGGAAATCACTGAAAGATTGTTTGCTTCTGCTACTTGTGCATTTGCTCACAGACAAGAGCAGAGAGAAGGGAGCATGGAGAAGTACTAAACATAAATTGTTGCATTTTGCTTAGTTATGTTTATTTCAGTTTAGTTTTTGGACTTTTTTTTTGCATTAGTCCAGTGAGTGCAACAAATTCGTTGAAATGCACATAAATCAATGCCACAAGTTGGCTTAAACGCTAACTAAACCCATAAAAAGTCATGCTCCGAATACGAAAAAACTGCAAAAAAAACACAAAAAACCAAAAAATCAATTACAAATATCAAAGAAGTTAAATTCGGCTATGCCGAAGTTTATATACCCTTGCAGTCCTTGACAATAATAATTTCACATGTTCAAAATTTGTTTTCTGCAACTCAATTCATTAATATACAAACAAAACAATTTTACTCTTCATACTATGTACAATTTGTTCTTCTTCTTCCCTCATTCCCTAAGCAAAGCAACGCACGCATACACATACAGTTTATGTAGCGTTGCGTCTGTGTGTGTATGCATGTGCTCTGTTGATTTGATGATGACGTAGTAGGCAGCAAGCAGAGCTGCCGGCAGCGATTGAACCGATTTATATAGACTGTAACTTGTGTTCTATTTATCCGATCAGGGTCAAATTTTGGGATCTGAGATTTTATATCAAATTCTATTATATTGGTGAATTTCATGGGGATACTCCAATTTTTGCAAAAATTTTTGTTCCAGAGCTATATGATATAGTAGTCCGATCCCAAAGATTTTCATACTTTATCTCACCCGGGTAAAAAAAAGCTCCCAAAAAAAATTTCATCCCGATAGCTCTTAAGATGGCTGAGTAAAACGCGTACGCACCGACGGACAGACGGACAGACGGACAGACGGACAGACGGACATGGCTATATCGACTTAGCTTCTCATGCTGATCAAGAATATATATACTTTATGGGGTCGGAAACGTCTCCTTCTGTGCGTTACAAACATCTGACCAATTTTATAATACCCTCTGCAAGGGTATAAAAATGTAAGGCAGACAAAAAAGAAAAAACAAAACTTTTAAAAACTCTCAATATGAAGTGAGCTAGAAATGTTTATTGCCCTGGCGCTGGAATTTTTCAAATCAAATTCGTTCGGCTGTTTTCTGTTTCTGTTTTCTGATTTCGGATTTCTGTTTACTTTTGCTAACCTGTCAGTGGGGCCAACTATCAAACAAACAGGGCAACAACAAAATGCCAGCATTTTGAAGTAGCTGCTGCAACGGCTTTCATTGTCAATATGAGTTGAAGTCAGGCAGCAGGCGGTGACCAATTCCAACTCCAATACCAATATCAACTTCGATTTCAACTCTCTGGACTGCACGCAGTGTGGTCGGAGCAGCTAACAAATGTTGTTAACAATTTCATGCTGGCAAACAGCAACAACAGCAACAACTGCAACAACTTGAACAACTGTCAATGTGCATGAAATAGAAACATTGGCAAAAGTTGCAGCTGGCGCTGGGCCGAGACGCTGAGCCTCTGTCTGCGTCAGTTGAGGAAATGTACAATTGGCTCAAAAAGCTAGACAGCCATGCGGCACACACACACACACACACACACACACATACATATGTATGTGAGAGACAGGCGGACGGATGGAGACAAAGACTGACTGACGGACTGACAGAGTTGTGATTCAAACAATAAATTCCTTCTGTGTGGGATTGCGAAACATTTGAGCTTGATTGAATTATGAAGTGCGTAAGAGTTGAGAGCGGCGACTGGCATGTGGCTAATGTGGGGTGGACAGCGGCAAGCGGGTAGAAGGGGTAAGTCTTTCTGTCTGTCTGTCTGTCACAGTTACATATTCTTACATACATGTGCCTAGCTGAAAACAAAAGACTGCGACACAAAGGCAACGAACATGACCAACTGAGTGACTCACTTTCAATGTAAGTCTTGTTCACATTTGCATATTCGTACTCACTCTTTTCTCCTCGTCCGATTCCCACTCCATATGCAAATTCTGCATTACGCATTTGTTAACATCAGCAATCGGAATCGGCAATAGGAACTGCCATAAAGACGAATTACACTGTAAAATACATCAACAAGAAATTTAGAGAAAATAAAGAAGGAAATTTCAAATGAATTGGCGAACAATTTCATTGAGATTTGCGCGACTTCAACCGTGTAACATAGAAGTGTCCAAATCCACTAAATCTCTGTTTGACACGCCAAATTTCACGATTTCACTTTACAAAAAAAAACATTAAACTGTATTTCCAATTTTAATTCCTGTGAATTCGAAATCCATTTGCTATTCCGCTTAAATGCTGAAAGAGATTTGAAGTTGGTGAAACACAATTACTATTTGGCTATAATTGAGGTTACCCTTAATTTGCACTTGGCCCAAAAACAAATGCGATCGGCTTAAATGAAGTTTAGAGAAACATTGGTTAAGTTTGAAATTAGAGTTTTTCTATATTGTTGAGTGTTCATTCTTATGTAAAATAGTCGATAGATGCTGGTGGATCGAACTACTTCCAAATGTTATTTGGTGCTTTGCATATACTGCAATCATTATACCATATACCCATATGGTGAAATTGTATATTAAAGTCACCGAAATGTATGTGACAGGCAGAAGGAAGCTTTTCCGATTCCATAAAGTATAAATATTGTTGATCAGGATCAACAGCCGAGTCGATCTAGACTTGTCCGTCCGTCTGTCCGTCCGTATAAACACGTAGATCTCAGAGACTATACGAGCTAGAGTCACCAAATTTGGTACGTAGACTCGTACGTATTACCTACGGTGGTAGGGTTTATTCAAATTTTTGCCACGCTCTCCGCCGTCCCCGAAATTTAATCAAATATGATTTTCTTAAAGATTTTCTAAAAGCTATTAAGCTAGAGACATCAAATTGGTATGATTAATCCTTTAGTAAGGGCGCAGACATTTGTTGTTAAAAAATTTTGCCACGCCCCCCTCCGCCCCCATAATTTGAAGAAACTCGACTATTTCAGATAATTTTCTATCTCGTGCAATCAAATTTGGCACACTTAAATTTGATACTAATATGCAGCAAAATACCACATTTGATCAAAATCCGACAGTCGAGTTATGCATACAAACATTTTTCCATAAGGCCGGAGTTGGCCGTTGGCTGGTGGGGGCGCTAGGGTGCTCTTATGCTTGAGTGAGCGGGATACTAAGATATGCTTGCAAAAAGCATGTGAACAGAATTTCTTCAAATTACGTAAATGCATTTTTTTATTATAAATTTGTAATATTTGTTTTAAGTCGGCAAGACGACTTACTTTCTTCGTTTTAAATCTTGAACTCAACCAAATCGAAGACATAGTTTTTTTTTTATTTTCTTTAATATCTGTAAGCTAAAACTTGAAAGAATCATGTTTAAGTGGAGTGTGTAAGAAATACAATTGAACGTTTATTTTGACTTTTTTCTTTAACTATCTTTGGACCAAGATCAAGATTTGGATCAATATCTGGCCATTGGCATCTGCCGGTCCGTGTGAACATATTGATCCCGAAAACTATTAGAGTTAGACCTCAATTCCATCATTGGCTTTTAATAAGGTGTGGTATACACCATTTAGTATGTTATTTACTCAATATTTTCGATATATCAAGACCATATATCTTCTCATCTCCCAGATTCGCCAATGAGGAAATCTGAATAATAAAGTTAACTTTCTTTTAAAAGCATATAACATTTAGGGATATGCAACTGCATATGGCCTATATAAATATATTTTAGATCAAGTCGGGCTCTAGTATGGATGGATTTTTCTGATTTTCATCTAATTAAAAGAAGTTTCATCATTTACTATTTACTAAAACTTGATAACTTTTCGTTCAGTGTAAAGTTTTTCTTTTGTTGTCGAATTTCCTTTTATTTTCTTTTTAGTTTTCGTAATAATTTTGGCTTAAATGCATTAACCATTAAGAGGCCGACGAGGCGTTGTGGGTTATGACACTCGCAGTCATGAGTTGGTGTCTGGTGGTGAGCAGGGGACTGTGGGGGGATGTCGGGAATCGAGAGCTACTGGTTGATGTCTGTATGCTGATATATAGTTCCAAATCCGGTGACAGTCGCATTTGCATATATGGCAGACAATTCCTGGCGTGTCCAATAAGTTAAAGAGTCAAGTCTGAGTGTTAATGGAAACCCAGGAGTCTGTCTAGCCCTTTCGTTTCCCCCCGCCTCTTTCTATCCTCACCAGAGTAATCACATTTTCATTGCTATTTTCCATTTCCATTTTGATTTTCTCTTTCAATTACATGGCCTGCCACAAATGTCAACCAAGCTTTCTTTCCTCTTTGCCACTGATTCATTTCGAATGGCAAAACAGTCTATTGAGAGAGTGTGTGTGTGAGAGAGAGAGAGAGTTTGTGAGCGACAGAGATGGAGAGGGATCTGGGCAGCATTTACAACTCCATTGGCATTTTCCATTACCGATTTTGCCATAACCCAAATCGAATATTCACAATCTTTGACTGCGTGGGCCAACACAAAAGGCTGGATGCATGTGATAAATCTGAGCCATGCATTATATTTCATTGCTTAATAAGCCCGGGCTGTCTCCTTCACTCTGACGCTTTGCCCTCTTCCCTTCCTGCCAGTGTTTCTTGCCTACCCGCTGGTTTGCCTCTCTTGCATTGTCGTTTCTATCTATGTTTTGGCATGGCAGCTACTGCCATGTATATAGGAATTGGTTGGTCCAGGTGCCAAGCGGGTCAACATAATGTTTTATTTTTATTTATTTTTACTTATTTTATTTGATTTTATTTTGTTTCTTCACCCAGACCCAAAGCGAAATTCGTGACTTATATTTTTATGTACCTATGTATATACATTTTCTGGCTTGTAGCTTAGCAAAAAACGTTTAGTTCGCTCGTTAAAAATTATATTTTGTTTTAAATTGAACATGAATATTAAGGCCAAAGTTCAATGGCGTTGAAAATTAAAACTTATGCAAAGTGCCAAGTATTAGAAACTAGATCTGTGATTAACACAGCTTTTGTTTGTTTGTTTGCCCTCTCTGCTTGGCAAATCGATTATACACATGTAGCTACATATAATATTTACCTCAAACTTAAGTAGTTTCTCCCACAGGTAGAAAATAAATATATTTTTGTTTTTGGCTTGGTATTTTGCACGTTTGTATGGTTTTGGATCAGCCACCAGGGGGGAGGGGGAAAACAAGTTGCTACTGCATTTACACGCGTTCTGAGGCATGTTCACGCAAGTAAAACAACACGACGACGACGTGACCATAAGGCCCAAAACCCAGACACACATGGAGGCTCAGGCAGCCACTAGCCACAAGCCACCAGTTGCTGGGAGATAAAAAAAAAAAAACAGCGAAAATTGTTGGCAAAAATTGTAATCAAACACCAAAACAACGTACAGCAATCGGGCTACTGTTTGTGTTCGTTTTGACTAGGCCAGAGACGTTGGCTCTGACTCCGGATCTGACCACCTCTGGGTGCTGATGATGCCTTTGGCACGCCCCATATGGACCTACCTACATACATACACATGTGCATGTGGAGAGACGGGGGCGATTTTGGGGTGAATCGCGTTAATTATAAACGCATTAGTTCGCTTAAGGAATTAGAATTAGCTTATCGCGCCCTCACTCACACCTTCAAGGGAAACCAACGAATACAAATAAAGGCCAAAACAAAATGCTAACAAGACAAAGATTTACCGATAGAGGGAGTGAAAGAGAAAGAGAGATGGAGAGAGAGTACAGTGACAGAGGGACAGAATGCAGGGAAAAATAAATAAATATCGTAAATAAAACGAAGCTTATCTAGGCAGCGTCTGACGCCTTTGACTGGCCAACAATTAATCACAAAACAAACCCAAAACTGATTTACATAATTTTATATCCAAAAAAAAAAAACAGAAAACACATCAGAAATAGAGAGAAAGAGACAGAAGAAAAAACGAACAAATAAACCAAGGAACAAATACAAGAGTCAATCTGCTCGAGGAGAGATCTGAGACGTCGAGATTTCGTTGCACGAGATTAGCCACGCGTTGGCCTAAAGAACCGCTTCGCTTCGAAAGATTCTAATAAACTGCACAAACTTAAATTTAAACGTAAACTCAAAGTCAAGTGGCAAGCAGTAAGAAAAGAAGGGCACACCGAGAGAAAGACGATGAAGAACTGTCATTATAAGATTTATGGCAGTTCAGCAGTTCCCAATACCAATTGCTTTTATATGTGCTGTGTGTGTGTGTGTGTTTCTCTAGACCATAAAAATGAAAACTAAAATAAGGGAAATACAGTCAATGTAGCGGTTGTAACTTTTGAACTTTTGACACCTTTGCCGTGGTTGGCTTCAAAACCTTTCCAAGTCGGGCTATGTGTGGGTTCTAGATTTTTTAATTGCCAGCCACAAAAGAAAACGGGAATACAGAAAACCCAGAGCCTTGGGTTGGTTTGGCCAATTTTAATGGTTTTCCACTCCATTTGCTCGATTTTGCATGATGTAAAAGGTTTCGGTTGGCTTGCAAATATTGGCGACCAACTTTGGTAAGGGGGAAATGATAATATCGGCATTGCTAGTTGTTTCCATGGTGCCGGAGATGTTTATCTCGGACCTTAATTAAGTAATTATGTTGCACCTGCAACCGCACCCACTAAACTAACTAACTAACACAACCCAAGCCCAACTAAAGAAAAAAGAACTGCTAAAACGCCATACAATATGCCATTAGCAAAACAAAAGACTTAAGACACGAACTTGATCGAAAAGTTAAGCAAATTTTGTTCTCAGCTGCCCACGGTGATGAGAGAAGGGCGAGCCGCAAGAAGAGCAGAGGAACAAGATGGCGCAAAAGCCAAAAGTCATTAAGAAAACAAACCAAACACAAAACACAAAAACCAACAAGCAGCGAGTAGCGAACTGAGAGCGTCGCTGTCACCATCACCGTCACTCAAATAGACCAATCAGAGCGTCCGTGTGGCAGTTGGCGTAAGTTTGGCTTATTAACATCAACAAGGCGAGTATAATTTCGCTGATTATTTGTTGGTAATTGGATGCTCAACAGTGGCTGGCGCCTCTCATCATGGTGTCGCGTAATGATGGCCGAAAATAAGCTACCTCCCGCCCCACACCAGAAAACCAACGTCCATCGCATCACATTTTAATTGAGTTACCAAGTGGGCAGCCAACGATGGGACATGGGCTGGGCAAACATTTGGCTCTGCGGTTGGCTGTAATTTGACAGCTCAGTGATATTAACGCGTTTTGACAGCCACAATGACAGTTGTGTGTGCACTCAAATCAAACAAGACAAATAAACAGGCAAACGTCTCGACCGAGGGAACCGTAGTAGATAGGAGACGATATGGCCGGCCAGCTCTGCCTCTGTCAACCATCCATCAAGCTGCGAAAATCAAACAGCAAAAACACAAAACAAACGAAAAAAAAGAACAACTGTGAATTAGTATTCTCTAAGTCTCACCGATGGGTCTATACCCTTGCAAATTCATTTTGGAGTAGATCAATTGTTGATTGATCCATTAAGTAAGACTTTGAATGGGATAAGTGAAATGTTACAGTTATAAACTGACCAGATTCTAGATTCCCAGACGACCAATTTTACTAATATGCCCCACGGCCAAGGGTATAGAGAAAAGCATGTACACTAACAACTGATGCTGTTGCCGTCGCCGTTGGAGTTTGATCAACGAGTGCGACACTGGCATAATGAGCCGCAAAGCCTATGAAGAAGATGCAGTTTGCTGAAGACTCCCTTTTCTTTTCTTCCCTCTACCACTCACTCTTCTTCCTTCTATCACACTGTCTCCCTCTCTTTTTCTCTCTCTCCTGTGTGTGTGTCTGTGTGTGTGTGTGCGTGCGTGTGTATATCTGTATAATTGTCAATGAAACTGGTTTTTGGTTAACATCATTCCGTCACTCACGCGCCCAGTCAACTGGCCAAATACGCACACAAGACACAAGACACTCTCAAGCCGCAAAACGGGCTCACTCACACTCACACTCATCCGACGCAGGCATCGGCAACTCACCAAAGCGATGCGCTTCAGAGATAATAACCAATATGCAACAGCATCAGCAACAAGAA
Organism: Drosophila tropicalis; assembly: GCF_018151085.1. Lineage (NCBI taxonomy): Eukaryota > Metazoa > Arthropoda > Insecta > Diptera > Drosophilidae > Drosophila > Drosophila tropicalis. Next base: position 1,776,438 of record NW_027173049.1, on the reverse strand, counting down.
CAACAACAACAACAACCTGTGTAACGACCACGCCAACACCAACAAACAATCGGGCACATGTAACAAACGAGTGAAAACTAATGGAAAATAATGGAAAAATATTTACAATGGGTCGAAACAACCGTAAGCAGAACGCTAAGCTAAGGAAAATCAAAGAGAAAGAGTCGAAAAAAAAAACGAAATATAAGAAACTTATACAGATTTGAGTGACAGTAAAACGAAATGACAGGCTGGCCAGAGCGGTCGGGGTCGGGCAAAGGGGGATAGGGGAATATATGTATGGGTAAGCCCCAGTGACAAACATTAGAAAGCTAATGAAAGTTTAACACAATAACAAAAGAAAAATCATATATCGGATAAAGGCGTTGAAAATAATCAACGGAGATTTTTGAGATGCATTTGTTCCCAATGGTTTATTATTAGACCAGAGTTAGACGACTCCGAAAGAGAGAGACGAATAGAGTGGGGGGAGGAAAAACAAACACGATCTGAAGGTTACACGAAACAGCCTCAGACACATTTGCATGCTATGTACATAGAAACAACTGTTGCAAGTCAATTAGAACACATTGTCTGGTTTGTTTGGCATCGCCCACGCGAATCAAAGAACTAGAATAACTAGCATTTGGCCACTAGCCGCACTGGGAACCGCTTACATAGCACCCAGTTCCGACGGCCAAACGGCGCCAAATGTGCGACAGTGAGAACGCTCGTTGTGTGAGAAAATTCAAGTAAAATCATGCCAATAAAAACAGTAGATCCTGGCATTGATAGAAATCAACAATTGTTTAAGCAATCGAATGGTATCAATAACGAAAAGCTCAACAGAACTGCCAATCTTGGCAGAATGAATCCACCCAAGAGCCACATTGTGTCCGTCCTCGACAATACGCATTGAGGATTCAAGCAAATACCCTTGGAATTTATTATTTGTTTGTGGCATTTCAACCAACTGTAAATAACATCGAAACATCAATTACCAGGCTGCTTAACAATCCTCCATTCATCTCTCTATCTATTACAAATGCTAACTACCAGCTTAAAGATGAATAAGATGTATTTAGTGCCTAAAGAGAAGACTCTCAAAATAGTAATCAAAAAAGTTCACCAAAGGCTTAGTTAGATCCAATGTGAAGAAAAGAAGAGACCATTTGTGTACGATGGCGAATAGCCATTATGATCCTGGCTTAAGCCTACCTCCAACCAGACAAGCCCGAAAAGACTATAATTTTTCTTTGCTGCCCATCTAAATTATTTAACCAATTCTAATGTTCAATCGTGCAGGGCAATCACACATTGAAAATTCCTGAGATCGGATTGTTACTGACAAAGCGACATTATCTACGAGATTGCCGAAGTTAGGTAATAAAAAGTTTAAATAGCACTTCACCCAAATGGCTCCGGGGCCAGTCTGAGGTCATGACTTTAAAGGATTCTCTGGTTAAGAGAAACCTCTAAGAGGGTTCGTTCAACTCATGTAACCAGAAATAGAATAGAAAACAGTGAACATCGCAATTATCTAGAGCCAACTGTACTACAACAACTACAGTTGTTGAAATATTTTCAATTTAATTTGCTTGCAATTACAAAGCTTTTGTCGCCCTGGCGCCGCGCTGTTTGAGTACTCGCCAGCTAATGGAGGAGGTGAAGGCAATTAGCTTAGAACGTTTCACATTTTCTGTGTGCACACAAATGCACATATCTATAAGTTAAAATCTATCATAACCAATCATAAATTTTCATTATCCAGATTACTAATATAGTATATTGTGCAGCTTAAATGGCGTTGGCCTGCTTGTAATTTACGTTCAATGCGTTTGCGAAGCGAAGGTCAGCCAGTCGATTACATGGGTGGCTGTTTATATTTTCGTTTGGGGCGCGACCTCAAGTTGTTAAAAGTCAACATAATTAACTTGATCCATGATCAGTGGACAAACACTTTAGATATCGCATAAAATCGCGGGGGTCTGTATGAATTGGTTGGATTGTTTAAATGAGAATTAGACAACTCTTTACGAACTTTTCAAATTTCTCAGTTAAGGTCACTCTCGGTATCTGCCTATCGCTCTGCGTTGCCGCGCGTCCATTAGCATTTGCACAAAAACCAAATCTCGGCCTGGTTCTTGGATTCATTCATTTTATGGCTTTTGGGGTTCTTTTAATTATTCAGAGAATCATTTGCAGCAAATACGAAAGAAAACAAAAGAAAACAAAGAGCCAGTCAGCCTGCCCGCATATGTATTTGAAAAATGTTCCCATTCCCGTTTGGCTTGGACTATCAACACCATGCAAGCCACCGCAGAAATGGCATATTGAGGTCTCCAAAAGATATGTAACAGGCATACATATATTCCTGATCAGCACCAATAGTCGAGTCCATTCCATGTCCATGTCCATTCCAAAAGAATCGTACTAAGCCTGTACCTGTGGCTTGGCAACTTTACTTGGTGCACGGTATATGGAAGTCGGTGCAACGATATACCTATTTCTTTTGTGTTCAGGTGTCTGTTAATTTGTTGTTGTTTGAAAATAATTTGAAAATTGACTAAAACTCGTCTGTCCCTACAAAGCTGACCCTTTTTAAGGTGTTAAAGCTTCTCCCCATCTCCAACCGCATCTCGATCTTCGTCTTTTAGTTTTCATTTCCATTCGCAGCATCTCATTTTCGTTTTGATGTGTGCAGGTCAAACATAGATCTTTGACTAGGTCTGAAACCAAGTTTGAACTTGTAGGCTTGTAATTTATTATTTATATCTTTCTATTCGTTGGTTAGTTTTTTTGTTTGTCTGTTTCTTGAGCCGTGGATTGTTTTCGGATTTGGGCCAAAGCATAACTGATGTGGACTTGGTTGTACAGCGTATTAGCCATGGCTAGAGCTCAGGTGATCCGGTGATCGGTGATCGGTGATCAGTATCCAGCATGCATTTATAATTCAATCATAAGCAATTAACTAGTTAAATTTCCCGACAGAGTGAGAGGCAGAGAGATATGAAATTTCATTAGTTTGCATATGAAATAAACATCACTCTCCCTCTCTCTCTCCCCCTCACCATGCATCTAATTTCTCACTCCCTTTTCATCTCTCTATCCCCCCTCTCGTTTTTTGTTGCCAGTGTTCTTTTTTGACAAATTTGTTTGAAAATTTCGAAAAATTGAAAAGATTCATTCATCAGCCGTGTGTGCGCATCATCATCATCAGACACAGGCCAAGGCACAGGTACAGGCAAAGGGGCGGACACGAAGGCAGAGGTGGGCAGAAGCTAAGGCCGTATTTAATGGATTCCAGCTGGCAGACCAACAACACAACACAAAACAAAACAACACAAAAACTGAACTGAACAGAACACAACCGAAGAGCAGAACAACAGCATCAACAATGTTGTCTACCCAGACGAAGCTCAAAGGTCCATGTGCGATCTGACCCATTGTCGTTATAAATTAGCGCAATCAATCAACTCACTTCACCTGATTCGTTCGAAAAAAGAAAAACAAAACAAAAAACAGACGAAAAATTCAAAAAATAAGAAAAGAAGCTGAAAGAAATTGAAACAAACGAAAACAGGTTGGGAGGCAATAGAGAAGAGAACTGGGACTAAACACTAAGATTTCAAAACTCGTGTAGAAGGGGGTGGCGGGGAAAGCCTTCTTACATTCCGTATTGGATACAGAAACCCAAAAATAAATTTCGGCACTTCGTCAATGTCAAACCTTAGAGTTGGACTTAGAGTCAACTAGGCGACATCACTCGTTCCAGTCAGATCAGTCAGATCAGTCGCATCATCATTGACCAGTTTGTTAAATTAATCAGCGAAGATCGTTTAATGAATTGTCAAACATATAAACTGTTGGTAGAGCTTCAGGCTTTTAAACTCTGATTCAATACAAAGTTATGTTTTAGCTTGAAATCTTCTATGTTATTGTCTTTTATCATATCGTTAGTGTGACTTGGCTTTAGTTCTTCGTTAGTTTCTCCTACTTCATCTTCTTCAGTGTCTCGTAGTTTTCATGTTATTTCTGTTAGCTATCAACCTATCAAAGTCTCATCTCTTTTTCCTTTCCGACCCTTAAGTATTCTAGGTATGTTAACAAGAAACTGACTCGATTTCAGTTTCAGATTCAGACTGTTTTTTTTTTTTTTTTGTCTGTTTTTCTTGCCTCCCAAGAAAATGCAGTTAAGCATCTCGAAATGATTTTTTTGGTTTAAAAAGAAAGCAGATGAAGCGCATGAGGGGTTTTTCATAAATTCTCAAAAAAAAAAAGAAGAAAAATAGAGTCCAAGCGATATTTAAAAAAGAAAAAACCATGCGAGAAGAAGTCAAAGTCAAACGGAATCCAAATGCCGCTGCCGACCATAAATTTTGAATGTTGAGCCTGTTTCGATAGATAGCCCTTTTGCTTTCCACGTAATTTTGTTTAGCGCCCAAGGGCTGCCGCACTTAAGACGACCCATGCCAACAAAGAGGCCAAGGTGTGTTTGATCATTAAGGGTTTGGGAATGGTTCTCAAAAGAAAACTCTCTCGCCGGGATTGCAGTTTTGCTGGCACTTGCCCTTTCTATTGTAAGTATTATTTGGGTTTGTTATGGCCGAAAGTTTATGGTCAAACTCTCTGCTCTCGGCCCTCACCCTCTGTGGCTCTCTAGTGTTCATTGTGCCAGAGGCATTGTTAGGATTATGACATGATGTGATATTCGGTGAAGTGATTTGAGAGACCTAGACACAGGCTGAAGAAGTGCGGGAAAGGGGGAAACATGTTGGAAATTTTTGAATGTTTTATTTTGATGATAGTTTTGTTGAGAATAGTTTTCTCTGCCTCCCCTCGTCTCAATAGTGACGTTGTCCCTATCCCCATCCATGGATACAATGCATTTTGTTATGCCATATACAAAGAAATTAACTATATAAGGTTTCTATCCATTGCTGGCATTTAGTTAGCCCTGCACTGATTTTGTTTTCTGTGTCTTCTCTTTAGTCTTCTTTTTCTTCTGTTCTTTTTTTTTTTGTAGCTGCAGGTGCGGAAGCAATTTGTTTAGAATTTTTGCTGTAAACGCAAAAACCAGGAACAGCAACTACCACAGCATCATCACCAGCACCAGACCCAACAACAACAACAACTACAACTGAGCTTGTTGCCGGGAGGAGTACCACGGACTCGGACTTGGACACGGACCAGACCAACATGGACATTAAATAAAAGCGAAAAGAGTAAACACACAACACGAAAAGATATTGCATGTGCAGACTTCGATATATTTGCATTTATGTATGCATGTGAGTGTGCGTGTGTCTATGTGTGTGTTAGTGTGTGCTTAAACACACAAATATGCAAATTATTGAGCACACAGACCAGGCCCAGCAAAAACAACAATCAAGTTCCAAGCTGGTCAAGAACCGAGGCGAACAGTCGATCCGCTTGAAGATGCATTATTCTCAATTTGATTTTAAGGCATAAGTAGATACTAAACCTTAATCCTAGGAAATCGGCACATTGAATTCTTAAATATAGAATATAAATATCCCAAATCATGCAGGGCTTACAGAGTTTTCTCTTTCAACACTTTCTCCCCAAACCAACCATCTCTTCAATCCCATCATGTTATTCATAAGTCTTAATCTCTAACAATGAGTAGAAAATACCTAAAATTAGTCTAAACTCTTACCTCATTGTATAATAAGTGGGCTAGCTACTTTAATTAAACTTTAGAAGAACTAAAACTAGTTGAAAACGAAATAAAATTTGATAAACTTATCTTACAGATTGCCAGTCTTAACATCCTTTCCTCTGGAAGAGTCACTTTCAAATTAACACAAATCCGAATAAGTTACATTCAAATGAATACAAATTGAATGATCGGATGCAGTTTGTTTATTCTAAGAGTTAAAGATGATTATTCAGTCTAATTAAAAGGATTCTGGTTATTTCGATTTGTCAAACTGTTATTTAAAATTCGCCAAGTCTTACCCGTTAAAAAGGAAGAAAGCTGCTAAACACATAACTCCATAAAAAATTTAGAATTTCAATTGCCCCAAAACGAACATTGGAGCTAAATTGAATATTTTGGGCATGGAGTTTATTTGTTAGTTTTGCTATATTTACAACTCTTTTAAAGAGTTAATACTTCTATCTGTAATATTAAAGATTTTCTATAAAAACGACATCAATATTTGGCCAGCAAAAAGGATGTTTCTGTGTTCTAAAGCACCTGCAGAAAAAAAGCAAAGTTAGGACGATATCATTTACGAATCCTAATCTGACCACAAAAAGAAACAAATTACTGAAAAAATTATCCACTGGGTTACTTAGGTGCCGAGAAAATTAAAAATTAATTTGTAACCACAACTAAATTTTTTTTTAAAAAATGGGTTGTTTTTGAACAGTTTTTGAAATGGATTATAACTTACCGTTTTTATTCACATTTTGTAATTTGAAATACTTATCACAGATTATATCAATAGAGACTAAATAAATGGGCACAATAATGTTTAGAATGCTTTTGAAAACGCTAGCCTGAAAATGATGAAATAAATTCAGACTTGAAGCCATTGAAATTTATTAGGATTTGCAATCGCAATTACAATAATTGTTAACAAATACAAAACTTCGATTCAAGTTGGTCCTAAATAATAAATCAATCAATCTGCTATTGAAATTGACATATGTAAGTGGGTTTTTGTTGAATCGTCTAACGTCTTATGATCGGAGATTCCAGTATAAAGTGCTGCCATTATTTCTCTTAGCACAAGGCCTATTACTACATAGAACAGTTTTTTACATTATGGTTTATTGGGGCCCTCGAGCACTTTTTTGGATGACTGGATGGAGTCGTAAAAGTTTTTACTAATAAGTTCATAAAATTTGATTGTTGTTGTTAATGATTGTTGCCACATTCGTTCAGGGATCAGCGTTTGGCGTTTGCAGTTTTTATTTTCGGAATGCCGAGTGTGTAAACTGTGAATTGTAAACTGAAAAGCGAAGACGAAAAACTATAAATATTAAACAATAACCCAGTTGGTGGGCTTAGGCTATTAAAACTTCTAAATCTCGAGTTGAACTTTTATGATACCCTGCAGTCATAAAATTAATGGGTATATAGAACAGTTAGGAACTGTTGTGCGGAAGTGACTGCATGGACAAGAAAGCCGGCGGTAAACGTTTTCTTTCTCCGGTTATTCTTGGGTAGATGTTATTGGCATTTGGTGGTACTTTTTTTTCTATCCAAAAGATATAAATCGAGGGTATTAGGTGGTTGTCTTTCTCCACTTGCTTATGAGTTATTTTCTTTATCTGCTTTCATCTCAATTATATTGTTTTATTATATGGTTTCAGTTCTCCGATTTGAGTGAAGCGAGAACTTCTTCATGCTGGGGCCTCACTTCAGGATGGGCCTATACATTGTTGTTGCTGTGGTTGCCGTTGCTGTTGCCGTTGCCGCTGCTACCGACCCGAAATGTAAAATGATATTCGAAAAAGAAGAGTTTTGTAGCAAGTTTGAAACGTGTTAAAGTCACAAGTTCCCTAACACGTCTTTAGGTTATTTGATATATTTATTAAACTAGCATAACGATTTTTTATTAAGCAGTCACACACACACACACACATACACACAGACAGAGAAAGAGATGGAGCCCCAAACTGGTTATCTTAATATTTGTGCACTGGTCAGGCGAGAGAATGGCTTTTAGTTGAGACCATGTGATGAGAAAAAGTTCTTTTTTTGATAGTTCTTTTTCTGTGTGCCACAATTTGCATCTTGTATACCCAAGATCTTGTGCATCTATTTCATTTCGTTTTATTTACGTGAACTACTCTGGTGTCCAATAAAATATACGCAACCAAATCAGATGAGAAAAAAAGAGAGCCCAGGCCAAGAGACAGACAGAGAAAGAGAGATAGATCGAGAGAGAGAGAGAGAGCAAGAAAGTGAAAGACACAGAGAGTGAAAGAGAAGTAAAAAGATTCTCAGCATCTTGTCGTTGAGACACGCGGACGCACTTAATGAGCAGCGATCTTAAATCTTAAAGCAGACGCACAGACAGCCGCCGTAGCAAGGCCTGGGTCTGGGTCTTGGACAGCGATGGAGTTGGAGATGGAGATGTTGGAGACGTTCCCCAGACTCTGCATGTAGGCGAGCTCTCTGCCCATGTGAGCCTCTGTCTCGTCTCGATCAGAGTGTCTATGTGTGTGTGTGTGTTGAATTTGTTGTGTGGAAAGTATCTTGAACTGCGCATTGCCTCATTCCGGCATGGGCTTCATCTTTCTTCTTCTTCGGTCTTCATGGCGTTGCTTGGCTTTGCGTTAGAGGAAAAGAGAGAATGAGAAAAAGAGGGAGGGCAAGACTGCAAAATGCTTATGATGATATTATGAAAAGGCAAGCTCCCAACGCCAAACTCCCATCTTCAACTGCAGCTCCAACTCGCGTTTTGTGGCAAGTTATATGTGCGGCAAGTTGACAAATGCAGCACACATACAACTGCTGGAGCTGGTGCTGCTCCAACATCATCTCATCTATCACTGGCATCTTCTCCCCTTCCTCCACACACTCATTGGCCCAACTGGAAGAAGAGAAACGATCAATGACAATTTATTGTCATGACTAGGTAAGTTCTCACAGATGCATCGATTGTTGAATTTTTGTTTATTGTTTGAAATTTATATTATTATTATTAACATTATATAAAAGTGTATATTTTTCATTTTGTTTACTTATTGGAATGGCCTATAAATTATACACAATAAAAAATAAAAAAAACCAAAAGCGTCTCTACTTATAACTAAATTAGTTTTCACTATGAAAAAGAGGCTTAGACAAATATCACAAATCGGTTAACCCTAGAGACTTATGGCCTAAATACATTGTTTCTATCCATAATACGATTCAGCTGCTGCGTCTAATTTCCATTCTGCTGGGCTTTGTCGCGATTCACCTGCTAATACTTGGCAATTGAGGAGCCTACTCCCATCTATGTATCTATCGTATGACTTACTCCCGCTTCTCATTATGATGAATAACATTTGGCAAAAAAAACTATCGATTACACTGGATACAGAACGATAACCCAACGCTATACATGAGTATGTATAGATTATCAGTCTAGGTCTAGGTTGTGATCCCAATCACCTCCCTTCTAACCTGCCAACCCCCTGCTTATCTTTGGACAACCCTTCATTAGCTGCTGCCCTTGCTGTTGCTGTTGGTGCTTGTTCTGCTGCTGCTGCTATCCCGGCATTTCTGCACTTGCCCCAGCACGCGATCGATACGCTCCACCAGTATCTTGATTGATTTATCCGGCAGCGAGGGCAGCACGTCACGCACTTGGTCGCTGGTTGTCGACTCGAACATTTGGCGGAGTTGGCGACCCGCGCCCTCCGCACGCAATCGCCGCAGCGCCTCAATGGTGGGTCGCCGAAAGAGACAGAGATTGTCCAGCAGTAGACTGTGATAGGCCTCGTACTTCTTGAGCAGCCGATAGCCATGGAGCAAACCGCTCTCGTTGTCCAAGAAGACAAGCAGCTGTGAGTGCGTCTGGCGGGCCAGATTGTGGGCCGGGGCGGCCATGATGTCGGCATTCCATTGAAAGTTGTACAAGTTATTAACGACACGATCGAGGTTCGCGATCAGGTAATCGAAGACGATTAAATCGGACCATTGTGCCAATTCAATTAGTCGCTGCAACAGCAGCGCCGATTCCGATTCTGATTCTGACTTTGACTCTGACTGCGTCTCCTCAAGCATGCTTGATTGATGATTGGTCGTTTGGCCCTCCCGCTGCATATTCCGAGTCAGATTCCAGACATCATACCTGTTGAGATGCCTCTCCAAAGGCTGAAAGGGTTGCGGTATGCCGGCTGGCTCAAGATCGGCCAGCCAACGAGTTAGCACCACGGGTCGGCGTTCCTTCCACTGAGCCTGAGTAATATCGCCCAAGGCCGACGACCAGCCGTTTGTAGACGTGTCAATGACTGTCGCCGCACTTGGTGCTAGATTGCTAATGTTTAATAGCTGGCCCAAATAATAGCTAAATATTTCGCCTTGAATCTGGTCTGTATTCTGGCGATAGCGAGCACACGCCCGAGTACCATCCGCGAATACTACCAGACGGTTCTGCATACGTCCACAGCCGTGCTCGAGTCGCACCACTTGGCCCTGGTTGGCGACGTATTTTTCCCAGCTCTGCTGATCCTGTGCGGCGAAACCTTTGGGCAACGCGCGTTCCACTTGCTCACCCCAATATATGTCCGATTCGATGAGACCCTCCACCTGGGAGTGAGCATCATTTCTTGCTTCATTGATTGAGGGCTTCTTTACGGTCTCCGTTGACATGGATTTGCTTAGGCGACGTTCCGGGCCTTTCCGATACAGTCCATTGGAGGTTCGTTGAACATGGAACTCCTTGATACTGCCATCGTTTGTGTCCAGCTTCTTGACAATCATCGAGTCGGGCGCATTCCTGTCCTGCTCCAAATGGAAGGCATTGCGAAATACCTGCTCGGCACTTAACTCCACATTCGAGTCCTTGATAAAGGCCACGCTGTATGGGGGCAGCTCATAGATGCTGGGAAAGTTTGACGGTGGATGCTCGCGTTCCGCCTCTAGACTTAGATTATGCTTTGAGACAATGGGCGAAGATACATCACTGCTGCTGCTGCCAAAATAATCGGGCAGTCCAAACATGGGAACCACCACACCCAAGGCCATGCCAAAGACAAAGGCGGCCAATATGCTGAGCAGGCAAGCTCGACGCTGGAAGGCTCGACGATGTCTCAGCTTCAATAGCGTCATGTGTGTGGCTTCAATGGGACTAACTGGCGGGAACGGGTATGTCTGCTGTTGCTCAATCCGGGAAATCGGGGGAGTTATGACACTGCAGGTGAGTTGCTGCGTCGATTGACTTAAACGTTCATTCAATTGGCCAACTCCAATGGCTAAATGCTGATGCTGATATGGCTGGTCTAGATCTAGATGATGTGGCTGTGACTCTGGCTGATGTTGTCCGGCTTCCAAATGCTTAATGTCGTACATTTTTGCCAATGATGGTTGTAATGATGGTCAGAACCAAACTCGCTCAAAGTTCAAGCTGGGCATAAAGAAGCCGGAAAGCGACCGACGACCGACAACCGACAATCGACGTCCGACGGGATGGGTTTGTTCTTGTCGACAAAAGTCGTGAAATTAATTTCTGTCTTTGTTTAATAAATATTACAGAGTTCTTGTAGATGTTGCTGCGGGTCGACCTGCCGTCCTCGACCGGTTCGCGTTTGGCGTTTCGGTTTATTACGATTTTTCTTCGATTTCCACAATTGAAATTGAAACAAAAAACGTGTTCAAGACGCGCGCCTGCTTCCACCTCCCAATTCCTTTGGCTGCTGTTGCTGCTTGCTGTTCCTGCTCCTTCCCGGCGATTGTCTGTTCCGTTCGATCGCCTTGTCTTTTCGTTTATTTATTTTTACTGTGTTTTAGTTGGAGTTGTTGTTGGTTTTCCTTCTTTTTTTTTACTTTTTTTGGGAGTTTATCGATCTATTTTCTGCACGATCACTTGTTGTAATTTTTTATTATACATCTTTGTTGCTGATGTTGTTGCTTGACTTTTGTGTGGTATGTAAGTTGTAAATATGCCTTTTGGGTTAATATTTTTACAATTTCTTTTTAAACCCCACCCCCCGATCACTGGCTTAGAGTTTGCTGCCCTTTTCTTTTTTGTTGTTTGTTGTTGTTTGGTTTCATGTAATTTTCAATTTTTTCAATTGGTGATTTTGGCGTACCGATAACAACAATTTCGTGGCTTTGAGCTATAGCTATTTACCACACACCAACACATACACAAATTCACTTCACACCGACACACTCACACACATACACATGCTTGAAGCTTGATGCTTGATAATTGCCCCAGAAGCAACGCGCGGCGACAAGTCCAAGCGCAAGCGCAAGCGAAAGACCAACTCCAACTCCAAGTCTGAACACAAAAAGGGTCTCTCTCTCTAGGCACAGACACTGGGCACTGGCCTAAAAGGTTCTGGCTGAGTTTCGCTTTTAGGTTTATCAATTTAATTTCTTGTCTCGCACCTTTTGGCTGATTTTATTTTGGGCTTTTTGTTCGCCCAACGTTGCTGTTGCTGCTGATGTTGCCGTTGTCTTTGGAGTTCGAGCTCGGTGTACGGTTTCTTTGGGTCGTCACTTGCGCGAACCGAACGATGTGAGGAATTTTTATGCTTTTTTATTTTTTAATTTTTTTTTACTTTGTTTTTATTGTTGCAATTCTCTTGTCTTGTGTTTTGCCGTCTGCATTTTGCTTAGGCAGTGACTGTTGGTGGTTGTTCCTGCTGCTGCTGTTGTTGTTGTTGTTATTATGGCTGTTCTGGTTGGGTTTATTTTTAGATATGTCCACAAACAATTCAATGAATTCTTTCTGTTACCGAACGTTTCATTTTCTAATGAGAGGAAAATGTTGGTAACGAGCGCGCATGCGTACCGCTTGGTTCAAATGGTTAAGACAGACTGTCGTCTGGCCAACTCATGTTGGTCTTAGTTAAAGACCCAGAGGCAGACAAAAACCAGACTCAGGCCCAGACTGCTAGCTCTCTCTCTTGCTGTTGCTCTTCTTTTGTGTCTCTCTCTCAAGTTGAATGCCGGTTTTTGAGTGAAACTAAATGAGTGACTTTGTGAGTCGGCGTGATGGAGTTTTATTATGATAAATTCAATTTTTTAAATTAAACAATAGTTGTCGCCAACCCAGTGCAATCCTTGTTGTAATCACAGAAGCATCCGGTGACCCAAACCGTCATGGTCAACATATTATTGGCATAGAACTTGCCGTTATAGGTAAAGTTATACTCTGGTACATAATTGGGCATAAAATTGGCATCGAACTGCATATGTCTCAAGGTGTACGTGGAATTCTGAATCAATTCAAAATTTGTTTCTTAAAAGTGTTGAATATGAAATGTAAAGATCGCTGTACTTACTTTACGGAATGGACATTTATCGGGGAAATTTTCAACCGCCTTTTTGATGCCCTTATAGAAAAAGGTTACCATACTTCTCCTGCACTCCTCAGTGCCTCGTCGCAACAGCTGGCAGATCTCCAACTTCAATCGAACAGGCATTGGGGTACTCCGTCTAAGCATATACAGTAATAACTCCGATTCGCCCACCACATTGGTGATTGTCTCATTATTCGTGGTCATGTGCATGGTCAAGACATCGTTACCCTCCAGCAGGCACTCGACCTTGGCAAACTTTGTACTCTTCAGCGAGCAATGTATTCTTGTGAAAATTATTCGCTAGAAAAACGAACTTCGTACAAGAAGATGCAATTCAATTTAATTGTAATTCACATCAAACCTTTTTGCCATGTCCAATTTCGAAATGTAACCAAATAATGAAATAGAGAACTAAATTATATTTGAATAACATTTTCTCTCCAGGAAAGCGTGTGCGTCAATGAACCCCGCAAAATATAAAAAAAGTCACCTTTTTTTTGTCCGTTCCCATTAAAGACAGATTATGAAATTGTGTCCAATCTTTGGATAAACTCAACCGAAACAATCAGTTGAATAACAATTATTGATCAACCGCAAAAATATAATGGGAAAACACAATGTCAACAAAGGTTGACATGATAATATAATAATATTTTTATTTTCCAATGGGCACACCTATTCATATTTAATCCCTTTTGCCCTTCTTCAGAAGTCAAAAGAAGTCATCCCTCTTATTATTTGTCTAAGAAAATAAAAGCCTTGATCATATAAGTTGTAGGCAACCCAGAAAAGAAATTCTTAAGCCTAATGATCTCATTGGAACTTGGCGAATCTAATTGCTATCCAATAGATACAGATAAAATTAACGATGAATTTCTAATATTTAGCATAACCTTTTAAATAGATACATATTTCCAAGGAATGCTAGGTCAAAACTATAACTCACAGTAAGTCAAAGTTTTACTTAAGAGTACTTTTTTGTTAAGAGAAATATAAGATCGCTTTCAAAGACTCACTCAAAGAGGCAATTCTCCGAAGACCCAGAGAGAGAGAGAGGTCTGAGACAAAGAGATTATTATTCCCACTTCCATGCTGGGATACTATTAACGGCCCATATGCTGAGGGAGAAGAAGAAGAAGAATGTGAAACTAGTATCCCAAGCGCTCAATTGAGTACCCATCCAGAGGCGCAGAGAGGAGAGTAAAACCAACCTGGAAAAAATATGATCAAGGAATGTAGACATAACTTGACAGCATGTTTAGAGAATTTTTACTCGAGGACAGAGGCAGAAGCAGAAGCAGAATCAGAAGAGGCTCGAATGTGCGTTGTAAACGGAATGAGAGTCACAAACGAAGTTTGGATTGTCGAGTCCGAAGGTAGAAACAGACAGAGCATAACTGGGGACGATGATGGCGACAAAGGCGACGGCAAAGCGACCATAACCACACGAAAAACCAAAACTAAAAAAATAACACACACAAAAAAGCACTAAAGGCCGCTGCATTCCTTTAAGCCCAGGCAAATCTGAGAGCGTAAGAGGGAGACAGTGTAGAGAGGGAATGAGAGTGAGAGACAGAGGGGGGAAAATGTGAAGTTCACGATTTTTGGTTTCAGTTTTTTTTCTTTCCTTATGTTTTTGCCCATGGAGCGGCACTTAGATTAATAAAGTAAAAATGTTAGACGATGTCTAATTGAATTTCGCAATATATATTTTTAATGAAATATGTTGGGCGAATGAAATGAAATGAATTGGAATCACGGCATCAATTCAGAAATTTACAAATTAATTAATGCAAACTGAATGGCACTTAAGTGTTGCCTGTTGCCAGTTGCTGTGACTTTTCATTATTCTCGATCGAACGCCATCAATTCAAGCGATTCAATGGCCAAATGATTGGTGATTGCTCTTCAAAATGTTTGGGTTTCCATTTTGATTTGATTTCTATTTAGGGCCGGTCTGTCTTCTGTCTGTTTTTGGTAAATTTTTTTCTTTTTGCCATATGCCCCGCAGTAAAGTGTCTGTTGAAATCGTCAGTTTAAGTCAAATTAATTAACATTAATTTTTGTAGCTCGTTTCGAGGCATAAAATCAACCGGGTGGCTTTGCCATGTTTTTGGTTTTGGTTTCGAATGTGTGTGTAAAATTAATGTCTACTTTTTGATGATAAATTGAAGTCTGTTGGAACTTAAAAGTTTTTTTCTTTTTTTCTTTTGGTTTTTCATCTTCTTTTTATAGACAAGACGATGTTGTTGTTATTGTTGCTGTTGTTGATGCCAATATATGGTGGGAAAGAAACCTGCTGGTGTTATACTTCAGCCAGCGCCATCCCCAAAGGTTAATCGAATTAAACAAATATGTGCCAAGAAAGTCGAAAACTGTTTCTTTATTTTTTGACAAATGATGCTTCAAGTGTGTGTGTGTGTGTGTGTGTGTGTGCTGCTCATAACTGTGATTGGTTTGCTGATTGCTTGTTAAAAACGACAACAAAAAGTATATTAAAACCAGAGGGCCGGGCTAACTTCGACCGCGTCAAAGTTTGTTTACCCTTGCAACTTTTTTGGTAACTCTATCCTTACCTATTAGCCATCAATGTGGAAGAACGTTTTATCTAAAAAGGCTTAAGCTTGAGAAAGAAAGGCCTACAATCATAGGAAATAACGAAGATATTGATCAAAGTCACTGTTTTCCACCGATCGTTCCTATGGGAGCTATAAGATATAGTCACCCGATCTTTATCAAATTCGGCACAGTCATTAACATATACATATATTAAATTAAGAAATGTTTAATTTAAAAGCAATCGCGTTAAAAGTAACGAAGTTATTTACAAAAGTCACTGTTTTCGACCAATCGTTCCTATGGGAGCTACATATATGATAAAGTCACCTGATCTTGATCAAATTTGGCATAGTCGCTTATAGGCGTAGTAAACTCTCTAATATTAAGTTTCACGATAATAGCTCAGAAAATAACGAAGGTATTGAGAAAGTCACTGTTCGTGACTTGGCCGTTTGTATGGGAGCTATATTATATGGTCACCCGATCTTGATCAAATTTGGCATAGTCGCTTATAGGCGTAGTAAACTCTCTAATATTAAGTTTCACGATAATAGCATAGAAAATAACGAAGTTATTGAGAAAAGTCACTGTTCGTGACTTTGGGATTTGTATGGGAGCTATATGATATAGTGGTCCGATCCGGCTGAATCCGAGATATACAACGCCTGCAGTATATACAAGCCTACGTGCAAAATTTCAGCTCTGTAGCTCTTACGGTATAGGAGGAGTTTGCGTTGATCCAGACGGACGGACGGACGGACGGACGGACGGACGGATGGACGGACGGACATGGCTAGTTGAACTCGTCTCGTCGTGCTGATCAAGAATATATATACTTTGTATGGTCGGAGATGCTTCGTTCTATGCGTTGCACACTTCTGACCAAAATTAATATACCCTTTTTGCAAGGGTATAAAAAAAGGCAAAGTTCGTTGCCAAAGTCTTTTGTTTTGTGGGAAAGATAAAACGAGATACTTACCGCTGAAGGCGACCATGGCGGCTCTCGTTTTAATTATATTGCCAAAAAGAGTGCCCAGTGCAGCTAGTGCAAGCCAGCCAGTATAAATTTCAGACAACAACACGAAGGCACCAAAAATAAAAGCATTTTGCGAAGTTTGTTAAGCGCAAATTCTTGAAATGTTTGCAGTGCGCAACAATTTGGAACATTTTGTTCAACACAAGAGGAGGGCAAACAACGTGAAAAAATGAAAAAACGAAACGAATATACACAAGTATATGTGCATATGTATGTTTGTATGTAGCGAATGTACAAATGTATGTGAGGGGCAGACACGGTCACCGGCGCGGCGTGGTCAACGAAAGTGAACGGAGAAGGACACAGATCGCTCTGGCCCTTGCTTCACATCCATCTCCTCCTACTTCCACTGGGCATGGTCAATTTGGACAGTGTTCAAGTGAAAGAGCCTTTGTTTGCATTGCTAGATTCCAGACCACTCATGCTAGACGCTGGCGTCGTTGATGACGTCCGATCTAGCGACCTGAAGAGGGCAGGAACTCCGCTAAACTACTTTGCCTTCGCCTTCGCCTTAGGTTTGGATCTGACTGCAGTGTCAGTACGAGTATATATCGTCATGAGACGTCAACTCACATCCTAGCCCAAGCACAAGCACCACCGACACTTGAGCCTCAACACCAATGCCAGGGCACTTGCTGCGCCGGCTGCCGGCGCGCCTTCAACATCGTGGATTCCCATCCAAGTGATCCTCATCCTCGAAAGTAAGCCCAAATCTACAAACAGTGGTCACTGCGTACGGTAGAATCTAAACTAAATAAATTTGGTTTTAATCATTTTGGAAATTTAGTTCTTCTACCACTGTGCAGCAACAACCTGAAGAAGAAGCAGCAGAACAACAACAAATGAAAGAACAACTGAGACACGACTGTGGTATTGTGGCATATAGGTGCCAGGTCTGACCTGAGTTAAACAAATTCATTAAAAACTCGTCACTTTGCGCACATCACGCTGACTTGGCACAACTGTTGCTGGCATCCTCGACCACCTCCTTGTCATCCTCATCCTCGTCTTCATCCTCATTTTCATTCGCATCCTCATCCTCGTTGTCTTTGCTGTTTCGAGCATTCGAGCACTTGCCCAACGCTGTTCCTTGAGGCTCCGGGCCAATGAAGTGGCATAGGTCTACAGTCTTAAGCCGATAGCAGGATACATTTTGAGTATATTAAATATAGGTACCTACTACATAGTATATACAAATATATATTTGGTTGTATTTCTGTTGCATACCCTTCACATGCTCTGTGTGTGTTTAGTTCCTACAAGAGTCTTTCGGTACACACATATTTGTATTCTATTTTGAAAGCACTTCAATCAACTTGATCTGCAGCTAGGTAAGGCACTGCTGTTGCGATTCTCGTTGGTTGGCATTTCTCTTGAGAAAGCTCCAAACTGCGATAAGCAACGGCACCATTACCACAACCTCCAACTACCAATCGTCGCCACGATGAATGCTTCATTGACACTGGCACAAGCGGAGCGGGGAGTCCGGAGGTCTTCTAACGGCGGCTGCTCATAACTGTGTGAGTGCATGTAAGTGCGTGTGCGTTAGATAGGTTTCCAGGAAGTGCCTATACAGCATTGTCGTCTACTGATGCCGCCAGTTGATGTCGTTATGGCAACTCACAAATTCCCAAAGACTTTCAGCAGTTCGACCAGCAGCAGCAGAGGGTCAACAGGATGACTCATGGTGGTGTTGTGGGTGTGGTCGATTAAAGCGATTCGATGCCTGTGCAACTCTTCTCCACTTTCGTTTTTCTTTGGGCGTTATAAATATACTCATATACATACATAAATACATTTATTGACAAAAGCGAAAATTGCAAAAGGGTACACCGACTGTGCACTACCCTGTAAGCCCGATAAACAATAAGGTAATTCAAGCATTCGCTCAGAATGTGTTTCGAATCCTTTCTTGGCAGAAATTTGAAAGATTTCAAAACAGATTGTTATATTCGAATAGTTTTTCGTTGTTTTTATTTTCAAGAACAATAATCCAAGATATCCTGATCCTGAGATCCTGTATGTATGTATTTTGCTACCTAAACATTGTATACCCTTTTATTTCTTGGTTAGAGGGTATGCAAACAGATCGCTTGCCACTGCTTTTTACCATTTTATGGCCAAAAAAGGAAAGGAAACCTACACGGGATCCGCATGACCGACGACAAGGAAGAAAAAAGGGAAAAGAAAAACGAAAAAAGGATGAAAAAATAACAAAACGATGGCAGGGCCTTCGCCGCCGCCATACAAACGCGTCTGTAATTTTAAGACGAAGCCCCAAGTATGACGATGATGACAAACAAGGATACCAAACTCAGAATACCACTGAATTCTTTCGGATAATTAAAAGCACTTAAGTCGGAATTTTCTGGAGCACGTTGCTTGCTTTTTTGCCTCTTGCTTTTTTCTTTCTGTTTGGCTGGCCTATGTTTTTGCTTTACCGCGTTGTCATACATACACTTACATATACATACATATGTATACGCATATGTTTACATGCATATATCCAACCCCAATAAGAGACTAGTACATAAGAATATACATAGGCAAAGAATAAACATATGAATGAGCATAAATACGGGACTGGGAAATATTAATGTAGCTTGCAGACTTAAGTTGGAATTTAATTAATGAAGCTAATGGAATAAGCACAACTATGTTTTAGAAGGACTAGCAACTAAGACCTTCGGCTTGGAAGAAAACTATTTCGATACACTAGCAGGGGATTTGAACCCGAAGGATTATCTTTGTTTGTTGCCTAGTGACTGGGCCACTTGGATAACATCTAACATGGACCGCTAAATCCAAATTATAGTTATGATAGTATGATATATAACTCTCTGACGAACTTTCTGTGTTTCTTACAAGTCTCTTACCAGGCCCGAATTGGCCCACCGGAAGGCCTTCAAGGTAGGAGGGCTCTTATTTGAAAGATACGTATGAAATTATATGCATTAACTTCTAAAAGAGGTTTTCTTAAAACTTTTGAAATTTTTAGTATCGACGAGATGAAATTCCATGTCGTTTTTATTTTATTCACATAAACGATCATACTTGATGTAAAACTAAAAATATTTTCCTTCATTGCCCGATGGGCACTTAGAGTCCCACTCCGGGCCTGTCTCCTCCTCTAAATATAAAATTAATAAATTTATTATTTTAATTGTTTATCGTTTAATCAGACTATATAATAAAAGATATATTCGATGAGTAAAAACAAATGAGAATCATTTCCCGCTTGCAATTCATGGCTAGGCCAAAAACTGAATAATGTTACACAACACACATTGACCTTGAATCCTTCCCACACTCTGAACAATATTTCAATCAATTCTCATTTCAGTTCCACTCAATTGATCCCTTCTCACCGATTCTTCACCTCTGACAAATAACATACAATACATTTGCATGTTTTGTGAAATGCTTTTAAGCTTTTGGGGGATATTCAATATTTTTGCATTGAATGTGAACTTGAACTTCAGCGACACCACCACCAACAACACCAACAACATCAACAACAACAACAACGACCAGAATCAGCCTTTGATTTGTGACTATTTCGCGCAGAGACACTTCATTTATCACCTACCTTTTGCCAGTTTCGGGTTGCCTGTTTCGGTTTCGGTTCGATGCTGGCAACCGTCTTGACCTTGAAAACGTTTTTAGCCGTTCCCCAAAAAAGAAATACAGAAATAAAGGAACAAAGTCGAGTCGATGCACACACGCATAGATATGTATACATATACATACATATATGCAGACAAAAATTTTTGTCGTTTTCTGCCGGCGTTTAATGTTGATTTTTATTTTTATTTTTATGGCTTTATTAATGATGCAAAGCGCGATAATGACGCACGCATACCAGAATCCTGACTCCAGACTTGCAGCTCCAACTTCCAAGTTCGAATCGGACTGAAACTAAAGAGATTCTCCATTCCAAATAAGCTAAGTGCTTCCGCTCTTGCCCTCCTCCCTCGCTGGCTTCTCTTTTGCCTAGTCAGTTATCTTCCTAGTAGCTTCGAATGCCAAGAATGGTGTTAAGCACGATTAATTCATTGCCAATTTTTCCCTCTAAATAAATAAATGAATTAATGGCCACCACTAAGTAAGCGTGCATGTGTGTGTGCAGTGTATGAGTGGGTTTATGTGTTTGTGTTCGCAGTGAAGAAAAATCAATTAAATAAAATGCAGAAATCGCAGAGAAGAGCCCCGATCGAGCAACAGCAGCAACATGTTGCCAACTTCGCTCGGTGGCTATGCAGATGGCGAAACTTGGCACTCGGCACTTGGCATCGATATTAAATTGTTACGCTTTGGACAATTTAAACACGCGCAGGCGCAAATAAAAAAAAAAACAAACGAAAAAGAAAAAAACGGAAAGAGTCGGGGAAAAACAAAAACAAGCTTCAGTTACGGAGTTGCAATCGCAGATCGTTTGCTCGATCAATGCGGCAGATTGGCAAACGTTTGCCTTGCTACCTGACTGCCTGCCCCTGTCTCTGGCTGTCAGGTAGTCGTCGTCGGCGTCGCGTTGTTGTAGTAGTCATGTTGCTGTTGGGGCAGCAGCAGCAACATCGAAGAGCCTTCTCTATAAGGTCGAGGCATGTGTTGGAGCTGCCGCGCACAGTGGTAATTAACTCGTTTGCTATTGTAAATGCCTCATTGCAACACTTTTGATGCCGTTTGCAGCCACAGCCCCAACATCAACTTCAGCTGACCACCTCGACGGTGGGTGGTCCAAGGCCGTAGCGGTGGATAAGTGTATGTGTGTGTGTGTATGTTACGGCGGTAGCGGGGGAGGTAAGGCTATTGTTGGTGTTGCTGCTGCTGATACTGACTGTGGCGGCAATCTGTTTGATGAGCCATAAATGATGCACAACCAAAACATTTCGCCAACTTTGGCAATTATGAATGGAGAGTCGTCAAAAGAGCCTTGGAAACTGGTTTTCGATTCCAGGAATAAGCGACACTCGGCACCCACACACTCATGCACACAAACAGGCAATAACACAACACTCAATCCATGGACAGACAGCATGAGAGACGGACATTTGCCGACCCAACCCAAATTAAAAATCCAAATCCAGAAAAAAAAAACAGAAAAAACACCCATCTAACAATGACAAATCTCTACAACAGACACAAAGTCGAAGCCGGATTCCCAGACCATGATGGGGCAGCAGCTCCAAAATCTCACGACATCCACATTTCTTTTGCTGTGAACACTTGGCCACCTAAAATCTGGATTTTTTATGCAGATAACTTTTGCATTTGCTTCGGTTGCTTACCTGACGTCATTTCAAAATAATGACTCTATTACTCAATACTTCCGATTCTTGCGGTTCATAAATCAAAAACAAACATTTGTTAAATGTTGACAAATGTAAATGGGGCCAGACTAATATTGTTTTGTGTTTGTTTCAGCTGAATTTTGATTCGATTTGCCAGGACAGAGCTGTGAGTACTGCAGGTTTATGCGAAAGTGTAAGCTGTCATAAGCATTTTCACTTTCAATTAAACCCAGCCAAGGGATTCGCCTTCCGTTGGCATTCGCCATCCTTGCTCTTCTCGCAACTTCAAAAAAGGTACAGACAAAACGAAAGACTTAAGCAACGAACTTTGTCGCATAAATGAGGCAAACGAAACGAAACTTATGCAAATAACACCGGTTTTGTTGTTGTTGTTGTTGCTGTTGCTGGTGTTGTTGTCGCCATTGCTGGCGTATTTTGTAGAGTGTTGGAGGCGCTTCCCTTCTTTCTTTTTATTTTTTTTATTGTTGTGTTGTGTTCTTGTTTTGTTGCCGCATTGCCCAGGATAAACAAAGACCTTAAGCAGACAGCAGGATGTGTCAGACATAATTTTCATAATTTTACGCCACAAATCTGCAAGATTTCTGCTTTGCCTGTTCTCGGTTACTTCACCCCTCTCGCTGGCCCACTTACTGGGCGGTTTGAAATTTAATACTGCACCAGCAGAAAAGAAAAAGAAAGAACAGCATGGAGTCTACGGGGAAGATGATGGGGGATGAACTGCAATTTAGCATATGACTCGCCTTCGTCTGGGACTGCGTCTTGGTCTTGGCATTGGTATTGGTGTTCTGGTGCTGTGACCCATCTTGAGTTCTCTTACGCTTAAGCAAAGTCTGAGGTGTGAATGTTTAACCGGATATGAGTGAAACGCATCTCTCAGGACGACGCCTTTGCCTCCGACTTGGCCCAACACCGCGACACAATTCGAGCAAAACATCAAGACAGCCAAGGAAAAGATATCAGAGTGAGACTGACAAACAAGAACGAAGCTGGCGGAGCATTTAATAAAAATGATAGAGTGACAGGTAAATAAGAGATGCAGAATCCGAGGGGTGTACTATGCCATGAAAGGAGAACACTCAGAGACACCCCCCAATCCTGCCCTTCGAGCAGAAATTGCACTCCAGCTGTGTTTCTCAAGGCGTAACCTGCAAATCGCTTCAATAAACCATCTTCAACATGCCAGTTTGACTTCACTTTGATATATTCAATTCGCTTGCCGATCCTCCTGCTTCAACTCCTACTCCTACTCTGACTCCTGCTTAACACTTCGATTTCGTTTTGAAGCCAGTCACATGTAAACAATCGAATTACATATGCTTCTTTGGACTTAACACCAAACAGATTAGATGAACGATCAATGCCGCGACAAGAAGCTATGCGAATTCTATATTCCAATACAGAAACTACAGAATAAGAAAGACTAAACAAGTTGCATAGTCGACTTTGAGATACCTTGTAACCCCAAATTCGAATGAAAGTGTCATCATATTGAAAGCCCGATTTTAAATGTATTTGCCCGAATTGGTCAATTAATTGAAGTTATGCTAAACTTCAGCACTATATCTGAATTGAGGGCATTCTGCCTCAATCCTGGGAGGTAGTAATGATATTCTCCATTGATACCCAGGCAGGCAGCCACCATTAACAGTGGTCTCTTTTTGCGAGGGTATAGTTAAAGTGGCTTCATTTTTACTGTCTTTTTATAATGATTTCGGAGAGGATCTTGATCAAGCAAAGGCCAAGATGGCTGGGCGACCTTTTCACACCTTTTTTTTCATTATTATTATTATTATCATCATTTCAGTTTATTTCAATTTCAATTGCATTTGACAAACAATAAAAAAGCAAACACAAAACAAACCTAAACCTTTTGCCCCTATCAATTTCACTTGCATCCGCTTTTGACAAATTTCGTTTGAAATTCACTTTGACAAATTTGCTTTTGGCTGGGAAACTGAAAACCGAAACCAAACTCGTGCACAGATACACAAAGATTAATACGAGGAGAGTCAGAAAGGGGGGTCCAGGTGGAAAATGGCGCCAACTAGTCAACTGAGAAGAAAGAACACAGCTATTATTTTTTTCTCAATTCTAACCAATTTAATATTTCTCTGTTGAATTGTTTATAGAAATACGAATGAAAGCAAAATGTCGTCAGTTGCACGTAAAAAACGCCTACGAGCGTCGCCGTCTGCCAAGGCAAGGTAAATGCCAATGCGGCGATAAGTTGTCATAAATTTGAATTTGAGCTAATGCAAATTTGTTGGCCAAGTAGTTTGGCATATTTTTATGCCAAACGCCTGTCAAATGCAATTGAATGAATGCAGTCGGCAGTCGGCAAGTAACCAGCAGCCGGTTAAGGCATTTAGCTGAACAAGAAATGCGGCAAGCTCTACCACCAACCAGCCAACAGCCGACCAGGAGGTTAAGTCGGATGCATCGAAGAAGTTGCACCATGCATTTGGCAAAACTTTTCATCAAAGCCGCGATCGTTTTCAAAACTAACAACAAGAATCAGCACTTGCACTGACTGAGCAAATTAAAGGGTATCTTTGGTACTACATCAAAAGTGACTACCAGTTTAAACGACTTGGTCAACACTCGTAAATTGAATTGGCGCTTTAAGCATTCACATGATTTACACCAAATGTATGTGTTTTGCGAAATGCAAATCGTATCAGGTAGCCGCCTATTGTGGATATATTTGTCTGAGCTGGAATGTGATTGAGCTGCGGCTAATCAGTGCATAATTAATATTTAATTCATATGTAATTTATATGGTCAATTTGCATGGCTATTGTCGCCGTTCTGGGGGCTCATTAATTAGAAATGAAATGAAAGCAGCGCACTTAGCAAACGAAATGCCATACTCGAGATAGAAAGAAAGAAATTGTAACAAGTTCGAGACAGTCAACAAGGCACTTGGCACATTTTATGGCCATTTCAAAGAAGTTGTCCAGAACCAAAATACCGAATAAACCCAGAACCCAGACCACCACAACTCAACTCAACTCACCTGAAGTCAGCCCAACACAGTAAGACAACTGAAAAAAAATAACATTTCAAAGAAGTTAAATTCTATTATGCCGAAGATTTGATACCCTTTCGTCCCAAAAAAACCATCCTACGACATTTAGACCGAATTTATACCGATATGGTATTCTGATCGAATTTACAAAGACATTAAACCCTCTAATAAGATTCATACAAACAACAGTAAGACTGATGGAGGCTAGGCTACGATTTAACGACTCGACTATTGATACTGACAAGGAATATACATACATATCCTATAAAGTCCAATATATAGTCCAATTTTATAGTACCCAATGTGAGAGTATAAAAAGAAAAGTGTTTCGTTTCGTCTCGTTGAGTTTATTTTGTTTTTTTCTTAACGAGTCGCTGCCAAGTCACTGTCAAAATATTGAAATAAAGGAATTTTCAATTTTAATTTCTTCCAAAAAGAGAATGATGGCGAAGCAGAAGAAGAAGAGAAGAAGGAGGAGTAGAAATACCAAAGAGACAAGGGTAGGCAAGCACCCGAAACCGAAACGTTCCAAGGAAGTGACTCTGTTCTTATGTTAATGAGTGTTTTTCTAAGCGTTAAATGAGCGTGGGTAAATAAAACGTTAAGAAAATGGTCATCATATGGAGATGCAAGACTATGGAAATTGTTGTGAAGAGAGGCAAAAGGGTGTAAATAACTTGGAATTAACACTTGCCACAAAATTACCAAGCTCACAGACCAGACCAGATCTTAGGAATAAAACTACATAAATCAATAGCAAACGATTTGGTGTCAATTGAAACGACTTTTCAATGGAAATCCATTAAATTGTTGTGCCTCTAATTTCATAAACTAAATTGTCTTACACCATCCTTTTTGAATCCAGTTAAATATTGATACTCCCTCAAGGAGGACCTGAACATTCCCTGAAATAGAATCTCTAGTTTAATTGATGGAAGTATTTATAATGTTATTTCATTATGTAAATAGTTATATAATAGATTTTAAAACAGGATAGGATATATTTTATCTCTTAAATAAAAGATACTTGGAAAATTAGAGATTTCCCAAGTTTTGAGTTGTTCTTAAAACGCCAAATTACCATTCTAAAAACATTTAATAATTTCTTACTTAATTTTTGGTTGATCTCATGAAACCAAAACCAAATTCATTTAATATTTCCATCACCTAACTTAGATGACAATGATATGGTGAAACATCATAATAACTTTATTCACTTAATTACTATTAATTGCCTTTAAATATTGTTCTTCTTTGTTAATAGTCTATATATATATAAAATTAAAAATGATTATATGAGGTTCTGAATAGAGGATGAATCTCATTTATCTCCAGCTAAACTTTTGAGTCAAACTGATAATAAAATCTTTTATTTAAAGTTCTAATTTTTCCGTTAACAGATTCGAAGAATCGCAAGTGTTGGTGTGGGACATATAATTTGGTTCTGAAGAAGGACAAGTCAGTTCTCAGTCAGGCACAGAAGGTTCACAGGACCCCTAATTCATTTACAAGGAGGATCACCGTCAATCGATCACATGTACAGTTAGCATAAGCAATTGTAGCACAATGTTGTTATTTTTGGAAACTAGTCATTTTTCGTTTCGCTTTCTCATTTATGCAAATTTCACTCAATATTCAAACATAATCATTTTGTTATAAGTAAGCAAAGAGAGCATACAGCAGCGGGCCAGGGGAACAGGCAGAGTCAGAGCCAAAGCCAAAGGTTCCAAACACGCCCAAATAGCCTGCAGAGTTATCTGCGACCGAGTCCAAGGACCAAGCTGTAGCTAAAGTCTCAGTCAGAGCAATAAAGCAGCCAACTAAATAACTCAAACTATCACGATGCGAACACAACAGGGAGGCAGCAGGAGTTACCTGGACGGAGCAGGTAGTGGCAGTTGTGGCGGAGGAGGCGGCCCAGAGGAGCAGTATGCAAAAGGAAGCACAACTACGGCACACACTCAGGGCGGAGGACGATCAATCGTTTAAAAATTTAAATAATATATATGTTTGCCAGTCGGCAGGCAACAGCGAAACTGTAACAGCCAATGCCGGAGTTGAAGTAGGTGGAGCAGCAGCAGCAGCAGCATCAGCAGCAACCGCAGCAGAAGCAACTCTCTGAATTCAAAGTCAAAGTCGTGGCAAGTTCAGTGAGTTGAACGCATATCGGCGCATGCCCAGCGGCAATTTATGCTTAAAACGGTGTAGATTTTTATGCCGGTGCCGAATGCCCACAAAGGAGCCCACAACCCAAGAGTTTTGAACTGGAGTTAAAGTTGGAGTTGCAGAACCGGGCCGCGGCCGGGAATCGAGCGAGAGAAGAGCAGACAGCTAGGCTGCTTATTAAGCGATCTAGTGATTTTAGCCAAAGCGTTTTCCTCTACCTCCTCCTTCGCTCGTTTCATCCTCCTACTCCCCTGGTAGTGCCTGTGCACAGGTTAAGGAACTTTTTGGGCATGGCACGTGAACGTAGCGCCCGCCTCCTCCACATCTCCACCTGCGCTGCAGCTCCATTTGACATGCGGTTAAACAAGTTTTAGATACGACACAAAAATATGTTGCAATGTCAGACCGAACATGTGTGTGTGTGTGTGCGTGTCAGTGTGTTGGTTTTTAGCCCAACTCTGTTAACATGCAAACGATCCAAAAAAATCTTTGACAAATATTCAATTGAAAGAAATTATCATGGGACCAACCTTCGAACGCTTCCCAAACGCGTTCCATGATGATAATCCCTTAAAATAATAGTCTTACCCTTCTGCAGACTCATTGAAGCAAATTAATGATTACTCACAAATCCGAAATCCCTCACCCTCGCCCTTCGCCATGCCAGTCCCCGCACTCCACCCACCTTAAAGCATGACTCAAATATGTGAAATGATTTTGATTTCGTTTTTATTTCTCATATGATTGTCACTGAGCCGCTGCGATTCCGTTGCCAAGTCGTACTCCCCCGGATCTTGTTTTGATGAAGGTGTGACAGCTGCGCTTTATGGGCTCGGCCCAGATCTTCGTGGAAATGGGCCATACCCATATACTCGATTGGATGATATTGATTGAAAACTAATAGAGAATCAATTAATTGTAAGATACACTCCAATTTCCCCCAGTAGCAGTAGCCAGCTTATGTCTCTTCGATTTAGACTTGGAGGCTTTTCATGTCAGCAGCTCTGTCAGGCAATGAACCAGCAGCTAAAACCGTTTCCTGTGCCGCCTTCCCCTCCCAGACTCAACCGCAAAACTGAATCGATGCCAGACAACCACCAAGATAATCGCCAAGTCAAGCGTTTTTCTTAATGAAATTCACAACAACCACAATAAATAATAACAAAGAATAACAACAACAACAATAGCGGCAACAACAACAAATTGTTAACTCTTTTCATTTGATTTGATTGCTTCTTCCCCACAGAAGGAAGACGAAGAGCGAAGGTGTGACCCATCCCAACCGCACCACAACCCCACCTAACGCAGCCACCGATTTCAGTTGTGGTTGTGCCAGCAGCATTAAACATCAAACAATCAGGATAGCGGTTCGCTTGCGGTTTTTATTGCTCCGCCAGACTTCTACAATATGCCGCACTTTACCTCCAAAACGCCTTTGTATTTCATCAGTCCCCAAGTCGGCTTAGTCATTTAACACGCCTATTGAGAAAAACATTTGCAAATGTCATAATTACATATGATTTCGCGCCAAAAAAAGTGAATGTCATTTACAAATCAAATGCGAATGCGAATACGAATACGAACTCGAATACAAATACTCACATATTTGCCTTTTTTGGTGACACCATTCACATTCTCTTGACTGACTAAATTGACACAAATGAGTCCGACTACCACCTGTTGCCATAACTATGTTGTTTTTATCTATGTATCTCTGTGTTGGTATGTGTGACTATGTATGCAACTGTGTGTATGTGTGTGTGTATGTGACTTTCTGTGTGTGTGCTGCACACGCGGCGTATGATTAATGTGCCAAATTGCAAATTGCAGCTTTACGTTGAACTGTCAATCAAGTGTACAAAAAATCGTTTATTTCTTTTTGAATTTTTTATAATTTTTAATTTTATAGCTTGTTTTGTCTGTGTGAGTGTGTGTGCATATGAAAAAATTCCTTCTACCAGGCGACATAATCTTAATACTGATTATAGGTAGATATGTTTGACGTTCGAGAACCAATAAAATTCAGTCAAATCCAGATAAAATTCAACATTCGAGAGTGGCAGTTTTGACCCTGAATGAATAAGACAAGTAGACCATGCAATTGTTCGAAAAAGTGGAATACTTAATTCGCCGTAATGTATATATGTAGATCTTGTACAGACATCATACACCTCTTTTCTCCCCAGTTAAATCTTAATGCATTCTCTCGAATTAGGAGCATGGCAAAACACATTTAAGACTATTTAAGATCGGCGTATGTCCACTTGAGTTTAGATAACATCAACAGTCTCAACAAACTCAACATTTTGTTCCTATAAGGAAAATTTCATATTTTTTATGTTTTTATACGGAGAAAATGGGCATTTCCGAAACGTTCAGGCTATACCAGGACAGGTCTTGGTCAGGTCTTGGCTGCTCTATAATTGCCCAAAAGTTCTATAAGTCCCAAAGACCTGAACTCAATCCGATTGAGAATATGCGGATCGAGTTGGCACATTGTGTCCACAAAACTCTCATATTTTCGTTGGCTATTCTAAAAGAACGGCTTTAAGAGGGGTGCGCCAAAATTAGCCCAGACTATGTAAAAACAAATTATTGGAAATATGCCAAAGCGCCTAAAGGATAGACGACTAAACAATGGTTATCATACCAAATCCTAAAACAAAGCTCCTAACCAACTAACACCACTTGTTCCTTATAGATGGAAGAAAACCCGAATAATTATGTTACCCACTGTATATATACAGAACACAATCGAAATGCGAATATCTATCCCACCCTGCGCTACCTATTTGATACCTTAACCTGAACCAAGTATGTAGCTAATATATTTGTTTGATTGACCTTAAATTTGATAAAAAGAAATTCCATAAAACTCTGAATTCTTCTTTGAGAAAAACTAACCAAGTTGTAGAATACTCTTACATGATTGTGGAGGGTGGAGAGCCGTGATGGCGCTTTGGCCGTTTACATTGTATTTGTCAGCAATATTACATGAACTACAAGCCGGAGATGGGGTTGCAGTTGGTCTAATCAGGAGACGCCAAAGCAGCCGCCGGAGTTTCCTGCCCATGTCTACGCGTATTGGCCCTGGCTCACTGTCTGGCATGCAAAACAAGCAAACTGACAGACAGCCAAACAACCAAGTAACCATCCAGCCAACCGACCGACCAAGCCAAGGCAACAAGAGACATGCAAAGTCGACAACAAGAACAAATTGCTGCCGTTGGGACAGCGACATCTTCGATGGCTAGAACCAGAGACAGGGACCAGGGATTCAGATTCAGAAAGAGAGGAAAGCCAAGACGGGCAGCCTCAGTCATAACTCAGAGTATTGGCTTGTTAAGCGATTTTCCAATATCGCGGCATCAACTTCAGGTTCGTAATTACGTGAACCGTCGCCTCGTCCTCGGAGTCTAGGGCTTCTTAGTGCTTAGTGGTTCGTGCGTGCGGGGAACGATATTTATTTTGCGTATGAGTATTTCGGCCTTTGGCGCTTTTCGATTATAAAAACCAAAGCAGAAGCTAGTGCAGGAGCAGCAGCTGGCCATCTGGCAAGCATCTGGGGCATTAAGCTATTCCTATTTTCCTTGCAGCTCATGTCCAGCTTATCAAACGCATGTTTGTGTATGTGCATACTTCCCCCTCTCACATCCACATCATCCCCCCAGTTCACCCAAATGATTTATAGGAAGTTTTTATTATTTATAGTTTGCCTGCGCTCAAGGCTGTCAAATAAGTTGAGGTAATTAATTAAGGTCCCAGCCGAAAGGTAACTTTCAAGATCAAAATGGAAATATTCTGCAACCTCAATTGAGCCACGATCCTATATCGAGTATGGCCAAACATGCCGGGCAGTAGTCTATGAAAGAGCATTGGAACACGGCTCAATGTTATATTCCCCATCAATGGGCAGTGATGGCTATGCAATTGCGTTAACACCAGGTCGAAGAGGATGTTCAAGATCTTGTTCTTCAATCGGGCATCTAAGACATCGCAAACATTCTCCGTAACATTTAAGAAAAAAGGTTCAAACTCCGAACCACGAGCCCGATACATTACGACATTTAGCTGAAGAGATAGAACAATCTTTTGAATGAATTTTATATGCACTCTCTCTCTCTCTAAGATGAACTTGCCGTCACATTATCTAATGGGCGGGTAAAGAAACAGCCACTGGTCATAAAACTCATAGTCCGTCGACTATTTGTGGTGAGTTGGCAAACATTTTGGCTGCAATAGTCCGGATTTGGTATACAGATGAATGAGCTAATTGTCGTATTAATGGTTAGCTGGAGAGTGGTGTCAGATCAATCTTCAAATCATTTGTTTTTTATTGTGCTTTTGGGCTTACCCCTTTGTTGATTGTGTACAATATGAATATTAATAAAACCAACATTCTGGACAGCTCTGTGTCAACTGGGACTGAAAGCAAGGTTCCTGTGTCTGTTGTGTCCGACTTTGCGTGTCTCTAAATGCCTCAAATTACCCAATCATGCCGCAAACACCAGCACCTCCAAACAGATCATTTGAAACGCTTCATTTAAGTGAAATGGAAATGGCAATTTTACATACAACACAAAAAAAAAAGGCGTTAAATGATACGAAAAAAACAAAAACAGAAAAACAAAAATACATACAATCGGGAGTCGAAATCACAAAGGGAAAAAATAACTGACTTATGTGTGTCATTAAGTGGAACGCGTCGATGCCCAATCTCCGATTCACCATCCCAATCCTCTCTCGTTCTCTTCTGTCTTTGTGAATGGCAATAAAATGCGCTTTGGCAAATTAGAGGTTATCCATTTTTGGGCAAATAAAAGTTAAAGGCGTGCTCCGACTCCAGCTTCATCGGCAGATCCAGCTACAGCTCCCGCTCCAGGTGCTGCGGGTGTTAATTGCTGGGCGAGACCTGAAAAAAGGGGGATAAATACAATCCCCAATTGGCAGCTGACTAAACGGATTGCGTGTGCCAACTTAGAGAGGGCAGGGACGATGGAGGTGGACCACTTAGTGCAGTGCAGAGGCATAATCGGTTGATGAGTTGTTGTTTTTGTGTTGTTGTTATTGGTTCTCCGTCTAGGACAACATGGCCTATACCTTTGCTCTAATTGAAATAAAACAAAGCCCCCTACCGACCGCCCGACTCCATTCTCTCCGTTTCCATCCAATCCGCATTACCAGCAAATTATTTCGAGTCTGATTTTAAGTCATTTATTTGATGATGGAGCACAAATAATGTAACTAAGCACCTTAAAAATAAAGAGAAGAAGAAATGATCAGAGTGTCGGAGGTCTCGAGTCTGGGGTCTGGGGTCTGGCACGTACCTGCACCTGTTATTTTTATGGTCTTGGGCCAAAACAAATTAATAAATGATTATTATATTACGCGGAGGCCGTTAAGTAAGACGATTATGACATAACGAAGAGCACACATAAACACACAAACTGCGCCAATTGTTGTTAGGCCGAAGAAGAAGCGGTTGGAGTTACTGGACCAATAATTTACCCATTAAGATTGCACGCGCCTGATTGTGTGCTACGTGGTCTCTGGACTTGGGTCGCCGATCTCCGGTCTTCTTGGGTCTTGACTAGCTGCTACTTACAGACTTTGACTGAGACATAGCCATGGGACAGTGGGACATGGTTACGGGTTGCTAGTCGTTGGCTGGGATCAACCCACAGTTGCTTTACTGCGTCAAATTATGAAACTGTTGTTGACTTAATTTTATGTGTGTAACAAGGCAGCTCCCACTTTCTGTCTGTCTGTCTGTCTGTAAGTTACTTAACAAACAGTTTAAAGATCGATCTTGTTCGATTTTGGGGTTTGGTATTTAACAAATGATTAACCAATTAATTGATACTTCAGAAACGAAATGAATTCATTCATGTTTATACACTGGGATTGATCCTGCCAGGCTGTTTGGCTGGCCACCCGCTGTTGATGGTCCCCATAATCGAATGGAACCCGCAGGCCAGGACGTGCACAATTTGGCGCCCTACTTTGAGTTTTGTTCGTTCAAAAACAAAGTATATCCCATTTCCATGTAGTTTGGGCTTAAGTGTCAATAAATCGACTGGCCAAGATCAGTGGAATTTGTTTCAAACTGTTTTTATATTATTTTTTACAACTTCGTTTGGTTGTTGGTTGGGATGGTTCCCTTTATTTTTCTTTACCCATCTTTCTCTCTGGTTTTTTTATATAGGCACAAAACAAATTAACCCAAATTAATCAGAAACGAAAGTAACGCCACATGCAGCACTTAGGGGTCAAGATAAATGGCATTTTGGGCACAGTGTGGGGGAAAACTGAAATGCACCTGGGAGGTTCTACATGAGCTAACCGAGAAGACAAAGAGAGGCACTGTGGAAGAGCATCAGAAAGGGAAGGGGGCGAGGCCAATGACATCGTTGGCAAGTGCCGTAAGTGCATGATTTTCCCAAACAATTTGCAAGCTTTCAATCAAATCGGCTCCAACTGGACTCTCGCTCACACTCTTTCTCTCTCTCTCTCTCCGACTATCTTTCCCCATGTTTCGCTCTGTTGCTGGACGCAATGGTCGCCAGGCTTCTCTAATCGATCAAAGAACCCGTGTATGCTACGATCCCAATCCCCAGACTCTGCCAACAGCAAACCAGCCACAGCCCGTTCTTAGTTCCCAGTTCGATTCCATCATTCATACGATCAACATTATCTGCCGTCAGGCATCGTTGCCGCATTTGCAAGCCCCATTCTCATCTCCATCCTTCAGCCCCATCCTCCGTTTGCAACTGTGCGTAAAACGTTCTCAAAAGCGTAATTAACGTTCGCATATTTTGCTGTCGGATTATCGCCCATGACCGTACCCATACCCATACCCATACCCATACTCGTACTCGTACCCACTCCTCATCAGAGCGCTTCCTGTGTAAATTGAACGAATAATTGTGCGGCCAATAACTGTAAAACTGTATACTGCATTGTATTGGCATTTGGTCCGACAGATTCAGTCACGAGGGAAGAAAGAGAAAGGACATCGTTTCCCTCCCAATTAGTTAATAACAAATGTCAAGCAATTAATAATCACGACATTGTATGTATATACGATTCACCCTCGGGTGGTCGTCCATTGGACCAGGGCAAAAAGATTTTCCCAGCATTGAACGATTTTCCAAAGGGTCAATTCCGAAACAGAAATAAAGAAAATTGAAAAGAAATTCTGTGACTGTGTCAAGTCACTAGCATATTGTCTGGAGTCTCAAGTGGTTTACCATGTATATTTATTTGTAAAATGATATGAGCACTTTTCGTTCGATATTCCCTCAATCCCTCCGTCTAATCCTTCGTAAGGCCGCTTATCGCCCGCGGCATGGACTCTAATTTGATGAGTCATCTACACCGACTAGATTTCGATAGCCATCTGTGAGTCCATCTCCCTCCCTCTATCCACTCTGTCTCTATTCGATCTTTTTACCTGAGGTAATGTCGTAAATATCTGGTCTTTCGTTTTGGATATGTCATTTGAATGGGTGTGTTTAGGCATCATTTGAAGGAACAAGCGACGATATCTGTTTGTATTTGTATTGAGTTTTCGTAGAAAATGTCACGAATGAAGAAGAATGGCGGAATGTCAACACACACAAAGCCAAATAGAAAACTAGATAATAATCGTATCGGTTCTGTTGGGCTCACTACGGATTGTATCAACTAGAGGGTAAGGGTAGGGTAAGAGTATCTCATTTCCAGGCATTAAACTCAAAGGAAAGGTTCGTAACAATGAAAGAAATTTCCTTTTTACGGCTCCTCTTGTTGTTGCACTTATTCTTCGTTCATAATTACAGCCAGAGGTAGAAAAGGTATTTCAACTTATCGCCTCTCTTTGAATAGAATGCACATTTTTATACGCTTCATCAATTTGAGTGGAAGAAATGCATTTAATACTATGAATAAAAAAAACACAGTTAGCCTGTGGAAAGCAGCTGTGTCCTTTTCCCTTTGGAGCGTATGCTAAGGATCCACGTATGTCCCAAAATTCATCTGCGTAACCGGCTTACATCAGAGGAGATTAGCTAAAGTAAGATATGGTGATCGGATCAAAGCGTTCCGTTTTTATTATGACAAAATATAGTTAAACCAGAAGGTATAAGTTTGTAAAGACCTGCAAGTTTTTTGATACTCCTTTCTTACCTATAGCCGTCAAAGCGGTAAAGCGTTTTATCTTCAAAGTCTAATGTAAGCGAAAGAACGGGCTACAATCTAAGCATAGCAAATTATTGATCAAAGTCACTGTTTTCTATTGATCGTTGATGGGAGCAATGTACCTACATAATATAGCCGCCCGTTTAATCATTTAGTACAGTTATTAACAGATTTAAAAAAACTGACAAATATTTAATTTCAAAGCAATCGCGTCAGAAGTATGGAAATTATTGACCAAAGTCACTGTTTTCGACCGATCGTGATCAATTTTGGCACAGTCATAGGTGTAATAAAGTCACCAATATCAAATCAAAAGACACTAGCTCAGAAAATAACGAAGTTATTGAGAATTTGAATGGGAGCTATATGGCTGAGTCCGAGATATATGTATAAGCTAAGCAAATCTACATGCAAAATATCAACTCTGTAGCTCTAACAGTCTAGGAGAAGATTGCGTTGATCCAGAGGGACAGACGGACGGACATGGCTATATAAACTCGTCTCAGACTTTCGCCCTCTGAATTTCGAATTCAACAACTAAATTGTTAATTTAAATCCACCTTAATAATGTCTAAAGTCTTACCTTATGACCTCTAAAATCTTTATTCCGGTCTTCTGTAGAAATCCCAATGCTCGAGGGGGTTCCATTGAAAATCGGTATTCTAATGCAAATCCTTTTTGTTTTAATAACGCGTTATGGGTTTATTGCGATTTAATTTTGTGTGTGTGCGTGTGTGTGTGTCTGCCGCACCCTCAAGGGACAAGCGCCTGAGAGTGAGTCACAGTCCAATTGAAAAACGGAGATTCCTTCTTTCATTAAATCTGCGACTCCGACTCAGACTCAATGGCCATTCAGCTGGGCCCCCCGTGGTTGCTATCATAAGAATGCCGCCGACGCCGCAAGTTTTGTTTTTTGTCTTTCGTTCTTTAAAAGTGGAAGTGCCACTACCACCTAAGGTTCCGAGTGAGTGGGACTACAGAGCTGTCAGCTTATCATTTCGCTTTTAGCGCAACCTCTTCAGAAAAAAGTGTGTCCTTTCATGTTGTGTGTGACTCTGTATGTGTGTGTGTGTATGCATGGCTCATTATCAGGGTGCGCTCAATGGAATGTAATGGTGCCATGGCATCTCCTCCAGATCAGTCCCTCTGCCTCTCTCTCTCGCCAAACTTCTCGACATCTCCTCAGTTGTTGCGTGTTTCACTTGCATTGCCATTTTGTGTTATCCTTTCTGTTGTTTTTTTTCCTTTTTGCTCTTTGTTCGATCAATTTCGGCGACTTTTTGGTGAGTGAATTGCTCGCATGTTGCATGTCGCTAGACTCCAACTCCGACTTGGACTCGGTGTGTCGCCTTGTCTGTCTGCCTGTGGCGATAAGGTCTTAAGTTATGACCTTTTAAAATGTCCGAATGCGGCGATAAAACGTGATTGCTACAAATGTATTCCTAAAAAATGCAGCGACCACAAGAAGAAGAGCGAGACAGACAGACAAACAGAGAGAGAGAGTGCATTGAGTAGGGCCGGAAGTGCTACACAAACTTGTCGCCACAAACAAATTGTTTACAGGCTCCACCCTCACCTTCTCAATAAAGTCCTTAAGACGAAAAATAAATAAAGCAGTATTTTCTGAGCTTAATACACAGAAAAAAGGGGCCTATCGATAGAAATCAATCCATTTCAATTGATTCGCCTAGCCAAATGCCGCTGCAAAATCGCATAGGCAAAATCTATTTGAAATGCATAGATTTAAACTGGCACTTCAGCGAACCTGGCGGCCAGTTTTGTTCTTAGATAATGTAGCATGACCTATGTATTTAACTTTCAGAAGATTAACCTAATAATTAAATGCATCCCATGGATTCCAGGGCTTTTGATATTATCATCAACACGAATGGAATTTCTTCTAATAATTGCAGGACATTTTAATATGCAATCATAATTGAATTTCACTTCATTTAATTCAACTTGAAGTGCCCAGTCATCTGCAGCAGCAGTTTCAGGAGGAGCAGGAGCAGGAGCTATCCAGGGCACTTTGTAAATTGTTCTGCCTCGCATAATTTTTGCATAATTCTTATTTTATTTTTCTCGGCCCTCGTGGACCTGTGGGTTTGATGCAGGAATTTGCTGCCTTAGCACATGTCGATTGTGGTCCGATATCCATGCAGAAATGCAGCGAAATGCTTGAAGGGATTCCTCGCGATGTTGCTGCTTATTATAAAGGTTCCACTCTCCTCTGGCCGAGCACCGCTTTGGCTTCGCCATATATTGCCAATAATAACAATAATAATATGCGTTCGCTTATCAAAATTGACGTCAGATATTCTTGATATGCATCTAGAAGTGGAGGTATTCCTTCGCTTAAGTTTCCCCCTTTTTTTGGACAAAAGAAAATCGTGTCAAAGAAGCACTGTGACTTAATTGAAGCGTTATTATGCGAGTGTCACACATATGCAAAGTATTTTAAAAAATATTTGAACACCAATTCTACAGAGTGGCTGCTGCTCGGTGGGTCCTGGAGATCGGAGATCGGAGACTGGTGACTGGAGAGCACTGGACTGAAGACTTGGGAAGCCGGAGCCAAGCTGCGCATACAAAACGTGCACCTTCGCTCAGTTTGACAGATGCCTCAGAATTAAGCACCGCAGGCCATCTTAGCAACGGCAGCCTGTCTTTTATTAATCAGCAGACCGACCAGCAGGAGTGAATGCAAAAAGGGCATCGGGGCATAACGGGGGAGGGGTGGCTTAAAAATATTATTTATATCGAATTTAATAATAATTTTTGAGCCGCTGCTGCTGCTGCTGTTGCAAAGCGTAGGCTGTTGCTGCTGCTGCTGCTGGAAAAATTTGCATTGATCGACGTTGAAGATACGAGACCAACTAACAGGGACAGAGCGAGGGGATCTGGGTGAGGTGAGGGCCAGATCCCGATTCCGATCCCCAGATATACCGCGACATGCGAACAAAATGTCGAAGGGAGAGAACAAGAGAGACTTAAACTGATGTGGATGTGGATCTCGATGCCGGCTGCCGATCAGCTGCATTTATGATGAATATGAATGATTGCGGGCGTCTTGTCCGTACATTGAGCCGAGGTGAAATGTTCCCTTATTAGCATGCCAGAAACGTAGCAACAACATCGAAATCTGGGTTATCCCACACACTCCCCCTCTTCCGCACCCTCTCACCTTCTCTTCTTCACTTCACATTCACATCGTCTGCTTACCCCCCTCTTAATGTGCCGTTTTGTTAAATTGCAGCGTTAAGAATGGCGCACATAAAGTATTTTGTTGTCAAACTGATTTTTGATCATACGTAATTTTTATCTTGATCCCAAATATATAGCGAACCACATGCAAAAAGTCTTAACATTAAATTGAGAATAAGAATGTTGCCGGTTGCTCGCAATCTGACCAGCCTAGGGCCACAAAAACCAGCTCAGTGTGGTCAAGCTTTATATTGTGTGCATCGACAAAAAATATGTATATACCCAAGCGAGGGCTGATCAAGAAGTACCCATGCTTTCTACTAATAACTGTCCCAAATAAGTTTGTCCATAGTTTCAAATAATATAAATATAAACTGATTGATTGATTGATCCATCCTCGTTCAGTTTATCTAAGTGCGTGGTCAACGGCCATATTCATATATTCATAATTGGTCATTTATTTATGTATTGTGTATGCTGATTTTTTGGCCAATATATATAAAATTTTGTCGCTCCAAATGTTGCCCCCTTATTTGTAGCCAATAATCAAACTCAGACTCACCTCTCCCACATCCCTTATGCCCCTTAAGTCATTGATCCAGCGGAAAATGTTATAATGGCTGGGCACTTAAGTGCACCATAAAAACTCTGAGCACATAAATCAATCGCATAAACCATATAATATTATGTGTGTGTGTGTTTGTGTAGGGACGTTGAAATCGTTAGAAATTTATTGATTTCATATGGAGGTGAGTAGAGTTCATTATGTAATTTGCATGTAAATTTCTTATTATTAAATGAATAAAATGACTTAAATGGAAAATCAATAGAAATAGTTATAGTTATAGTTATAGTTCCAAGCCGAAATAAAATATATAAATCAACTCGGACAACGACTTTTAGATGCTCTGATTCGTATAATTTTAGTTAATCAATATAATTTCAATTAAATTGGATCGAAATAATCCTTATGGTTTGGGAAAGTCCCATTAACCTGAGATATGGATCATTTTATATATATCACATATATATCATTTTTCAAATTCGGAGAAAATAAACAAGGAGATGTTAACAATTGAAATTGTTTAATTTAAACATTGCAAAAATCAATAATTAGTTAGTTAGTGCTTAGTGCTTGTATAATATAATGATATGGTTAGTTTAATAAACTGATTAATGAACTTTTTAAACCATGTAACCATGGGGTTATGTACATACATTATATACATATTTGATAAATGATTGCCATCAGCAGCCTACTCGATCCAGAAATGTCCTTCTCTCCATCTCTCCGTCCGTATGAACACCTACATATATGTAGGTAAGTACCATGAATTACTTACAGATGTTAGATTAGAGCTGGCAAACCATCGAGGTGTTCAATTTTCGCTTTATTGTAGCACGATCTATAGTTTTTTTTCACAATCTTTTACCTTTATCTACTAGCTACTTTTAAGAAATTTGGTAAAAAACGAGCTTTTATAATATAATAATATAATTCTAATTGATTTGAAAACGGGAAGCGTCCGTTCAAGGGAACGGCTTTTGCTTTTCTTTTTGTATTAGTTAAAACTAAAATTTAGCTATAGTAACGATAATATCAAATGGACCCACTGTTTTAAACCTTTAAATGAAAATATTCGAGTCTCCGGTCAAAACATTACTTTAATTTCTATTGAGACTCATCTCCATGGTCGTCCGATTGACGTAATTATTCTTAATGAGATTAGAAAGTACTAAAATATATACTAATAACAAAACATAATTCAGAATCACCCTTTCTTATCACTTGGAAACCAAAACATTCATATTTAATTATTTCTAAGCATTAATGATGACCAATTATAATGAACATCCAAAATGAAAACAAAGAAAATTCCTGAAGTCACCCAAAATAAACTCGATAAATAGAATAGACCACGTATTAAATCCATAGCTAATGCAATGATTTCCTTGGGAACCCCGAAGCATTTATCCTTTCTGTTAATGGCTAGCATATTCTAGCCAAAAAGTAAAGGGTTTTTCATGCGGAGATATAAAATATCAGTTCTCACCTTGTTTGAGTTGAACACCGTGTTAACAGTTTTTCAGTTGCGCTGCAGCTTCCTTGACCCAGTTTGGATACGGCGAATGGAAAGCAAACGAATACGTAGAAATAAAAATATTGAAATTCATCTGCCAACTCAATCGTACAATATTTTCGACATTACCTCGATTGGGCCTTACTTTGCTTCGGAATACACATAAATTGGCTCTCAATACCCACAAAACGACAGTAAATGGTCATTTTTATCGAAATAATTGCTTTTTTCTTCGTTTTTGTTGAATTTGTTGTTTCGGTTTTTTATTTTTGGTTTTTTTATTATTATTATTTTTGGACTGGCTCGTTTGGCAGCGAAAGTTTTGATTGCGATTCCCTGACGTTAGCGGAGAGCTGCCACTAATCCCCCAATGTGGATCCCTATGTCCGTATAAAGAGGGGGGATTTCATTACGAGAAGGACGCCGGAGGCCTGGCAGCCTGGCCCAGTCGAATTGCCCAAACGAGCTTCAATCTGACAATTGTAACCAGGCAGCGACAGAGCAGGGGAAAAATGGGCGATCGTCTGCTGCTGCTGCTGCTCCGACTGCCGACTGCCGACTCCGGCTGCTGTACTCGGTGTGCCGTGCTGATTGTGCATACGCACGAAATCAATAAATAAAAAGGGGGAAAAAGAGGAAAACATTCCCCCCTTCAGACGTGGGACACAGACATCGAGCCAGCCAGCCGGCCAATGCGCAGCCGTGGCCCACGCCGCCCTGCCGCTGATGCGCGCTCATAATTCATTTCATTATTGTTTTGACATTTTATTTATTGAATGCGAACAGGCGTGCGTAGTGCTCCTCTCTTTCCGGCTGCCCTTTCCCCTGGCCAGCCACCGCACCTTCTCGCAGCTCTGCCACCATGTGCCGATCTCGGTTTGTTTATTTCTCCTCATATTCGTTTCGTTTGCTTGTCAGAGGTGGAACAGGCCAAATGGTTTTGTGCAAATTGTTAACGGGCTTGTTTTATTACCACTACCACCACCACCACCCCGCTCAACACTCGCCAAGAGAAAACCAAAAAAGTTTATAAGAGCTCATGGGCCAGCATCGTTTCGTTCACTCCTCGGTGGCAATGTGTGTGGTCTGTAAAAACAAAAGACTTAGGCAACAAACTTCACTTCATTGTTGCTAACAAACTCAAATTGAAATATTGTGTGTAAGTATTTACCTAGCCGGGGAAAATTAACATAAATTGTGAAGTGAACCGGTTCAATTGTAATTTGAAACTCAAGATGATGAGCGATTACAAATGTTAATGTTGGCAATATCGCCACGATCGAAAGGCAGAAACGCACATATGTTTGTATGTATGTCTGTCCCATCTTCTACACACTTGTGTGTGCACTAGCCACGCCCACACATACACTACAGTCTCCGCAGAACCCAAACAATAAATGCGATTGCCAAATGGCAAATGGATAACAATTAATACACACCGCAGATCAATGCATACATATATGATAAATGGACATTCTTCTGTACCCCCACACATCGGACACCACCCCTGTCACCGTCACCGTCACCCCTCCCCACATACAGATGACAATTTGGAGCAGAAACTTAATGGAATCAAAATGCATATAAAAACTTTTGCCCCCAACAATAGCAACAACAACAACAAGAGCGAATGGGAAAAAAGGAAAATATGACAGTATCGTTGAGAATTAATCTTACCATAGAACTTCTAAACCCTAGGCAGGATGTGGTCTAGTGGACTAGTGTGAATGGTGAACTTGATTATGTTTTATGAGACGCATTGCATGCAAAAGTCTGCCAACTCCGCCACGAAGCCTCCTCAGACGGTGTGAAGAAGTGAATCCCATTAGATGTCGACCATAAATTGTGGTATCATTTTTATGCAACTGACTCTGGAGGACTTACAATAAACCAGGCATTGTCCCATGCCTCTGCCCCCTCTGGCCAAAGGAAAGGGATATGCAGCCACGACAATTGGGAGATAGTCAGGAGCGGCTTCAACAACAAAAAGGAATGCAACAAATTTGATTTGAACATGAGTTTTGAAGTGAGTTACTCCAATAGTTGTTATTCTAGCATCAGCACCTCCCCAGCCCCAAACCAGCCCTGGAGTCTGGAACCAAGGTGGGCGATAATCTGTTGGCAAGTTTTGATTATGCGTTGGCTATTTAAAGCAATTGTTAGCTTCATTAACCACTCCAGACTAATCAGTTGCGGAGTTTTATGTGTTCGCAACTCAAAATCGAATAAAATCAAAGCTACATCTAGCTAGGTTCATTTCCCTTATTTAAGTGAATATATTATATACATTCTTTTTGAAATATTATGCTAGTATCTGGACACTGTTCTGTGTTTGTCACCTACGCCTCCTACGGCGTACCAGGGTCTGGGTCTCCAAGCTGGCCGTATCATTGTTGATGACATTTATGTCTTAATATTTTTGCAGGCGTCCAACAAATGAAAATGGAACTGCAGTGGCACTCTGTTGATACCGTTACCCCAGCAGCAGCATCTGCAACCACGATGCCAGCAACTGGCAACTTCCACCATTAGCCCGGCTAAGAGGCTCAGCAACTACACAGACATTCGTATTTAAACCATTAATTTCCATTTATGGATTAAACATACGCGACCGAGTGAGGCAGGGGAAGAGGAACGGCAACGGGAACTAGCAAAGGCTGGAAAGCCTGAAAGCCCGCACGCACAAAAGCCTTTAATAAATGCAACGCCATTACGGCCAGCACATGGAACTTACATAGGTGGAGGAGCAGGAGCTGGACAACTCAATTGCCTGTGCAGTTTTCCCGAGCTGCTTATCGCCTGTTGCTGGTGTTGCATTTTCCTCCCGGCCTCTCGCCCGTTGGACGAAGAAAAAGAAATGTTTAAATGCTGCTCATGTGATTTTTCTTTTGCTCCATAAGGCAAATGGAGACGCTGGGATTAAGCTGAGTGAATAATGGTTGCTCGATGCTTAGGCCACGTCGAGAGCTAAGTATTTAATAGATTGTTTCATATTTGTACTAAAATCCATAAAGTAACCAGTGGAAATTGTGGAATCACCAAACTAAATATGCCACGAGTGCGCTCTCATCTATTTATATGGTGGAAAGTGGAAAGTGTCGGAGTTTTGGGTTGTGCAATTGGAATAACTAAGCAAACACTCGAGCGACCTTAGCTAAATTCCTGGGTGTTCCCCAACCCAACCGACTCCACCGAACTCCACCAACTCTGCGGCAATTGTAACGCCCCACCAAAAAGCCAAACAAACCAAACAGAACAAGAGCCTTGGACACGCCGACTACCACGGGGATGCAGACGATGGGGACGACGTTGTTGTTGATATTAATGTAGACCTGTCCGAATGGCAAATGAAAGTCATCAATCAAAGAAGCGCGCGCGAGCACCAGCAACTGTTGAACAAAGACAAATACAAATATGAGCTCAGTGCGCATACGCGGAACGGTACGTTATGGTTATAAAGAAGGCCAAGTCCCCAATCCCACAAAGTATACAGGGGCGGCTTATCCTTTCCTCCAGTCTTCATAATCTGTACATTTAATAATTTTGCAAGTCCAAACAAAACCAGGCAAATAACAGCAGCATAATCATTAGTATTCTGACTATTAGCAACAATTTCATTAGTATTCTGACTATGCGGATTAAGTTTTCAATTGTTTTACTATTTGAAGTTATGTTTGGCTTAGGAAGTTGATTGGTTGATTGATATTGATAAATCTGCATATATTCGATTTACTCATGTAAATTTGCGCCCTTTTTATAGTGTATTCAGCG
Source organism: Drosophila tropicalis (assembly GCF_018151085.1). NCBI lineage: Eukaryota > Metazoa > Arthropoda > Insecta > Diptera > Drosophilidae > Drosophila > Drosophila tropicalis. The sequence goes on along the minus strand of NW_027173049.1, from coordinate 1,732,122 downwards.
TACTTTGGAGAATGCGGTCCTGGCAAACGCATGCAAACACTTTTCAAGGACCCAAAGGGTGCACACTTGAAAAATGTGAGAGTGCAAAATGTGCAGACTTGGGGCGCCATTAATTGTTTAGGGGTGGGCAGGTGACGAGAAAGAGTGATCGTACAGCGGCATGGGAAGGGGGTGATGGGTATTTTTTAAGATTATCGTACGCCATTTTGTCCACCTGTAGTCCCGCTCTCTCTCTCTCTCTCTCTCTCTGGATGTATCTTTCTCTCGCTCTCTCCCCTTCTATGATGTCTTAATTGTCATGCAAAAAGGCAGCTGGGGCGTTAAAAATTAAATTTATGTTTCTATGCAATTTATTATATCAAAGCATAAAAATAAGAAGAAAAAACTAAACTAAACTTGTTGCCTAACTCAGCTCCAATTGGAGGCCTGGCCTTGCTGATAGGTTGGGCCACGCCCACTTTGTCGGCTTTCTGTTGATGATGCCAAAGAGTTGATTTTGCTTGTCTTTTTTATTATTTTTATTAAGTTTTATTTTATGATCTAGACCTGTGTATGTATACATACATACATACACATATGTGTACCCTCCGTTCTGCTCTTCTCATTCCTCACCTTATCGCAGCTCTGTTGTCTTGTGTCTTGTCTGTTGTCTGTTGTCTCTTGTCTCTACTACCCACCCAGCCAATATGTTCGATAAAACTGGGCGATAAGCCTCTGCCTGCCGCTTGCCCAGCTTTGGCCTTAGCTTCCTGTTAGAAAAAGAGAGACTGAAACTGCGGCTGAGATTTACTTTTGGTTTTATTTCGAGTTTCTTTTGCAGGTCAACAGCAGTTCAATAAATGTCCCAAATTTGTTTTCTTGTTCATTTCGGTTGTTGGCATAACAAAAATTTGTTAACTGATTTAACTCTGTCAACTTATTTGGATATAATGCGAAGTCTTTTCATTTGAAATTAAACATTGTTTGAAATTTATCAACCAGTAATTGTGAAGGCTTGCGTTTTGTACTCTATAAAGTGAAGAAAATGTTATTTTCCCCTCATTTTCCAACTCATTGAAACGAGATCGTGGCTTTACTGGTTAGGTATTAGCCATTATCTGCCTATGCGAAACTTCTTCTAATGTTTTGAGGTCAAAGCAAGAGTACTTGCAATTCGTTGGGCGCTTTTCCCATTGAAAAGTTTATGTTTATAGTACATCTCTAGTCAATTGCTTATTTTATCGACTTTTGTGCATCTTTTTTGAGAGGGGGGCAGAGAGACTAGTTACAAAGAGAGGTAGAGCCCATTTCGTGCCAAAAAAAAGCCAAGAAAATGACAGTAAAACAATAACAATGAATACAACACAAAACGAAAAAAAGAAACAAAATAAACTTTTGATATTGTTGCAAGTCAGCGGGAGATATTTCACTTTTAACCTTTTTGCATTTGAGCAAAAGCAAAAATTGTTCATAACATTTATTTTTCAATTAAATGGTCGCATTATTATTAAATGACGTCGTCTCCAGCTCTATCTCTTGGGATACACTACCTATATTTGCATAGGTATTGTATAGGTATGGAATAGTCGTTTGATTTATAGAAGCCGTGTCTAGTTGTAGCATGTGAATAATGAATTCGAGATTTATAACATCAGCCTAATTGAATGTTTGATCCTGCGCATAAATAACCAAATTAATGGAAATGATTTTTAATAAATTTCTCAATTGCATGCCAGGATGGTATGAGCCAAGTTAAAAGCCAATGGCCAACTGGAAAAGTGACAGCCCAGAGAGGCTAGGCAGCAGACACGCGCTCCATAACGATGTCCTGCTGGGTTATGACTAATGTTTCTCTATTAGGCTCCGCATTCATCCTGCTAATGGAGCCGGAATGTAGAATGAAGATTTCCTTCTCGTTGCCAATGCAAATGGACGGAAGCGACAGTGTCATTAGAGGGGCAGCAGGGGGAAGAGCAGCTGCTGTTGCTGCTGCTTTTGCAGTCCAGTATGTCATTCACCCGATTAATTATTAAGAAATGTATCCGTTTTTGCGATAATTAATGGCGCCATTCTCCATTTGATTTCACATTTTTGGCTGCTGGCTTTAGCTCAATTCACAGATAATTGCTTCGGCTACTCCTTCCCTCCCCATGCATCGACTTCGAAAGCCTGGGTGCATGGGTTTTTGGGTCTGAGTTGCTTTTGATTTGCTCCGATCGCATCGCATAACTTTTCGGAATGCCCTTAGTTTGTGTTGACAACTTCAATTAACGAGTGCCCAGTGCGTGTAATTAGCGCATTTCTCGTTTTCTCCTCCCCCTTTCAATGCCTCTCCCCAGCGTACCTCTTCCCGCTGCCTATTAAAGTCCTTTACCGAAAATGATACAAAATACTCGTAGCACATGTACACGACAATTTTGGCATACCCCAAGAGTACAAAGATGAGTTGCAGACCAGGCCAGGCCAGGCCAAGAGGCGGAGACTTTTTTGGTCAGAGCTATCGATTTTTAAAAAGGAAATGGAAGCCGTTTCTCAAGTTGCTACAACTCGCAAGGCATGTGGCATGCAACATATGATATCAGTTATCAAAAAGATGGGTACTTCCTTTTGTCAGGAAAACACAAAATAAATGTCCAAAATGTCCGTCATGAATGTCTAATCATAAATAATATATCCACAGAAAAGAAGGAGAATCAACGAAAAGGTAACAACTTGGAGCAAACCACTCAAGAAGTAAACATATTTAACATACTAAAAATTTTTATGGATTTTTTCGTAGAGGATATAAGTAAAGTCGATCCATGGCAATTGAAAGTATTTACCATTCCTCATTTGTCATTTCACATTAGAGTTCTGAAGTGTTGAATTTTGAATTTAAATGACAGTAAACACACAAATGCATAAATCAGTTGGGCCAACAAGAAAGGCATTCAAAACATGCACAAAGTACCGGCACCTGCCACACAACCCAAACCCATACACAAACCCAAACACAAACCCAAATCCAAACCCATATACCGAAGCCCATCCCTGAATTGAAATACAGCTCACAAGATGCAGACATGACGACAATTTGTCTGCTATAATCTATGGGGGACCAGCGACAGTAATGATACAGGCACTTGAATTTATAGTTCCGTTTTGGGTTTCGCTCAGGTAACATGGCCAAAAACGATGCAAGCGTAGGGAAGCGGTAGCGAGGCAGGGGCAAAAGATCTAAAAAGTAAAAGTGTGCAAATCGTGGCGGCTGCTGTTACTGTTAGTGAGAACAAAAAACCCAAAACAAAAAATACTAAAAAGAAAGAAACACAATGTGGCCAACAATGGAGAGCCAGACAAGACAAGATCCAGACCATGAAATGGAGGAGAAGGCGGTTACACGGACTCAAATGGCTGGGGGGCAATCAAAACAGCGTCACGATTGCCAAAGAGGATGAAATTTTAGCTGCAATCGCGGAATGGCAGCAGCGTTGTCTGCTGCTTACCTCCAATAATACATAGGTATATATAGGTACTTGTATAGTAGGTAACGAATCATAATCATATAATGAAAGCAAGTTTAGCTATTGCTTAACATCAGTTGCCTTACGATATAATCAGCATCCGCGTTTAATTGAATATAAAATAAAAAGAAATCTCTGTGATAAAAAAAAAAGACAAAACACTTTTTTTCTCCTTTTGTAATTGTCTTTTGAAACGCAGATTTCATGTCTCTCGCTCTGGGTCTGGGTCTGGATACCAGGAGGCATAATTGAGATGCTTTTGAGGCGATAATAAATTATAAAACCAAAACGAACGAACCAACGAACGAAATCGAACGAAAACCCCCAAGAAAGTAAAATGGCGAGGTGACTGACTGATGAATTTTTTTTTTTCGGAGGTTTCTTTGTTTTTGATTCGTGTTAGTATGGGGCTAAGACTCAGAGAGCCGGAGAGACAGGAACGAGGGACGATTAGGCCAGGGATTAGGCAAAAGTCTGCAAGCCATAAATTATAAATTGAAACCTAACGGGAAACAACACGTTTAAGAAATCCAAAAATAAAAAGGGAAATCGTTTTTACACAGTTTTTCTGCCTTTTTTTTTAGGACGAATGAAAGGGGTGATTAGGACAACGAACCCGCTCATAAAGGATTAGACTGGTCTTTAATGGAATCTGCCTAACAGGTTGGTAATTGAGAAATGTCATGCAATCTGATATGTTTTTGGCATTTGTCGTTACTAAAGACCTTTGCTTTTTGGGGGCAATTAGCACAAAGCCATTGCGTGTCCAGTTTAAAAGCCCATGTTAGAATGCAGGGTTCTCTTTAGAGGCGTACTAGTAGATACATATTTGGATGGACATATGTCTATTGCATAGATGGAGCTGGGCTGGAGCCTACCGCGTGACTCATAAAACAAAACACACAGAGAAGGAGATCGAGCGAAATAGAAGAGGAAGTCGAAATAGGAAAAGAAGAACATCGTTTTGCGGCAGCGCCTGCGCAAAGCGTGAAATTTATGCGACCCACACGCAGCGCCACTCACACGACCACGACCCAAGGCACAGATAGACGGACGGACAGTCAGACATTCATTCTTATAAAGTATAAAGATCTCTGGCAATAAATCCATGACTGATTTATGTACTGCACAATCGTTACAAATCACAAACGTTTATTGAGTGGCATCTCCCACCTCCCCTCAGGTACCGCCGACAGTGCTCACTTCTCATTCGTATTCATCTGCCTCTGTCTCTTAGTCTAGTTAGTCTAGCAGTGTGGTAGCCAAGGTGAAGAGTTGGCCAAGAAAAAGTGACAGTGTCTTCAACTTAGCTGCAACTCCACTCACGTGTTGGCTTTCAGCTTCAATCAGACGAGCATCACTTGGCCCTGACATGCAGTTGAATTGCATTTGAATTAATTAAAATGTTCGTCTAGTGCCTTGTGCCTAGTCGAGTCACAGTCGCCGAGACGTCCTACCCTCTACCACCGCCGGTCTCGAATCTGCGAAATTTGTCAAATAAGTGCCGCAAACACTTACACAACAATCATAGACCGAGGAGACGCAGACGTCAACGACGACGACAATAAAAATTGTTCGGCTCCAGACAATATCTGCATCCTAGCCCTGGCACACGCAAACAATCGGCCGTCAGTCTACTCCAACTCTTGAGATTAAAGTCTTAATGCCATATCACATGTATCCGTTTTCTACATAGAGCCAACAACAAGACAATTGAAAGCCCAAAAACCCAATCCCATATTGACCACCATTGTTTTTCTCATTGATTGGAAGGAAGTACTCACATTTATACACGAAGGTAGGCCAAGTTCAGTGTTTTTTGTTTTTTTGGTGTGTTCCATTCCATCATCTATCATTGAGCTTAGTATTATTTGGTAATTATTATATGATAAAATACTTTACTGACCGCAGAATACTCTGAATAAATCTAATAGAGGTTGGGTACAGAACTCGAAATGTTAAATCATTTATCAAAGCATTCATAGTGACTATATATTTACAGCCGAGTCGGTAAAGGCAAACACGTCTGTTCACACAATTTCTAAACTATGGCAAACAAAATGTCACACTGATTTTTGTTATTATTATCTATAAAATGTTTTAAGTCAAACCACAAATACTGCTTTTCACTTGCATGTTTCTTTATCCCCATCGAAAAATCGAGGTTTGCGGCTAATACAAAACGCAGAGGGCCTGGTCGGAAAAACGGATACTGCGGTTCATATAGCATGCTACTTTATTGTTTATATGACAGCTATATAACATAGTTATTGTATTTTGATATCAGATTTATCAATTTGTGCCTAGCTTAATTACATTCAAAGCAAAACAATTTTTAAGACCAAAACGCAACTCTTGTTCCCGCTTGTAATCAGTTCAACTTTTAAGCAACCTCACAAAACCTTTTAGCCCACCCAGTAAACTGCCAAAATGTACAAAAAAACATTTTTTTCCAGGAGACACAATACCATCGTCCATATAGGTCTAATCCAAAAATGTGTCCCGATAGATTCAGTACTCAAAAACTTAAACGAACATGCAATATACGGCTGACCATAGCTCGGGTTTTGGGCCTTGTACTTGATCTTTGTAACTATCAACCAAAGTACACGTATCTTTTTTCCGCTTATTATATTTGTATTCCAAAATCCTAATTTTGGTTGACACCCATAATAATCGCAGAACATATTCATCTCCCTGTGGATATTCCGCCCAGATCTGCTCAACAGATTCAGCATTTTACTCCGCATACATATGTACTTAGTCTATATTTATATATACTTCATAGATTCAAAAAAGGATTTATAAACCAAATTGTTTGGGTTCTTTTCTTATCTATAGTTTTAGATGATTCCAGCAAAACAAAGACAAAATCTTTCAAATCAAATGCTGTAGCTATGTTGCCTGTGTACGACACGATCAATACGTAATATATGCAAACATATAAAACAGGAAAGGCAGTGAGATGAAGATGCCGCATCGGTGTAAGAGCCAGAAAGAGGGTATCAAATTATAATTTAATTTTCAATCGACCACCGGGGTGGACCAAAAAAGAAAACAAACACACACCACACACACACACACAGTCTGTCTGATACATTCCTAGGCTGTTGTCAGCCGTTGAGATTAACTCATAAATTGTCCAAATTAATTCATAGTGGCACGAATGGCGACACCTACTCGTTGTCACCGTTACACCTCGCCACCATCCAACCGGAATGGGGACTTGGAGATGGGAATTCGGACAGAGGAATGGGGAATCGGCATGGTTTTGCTTGTTTCGTTAGTCATAAATTTATAGTCTTTATTGAAACATCAATTTGGACGCCATAGTGGAAGACACCTGATCCAATTGTGTTAGCCGAGAGAAGAGAGATGGAGGAGGTGGTGGCTGAATCCAAGGTGGTCCGAGATAGTGCGACCAACAGCAGCGCGGCGGCTTTTTCTACTGTTTAGAACAGGTTTCTTCTTCACTTCAAGCGAATGTTTTGTTTCTCTGTTTTCCCAATATCATTCGCATTTCAGCCAATCGCCAGAACGTTTGCTTAACGTTTTTTGATCAGTTTTACAGCTAGTTATGCAAATTATTGCCAGCCTTAGGGCCTAGGCGGATGATCTCACTCACCCGGACCTGAGAAACCACAACGCTGTGTCCCAGAACAGAGTTATCATTCTTCGTTTTTCCTTATGGATAATTGGATAAATATATACAACACACACCCCGAACTATGTAAATCATGTGGAGCAAATGGTGGAAGTATTTGGTGGTGCTTCTTTAACCCACCCAGTCAATGTCCTGTGGATACAAATACATATCTCATCCATAGCATCTACCTTTTGACAGTGAACAGTTAGCTAAGCTTTATTGGATTTTAAGCTCGGCGAAATGTTCGAAAGCTCCAAAAAGCTTACAAAATACGTTGGAGTTTAATTTTTAAAATACAAGGAAACGTGTCCTTTTTCACTAAATATTATTTTCGAATTAAAAATCTAGGACTTACAAATTCTCGACATTCATTCGTTTGATTCTGTTAATGGGGAACAAGTTTTGAGCACCTTTTCTTGACTATTAAACCTTTCAAACGTTCAGGGGAACGGAAAATGGTTCTGTTTGTCTCTCTCCCTCTCTCTAGCTACGTCTATTTCTCTTCCACAATCTCTGCCTCCTAGAAAAGCACTTTTCAATAGCTCAATAGAATTCCCCTTGTGCGCGCGACAAAAAATGGGTGGAGGGCTGTTCGACTTGGGTCCTAAAGGACATTCGCTATAAACAGGCGAAACTCAACAGGTTTAAGTTCAGTTGCTGTTCAACGCTTCTCTGGGGAGAATCGCACATCAAATCGTAACGAAGACACATCAAATATACATATATCGAATAAACTGCTTTTCAAAATATCTATAATTGAATTTCGCCTACATAAAGTTTATGGTTATAAAAGAAGAAAACACTTTTTTTATGTGCTATTTGTGTGTGCTAATCAAAAGAGACCCAAAAAAGGAAATAAATTAGTGTAAAATTAGTGGAAATGGAACATTAAGTTTGAAGCTTATTTTGTTCGGAGTTTGGTTTAAATTTGAGTTTCGTTTTGTTTTTTGTCAACAATTTAAAATATGTTTATTTCCGTTTATTTATGACTTGACCAATGACAATTTGTCAACACAATTAAAATTGTAATCAATAAAAATTGCTCTGTTGATGGAAGGACATGGGTCAAGTGTGAAAAGTAAACAGCCAAGTAAAAGGGATATGTGTGTGTTGTCCATTTAGGTGAACTCAAATACAGCTCATCGCGGAAAATTGTTTACATTCGAGTTGAGGTACACTGAGAGAATTGGGGAGATTCCACAGCCAGTCCACAAAGAAGCAATCAAATGTGCTTTCAATTAAACTCAGAGTGCGGCACACTCCCAACAACAACAAGCCCTCCCCCATCATCTCCCATTCTGTCCTTCATCCCTTGGAGTGGACTTGGTTGCTCATCCATCAAATTTGTTGTGCTGACTTGATGATTGTATGGAAGAGGGTGGGGTAATAAGTGATATGTGTGTGTCTACCCTGGCCCATATGTGTTTATCTCCTCTCCATGTTGTTTTTTTTTTTTTTTGCAATTATTTTACGCGTCTTCTTCTCATTATTGCACTAACAACCTCCCTGGCTATTGAAACTCAACAAGTGTCCTTCAGACAGTGAGCAGAGTAGAAAGAAGGGCACAGGGACTGAGCTGAGGTATTTGGGAATAGGGAAAGTGGGTTTTAACACGCAACAATTATGTGTAATTCTTTATGCAGCCATAAACATTTGTGTTTATTATCATTATCAAATAGTATCCCATCTAATACAAATATATACATATAATAATTAAATGGATACATAAAAGTATACATGTACTCGCATGAACAATCAACAATATGCTAAATGGAAAAGCTCACAAATTAAATACAGAAACAATGCAGAATCTGAACCAAAACCCTTCCCCAGCGGGTGCCAACAGCAGCAGCAGCGACAGCATTAGCAAAAGGACCAACACGTGCGTCAAGATCGACATCACCAATTGCAAATCGAATCCCGAGTCGCCCCATCGCCCCAAACCAGTCTCCAGCACCCCAGGAAGAAATTCCGCAACAATGGGTTCGGCTGGTCTCCTCCAAGTGCCCACCCATCACAATCTGCAGCTCGATAAAATTTCCGTACGCTCGATTAGTTCCGAGGATATATCCAATGGTGGAAGTGGAAAGTGTTGCAGTGCCGCTGCCAGGAACCCAACCATAAAAACCGGACGGCGCCTGCAACTGATGCAGGTAAGACAATATAGCGACTGATAGACAAACAGACAGACAGACAGACATAAATTCCTATTGAAGCATAAATTAGCAAGGACATATGCATCTTAATTAGCTCGACGGGGCAGGGTCACGTGCCAAAGTGCGCGACCCTCGCTCTAATGAAGTGGTCACACGGGCAAAACACTAATCACGTCTTATGAATCAGGGATGAAGTCCGAGTCCAAGAGGTAGGAGCGTATCTAGCTGAAGTGATACCCACCTTTGGTCATGTCTGAGCATAGATTACAAATGAAAATAGATTGTCCCAATTGCACAGTGGGTAAAACAACAAAGTAAATAGATAACAGTTTTTTTATAAAAGTTTCTTAGAAATCAGTTTATATTTTTATCAATACAATCAAACCATGTTATTCCGATTCAATTTTAATGTTCTTACTTAATTGGAAATATGTAAAAGTTACACTTTAAAAAGTCTTAATTAAGGATTTGTTGCTTAGTCAAAACGAAATTTAATCAGTATTAGATTAAAGATATATTTACGATAGATAAATTAACAAATTTGACCCACTGTTGCCTTGGACCGTAGAAACCTTTTTTTTTTTTTTTTGTTGCTCTCATTGAAATGCGTATCCATTTTCCAGATGATAATTCTACCATTTATACCAATATTGGCGCTGATTGTACAAACATCTGTATCGCTGCAAGAGATACTCGAGTACAGGGCCGATGTGGCCGATATAGAGACACAGGTAAGACCATAATGACTGACTGCCGAGAGTCCTGGGAGGTTTCCGCTGAGTAATTACAATTTATGGCAGAAATTCAATCATATGCCAAAGTGTTTAAATGGTGTAGGTTCTTTAGCTGTCGTCACCTACTTTTCCATTCCTCAATCTCTCGCACTCGCACTCGGTCTCGCTCTTCCTCTCTTCATTCAATGCTCACTTGACCAAGGAGAGTCTTTGGTAAATATTTGTTTGGCCAGGTAAGTGCCACCCACTTTCACTCTTACTCCGACCCCGCATAGCAAGGACAAGGGTTACTCGGGGCTTGAGTGCTGAGCCCCTCATAATGCAAATGCGTTCTCAACGGAAAGAAAATGTGAAACAAGTGGAATGTATAGATAGAGAAAGAGAAATAGAGAAACAGAGAGGAAAATATAAAATATTGTAAGATGCTAAAGTGAATTGATAAGCACGCAATGTAAAATATGCAACGACAGTTACAAGTTCTGAGTGGATAGGGCGCTCTTCGATTGGGTCACGTACTTAATATATACATGGAACTCGGGCTCAGCAACAACAATGACCATATTCTGAAGAACGAGTAAATAGGAATCCATCTAAATCGATTTGACTGTTGATTCTGCATAGTTATATTCCTATACATATGTACATAAGTGCATATAATGTCATTATGCCTGTTCAATCTATAGCGACCAATACCACAACTTTGGCTAAGGACTAGGCACAGGTTTGTTTTTCCTTTTCCTCAATGTTTAGTAGGTTATTTGAATAAAATTGCCATCTTTTTGATATTATCTGTAGCTTTAAGTATTTCCAGAATCACAAAGTTCTATCACAAAAAGACTTTGAAGAAAAATGGCTAGAATTGAATACTTTTCTTTCCTCCATATTTAGTTCGTCTATTTTGGGAGAGAGAGAGAAAAATAGAGAAGAAAATTTTAACGTTCCAATTTACAAGAATTTTGGTTATCTTGTCCCCAAAGGTAACTATTGCAACGGATTTGGGTAAAGTGGTAACACGTCTTCAACTAGAACGTTCTGAAGTGGCCTTCTACATCTTCACCAATGGCAGCAAACAGCGGTAAGTTACACATATACATATGTACAAATATGTAGATACATTCTTGTCATTTTTTCTTACACGGGCAGTGCCAATCTCACACAACGGTTTACTAATACCGACCATGCCCTAAACAACATGACTACTTGGAGTGAAATAAGTGTGCCCACCGCGCCCGATGAGGATGAGGATGACCGTGAAGTCATGCTGAATCGTAATGAGTTTCAGAGTCGCCTCAATGAGTTTAGAGATCGTGTGCGGCTAGAACCGGAAGATAGTTCCATTACAGAAGTTATGAATTGGTATACATCGATAAATCGAGGATTATTACATCATCTGAACGAGCAAATCAAAGAGACTGACAACAGTGGCGTGTGGCGGCAAGTTTTTCCATCCGATATTTCCAATAACCACATACTCATCTCTTGATATCGCTTATAGCTATTTAGTTGGTTTCAAAAACCTGTTGAAGAGCATTGAATGCCAGAATATAGCCACCTCTTTTGGCATTCGCTACTATGGCCGAGGATCGCTCACAGCTGAAAACTTTGTCTCCTATGTGCGTTATGAGTTCATGGCGCGAGAAATGATTAATTCGACCCTCAACTATGCTCCTATGTTGAAGTACATGTACACAAATATAACGAGTAGCAAGAAATTTCATAGAGCAAAACTCATGTGAGTACCACCTTCATGTGGACATTTTTGGTATATCCTTGCATGAAGAGTATTCTGATTCTCTTTAGGAGTGGGGAAAGCATAGATAGAAGAATCTCCGATCTTTCGATCAAAACGAAGAGCCGAGTAAATATAGTAATGTCCGTTCATCCGTTATGTATTATTCATGCGATCAATATAAAATTTAATTTCTGTTAGATTAATACGTTAAGAACAAATTTAATGAAGATCGGTCGGAAAATCAATATTGGTCTGGTTTGCTGGACACAACAACAAATGGGGACGTTGTAAAATACAATTGTAATTCCAACCCTAAAACTGGTTGAGAATTATAGCTAGGTGTATGAACACAAATGAAACTTGCTAACCCATCTGTTTTGGTATCATGCAATCAATATAGTTTTTAGTTTGTATTAACATTTTACATACAGATTTTTGGTCGATTTGACAGGAGGATAAAGATTAAAACCAAAGCTCGAAAGGGTATACAACTTTCGGCACAACCGAATTTAGCCACAAGTTTCTGTTTTTTTTTTTTTCATCCAAATTTGATTATCTGATTAGGAGCAACACTGTGCTAAAAAACAAACCGAACGTATCCGATGAACGAAGTGCCATTGAGTATTACGAACTTATGAATAATTATACCGAGGATCTGCGAATATTGCAAAAGGCATTGCGTCGCTTTATCAAGTAAGATTTCCTTCCACAATCCGCATTCCATCATAACTATTAGAATTTGTTTGTCATGTTTAGGGAGTATGTCGACGAAACTCTAATGGAGGCAGATAGCAAAGAAGCCATTGGCATTGCCATATTGGTAGTTGTCTTACTTGTATCGCCCATTATTATAATATTGGTAAAGAATGCAGCAGCCACCATTCAGGTAACTGAGTACTTGCCATGTAAGAATCCTCATCTGACAGACTTTTGCCCCTAGTTGTATGCCTTGAATCTGTCACAGAAGGCCAAGGAACTGAAGCGTGAGAAACGTAAAAGTGATTCGCTGTTATTCCAAATGCTTCCACCCAGCGTGGCTATGCAACTTAAGCAAACGCAGCAGGTTGGTGAAAGTAATAGCAAGATTCACCCGCACACACCACTTAACGCGATTTGCCCCTCCCATTAACAGGTGCCAGCCGAGCTCTACGAAGCAGTTACCATCTATTTTAGCGACATTGTGGGCTTCACCGAAATTGCGGCTGATTGCACGCCGTTGGAGGTACGTACATATGTATGTAGGTATGGACACATACCAGCACCGAGCTGAAGGCGAGGAAGTTGGCAAATGCAAATAACATTATATTGTCACATTTCACAGGTGGTGACATTTCTCAATTCCATTTATCGTGTATTTGATGAGCGTATTGAATGTTACGATGTCTATAAGGTGGAAACCATCGGCGATTCCTATATGGTGGCTTCTGGGCTGCCGGTTAAAAACGGTAATTTATGCAAATTTCAATCAATCAAGGAGCACGGGTGACAGCGGCCAGCTCCAGTCTCTCCGTCGTCAGGGCAGGCAATGGCCTAGCAGCCCCCACAAGCCAACCTCCTTGTGCTAATTTTTTTTGTTATATGCTCATGCGCCATGATTTATGCCATGGAAAAGTTTTCGTTTTTCATCACATATGTTTTAACTTCCATGTTCTTTCTGTAGGCAACAAGCACATTAGCGAGATTGCAACAATGGCCCTTGATTTGTTGGATGCCTCGTCTCTTTTTCGTATTCCTCGAGCTGGGGAATTCGTTCAGATAAGATGTGGAGTGCACACGGGACCAGTGGTAGCTGGAATAGTGGGCACCAAAATGCCACGCTATTGCTTGTTTGGGGACACTGTCAATACGGCTTCACGCATGGAAAGCACCGGAGAGGCCCAAAAGATACATATCACCGAAGAGATGCATGATTCACTACAGCAGGTGGGAGGCTTTAAAACCGAACATCGTGGCCTTATTGATGTCAAAGTGAGTTATTATACTAAAAAACTTCAAATATTTGAGTCTTTGTCTTCGCTTCTTTTAAAAAATCAGGGAAAAGGTCTAATGAGTACCTATTGGCTAACCTGCAAGGATGGACCCGTTAAAATGTTGCGTGAGGAGATCTCTTGGCGGGCCGACATACAGCCCGTGTTCCTGGATCATCTAAAAATGCATCCTCCCACGGACTACAAGTTGCCCAAACGCAAATGAAGGCCCGTACGAATGTCTAATGAGAACAAATTACTGTTATTCTAGTGTGTGCCGTGTCATCTATTTTCCTCTTTGTGTTTACGTATGTATGTATGTATGTCTGGGTGTTTGTTTGTTAGAGGTTATTCACCGTTCTGATGTACTAAGTGGGCGATTGCTCTGTAATTTGGCTATGTGAATGACTACTATTAAATATTTCTGAATGTAACAAACCAAGCCAGACTAAACGATTTTACGAGTAGATGTGGTTGTTGTCAAAATAGAGAAAAAGGCTGCTTGAAGCATATCCAGTTAACGTTTCTCCAACTAAAGTCTTCAATCCCAAGAGGATCAAGGACCACTTGAATAATTTATTAGAGGTGAGCTATAGGAAAAAAAAATTGAATTAAAACAAAAGTTAAATCTATTCAAAATAATATTAAGATTTATTTCTTTCAAAACGTTAGTAAATAGCTAAAGACCCCAAAAATTAAACTGCAAAAACCGCCCAAAATAATCGGCATGTGGGACGCAGCTGATTATGCCGCAAACATTCTAAATATAAATACTTAAAACTTAGTTACCATAAAAAATACTCTGATTCGGAATCTCCTCAATCCTTTCGAATCTCTTCGGGAATGTGTTTTTGTTTATATGATACGAAAAGTTATCTTTTATATTCAAAATTTCAAAAGTTCGCGGTTTTCGACAAATCAGAAAATACATAGAAGCACACAAAACGTGATTATTGCGAATGCATGTGTTTCAGCTTCTGCTGCACGCACATCTGGCGCCACTGGAAAGGGAAATCTGATTTAAGTTGTGGAACATTCGAAAATAAGTTTCCATGGAGAATATAAAAATCTGTGTCATCATAGGTCTGAGTTTGGGCAGAATCTAACCTATAACTCTGTCGTACTCTGTTGACCCTGGACTCTGGTGACAACTATCCGACTTCAACTTTTTCTCTTCAACACACGTTGCGTGTGATGCCACCTCGATCGCTGATTAGTGTGACCCTCTTTACATATATACCTATGTATGTATGTATATTCGTAAACGAGAAATCAAAACATTTTGAACCGTAGACTTTCTATTGTTAAAGCAAAAACGCATTGAATAAATATTTCTAATATCTAAGTTATAGTGTGTTAACTTAAAATGGACAAGTGGTTAATAAAGCGGCCGAGACTTTCCAATTCCATTAATGAAACAAGTGTGGAAAATGAGAGCCAAAAAACTTCCACAAGTTGCATGACAGATGTAGACAAAAATGAATGTATTACATCAACACGTGACTCTCACAATGAGAGTATGATTCTTTTCTCATATTTAAAAATTGGAAGCACAAATAAGTATCACGATACTACCACCGACTACGCTCGGAACCAAAGAAAGTTTCTCCTTATAAGGGAAAAAATACTTAGGCTCCGAGCGTAGCGTCGGTTGTTGTATTCGGACGCTCAATGTCCCGGGAAAGTCCTCTGCAGCTGTTTCGGCGGCTGATGATTTGGCTGTTTTGTTGAAAGAAATGAAGGAAAACGTTGCATCAAAGTTTAAAAAAGTATTCGCTGATGCTGAAAAATTAGCTGAATCAATAGGAGAAAAAATTGAAGTTCCCAGGATTATTCAATTTCAAAAACACCTACAAAATTACCAGAACAGCTCGGCAGAAGAATATTATCGCCAATCAATATTCATACCATTCCTCGATCACTTCATATTTTCCTTATCTGACAGATTCGTCAAACACAAAAAGACATTGTCAATTATTGAAAATATCCTCCCTGAAAAATTGGTTAAAAAAGGAGTTGAAAATGGTATTGTTTCTGAAACTGTCGAAGTAATAATGGATCAATGGCCAACAGCTACTGAGGCAGCTGTTTCCATAGTAATAAATGAAGTCGTATTGTGGAGACAACGTTAGCTGTGACCATTGCTAGCAGCGAGCGGAGCTTTTCAACTTTGAGGCGTTTAAAAAATTGGATAAGAAATTCAACTGGAGAAGATAGGCTGAACGGACTTGCTCTAATGAGTGTTAACAGAGATATTGATATCACGGTGGAAGAAGTTATCGACAGATTCGCTCAAAAACAGAGGAAAATCGATTTGTGATTTCGTACATTTATGTTTTTCAACAGTTTTTTATGTCCAGAATTATCAATAAATTGATCAATACGTCCATATAATAACATGCTGAATGATTTGATTCAAACCAAAGAAGTTTTGCTCAGAACTGAGTCAATTAAAAATAAATCTGATGAAGAGAATTTTGAAGTTTATAGAAGATGTTTGTAATATTTTCAACCCATTGCAAAAAAAAATGCGCAATGGCTAAAAATGAAGATTTGCACGGAAAAAATTTTGCAGCTCAAGTGTTGAAAATGTAAAAGTCATTGGCCAAAAAATTTTAAATTCAATAGAGACGCGATTAAAAACATTATTGCATAAGGCTCACACTGACTGAGAACCAAAAACGATTTGGAACAAAATAAGTGAATTTAATAAAAAGGAAGGTAAATGTTTACTACTACTTCTCCAGATTTCAGTGTTGAAAAATGGAAAAATCGGGTAAAGCTAGATTTCAGTGTTGTCAAATGCTATTTTTTATTTGACTCATTGTTTGACCGCCCTGGTAGCCAAAGGCAAAGGCCGACTAGATTGCCTTACGAAAGCACTTTTTCCTTCTACACACGAAGTCCGTTATACTTTTTAAATGGAACAATAAATAGAGAAAAATATGGGCCAGTGCTAAAGGCGTTTTTGGTCCCGGTAATAAAAGAGCATTTGTCGTACAGTTCGAAACAGTGCGTGAAGTTGATTTGCACCGACAGACGTACAGACACGCTATATCGACTCAGCTTCTCATGTTGATCCAGGATATATTTACTTTTTGGGTCGGATTTGTCCAATTTTATATTACCTTCTGCAAGGTTATAAAAATGTGTTTTACTGGGTGTACCAAATGGGCGGAGTTTGCCCTAGGTTATTAGAGAAATCGAGATAGAATATGCTATAAGGCATAAAAAGAATTTAATAAACATGGTGCATGGTATTCCATGGTTCCAGTTGCCAACGCCACCTCAATCACCCGACTTGAATCCAATAGAGCATCTATGGGATTTATTACAGCGCAGGATTCAGGAGCACACCATTACCTCGAAAAATATGCTAAAGGAGGTTATTATGGAGGAATGGAGCAAAACAACCATCGAGGATACCCGCAAACTTGTGGATGCGATGCGTAGACGTTTGGCGGATGTGCTAAAGGAAAAAAGATATCCAACCAGATATTAATACAAATCCAAAAAGCATTGTTTTCAGATTTTTTTTTGTACCTTTTCCAATGTACGGAGACCTTTGGAAAGTCTTTTTGTGAAGTTATTTTTCTAATGGTTATATTATGCCTAAGTTTTTTGTTTTGATAAATGAAATGATAGTAAATATTAAGCTTAATAATTAAAAATATAAATAGAAAAAGAAAAATTCGATATCTTGTTTATACTGAGCGCTGTTAATGGTCAAACTTGAAATACAAAAATTTTCTCGGGTGTACGCAGAGATGGCAAAAAATATCCCAACACTGCGACATGAATGCCCACTGGATGCTAACGGAGGACATACAAAATATTAAAGCCATCCAAAGATGAATCTTTGCATTTTGCAAAGAATTAAGCAAGGCTTAAATGAAACTAGAGTATAGAAAACTTGAAAAAATTCGGCATTAAGAAGCAGAGGCAAATGACTCAAAAGTGGAACAGCCAATGATTCGGACATGCGGCAACTGTGGTGGTGGACACAGGGCCACATACAGGGAATGCGCCTACTTTAAGACCGAACTGTCCAAGTTCCTCAGAGATCATCTGCTTATTTCCATCTTAAACGTAATTTGAAACCAAGTGCTGAGTTTGGAGACGATTTCCATTTCCAACACAATACCGAACCCAAGCACACTTCGCACAATATGAAACTTTGGTTGATAAAACAGCAAAATCAGTAAATTCGATGCCCCGTCGACTTGCAAAAGAAAGGGCTATCCCACGAGCTACTAAAACTTATTTCATTAGATTTTTTACTACATATTAAGTTTAAATTGTCCGGATACTTTTTTTGCTCTTTTTATAAAGTTTTTTTGTTTTGTTAACTTTACTTAAAAATAACTTTATACACCGTTGCAGTCCTTGGCAGTAAAGTGTAAAATGTTCAAAACACTTTTTCTGTGAATCAATTCATCAAATTATTGACATTTCTCTTACACTCCTCGAGCTATGTTCCTCTCACTCGCACTAATAAGATACACAAGACCGTGCGATTTGCCTTGAACTTGGGTCTAGCTCTGCCGCAGCGCTGCCGTCTCACATACATTGTGAATGCTCGTGTAAGTTCGGCACCAGCACTTCGGAAACAATTCGACTCGTGCTTGAGATAAAAAAATTGGTCCACATATCAAAAGTGAACTTTAAAAATATCAAAGAAGTTAAATTCGGCTATGCCGAAGTTTATATACCCTTGCAGTCCTTGACAATAATAATTTCACATGTTCAAAATTTCTTTTCTGCAACTCAATTCATTAATATACAAACAAAACAATTTTACTCTTCATACTATGTACAATTTGTTCTTCTTCTTCCCTCATTCCCTAAGCAAAGCAACGCACGCATACACATACAGTTTATGTAGCGTTGCGTCTGTGTGTGTATGCATGTGCTCTGTTAACAGATGGTGACGTAGTAGGCAGCAAGCAGAGCTGCCGGCAGCGATTGAACCGATTTATATAGACTGTAACTTGTGTTCTATTTATCCGATCAGGGTCAAATTTTGGGATCTGAGATTTTATATCAAATTCTATTATATTGGTAAATTTCATGGGGATACTCCAATTTTTGCAAAAATTTTTGTTCCAGAGCTATATGATATAGTAGTCCGATCCCAAAGATTTTCATACTTTATCTCACCCGGGTAAAAAAAAAGCTCCCAAAAAAATTTCATCCCGATAGCTCTTAAGATGGCTGAGTAAAACGCGTACGCACCGACGGACAGACGGACAGACGGACAGACGGACAGACGGACATGGCTATATCGACTTAGCTTCTCATGCTGATCAAGAATATATATACTTTATGGGGTCGGAAACGTCTCCTTCTGTGCGTTACAAACATCTGACCAATTTTATAATACCCTCTGCAAGGGTATAAAAATGTTTGTTGACAAAGGGAAAAATTTATTTTTTTTTTATTTTGATCAAATGACCTTTAAAAAAAGTAATAATGCATTTAATAATATTGAAATAAACTCTTTAAACTAATTATTTTAGCTAGAGAGTTTTTATACCCTTGGTCAGATGTTTGTAACGCACAGAAGGAGACGTTTTCGACCTTATCAAGTATACATACATATATATTCTTGACCAGCATGAGAAGCTGAGTCGGTATAGCCATGTCCGTCCGTCCGTCCGTCTGTGCAAATCAACTTCACACCGCCATCTTAAGAGCTATCGGTATGAAACTTAATATTTGAGCTACCTATAGCCCAGAGCAGATAAATGATAAAATTAGAGTATCTCTACGAAATTTACTTATATGATACTTTTGTATTTAAAACATCAGATCCCGATTTCAATCCGATCGGATGAATAGAACACAAGTTACAGTCAATATAAATCGACAAGGCTGCAGCCAGCCTACTGCGTCATTGCTTAAAATCCACATAGCATGATACAATAACATAAAGTAGTCTTGTCATCTGCAGAGGCTCGTCGATTCTATGTCTTATTGTAAGAAGAAGGAGTCTTTAAACGATATATATAAGCGACAATATTTTTTCTATTGTTAATCAAGTATTCGATTAGTGTTGAGTTTCGCGAACGAAATAAGTAAGTGTGGCAGATTTCTATGCTTTCATTTGTGTATAAGCGAACACGTGTTTATTCATCTTCCAATTGTTAATTTTGCTTAAACTATTACAATTATTTATATTAAGTATGTTTCAATAAAATCCACATTCGTTGCAATTTTTAATTACCTTTTTTTTATAAAGAAATGGCTAGATTTGCACGTTTATCCAGTGAAGATCGTGGGAGAATCGTGGCACTGCTTGATGTGGGGATGTCCATTCGTAAATTTGCAGAAAGTATTGAAAGGAATAAAAACACAGTGGAAAAGTTACTGAAAGACCCGGAAAATTATGGCAAAAAACCCCGTTATGGTCACCCACCATTGAGGCAGCAGGGACAAAAGGCAAATAAAAACCAGAGGGCGGGGGCTAACTTGGACCGCGTCAAAGTTTGTATACCCTTGCAAGTTTTTTGTTACTCTTTCCTTACCTATTAGCCATCAATGTGGAAGAACGTTTAATCTAAAAAGGCTTATGTTTGCGAAAGAATGGCCTACAATCATAAGAAATAACGAAGATATTGATCATAGTCACTGTTTTCCACCGATCGTTCCTATGGGAGCTATATGATATAGTCACCCGATCTTTATCAAATTTGGCACAGTTATTAACAGATATATTAAACTAACAAATGTTTAATTTGAAAGCAATCGCGTTAAAAGTAACGAAGTTATTTACAAAAGTCACTGTTTTCGATCGATCGTTCCTATGGGAGCTATATAATATAGTCATCCGATCTTGATCAAATTTGGCACAGTCGTTTATAGGCGTAATAAACTCTCTAATATTAAGTTTCACGATAATAGCACAGAAAATATTGTTATATTGTTATAAGTTATTGAGAAAAGTCACTGTTCGTGACTTTGGGGTTTGTATGGGAGCTATATGATATAGTGCTCCGATCCGGCTGAATCCGAGATGTACAACCCCTGCAGTATATACAAGCCTACGTGCAAAATTTCAGCTCTGTAGCTCTAACCGTCTAGGAGGAGTTTGGGTTGATCCAGACGGACGGACGGACATGGCTATTTGAACTCGTCTTGTCGTGCTGATTAAGAATATATATACTTTGTATGGTCGGAGATGCTTCGTTTTGTTTGAGGGACCTTAAGGAAGACATTACTCAAGAATGGCAGAAACTAGACGTTCAAATGCTCCATAATTTAATTTACTCAATGCCAGGCCGCATATTGAAAGTGTTAAACAATAAAGGGGCGTCAATTTAAATTAGTTTAATAGCTAAAAGTTTGTTTGGTTTGCTTTTGTTTTGTTTCTAGACAGATCGTGAATTTGTCCCAGTAACTTTTTTCGCTTGAACATTTTTTGTTTTATTTTTTTCAAATATTAACTTTATTTTTTATACCCTTGCAGAGGGTATTATAGAATTGGTCAGATGTTTGTAACACACAGAAGGAGACGTTTCCGGCCCCATAAAGTATAATAGTATATATAATCTTGATCAGCATGAGAAGCTGAGTTGATAAAGCCATGTCCATCCGTCCGTCTGTGCGGATGCGTTTTACTCAGCCGTCTTAAGAGCTATCGGGCTGAAATTTTTTTCAGGAGTTTTTATTACCCAGCAGCGCTGCTTGCTGTCTACTCCCTTCAGTACCAGATTGTCGCCGCCGACAATGTCGACACATTGTCCGAGCCACCTACGTCGGCAGAGAAAAATTCTGCCGGCGCTTTTTATACTGAGGCTAGCCGACGGCACCCGAACGAAATAACTTCGTTTCTCCAATCCCAATCGGCTGCCGAAAAAAAGTTTGGAAAAAACATTTTCTCAATCGACAAGAATATTTTTTGTTTCAATGATTTTTGTATATCCTATTTACCTATGAATGAAAATAAACGTCATGGCGCTTGAATTCTTTATACCAGAGCTTGCAAATAACAGTTGACTTGGTGTTCGCAAATAAGTGTTGTAAACCAACAGTTTGAGCAAAAACTTAAGGAGCAACAGTTTCAGTTGTTTGCTCGATGAATCTGTTTTGCTCTGAACAAAACCGATTTTTTTTCGATTCTTTTGTTCTGGTTATTATCGGACACTTTAATCTCTCACAATGAAGCAAAGTGTTTTTTGAGTATGCTTTGCGAATCAGATTCGCTTTCACTTGTGTTTGTGATTTCTTTGCGGTCGCGTCAAAATTAACATTTTTAGTGAAATGGGTCGTGAGAAATGTAAAAAAGTGCACCAATTTTTCACCTTTAACTCCGATGAAAACAAATCAGTGTGTTATGTGTGCGGCATGAAATTTGCAGGTGATATTTATTTATTAAGTTGCGCTTAGTGCTACATATATGGTGTAAAATAAAATACTAATTTTGTGTGTATTTATAATATACTCAGGTCATCACGTGACAAATTTGTTAGCAAAACATAGACACGTTTTTAACGAATGTGACGCCAACGAGGACACCGAAGTGCCATTAAATGCAAAAAAGAAGAAGATATGCTATGAAACTAGTGAAGAATGCATAGTTGTAACCACGGATGGCAAGCCGTTTTCATTTTTGGCAAGCGAAGGCTTGAAGGAAATCGTTGATCCAATCTTCCATGCACTGCATATGAACCCGATTACATCGCGGAATATAATGGATTCAGTATCTGCCAGGGAGAAACATATTAACGACAGCATTAAAGCTTTAGTGCAGTCAAAGCTTATTTCCTTAAAAATTGACGTTGCTACTAGAATGGACAAAGCCATTCTGGGCGTTAATCTACAAATTATTAATTCGACGTTGGAGCAGAGCGAAATTTTAGTGAAGACGTTGGGTATGAATCAGCTCACCCATTCGCACACGGCTGCATATATTAAGGAAAATGTTTCGGATATTCTTAATGATTGCGCCATAAAGCTTGATCAAATCTTCAGCATTACATCTGATAATGGCAGATTCACTTGATCTTGCCAATATACATCTTGTACGGTGCGCTGTTCACACACTTCAATTATGCGTATAAAAAAATTAACCGCTGTCGCAAATTGTGCAAATTATTGCGCACAGAAACTTATAGGTAAGTTAATTTTTATTTTATTTTTATTGGTGCTAGTTTGAGCATCGCCTCAACACAAGAAAAAATATAAGTTATTGAAAAGTATAGTAAAATTGGGAATTAATTGCCCAAATAAATTCTAAAAATCGTGTTTTAATGCTCTTCACGCGTGGGCTATGGAAAATCGCCGATTTCCTAGCTAATTAATTAATTAAAAGACTTTTAATTTTGTGTTGACCTAACCTAATAATTAAAAATCGATCGCTCAAACATACATACATATAGTATATATTTCTTCAACAAATTGCATCAAAACTCTAATCAAAAACCAAGTGAATGTGCTTTTAATCAAAAACTTTTAACATGTGTTTTTAATATATGTTGGTAAATGTCTATATATGTTAAATCTTTTAGTCTGAAATAAAAAAATTTTCCCATGTGCTGCCATTTGCAAGAGGCTGGAAGGAGAAAAAATAATTCCACTCTCATCTGCTTGTACGTGTATTGGTTTGACATACACACTAGTACAGAGCCCGGCACTCATATCCCCCGGGGGACGAACACGTTCGGCACCTCGCATGCGTGTAACCGAACGGCTGCCGAAGACCTGACACAGAGCATGAGATCTATGTCGCTTTGTTGAGAGATGACACATGAAAAAATTGATCGCTACTTTGTTTTTCTATCTTTCTTCTTGCATCAGTTTAGCTGCTCTGCTCGTTTTCTTGATTTGAGGCAAAATTTTGTCAACTTTCATTTTTCGCAGTGTAAAGCAACACACGCAGACAAGCAAGTGCACACATACAACTACATTTTTCTAGCGCTCTCTTTGTGCCGGGCCCTGCACTAGTACATAAGCCGCGCTCCGCCTAGTGCTGCCAATTCAGCTATTTTCCCCCTAAATCTAGTGGGTTGCAACAAGGAAATGCGGGATAAATTGTGAAATAGCGGCTAGCGGGAATTATAGCTATTTTTCAAGAAAAACTAGCTTTACTTTATATTTTTGAAACATCTGGTAACTTGGTGTATTTTTACTCTATGATGCCACCTTTTTGATAGTAATAGTATTTTTTCATTTGAATGGCAAAAAACATCGATAAGCCAAACAAGCATTCAATCTTATCGATGTGTGTGAAGTTTACCGAATCGTGTTTTATGCCATCACTAACAGGGTATTTTACATGTTTTAAAGCGCGAGCGGAAGTTAATAATGCCAAAAATTTATAAGCAAAAACAGCGTGTTGTATGGCTGCAAGATCCTGCATTTAAAGATTGGTTGACTTTAGATGCAGCTGATGAGTGCAAAATTTATTGCAAATACTGCAAATCCAGCATTAATGCCAAGCTTTCAGACTTGCACGCACATGCCAAGACTGCTAAACACAAGTCAACTTCAGCGGCTTTTGCACAGACTAACAAACTACCATTTGTTTCTTCAATCTCATTGAAAACTTGCGATCAAGAAGCGGGACTGTGTTTGTATTTGTATAGTTTATTGATTGATGAGAGTACCGATATAAGTAATAATTCTAATCATTCTGAAAAACAATCTTAATCTTAACTACTTTCTGTATAGGTGTTACCATAAACTATTTTAGTTCAAAACGGAGCGTATGGTTTCCACATTTTTATCCTTAGTCCCGCCTTGTGTGCGTTTCATTCTATTTAACATGAGTGTCTATGTAGTTTGTGTTTTGTACATGTTTGTTTATATATAAATATGTGTATATACATATATTAAGAATATGAATAACATGTATTTCTTTAGGATCCTCTTAAAATACCTCGAGTTTTCGAGACAAGGTGGCTGTCCATTGAAAAAGCAGTTAGTCGAATTCTTGATCAATGGATTGAACTGAAGCTTCACCATTGCTGCAACAAATGAAAAATTTTATATGGTGCAGACGTTGCAAAAACTTTATAGTGTTGACCTTAATCATTTGTATCTTCTGTTCTTGCAACCAGTGATAGCCCAAATGCAGCACATCAACAAAATTTTTCAATCAAGCACTGGAGACTCAAGCAACTATTAAGTGATCTCGTATATACGATATATTCATTTAAAAATAAAAAATGTTCCCCCTGATGTCGATATTGATATTTTAAAAGAAGACTTCAAACAATTTGTTAAGTATGACTGCTATTTGGGATATGCATTTGAAACAAAGCTAAAAGAGTATAAGAAAAAAATCTCGAATAAATTGGAGGCAGAAATTGGTTTACAATGTGCCAACTTTATAGTAGCATTGATCAACGAGCTAAAACAGAGGTATGTAATTATGCATTAGTTGTATTATTTTGTTTTATTATAATATAAATTGTTTCAGGTTGCCTGATAATTTTGAAATCCTTTAGCAGGTTAACTTGTTTTCTGTAGAAAAAATACTATGTGCACAAAAAGATGAAATTGTAAATATTCTCGTGCACTTCAAGGTGGAGTCCATCGATATTGATGAAATTTCGATGCAGTACTCGAGCATCCACTTAATTAAGTGGTGCAATGCAAACGAGACAATACCTTTTTGGGCCGAAGTGATCAAATATCGAGATGGAGCAGGGACAAAACGGTTTTCGGCACTGGCATCATTTGCACTAAACCTTTTATCGCTACATTGGTCGAACGCAGAGGCGGAAAGAGTTTTTAGTCAAATGAATATAGTCAAAACGAAGCTAAGAAATAATATGGCTAATAGAACTTTGAACGCCATTTTACATATAAGGTATTTTTTCTGTTGAACGTATATTTCACAAAATTATTAATTACATTAAATTTCATACTTGTAGATACGGACTACGCCTCCAAGCAAAATGCTGCCACGACTACAAATTACCAGCAGCATATTTAAAAAAGATAGGGACCAATGAAACCTACAAAAACCAAGAGGATCAAGATGATGTCCTTGATGAAATCTTATAAAATATTGAAATAAACAAAAAAAAATGTATATATATATTCTAACGTTTTTTTTAGCTACGAAGAAACATTTCTAGCTATTTCTAGCTTTTTTCAAAGGCTGATTTAGCGTTTTGATGCAACGAAATGTTGGCAGCACTGGCTCCGCCTCGCAAACATATCTCACACACATAAACAAACAGCTATTATGAAAGAGAGCGAAAATCTATCCACTAATACAGAGGTAGGCACCCATAGCCCGTGCGGGCACTTTTCTTCGGCATATGATCGTTTTACCATCTGTGTGCATGCCGAAGTCAACACGAAGTGCACTTGAGAGCGTAAAAACAGAATTAGTCTGTTGCAGCATTTCGACGCGATATGCAAATGAAAAAATTAATTTGGCCACGATGACCCCACACTTAAATAAAACTTGCCGACGGCAACTAATTTACCCGGTTAAGCCAGCTAAATCTACGCGGGATGACACCAAAACACCCGAACCAATGGATGCTTTGGCCCCAATCGATACACCAACTCGACTCAAAAGGAAAATTGACACAGTGTCCCACTCTGATGATCAATGTAACAAGAAATTTGCCAATCCTGTGGCTCTTGAGCCCAGGCTGCCGCCAGGTAAGTTAAATAAACAGCATGTTTCCTCACAGCAACAAAAACTCAATGCTGATGACATCCCATCTACGTCTAAAGGAGTCACACACAGGAGTTCTTATGTTATTTGTGAATTGCTCAATGCAATGGACTGCCTAAACAACAACAACAAACAACAGCTTCTCAACAGCAACTTACTAAATCGATCATCCATGAATTGGACTTCTCGCAACTGCTTAACAATGCTCAAGCGCGACCTCTACAACAACAGCTTTCATCAACGCAACAACAACAACAAAATCGTACTAATCTGACTGGCTACACATCTGATTTAACAAATGAGAGAAATAAGGCTAACCAGTCAACTACAAATCCTAAACAAACAAAAACTCTTTCCATAAAAGAGCTTTTGCTTGAGAGCCAAGCAACACTTGGACAGCTATTAGAGAAAAGAGCAAAACAGCATAATGATCAAATGCAGCGTCAGAGACAAAAGGACCTGCAAGAGTATCAAAAGTACCTATCAAAACAGCAAAGCAAACAACAACAACAGCAGCAACAGCAGCAGTCTTTATCTAAACAACAACCTAAACTATAACAACTACAACAGCAAAAATCAGACCATAGAAAAAATGTCAAAAAGCCTCGTGGAATTTATGTGGGCGATGTTAAAAACATTTTTGACATTCTCAATAGTCTGACCAATGCTAAAAGAGATGCCAATTTTAGCACTAAAACTTTACACAATGGTGATGTCAAAATCGATTGCTCTGACACCGAATCATACCAGCTAATAATGAATAAACTCAATGATAACAAAGTTCAAATCTACACACACCAGGATAGTGGCAATCGTGGATATCGTGCTGTTATCAAAGGACTACACTCATCTACGCCCTGCGATCACATTCGTTCAGAGGTAAACCAAATGGGATTTGTAGTTAGATATATACATAAATGTTATTAAACACAAACATACTCGTTTGCCACTGAATATGTTTGAGATTGAACTGGAGCCTTGCTCTGACGATGAAAATAATGATTTCCTTTCGATTAAAAGCATTGGCAGGCAACAGGTCTCTGTACAGAGGCAATCTGTGAGAATGGAGCCTGTTCAATGCCACAGATGCCAAAATTTGGTCATACAAAAAACTACTGTAGAAGAGACTTCGTTTGCCTGAAATGCGCAGGAAAACATGGTACTACTGATTGCCAAAAACGTATTGATAACCCCAAATGTGCTAATTGTGGAGATGGCCACATAGCCAGTTATAGGGGGTGTCACGTTTATAAAGCAATGCTTAAGGATATAATTTCTTCTAAGAAAATCCTAGCTAAGAATCATACAACCCAACAACAACTAGTTCAACAACAGCAACTACAACAACAACTAGCTAAAACGCCAAAAACTCAACGGTTTCAATTAAATCCAGGCCAGCAACAGCAACAACAACAGCAGCAAATACTGGACCCTCAGCTAAACTTACATCAATCGTTATCAGTAAATTTGCAACAAAAATTGGTATCTAATAACAAGTCAAAACAACAGCAGCAGCAACGGAAACTAAAGCTCTATCAACATCAGTCAAATACAACCAACAAATGGAGGCCTAAAATAATAAAGCGAAAACTAAAACCAATTGACAATAAGCAGCTGCAACAGCCTTTTAATTCCCTGGACACTGGCCAGCAATTTGATGATGATAATACTGAGATTCACCAACTAACTCAGCGGAATTCAATCCAACAGCAGCAGCAGCAGCCTAACTTCGTTCAAAAACAACAGCAACAACAACCTGTAAACGTAACAACAACAGCAGCAAATACCCCAACGGCAGACCAACTATGGGAGGCCATCGGAGATATAAAACAATTCAAGCAGCAACTTGAGCCTATCTTACAGCAAATAAACATCATTATGGTTCAAATTAAACCCATTGCTGAATTTATGTGCAAACTTAGTAACAATCACATCGATAAAAATCTCAATTGATTATTGACAAATCCTTTAATCAATAAATTTTTATGTGTTAAAGATTCTTTTTCTATTTTACTAATATTAATGCGTCACACTAACTTTACAAATTATACTTATAGAAATATAACCATACTGTGTGACGAGTCACAATACTTGGCAGCGTCTGACACCTCATTACCGTTCCCCTTCTGATGTATGTATGTATGTATATATTTAAGTAAACTACGCCTATGCAGGGCCCCTCTGTTGGTTATCTTTCGTTACGCCCATGGAGGGCAATGTTCCAACATGGAATTAACTGTAGTTCTTTTCGACAGACGATGCTCATGATCTAAATCTATCTCTTTCTGACTAATGACTTGGCGTGGCAGCGGCGTCGACGCGTCGCGGAGTGGGCAATCTCTCAGCATCGGTCGGTTTGAACAGAGAGTTAGAATTAGGAGAAAATGACTTCGCCAGTAACCACGAGAGTGAAAAGTCGACAAGTGCAAACAATAGCAGCGGAAAACAAAAGACATAGTACCCTAAGGAAATCATCCAGGATTAGCAGGTGAGCTCATGTCCTTAGATCCCCTTTATTTTTACTTGAGTGCGGCAGGGACCCAACTTACTAAAGATGTTTAGTATCAGTTAATCAACAATAAAATATACATTAACATTTAATACACCCAGCATTATTTCTTTATATGTGACCAAATTGTGTATACCCCGTCCCTTCCCTTTTCCTTGGCCACTTAACTATTTGAGTGGAGCCAAAGGATCAGCGGACTTCGGCAGGATGAGTTATTCTCCTGCAGACGAAGTCAGTCGCTGCTCTCGAGGCTCAGTCACTCAAGGTGAAGAGGCAACGGATTTCGGCCAAGCGGGCCTCGCTTGTCAGACGAGATCAGTCGTTGCAGTTCATCTTCACCATCCCTTTCTGATAACCCCACTAACATTTCCTTTCACGCTTCCTTTTCCCTGTCCGAGAGGCAACGGATCTTGGCCAAGCGGGCTTCGCTTGGCTGACAAGATCAGGCGCTGCTACTCCTCTTGGACTCTCCTTCTACTCCTTTCCCTTCCCTTTCCTCTCCTTTATGTGGTCTCAGTCCGCTATCCGAATACTCGTCAAGGTCTCCAGATCAAATAAATGTTACCCTGGGACTGAGAACTGTACCCCAGCCAGAGCTTCCTTACAACTGCTATAATCAACAATATATTTTCCTCGCTAATATATAAATCACATGGATGCACAGTTATTGATAATCTTAACACAATCTAATAACAATATTATTTGCTAATTAATCGTTTTGAAATAAAACAGCTGCTTTCACAGCTACGGTCAATGAACTCTGTACACTGCACAATCACCTGCCATATAAGCATATATTAACACAAAATTATGTATGCTCAATAATGAGCTTTCGATTTTCCAAGCACAAGATTTATATGCTAGTTTTGCTATAACATCCATTACCAAAATATAAAACAATTTAATCTGATACAAATCAGCATATTGGATATATTTTGCAATTAACACACTTTTACGTATGCGCACATATACACTGCGCGACAACCGATTAGCACACCCAATTCTTCCTACATTTGAAGCTTAATATCAGCCAATCGCGTGATCCTTTTGGAATGATTTTTGTGTCATTGAGACATCACATATTTTTTAATAAAGAAAAATAATATTTAAGAGAATATTGTCGAAATATGTAGAAAACCGCATCACAAAATTTTGTATTGTTAATTCAATCTGTTTTACCTTATTTATGACACACCATGACACCACCAGCACAGCTGTGCAATCGTTCTAAAACAAGCTCTTCCTTTCTAAGATCGTGAAAGTAGTACGAATAGCCATCCGGACCCTCTAAATTAAATTTTTTCTCATCCGAAAAGACAACAAGTCGCCACTCCTTAGTCCAGGTCATATTCGATCGACAAAATTCAAGCCGCTTAATCTTTCTATTTGCATTTAGAGGTGTTTTCTTTTTAATTTAAGGCGTTTTATGTATTTCGCGTTTTTAATAATGCGTTGCACAGTCCGCACACTCGACTTAACAGCAGATTTTTGCTTGATTTTAGCCGCAGAGTCTCGTGAGTTAGACGCGTTCCTCAGAATCAGTCGCTTGTCAGTCTCTGTTATTACTGAAGAAGGCCGACCTTTCATGTTTTTCCCATAAGAGTGCTCGTTTTTCAAAAATGAGGTAATAACTTTACGGCTGCGCTTAATATTTTTCGATATTTTTGAGATTGAAAGTCCACACTCTATGTAAGCCTTTATTCGACCTTTTTCTGCCTCATCTAACTGCTTTGCTTTTCCCATAATTAAGTAATTTCGATTTATTCAATTCAAAATTGATCAAATTAAATAATAAATCTCTTTAAGTAGTGAGATCCGACAGCTTTCACACAAAAATCCACACTAAAAGGGAAGTGTGCTAATCGGCTGTCGCAGAAAAAAGGCATGATTTTTTCATCTATTTCTAAGAAAAAATTAAGACTAACTAACGGTAAACTTCCAGAGCATGCTATTTGCTTTTATACTAAGTACAAATGCAGAAGAATGATAGAAAAATATAAAGAGCATGATAGAGATTTACAGTTACTTGTTATTTATATTTCCTCTGAGAGGTAACAGGGTGTGCTAATCGGTTGTCGCGCAGTGTACTTTCGACTATACCAATACACACAAGAGTATACACACTATACAACTAACAATAAGTAGCCAAGGTGCTTTGGCTGCTGCATATTCGAAATCTTTTGTTTTAAATGATGTTAAAAGCAATATACAATCTTAAGACTATTCCGACCTGTACAGTTAATATAACGCACAGGCCGGACTAGTCTTAATATCACATTTGCTGTTTGCTGCTCAAAATAATAATTCACCTCCACATAACTATTGTATTTAATTTTAATACACGATTGCCGATGCTGCTCCTCACAACATATTAAGACAATTACAAATACTTTTTTATCATATGTAAAAGCAAAGAAAGTCTTAATATATATACATATATGTATATATAAAAAAACAAAATAATACACAATTCTCTTTCAGTCTTTCATTTACCCAACGACAGAAGACGATATTCTTTGATTCTCGACGTCTACTTTTGATGCTTAACTTCCAAACAGTACAGCCACTGCCAGCAGCTGTACGCATATCCATGCGAGCTACCCTGGACAACCCAGATGATTAGGGCATTTCTGACTTGTGCCTTTACAGATCGTACCTTGGCACATATGAAACTTGATGCACCTTCGTCCCTATTAATACCAATTTCTCTCTTTCATTAATCATTATATGTTGTTTTTAAGTTAATCCATACAATAACAAAAACTCTTAATCACATTATACACTAATATACTATTACACGGTATCTAGCCTTCAGCAAGCTTCCTAACTTTTTAATCCTCGTTTTTCTTTGCAAGACATTCGTTGCCGAGAGAGAGACGTTCCACGGAGTTCGACACAACTGGCTTGTGTCCCTCCTAGCAACGTCTCTCTCATCGTTTGTACGCATCGGCAATGTTAACTAACATTCGGTCTTTTCTGTAAACTCTTATAGAGTGATTGCATTCATACTATGTTTATTTCAATCATGATGCCCTAACTATTGTTTGAGTTAATAGATTTTCACCAATTGCATGATATTATATAATTTCTAGACCAATCTGGCCTAGTCTTAATCATTGTCCTAGCCTTTAATGCCTTCAGCACTTATGTATCCTTGCTGCATTTAATTACCCTTTGTTATAGATTCTAAGGTCTTAGAATGAAAACAATAAAGGAGCCAATGGCCTTACGGCGATTGGTGCTAGTTTGAGCATCGCCTCAACACAAGAAAAAAAAAAGCAATCGCGTTAAAAGTAACGAAGTTATTTACAAAAGTCACTGTTTTAGACCGATCGTTCCTATGGGGTATATATGATATTGTTATCCGATCTTGATCAAATTTGGCACAGTAGCTTATAGGCGTAATAAACTCTCTAATATTAAGTTTCACGATAATAGCACAGAAAATATTGTTAAATATTGTTATATTGTTATAAGTTATTGAGAAAAGTCACTGTTCGTGACTTTGGGGTTTGTATGGGAGCTATATGATATAGTGCTCCGATCCGGCTGAATCCGAGATGTACAACCCCTGCAGTATATACAAGCCTACGTGCAAAATTTCAGCTCTGTAGCTCTAACCGTCTAGGAGGAGTTTGCGTTGATCCAGACGGACGGACGGACATGGCTAGTTGACTCGTCTCGTCGTGCTGATCAAGAATATATATACTTTGTATGGTCGGAGATGCTTCGTTTTATGCGTTGCACACTTCTGACCAAAATTAATATACCCTTTTTGCAAGGGTATAAATACAGAGGTGAAAGAAAATATCAGTGCATCCCAAATAAGGAATAAATTGTTTCCCCGAGACGTGTGCAGCAAGTCCTGCAGAACTCCGAGAATGTTTCATATGAAAAAAAACTCCTCAAACCGGAACTACTGCCTAGGCACAAAACTGCTTACACTTCGCGAACAAATACAAATTTCGGGACGAGTGGAAAAAAATTATATTCAGTGACGAGAAAAAGTTCAATTTAGATGGCCCTGATGGTTACCGCAATAATTATCGTGATGTACGTGCCCCAAAAAGTTCATATATCTAGAAATTTTCATGGAGGGTCCTTGATGATATGGGCAGCGTTCTCATTTAATGGAAAGACTCCAATGTGCTTTATAAATTATAAAATGAATTCTTAAAATTATGTACAGTTGTTGGAGACTATTTTAGTGCCATTTGGAGAGAATTATCACGGCGAGGATTGGACATATCAACAGGACAATGCTCCCATACACACATCGAACTTCACAAAAGCCTGGGTCATTTTGACTCAACGGGCTTATGCCAACGGAAGACAATTCGGAAGTTTGAGGGACCTTAAGGAAGACATTACTCAAGAATGGCAGAAACTAGACGTTCAAATGCTCCATAATTTAATTTACTCAATGCCAGGCCGCATATTGAAAGTGTTAAACAATAAAGGGGCGTCAATTTAAATTAGTTTAATAGCTAAAAGTTTGTTTAGTTTGCTTTTGTTTTGTTTCTAGACAGATCGTGAATTTGTCCGAGTAACTTATTTCGCTTGAACATTTTTTGTTTTATTTTTTTCTAATATTATCTTTATTTTTTATACCCTTGCAGAGGGGTTATAAAATTGGTCAGATGTTTGTAACGCGCAGAAGGAGACGTTTCCGACCTCATAAAGTATAATAGTATATATATTCTTGATCAGCATGAGAAGCTGAGTTGATATAGCCATGTCCGTGTGTTCGTCCTTCCGTCCGTCTATGCGTATGCGTTTTACTCAGCCGTCTTAAGAACTATCGGGCTGAAATTTTTTTTCGGGAGTTTTTATTACCCGGGAAACGTAAAGTATGAAAACCATCAGGATCGGACCATTATATCATATAGCTCGAGAAGAACTAGAAGAAACATTTTCATAAAAATCGAGTATGCTTTGAAATATTACATTACATGTGTGATAATATTGGATATAAAACCCCAGATCCCAAAATTTGAATGTGACGGGTAAATATAATACAAGTTATAGTCAATATAATAATCGGCTCTGCTTCCAGCTCTGCCGGCAGCGCTGCTTGCTGTCTACTCCCTTCAGTACCAGATTGTCGCCGCCGACAATGTCGACGCATTGTCCGAGCCACCTACATCGGCAGAGAAAAATTCTGCCGGCGCTTTTTATACTGAGGCTAGCCGACGGCACCCGAACGAAATAACTTCGTTTCTCCAAACCCAATCGGCTGCCGAAAAAAAGTTTGGAAAAAACATTTTCTCAATCGACAAGAATATTTTTTGTTTCGATGATTTTTGTATACCCTATTTACCTATGAATGAAAATAAACGTGATGGCGCTTGAATTTTTTATTTATATTCTAAGATAATTCATTTTTTAATTACACATTGATTATTTAATCAACGAATTGGTACCTTTTATAGATACATTTCATATTATCACTAACCATAGAACACATACATAGATGGGACAAACTCATGTTTTTTGATTGCAAACGCTAGCCTAGTCATGGAACCCCAGAGAACTTCGGGAAAACCCGAACGCTCGTACTCTCAATGAGAGCGTAAAATGGGGAGAGGGCCAAGCAGCTACGAAAATAATTTAGTGTAGCACAGACTACAGAACGATGAAGGCAGGCCTATGTCGCTTGTGATTTCGTTCTGTCTATGTATGTGTACACTCGTCGGTACATGCTCAGGCTTCGTAGTGTGTGTGTGACGTGAAGTTGTACAACATCGCATTTCAATAGCTTGCTCGACCAAAATTTTTAATTTTCGACAAAACAGCGACAATGCGAATAGGATATGCCCCTGTCGAAAGAATATCAAGAAATATTGGCCTCG
The DNA here is from genome assembly GCF_018151085.1 of Drosophila tropicalis. Lineage (NCBI taxonomy): Eukaryota > Metazoa > Arthropoda > Insecta > Diptera > Drosophilidae > Drosophila > Drosophila tropicalis. The sequence goes on along the minus strand of NW_027173049.1, from coordinate 1,697,404 downwards.
GCTTCGTATGTATCCCGGTGGCTGCGCCGATGAAGTGCTCGCTTGGCGATCGGAATGTCCCTGGTTCGAATCCCAACTCGTACTCGTTAAAAAGGTTTATCTTTGCCTATTTTTTTATTTATATAAAAATATTTAAAAAAAAAACAAACCAAAAAGAAACAAAATAGAAAAAAAAGACAAAAAAAACCTTCGTCAACGATAATCGAGTTTATTTCTATTTTGTTTTTTTCCCTTTTGTTTATTTTTATTTTTTTTATTTTTATATAAATAAAAAAATAGGCAAAGAAAAACCTCTTTAACGAGTACGAGTTGGGATTCGAACCAGGGACATTCCGATCGCCAAGCGAGCACTTTATCGGCACAGCCACCGGGATACATACGAAGCTGAGGCCAATATTTCTTGATATTCTTTCGACAGGGGCATATCCTATTCGCATTGTCGCTGTTTTGTCGAAAATTAAAAATTTTGGTCGAGCAAGCTATTGAAATGCGATGTTGTACAACTTCACGTCACACACACACTACGAAGCCTGAGCATGTACCGACGAGTGTACACATACATAGACAGAACGAAATCACAAGCGACATAGGCCTGCCTTCATCGTTCTGTAGTCTGTGCTACACTAAATTATTTTCGTAGCTGCTTGGCCCTCTCCCCATTTTACGCTCTCATTGAGAGTACGAGCGTTCGGGTTTTCCCGAAGTTCTCTGGGGTTCCATGACTAGGCTAGCGTTTGCAATCAAAAAAACATGAGTTTGTCCCATCTATGTGTTCTATGGTTAGTGATATTATGTTGACAAACAGGTTTCCATTGTTGTTGCAATTAAATTTCAATTAAGTGTTTCCATAATAAAATAAAGGTAAGTGTTATTTAAATATAATTTTAAATATATATAAAAATAGTGATTTTGTTGGTAAAATTTGTTTTTCTATATTTTGTATTTTTCTCTTTCAAATACAACACTATGTGTTTATAGTTTTGTGTATATAAAAAAAAAAAAAAAAAAAATTAATAGTGTAATTTATAATTGCATAAAAATGAAGAGTAATAATTGCAAAAAGGAAAACTAAAAACAGTGAAAAAAAAAACATATGTATGTAAGTGCAATGTTCCAGAACATGAAAGGAACAAAAAAACAAATTTTGCCAACAAAATTAATCACATAGACGTACCAGGTTCGATCCCGGGCCGTGGCGATGCAATAAAAAAATTTTTTTCTCATAATAAATTAATTTGTTTTTCGTGCCTGAAGTTGATGAGAACCTGGTTCAACCCCCCGGCCGAAACTTTTTTTTCCATTTTTAATAATCATTTTTTAATATTTTTCTAAAAATAATTTTCTTAAGATATTTATTATTTATCGCCCCCCTTACACTCACCGTAAAATTTACCAAGCCCTTTGGAATGATTCACTCAAATTTATTGCAATATAATTTAGTGGATTCTCTTGAAAATAGACAAATTTGAATATTGTAAATCATGAAATTAATTTATTATAATTCTTCTATGAAAACAGGGAATTGAAAATTCGTTAATCAGGTTAGCGCATTCAGAGATACACTCATGATGAAAATAATAGGTGCACTTTAATTGACCAAGCTACCCTGTAGTACTGGAGGTGCCGATTGACCATAGTTGAGCTACCTTCCCCACTAGTCCTTATATGGGTACTTACTCGACTGACCCTATGGTAAGCGAACGCCGAACCACCGAGCACGAAACGACAGAAAACATAAACGAAAAAACAATATGTATAGTATCATCACATACATATGTATATTTTTGGGGTTTTGAGAATAGCGCATAGGTAAAGGAAAGAAACAATCTTTGCTTTCTGTCGCTGTTTCTTTCCTAATTTACAAAAACAATTGTTAAGGAAGTACCGTTTCTTTTCGTTTATGCTTTCTACTCTTCCTCGGTGTTCCAAGGCTGCTGCGTTCGCCGGTTGGCCAATTACAATTAAGCATTGCAAGTGAAATTCTGAAGCAGCAACAATCGTAAATATTCCAACAAAATTTAAACAAATTATAATTAAAATGAAGCAAGTAAGTCGACTCGTCGACTTGGGTATACCATACACCAGGTGAAACGAATATTTCAAATTTCGAAAACCAAATGTATATGTCCATTAAATTGTTTTTACATGCTTCATACTACATATGTATGTGCTATCTCGCTTACTCTACAAACACACGAGCACTATAGCGCCGCTACTAGCCAACGGCCAATTGTGGCCTTGTGGACCGCTTAATAAAATACGTTCATACGCATATTTTGCATGTTTCTAGTCCGATTTCAATCAAATTTGTTAGTTTGACAGAAATAGATAAGAATAATTAGACTGCCGAATTTGATTGTGATAGTCAAAAAACTACAAGACGAAATCGGTTTTTTCTTAATTATGGAGGCGGAAGTGGGCGTGGCAAAATATAAAAATATATATACTCTGCGGGCATACTAAGCCAGTATATATACTAAATTTGGTGACTTTAGCCTTGTTAGTTTTTGATAAAATCAGTTTTGTTTAAGTTGCGGATGCTGAAGTGGGCGTGGCAAAATTTTTAAATAGCCAATATCTGCGCGTCTATTAAGCTAGTCTGCATACCAAATTTGATGTCGGTCGCTGTCATAGTTTTTACGGAAATCAGTTTTATGTAAATTCGGGGGCGGAAGGGGGCGTGGCAAAAAGTTTAAACAATTAATTTCTGCGCGCTAACTATACGAGTATATAAACCAAATTTGATGTCTCTATCTATTATACTTTTTAAGAAAAATAGTTTTATGTCATTCCTGGGGGCGTAAGGGGGCGTGGCCAAAATTCCAATTAACTCTATAAATTTGCATACTACACGAGTATACATACCAAATTTGGTGACTCTAGCTCTTATAGTCCCCGAGATCTGCGTGTTCGTGCAGACGGACGGACGGACAGACGGACATGGCTAGATCGACTCGGCTGTTGATCCTGATCAAGAATATATATACTTTATAGGGTCGGAGAAGCTTCCTTCTGCCTGTTACATACATTTTGGCGACTTTAATATACCATTTCACCCTATGGATGTATGGTATAAAAATATATTTTTAAATAAAAAACAAAATTTCATTAAAACTATTTTAACTTTTTATACCCTTGCAGAGGGTATTATAAAATTGGTCAGATGTTTGTAACGCACAGAAGGAGACGTTTCCGACCCCATAAAGTATAATAGTATATATAATCTTGATCAGCATGAGAAGCTAAGTCGATATAGCCCTGTCCGTCGGTGCGTACGCGTTTTACTCAGCCATCTTAAGAGCTATCGGGATGAAATTTTTTTTGGGAGCTTTTTTTTACCCGGGTGAGATAAAGTATGAAAATCTTTGGGATCGGACTACTATATCATATAACTCTGGAACAAAAATTTTTGCAAAAATTGGAGTATCCCCATGAAATTTACCAATATAATAGAATTTGATATAAAATCTCAGATCCCAAAATTTGACCCTGATCGGATAAATAGAACACAAGTTACAGTCTATATAAATCGGTTCAATCGCTGCCGGCAGCTCTGCTTGCTGCCTACTACGTCATCATCAAATCAACAGAGCACATGCATACACACACAGACGCAACGCTACATAAACTGTATGTGTATGCGTGCGTTGCTTTGCTTAGGGAATGAGGGAAGAAGAAGAACAAATTAAAATTGTTTTGTTTGTATATTAATGAATTGAGTTGCAGAAAACAAATTTTGAACATGTGAAATTATTATTGTCAAGGACTGCAAGGGTATATAAACTTCGGCATAGCCGAATTTAACTTCTTTGATATTTTTTATTTCTTTTCACCCCCCTGGATTGAGTACCCATTTCAGTACCCCTGGCATGGGTACCCATGTGACTAGCCCTTTCTTGGTGACCCAATTCGATAGTTCGTGGTAAACGATGTGGTGGCGATTGACCCTTTTTGCGGACATTTCATACAAGAAACGAAATGATGAACTGCATTGCCTAGGGTCAGCAAAGTAAGTAATGGTGGTACCGCAGTAAGTAGTGATTTCACCAGCTACGAACTAGTTACCAGTACTAGAGGGTACATTTATTTTTCAATAAAATTAAATGTTAAGGGGGGTTACCTATAATTTTCATCATGAGTGTAGGTGAAAAAATATAAATCTTACAATCAGTGAAATTTAGCACTGTTTTTCCTTATTAAAATACTTGATATTTTTAACAAGTTAATAATGGGTGGACTGCCCTTTATTTGTTTGTGCACAGATGGGACCAATTCCGAGTGAGCTTCAATCTTTGATTTTGTTCCAAATTGTTGGCGCTAATCCGATAAATAGAATGTCATTTAACTAATTTCGAAGATCCTCCGATGAGAGGAATGGGTTGCGACGCGTTTCAGACCTTGCTTTTCTTTCCCTTTTACTTTTCAACAATTCATTAATTTCGCAATCTCTGCAATTGCAATATAATTTCTCTTTTTTTATGTTAATATTCTACTATTAATTATTAAAAAAAAATTACATCTATGAGACTTAAAATGCTTTTCAAGGACAATATACGGAGCGTCTTTATTATTTCTTTCAACACTGTAACTGTAATTATAATAATCTCTATATATATTTAAATATATTTTTTTTTACAGCCAAACGCTTTTTTTTTAATTGCAAATAATGGATAAATCGGGAAAAGTTTTAAGCAGTAGGCAAATGCGTAGGTTAGTTAAGAGGGAAAGAGACGCTTTAAATTCTAGAAGTGCCTCTTTAGAATTAGGGACTGTTGAACGTGCTGAAGAATGTGGCCAGTTTCAGGAAGGCAGGGAATTTATGTTAGTGGAGGAAGAAACTGAGGCCACTGTAGGTAGCATAGAAGCACAAGCAAACGTTGGTGATGGCTTAAATGCACTATTGAAAAATTGGTATTTAAAGCATAAACCAAAACGAAGCTGTGCTATTGAATTAGTAAACATTTTGAATTCACATAATTTAAACATAAAGCCCTTATATAAGTTCAATTGCTCCGAGAAGCCTAACATTGTTACAATAGGAAGCGGCACCTATTTGCATATAGGCTTGTCGAAGCAGTTAAATAAACCTTCCATTTTGTCCAAGCTTGCCGATGTATTAAGCATCGATATTAATGTCGACGGACTTCCGTTGTTTAAAAGTTCGCGTGCGCAATTGTGGCCCATACTTATTCGTTTAAATAATATTTATAAATGCCCTGTTTTGCCGATCGGAGTATTTATGGGTCACAATAAGCCATTTAACTCCTATGAATTTTTGTCCAAATTCACACTTGAGCTGTTCGAGATTATTCAAAATGGATTAACCATTGGAAATAAAAAAGTTCACTTAGAACTTCGCGGTATTGTTTGTGATGCTCCTGCAAGAGCATTTGTTACTGACACGCCTGGTCATACTTCCAGTCACGGTTGTAGCAAATGCATTCAGGTGTCACGAAAAGTTGACTCTGTTTTAACATTTAGCACTAAGAGTGCTGAATTGATCTCAGATGAAGACTTTCGCAATAGAAAGTATCCGTCGCATCATCAAGCCGAATACTTAAACATTCAGTCCGCATTTGAAAAAATTGGTGTTTTAATGATAACACAAATACCACTCGACTGTATGCATCTTGTTGAATTGGGTGTCATGCGAAAATTTCTAAATAGATTAAATACAAATAAAATTGTCAGTAAAGTTTCTAAAACTGACAAAGCAAAACTATCCGAAGCATCTATATCGATGCGAAAATATATTCCAAAAGAGTTTGCAAGGAAGCCGAGATCATTAGTAGAGCTTCCCAATTGGAAGGCAACTGAGTACAGGCAGTTTTTGTTGTATACTGGGATTGTAGCTCTTAAAGATACAATGAATGATGACCAGTATTACGAGTTTTTGTTGCTGCACTGTGCCTACAGGTTGCTATGCTCTCAAAAGCAGAGACATAGTAATGTGGAAACTTCTCAACAAATGTTAAACTTATTTGTTGAGAATTTTCCACTTGTTTTTGGGGAAAACAGTGTTTCCTACAATGTTCACAGCTTACTCCACTTAAAAGAGACTGTTGAGCAAATCGGTGATCCGATTTCTGGCTCTTCATACTCTTTCGAGAACTATTTGCAAACTCTTAAAAGATTTGTCCGAAAGCCAACGCAAATTTTACCATAAATTTTTAGGAAAATCGTAGAAGATAGTTCAATTGTGGGGGAGGAGGAAGAAATAGAGTTAGTTGAAAATTGTTTAAAAGTAAAGGGATGCACACTTAGTAATAGAAGGCCAGATAATTTTTGTTTTATTGAAATGGCATCAACTTTGGAAAAGTTTTCTGTGTCCAATTTTGTGACCAAAGCGGTAGCCATGCCGTACAAGGGGGGTTTATTAGTTGTTCACTTGCTGCATGTGTAGGCAGTTCGAAATGGGGAAATGGAGGTGTTTAGTCTGTAGGCTTTAGTATGAATCGGGCATATTTATTGCAACGGCGCATTAGATAGCTTTTAAAAAAAAAAAAAAAAAAAAAAAAATGGAAGGGGGAGCGGGGGTCTTTTCTTCTTTTTTTAAAGAAAAACTAATAAATTCTTTTACTTTAGAATGGCAGACCACCAAAAAAAATCATGCGGATGTCTTTTGAGTCGGTCTCACGGAGTAAGTATTTGTATTATTGCACAATCCAATTTTGCATCATAATTATAATTCATTTCAGAAGCAGATGTTAGTACGCAAACAGAGAAGGAGCCGAATGGCCAAGCGGCGATAATGGCGGAGTTCGCCATTCTGAAGGAAGCGTTGCCGGCACAGACGGCGCTAATCCGCCATATGGCAATGGGAGTCGGTCTTTTAGATTGTAGATTTGGAGGAGCAGATTACGCCGGAGAGGAGCAAAGATTATGTAAGTACATTGATACTAAAAAGAAAGTAGTGAATTTTAATGTTTATATTATTTTTACAGACCTCCCAAGTGTCTGCCCTCCTCGGCCAAGCGGCTTTGACAAAATCAATTAAAAAAGTTTTCTCCCAAGGTGTTATTGAGAGCCACAATATGGACGGCAAGAATGGGAAGCTGAGCCTTCGGGCATACCCGAAGGTTTTGAATGTAATACTGGGTACGTACAATAATTGTAGACATTGTTTTTTTTTTTTCATTACTAATAATATTTTAAATTTTTTTATTCCAGAGGCAGTTCAAACGATACATCCGGGGCAGCCAGCGGAAGGAGCGCTTCGGAGTGCACTGGCTTGCGCCAAAAATACGGCGAACAAGGCGAAAAACCGGAAGCTGAAGGAAGAGGCCAATATTTAATATATTAAAAAATTAGGGAAAAAAATGTATATTAAAAAAAAAATTAAAAAAGTAAAAAAAAAAAAATTAAATCAAATTGTATATATGGTTGCACAAGTGAGTGAGACTTACATAGAAAAATTAAGAGTACAGGACACGCAGTAACCTTTTCTACTTAAATATGATGGAGAAATTAACTTATATACGATATAATAATTAAAGGGAAAAAATTTATACAAAACCCTATAAACTTTTAACTTAAAAACTAGGGACTTACAATTAACGTTAACTAATTAAATATTTTGAATATGGGGATAACTTGAAGAAGTACATCTAGATACAAAGTTAGTGTGCAGCTTAGTCAGTCTTCCTACGACTAGTTCTATTTTGGCGATACTGTGCAACTCCAAAGTGGAGAAATGCCAGGGAAGATTTAATATCATTTTTAATATTTTGTTCTGCAGCACTGGAATTTTATGAATATGAGTCTTAGCAATATCGGCCCAAACAGGTGCGCCATAGAAAATTGTGGACTGAAAAATAGACCTAAATAAGTACATCTTATTAGCTAAGCTAACGGGGAAATCTGAAGTATATATATTGTATAATATTGGGGAAAGACAGGAACCTTGTGGGCAGCCTGCTGTTGTGTCAATTACACTTGAATGAGAGTTGCCTATGTGCACTGCAAATGATCTGTTTTTCAGAAAACTTTGTATTAATTTAATAATCTCAATAGGAAAATGAAGGAGATTCATTTTGTATATGAGTCCTTCATGCCACACAGAGTCAAAGGCTGCTTTAATGTCAAGTAAGACCATACCCGTAGAATTTGATCTGCTGAATTCTGACTTAACGATTTTCTTTGTTCTACACAGAGGGTGCACGGTATTGTGTTCACGGCGGAATCCAAACTGTAGAGATGGGAAGACATTGTTGCTGTCAGCAAAATCAACTAATTTCTTCTTTATTATTTTCTCCATAATCTTGCTTAGTGATGAGAGCAAACTAATGGGTCTGTACGAAGCCGGGTTCTCCGGGGGTTCGTTCGCTTTTAATATGGGAATGATTTTGGCCATCTTCCATTGCTGTGGAAAATATCCAATGCGAAAACATTCATTTATGTTAAGTGTTAGTTCGTACTACTATAGTATAGACAATGTCATGAAAAATAAATTCGAATAATTTGAAATTAACGTCTTAACGGCAATATTTGGTACTACTATTAGAGGTGGCCATGGGCTGGGTTGGGTTGGATGTAACATTTCGGCCCATGCCCACCTCAAGTACAGATTTACTATTAAAGCGACAGAAAAGGAAATGCTCTACGGAGCAGTGGCACAAAAATTGATTATGCTACGGAGCAGAGAAGAGAGCAACCGTTTTCCGTTTGTGCTCTTTGCTATGCCACGTAGTAGGCTTGGGTAGCTCATGAGTGAGTGAGCCAGGATGAACTGCTCACTGAACTGAGCCACTGAGCTGGGCTCATTTTGACTCAGTAGTTCAGTTTTGCTAACTAGCTCAGTTTTGCCCACTCACTCTTATGGCTCATTTTGCGTTCAATGAACGGATGTCAAAGAATGTTTATTTTGTTTTTTATTTTCTGTTATATTTTATCTTATAATTTTGTTAAATTACCAATGAAGGGAGCTAAAACATATATTTTTAATTAAAAGTTTGTTCTACTAGTTCAAAGAAAAAAATTTTTAAAATATGTAATATTTTTAAACGGCTTAAAATGTTACGTATTTTACTATCGGGTAATGAGCTATCAGCATGTGAGCCAAATGAGTGAGTTGACTCACTTCGGAAAAAAGAATGAGTGAGCCAGTTCACATCGATGAGCTGCTTTTACCCAAGTCTAACTACGTAGCCCTTCAAAATCAGAGCAGTAGCGGGAGCAAGAAAAAACTCCGATGTAGCATAGCATTTTCAATCACTAAAAAAAAACCTTAAAGAGTGTTTGCAAGACTTTTTGAATTGACTTATTCAGTCATCCACTCACTTACTGAGTTTCAACACGCGAGCGACAATTATTCTACTCCCGAGAAGAGAATCGCTAAAAGAGTTCAACACGAAGAACTCACCAACAAGGCTCAAGCGAAACCGAAGCAAAATAGAACAAACTCTCTTGCTCAGAGTGGGAGCAAATTTTTTTAGTTGCTTCGCTTCTGCTCGTAAAAAAAAACACTCAATTGTTATTTGCGTGCTATGTGTAAAACGTATGAAAGCGTGCTAAAAAATAATAGAGTGTTTAATTCAAAATTACACCTATCGAAACTACATTATATTAATGTTAATTAATGTTATTAATGCCGAGGAAAGCATTTCAGGGGTGTCAAAAAATTAAAGTAGAAGTAAATAAAAAAGACCTATTACGAGCGAATATTACGAATATTACTATTATGATAATATAAAAATTATAGACCCTTTATTTGAAGGGCTTAAGGCCGCAGGTGGAAAAGACATTAAGTTAAATGCCTCAAACTGCAGAAAACATTAAAACTATTTGTAGACAGTATAAAAAATAACATAAGCAAAGAGGTTAAAAGTCAATTGATATTATTAGAAATAGTCAGTGCAAGGTTACCTTATAATATATTCGGTGTAAGTGCACAATTTATGCATGTCCACAATATAAATAAAAGGTGTAGGTTCAAGTAAGGCAAAGATCTGGCAACTGAAGTCCTTACGAAGTATGACATATGTAGATTTAAAACAAATAATTTTTATAACATCAGACAACGGCGCGAGTATGCTTAAGGCGACCAAAGTATTATCTAGAAGAAGACGAAAAAGATGAGACCTGTGACAATGAGGAACATTTAAAAAAAACAAATTGAGTTTTTGAAAGCAGTGCCTAGTTTTCAAATAGGAAACATTAAAGTGTGTCCAGCTTATAATATGCTGAATGATTTGATTCAAACCAAAGAAGTTTTGGTAAGAACTGAGTCAATCACTTTAAGCTTAACGATGGCATGCAACGGATGTAAACTAACACTCTTCAACTTCGTCAAAATGACGGATGATGAGTTGCTTGAATTTTTGTTTGCTCATGGAGTACTAAGGAGGACAGTAAATTGTACCTCCTGTGGTAAACCAGCGACATTGACCAAGGAATTTAATTTCCGATGTCGCTGTCCCCAACCGCACCGCAAAAACCCTGCTTGAGGTAATTAAAAATTACATAAAGCGAAACACGACCATTATGTCGGATTGTTGAAGGGCATACAAGTGTCTGGATGATGAAGGGTACGTGCATCAAAGCGTAAACCATTCAAAAAACTTTGTTGATCCCGACACAAAAGCACATACCCAAAACATCGAAAGAATGTGGCGAGACGCACGGTCGGTTATACCGAACTACGGCCGTCGTATCGACCACTTTGATGAGTATAGTCTAGTTCCTCCTCTTTGGGCAATGATTCCGATGCCCAATCGTAGTGAATATGTGGTGTAACCGGAACTCCGCTATATACCTATGTTTTGGGTATGTGCTTTTAGGGATCAAAGTTACGCTTTGATGCAGAGCTGGCCCTCATTTCCAGTAACAGGTATACCTCCCGAATAAAGACATCCCATGCTCATCCTCATTGAACTTCTGCTTCATGGTAGCATATCTTTCCCAGACTTTAGATTGCTCAAAAATCGTGTCTTTCCTGACAAAAATTTACAATTTTTTTTTTAATTTTTCTATTTTTGGTTTTGTTTTCATTTTTAATTTTATTTTGAAATTTACTATTTTTTGTTCTTAATATTTTAAGTCTTATTTTTAATTTTATTTTGAAAATTATTATTTTTATTTTTTAATATATAATTTTAATTAGTATTTTAAGTCTTATTTTTAAGTAATATTTTTCATCTTTTTTCGCAGTACTGGGTTGAAATTGACAATACGATTTAAGTTGCCCGCCAAAAAAAACTGTTCAAAATACGCGTCAAAAATTAAGACAGTCTGGCAACGCCAAACCCTAGAACAACTGCGTCAACCAACACTAAAATGCAATTTAGCTGATTTTTTAGCCTTTTCATTTTCCAACACTGAAATCTCAAGTAGCTTAAGTAAATATTTGCCAACAGGGTAAAAGTTGAAAAATCGGCTAAAGCTAGATTTCAGTGCTGTCAAATGCTATTTTTTATTTGGCTCATCGTTTGACCGCCCTGGTAGCCAAAGGCAAAGGCAGCCGACTAGATTGCCTTACGAAAGCACTTTTTCCTTCTACACACGAAGTCCGTTATACTTTTTAAATGGAACAATAAATAGAGAAAAATATGGGCCAGTGCTAAAGTCGTTTTTGGTCCCGGTAATAAAAGAGCATTTGTCGTACAGTTCGAAACAGTGCGTGAAGTTGATTTGCACCGACAGACGTACAGACACGCTATATCGACTCAGCTTCTCATGTTGATCCAGGATATATTTACTTTTTGGGTCGGATTTGTCCAATTTTATATTACCTTCTGCAAGGTTATAAAAATGTGTTTTACTAAGCGTACCAAATGGGCGGAGTTTGCCCTAGGTTATTAGAGAAATCGAGATAGAATATGCTATAAGGCATAAAAAGAATTTAATAAACATGGTGCATGGTATTCCATGGTTCCAGTTGCCAACGCCACCTCAATCACCCGACTTGAATCCAATAGAGCATCTATGGGATTTATTACAGCGCAGGATTCTGGAGCACACCATTACCTCGAAAAATATGCTAAAGGAGGTTATTATGGAGGAATGGAGCAAAACAACCATCGAGGATACCCGCAAACTTGTGGATGCGATGCGTAGACGTTTGGCGGATGTGCTAAAGGAAAAAAGATATCCAACCAGATATTAATACAAATCCAAAAAGCATTGTTTTCAGATTTTTTTTTGTACCTTTTCCAATGTACGGAGACCTTTGGAAAGTCTTTTTGTGAAGTTATTTTTCTAATGGTTATATTATGCCTAAGTTTTTTGTTTTGATAAATGAAATGATAGTAAATATTAAGCTTAATAATTAAAAATATAAATAGAAAAAGAAAAATTCGATATCTTGTTTATACTGAGCGCTGTTAATGGTCAAACTTGAAATACAAAAATTTTCTCGGGTGTACGCAGAGATGGCAAAAAATATCCCAACACTGCGACATGAATGCCCACTGGATGCTAACGGAGGACATACAAAATATTAAAGCCATCCAAAGATAAATCTTTGCATTTTGCAAAGAATTAAGCAAGGCTATCTTGTATTTATTGAATCCAGTGGTACATACATATATTTAATCGAAATGAAACTAGAGTATAGAAAACTTGAAAAAATTCGGCATTAAGAAGCAGAGGCAAATGCCTCAAAAGTGGAACAGCCAATGATTCGGACATGCGGCAACTGTGGTGGTGGACACAGGGCCACATACAGGGAATGCGCCTACTTTAAGACCGAACTGTCCAAGTTCCTCAGAGATCATCTGCTTATTTCCATCTTAAACGTAATTTGAAACCAAGTGCTGAGTTTGGAGACGATTTCCATTTCCAACACAATACCGAACCCAAGCACACTTCGCACAATATGAAACTTTGGTTGATAAAACAGCAAAATCAGTAAATTCGATGCCCCGTCGACTTGCAAAAGAAAGGGCTATCCCACGAGCTACTAAAACTTATTTCATTAGATTTTTTACTACATATTAAGTTTAAATTGTGCGGATACTTTTTTTGCTCTTTTTATAAGGTTTTTTTGTTTTGTTACCTTTAACTTAAAAATAATTTTATACACCGTTGCAGTCCTTGGCAGTAAAGTGTAAAATGTTCAAAACACTTTTTCTGTGAATCAATTCATCAATGCAGTGGTAAGTGGCCCCGTCGGCAGCGCAAATTATTGTCATTTCTCTTACACTCCTCGAGCTATGTTCCTCTCACTCGCACTAATTGTGAAGATACACAAGACCGTGCGATTTGCCTTATTTTATCATGCCTTGAACATGGGTCTAGCTCTGCCGTCTCACATACATTGTGAATGCTCGTGTAAGTTCGGCAACAGCACTTCGGAAACAATTCGACTCGTGCTTGAGATAAAAAAAATTGGTCCACATGTCAAAAGTGGACTTTAAAAAATGTTTGTTGACAAATGGAAAAATTTATTTTTTTTAATGAAAATTTGGATTTGATCAAATGACCTTTAAAAAAGGTAATAATAATATTGAAATAAACTTTTTAAACTAATTATTTTAGCTAGAGAGTTTTTATACCCTTGGTCAGATGTTTGTAACGCACAGAAGGAAACGTTTCCGACCTCATCAAGTATACATACATATGTATGTACATACATATATATTCTTGATCAGCATGAGAAGCTGAGTCCGTGCAAATCAACTTCACGCCGCCATCTTAGGAGCTATCGGGATGAAACTTGATATTTGAGCTACTTATAGCCCAGAGCAGATAAATGAAAAAATTGGAGTATCTCTACGAAATTTACTTACATATATGATAGTTTTGTATTTAAAACATCAGATCGCATAAATAGAACACAAGTTACAGTCAATATACATATGTACATAAATCGACAAGGCTGCAGCCAGCCTACTACGTCATTGCTTGAAATCCACAGATTTCAGATTTATTTACATATGTATATACACAGAGCACACGCATACACACACAGACGCCACTTTTAGAATCGCAGCGTCGACGCGTCGTTCAAATGAACAGAGCAAAAGAGATCGGAAAAAACTTTTCGTCGGTTGAGTGCGAACAAACTTTATACAAACGATGCAATTTGTTGCTAACCGACTTTTTGCTCCAAGTCTGACAATGAGTGAAAAGCACTTATGCATGTGTGTTGCGAACCCCCCGAATCGGTCGACAGTTAGTTGAGAGCAATGATGGTTGGTTTCTGATTGGTTCATCGCTATTCATATGTACATACATGTACATATGTATGAAGTTATGTTTAACACAGTAATTGTGCAATATGTATACATATATGTACATATGTACATACATCACTTGCAAGAAAAAATATCCGTACACCATGGGAACATAACAATTTGTCAAAAAATATATTTAAATCGTTTTTACATGACTTAAAACGAAAGTTTAAAACGAAAAACTTTAAATGAAAGGAACAGGATGTACATACATACATATGTATCTTATGCAGAGTAGGAGACATTTGACATATGTATGTATGTATGTACAAACTTACATACATGTTTATATGTACATACATATTTATTTTCTTTTTTTATTTCCATTTAATAACTCAATTTATACTATGTATGTATGTATGTATGTACATATATACAATACGTCCTTTCACAAACATTAACAAGAAACATACATATGTATGTATGTATATGGGGATAGACTTTAATCCTGCTGTCCTTTGTGGAATGGCATAGAGGCAGTGCTTCGCATATCTATGTATGTATGTACATGTACATACATATGTATTTGGGATTAATTCTGAATGAATCTACTTGAAGTGCGAATAGTACTGAATTTACGAATATAATAATTTACGAATTAATAGTTAAAGTTTATTGTTTGATTATTTTTATAAAAAATATATTTTATAAAAAAGGGTAAGTTAAAAAATAAGTGTGACTATAGTCTACATATTGACTAACAATATTGCATAATGCTATTATTTGTTAACAGATTAGATTTTTAATTCTGCTGGTGGCTCTAATTTGTGTTTCCATGAAATGGAAAAGTCTCTTTTTGACTATGGAGGTAAGGTCAAGCGGAACTTCAATCTCGTTGACGGATTGAAAATTTCCGTAAAATAGTATATATTTTGTTTACAATTGTATACATTTTATTTATATACAATTATTAGTATTTTATACTATGCATTACTGCATGAAGCCTAAGCCATATATGGCTTACCCAATTTTTGAACGAAAAAGTCTTTATAACGCCTACTTGACAAACAAATTATATATTTGTATGAAAGACAGCTGTATACTGTAATTAATATTTTCCATTTATTCACTACTATTGGGAATCAATTGGGCAATAATTCATAAAATGCGCTTGTAGTGAATACATGGTGTTTATATTTCCTTTCTATACCCATCAAAATGGTCGGAGCGACGTCCGTAGGTTGGTATAATCGACCGCAATATGTGTATCTAAGGATTTTATTCTTGAATTAAAAAGAAAACTCATTTATTTGATTGTTTTGTGTTTTTTCGCATTATTAAAAAAAAAAGTTAATAATCTCAATGTTTTAAAATTTTACTCCGGTTGCCACAAAAACTATATTTCATCCATAATGGCAGTTTTATTTATCCAGAGTGTGCCCGCCAAATGGCTCTACCTTAGGACTTCCGGCTCAACCTTAGGACTTTTACTCAACCTTAGCACTTTTTACTCAGACCTTAGGACTTTCGAAAGAGCACCTCTAGGTTTGTAGAACTCAAATATTGATATCGATATATGATATAAATTAGAGATGGTATATATGTAGGTTATCGCATTCAAAAATAGCTTTTTACTAGCACACACTGATTAAAATG
Organism: Drosophila tropicalis; assembly: GCF_018151085.1. Lineage (NCBI taxonomy): Eukaryota > Metazoa > Arthropoda > Insecta > Diptera > Drosophilidae > Drosophila > Drosophila tropicalis. The sequence goes on along the minus strand of NW_027173049.1, from coordinate 1,681,634 downwards.
TTTTCTTCTTAATTTTTGGATATAATATTTAAATTTTTGTTATTACAAAAAAAAAAAAAATATAAGAAGCAACATCTGTATGCAACAGATCAAGTGAGCTATTGGATGGTCAAAAAAGCGTGTGATTAGTAGATTTAGCTTGTTTTTAAATGTGTATGTGTGTGTGTGTAAGTGAGCGAGCGAGTGTAGGAGTGGGAAGTTGTTGGCTGCATGAACAAAGCGAAATTGGACTAAAAGTAGTTGACCAGCTGTTGGACTATTGAAGCAATGGCCAAGGTAATATCACAGGACACATTTGACGATGTCGTCAAGGAGAATGTGGTGGAGTTTTCTATGAGCCCTTCGGAAGCAAAAGAAGAAACCATTAAACAATTTGAGGCACAGGTGAGTCAGACTAACAACAACTTCTTGTAAAAACTGGTGCCTATTGTAAAACTTCTTTCACAGGGCATTAATCTGGCCAACATTATCAAAGACTTGTCTATCGATGCTGACACGGGCAGGCCGATTATCAACGAGACTGTGGACAAACTAAAGTCGCACATTGGGGAGAAGTCAACGGATTCAGCACAACTGCTAAACTATTTGACTGTCCTAGAGGCGGAATGCCAAAAATCCTTGGCCCATCGTGTCCTTGCTGGGAAGAATGGAGCTCATGATGCATTAATCACACTTCTGGAGCAATTAGTGACCGCGGAGGTTTTAAACGAGGAGCTGCTCATAAAATGTTTGCTCGCTGTGAATAGTCTAACCAACAAACAACCCGATCTATTTGATGCGGAAGCCCTAACAGTAGTGCTTAAGTTATTGGCACTTAAGGATCGCACTGACGTACTTTGCCTTACGCTCCAGTGGATGCAGAAGGCTTGCTTGATGCATGAAATGAATAGACAAAATATAATGAGCACAAGCGCCTTAAAGATGATGAAGCCTTTGCTTGGCAACGACAATGTGCGACTTGTCAGGGATCTAACAGCTGTGTTCCGTTTTTTGGTATTGGATGATGATATACGCGTAGAATTTGGTTGTGCACATGAGCACGCCCGACAGATAGCCAACGAAATGCTTGTTCCTCTGGTAGAGCTACTGCCCGCATTCGAAGATGTAAACATCTTGGCTGATTTATTGCTTACCTTAGGCACCTTGGCGGTACGTCAGGAATTATGCACGGTGATCGACGATGCAGGAGGTCTAAAGCTGGTCTTTGACATAATGAGTTCAAATCTCGAGCAAGTGCGTCTAAATCGTGAAGCTTTAAAGCTTCTGCGTGCGTTGGCTGGCCATGATGCTGTTAAGGCCCACATCGTACAACAAGGAGTGGCACCAATTATCAAACAGCTTTTGGAAAATCATCTAAACAATGAGACTATTGTATCCGCCGCCTTGGCCTGCATTACAACACTGACCTTGCGCGTTAAAGAACACAGTGCAGCCTTTTTTGATACAGGCATAGCTGAGATTATAGTAGAGTCACTTCGATCTCATCCTAAAAACAAAATAGTCCAACGTAATGGAGCCTGGGCCATACGCAATATGGTGTCACGTTCGCGCAATCAATCTGAATCTTGGCTATCTTATGGCATCGAAGATCTGCTTAATGCGGCCATGAAGGAGCATCCTAGTGTGGAGCAGGATATCAAAGCTGCATTGCGCGACTTGGGCTGTGCTGTGCATCTCCGCGAGGAGTGGACCGGTAAAGCGGAGAAAAAAATCGCCGCATAGATGACAACGATCCAATATATACACATATTTTATATTTTTATAAAACTTATCCTAATCACACCGATAACAACTAACTTATTAAATGCAACTGCAGCGTATAAATTAATCATAATTAAGCTATTCCTGAGACAGTCTTGGCCACTGATGATTCTCCAAACAAAAATTGCCAGCAATTATTTGCCCAATTTGAAGTTTCGCAAAGCACCAGCTTTGAGTCGCGAGTTGATATTCTTTGATAAAAGTTGTGGCTGTACCTCGCTGTCTTGTTGCCTTTCCTCTTCGTCCCGCTGGGCAAAAGGATCAGGTTTTTCGGAGCCACCTACACCATTGAACACCAAATTAGAACTTGTTCCAGCATGTAATCCTGTGCTTAGAGAGCCCAGGTTTAGGCGAGGCTTCTTGAAGATGGAATACTAAAACAAATAGGGAGAGGGGATATCAAATGAAAATTAATCATAATGTTTTAATAACTCAATTACCTTTTCGCTGAGATCACTAGTTGTTTTCCTTATAGCTCCGGTTGTTGCATGAGGACCACTAAGTATACCTCTGCTACCTTTGGTCGGCGATAGTTTTGCTTTGCTTGCTAGTAAATGGGATAGTCCCACGCTGCTGGATTTGATGTTAAGGTATGGTGAAGTCGACTCTTCAATGCGTTTGATATTCTCTTTCTGTAAGATTTTTGGGAGTTAACTAAAACAAATGAAGCTAAAATGAAATACTGACCGTTGTCGGAGAGATGGTGGTCCGCTTTTCACCTTTTTTTAGTGCAAGTATATTTTGATTCAATCCAACCGAGTTATTAAGAGAATCTGAAGCACTACTCGCTTTGCTCTCAATCTGAAATAAACCAAAATTTTATTTAACTATCGACACTCGGGTTAAACATATTTGTATACCTTCTCTTGAGCTTGATAAAGATCGCTCTCCAAGTGTGAGATGCGCTCCTCCATGGTTCTGGCGTTGTAATAAGCAATTAACAAAATGATAACATGATTCACGTTTTGAACTTACCGCTTTATTTCCAGCTCCTTGCGCAAGTCATGCTGCACCACTCGGATGATATTTCTCAATTCCGTTTTTTTGGTCTCGCTTTGACGTAACTCACGTTTAAGCGTGGCGACCCAATTGGCCAGAACATGAGGATTAGATTCATTTTTTAACAAGCGTTCCACTTCGGCGGAATTGGCATCTAGCATAGCTGAAACACCTTCCATAGTATGAATCTGCTGCTTTAATGATTTGTTTTCCTTTCTCAAGCTATCCAACACCTGACTATCACTTTTTAGCACCTTGATTTGTTCCACATAGCTGCTCATTACAAATTCATTCTTTTGCATCTTTTGCTCTAAACCTGCTATAGTTTTCATGCACTTCTTTTGTGTGTCTTTTAAGTCTTTGATCTGCTGGTCCAGCTTTTTAGTATCTTTTTCCTTGATTTTCAAGGCAAGGTTGGCATTATCCAGTTGCTCTTGCAAGGTGCCCACATCAATGCGGCTAACATCCAGGTTAGCCAGGTTGAAATAGACTCGCGTAACATTGCGGGTTGTACATTTATTGCGGCACTGCGGACATGTTTGGGAACTGCAATTTTAAAATTCTGTCTTTAATATGATTTATTAAATAGATATGGACATATGTAGCAATTACCGTTGCAGCCATTGCATGAGACATTGATGATGGAACATATGACCACATGTTGTTACATATACATCGTCTGATTGTGAGAACAGCTCGGCGCATATAACACAATTTAAATTCAACATTCTGTCATAACAGTTACTCGTTAACAACAAAAAAGACTTGCTAAAACAACAATTAATAATAGGTACGATGGAGTAATTTGCGCGCCCAAACAGATGGAACAGATGTTCCATTGATTGGGGACTGCCAGATGTTTTTGATCACCGTCTGGCAGCACTATTGAAAAAAAAATGACAGGGTCACACTGCGAATCCCAAAACCAAGTCAAAATTAATTAATTTAGAACTGCCGTGCACTTAATTTCAGTTTTAGTTTATGCCTACATTGTATGAAGTGACTCGAGTCTTAAGTAATCGCAAAGGAAAAATCGCCCTGCTCCGGTAAGTTAAAAAAAGGAGGCGCACATACAAGGGAAATCTTACATGCGCATTTCCCCACAAACAACAACAACAACACCTTGTCAACTCAACGCTAATTCTTTTATTTCTTGGACACACACTCATACACTTACCACACATATGTACACACTAACACAAAAGTGGAGCCCAGCCAGCAGCAGCAGTAAAATCAAGAAAATATAAGAACAAAAACTAACCAAGGCAAGACGGGATCGCAAAAAAAAAAAATGGCTAATATGATTAGCAATAATAACAACAAAACGAATAGCTCAACCAGTAGTGGCGCCAATTCAGCTTCCTACGCTTACAACAATTACAACAATAGTGTCAGTGGTGCCGAGAGTGGAGGCGGAGGCGGAGTTGGAGGAGGATCTGGTCGAGTACAAACATTGCGCGATGTTTGCAATATGCTGATGCCCAACCAATTCACGATACCAACAGGTGGTTGTGCTTATGACCATATTATTAACTTAATGCGAGACCTCAATCTGCAGGACGATGGTATTATCTATAATACAAAGATCAAAGCCATTGAAACTGATTTTTGCAACATAGTGCAGGACGAGACAATGTTGTGGTAAGTTTTCCCTCACATATTTTTTCTTCACGGTATACGATTGATGATTAATATTAATGTATAAATATGCATACGTATTTTGATAGATGCTTATGTATGTATTGCCGAGTGTATAGTGTATCAATTATGTCTTTGTTCAATACCCCTTCTATTTTATTTTAACTTATTTAAAATCAAAAACTGTATATTACACACAAAAATTGGAAAATGTTCAATTGGATTTGTCGAAAAACCAATTGGGACTACCCTCAAAATATTCATAAAATGGAACTATGACAAAAATTATTATATTTTTTTGGCGATTTGCTAAAAGATCGATTGCATTACCTGTGCAATATACATACGTATGGAATAATAAATGCTTCCGATTTTATAAATGTCGCAATTATAACTTCAGCTGAATTCCCTACACTTTCAAATGTCTACTTATGTATATCTCTGATTATATATTCCTCTAGTGAATCTATGGAATATATGAATGAAAAAGCCCTTTCGGATAGCGACACGGCATTAAAGTTTGCCCTTCTCTTCTCTTCGCGCAATTTTGATGCTCTGGCAATGAAGGAAACAAAAGTGCGCAGTGCCATGTTAAAAATTCTTGAGACTAACTTTATTAACGCCGATGCATATCGTGTCCATGATAAGAATCGTCTTTACAACTCTATTATTCTATTGGGAGAATATTATAATCGTGTGCGACTAGCGGATCATGCTCCCATCACAATTTTGGCCGACTCGCTGCTTAATCTGTTGATACGGGAGATAAATGACACCAGTGTTGTGATTGGCACACGCCTGGCACGTTTGGTGCTCTCACAGATTACACTTAATGGTGAATTAATGCGCAAGACCCACAAGGAGCAAATAGATCAGCTGCTATTCCATGTGAGACGCCACTTAATCCTACAACCTGCCTTGACAGCTAAAGTGAAGGCCATGCTTATGATGGTGCTGGATTTGTTTTACAGTCACTTTCGTCATATCGGGAATGAACTGGAAGCCATGTATACCGACTATCTGGTTGTGGAGGAAGGCGAGGAAGAGGATGATGGGCTGAATAACAACCAAAATGGGGGTGATTTGCAGTCTGCCCAGATCCAGGAGGGAGAAAATGGCAACAAAGTTCTTAACTCGTCACAAGAGCACGACTCTTTCGATTCGCAGCCAACTTCTACCAAGAAATGGAGCGAACAGGTGTGTGAGGACTCCTTTTGTGAGACTGAAGGCAATGAGCCAGACGATGATCAGTACGATAATGAAAACTTAAAGAATTCATATGCAGCATCATCGTCGTCACAAGGACCCCTCGACTCAAACGCCCGGGGTCGTCGTACCTATCAGCCACGCAATGCTCCCCGTCCACTAAAACAACAGCAACTTGATCAGCAATCACAAGCCAAGTAAATTGAAATACATTTAATGTGAAAACTTCTTTTAATTGTTACGTTTAAATTTCAGCAGCACCTCCGACCAATATCCCTCCATGGCCAGCAGTGAAGATCGCGATGAGTCTAAACCCCTACCCAGTTGGCGCAAGACCCGATTCAATCGGGGAAACAACGATGCTGGTGATCAGCTCAATGGACGCTCCCGTAACCAGCAACGACGGTATAGTGCCAGCTTTGACGACGATCAACATAGTGTGCGCAGTGAAGGTGGTCCTAATTTACGTTTATATAGCATACAAGATCGCAGAAAGCATTCCCAGGAGCGATATGAACGCAACCAAGTCGGTGGATTAGGGGCAAACTATAACAGCATTGTAAACTCCAATTGGGATCAACGCGATCGCGATGATCGCAGCGAACGCTCCTACATAAGCAATTATGAACGTGGAAATAGCTACAAGCGGGGTGGTCGGTACAACAATCGCAACACTTACGACAAGCCACCGCGCTTCCAGAAACAACAGCAGCAGCAGCAACAGCAACAACAGCATCATCATCATGGTCAGGCTGGTGGGCATAAGATTCATAGCGACACTTGGAGACGATCCAATACGGCAGTCAATGCATATCAGGATGAAAACTGTGCCTATAACTCCAATGGACCAGATTCGAATAGTCGAAGCTCATCGCGAGCACGCACTTTGCCGCGACCGGCTAAATCTCAAATGGATGATGGCAGCAGGAAATCGAATTATCGCTACAGTCAGAGTCCAAGCCATGCAAAAGCCGGAGGTAGCGCAGGTAGCGGCGCCCAACATAGCTTTCCTCGCTACAGCAGTCAAAGTAGCCTAGCCAGCGAAGCGTCTAGCACATTTGATCGCCGCCAGCAGCATCATTCACACCAGCAGCCACAACGACATCGCAACTTTACACGTCGGTCCCAGCCAGATATACATCAGCCGCAGAATGCAGGAAGCTGGCAGCATGAATCGCCACAGTCGCAATCGCAGTCACAGCCATCGTCAAAAGATGAAAGTGAATTGGTACGCAATGCCCAGCAGACCACCAAGTATATGAACTACCTTTCAGCGCAAAAATGAGAAAGGACATGCCCAAACAGGCGACGCGCCCAACGGCCTCTACAAGGACCTCGTTCGACCTATAGGCCAATAGTTTGTAAAGCAATCCAATAGTGAACTAGGTTTGTGCTCTAACCCAAGTGGGGCGTCCAAGCATTTTCCCCCAATAACCTTAATTGCTACTTAAAAAGTTTTCCCCATAAATAAATATATATAAAATGATTATATAGGATTCGCTGTAAACGTATGTTCTAATCAAGCGCGTGGACTGTGTTTGCCTGTCTTCAAATACAAAAAAAAAAAAAAAAAAAAAAAACAACAGAGCTCAAATCTTGGACTTGACTTGTGCCCATTAAATAAATAATGTATCTCCAATCCAACACACAAATCAATCATACTAAGGCTCAATCAAGCAACAAACAGAAAAATAAAAAAACCAAACTCAAAAATCGTATGCATTAATTACACATACAACCATTGGAAAAACAAATTATATTGTAAATAGCTTAGATTCATAGTCAGTCACCAGATCGATCACAATCCACACACATATACCCAAACACATTTTATACAATTTGTTTAGAAACTAAGTACAAAGTCATTGAAACAAAAACAAATCCTATTCTAATGAATCAAAACAAAAACAGAAATCGTAAAACATCATGTTGTTTAAATGTTACATGCACGTTGAGCATATAAATTATATTTTTTAGCTAAATATTTATATACAATATATCTAAATGTCATGTTACAATATTTGCAAAAAAGAAACCAAGATTCTACAGATTTATTAAAGAAATTATACATACAATAAAATTTTCAAGTTATTGTCGATTTTATTAAGCCCCGACTCATAATTGTAATCAAATTGGTTTCGACCTCAAAATGATATCATTCTTTATTGTTTTATTTATAGATATGTTGATAAAAGCTTACTATATTACTGCAATTGTCCTTAGCATTGCTGAGTCGTTTTTTAATGAGTGCAAACAATTGATCAATTTCCTGTAATGAGTGAGTAAACATATTCACTCGACTGACTCACTTATTTAGGTTTTCACATTTTCTTAATTTTATGAAAACTTAATTGATAGTAGATTCAAGCTTAGCTTTTTCAAGAGTATATTTGGAGAATAAATAAATAAATGAAACATCCGTTTTAGAAATGTAATAGACCTGATCAGGACTCTCAGAGAACAATAATTATGTACAGAATTGAACAGATTTGGTTACCTCTTTTTGCTCATCATCATTAAGTCATTCATAATATATGCAGTGGCGGACAAATGTATGTAACATGCAGAAGGAAGCTTCTCCGACCCTATAAAGTATATATATTCTTGATCAGGATCAACAGCCGAGTCGATCTAGCCATGTCCGTCTGTCCGTCCGTCCGTCCGTCCGTCCGTCTGTATGAACACGCAGATCTCGGAGACTATAAGAGCTAGAGCCACCAAATTTGGTATGTAGTGTGTATGCACATGTTCAGAGTTAATTGGAATTTGGGCCACGCCCCCTTACGCCCCCAGGAATGACATAAAACTATTTTTCTTTAAAAGTATAACAGCTAGAGACATCAAATTTAGTTTGTATACCCGATTAGTTAGTGCGCAGAAATTAATTGTTCAAACTTTTTGCCACGCCCCCTTACGCCCCCAGGAATCACACAAAACTGTTTTTCTTAAAAAGTATAATATCTAGAGACATCAAATTTGGTTTATATGTTCGTTTAGTTAGCGCGCAGAAACTAATTGTTTAAACTTTTTGCCACGCCCCCTTCCGCCCACGGAATTTACATAAAAGTGATTTCTTAAAAACCTATGATAGCTACCGACTTCAAATTTAGTATGTAGACTAGCTTAATAGACGCGCAGATATTGGCTATTTAAACATGTGTGTTTGTAGAGTTAGCGAGAAAGCACATAGTATAAGACATTTAAAAACAATTTAATAGACATACATTTGGTCTTCGAAATTTGAAATATTTATTTCACCAGGTGTATGGTATACCCAAGTCGACGAGTCGACTTACTTGCTTCATTTATTTTTTATACCCTTGCAAAAAGGGTATATTAATTTTGGTCAGAAGTGTGCAACGCATAGAACGAAGCATCTCCGACCATACAAAGTATATATATTCTTGATCAGCACGACGAGACGAGTCAACTAGCCATGTCCGTCCGTCCGTCCGTCCGTCTGGATCAACGCAAACTCCTCCTAGACCGTAAGAGCTACAGAGCTGAAATTTTGCACCTAGGCTTGTATATACTGCAGGGGTTGTACATCTCGGATTCAGCCGGATCGGACCACTATATCATATAAATATCTGGTTTTCCCAAAGAGAAAAAAAAAGATATTGTGAGTTAAAAGCAACGTACTTTATTATTTGAATGAAAACTTAACAGTGAGTTACAAAAATGTCTTATGGTTATACATATTTATAGGCTAAATTTGTGAGCTCTTTACTGCGATTTGATTGGCCCGAATTTAAATACTGAATTAGCGTTCTCACGGTTTTGGTTTTTAGGGGGACAATTATTATTGCAAGTGTCCAATTGTTTATAAAAACGGATGTTTACTTTAACGTTATGAATTTTAGGGGGCGAAAAATTTATATGTTATTGGGTATTGGAGTTGGATATATGACTCCCCCATCCTAAAGAAAATAGCCTTTCCTCAGGCGGATACATTGGGATATTGCGAGGGATTTTTCTCAGCTGTATAGATTGGAGTATCAATTTTGTTTATAATTTGGGACTCAATTTGTTCAATAATTGGGGTTTCAATTTTTTTCTGTGGGGGGCTCGATTGTCATTTGATCGAAAATGCTTAATTATTAATTTTTGTGGAATTGTCTTAAACTTATAGATTAAGTATGTAATCAAACTTATTATAGTAAGTACAAAAGTGGTTAATGGAATAGTTTGAAATACAGTATAATTTTTGGTGTAATTAACGAACGTTAATTATCTCTTTTGTTTGGATAAAGGAAAAAGGTTATAGCCTGGTTATATTGTTTGTTACATAAATGCTTTGGCTATAGTCAAGCAATGAATTTATTATTGATATTTCGTTTAATTGTAAGGCACAATCGTAAATTTTTATTATGTTATTGCCTTCTATTATTAAGTTGTTTTTTACGCAATTTTGTTCCATGTTACAATTATGTTTAGTTCAACGTAAATAGTTTGAAAGTTCTTTTATGTTTTAGTGTATTTACAAGTGGTTGGGATTTGATTTATAATGCCAATTATATATTCATTAGTTTCTATTTCTTTTGTATTTTTATTGAACAAAGTGTTGTCAAAATAGTACTTTTCGTATGAATTGTCTGTCAAAATATTTTTATTTCATCTGGATAAGGAAGTATCTCAAAGATAGGGGTTTTTTTTGTTATTTCTTGGGGAATGTTTGAAATGATAAATATCTCGTTTGAATTTGGTTTAAGCCAGGTGGAAGTTTTTGTATTCAATAGTTTTTCCGAATTAACATGACTTAAGTGATTATGTTTTAAAAGTTTTGGGTTGAAAATTCCTAGTCTAGTGAGCTGCATGCCCATTTCTATGTCTTCAATGTATTCTGTGAAATGCTCAAAATTAAAGATTAGAGCTTCTAATCTTACTGATTTTTCTTTTTCTTCTTCCCTGAGGTTGTTTATTACTTCTAAACCTTTATTAACAGTGTCTATTATGTAATTTAATTCGTTTGCTTTTACGCTATTGCTTTCAAGATTATTTATTTTTTCTTCTAATTCATCTTTATCGCCCTGATCAAGAGTACCAAAAAGATATTTGTATATTGAACCAATTCCGTTAATTAGTCCTCGTTTATTACGTTTTACAATGTGTATTCCATTAATTTTCCTACTTAGTTTTTCTGTTAAGTATTGAATATGGATTATGTCTTTAAATTCCTGTGCTTGTTGCATTTAATTGTTATATGTAATGTCTATTAGCGTTAAATTCACTTTTAATTAATGGTATTCAAAGTTTGTAGGTAGATCCATTTTTCCTGTTTTAAATATTAAGTAACCGTTTGGTGCTTTTACTGGGTTTATGTCAATGGATTGGCTGCATGTTAATTTTAATGTTAAAAATAGCATATTTAATCAATTGTCTTATTTGCTTTTATTAATTTTCTTTTTCTTCTTGAATTTTGATTTGTAGTGTGTGACCTTTTTTCCTCCAATTCTTTCTTTAAAATGTTTTTCGTCTAACTGATTTATTTCTCCTGTCTTTTTGAATGGAATTTTCGTTTTTGACTTTACTAATGGCGCTTGCTTAAATCTAGTGTCGATTTCGAAGTCGTGTCTATCTTCATTTAAATTGTTTATTTGATGTATAGTCTGGGGATCCTGGATAGATAAAAATGTCCGCTGGTGTTTGATTAGTTGTTTTATGTCTCGTCTTATGGTTGTATACGTAGAAAATTTTTTCAAATTTTTCTTCAATGTCATTTTCACTATCTATTATTCTGAGTTTTTCATTTACTGTTTTATGGAATCTTTCTACGTCTCAAATGCCGTTTTTACTTGATGTGATTTCTAACTTTACATTTTCATCTTGTAGCCAATTTATTAGTGCTATACACAGAAATGCTTAATCTCTGTCTGATTTTATTTCTATTGGTTTGCCCATTTCAGTGAATATTTTCATAATTTCTCTCTTGGCTTCTAACCAATCTCTAGACATTACTTCTACAAGTTTTCCAAATTTGGAGTAAATGTCAATGCATGAAAGAAATTGTAAATTGTCGATCATGTAAAAGTCCATGAAGTATTTTTCTCTGATATTATATACATATGTACATATATAGTTTCTGGTCTTATTTCAAAAGTTAGTTTCGTAGTTCTATTTTCTGTCTTTGCGATATTGCATACTGAGCATTCATTTATAATGTTTTGAGTTAGGTTTTGAAAATCGGGAAAATAATTAATCGTTTTTTCGATTCCTGGATGTAATAATTCTTTATGTTGTTTTAGGATTATTTCTTTAAATTGTGCAAACGTTTGAAGGTCCTCTAACTTAATGCTAGATTTCGAGGTTTTTGTATTTGCATTCGATTGTATTATTTCAATAAAAGCTTGTTGGAATATTCGAAAATCTTCTTCATTATGAAAATATAATACAGTGTTCTTACTGCAAAGATATCTTATGATTATATCGCTTGCGTAAGCATTGGTCATTTCTTTGTATGTTATTTTTATGTTTGTTTTATAAAAATAAGTTGTTGTTTCTGCTTTGTCTTCGGAACCTCTAATGAATTCCATTTGCCTGTTGAAATAATTAATGGGTTTTTCTACTATTGGAATGTAATTTTCATTATTCTCATGAGCACTATGTATTGTAGCTGCTGTGCTTTCTGTTGATCCTAAAAAGTGTTAATCTATTTTAATTCTGAAAAGGGCATCTGCTACGGGATTTTCTTTGTCAGGTAAATATTTAATTTAATTGTAATCCAACTCGTTTAGTTTTATTTTCCATCTTAAAAGTTCCATATTTGAAAGTAAAATTTTCACCTTCGCGGTACTGAATGTCACTGAATTCGTACAAGACTTTTTTAAGTTTTTGAGTTTCTTCGTTGTTTAAATGGTCGAGTCTATACTCATTGCTTTCTATTATTTCATTTTCAATCGCAAAATTTGTTTCTGGGCCCCTCACTGTGGGTTGGTCCACACATTCTATGTTTTGTTCTTCTTCTATTTCTTCAACATCTCTAAAATAAAATGTATAGTTTCCTAGTTTTGCGTATTCTTCTTCATAATTTATTTGGGCTTTGCAGGCTTTTAGGAAAGTTCTGCCTATCAGCATGTCGTAATTATTTGAAAATTTATGGATATAAAATTTTTGTTCTGTTGGACAAAGTTTGCTGGGTGCAAGGAAAATGAAGCAAGTAAGTCGACTCGTCGACTTGGGTATACCATACACCAGGTGAAACAAATATTTCAAATTTCGAAAACCAAATGTATGTATGTCTATTAAATTGTTTTTACATGTTTCATAGTATGTGCTATCTCGCTCACTCTACGAACACACGAGCACTCTAGCGCCGCTACTAGCCAACGGCCAATTCTGGCCTTGTGGACCGCTTAGAAAAATACGTTGATACGCATATTTTGCATGTTTCTAGTCCGATTTCAATAAAATTTGGTAGTTTTAGCGATAGTCAAAAAACTACAGGAGGAAATCGGTTTTTTCTTAATTATGGAGGCGGAAGTGGGCGTGGCAAAATATGAAAATATATATTCTCTCTACTAAGCCAGTATACATACTAACTTTAGCTTTGTTTGTTTTTGATAAAATCAGTTTTGTTTAATTTGCGGGGGCGGAAGTGGGCGTGGCAAAATTTTTAAATAGCCAGTTTCTGCGCGTCTATTAAACTAGTCTGCATACCAAATTTGATGTTGGTAGCTGTCATAGTTTTTAAGGAAATCAGTTTTATGTAAATTCCGGGGGCGGAAGGGGGCGTGGCAAAAAGTTTGAACAATTAGTTTCTGCGCGCTAACTAAACGAGTATACATATAAACCAAATTTGATGTCTCTAGCTGTTATACTTTTTAAGAAAAATAGTTTTATGTGATTCCTGGGGGCGTAAGGGGGCGTGGCAAAAAGTTTGAACAATTAATTTCTGTGCCCTAACAAATCGGGTATACAAACTAAATTTGATGTCTCTAGCTGTCATACTTTTTAAGAAAAATAGTTTTATGTGATTCCTGGGGGCGTAAGGGGGCGTGGCCGAAATTCCAATTAACTCTATATATGTACATAATACACGAGTATACATACCAGCTCTAGCTCTTATAGTCTCCGAGATCTGCGTGTTCATACGGACGGACGGACGGACGGGCGGACAGACGGACATGGCTAGATCGACTCGGCTGTTCATCCTGATCAAGAATATATATACTTTATAGGGTCGGAGAAGCTTCCTTCTGCCTGTTACATACATTTTGGCGACTTTAATATACCCTATGGGTGTATGGTATAATAATTTCTTTTAATTCTACTGCTCCTTCAATCATGTGAATTCTGGAATCTCCTAAATAGGTTTTGAAATTAAAAAAGTTTTCGGACATTTTATTAATTAAAGAGCCTGACTACACATCTCAAAGGTTTATTGTTCGTCATTATTCTGATGAAGGGCTTGTCCCTATCTCTTCTTCCGATAGATCCGAGGCATTCTGATGAAAATTTTCGGATGTGTCCATCCAATTTGCTAATTCCACTATTACTCTCTCTTTGCCTTTTTGTAGGCTGGTTTGCCACATTATTTTTTGGATAATTATTTTGCTGTTGATAATTCATTGGATTTTGAGCCCTGCCAATATTTAATTTTTGTTGAAATTCTTGGAAAAGTTTTTGGTTTTGTGTTGTATCGGATTGTTTTTGTTAAGACGGAGTTGTACTATTGGGTACAAAGGGTTTGATTTTCTGATTTCTTTTATACTATTCTCGTATAACCCTTCTCTTTGAGCTACTTTTTTCAGCTTGCTGACTGTCGTTATATCGTATCTAGCTAACGTCATAAATAATCTATCGGGTAATTTTTTGTTTATTACATCTTTTATAGTGTTATTTAAAGCATTTGAATAAAGAATGGTGTTATTTGCATCGTTTTCTAGACTTAGTTTGTGTCTGATAATATAGAATTTATCTTCTAATTCTGTTACAAACTTACGAAGGTTTCCTATATAGCGGGTGTTGTAGAGGCGTCGAAGAAGTTCGTCACAGGGGGTCTGCGTCTTCAAATCATTGATGAGGAGTGACCTTAGTTGGTGTTGGCTTGTCCAATTTGTGAGAGCCGTTGTGCCTCTCCAATGAGCTGCATCTCGATTGCACTGAACAATATATATTATGGGTTGGATATAAGTGCATAATGAAATCTATCCTCCTTATGAATGACGTTAGATTCTCTGGTGCTCCATCATAGTTTGCCCCCTGTCTTAACGAAGACAGTGCTTGATTGAGGTGGGCTTCGGTGAGTTCTACAGCCCTTTTGTATATCTCGGATTCAGCCGGATCGGACCACTATATCATATAGCTCCCATACAAACCCCAAAGTCACGAACAGTGACTTTTCTCAATAACTTCGATATTTTCTGTGCTATTATCGTGATTGCTATTATCGCGATTGCTTTCAAATTACACATTTGTTAGTTTAATATATCTGTTAATGACTGTGACAAATTTGATAAAGATCGGGTGACTATATCATATAGCACCCATAGGAACGATCGGTGGAAAACAGTGACTATGATCAATATCTTCGTTATTTCCTATGGTTGTAGGCCATTCTTTCGCAAACATAAGCCTTTTTAGATAAAACGTTCTTCCACATTGATGGCTAATAGGTAAGGAAAGAGTAACAAAAAACTTGCAAGGGTATACAAACTTTGACGCGGTAGAAGTTACCCCGGGCCCTCTGGTTTTTTTTTTTTTTTTTTTAGTGGTGTTTTGATTTTTTGATTTTCTGGGTTTTAGCTATGTTTTGTTTTGGTTTTTGGTTTTTTGTTCGCACACAAGTTGGCGTTTTTGTTCCTCAATTGGATTTAATGGTTGTAACACACAGTTGATATTTTCGCGCACAGTTGGCGTAAATATTTTTTTTTACTGTTGTACACTTTTGAGCACTACCAGTAAGCTCTCGATGTCGGATCGGAGTTTTATAGTGATTATTCACTAATTCTATGTAACACACGGATAATATTTCTATGTGTAACACGGATAGAATAACTTGTTCACTTTTACCGATCCTACCGACAGCGCCAAATGAATATCTGGTTTTCCCAAAGAGGAAAAAAAGAAATTGTGAGTTAAAAGCAACGTACTTTATTATTTAAATGAAAACTTAAAACTGACTAACAAAAATGTCTTATGGCCCCTTTAGTGGCGTGATTGATATTGATGCGATTTGATTGGCCCGAATTTAAATGCTGAATTAGCGTTCTCACGCTTTTGGTTTTTAGGGAGACAATTGTTATTGCAAGTGTCCAATTGCTTATAAAAACGGATGTTTACTTTAACGTTACGATTTTTGACAATGAACAGTGAACCTGCAAACATCTATTGTCAGCCAAGTGAAAAGTTTGAAAAGTGAACAGTGAATGAACATTAAGTGAAGTGCACCTTACATGATGGAAGGGGAAAGTAATTCCCATCCCATTATGAATTTTAATAGCCTGAACTCTCTTTCTCTAGAAGAGAAGTTTAACACACTGTACGTTGAATTCAGTTAACAAATAAAAGTTATATCAGAGCAACAAGATCTGATTAATATCCTAAAAAAACAACTTGAAGACCTAAGAGATGATTCAGAAATGAAGGCTGAATCTAGCTCCATCTCAGATGAAGAAGATAGTGAGGAAGAAAAGGATCAAGATGAAGAAGATGTGATTTCTTTGAAGCGACCTAGAAATGCAACCAATGCTGAACCTAAACACAAAAATAAGCAACAGCAAAATACAACCTTTGCATCCGTTATTAAATCAAACAACAATAAATAAATAAATCAACAATAAAATAAATCAGTCAAATGCAACTGCAACTGCAACAGCTACAAATGTACCAAAAGATAGAAAGCCACCAGCAATTATGGCATACTTTGACAACCACAAATACCTTATTAACAACCTGAAAGAACATCTAAAAAACAACAATTTTCAACTCTACATTCGCAAGGATCACATAAAGATACAAAGCCTTACAAAAAATGTTCTTCAATTTTTGAAGAACAACCATATAAACTATTATACATTTACGCCAAAAGAAGAAAAGCCAGTGACACTTGTCATTAAAAATATCTCCAACACCTTTGACGCAGAGGAAATTGAAGCTGCCATTAAAGAAAAAGCTAATAATATTAGCATCATAAACATTAAAAACATGATTAAATTCTTCTGGATAATACAACTTAAATCAAACGACGGTGCCAAATTACTTAAAAGCATCAAAAGCATTCTTGGCCAAGCCATCCGAGTGGAAAACTATAAAGGTAGGAAGCAATATCGATGTGTGAAATGCAGCGAAAGCCATGAAATTGGAAAATGCTACATCCCCAATAAAGATGACAACACAGCCCTGCAAGTCGTCGAATTACCTGATGGGACCAAAACAACCAGGAAAGGACTACAACGCAAATGCACCAACTGCCATGGAGACCATGCAGGCAACTACTCCAAATGTCCAGCTA
Organism: Drosophila tropicalis; assembly: GCF_018151085.1. Lineage (NCBI taxonomy): Eukaryota > Metazoa > Arthropoda > Insecta > Diptera > Drosophilidae > Drosophila > Drosophila tropicalis. The sequence goes on along the minus strand of NW_027173049.1, from coordinate 1,664,578 downwards.
GGCCCAAAACTACAGAAAAAACAGAAATAAATAATGTAAGTAATACTCTAAATATACCAGTAAAAAATTAAATGCACCCCAATAGAATACAAATTATAATAACCTTAACCAAAAAAAAGTCAGCATAACAAATTTGATTTAAATAAGGAGATTTATAACTGTTTTGGTAAAAATCTTATTGAATGTATGACTAAAATTAATAATTTCATTCCTAAATACAACCAAATTCATAATGAAAACGAAAAGAAATCTGAAATGTTTAAGCTATTATTTGACTTATGTTTAAATTAAAAATAATAACCATAAATGTAAACTCGGTAGTGAATATTGCAAGAAGACACTACCTTAACCAATTTTTAAAAGAAAATACTCCAGATATAGCATTGATAATAGAAACAAAATTAAATCATCCTCTCATTCAAAAGTGGAGGATGTGCCATTTTAATAAAAGATAAATATAAATATAAAGAGATCTCATTTAATAATACAGAAACACTTGAAATTTCAGCTATTACATTGGAAAATATTCTAAATAATAATAAGTTACATGTTTGTGCAATTTATAATAATAATGGTGCAAATAATTTCAATAATGATTTAGATTTAATATATGTATACAACATTAGAAAGAGTGTTTTGAAAGAAAATGCTTAAGGCACTGCACTGGTACATGTAGAACTAAAAATAACTACATATACATAAAGAAAAGTAACTTATATGAACAAAGCAAAATAATACGAATTGACAATTTTTTAACGAGATATGCACTAAAATACTATAATACTCTAACAACAAATGACAACACATTAATACAGGATATCATAGATAATAATATTAGTTTGCAGGACAAAACATATAACATAAAACACATACAATTACTAAATGAAAATGAAGCAAGTAAGTCGACGCGTCGACTTGGGTATACCATACACCAGGTGAAACAAATATTTAAAATTTCGAAAACCAAATGTATGTCTATTAAATTGTTTTTACATGTTTCATAGTATGTGCTATCTCGCTCACTCTACGAACACACGAGCACTCCAGCGCCGCTACTAGCCAACGGCCAATTCGGGCTTGTGGACCGCTTAGTAAAATACGTTCATACTCATATTTTGCATGTTTCTAGTCCGATTTTATTAAAATTTGGTAGTTTTGTAGAAATAGATAAGATTAATTAGTCTGCTAATTTGAATGCGATAGTCAAAAAACTACAGGAGGAAATCGGTTTTTTCTTAATTATGAAGGCGGAAGTGGGCGTGGCAAAATATGAAAATATATATACTCTGCGCGCATACTAAGCCAGTATACATACTAAATTTGGTGACTTTAGCTTTGTTTGTTTTTGATAAAATCAGTTTTGTTTAATTTGCGGGGGCGGAAGTGGGCGTGGTAAAATTTTTAAATAGCCAGTTTCTGCGCGTCTATTAAACTAGACTGCATACCAAATTTTATGTTTTTAGCTATATATATTATATATTATATATATATATTAAATTATACTTTTTAAGAAAAACAGTTTTATGTGATTCCTGGGGGCGTAAGGGGGCGTGGCAAAAAGTTTGAACAATTAATTTCTGCGCGCTAACTAAACGGGTATACAAACTAAATTTGATGTCTCTAGCTGTCATACTTTTTAAGAAAAATAGTTTTATGTAATTCCTGGGGGCGCAAGGGGGCGTGGCCGAAATTCCAATTAACTTTATATATGTACATAATACACGAGTATACATACCAAATTTGGTGGCTCCAGCTCTTATAGTCTCTGAGATCTGCGTGTTCACACGGACAGACGGACATGGCTAGATCGACTCGGCTGTTCATCCTGATCAAGAATATATATACTTTATAGGGTCGGAGAAGCTTCCTTCTGCCTGTTACATACATTTTGGCGACTTTAATATACCATTTCACCCTATGGGTGTATGGTATAATAACTTGTTATACAATGAACAAAATGAAATATTATACTTCAACGGCAATTTTGATAAAAGCCAATATGTTGATTAGTTTATAAGTAGATATAAGTAGTTTGTAAGTTGTTATAAAACAAATTAAAGTTTAAATATTGAGTTTTTATACCTTTTCTCAAACACACAATAAAACGCTACACCCACATTTTAAATGTAAATCCGCATAAACAAAAATATATTCTTGAAAAATGTTACTATCCGCGGACATACCGTCGACTATGTCGCTCAGTTGTCCCGATTGTCCTTATTGCTAGGCCATCTAATGTTAAATGTAGCCGCAACTTAAATGAGCGTGTCGCCGCAAGACAGCGGACATGTCCCCGTAAACTCGACGGAGAGTCTCCGCAGACACGTACTGCAGGGTTAAGTTACTTCCTTGCAGAAACACCAACACACACAGCAACACACACACCGACACCTAACCCTAATTAGCGGCAGCACCACTGGTACTGGGAGTATCAACATTAGTGAGGACCTCTTTCCAAATGTGCGGTACCTCACCTGCTGGGCCGCTACACAGCCGCATGCGACGTATGCCAACACTTTAGGACCCTCCGTCCACAGGAAATGGCAAACCATACGAAGACATGCCCGGGGGATGATGTGTTCGGTCCACTGCGTAATGCATACCACAAATTAAAAATAAGGGAATACAAGGAGCTCCTTGCCCTGCTGGGGCAAATCCCAAGAAGGGGTGTGGATATTGCTGAAATAGAGAAAATTTTGGACTACCGTCCCCCAAAAAGGCGAAGAGTGTAGGTTGCACAACCCAAGTCTCCCATTTTGGGAAGTTTTCCCAATCCCACGCCGTAAGGTACATTAAATTGTATTTAATCATTAGTATTCTTTATTCACAAATTTTTTTTTTTCATTTACAGCCTCCCCCACCAATCTCTTCTATGGCCCTCACCGCCTGCATGCCTGTATGCCCTCCGTATGACGGAAATGACGAGCCACAGGCGCACATGCGCGGGATATGATGCGTACGCCCCAATGCGCGATGCATACAACAAATTGCGGATGAATAGTTACGAGGAGCTCCTTGACCTGCTGGGGCAGATACCAAGAAGGGGGGTGGACATTGGGGCAATTCAAAAAATTTTGGACCACCCTCTTTCGAAAAAAGCTAACACTTGGGGTGCCACAACCCAAGGGTCTTAAGGATTCTCTACTTAAAATTAGAACCCAGAAAAGAAAACCAATATAACCCTTTTGTTTTTAATTTCAATATGTAAATTTTATAAAAGGAATGACCGCGGGCGGGCATTTGGATAATTTAAGATTATTCCTAATGGGAACACCACGAGAAAACAGCAAAGAAAGTTTCCACCAAAGTGCATCAGCGCCTTAGCGAAGATTGAATGAAGCACTTCCGTAGTTATTAATGTGAATGCGATGATATTTTATTTTTTTTAGCCGTAGAATGTTAACTCTCTCGTGTATAATCAAAGTACCCCAAGTTTAGGCTAAATCTCTCAACACTTTTATTTTAAAAATTTAAACGTCAGTTTCAAACGAAGTTTTTTTCTGGTTGCCGCTTTAAGGTTTGCATGTCTTGTCACATTGCACATTGGGCCAGATTTCCCTTTTTTTGGCATAAAGTAGGAAAATTTTGTAATGCCAAATAAAAAATTTGACTTGATATAATTTGTTGATAAACATTCGTATGATTATGATATTGGTACTCTCGAAGCTGAATTCTTACAACCACAAGAAGTTCAAGAAGTCCTCCGTCGGGGTCATTCCAAAATGCCGTCAATATTTCCTCGGGATCGGTTGGACGAGCCATTTCCACTTTCACTTCTGTCTACTATTTTGCCTAACGGTGAAAAAAATTCAACGTGACTGGTTATTTTGGAGTCAAACAAAAAGCGCTTTTTACTGCCTACCCTGTCGTCTTCTAAGTAAAAATACGTTGAATCGTTCAAAAATGTGTTCTCCTAACGGCTACTCTAAAGCACAATTTTGGAAAAAGTTGTATCTTAAATTCCCGTCACATGAAAGTAGTAACGATCACATTCAATGTTACATCAAGTGGCGTGATTTAGAAGTACGCATTGACAAAGACTCAACTGTCGATATGCTGTTGAGGGAAGAGATAGCGAGTGAAGCGAAAAAGTGGCGAGAGATTCTAAAGCAAATTTTAGACACGATTCTTTTTTTGGGTGAAAGAGGATTAGCTTTACGAGGAGAGAGTAATTTAGTCGGCCAACGAAATAACGGAAACTTCCTGGGAATCCTTGAATTAATCGCTCGCTATGACCCAGTGCTTCATGGACATTTAGAAAAAGTTAAATCTTCTCAAGAAGCACACCAACGTTTGCAAGTTCACTACCTGTCAGTCGAGATACAAAACGAATTCATTGAACTCTGTGCTCATCATGTTATATCGTTTATTTTGAAAGAGGTAGAAAAAGCTAAATACTACACAATCATTGTTGATGCAACCCCAGATTCAAGTCACGTGGAGCAAACCACTTTTATTTTACGCTACCTTTATTACGATACTGAAGAAAAGGTTTACCATATCAAAGAACGTTTTTTGGCCTTTGTGGACTGCTATGGAAAAACAGGCGAAGCTATTGCTGACTTGATTGTCAAACACTAGAAAAGTACAAAATTCCTCTTGGAAATTGTCGTGGGCAAGGCTACGATAATGGCAGAAACATGAGCGGACAATATAAAGGAGCGCAAAATCACATTCTTCTAAAAAATAAGTACGCAGTATACTCGCCTTGTGGAGCACATACATTGAATCTTGTTGGTGGGCTGCAAGAATCGATGGTGTGAAACCGTTTGCGAAGAATCTTCCTGGATTGAGAAAGTCTCTTGAAGAAATCAAGAAACTGAATTTGACCGCAGAAACTCTTCGAGACGTCAACGGCATTTTAAAATATATGAGTTCATTTGAGTGCGTCTTGATGGCTTCCATTTGGTTCAAAATTCTTCAGGCTATCAATGAAAGAAATCTGGTTCTTCAAGAGATGAGCGCTACCATTGACGTTGAAGTCGACAATCTTCAAAGTTTACTTGCCAACTTGCAGCTTCTACGCGATCAGTGGAGTAAAATTTATAATGAATGCAAAATCGTCGCGGACAATTTGATCGATACTTCATCCATTTTACCACCAGCGAGGAAGAAAAAACGTGTTGACTCGTCACAAGAAATCGTCGATAAAGACTGCACTGTTGAAGAAATTGATTTCAAGAGAAACACTTTTTTCGTCATAATCGACCCAATCATCAGTGGAATAAGTAGAAGATTTACAGCTATAAATGAACTAAACGAAACATTCTCATTCCTGTGGCAGTTTTCTAATACAAACGTTGAAGAGTGTCAGACTGCTGCAAAAAATTTTACAGTCAAATATCCTGCTGATGTATCTCAAAACTTATCGAATGAAGTTATACACCTCAAGAATATATACGAAGCAAATTTTTGACCTCGACTGCCTCCATTTGATTTACTCAATGCCATTAGTGCGAAGAAATTGAACAGACTTTTCCCAAACGTTTGCATTGCTCTGCGTATATTTTGCACAATTCCAGTATCTGTTGCGAGTGGTGAGCGGTCGTTCAGTGTAGCTTACTACCACCGGGCCCTATTATCTTCTCGACGGCCCTGTTGATATTTGAAAAGAGCATACATTGGGTACATCAAAACAAAATTTAAAAAAATTTATGTGCAACCCTGCATTATTGGCAGCCCTTCAAAGTCACATGTTTGATCAACTGTTTGTTTTGTCAAAATTGACGAAAATAATCACTTAATTTTGAGCTTTTGCTGCAGCCACACCTTCTATCCAAATTTTTGGCGACAAAATGGAAAATAAAGGTCATGGTATGAAAAATTTATTATTTATAAATGTTTTTAAGATATGCTATCAATGTTGTAGTTGTGAGCTGTGTTTGTATTCTCTTATTTTAGAATAAATCTAGTGAAAGTCTTCGTCTATTTGGGAGTAAAAAAATAATTTCTGCCAAAAAGTAATTATGCAAATTTTTACTCTAAGGTTCAACCTTGAACGTGTGATTAACTGTTTTTGCCCATTTCGGCCCATTCTCTCGATGTTTTGCATTTTAAGCCAATTTTAGGGTTAGCCGTGCTGCACTTCTTGAAGTATGGATTGAAAAAAAGCGAAATGAAAAAGCAGTTATTGACTGGATTGGATGAAATGAAAGCCGAAATATCAAGGAAAATAAGGAGTTTTCACCTATATGTAACGAAAAATTTAAAAAAATGTCTTCATACAATTGGTACTTTTAAAAATAAGTTGGCTTGCCAAAATTATGAGTGTCGACCAAAAGCAAGACTTATCCAACCGAATGGGACGACCACGACTGCCGTTTAATGATGCGGGATCACGGCTGAAAAGAAAAAGGGCGGTAGAACTTGCCGAATAATACAAACCTTCTTTTGCATGCAGCTTTAATCTCAGCTAAAAAAGCCAAAGAGAGCAATACTGCTTCTGTATTAAAGAATATTGTCTCTTCTTCAAATGGATTAAGTATATTATACTATTTTGTGTTTTTATACTTAAATATAATAAGAAATTTTCCATTCTAAAATGCGCAGTTATTGGTTATTGGGGCATTTTTAAAAATATAAATATTTTTAAAAATAAAGCCTAAAATATGCAAATGGGGTAATTTTTACAATTTTGGGCGGATAACGGTAAAAACGTGGTATATTCCAAAAAAAAAAAAAAAAAAAAAAAAATAGTATTTTGATCTGACTTATGTGCGTGCCAAATTTTAGCTCTCTAGCATTTGAAATGTAGATTATGCCAAAAAAAAAAAAAGTGGATTATTTCAAAATGAAATAGCTTGGAAAGTGGTTAAAATGCTTAAAGCTTGAAATCTACCTTTTTTCAAAATTCAAAAAGCTTATTTTGGTTTTAAAAAAATTTTTGCATAAAGATTTTTTTAGAGATTATAAAGTATTTTTATAATCATTTAAAGGGGCAAATCAAACTAAAATAATATTTCACGGTGACTTTTGGTATTTTGTGCCTAAGTTTTGAAGAAAATGAATTTTTTTGCCGTAAACAATATGGTACGTGCAAATAAGAACCCGACTGAGATAATTTCTTCATTGAAATTTTTAAATTACCTAAATTGGGAGGAAAAGGAAAATACTTCCCAGCTTTGGGCCGAGGTCCTTAACTATAAGGATGCTGGCAGAAACAATGCTGCTGTTGAGTGCGTATTTAGCCAAGTTAACATCTTTAAAAGTAAATTGCGAAATCAATTAAATGTTAAAAGTTTGAACGCAATTTTACGTATAAGGTTTGTTTTTGAAATGATTGGCTATTTAGTGTATATTTAATATATTCTTTTTAATTTTACAGATATGGATTACGCCGTCATGGCAAATGTTGTGTTAATTATAAAGTACCTGTAAAGTACTTATCTTTAATTAAAGGCTCTGACAAATATGAAGAAACAAATAATGAAATTGATGACATAGCTTCACTAATATAATTTGATATACATATATCAATAAAATAAAATTTATATTAAATGTTATACACCAAGTGTTTTTATAGTTAGCTAATTTTTAAGCTTTTTTTTTATATTTAGCTTATTCTAGCTTATTTTTTTCTTAAATCTAGCTTATAGTGAATCTAAATTTCTGGCAACACAAGCATATAACTGAAGTTTATTGTTGATTTTTTCTAACGACTGATTAATAAGCAATACGAACTTTTGCATCTTCTGTACGAATTTATTATTAACAAATGAAATTTTTCCTGCAGAACTTTCTAACCGTGGAAATGGAACGAAAAGTTTGAAAAATAATGTAAAAGGTGTGTACCAAATATATAAATAAATTGCGAACACGTGGCTTTTTCTTTCTGATGAACAAATTGAAAGACAAGCATATAACTGAATTTTGTGTTGATTTTTTCTTACTAGCAGTAAGCCGGAAAAAATGTTTACGCTAAAGAAATTGAATGCTGTGGCTGTGTGGAGCTGGGATGTCGAATGGTGAATATTTGAGCCAACAATAAAACATATATTTATTAATTGCTTCTAATTTAAGCGATATTTGTGCCATTCGCCGTGTTCAAGTTATGGGTGAGTGGACTTAAGACCATGATGCGGATGACGATGATTAAGAAAACAAAACAGCAAATAAACAAAGAAACACCCGATGGCATTTAAACAGTTTGAGATTTTATCATTTTAAATTTTAACATTCTTGCTCAACGCTCTGCCTGCTCTCTGGGTCTTACGGTCAGAACTTCATAGGTCCGTGAACTCACTTCCTGGCCACGATATGGCATGTACATTACTCTGTGCGAGGGATGCACCTTACCCAGCAGGGTCAGCCCTTCGTGTATGCCACGAGCTGTGTACAGACCTTCGCCCAGTTCAGAATACCCGGCATTAAGGGAATTTGCTGGAACAGCTCCATTTGCCCCCGGTTCCCAACTATAGTCACAATCAGTTAAAATAAGAATCTCCACCTCATCAGTTAGAGTGTGACCTCTGCAATTCCATGGAGCTTGGATTGCCTTCTTTAATGGTGCATATCCGCCAGGCAAAAGATCTTCATGCAAATAAACTCGGGCAACATACGTTTCGTTTCCTGAATCATCAGTTCCACTTTTTACGGCACCTTCCGGCGGAAGGTGGGAATTTCTCGGAGCCTGAACGTCTAAGTCCATGGGTAACCATTGGATAAATTGCTTAGGTGGCTCCTCAAAATCCACCTCTGTTCGTTCTGAGAAGTTTAGAAAAACGCGGTGAATGCGATTTCGATGACAATTGCTTCGGCACTGGGGGCAGGTCTGTGACCGATATAGCCATCGGTTTAGGCAATCCTTGTGAAAAACATGACCGCAGTATGTGGAAAAAATGATATCATTGGGCCGGTAAAACTCATTACAAATGCCACACAGAACATTCAGCGAACATGACGACGATGACGGTGATTCATTCGTATTATTGGCGATTGGAGTAGGTGATACCGACCTCCTTATTGCGGACTCTTCGTCCTCCATGGTCTTTCTTTGGGTTTATTTTGCTTACAGCAGCTTACTTGATGCACTTGCCAGTTTCAATGCTGCCCTTTTGCCTGTTTCAGTTTGATTCTTTGTAACAATAACAGTAATTTCACAATAAAGCGGAAATTAGTTAAAGCTTAATATAGAGCTTTTTATACATATAGATGTACATATGTGTATATTTTAGAAATCATCCATGTCGATGACGAAGATATCGAAGTGTACAGCTGATCGTTGACACAATTGAAAATTAAAAATATTCTTTTGTTAATGACACAACAACTAGGAAATAAATCACCAAGACGCACCCGTCTTGCTCTTGGAATTTTTCCCTTTCGTTTGATACCAAATTTAGGTACATACATACATACCCATTAATTGCTTTCAAAATTGCAGTGGGCTATTTTATACAAATTCAAAATTTGTTATTAAAACTTCATATAAAAACAGAAAATAAAGTTGTCGATTTTGAAAGCCAGCTATTTATTGTGAATAAAGTGCGGGGAAGATAGCAAATAAATATCGATAACTGATACACAATTGCGATAAATATAGAAATCGACGTTTTCAAGCACTATCATATGTTGTGTATGTTCATCCCTGGTCGTTGTGCACGTTTTGGTTTTGTTGTGTTTTGATTCCTTGTCTTCGGCTATCAATGGAGCGAAAGGAGGGCAATTCTTTTCTAGCTTTGGGTCTGCGCCCTTGGCTGGCCAAACAACTGACCAAAGTGGGGTTAAAAGATGCCACACCCATACAGAAGAGCTGCATTCCTGCAATTCTTTCTGGTCAGGATTGTATTGGCGCGGCCAAGACAGGATCTGGCAAAACTTTTGCATTTGCTTTGCCTATTTTGGAGAAGTTAAGCGAGGAGCCGGTTAGCCACTTTGCGTTAGTGCTAACGCCCACACACGAACTGGCCTACCAGATATCTGAACAATTCTTAGTAGCTGGCCAACCAATGGGGGTGCGGGTATGCGTGGTATCAGGAGGTACAGATCAGATGATTGAGAGCCAGAAGTTAATGCAGCGACCGCATATTGTGGTGGCCATGCCCGGACGACTGGCGGATCATTTAACTGGTTGTGATACATTCTCTTTCGACAATTTAAAATATCTTGTGGTAGACGAGGCGGATCGCATGTTGAATGGAGATTTCGATGCCAGTTTGGCGATCATCGAGAAATCGCTGCCAAAAACGAGACAGAATTTGTTCTTTTCCGCCACCATGAAAGACTTTATAAAGGATTCTAGCATATTCCCGATAGCAAATAAAGTAAGTAAAACCAGCGGCTATCTAGTAGTAGTAAATCTAATAACTGTATTTATCTTAGTGCTTTGAATGGTCTGAGGAATCACAAGTTGCCACTGTCGACACCTTAGATCAGAGATATTTGCTTTGTGCTGAATATGATCGGGATATGGTATTAATTGAGGCCTTACGTAAATATCGCGAGGAAAATCCAAATTCGAATGTCATGATTTTTACCAACACCAAGAAGTAAGTTTGCCAACAAAGGACGAGATTATTTTCTAAACCTTCCAACTCTTCCAGGTACTGTCAACTGTTGTCGATGACCCTCCAGAATTTAGACATTGAAAATGTCTGCCTGCATGGCTTTATGCGGCAAAAGGAGCGCGTTGCGGCAATAAGTCGTTTTAAATCGAATCACATACGCACATTGATTGCCACCGATGTGGCTGCTCGTGGCTTGGACATACCTAGTGTTCAGTTGGTTATCAATCATATGTTGCCCCGCACACCCAAGGAATATATACACCGTGTTGGTCGCACAGCGCGAGCCGGACGCAGTGGCATGTCTATTTCCATCTTTCGATTCCCCAGAGACTTGGAGCTGCTTGGCTCCATTGAAGATGAAATTAACACAAAGCTTCAAGAGCATCCTATTGACCGTAATATGCACCTGATTTACCGATCTGAAAACTACTATACCTATATACTCGAATTATTTATCTTTAGAGCGAATGGTAGAACGAATATTCATGCAAGTAAACGTCACGCGTCGAGAGTCTGAGATGAAACTAGACAACAATGACTTCGATGAACGTGCACAAAACTATAGGCGGAAAACTTGGATCATTGAAGGAAAAGACCCTGATCAAATGGAAGCGCTGTATGTATTTGAAAGCTTACTTAATAAAAATCTATACTTGACTCACATCTTTTGTAGTTATCGCAAAAAGCAAAAGGATAAATTGAAAGAAATACGCCGTAAACGCAAGGAGCAGCAAGAAAAGTCATTAGGCAGTGAACAGAAACAGGCATTAATGCAAGATGAACGCTTCCAAAGCATGGACAAAGAGCGTTTTGAAAAAAGACCCAAACGAAAAAGTGAGACGGCCAATTTAAAACATCCCAATTCCATAAAAAAACGAAAACCAAAGCAAATTAAACCCAACTTTGTACATTAAATTGTTTATAACAAGGCAAAAAAATAGAACTTGATATTGCACTAACTTAAGCAGTATTTGGGCAAAATGCGGATTAAATAATTTGCAAAAGGTTTACACAGAGAATGGGGAAATTGATTAATTTCATCGTTATCAGTCTAGGGCAATGGTTAAGAGGGCGTCCTCAGGATAGACCTCCAGTAAGGCTTTAGCTCCATCGTTAAAAGGATATGATATGCTGCCATCTATAACCAAATCTAATGGAAAACACAATTTTTGAGGAATTCATATTATCACATTAGATCACTTTGCTCAGATCAGTTCTACTTACTGGCATCGATGCAATGCGACTTTACAAAAACATTCTGTACGAAATCTCGCTCTTTGAACGTTTTAGGTGAAGGCCAAACACCAACACAAATCTGCTCACGTATGGAATAGCATAGTCGGGGATCATCTGGGGCAAAGAGCAAACTCTGATTATAGCGGTGGGCAATTTCTTCGGCATTCTCGCGCAGTCGAAGCACCTCCGCCGAACCACTGTTGGGCAATGAACGTAGCAAGTGCTCCACATCGCTGTTTGTAATGCGATTGATACTCGTGTGCCACGACGTGGATCCGGTGCCAGTGCTCACGCATAGACCCGAACACTTCGTCTTATTCACCACGTCCTGGTGGTCCAGGACTAGTTGTAAATGCGAGACCCGGGCGGATAGATGTTCACCAATGAATACCTATTTTAAGAAATATATCCTTTATTATTTAAACAGGAGGAAACAATTATACATCACCTCATTGAGGGCCAAATAAGGCAGAACTCTTCTCATTTTTGCCTTGTACTTGTAGGCCATATTCTTCTCCAGCATTTCAGGTTCTGTATTAACCTGCTCCATTTTGACCTCAGTGTGTCGAAACAAATCAGTCGATTCAGGAATTTCGCCATTGCTACCTAGAAATGTGGTACGTATGCGTGAACGATGCATCCATTTAAAGTCACCCTGCAATAAAGAAGCATTAGATCAAAGTTGATATAAACGGAGAAGGTGGCATTCCCAATTGGCTTACACTTTTGATGCGTCCTACCGCATCGGAGGGGTTTTCCGTATAGTGCTTGGGCAGCATAAGTCGACCCTCGGAATGCTGCGGATCGGAATTGAAACCTACTATCGGTGTCTTCTGCTGGCTTAGGGCAAAGAGAGGACTCGAGCGACCAGCAGATAGCAAAAAGGTTCCATCACCACCAACCGGGACAATGACATCCGCCCAGCTCATGACGTCTTTGCTCAGTGAGCTTCTAAATTCAAGTCTGTTCGTTTAGTAAAGTCAACAGCGCGAAGGGGCCACACAGGAGAGACACATTTATGTGGATTGAATGGTTGGTGGTTTTTTGGTGAAACAATTCTCGACGACTAGAAGACAAGAACGCAAATCCTACAGCTACGGTATACACACCTGCTGGACAGCTTCACCTCACAGCCCACATCCTGAAAGCTCTGGACCACACGTCTTTCGAAGTCCTTGTGCAGATTATGTAGATATAGCACCATCTCCACATCGGTGCCACGATCGCGTAGCTTCTGCTCCAACTGTTCTTTGGAAAGGCCCGGATGACGTAGCTGCTCGAATTCATAGCGCGATAGCTTCGTCACCACCAAAGCTCGTTTCAATTTAAAATTTGCTGGCGTATACTTGGCATACTCTACAAATTATTAATTTATGCAACACAATTATTTTATTAACCAAAGACAATTTACTCAACCTGGCATTTTTCTTACGCATAGATTCATTCTGTGACCTTCCTTTACTCAAAGATCTGATTGCCAACTCTCGGATTGGTTTGATATCGAAATTTCATTCATTTTCAAAGATAATTGAAGTCAACTTTTTTAAAAATAATAATAATAACTAACTAACAATAGAAAATGGTGAAGCATTTTTAAGATCTCTAGTTTTAAAGGGAACTAATTATGGAAAACATCGAGTAATTCAAAACAAATTTAATGTAGCTACTAGCTGATAACAATGATTAATAATCGCTAGCAATTAGAAATCAAAACGGATGAGCTCACAGATTTGGAATTGTGGGGCTAACATCCGACTGGAGCAATTGTTTTGGAACTTACCTTTGGCAAATTGTTGTAGCAGTTGCTTAGATTTCAACATGATGTGGCATTTAATTGATTATGTCGTTTATTTGCATATGTTGTATTAAATGGTAAATTAATTGAATGTCTTCTTTGTGTATAGAAATTGACAAAAGGAATATAAAGAAATACAGAAATAAAAATTTTTTCTTCTTACACATGAACTGAACGAAGTGTATTTTGTAAGTTTTGTTATTCACGTTGAGGTTAAGTGAATTTTCATTCTTATTACTAGTGTTTATGTTGTTTATTGAAAGCGGTAGAGCAGGAGTTTCATCAATTTCCCCACTACCCCATTTCGCGTAAATTATTTTTATATGCTTCCACGTTCCTGGTCTTTGGCAGATTAACTGATTGATTATTTCGTTGTTTGCCTTTTGCTGTAAATTTATCGCTCCGTTTGTGTTTCTATTTCTGTTCGCTTTCGCTCTTTGCCCTCTTCCACCTCCCCCTTGTCAGGCATCACCATCATTAGCGGCGTTCGCTTTTTGCCTCTTGTTGTGCATTGCTGATAAGTGGCTCATCCAAATTGTAGTTGTTATCAGTAAGTTGAAGCAACAATAACAAAAAGTGTGGGGACCGACCACAGCTCTCTTCGCTTAGTATTTCCAGCATACATTTCATCTGCTTAATTTGCCATTCACCCAATTCGCTTATATTCATTTATCCGGAGCTTTCTTCTTCTTACTTTCTTAAGTTAAGCGCCAAAAACACGCTGCATTTAAATTTTAGATTTTTTAAACATCTACGAACTAAAACTAGAAAATTCGGCCCCACCCCGAGCAATTATTTAAATCGATGATACATTGGTCTTTCAGTGACCTCTGGCTTAATGGTTATATCGATACCATATTTTGGTTCTGGGGTTCCAAGAGTCTTCTATAAAAATAAAAAAATTAAATATGAGCAACGACAACGTGTCTATGTTTAATTTAATTTAATTACCTGCAAAAAGTTAATCTGACTCTGTACCTGTTGATCGTGCACAGGTTTGTGCACCACGTTTTGGAGCAACATCAAGACATTATTGGCGATCTGCTGGGCATTTATATCCTGAGATGGCGAAGTATTTGTTTTGAGGAGATCGCCCAGCGATATGCTTACCTCGGGTTGACCACCACTGAAATCTATGGGCAAGGCCCTATTCTCTACACGATATGGATTGGATATATTGGACACCGTGTTAATAAGGGAGCCTATGGTATTCGAATTGTTTAACTCCTGAGAATTATTCTTAATATGGATAGAATAATTTTGGGGAAAATGATCTTTGATATTTTGTAGAACATTTGATAAGCTTGGTCTCTGATATGTGTTTTGGGAAGAATAGCTAAATGCATTATAGGCATTGCGCATTCCATTCTCCAGCGAATGCTGTTGCTGCTGCTGCTTGGGACCATGTCCCAGGCGATTTTGTATATTTCGAAATTGTTGATGCGGCTGCTTCTGCTTTTGGTTCCACTGTTTTCGAAATCCCATTGAGGAATTCGAGTTAATAGGTAAGCGAGTCCTTGCGTTAGACTGTGGTACATTGTTAGGCACCAATGGAGGTGCTCCTGATGGTCGATTTACATTATTTGGCTGAATACGCCATTGTGCAGAGCCAGACGGTATGTCCTGGGTAGAATTTGGAGCATCATCCTGCCCATAGGCCTCATTGAAGTTATTTATCTCATAGTTGATCTGTTTTGAGTTGGTGCCATTATATTCAAATTTAGTATTCATATCCTGCATAACGACATCCTCATTATTAGATTGATTCTCGTTTTTATAGGAAATGAAACGCCGCGACTGACGAACTTTTTTTTCTAATTCATCATCAGAGTCACCGTCAGAAGACGACTCCAGATCCTTATAAGAAATAAAACGACGGCCCTGCCGGTTTTTCTTCCCCCCGCCCGTAACCCCCGGATAACAAGGGGGTATATTTGGTTTGGGCATTACGCATTGCTCATAATATTCATCTAAAATGAAAAGCCCAAAAAAATGTATTAGGATATTATTTTCATACTTATGTATGACATTTACACATGTTTTGCATTTCGCCGGATACATAAAATACTAGGAACTATTAATTCTCGAAGATTCGAAAAACTAGAATACAACTCAATTAAAGACATCTGTCAAGATATACATTGGACTTACCCAAAGACATGTCTTCTTTAAAGGCACTCATTTTTATTTTATATTCGTCCCTTGAACACAATTTAAAATAAACTCACTTTGACCACTAAGCACAACATTCGCCAAAAAAAAAAAAAACTAATTCGAGTCGTTTCGCTTTTCTCATTCAATTTGACAATTAACAGTTACAAATTGGTTTTTACGAAATTTGAAACAGTGAACTGGGGAACATAAGAAAAAAAAGTGAAGTGATCAAAGTACCTCGCAGTTAAATTTTAAAGAAATACATTTACCATTTCAGTTCACGTGATTTTCTTGTTTTTTGATTTAGTCGCTTTAAATTTTGAAGTGTGTCGCTAAAAATTCCCAAAGGTTTTATATTGCTTACAACATGGATTTTAGTCAACACATTGTAAAAAAACTTCCAAAGTACTGCGAAATGTAAATCAATTTTTCGGAAAAACTTAAAATCGAAGCTAGGACGTGATGTTTATAAAAATCTTTTGTGTTCCTGGGTTACTTCTTTGTAGTGAAGAGTTATTATTTCACGAATTTATCCAAATAATGAATTAAATGAAATAAATAAAATGTAAGCTACTCAAAAATATTTTAATTTAGCGTAGGACTATAACATATAAACTATGTATCGTGCCCTCAAGATGTTTACTGGGTGGCTTGAAAATATCAGGGCGAATTTCAAAATTTCCAGGCGAAGTACAGCTAAATGAAGAAATGGCCACACTGGTTCTGTTTAATTTCCGCTTTTCAACGTGACACGATGCTATATCAGGATTTCGGGGAATGTAAGTAATTAATAATTAAATAAATTAATAAGGGCAGCAAATATAACTGCGATTAAAGCTTTTGTAAGGCTACTTTGCAGAACTCAACGTTGCCAAATAAAACAGTCAAGTAGAGAGTCAATGTGGCAAACCACGTGGCCGGCTAATTTTCTCTGCCTGGCATACAATTAAAAACAGTCAAATCCTCTGCATGTACATGCATTAAATTCAGTTTGTTTTTAATTATAGATGAACCCGCGCTATGTTAGACGCTCTCGTTCTGGCATTTTATAATTGGGTAAGATTAATGTCATCGCGGATAGAGAAATGTTTAGAAGGCGAACACGAGTCGCTGGTCTAAAGAAAAAAAAAAACACTTTAGCTAGTGCTTTTTACTTGTTCGCAGATTAAAACTGGTCTTTACCCAAGCATAACCCAAATTGTTTTCAACCAAATTTGCGGTGCATATTTCATCTGTAAAGAGCACATTTAAAAAAAAAAAAAAATTATCCAACAAGTTTTCCTGGATGATTTCTCATTTACTTTGTATTCTATTGCAGAAATGAAAGGTCGATGGACCTGAGCTGCCGAAATGGTCCTGTCCATGGGGCAGTTAACCGATTTCTTGTTCATAAGGTGCACTAAACTTAATGGTAATTATACCCTTGTTTTTATACTGAATTTTTTCTGTTTAAGTTCTCATTGCTCTGATGATATTTTACATTTCTGACACCTCATATGAAACGCTGTGATTCATATTATTTGTAATTAAAAACTGAAATTACGTTAATTAATTAATTGCATTCGCTACGTTAACAAGTTGTTTTGCACCTGTACTAAAAGACTGCTTCCCTATATTTTAGATCAACTTTTAAAGATTGGAAACTTGAAAATTTTGTAAAAGGTGAGTTAAACAAAAATGAAAATAAAAAATAATTCAATGATGATCACTTAAACCATTCACAGACACCATAATAAAGTTAAATCTTGATGAGCTTCTCCAATATTCTTTTGGAGTTGGCAAGTCGGAATTAGCTGTTTATGGACATTGGTTAAAAAATTGGCACTGAGTTTTATTTTTTCAAACTGTTTGGTCACAAGTATCTTAGATCGACTCATATTTTAAACATTTTTTCTTTCATGTTACAGATGGAATCCGATTTGCCTATTTTTGAATTTCCTGCTTTGCCGTATATATGTATGTTAATGCAGTGGCAAATAATAAATAGGTAAGACATTAACTTGTCGGATCGAGAAGTAACTGAAAAGTGAACACGAGTCGCTGGTGTAGAGAAAATCAACCACTTTAGCTAGTGCTTTTTACTTGTTCGCAGAATAAACTATACTTTGCCCAAGCATAACCCAAATTGTAAACCATTAAATTTGCGGTGCATATTTTAAATGCAAAGCCTACAATTAAACTATTTAGTTAGATAAGTTGATGAGTTTCTATCAGCTATATATATCTAAATAACATTTAATTTCATTGCAGATACCAAAAATGTTGATAGTGCCAAATAGATAAAACTGTTTTGGTCAGAATACCCTTGTCAGCTTCAGTGAGAAAATGGTAATTTTTATGTTTATTTTTATCACATTAAGTTTTAAATGTTCTGATGATATTTTACATTTCTGACACCTCATATGAACCACTGTGATTCACTTTACTTGTAATTAAATACTGAAATTAAATCGATTGTATTCGACTAAGTCCTTTTTGTGGCTGCCTTATTAAAACTTTTTTTTTTAATATTTTAGATCAGCACTTTGGGAGATTCTGCTTGATTCCAAAACAGAAAACCGACACAATGGTGTGATGTAAGTTAATCCTCTTCGAAACTATTACAAAAGATTAACTTCGTTGATGATCACTTAAACCATTCACAGACACCATAATAAAGTTAAATCTTGATAAGCTTCTTCAATATTCTTTTGAAGCTGGCAAGTTGGATTTAGCTGTTTATGGACCTTGGTTAAAAAATTGGCGCTGAGTTAATTTCTTGAATTTTCTTAATACATTTTGTGAAAATCAGATGAAACAAATCATTTTTTATTTTGTTACAGATGTTCTGACCCAAAGACGACGATAATATTTTTTGCACTATTTTATAAAAAAAAATAAATAAACTCAGTGTTTCTTTTATCAAAAATCGTTTTTTACTAAGTTTGCTCGCTCTCTTAAATCCAATTCTCTATTTTGTTCGGCAATCATTCGATCACCTTTGGACTTCTTACCAATTCCCAACTTTGGTAGTCCTCGATTCAATCCCTCTAGCAAGACGCAGGCCTTACAAGGCTGCTGCGAGGAGACAAACCCGCATCTGGAGCACGTACCGCGTACTGGCTTCTTTACAGTATCCTTAAATCTCAATTGCTCGCCCGAGTAGATAATATCCATAATCACCGATGGACGCACTTTTTCCAAATCCTTGAGAAATGCCCTGGCATGACCGCGGTAGGCATTCGGGGCAAATACGCATTCAGTACTGAAGTAAACCAGCTTTTTGTAGTGGGCATACATTACAATGTCCTTCTCGTAGCTATACTTTAAAGGTTTTACGCGCGGAATAGAATCTTCGCCACTACCTGTTCGTATGTCTGTGCAGCGCCTTAGACGAGCTGTGTCGCCACGTAGAATATTCATTAAAACTGTCTCTGCGATGTCATCGGCATTATGACCAGTAGCTATGCTATCAACTTGCAACAGCTTGGCCCCGCGATCCAGAGCCTGGCGACGGAAGACGCCACAGAAGGTGCAATTATTGCTTCGACCAATTTGTGCCACAATGCGATCCATTGTCCATCCGTAGAGCTCCTCGTAGGACAAAATTTTCAATGACATTTGGTAATCATCCCGATTCTGTTTGACCGTCTCCAAACTGTCATCCCGATACCCAGAAATTCCCTCGTCAATAGATAACAAAACAAGATGCAATCCATAATTGTGTTTTTCATTCAGCAACTTTAGCCTGGAATAAGCAGTGTAAATTTTGGATTTCATTTAATGAGTATTATTACTCATAAGTACTTACACATGGGCTAACACAGTGGAGTCTTTACCTCCACTTGCGGCTACTGCTATTTTCTGGCCAGGCTGAAATAATCGGTTGGAACTGATCGTGTGATGAATTTCCGCCTCAAAGGCCGCAAAGAAACATTCCTTGCAGAGGGCATCGCCTGTTTTCGGTCGCTAAAATTTCAAAAAGTTATAATTAATTTTATGAAAAACCGCAACTATCGCTGAAAATTACCCTGAGAACTGCTCGATTGCCGCACTGAGATTTGCAATACACTGGCATATCAAATGTAATTATTATTATTCCAAAAAGCGTGGTACGAGAATGGACATAAGCAAGACAGAAGATAACGTAATGTGTGTTATTGTGACATCAATAATAATATGTCTTTTTATGACGCAGATTAGCATGCCTTTGCCATAACGTTAAAAACATCGATTTTCGCCAAATCCATCGATATACTGATAGTGCCACCTCTAACAACCAATGAAAAACAAGCAGCTTCGATAACAAAACAAAGGGACAATGAGTAAGGAATCTAAAGCTCTGATCAAGGAGATTCGGGAGACAATTAAATTGGCCAAATATGCTGATGCCATCCACAAGTGCCAGCGCTTGCTAAAATCCGATCCCAAAAACAATGCTATAGCTTATTTATTGTTGGGCGCCGCATATCAAAATGTAGATAAGTCGGAGGCGGCAAAATATCTGAGGAATTCGATTGAGCACACGGAAGGACCGCCTACAGTAGCCCTACAAGGATTGGCGAATTGTGCCCCAAGCTCAGAACTGCCCGAAATTTATGATAAACTAATGGACCTAATACCGTAAGGTAGTCTCTTTAGAGGGATTATATTGCATTCATTTCGTTCTTTTTTTAGGGAGAAAGCATCGGAATATATGGAGAAGCTGTATGTATTGTCCACCCAAGATGTCAAAGTAGCAGCCGATTGTTTTCAAAAATTCCGAAACAGAGCTCAAAATGATAGTGGAAATAGTCATTTTTCTAAAATTCAGGAATATTTGGGTCGTATTTGGTATAGCCAAGGCTTGGTTGTAGCTGAAGACGACAATGAGCTGGTAAATTGGTTAGAGATCATATTAATACTTTCACTGATTTTTTTCTACATGCAGTACAAAAGCACAATGGAAGCTTTGTTAAAAATTTTTGACGAAACTTCCCAGAGTGCCCTTTATAAAAGATATCTTAAATGGCTTTACAAGCAAAGGGATTATGCATCGTGCATCCGCAATGCCTGCCAAATGACGATCACACACCCGAAGGATGTTTATGGATATGAGTGGATATGCAAAACATACTGCGAGAACCATGATAAACCCGATGCAGACTCAGCGATATGGATGAAAGAACTGAAGGAGCCAATTCAATCATATGCCAAACAGCTTTTGCAGTTACATTCGAAATCAAACCTTGCCCTGCTGATCAATGCTTTTGACATGTATGCTAAAAGAGATTATATCGCGGCAAGGCAGCTGGCTCAACAGGCTCAGGAAAGTCATCCCGGCTACGCAGTAACAATCAAGCTCTTGATCCGCATTTATATTAAGTTAGGTGCCCATAAAATGGCTTTGCTTATGTGGCAAGAACAGGAACAAAGGCCGTCCGACTTGGCATATGTTGAGTGTCTATCATATGAAAGGGATGAAGAAAAATTACGAGAAGCTGTTGAGCTACTCGAGAGATACGAAAAAAACTGAGGAGAATGCGAAAATTTTAGCTCGGTATATGAATCACAGTCCTAACCTAATTCCAAATTTCTAAATTAAAAAAAAAAAACTTTGCAGTTGTCTCTTTAAATTGGGCAAGCTGGAACAAATAAAGGAATTGCCCCTAGATGAACTGACCCAAGCTGAATATCTACTGTAAAGCAAATAATGTTGGGTCAATTTACACTTGATTAAATGCATACATCTTCTTTCAGATCTCCAGAGGAAGCAATTCGAGTAATTGGCCAGCCCGAATCATTTCAGCAACTTCTTCTCTGTGGCAAGCTTTACTTAAATTTGGAAAACTATTCAGAAGCCCTGAACTGTATGCTTAAAGCCACTCGCTTGAGTCCCAGTGCGGAATGCTTTGACTATTTAGGTCGCATTTACCAGGCTACCCGAGACCTAAGTCGAGCGCGAAAATGCTTTGAAAAGTGTTTAAGTCTCAATCCTCTAGCCGAACAGGCAGTAGACGCCTTAAGTTTTATCTATCAGCAACTTGGAGAGGAGGATCTTAATGAGGCTCTTCTAATCAATACTTTGGGACTTTTAGGTGCCGATCAATCGTCCATTCGGCTACAGTATAAGTTGGGACTGCATTTTCTACATGTGAAAAAATTGGATAGTGTATGGTCATTTATGTAACGAAATCCTGTGGTATCAACTAAACATCTCGCTGTCTTCCTCTCTTTGTTTAGGCTATTCAATGCTTCCGACTAGCCATTAAACATGACTCTCAGTGTATGGTCTACTGGGAATCACTAGGCGATGCATATGCGTCTCGAGGATCCTACAATTCAGCCATACGTGTCTTTCAACATATCATGGAGCTAGTGCCAAACAATAGTTATGCCTTGCTTCAAGTAGCGGTGATCAAGACGGTAATCTTACTCATGATACCATTTTGTAATACAGATTGACCTAAACCTATTTGACTTATTTTTTGCAGACTATTCGAATGTATCCCGAGGCCATAGAGGATTTCAATCAGCTTCTCCATCAGCATCCAAAATACTTGCCAGGTTTGAGGGGCGCAGCCGAGGCTCACATTGGTCTCGCTTCCAATTTAAAGTCTCAGAATCTTTATGGCCGAGCCAAACAAAATCTCCAAATGGCTGTCGATTATCTACAAGAAGCGTTTCTACACTCAAAAGAAGCTTTAGGCATGGTCTGGCTGTGGCGTTTGACTGCTACCGTGTTTGTCCAAACAGCCCAGTTACCTCTATCATTGGCAAATTTGGATGTAGCTGGAAAGTTGGCCAAGTGGGATGAAGATGTGGAAGAGATCGCCTATTTGTCGCGCAAGGATCTTCTGCATTTGGCCAAGCGTTTCTATTTTCGTGCCTTAAAAATACAACAGAACACTTACCTCTGGTATGAGCTCGCTTTCGCAAACTACCTAAGTGCCATCTATGTTCCTGAGGAAGCTAAAACTTATCTCGATATGGCATCCAAGGTGTGCAAGATGGCCATTAAGGAGCGGGGCAATCGCTGGCAAAATTGGAATCTTTTGGGCGTTATCCATATGCAGGCGTCCTTGGAAAATTTGCCCCTATCGCAGCATTGTTTTATACAGGCCGTGACCCTAGAACGGAAATCGTATACAGCGTGGACTAATCTGGGTGCACTCTATATACGACTAGGTAACATAAAACTGGCCAATGAAGCCTTTAAACGTGCCCAGCAGTCCAGTCCAATGTACCCAAATGCCTGGATCGGTCAAGCCATGGTGGCCGAAACGATTGGAGAACTGGAAGAAGCATTCGATCTGTTTAGACATTGCCAACAGTTCGAGTATCAACCTGAAGCGGCTATGGGATTTGCTCATTGGGTTTGCCATGTACTCTCCGATCCTCAGCTATCCGCGAAACCACACAATCGTCATGCCATTCAGCATATGCATGCGGATGTCTCTGCTCTAGATGCTATCAACTGGTGCGAGCAGAAGATCATCAGTAAAAGTCTAGATTAAGCTCATTTTAATTTTCTCATCCCACTCTAGGTATGTCCAGAACGAAGAGAGAGAAGCTAGTGTTCCGGCTCTCACATTTCAGGGTTTCCTATATGCCCGCCAACATTTGTATCAGCAGGCTATTCAATCCTTCACCAAAGCATGCCAGCTATGTGAACCTGGTCCAGATCGTGACAGTCTGTATACCAATCTGGGTTATCTATATTTGAAACTTGATCAGCCAGATCAAGCGGTTAATGCTCTCAATGCAGTGGCCCACGCCACATTTAAGCCAATCATTGGCTTGGCCTTGGCCTACTACAGAACAAACCACCTACAAGAGTCGTATTCAATTTATAATACTGTGCTCGGGCAGAATGATCAAAAAGCATCAACCATTCTGGTGGCCATGGCATCAATGGTTTATTCGTTCCAAGGTGAAGCGGACACGAAGACACTGCTCTATCAATGCATTCTGAAGCATGCTCCTATTCAGGCTTACTACTCCGGTTGTGCTTTAGGTGTACTCCATCAGGATAATGAACTAAATCAAACCATTATTACAGAGCTAAATGCCTACCAAACCAATGAGAAATACTGTGCAGATCTGTCCTATCTGACAGCCCACTATTACCTGATAAATGTATGTTTTTGCAAAAAACACTTCAGAAATGCTTATAAAGTTGTTCTCGTTTTCTAGGATGGTCCCCGGCAGGCATTGAACTACCTTCAAACTCGGGTGCGCATGTTCCCACATTCTGCTGCGCTTCGCAAAGTCCTCTTAAAATTTCTCCTGGATTACTTTCCAAATGATCCATCGATGATAAAACCAACTTCTAATATGGGATTAATTGCATTGACTTTAGGACACCGCAGTTTGGAATTCAGGTAAAACACTGTGAGATTAGTGGCAGTTTAAAAGGATTCGGAACAAATATTTATATCTCTTTCAGCATTAAAGCTAGCGAAGAAGCCGAGACCACAATATTTGCAAGTCAAGCAGTCCAACCTGTGGACAAAGCGCAGTCTCTCAAGTTAGTGCAGAAAGCTATACGGTTAAATCCAATTAACCCGCAAGCCAGACAGTTACTTGCTACATACAAAATCTATTAATAAATCAAAAATATGTGTATCATTTGTAAATGAATTTGACACAAATCTTTACTTTATATTTAGGATGAGTCAAGAGTTAACACCGTTTAAGGATAACACATTACATTGCATCCATAAATACTTACATACATATATTTAAGAATATTACATTTTTATTTCAACACATTTCGGAAGATAGTTTGTTGAAATCAAACCGCAGCGGATTATTTTCTTCTGAAAGTACACCTATTGAGTAACAAAACCCTAGTTAGGTTTTTAAAGTGAGCATCATTTTCAGATTATCTTTGAGTACGTCGTATGAACTAACTATGACATGTAACTATGTATATGTATGTAGATTTTTGTTATCCATCCGACCGAAATCATTGTAGAAATTGCAGATATAGTTTTTGAAGAAATTATAATTAAAAATGAGTGCAAAATTATTTTAAATCAATTTAATTTAATCTTATTAGTTTTAACTAACCTTCTAAATTCCCTGTGGGCGATAAATGGATCGCAAGGTAAAATCCAATCCAAATTCAAATACTTCAAAGTAGTACATTTTAAAATTTTAGCGCCTAATAAATATTATTCGATTTTTATTTTTAATACATTTTTCGATTGAGATGTATCGATACTTCATGTAAATGCAAAAACATCGATAGAACCATCTCCACTCTAGAATGGAAGCCATGTAAAACACAAAGTACGCGAGAATTTGTGCAAAATAGTGAAAATATGAATGAAAAAGAGGTGAAAAACACAGAAATGATAATCGCAGAAACCTAAAGTTCTTTATGGGTAGACATAGTAATGTTATTTCAATGAGTACGCCTGCTTTAGGATTGCAACTGCATTTATAACTCAGCCCCTTCCCCTCTCCGACTTGAACTGCGCCTTGCATACCTACAAATGAAAAACCTGCTGAATTACAGTTAGACACTGAAAAAAGCTGCAGTTTGGAAGACAATTAAAAAAGAACGCTACAGCCAGCCCAGAGTGCAGAGAAGCGGACGAGTGAAAGAACGAGAGCATGGAAAACGAATCTGTAAAGTCAGAACACAGTGGACGCTCAAGACGCTCTCGTAATCACAACAACAATACCAGCGGGGGAGGAGGCGGAGGTAGTGTAAACAACGGCTATCACAGGGATAGGGATCGATCACGTCACTCGCATCGCAGCACCCACTCATCTAAGTCGGGTGGTGGTGGCGGCGGTGTCGGCAAAGGATACCAGCGGGGCAGTGATATGGCACCTTACCAGACAAGCGTAAACATGACGGGGGATGGTGAGAGCCGGGATGGTCAGGAGGTGATCGAAGTCCAAATTCTACCGCAGGATGAAAACTGGGGTGAGAACACGACTGCGGTAACAGGCAATACCTCCGAGCAGAGTATATCCATGGAGGACGTCAACAATATGTGGCATCGCGAGAATGATAAAGGATTCGGATTTCGATGCCGGCGCTATGTGGAATCAAGTTTTTATTTTCTGCTCGGCTGTGCTGCTTTTTTCTCGCCGGTTGCCATGGTGGTAATGCCGCACATTGGTTTATTTTCCTCGGCCTTTGATCATCCAGAATTAACCCAGACTAGGCGTACCCAGCTGCTAGCCTGCAGTGAGCAATGCAAGGGCCAGCTGGTCTCCCTAGCTGCACGCTTGCTGCTCCTGGCGATTGGACTATGGGCTGTTTTTATGCGAAGAACTGCTGCCACAATGCCTAGAATATTTCTCTATCGCGGGATTGTACTGCTACTCGTGACGATTTGTACTTTTGCCTATTGGCTATTTTATATAGTTCAGGTAACCAATGGAGCACGGATTGTTGTGGAGACTGATGCCGTTGACTATAAATCTCTAGTTGCTTATGCCACAAACTTCGTTGATACTCTGCTCTTCATCCATTATGTGGCTGTAGTATTGCTGGAATTGCGCCACCAGCAACCTTGCTACTACGTCAAGATCATCCGCTCTCCGGATGGAGTGTCCCGCTCCTACATGCTGGGCCAGTTGAGTATTCAACGTGCTGCCGTCTGGGTATTGCAGCACTATTATGTGGACTTTCCGATCTTCAATCCCTATTTGGAACGTATTCCGATCTCTATATCCAAGTCACAGCGTAATAAAATTTCCAATAGTTTCAAGTATTATGAAGTGGACGGCGTGAGTAACTCGCAGCAGCAGAGCCAAAGTCGAGCCGTGCTCGCGGCGAATGCACGTAGGCGGGACTCATCCCACAATGAGCGCTTCTATGAGGAGCATGAGTACGAGAGAAGGGTTAAAAAACGACGGGCTCGTCTGATTACAGCAGCAGAGGAGGCCTTCACTCATATCAAACGGATTCACAACGAGCCTGCACCTGCACTGCCTTTGGATCCACAGGAGGCCGCCTCCGCCGTGTTTCCTTCAATGGCTCGGGCCCTTCAGAAATACCTGAGAGTCACACGGCAGCAGCCGCGGCATACTTTTGAAAGCATTCTTAAGCATTTAGCGCACTGTCTCAAACATGATCTGTCGCCTAGAGCTTTCCTCGAACCTTATCTAACCGAATCGCCGGTGATGCAGAGCGAA
This sequence comes from Drosophila tropicalis, assembly GCF_018151085.1. Classification (NCBI taxonomy): domain Eukaryota; kingdom Metazoa; phylum Arthropoda; class Insecta; order Diptera; family Drosophilidae; genus Drosophila; species Drosophila tropicalis. The sequence goes on along the minus strand of NW_027173049.1, from coordinate 1,637,767 downwards.
AAGGAGCGTCGATGGATTCAGTCCTGGTCGCTCATTTGCGATGACATCGTTTCTCGACCGATTGGCAACGAGTGCACCTTTCAGCTAATTCAAAACGATGTCTCTCTTATGGTTACCGTGCACAAATTGCCGCATTTCAATCTTGCCGAAGAAGTTGTCGATCCCAAGAGCAATAAATTTGTGCTCAAGTTGAATTCAGAGACATCCGTATGACACCAACAGAATTCGCTACACCAGACGCAGCAACAGCCCTCCTTAATCACTCCCACGCATAGCAATCAAACTCAATCGTCGTATTTGCATGTGTTTGTCTGAAGAAAGCTTGGGTTTCAAAAATAGATTTAATTGTATTTCACATTTTAACATTCAGTACTTATGTTCATTCAGATCAATTAATATTGGTTCATACTTTTTCTAGAAATACGAACATATCACGAGCTTGTCCTTTGACACTCAATCGTAAAAACAATGCAGCTCTTCATCCATTTGATTTCCTATAAACATTTCAAATATTTTTTAAATCAAACTCAAAACGTAGCAAATAAGAAATTAAAATACTAAGTTAAGAAAGAAAGACTTGTGCAAAGGGTGTGTCATTTCTCAGCACTATTGCTGGGCGCACTCTTGGCGCGATTCACTCCCTAAATCAAATAAGATCGCACAATTGTAATCAAAAATGAATCCTAAATATTGAGCCAAGTTCCAATCCAAAATAGACTACTCAAATGTAACTCTAAACTCGAATGCAACATATGACAAATAAGGTTTAAGCAAAGAGAGACTGCCTGCATTTACACATATACATAAATATATATACATACATATATACAAATTGCCAACAAATAGAGATCAATAATCTTATCCATGCATACATCAAAATATGTATTTTTAGATACAAAATTTTCAATGTATAAACCACTACTAGTACTCGAATATAAGTAATGTATGTGTGTTCCAGTGAATCAAACCAATTTATTTAAACCTTTAAATATTAATTGCATACTTTATATCAACTTAGCCAACTTTTTGCTTAAGCAATTACATTTTATTTCGTTTTTCTAGCTAAATGCTTGTTTTTATTCGATATAAGAAGTACTCTATACATATTACGAATCGACAATTATCAGAAGAAAACGCAATTTTTCATTACAATAACCATATTTGAATTTGTTGTATTAAAACAAAAATCGTAAAATAAATGCACACACAACACTTTTTTAACCAGCTTTAATACAAACAATTTTTGTTTTTGTTGGGAAACTCGAGGAATGATTGACATGTGTCTGTGTACGTCATATGGAAGTATGCCATATTATAAAGTTTTTGCATTAGGGACATACCATCCCTTAAGATCTCTGGATCAAAACCTGGTGGCAGACTTTATCTCGGATTCTATCACCATATAATATAGCTCCAGCAGAGAGAAGTGTCAAAAACAGCCATTATCAAATTGTTAAGAACAACCAATTAACATAAAATTGAAAACTTAATAGTTTAATATATTCGTAACGTAGAATGACCGTGACCTCTTGGCCATGGAGACTCAATATTTTTGCAGATGCAACCATTTATTTCTTATATGTAAGCAAAATCGATACTACATACACATAAATATGTGGTGTATTCATAAGCTGATTGGAAAACTCAGATTATAGACAAATCAAAGGCAGGTATTAAGTGGAATTTAGATTTCTCATAATAATTTGTATATACCTATTTGGCACTCTAATTTCAGCGATAACCATTTCAAGTGTAATTGATTTGAGTACTTGTGTGTTCCATGTAGGGGGTGGGGACTTTCTTATCTCTTTTCGGAAGAAAACGAGGCCACAGAACTGTTTATGCCATATAAACGATATCCCCACCATTGTTTTTACAGTTGAATGCTGTTGATTTATTTTCTTTAACTGTTATAAATATTTACTCTAGTTTAATTAAAAGTATTACACTATTACAGTTTGGAATATCAGTAAATTACAAGACAGCTTTGTCCATGGTTAACTATTTTTGGTTTTTTTGGCTTGTGCAACGTTAGTATTGTTCTGGATAACTAATTTAACAGACACACAAAATGTGCTGCCGCCATATTCGTCAATTGGTAATCTTAGTCAATTTTACGCTCCAACCCGTTTTTCTCCGGCTCGTAGAACTCTTGGACAATGGCGTCTACCATGCGCTTTAGAGTGTTCGTTAGTTTCTCCCAGTTTTTATCCTCTGGTTTGCCACACATCTCAGCGTAATATTTAATCTTGGGCTCTGTGCCGCTGGTGCGGAGAGTAACCACAGCTCCGTTCTTGAAAGTAAACGTGATCATCTGTGAACTGGAGCTAATGGGCAGGGTGGCCTTCTTGTCACTTGTACTACTGTCATAGCCAGTCGTCAGATCCCTCACATGTACTATTTCAAACTCGTCATCCAAAATTCCTGTGGGGTAGGTATTCGGCTGATCATTGTCAAAGTTGCGGAGGCGTTCGAAAATGGCTTTGATTACGGGCGGACAGTGGCAGATAAGATATGAACAAATGCTAACGTGGAAACCATATGTCTCGTAGATGTCGCGCAGCTTTTCCTGCAGGGTCATGCATTGTTTGCAGCGCAGATAACAGGCCATGGTGGACACATGTGCGGCGGCACTGATACCATCCTTATCCAATACATTGGTTGAGACCATGAAACCAATGGCCTCCTCGAAGGCAAATAGAACAGTTTTGCCAGCCGCCTCCTCCTCGATTGCTTTGTTCCCCATCCACTTGAAACCGGTAAGTGTTTCATGAAAGGTGAATCCTTCGCGTTCTGCCATTGATTTAAGAATCTTGGAACTAACTGTGCTAGCAATCATCGAGCACTTTGAGATATCTGCATCAGGATTCCGCATTTTATAGTTCTCCAGTGACCACCATCCCAGCAAAGCACCTAGTTCGTTGCCGTTAAATAATTTATATTTACCATCATCGCCAATTTCGGCGACAGCCAAACGATCTGCATCGGGATCGTTCGCCAAAATGATCTCAGATTTATTTTCCGTGGCCGTTTTAATTGATAATTCCAATGAGGTTTTCCCCTCCTCAGGATTGGGCATAGGAGTGGTCGGGAACTCGGGATCCGGCTCTATTTGTTCACGCACAGGAATAAATGGCTTGAGATTTATTTTGTCAAAAGCCGTTCGGACATAAGGATGACCCACACCGTGCATAGCCGTATAAGTAAAGGACAATTTACACTTGCCGTTCGACTCCATCAATGGACATGAAATGGACTTTTTTAGGATATCATAATAAGCTGGCACAACGGATTCGTAAGGATCCTCCAACAGATCATTGGCACAGAATGCTGAATCATCCCAAGAATCGCTTCTGGGTTCCAGGTTCTTCATTATAGCCTCTTGAATGCCTACATCATGCGGTGGAATAATCTGGGCTCCGTTGTTCCAATAGACTTTATAGCCATTGTCCTGCTTAGGATTATGAGAAGCGGTTACCTGGACTCCAGCCAAACAGCGAAGCCTCAAAATCGCAAATGGCACTAAAGGCGTGGCCACAAAACGAGTGTAAAGATAGACAAGGAAATTGTTATTCAGAAACACAATGGCCGTTAGTTCAGCAAATCGCTGACTATTGTATCGTCCATCATATCCGATGACGATGCCGCGGCTCTTCCAGTCCTCTTCGTTTGGGTACTGCTCCTTCAAATATGCGCATAGTCCTTGAGCGGTTCTGCAAAGAAAATGAGTCAGAATTAGTTTATTTGGCGAAACCTCCTCAAATTACTTACTGGATCACAACCAATTCATTCATAGAATCAAATCCAGCCCGCATACAACCCCTTAATCCAGCTGTTCCAAATGTGATACGTGTACACAGCCGTCGGCGCAGTCTGAATAGGAACAGTAATGTATCAATATCGAGATAACAGATACGATAAGCCACTTACGTGTTCCAATCTTCTGCCTTAATTGCATCCATTATCTGCGATAAGGTGCTAGGGTTTTTGTCATATTTCAGCCATAACCGAATTTGCGCATCCAGGTCCGCGTCGCCTGACAAGGCCATGGTTTTTAGTTCACATTTCATTCGCGCTATTGGAAGACTCATGGTGATTCTGAGTGCTAAGCGACGGAACTGACAAAAAAGTACCAATTTCCAAACTGTACGAAGTACACGATGTAATTTTAATTTAAAAAATATTTATGACCGAGAAAGCACTATATTTTCGACAGATTTTTCACCGGATCGCTAGGTCAAATAAATAAACTATTGACTGACAGCGCAGCTGCTATGGGATGGGCTGATTTTAATTGATAAGCCCAATGCTGGGGGTCGCCCTTTAAAACAAACATCAAGGTCAAACTTACCCGGAAATAAGCGACTTTGATAAATTATTTTATAGCCGTTAAGATATGTATGCTTATGATTTAAGAAAACAGGCTAATCGCAATTCGTCTGATCTATTCAAACTGTTCACAACAAATGGTTTTAATCTTTAACGGGACATGTATTAATAAGTATTGCAATTAAACAGGACTGAACAGATGTTCTCTTTTTTGCCGGAATCGATAAATCGATAACTGGTGATGGGTTTCTTTTTCTTCCCTTTTGGTTATGCCTTTGTGACATTAGCTGCAATTTGTAAGTTCTATAGTTTAACGAACTTTTTAAACAATATATTTCCAATGGAGCACTAAGGTGGCCCTTATTGTAAAGATAACGTTTGCAAAGACTACCGTGTTGGTTGGTGAAAGAGTGCCACCAGTGTGTAACATATGAGCACCAATCAGTAGAGTGCCAAAGAAAGAGGAAACTGCAAGGGTATGCACAATTCGGCCAATATGTATCTTTAATACTATCGCTAGCGCTGCTGTGCAATCGAATGTTGAATATTCGATTACTTAAGGAAGACTCTCTGCAGATTACTTCTTCAACGACGCTAGAATACAAATTTATTAATTTATTTGCAATTTCGTGAAAAAAAACTATTTCCAAATGGCTGACGTATTAGATATTGACAATGCCGAGGAATTTGAAGTAGATGAGGATGGTGACCGTAAGTGCAAATGCGTGTATAATATTCCATTCAGCCGGTATGATTTTACCTTTTCTTTTCCGCCTACGTTCTTGCTCACAGAGGGTATCGTGCGCTTAAAGGAGAAAGCAAAACATCGCAAGGGACGCGGTTTTGGAGCCGATAGCAACACCCGCGAGGCAATACACAGCTATGAGCGAGTTCGCAACGAGGATGATGATGAACTGGAGCCAGGTCCACAACGTTCGGTAGAAGGCTGGATTTTATTTGTAACTTCCATACACGAAGAAGCTCAGGAGGATGAGATTCAGGAGAAGTTCTGCGATTACGGCGAAATAAAGAATATTCATTTAAATCTGGATCGCCGAACTGGGTTCTCCAAGGGATATGCCCTCGTCGAATACGAAACGCACAAACAAGCGTTGGCTGCCAAAGAAGCTTTAAACGGCGCCGAAATAATGGGACAAACTATTCAAGTGGACTGGTGCTTTGTCAAGGGACCCAAACGAGTTAGAAAATCGGAGAAGCGACGTAGATAGGCAGTGGAATATGTCACGATTGCGTGATAAATAAAATTAAAATGGAAATTGAAATACATTTAACTTTAGCCTAATGGAAAGTCTATAAGCAAATGAAATAATAAATTGACTCATTTACCATAATCTTCATTAAAGCTTTACCGTACATGTACAGGAACTCTTAGTGCAAATCGTTAATGTTTGTGTAAGTCGACTGTTGTTTATCAGAACTTTGTGAAGTCGATATTCCGACATGATCCTGTTCAATGACCATTTTGTATAACTGTTTAATTCTGTAACATGTCTTTTACATAAATAGCTGTGAGTGAATTTTAACGATTGATTTTCAAGAAAAGTCAACACATACGTTGCCGTCCGCCCTCTGGAGCTTTCACTGTACGTTCTGTATATACAGGTGCTAACTTCGGCTGCGCCGAACATACTTGTTACTCTTCACTTATAGTTAGTTATGTATAACCGTAAAAATTTTAGTTTGTATGACAATAGCCTAGAAAATGACGAAGATATTGAGATCAGACACGATTCATGACTTTGCCGTTTGTATGGACTATATGGTATAGTGATCCGATCCGGCTGAATCCGAGATATTCCTCTCGTGCAGTATTTAGAACCTTACAGGATTGTAGCTTCTTCTCACCCATATGGTCGGAGATGCTTCCTTCTATGCGTTGCACACTTCTGATCATATTAATATGTATACCCTTTTTGCAGGGGTATAAAAAAGACACATTGAAATCATTGAAAATAAACTTTTAGAGAACTGACAGTAGGGATCCAACTAAGGAAATAAAAGATCAATATATATTTTTGTCAGTTCTCTGCATGTTACAGTAAACAAGAAAAAGGTAATAAGACGAGACGATGCAATATGAGCGATATTATAAATAAATAATACCAAGATTTACAATAACAAAAACTCCGCGGATTATGACCACCCTGAGTATCTCCTTGCGAATATTCTAACGACATCTTTGATTTCTTGAAATGCAAATAATACACAAGTTTGTAATTGATAATGGGTGATGAATATTTATGCGCTTAAATCTTAAATAGATAGTGGTAGACTAGGTTTCGTTTCAACTAACATAAAATAAGATACAATAGATCCATTTAATGACGTTGTTTGGCATACAAATATTTTAGGATATCGATATAGATTAATATAGACTGAGCAATTTTTGGAACAGTGCAAAATTAAAATTACAACATACAAGAAAGAGGAGAATAATGTAACAAAATGTTTGTTAGTCGTGTATATGCATCAACATATGTACCTACAAAATGAGGAAATGAAAAATTTATGAGAAGTGTTTATCTTGATTTTCACATTGGTTTTAAATCAGTCGTAATTGTGTGGTGTGGAACTTGTAGCTTAATTTTCGTTCGGTTCTTTTTGTTTGTATATTGTGAAAATAAGTCAATAAAAATCAAATGTTTAGTCATAATGTCCAATAATTTCAATATCATCAGCCAAAGGACTTTCGATTTCCGGTTTGCTTGGATTGCAAATTTGCTGATTTGAGTCCACATTAATCAATGATAATGTCATTTTGCTGCTTAGTATGACCTAAGGATAGAAAAGGATTTATAGATCTATGCATTTTTGTTTGTACATACATATGTGTACAGGACTTACAGCTGGTTCTTCAGATGAACCGTTAAGCTCAGCATCGTAGACCTCTTCGCGTTTGATTTGAGAATCGGCTACCAAAATCTGACCCTCATGCGCCAAAGCCCCTTCCAAGTAAATTGATTGCGGTTCGGGTAAACTTTCATCCAATTTGGACTGAAAATTGAATTTTTTGTTTGAAATTCGAGTACAATATCATAGAGCGGATATTGTTTAACAATAACAATACTTAATCGTAACTATAAATAAATAGCGACACCCTGCATATATATAGATTGCAACTTTAATCGTTATATGTTTGTTGGTATTGCCGTGTTTAACTTAGGACTGAAGCTATGGAGCATGGGGCACTAAAAGGCAACACTTACATGTTCGCTTTGTGCTGTTCGGAAAACAGGAGTTGGAGGGCGTCCAGCATTCCATTTTTGGCCGCCCTCACAACTGGCTGTTAACTCCATGCCCAAAACCTAAATCGAGCTAAATTTATTACAAATGCACAAAAAAAAATTGCAGTAAACCACGCACTTACCATCATTTCTCGTTCAGCGCTAATGTCCCGACGTTTCTGTTGAAGTGGCTTAGATGATGTTTGGGGTGATCGCTCCTGTTCCTGTTGCTCATCCTGGTCAATATTTGTATGCCCATTGGAAATGTTTTGCTTGTCTAATGGTTTCCTGTTTTCGTTGTCGTTTTGCTATTGAGTGGAAAAATGCAAATTAGATTTGGCGATCCTAGGTATGGAGTATTACAAATGCAACTTGGTCTGCAGCGCAAATTGAATTAGAAATTGTTAAAAATAAATTGTAAACAAAAAGATTTAATAACATCAGAACATACAACGGAAAGAAAAATACAAAACGGGAATAAGTCTTATTAGGTTAATGGAACAGAAGAACAAAATAAATACAAAATTTAAATATTGAATGTTTGGAAACGATTGCCGTTTGGGGGACCCTTCTTCCTGTTAACGGCCATACCATCTAACCTTATTTAAATCAGATTCAGATTGAACTTGACTCGTTGCCCTCATCGTTGCCTGCTGATCGTCATCTCGAATATTCAATTGCTCATCGGCAGCATCGATTAAGCCTTGAATGGCCGTTACAACTATTTCATTCGAAAATTTTCATATTTGTCGTTTTTTGGTTTGGTCAAAAATGTACAAATATTTTACATGGCGAGAAATGTGAAACAGAAATGTTTTTCATATTTAGAATGTTTGTAATCTTTTGTTTGTTTTCAGCATACTATACTATGTATACATACTATATAGGATATGAGATGATTTTTGGTTTTATTATTCAGCTGTGCGTTTAAAATGATTGTTCAGAGAGAAACGACTAAGAAAGATTTCGATTTAAATACCGATTTCGATTTGATTGAATTTGAATTGTAAAATATGTCCCCATCATAAGAATTTAGTAAACAGACACACACTTACACACAGAGAGATAGATAGATAGATAGATAGAAAGTGAGAGAGAAGATGTGGGTGTGTGTGTATTTAAGAAGGTTAGTAGATAATTGGCAGACGACGAGCACAAAGTTAATAGATGTTATTTAATATGACAAAAGTGGGAGATCGACTCCATGCAAGGGGAGCAAAAAAAATCCATTCCAAAGAGGGTCTAGTCTACATATTGCTTAAAAATCAGAAGTACTTAGTTCTTGATCTGTGATTTTATTTCGGATTTAGGATATTTTGTATTTTTGATTTTTCTTTTTTGTTTTTTTTTTTTCTTGTTTGTTTAGAAATTTGTCTGCCTCTTGAGAAACTTCATGGCTATCATCTTGGAAAAATGAAAATTGTAGAGAAATCAAAAGATTAATGTGAAGAGAACGCAGCGAATCAAAAGTATGTGTAGGTAACTAAAAAATGGAGGGATACGAGACATATGTATACATAGAAATGGGGGGAAATGATGGAAAGAGGGCGATCTTCTGGCTGGCTTTTGAGGAATCTAACCTTTGCCTCATACTGATCCGTGTTCATTTCGGCAATCAGCTTGGCCATGGCTCGTTCTGTATCCTCGAGTTTCTTGCGCAACTTTTCTATTTCCATCAATTGTTCGGTTTCCTTATTAAACATGGTTTTCTCCACCTCGGCCAAGGATTGACGTTGTTGCTGCTGCTGTTGCTGCAAATTTGTGGCCACTTCGGTGGCCGACAGGCTGGCATTGTAGAGCTCCTTTGTGCCATTTGAGCGCCTTCCTTTTGCCGCTGTGCTGGCGACGATTCCTAGAAATTGGCGTACGGATTTTTGTTTTGTGGTTTTCATAAAAATTCGGAAGCAAAAACAACAAGGATAAGAACTACGAACTAAAATACGAGCATGTATTTACAAAATGTGTCGGTATGTGGTTGTGCCTAGGACAAATAGTGAACTTATTTTGGCGGGATTAGTATATATATATTTTTAAATACAACATCGAGACATATATAAGACAAAAAATATATATACGTTTATGTATATACTTGAGCTAAAACCAAGTGAGGGGGACATATTTCAAAACTCAAGACTCAAATTTCGATTTCAAAAGAGTTCAATACAAACTTAATGGACTTCAAAACTGAATCCCGGCTTACTTGTTTGATGTTCCCGCCAGCCTTTCATTTTCAGCATGGATGCGAAAAAAGCAAAGAAAATACAAAAAACGAAGTGGTTTTCTTTTGGTTAGCTTTGATTTTGTGAGTTACGTGTGGGGTGTATCGATTATACAGTAAAAAGAGAATTTTGTATCCTTAAATATATATATTTTAACCTTAGGTCATGACTCACCCAATTTCGTGTTACCCAAATCCTCCACTTGGCTGTGGTTAGAATGGCCAAAAACCTCCTGACGGAAACTGGGATCGGTTGGGGCTGGTCCATAGGGTGCATTTGGGACCTGCTTCTTGAACGCAATCTAATGTGGAGCACGAAAGTTAACAGAGCTTATTAAACGAATACCACGATATATGTATGCTTTGTAGCAATCCACCTTCATAATGGTATAGCCAAAGAAGAGAACAATTCCAATTGTGTAAAGGGGCATAAGGAAACCCATGCCACCTCCACGCTGCTGAGCCGGATGATGCACTGCACCTGCACCCATGGGTGGTCGCATTCCAGGAATGGGTCCAGGCTGATAAAAAGAGAAAGTGAAAGTGAGGATTGAGAGGATTGTTGACATTTGTGGCCTTCCAGATAATTTTAATATATTTCTTTGGTAATTTCTTTATTAACATACAATAATGCTTAAGCGATCAGACAATTAGTTGATATTCACATTAAGGAAGAGGAGGAGTAAGAGAAAGAGATAGATTTGGGCAGATAGAAATAGAAGGGCCCCAGAAAAGATAAATGGAACTGGCGCACTAAATTTGGCAAAAGTTCAATATGTGTGTACAATATTTTGTTAATCATTATTGGGTCCTCTCCCAACATCCCGCATCCCACCTTGCTTTTCGCTTTTCTCCTTTTCTTTATTACACACGTAGTTACAGTGTCAACCCGTATAATAAATTGGCCTCCCTTTTTACAAAAACATAACTTTTTCTTGGACTCTAGGGCGTACGTAAATGCATCTTTAATTAATCCTCAACTGGTTGGGATTTTACTGTTCTGCCCATGGATGCTCAACGATCATTGGCCGTTCATGCGAGTATTCACTGTTTTCATCTATTGTCTGTATGTATTTGTGTTTGCTTGTCTTTTGCCTTCAATTTGCGTGCAGTGTCATAAAAACAAAGCCCAAATCCAAATAAAATAAACGTTGGCTATTTATAAATGACGTCTAAGCGAGGGCGCTGATGTGAATTGCGGATATGCGGATGTATGTAGATGTGAATTTGTGTGGTTGTCGGTGTCTCATCCCCCTCATCCATCACGAGATAGAGGCGAAGGTGAAGAGACAAATATTTTTCAGTTTCTTTGACTCACCCGTCCATCAACAATTCGAGGCGGCGGATTGCTTGGAGAATTTTTGCGCTCAACGATGGGTACAGTGGGCGTGGCTGGGATGGCCCGTCCACGCTCTCTCATGGCCTGATATATCGATTCCGGATGCAAGTGGGCTGGTCGCTCCTGGCGCAAACCTGACGGCATCGAAGGTAAATATGTGAGTATGATTTAGACTTTTTTTCGAGATGACAAACAGCAAATTGCAGTTAGATTCGGTTGAGTAAAGAGTTTAAAGGGTAATGAAATATTAATAATTATTTGAAATAAAGAAGCGTGGTGGGGGGAAGAGTGAGATTTGCTCTTCATTTAGCCGCCAACCTACTTATTTCGCCCGTATACAAATTGATTTGTTTGCGATACAAATGGGGACCCACAAATGGTTCGGGATTCGGCTTCGATGCATTCAAGAATTCCTCACGGTCAAGCACGACATCGCAACAGCCTGGTTACAATATTAAGGTTTAACCCGGGAACATACATACACGCACACACACGAACAACATAAATAATATTAAATAAAAGTAAAGAAATCATAAAATATCAATGTGGTCACAACAACAAAATGATTTTAATATTCGAATACCTCCTGGCCCTCCGCCTCGGGGATCCTTGATATTTGGCTTGACAGTGGCTGGGCCAAACATCATGGGATGGAAAACTTTGGGCCACAGAATGGCAATGCAACCAATGACCGTGACTATGATGAGTGCCGTCTTTTTGGAAGTCATGGCCTCTTCCACTCCGCCTCCGCTGGAGCTAGACGATGGAGCAGACCGTTTTTTTATTGCTGTGGACATAATGATTTAATTCGTGTTTTCGATGATATTGTTCCTCTATTGTGCTTCGTGGTTAATTTGTATTTTTATATTTTAAAGCTAAAACGTAAGGCAACTTTATCTCGCTTCTTGCTGATAAGTTGTTCCTGCTCTGATCAGTTTGGTTGGTTGATTCGTGGTTAACTTTGACGTTGGCTCATTTTGTGTTATTTGTTGTTGTTTTGTTTGTTTAAAGCATCATCTGAAAGATACACAGATATGGGTACAACCATATACTAAATATATATAATTACATTTGTAATAATTATTATCATTAGACTTAGTTCACTTCACATCACTAAACATTTTTTTTTTTTTGGTTTTCAAATTTTTATTACATAAATAGGCAGTCCCGCGATTTGATGTTTTTTTTTTTTTATTATTTTGTTTATTTTTAGCCTCTACACTATTCGGTTTTTGCTTGGTCTGTCTGTCTCATAATTCTTGATAGCAATAATTTTCTTTCTTTAAATTTTCTTTGCCATTTTCCTTCACAATTAATGATCGCGTAAACATAAATAATATCATCAAATGCTGCTGCTTCTCCAAAACACACACTTTCCAATATAAATATCTATGTGGAATATAGGAATATAATATAGGATTGTCAGTTTGACCAAGAGCTGGCGGGCTGGGCGCACTGTGCACTGACTGCTTACGCAAAGTTCGAATATTGTTCCCGAACTGGTCGCTGGTCGGGCAAAATTATATTTTCAAACTATTAGCGAATTTTCACAAGAAAAAGTGTTTTAAGCATGGTCGAACTCCCAATACCCTTTTGGCTGAGTTTACTTAAATGCAGCGGCAAGCATTAATCAATTTGATCAACGTTATGTGGTCCAGTACACTTAAATATTACATTAGGCAGTAATTTACCATCTTTCTTTATGAGTCGTAAACTTTAAATGAAAATTAAAATGCCTTTCGCATCTGAAGGTTAGCCAATAAGAATAGCCAAGAGACAACCGACAAATCTCTCTTCATAATCTTGCCGTTAATATAAAAATACTAATGTGTGAGGATGAGCACGGCGACAAAGTGCACCGGTATTCCTAGCTGGCGTTGGGGTTTGATTTTTGTATAATTTTTTATTTCATTGGATCGTTGCTCTCTTGGCGAATTCGCTGAAACGAAACGCTTTTACTCATTTCGCTTTCGAACCCATTCACTTGAGGCGAAAGTAAAATATAATAATAAATGTTTTATTTCTTCTCTCTCTCTCCGTTTCCCACTCCCCACAACGGGCTTTAAACTTAACTAACTTTTTTTTGTTGGAGGCGGTGGGCGGCACTTTGGTAATTAAGTCGGCAAGACGAATGAAAAATGTAGTCTCGTGTCCAGCGGTTTTTCTTAGTTTTCGTTATTTATAGACTTTATTTTTGTGGTATTGTAATGCTGGGTTCAATGTCAACTTGTGCACACATATTAAAATTTTTCTTTTTGCAGCCTTGGAACAAAAAATGTATAACTTCTGTTGCCAGTTTTGAATATGTACATATATGTACACATATATTCACATACATACATAGATGGGTAACATGTTAACTTATGTACATATATTGTTAAATTCAAACTGCTAGTTGTCGTTTTTATTTATTTTGGACTACAACAATATTTTCATTGATTTTTCGGGGAACGGATGGCATTAACGGTGGATGTGAAACAGAGATTCGTTCTGGTAGCAACCAACCCCTAGAACAGCTGTTTTACAGCTGCCACAGGCATCACGGTTTAAACTGAATGGCCTTAGAAAACCGGCACAGGACAAATAAATAATGGTTTTGTTATTTTTTTTATTTGTTCAGAGAAAACACTTTTTCAAAATTCTACATTTATTCCATTTCTGAACAATTTAAAGTAATTATTTTTACAAATTTGAATTTTGTTTCGTTATTGTTTTTTGCCATTCGCACTGTACGATTTCGCTGTGACTGGCGAATTTTTCGGAGTGATTTTCAAATTTCGAAATTCGGGAAATTCGGCATCATCGGTATGAGTTGGCTTGCTCGATGTTGGATTCGAATCTGGTATTGCCGAACAAGTTCGCGCCATGTTCAGTGTTGCCATTTTGGCTTATTTTAAGGATAAATGTTTACTACTACTACTCGGGCCCAAAACGCGCTTAAACTACAAATTTTGGTATCAAACGAAAGAGAAAAATTCCACGAGCACGACCTCAGGTGCGCCTTGGCGATTTATTTCGTAGTTTTTGAGTAATTAACAAAATAAAAATTAATGTTTTTATCGGGACTATAGCTAAAAGTAGCTGTTTCCGGCTAAAAAAAAGCTGTTGAATTGTGAGATGGTGTTACCAAATGCCGAATTTTGGATACTCGAATACGCGGGCTTTTTTGAATCTTTTGTTCGCACTATTCTCAACAAACGAAAATATTGTTGAGTTTACAATATTTCTTGATTTTATAGAACAAATATAGTTTAGAATATGCTCTGGCAGCCGAATATTCCTCGACTTTAGAGTTTAGATTAAAATATTTGGCTACCAGGACGGTCAAACAGCGCGCCAAATAAAAAATAGCGTTTGACAACACTGAAATCTAGCTTTACCCGATTTTTCCACTTTTCAACACTGAAACCTCGAGTAGTAGTAGGGTAAATATTTACTACTACTCGAGATTTCAGTGTTGAAAAATCGTGTAAAGCTAGATTTCAGTGTTGTCAAACGCTATTTTGACCGCCCTGGTAGCCAAATATTTTAATCTAAACTCTAAAATCGAGGAATATTCGGCTGCTCTGGCAGCCGAATATTGTATTCTAAACTATATTTGTTCTAAAAAAATCAAGAAATACTGTAAACTCAACAATATTTTCGTTTGTTGAGAATAGTGCGAACAAAAGATTCAAAAAGCCCGCGTGTTCCAGTATCCAAAATTCGGCATTTGGCAACACCATCTCAAAATTGAACAGCTTTTTTTAGCCGGAAACAGCTACTTTTAGCTATAGTCCCGCTAAAAATATTAATTTTCTTTTGTTAATTACTCAAAAACTACGAAATAAATCGTCAAGGCGCAGCTGAGGTCGTGCTCGTGCAATTTTTCTCTTTCGTTTGATACCAAAATTATGTAGTTTAAGGGCGTTTTGGGCCCGAGTAGTAATAGTAAACATTTACCAAATGTTATACACCAAGTGTTTTTATAGTTAGCTTATTTTTAAGCTTTTTTTTTAAATGTTTGGCCTATTCTAGCTTATTTTTTCCTTAAATCTAGCTTATGGTGACTCTAAATTTCTGGCAACACTGGCCATGTTACATTTATGTACCTACATATGTAAGTGTAAATTATCTGCAACATTTATAAGCTGCAAGCGATCAAAGTAAAAAAATAGTAAATTTTTAAAGAACTCAAAAATTTAGTGTTTTTTTTTTTTTGCATTGAAAAAAGGATCTTACATTTTTCTTAATCATTGTAGTGAATTTTATGTTGGCGAGTAATCTTACTATAAGATCATTGACATACTCAAAGTGGTGTAAATTTCATGCGCTAAGAATGGAAAAAATGGGTTTTGGCGTAAATTTAATTGGGTCTATCCTTCACCTGTTCAGTTTGTCGTTTTTGCTTCGAAATTGTCAGTTTTATACCCTTGCAGAGGTTTTTATAAAATTGGTCAGATGTACATATGTAACGCACAGAAGGATACGTTTCCGACCCCATTTCTTGGCTCCTAAATAACTTAATAGAATAATTTTTTCTGCAATTTGTTGGTTATTGTATTAAGATAATGAACCGTAAGAATGGTCAAATAAAAGTCCGCTTTTTTGGGGGGCATATATTTAAGACGTTTTGATATCTTTTTTTTTATACTTGATCTGCTCCAGGTAATAAAAAGTACAGAAAAAATTTCAACCCGGTACCTTTTAAGATGTTTGAGTCAAGCCCATACGAACCGACGCACACGGCTATATCGACTCTGCTTCTCATGCTAAGAAGAAGAATATATATACTTTATGGGGTCAGAAACGTCTCCTTTTCTGCGTTACAACCATCTGACTCTCTGCAAGGGTATAAAAATGTATGTGAAAATTCCCTGCGTTGGGCTACAAGCTCCTGCCCTTAAGAAAAACGAAAAGTGAAAAGCGACGCACGCAGAAATGGGGAAAAAATAATAACATAACGTATTTTTTGCTGCTTTACTTCTTTTTTTCTCAAATAACAAATATACAAATCATGATAGAAAGTTCCAAAAGCTTGCTGTGTCAAAAATTTTGTTCGTCACTGTATGTCGATGAAATTTCGCAAATTTCAAGACACATTAGAAAAATTGGAACAAATATTTCAAAGTTTCCCTAACAAAAATTTTGATATAAACAAAAATGTTCAAGAAAACTTTTAAAGTCTGCAACCCATATAAACTTAAGTTTAAATATAAAAAAATGTTATTTTAAAATTAGAACATAGTTTAGAAAAAAAACATCATTAAAATGCAAAAACAACGTTTTCTTGGCAATTTTAAATTATTAAAAATTTTACTTTAAAATTAAAATGTCTTTTTATTAGTATGGGTTAATCAAAACCCAATATTGCCATCTCTCTTACACTCCCTGAGCTCTCACTCGAACTTATTTTTAAAATACATGGGACGGCACGATTTGAAGACCGGACCACCTTATACTTATTTCATCGTGGTCCCGTCGCCAAGAGATGCATATAAGCTTGCAATAAGTGTGAGTGAAATGAACAATACTGACTGTCGTATTGAATATGAGTGAGACGGTTGTCAACTTTCTTTTCGGGTGCCGTCGGCTATTTCGAGCAATGAAGTAGTAAAGTTGTTGCCATACTGGCATGTTTTAAGATAGATTTAGCTTATTTTAAAATCAAATACATAGCTTATAAAATTATAAAAATGCTTACAGCTTGAAATATAGCTTATTTTAAATTTGCAATTTCGGGAATCAAGGATCAGTGGGAGGAATAAAAAACTTTGAATATGCTTTATAAGTTCGTAACTTAATAACAAAAAAAAAAAAAAATATCAAAGAAGCCAACCTCGGCTATGCCGAAGTTTTTATACCCTTGCAGTCCTTGGCAATAATATTTTTACTTTTTGAAATTTCTTTCCCTACAAATCAATTCATCAATACACAAACAAAACATTATTACTCTTTTTACTACAATTTTTCTTCCTTTTCCATCTTTATATAGCGTTGCGTCTGTGTGTGTATGCATGTACTCTTTTGTTTTGATGATGACGTAGTAGGCAGCAAGCAGCGCTGCCGGCAGCGGTTGAACTGATTTATATTGACTGTAACTTGTGTTCTATTTATCCGATCAGATTCAAATTTTGGAATATGAGTCTTTATATCCAATACTATCATCGTAGTAAATTTCATGGATATTCTCCAATTTTCATCAAAAAGTTTCTTCTAGAGCTTTGATATAGTGGTCCGATCCTGACAATTTTCATACTTTATCTGCTCCGGGATATAAGTAGCTCAAATACCAAGTTTCATTTCGATAGCTTTTAAGATGGCGGCGTGAAAATGATTTGCACAGACAGACATGGCTATATCGACTCAGCTTCTCATGCTGATCAAGAATATATATACACTTTATGGGGTCGGAAACGTCTCCTGTTCGTTACAAACATCTGACCAATTTTATAATACCATCTGCAAGTGTATAAAAATATATGCTTTATGAGGATGACAGGTTGAAGCATATATGCTTTAAATACATAAAATATTAAAATTTAAAAATTTTCTGAAAAGATTAAAAAAAAAAAAAAAAACAGATGTAAAACGCTAAACTGAAAAGGGGATCAATTATTATTTCGCTTATGTATAAAGATATATTATTTATCGGCAGCTGGTGCGTCGGTATGCGGCCTAAGGCCACACTGGAAGTTGTCTCGTTCTTCTTCCGGTGACGCTTGAACGAGCTAGACAAACCGCCTACCGTACCCTGCCGATAAAAATAAATCTTCCGACATCCGCCAATTGGTCTGAAAATAAAATTCAAGACGTTAAATTTATCCATTTTACGGTAAAATTATCTTTAGTTTCGCTGAACTCCTTTCTAAGGCAAATGGCTACAAAAAAGACTTTCGTTTTTTGCCGTGCAAACATCGTCATATTTTACAAAATTAAAAAAAATTACACTACATCTTAAGTGTTAGATAAAGTTCAACGCAAGAGTCATGTAATTAATTGTAAGTAAAAAGTTTTTTAAAAACGCGTCGTGCTCTATTTTATTTTTCACTTCGAATGTGTACGAATGTCCGATGCTCTCGCCATTCTTGGTGGTCGATGGCATGGCAATGATGGGAACTGAAGAACCGGAATTTCTGTAAAAGCAGAAGATATTTAGAAAAATTATAAGTTATCATTGTAAATACGAAATACGAATACATATATGTACTTATCTTTTTTTCGGGACGTGGACTGAGCGTTGGTGCGTTGAGCTAAAAAATGAAAAAATTAAATAATAATTCAGTAATTGAATAGTTAAATCTAAAACTTAAAGTTTACGTAACGCGATTTTTGACAATTTTTTGAGATTTTGTAGTCTACGTGCATGAGAAGAGGAGATTGATGGTTGGCTGCTGCTATGCCCAGAGGAATACGAGACTTGTCATCTTGGCTTAAAAAGCATACTTCACTAGGTCCAAGAATCGACGCTATTTCTTCCAGATGATTTATAGTTGCTTTACAAAAAATGCCATCAACATGTTTTAAGTGTTCATTATTTTGAGCTTTCACAAATCTGACAGGGACGGTTTCAACGTGTTTTTTCCCCTCCGAAGAAAAACTGCGCTTTGGCATCAAACGCAAATAGAGAGCACTTTTACTCAATACAAATTCTTCGCATTTTAATGCAATGGTAAGCTCATGCAAAGTTTTGATGCTTCTGAGAGATTCGTCTTGTCGCCGTTTGTGTGCCGCTGATCCATGAATAGCCAAGTTTACGATCGCTTCTAACAAACCAGGAGCATCTTTTATTTTCAATGCCCTTTTCATCTCGGGATGTTCATCGCATATTTCAGATAAATTTTTCCTTTTATTAGCTCTAAATTTTTGTTGACGGATTTGCGCATTCACCTTACTCGCTAGTGATTTTTCCAAAGAAGTCTTTTCTTTTGCTTTTAGATCTCGTTTCTGTTCATCACTTATTTGCCCACAATTTTTTCTTATGTACAGTCCAATCAACTCTGAATTTATTATATCAATTTCTATTTTAAGCTGATCTTGGGCAGTTTTTGGGTAAATTTTTTGCCTATGGCCAGCATAAACTATGGGGTTCTCATCATTATTTTTTTCTGGGTTATTTGTCAAATCTTCGATAATTTTTTTAGAAGCTGTCGATAAAGTTTCTGACTGATTATTTGTCAAATCTTTGATAATTTTCTTAGAAGCTTTTGACTGATTTTGTGTGCTTTTGGACTTAGTTTGCAACGACCAAAATTGCATAAGAGTCTCCTTATGTTTTAATGCCAACGACTCATTTTTTCGAACGTATTGATCAACTCTCGCCGATAAGTCAGCTGATTGTTTGATGCTATTCCAGACATTTACAGCTTTTCTCTGTAAATCAGATTTCGTTTCATTTGGAAAAGCTTTAACATAAGAACTAAACAGTGATTGATATAGTTTGTTCTTATTCATTTCTGAAATATACACAAATATATCATATATATTTTGTATAGGGCTTTATTTAGATGCAACTTGCCGAAAAAACTAAAACCAAAAAAACAAATTAATTCGATCTAAATGCCGTTGTGCGTCGTTCTGTGTTCGAACTAGAAGAGGCACTTCATTGCATGATAATAGAGTCATCTCGCTTTAACACATATGGGCATAAAGAGAGCTGCCAGAATCTCCGAAGCAAATACTGCTATGTATATTTGAAAAAAAAAGCTAAAAATTGTTTAAATATATGGGAAACTGGCCAAATAATAGCTAAAACATTTAAGCTTAAATTTTACAAGATCTATCAACTCAACTGCCAAACTGACAGCACTGGCTGACCGCGATCGAGAACTGGGACCGTATTTGTGCCAATGAACACACTTGTACAGCCTAAATTTGAATTTTTAACGGACTTTTTCAGTCATGAAAGGTTATAAAAATATATGTTACGTCACAAGCTTTCCGATCCCCTCCCCTCCCCCCCCATGTCACAAATTGTCACACACACAGAAAATATTGTAAGAGTTATAATCGTTTATTATTTTCTAAGCTTTAATATCAATTCACAATGGATGGCTTAATATTTTATGTTTTTCTCAAATGCACGTCTGGTCGCTGCAAGCTTTTCAGATAGGAAGAAGGTATCAGCGTTGTCTTCTTTAAAGGTCATCGATATCACAACGTTATATCGATATAACTTAATCGCTACATAATACAGGTTATCGCTTATACAATAGGGTTCTTTTATATATGTATTGGATCAGCGTTATTATTAAAGTAAGTAAATAAGTATTATATACATACGTAGACCAGGGGATTTACATGTAGCCTACTACAACTCGGCCATTCTGACATTTGGATCTCCTGATCACGTAATCTTAACTTATTTCTATACATTGATACATATGGATATTTTCTTATTATTAAGTAACATAGTAATACATTTAATATTTTTATGTTCGCATCTTTAATTTGATCTTCGCATCTTTAATTTGATCTTTATTTTTTGATCCAGTGTCTTATATTCTGAATGCTCCACACGCCCTGATATGGGTTACGAGATACTTGAAAACCTTCCACATCTCTAAGTAAAAATCTATCATTTTTTAAAACTTTTTCTATTCGGTAAGGTCCTTTATTCTTTGGAATTAGTTTCCTTGACGTACCAACTGTGCTATCAAAATTTTTTACCATAACATAGTCTCCTTGCTTAAATTCTTTTGGCTTTCGTTTGCTTTTATCATAATAAGTTTTGTTGTAGGACTGAGCATTATTTTGAGCCTCAATTGCCTCATTCCTGATTTCTGTTAAACTCTTCTGCTTGGTGTCTTGATTTATCAATTCTAGTTTCTCTTTTAATTCATCTACTATTCGCCCCCTTTGTGACGTTCCAAACAACATAACACTTGGCAATTGTTTTACACTTCGATGCTGTGTATTGTTCATTGCATACTCCACCTGTTCTACCACTAAATCCCAATGCAATCCTTTCTCAGGTTCAACTAATTTTGCAATCATCGGGCCTAGACTTCTGTTAATTCTTTCTACCTGTCTGTTTGCTTGGGGAGATCCGGTCGCGATTTTAATATGTTTAATGTTATAGTTTTCTATAAACTCCTCGAACTCACTTGAAGTAAAACAACTACCTCTATCAGAAATAATACACTTTGGTTTACTATATGTTCTAAAATAATCTTTAAGACTTGACAAAACTTCTTTAGTACTGGTTGTTTTCGTCGTATATAATCGTACGAATTTCGTAAACCCATCTACAACCACGAATATATGCTTTTTTGCTCTACCAGCACTCACTGGCCCATAATGATCAATGTGAATCAATTCAAATGGTCTATTGCCTTTAGGTATACAATGCAAGAAACCTTGTTCTTTTACAGATCTTGGAGAATAGGCAACACATTTAAGACAGTTTTCAATATGACTAGTACATTTGTCTTTGAGGTTTGCGAACCAGTAACTTTTATTAATTAAATTAATCATTTTGTCTCTCCCTATATGTCCTATTTCATTGTGATACCTATACAACACATGATCTTCCATATTTTCTGGAACATAAAAGAGAAGTCTACCATCATTTGCTTTTCTATAAATCACTCCATTTCTCATCTCATACAATTTGTGTTCAGCCTTCTCTAATAATTTCCTTAAGTTTTGAATTTTAGGATCCTTTGATTGGCAAATTATTAGGTTATCTTCAAAACTTGTTGTTTCAACTACCATAACGTTTGTACATCTGCTCAAAGCATCTACATGCTGCATTTTGTTTCCGGGCCTATAAATCAATTCATAATCATAGTTTTGAAGCTCTAACGCCCATCTAGCAATTCTAGGGTTAAGTTCAACTTTGTTTAATGTCAGTGTTAAAGAATTACAATCTATCATAATCTTAAAGCGTTTACCTTGAAGGTAAATACGAAATCTGCGTAAAGCATAAATGATTGCAAGAGTTTCTAACTCAAAGCTATGATACTTTTCTTCTGCTCCGGTTGTTCGTTTTGAAAAATAGGATATAGGATGCAACAATTTGTCTGTTTTTTTCTGAAGTAACACTGCTCCGAATCCTAAAGCACTGGCATCGCAATGCAATTCAACCTCATCCTTGTAATCGTAAATTGCTAACACCGGTGCATTTATAAGTTTTTCTTTGAGCAGTAAAAAACAATTTAATTCTTTTTCTTGAAACACAAATTCTTTTTCTTTTTTCAAAAGATCATATAACGGTTTCGCTAAAATAGAAAAATCTTTAATAAATCTACGAAAGTACGAGCATAACCCAAGAAAGCTTTGAACAGCCTGTGCCTTTTCAGGTATTGGAAAATTTTTTATCGCTTCCATTCCTTTATCATCTGTTTTTATACCTTCACCTGATATTTGATAACCTAAATATTTGACAAAGGACTTCATAAATTCACATTTGTCCAAACGTAGCTCTAATTTATTCTTAGCTAATCTTTTTAATCCCATGGGCATTCTTAAAAATTCGTATTGCCCTAATGGAGTGACAAACGAGGTGTACTTAATAGATTCCTCGTTTACATACACATGAAAGTATCCATTTTTAAGATCTAATTTTGTGAACACCGTTTTATTTACTAATTTGTCAAGTAGGTCATCTATCAGTGGTAATGGATAAATATCTTTAATTAAAACTTTATTTAGTTTTCTAAAGTCGATACACAAAGGAATATCTCCTGTTTTCTTTTTTACTAAAACGATTGGTGACGCGTACTCCGACTCACTCGGCTGTATAATTCATTTTTTTAAATAATCATCTAATAATATTTGCAATTGATCTTTTTCTGTATATGAAAGGCATCTGGGAGAACAACTAAAGGGTTTCGATTTTTCTAAATTTAATTTGATTTCACACCTAGTCATTGGCTCTTCTGGGATTGTCGCATTTAAAGAATAAATTTTAATTATTTGTCTTAGTTTACATTTGGTATCATAATTCAGTTTTTCGTCCCAATTAAAATCTTCAATTGTGTCTTCAGTGTAATTAATATTTGATTTACTGACTGTTTCAACTAACTGTTTTGTAACTGTCTCATCTAACTGTTTACTATATTTTAAGTTAGAATTATTTGTATCTTCTCTGTTTTCAGTCTCCACTTTTTGTACTGTAACCAATTTCAGTGCGCTTAGATTAAATTTCAAATTACATGCCGCTAAAAAGTCTCTTCCAAGAACTTAATCGTGACTCATAGACTCATTCGGTACTACATTTAAATAAAAATAACATTTTATTGATCCTTTCAATGCATAAAATAAGGTTTTTCCAAATATGTTTAATTGGCTTTGATTTAAACCGAAATATTCTTTCAATACTGGCTCCAGTGTTAGATGATTTAATATATGACGTTTTTTAACAAAAGAAATAGAGCTTCCAGAGTCTAGGAGGCACGCTGCAATTAATGGAGATCTAGATTTTTGACAAAAATATATATTGAATATTCTTACATATTGGTTGCCAGTCGCACTCTTCCTCTCCGGACATTGGGCAACAAAATGGCCAAAAGCACCACAAGCGTAGCAAGATCCTCGCTCCCTTTTCGGTTTATGACAATCAATTGCTAGATGACCCTTGGAATTGCAATTCACGCAACGCACATCCTTATTGACGCTGTTATAAGACTCTCTGCCCGATTGTGTTGGAATAGGATGTTTCTTTAACTCCGGTAGACGCACTGATGAAAACGCCTGAAGGATTGCCTTGGATCCGAAAAACACTGGATACGTGCTTGATCGCGCAAACTTTTTGATGATATCCCGTCAATGATGCACTCCAACAGCTCCTCCATATCGATGTTGATGTCATCAGCCAGCCTCATCTTTTCATCGAAATAGGAACCAAAATTCTCGCTGGCTAGCCACTTGCGATCCTGAAATTTGCTTCTAGCCTCAGCTTTCGATGTTTTATTTTCAAATGCCAAGTAAAGTTGATCAAACAGCTGATCGACGGGCTCGAAAATACGTGTCGCACTGTTGTGCAGCCACTGCTGTGCTTTACCCTTTAGCTTAGCGATAAACAGCATCCGCATGCATACAACATCCAAGTTATGTATATATTTGCGAAATATTTTGCATCTGAGAAATCCAAGCGCGAGCACAAGTGTCCCCATTATAATCCATAGCGACTTCCTTTGCTAGCGACAGAGCTGCTGCTGGTGAATCCAATAACTTGTTTATCATTTGGTTTGATCGCTGTTCAACACTACCATATTTGGCGGTGCCAATGTGGTCGTTGATATTTCCAGCGTTGCCAATGCAGTTGGTGTCTTTTAGAGCGTTGCCACTGTGGATGTTGACGTCATTAATGCTGTCAAGGCAATCGACTGTAAGATTGCCCTGTGCTCGATCTAAAACCTCGAGACACAACTTCTGTAGCATGGCTCTGGTAGCATTGAGTTCTTCACGTAACTGTACCAATGTTACAGCTTCATCGTTTAATCATTAAACTTGAATGCTTCCATTTGCTCTGGCTGAGCGCTGATTTGTTGTTCGACAGCTTCAATCTCCTCATCATGCGGTAGCTCCGCATCCACATGTTGAGCTAGGGGCTGATCACGGTTTCCTTGCTGCTCAACGTTTTCAGCTTGCTGAGACTCCGGTGGACTTCCACGCTGCTCTTGAGAAATTTCAAGCAGACGGGCCATAATTTCGGCTCTAGAGCCCGTTGTAGGCAGACCGAGACTCTGTAACCACTGTTTTAAAAACACTACGGAACACAAATTAAAGTTAACTTCGTTCATGGCGAGTAAGAACCACTTCTGAGATTGTAAAAAAAAAAAAACCAAAAAGAAACAAAATAGAAAAAAAAGACAAAAAAAACCTTCGTCAACGATAATCGAGTTTATTTCTATTTTGTTTTTTTCCCTTTTGTTTATTTTTATTTTTTTTATTTTTATATAAATAAAAAAATAGGCGAAGAAAAACCTTTTTAACGAGTACGAGTTGGGATTCGAACCAGGGACATTCCGATCGCCAAGCGAGCACTTTATCGGCACAGCCACCGGGATACATACGAAGCTGAGGCCAATATTTCTTGATATTCTTTCGACAGGGGCATATCCTATTCGCATTGTCGCTGTTTTGTCGAAAATTAAAAATTTTGGTCGAGCGAGCTATTGAAATGCGATGTTGTACAACTTCACGTCACAGATATCACAACGTTGATATCGATATAACTTAATCGCTACATAATACAGGTTATCGCTTATACAATAGGGTTCTTTTATATATGTATTGGATTAGCGTTATTATTAAAGTAAGTAAATAAGTATTATATACATACGTAGACCAGGGGATTTATATGTAGCCTACTACAATATGTATGAATAATAAAAACAGTCTTTTTCATACTGAATACTTAAAGTTAACATTGTCCTTAAATTTGATATACAATTCAAATTAGATTTCATACAAACCTGGGTGAACGCCGCAGGATCTTCGATGCTTCGATCTGGCATATTTGCTAGATCCACAGCCATCGTCCTGGCGGGTTGACTTCCCCTTGGCATTGCAGGAAGGGCACTGTTCGCATTTTCCGCGTATTTGACCCAATCGGTTAAGTCGGCCCTAACTTTTTTTTTTTAATTTATTATATTATAACCTACTTAAAAGAAGCTTGAAAGCAAATAACGCATTGCACATCGATGGGCCGTGCCGACCACTGATTTACAGTGTTTGTGAGACGACAGCGCTGCGGCAGAGCTAGGCCCTAGTCCGGGCCATAATGAAATAAGTATAAGGTGGTCCCATCGGCAGCAGCGATGCTCACGACGAGGTCTTATTTCAGTTGTCGTTCGACTTTGAACAAGTGAAGTTGTGAAGTGCAAATTTTTTCGTATTTTTTTAATTAACCCTACGATGGCCACAAAATTATCGTATTGTGCTATTTGCGGCAGTCATGGGCCACAAGTAAAATTTTTTCGCGTGGGAAAAAATGAAGAAAAAAAGAAGAGAAAAGGAAGAAAGCCTGCAGTGCAGCCTCAGTGACTATTCAAAGGTCTGTGAAAAACATTTTAAAGATTCTGAGGTGAAGTCTGAAATTTCTAACGGGCGC
Organism: Drosophila tropicalis; assembly: GCF_018151085.1. Taxonomy (NCBI): domain Eukaryota; kingdom Metazoa; phylum Arthropoda; class Insecta; order Diptera; family Drosophilidae; genus Drosophila; species Drosophila tropicalis. The sequence continues at coordinate 1,611,596 of NW_027173049.1, read as the reverse complement.
CCGTTGAAAAGGCAAAGATTAGAAAGTGGTGCAGTTCCGTATCGAGACCCGACTAATGTTAAAGAAGGCTACGCTAATTCGGGCACGCAAACAGAGTAAGTAAATTTATTGTTATATGTGGAAAGAAACAAATTAATAATCGCAATGTACATTTTTCTTAAAGAAATAATGGCATGTCAATAGAAAAAGAGAGCCTAAAGCAGAAGATTTGTGCTATGCAGGAGGAAATAGTCGAATATAGGCAGCAGATTGAGGAATGTCGCCACTTAAAAGAGAGCTTGTCAAAAATTTTCACGACAACCCAAATAGAAATATTAAAAAGTGGTGGAAAAAGATGCAACTTTAATTACGATGACATTTCTGCATGCCGCAGGCCCTCGAGCATACTACCATCTGTATAAAAAAGGATATCCGTTACAAAGTCGTTCAACGCTGTTTAGATGGTTAGCAGACGTGGAAATAAATCCGGGTACCCTAGATATTTGCATTGACCTCATGAAAAATAAAGAAATGGATGAGGCCGATAAACTTTGTGTCTTATCGTTCGACGAGATGAAGGTTGCAGCTGCTTTTGAATATGACAGCTCATCGGACATGGTGTATGAGCCAAGTGACCAAGTACAAATGGCGTTTGTTCGTGGCTTGAAAAAATCTTGGAAGCAACCAGTTTTCTTTGATTTCAACTCTCGAATGGACGCGGATACTTTATATATAATAATTAAAAAGCTCCACACACAAGGATATCCTGTTGTAGCAATGGTGTGTGATTTGGGTCCTGGAAACCAGAGACTTTGGAAAGAGCTTGGTATATCTGAAAGTAAGTGTGCTACAAGAGGTTAACGAAACATATGTCATATTTTTATTCTTTCTAGCAAAAACCTGGTTTAGTCATCCAGCGGATGACCAACTTAAAATTTTCGTTTTTGCGGATACACCGCATTTTCTAAAGTTGGTTCGCAACCACTACATCAGTTCCGGATTTATTATCAACGAAAAGAAATTAACCAAGACTACTGTCCAGCAAACAATCAACCATTGTTCGAAATCAGATGTGTCAATAACGTTTAAGATAAACGAAAACCACATTAATGTTCGTTCGTTGGCAAAGCAGAAAGTATCCTTGGCAACGCAATTGTTCTCTAATACAACTGCCAGCTCCATAAGACGTTGCTATTCGCTGGGCTATGACGTTGAGAATGCATGTGAAACTTCTGATCTTTTCAAAACTCTAAATGATTGGTTTGATGTATTTAATTCAAAATTATTAACATCGAATTGCATTAAATCATCACAGCCTTATGGAAGACAACTTGACTTTCAGCGAAACATTTTGACAAAAATGTCAGACATTATGAGCACTATTTTGTTTGACAAACCCCACAGATTGCCTTTTCAACAAGGTATTATCGTTAATAATGCCTCCCTGGATGAACTACACGTTTTTTAAGTGACAAATATAAAATGCAATATATTATAACAAGTCGGCTCAATCAAGACATTGTTGAAAATTTTTTTGGCAACATGCGGTCAAGGGGTGGGCAGTATGACCATCCAACCCCACTCCAATTTAAGTATAGGCTAAGAGAATATATTTTAGGTATGATAAAATTTCAGAAATTACATTAAGAACTCAAACTAATAATAACCAGAGGGCCGGGGCTAACTTTGACCGCGTCAAAGTTTGTATACCCTTGCAACTTTTTTGGTAACTCTTTCCTTACCTATTAGCCATCAATGTGAAAGAACATTTTATCTAAAAAGGCTTATGTTTGCGAAAGAATGGCCTACAATCATAGGAAATAACGAAGATATTGATCAAAGTCACTGTTTTCCACCGATCGTTCCTATGGGAGCTATATGATATAGTCACCCGATCTTTATCAAATTCGACACAGTCATTAACAGATATATTAAATTAAGAAATGTTTAATTTGAAAACAATCACGTTAAAAGTAACGAAGTTATTTATAAAAGTCACTGTTTTCGCCCGATCGTTCCTATGGGAGCTTTATGATATAGTCGCCCGATCTTGATCAAACTTGGCACAGTCATTAACAGATATACTAAACTAACAAATGTTTAATTTGAAAGCAATCGCGGTAAAAGTAACGAAGTTATTTACAAAAGTCACTGTTTTCGACCGATCGTTCCTATGGGAGCTATATGATATAGTCATCTGATCTTGATCAACACACAGTCGTTTATAAGCGTAATAAACTCTCTAATATTAAGTTTCACGATAATAACATAGAAAATAACGAAGTTATTGAGAAAAGTCACTGTTCGTGACTTTGGGGTTTGTATGGGAGCTATATGATATAGTGGTCCGATCCGGCTGAATCCGAGATATACAACGCCTGCAGTATATACAAGCCTATGTGCAAAATTTCAGCTCTCTGTAGCTCTTACGGTCTAGGAGGAGTTTGCGTTGATCCAGACGGACGGACGGACGGACATGGCTAGTTGAACTCGTCTCGTCGTGCTGATCAAGAATATATATACTTTGTATGGTCGGAGATGCTTCGCTCTATGCGTTGCACACTTCTGACCAAAATTAATATACCCTTTTTGCAAGGGTATAATAATTATCTTATGTGCAGCTTCATGTTTTATCAATGTTTTGATCGTGATTGTTGGTAGCTATGTTCTGTGTTTTATGTTTTTCTTTAACTATTATAATTTACAACCAAACCTTAATTTGATTTAGCTAAAAATACAGATCTGTTAAATGACAGTAGAATTGTTAAACACGAAAATGCTGACCATTGGTTGAATTTAGACTACTCTTCGGTGGCTAATAAAGAAAATAATGAGCCTGAAGACATAGCATTTGATGTCGCCAGTAACAGTCCAGAATTTCCGCGAGACAATGATGTCGATGAGCTGACGTAGGATGCCATTAAATATGTCGCTGGCTATATAATTAAAAAACTGAACCTTTCCGATGAGTTTCGCGACGAGTCTTCGTCATTTACATATGTCGATGAAGTCTCGCATGGCGGACTGATAATTTTGAGACACATTAAAAAAATTGGAACACATATTTCAAAGTTTCACTAACAAGAATTTTGAGATAAAAAAAAATTTTAAGGAAAACCTGTTAAAGTCTGCATCCCATATAAATTTAAATTTAAATATAAAAAAATTGTATTTTAAAATTAGAATCTACTTTAGAGTTAAGGCCTTAAACAAAAAAATATGTATTAAAATGCAAAAACAACGTTTAGTTGGCAGTTCTAAATTATTAAAAATATTACTTTAAAATGTGTTTCTATTTCACTGTGCTAATTTAAACCCCTTAGGCCACGTACGGGTTAAGCAACACACAATATTGACATCTCTCTTACACTTCCTGAGCTACGTTCCTCTCACTTGCACTTATTGTTAAGATACATAGGACCGTACGATTTCACGACGTGACCACCTTATACTTATTTCATCATGGTCTGATGCCTGGTAAAACAATTTTGCTATAATTTGAAAAATTTGATTATAAAAGGCAATTTATTTTTCGCCGTTAGCAGATCTGGTATTTTTCGGCGAGGTTTCGAATTATCCGTTGATGTGGCAACGCTTTCTTTGTTTTGTGTCTGGTTAAAACTTGTGGCAACTTTAGTCGGTTCCCCGCAAAAAAAAAAAAAAAAAATACGCAATTATAATTATCTGAAAAATTGTATTTTTCTCCCTTGTATTTTAAATAAAAGACCCATATATACCTACTTGCGATCCACTTTCGTTGAAAAGGTTGCCGAAGAGTGGATTCTTGGATTCCTCCATGGACAACAACGAAGTTTGGGCCTGTGCATCAGTGGAGAAGGACCTAGATAGAGTGGTCACAAAATTGGAACAGCTTCACGAAAATGCATCGGCTGAAATAGGTGACATATTATTATGGCATTAACAAATATTATATATTAAATTTCACATCTTAATAACAAATTACAAATATAGGTGATATAGCTTCGCTGATGTCCGAGTTGGTGAAAGTACTGGGCAAGGCTGAACAAACGGTGACGACATTGAATTCAAGCACACAAGTTGGCAGTGGTAGTTTGGACGATCCAATGGATATTGAGCATGGTATGAACATGCAGGTAGAGACGGAACCAGCAGCTCCGCAACGTTTAACAGATCGTCAAATGGAGATTATCCGGGAGGCGATTTTAAAATGCAATGAAAGGGTCCAGAAGCTATCTACAGAGCATCGGGACCTGCATGGTTCCATTTCTAAAATAGGCAAGGCCATTGACAGAAACTTTAGTGCCGATTTCACTTCAACCATGAGAGTAGATGCCTTGTTAGATGAGGAGAATTTAATGCTGCTTAATAAGGCAATAGCCAAGCATTATTGTCGTCAGGGTATGGACGAAGTGGCTCGCACACTAATTAAGGAATGCAAAATGACCGAGGAGCATGCTCAGGATGTGTTTGACTCGGAGAGAGAATTTGCCGACATCTACGGCATTTGGGTGAAAATACAGAAGCGTGAATTGGATGATGCATTAAGATGGACCATGCGTTTCTCCCAGCAGCTTCTGGATCGACATTCGCTAATTGAGTTTCGTTTGCACCGCATGCGCTTTATGCAGTTGGTTTCTTATGGCCTGGAATCACAGCATGAGGCGATTGTCTATGCCCGCACACATTTTAAAAAATTCGCTGTGCGTTATGAGCATGAGATCGCCAATCTAATGGGTAGCTTTATATATTTACCAGGAGGGCTAGAGAATTCGCCCTACAAGCTTTTTCTTGCCCAGGAAATGTGGACTGAATTGTCATTCATATTCCTAAAAGACGCCTGCCAATTGCTCGGAATCAGCAAGAACTCCGCTCTATCGGTTGTAGTCAATGCAGGATGTACTGCACTGCCCGCTCTTCTTAATATCAAACAAGTGATGCAATCGCGCCAGGTTTTAGGCATGTGGAATGGTTGCGATGAACTACCCATTGAAATTGATCTCCAGCCAGAGTTTCGATTTCACTCTATATTCGCCTGCCCTATCTTACGCCAGCAAACTTCCGAGGACAATCCGCCAAAGAAGTTGACCTGCGGCCATGTCATCTCCAATGATGCATTGCATAAGCTCAGCAATGGCCATGTACTCAAATGTCCCTACTGTCCCGTTGAGCAAAATGCCGAAGAGGCTGTAAGGATTTACTTTTAGGTCGGTAATGCCGACTAGATCTTATTGCTATATATTTAACCCCTAACCCCCACCCCCAATGATAATAACAAGTGGTGTGTGTTAGCCTTTTGTTGGTTTTTCTGGGCCATGGACATATCTGGAGCTAGTTCTAGGAAGATGATCGGGTCTGAAGAAGTTTTCCTTAAAAATAAATTCTTGATGACGCAGAGCGGAATCTAAGTGGTATGATGGGTTCAGCTGGCTTTCAGAAATTCCTCTACTTTATCGAAGCCCACTTAGATTTTAAATAAATCTATATACTATATATATATATATACCGTATTAAAATAAATTGAAATTTAGTATTTGAAAAGATATTCGAGAAATGCATCAAAATTTATTTCAAGTTTATTCATTGATAGCCTTACTTAGTGTCTGTACTTCAGCTTGGTTGTTTTCTCCGCGCGATGTCTGGTAGGGGAAGAGGAGTTGCTACCATACGAATCTTCACGTCGATCACGCTTAGAGGAACGAGAGCTGCGCGATGTATCCGGCGAATAGTCCCGTCGGCGACTACCTTCTCCTGCTGGAGAGTGCGAACGTTTACGTGAGCTCGAGCTATAATAAGCTGGGCTCTCGCTTCGTTTAGAGCTGCGTGTTTTGGAGGAGGAAGAGTGTATGTAACTGAGCGGAGAGTCCACAGTTTCTGATCTTGAGTCCTACGAATAAGAAAACAAAAAGTTACGAAAAAATATAATAAAGTCGTCTTTTAAAATAGAACCTAACCTGGGTAAGCAAGCGTTTGCGAAAGTATTCTACTTGTTCAAATAAGGTCCAACCGGGCTCTAAGCGTCGCTTGCCCGACTCCAGTTCGTCTTGATATTGAATCGCTTTTAATTCAATTTCTCGCAACTTTTGACGCTTCTCTTCTTTGAATTTTTCTGAGCTATCCCCATCGCTGTCCTCTTCAGAGCTGAAAAACTTTGGTGGATCTGGTGGATCCAATGTATCCCATTTGCTGGTGGTTATGGCTTGTGCTTCGACTTGTTGCGGATCAACAGTTTCCCATTTCGATGGAATAAATCCTGGTAATTTGACCTTCTCCGCAGGCTTTGACATCTTTTCCAGCGGTACCCCATCTACATCTTCATCCACTAAAATAAAAAAGAAAAATAAATAAATATTGTTTTATCTCTATCTCAGCTATCTATTCATACACGGTATGCCATCAATCTCGTCGTGATATTCGTCTCTCTTATGAGTATCCCGCTGAGAATTCGCGGCGTCTGGCATTGCCCGCTTTAGGGCGCTTTTAAGCAAAGCGGCTCCATCAAGTGGAACACCATCGAGATCCTCGTCATCCTTTTCTTCACCTGAAAGCGGTGCTCCATCTATATCCTCATCAAAAGCCTCTTCTGATCGCGATTCCTCGGCCTGTGGGGAAGCTTGGGGCTGTGGAACAAACTATCACGTACGTAATTTTCTATTTTCATTATTTTTGTTTTTATTTTTCGAACCTGTCTGCCTAGAAACGTGGACCGCAATTGGGCTAGAAATTCCTTGGGATAAATAGTCCACTCCTCCCATGTCTTAATAACATTGCAAACGCGTGATTTGAAGCCTTCGGCTTTGAGTCGACTTTCAATATTTGAATAGTATGTATGCAAACTCTCAAACACATCGATCAATTGCTTTTCCACTCTGTAAATTGAAATGTACATATAATTTAATGTTCTTCTTGCCTTCCTTAGGTTAATAATACATACGATTTGCGAAAAAATGAAGCATTGGCCACTTTAACAGTACAATTGTGCAAAATATCCGAAATTAGATAAAGCCGAGCTATCTTCTTGGAGGCCAATGTAGTGGCATTTGCCAAAGATTCTGCTATGCATTCGCATATTTCATCGGCTGCATCGGCATGCTCAATACAGAATATCATTGCATCACCTATTCGTGCCCGTTCCGGAGTCAAGTGTCTGAGCAGATCTTCGAGACGATCGCGTTGCCTAAAATAATATCATAGAACTTTCGAGAATTTCCCCAATTGACAAATTTTGAAGCAACTCACGCATTGGATAGAGCACCCTTGTGGACCACAGGAGCATCAGGATCCACCACTAGATCATCGGGCATTCCTTGTGTATAGAAATTGGCAACAGGTGGCCGCCATACAGGGCCTTCTTTGAACATGCGAAATTCCTTTTCACGCCACTCTGTGGGTGTATCTCCTTGAAGAAGTGAGAAGAGCTTCCAGCGATAGTATATGTGAGCAGGACTTTCGTTATCAAAAAGAAAAGAGAAAAGCGGATTTTCCATTTCTCGACTCATGATAAGAGCCTCAAACATGGGTCCCTCACGTATAACAAACTCAATCATGCGGTGGATAACATTTAAAACCGATCTAAACGAAAGATTCACATTAAGAACCAAACGCGATGAAAACTTCAACACAAACATACTTCTCTGTAGGAATAAAAACCTTGACTACGGATTTATGAAGAATCTAAAAATAGAAGACATATTATTCCTGTTGCAAAATCTATTGCTGTCTTTTACCCTGTTCTTACCCTTTCCATGTTCTCCTTTTCCTCTATGCTGTCATACTCTTTGTAATTCTTTTTTGGCAAAGTATCTTTTTCACTGAGAGGCGGTTGGGCATTGAAGGGTAAGCCTGATGGAGGCGGTGGAATTGTCAACTCTAGCAGAGGCCTGCGGAGCAAAAATGGGTGTATTCATAATCGGCACTGTCTTGCCCCAACCCAAACGCATCTCATAGCCCATGACATAACGACCATTCAGTGTTCTCAGTGCTCGCTCAGCATCCTTGCGACTCATGTAGGCCACAAAACCACAATTACGTCCACGTTGTTTCTCCTCCTCGGAACGGGGCCACATAATCTTAATACTGGCCAGCGGACCATAACGACCGAATATCTCCATCAATTGTTGCTCAGAAATTTTTGGATTTAAATTGCCCAAATATAGATTTGTAGTATTGGGATCTCCAGTATCAAAGGACCCAGATGGGTGGGCCCCCGACGTCTGCTGCGAGTTGCTGGAGGATGAGGAGTTGCTCCCGCCTCCTCCTCCTCCGCCACCGCCACCGCCCCCACCACTTTCCGAACTACTTTGGCTTTGCTGCGCTTGTGATGAAGCAACATGAGAGACAGCCAGATGTTTGTATTTGTGACGCTCCTCGCGCTCTTCTTGGATCCTAACAGAAACTTGTAATAGAAAAGAACTCTTATCGTTGACTACTGGTGAAACTTACTGCCGCAGTTCTTCCTTGAATAGTTCCAAATTGCTTTTCTTTTTTCTTGGTTTTTCTTTTTCAGGGGACCAGAATCTTTTTTAAGATCCGAGGCCAGTAATTTAGCATATTCCTCTGCCTTTTCGGCGGCACTTTTCTCGACGAGCTTCGAGCCCGGCTTATATAGCTTTCCTTTTTCGCTCTTATCCTCGCGCCTGGAACCAGCATCGTAAGTGCCTGCTTTAACCCACACTTTGGACGAGGGTGTGGGGGCTTCCTGAAAAGTTTCTACAAACTCCTTGAAGGCCTATTGAGCGATTCAAATGAAATTAATTATTCATTGGCACAGATTGATAATAATATTTGCATAATTACATGCGCCGCAGCAGCCGCATCTTCTTTTTTCTTTTGCTCTTCCAACTCCTTCTTCGACAGTTGCCGCTTAGAAAAGGTGCCCACTGTAAAGGCTTCCAGCTTCTTTTCACTGATACGCTAAACGAATAATGTTTGTAGCATAGCTTAGAGGATTATACTATTACAATTCAATTAAATTACCTTTAAGGCGGAGGCATCCTTTTCCTTTTGTTTACTCATTTTTCCGTTCTCCTCTAGTTAGAAGTGCCCACCCCGGAGATTGCAACACAATCGATAACTTCAAAACGATTACACTGAGCTACCAGTTAAAGTCTGTAAGCAAATGAAATATTTTTGTATACTTAAATATCATATATAATATTTTTCTGGTGACATTTTAAATGCGTTGGCGTACCATGTGCCAAAGCTAATAACATAACATAACAGTAGATGTTTCACAATACCAGTGAAAGAAAAACTTTGTTACATAGTGCTATCCAGTCGCCTGCAAAATGTTCCATCTCTAACACTAGACATTTGTAAATTACAAGCAATTGTTTTTTTCTAATGAATTAAAGTGCATTGTACACGAAATGGACATCTGTCGCCTGTGCTTGAGGGGAGTAAATGGGTCCCAGATGTGCCTACAGATCTTTGATCCCAGTTCTGTTGACAACAAAGTGGCCAGCATTCTACGCCAGCATTTTTGGTTTGAGGTACGTACAAAATAAAGTGATAAACTCGCCTCTTCCTCTTATACACACACAAAAAAATACACATACAATAATAATGACAAATGAATATTCTGCAGGTTCACCCCAACGATGAAATCTCGAAAGTGATCTGTAATGTCTGCTGGACACAGGTGTCGGAATTTCACCAATTCTACGTTTCCATACAAGAGGCTCAGGTTATTTATGCCACAACTTCCAAATTTAAGGAGGATCCAGAAATGGTCAGTGCCAATTGGCCAGAGGAGGTAATGATGCCAGCGGATGTTTTGGCTGTGGACAATGATATCAACATAAATGTGAATCCTTTGGATGAATTGGATGTAAAGCCGGCTCCAGCAAAACAAGAAGACAGCCGAATGGATATTAAGAAAGAAAGGGATTCCCCAGATATTGAAAGTATGGTCGACGGTGATAATAATGATGATGCCGATGAAGATGATGACAATGATAACTATGATGATGTTGAAGATGAGGAGGAAAGTGAAGACGATGATGATATAGATTTAATTATCACGCGAAGTGGGCGAAAAAGAAAGAGGGAACCCGTAAAAACTCAATCGAAAAGACCTCTTCTCAAACAAAAGGATGCGGCAAAAGGCAAAACAAAAAGTCAAAAACGTGAGCCCGGAAGGAGAACCTTCAAAAATCTGCAAAGGTGGCCCCCATTCTGCAAAGAGGACGAGGAGCTTATTAAACGGTATATTGTAATGGGTTGCGAGCTATGCATATTTTTGGCCGAAGATTTTGATGGCATCCGCGAACATTTCAAAGAGAAACATCCGGATGAGCGACCCTATATCAAATGCTGCGGTCGAAAGCTGAATAAACGTTGCCTGATCCAGGAGCATGCCCGCCGTCATGAAAATCCCGAGTATATCAAGTTTGTAGCAAAGCCGTTGACCTTTTTTCCAAGGATCTAACATTTCTTCCTAGGTGCAAGGACTGCGGCAAGGTGTTTGCCAATTCAAGTGTATTACGTGCTCATTGGCTTGTACATCATGTTCCCGATGAGGAGTGTGATTTCCAGTGCGAGGATTGTGGCAAACGTTTCTCACGACGCAACCTTCTGGAGCTGCACAAGGGTTCTCATGTGCCCGCGAATGAACGAAAGTTTATTTGTCCTGAATGTCCCAAACATAATGCGTAAGTAAGGATAAACTTAATGGTTAGTTCAATCTAATTGTATAATTTTGTAGCTTTGCGACCGAGTATCATATGCAGGTCCACATAAGCATGCAGCATCGGAAAGCGGCCAATGTCTGTCATGTTTGTGGCAAAAAGATTAAGGATAAAGCTGTCTTTGAGAAGCACGTTCGACTGCATTTTGAGGAGAGTGGTCCACGTATAAAATGCCCCCGTCCCGATTGTGAGAGTTGGCTAAAAGATGAAGATAATCTTAAGCAACATCTGCGGCGTCACAATGACGAAGGAAAGCTCTTTATTTGCTCTGAGTGCGGGAAGAGTTGCAAGAATTCTCGGGCTTTAATCGGACACAAACGATACTCGCACTCTAATGTCATATATACCTGCGAGCAATGCGGCAAGACTTTCAAGAAGGACATTAGTCTTAAAGTAAATGATTAAAAGCATAAAATCTATATTACCATCTAATAACCAATGATTTCCCGTTACAGGAACACATGGCCCAGCATACGGGCGAACCACTGTATAAATGTCCTTTCTGTCCACGCACTTTTAACTCAAATGCAAATATGCATTCGCATAAGAAGAAAATGCATCCAGTTGAGTGGGATATATGGCGGAAAACAAAAACGGGAAGTTCCCAAAAAAATACTTCCTAGTGCCCAGGTGGCTCAAATGTTACGAGAAGATGCCTCCGGCCCCGCCGATTCAACCAACCCTGCCATTGTCAACGACTATACATCATAGAAATTTTAAATTCCACATCACTATATTATAGTTTCGCTTTATATTTTATTTTAACAAAAATAATGAAGCAAGTAAGTCGACTTGTCGACTTGGGTATACCATACACCAGGTGAAACAAATATTTCAAATTTCGAAAACCAAATGTACATATGTCTATTAAATTGTTTTGACATGCTTCATACTATGTGCTATCTCGCTCATTCTACAAACACACGAGCACTCCAGCGCCGCCACTAACCAACGGCCAATTCTGGTCTTGTGGACCGGTTAGTAAAATACGTCAATACGCATATTTTGCATGTTTCTAGTCCGATTTCAATAAAATTTGGTATTTTGATAGAAATAGATAAGAATAATTAGACTGCCGAATTTGATTGCGATAGTCAAAAAACTACAGGAGGAAATCGGTTTTTTCTAAATTATGGAGGCGGAAGTGGGCATGGCAAAATATGAAAATATAAATACTCTGCGCGCATACTAAGAGAGTATACATACTAAATTTGGTGACTTTAGCTTTGTTAGTTTTTGATAAAATCAGTTTTGTTTAATTTGCGGGGGCGGAAGTGGGCGTGGCAAAAATTTTAAATAGCCAATATCTGCGCGTCTATTAAGCTAGTCCGCATACCAAAAAAATTTAATATCGGTAGCTATCATAGTTTTTAAGAAAATCAGTTTTATGTAAATTCCGGGGGCGGAAGGGGGCGTGGGAAAAAGTTTGAACAATTAATTTCTGCGCGCCAACTAAACGGGTCTGTTCATACAGACGGACGGACAGACGGACATGGCTAGATCGACTCGGCTGTTGATCCTGATCAAGAATATATATACTTTATAGGGTCGGAGAAGCTTGCTTCTGCCTGTTACATACATTTTGGCAACTTTAATATACCATTTCACCCTATGGGTGTATGGTATAAAAATAAATAAAACAGATCCAGTTTTTTTTGCTGTACCTTTTGATGATTATCTACATGAATAGTTTTTCTTTACATCACATTAATCGTTAAAACTGTACATTATTATTTTCAGGAAAACTTGTAATAAATGACTCTCGACAAAGTTTTGCATTGTTTCACATAAATAACTTCTAAACTGATCTTCTGGATCCTGCAACATCTTCTATTTTCCTAATGTTCTTTTACCTTAATTTTATCTAGTCATTACCAAACCCAATTATGAAAGTCAGTCGTTTCGGGTGCGAGATATAAAAATTAATAACACGAGAATAAAATAATATGGAAACGAGCCCCTAATGTGGCTACAGTCCACTACCAACGGATAAGATAAGCAGGTTTTAGTGGTCATCTACCCATAGGGATACACATCAGTTGATAGGAAGCAGTTGGCATTTTAAAGCAGATAGGAAACTAAAAAATTTACTTTTCCGTATCAGTACAATCTTTACGAGCAATTGATTGTAATCAACCAAATGAATGGCGAAGACAAGGTTTTTGCTCCATTCCGTGGCTGTTAGTAGGCGATTAAATGTCGCGACGACAGCACGAAATGCGACAAAAGGTACTATAAAATAAATTTTAAATATTGATATTACGTTAAAACAACATTTTCAGAATGAAAAATTAGACACCGTACATAGAAAGCGGCTGCCTTGGTACCATGCGCCGCCTTTTCTACTTTTTTGGGTTCTTCTCGTTTTTGCTATTGTGATTCCCCTTTTTAATCGTTTGCCCGATATTGTGAAAATCAAAGACGAGTCGTCAAAAGCAGGAGAATTTGTGGCAGAACGAGCTCAGCAATTGCTGTATTCTTATGATCGCATTGGGCCCAAAGTTGTGGGCAGTATTGCCAACGAAGTGACTACAGTCTCGTTCCTTCTCGAGGCACTTGAAAAAGTTCGCATTGATATGCGAAACGATCTCTATGACCTGGAAGTGGATGTCCAACAGGTGTCAGGAGCATATGTGCTCAATTCAATGGTCAATATGTATCAGGGCATACAAAATGTTGCCGTTAAGCTAAGCACACTGAGTTCAAACAGTTCGTCTTATTTACTAGTCAACAGTCATTTTGATTCAAAGCCAGGTAGTCTCGGAACTGGTGATGATGGCATAATGGTTGTAGTAATGCTTGAGGTATTGCGTCAAATGGCCATTTCCCCTACTGTCTTTGATCATCCCATTGTCTTTTTATTCAATGGAGCTGAGGAAAATCCATTGCAAGCGTCTCATGGTTTTATCACTCAACACAAATGGGCGGTCAATTGCAAGTTAGTTACAAATAAGTCGACTTAAAAGACATAATACTCACCCTAATTATTCAGAGCCCTTATCAATTTAGATGTTGGCGGTAGTGGCGGACGTGATATTTTATTTCAAAGTGGTCCCGATCATCCTTGGTTAATGAAGGCAAGTAAATCCCTCTACTAGCTGTCTCCAAAAATTTCTTATGGATATGTATTTAGTATTACAAACAAAATGCCAAACATCCATTTGCCACAACGTTAGCTGAGGAGATCTTTCAATCGGGTATGCTGCCATCCGACACTGATTTTCGAATTTTCCGAGACTTTGGCCATGTACCAGGTGAGTCTCGCTTCAAAATCACCGGCATTAAAAACCATTAACTTATTGAGTTAATATTCAATAAGGTCTGGATATGGCACAGATAAAGAATGGTTACGTCTATCACACTATATTCGACAACTTTGCTGTGATACCTGGTCGTTCGGTGCAGAGTACAGGTGAAAATGTTCTTGCTTTGGTCAGGGCCTACACTAATGCCAGCGAAATGCTAAATCCCCAGGTAAATTATTTATCTTCTTTTGTTTGTGGGTTTAATTGATAACTCTATTGGGAGTTTTTTTTTTTGCAGGATCATAGCGAAGGACATTCGGTATTTTTTGACTTCCTCGGTCTCTTCCTGGTTTATTATACAGAAACGACTGGAACTATATTGAACTGCTGCGTCGCTGTGATTAGTTTGGTCCTGGTGGCCATTTCCTTATGGCGTATCGCTCGGGTTTCCCAGAGATCATTAAACCGAGTGTTAATCGACTTTGTCATTATCCTGGCGCTTTGTATTGTGGGTTATCTTCTGTGTTTTGGCTTGCCATTGCTTATGGCCGTAGTTTTTGATGCTGGCGACAGATCTCTAACGTATTTTAGCAATAACTGGCTCGTCTTTGGACTCTACATATGTCCAGGTGTCATAGGTTTGGCCTTGCCCCTTACGTTATACTACTCCCTACGTCCGTGTAACGAAATCAGTCACAGCTATCAATTGCAGATGGGTCTACACAGTCATTGTGTTATCCTTGCTGTGGTGGCTATAATCCTGACTTCGATTGGAATACGCTCAACGTACTTATGTATGATTTCTCTGCTTTTCTATGAAGCTGCACTTTTGATTAATTTATTTAGCACTCTACATGATAGGGGTGAGATATTGAGATTTTCCTATTTCGTTTTAGTTTGACAATTGTTTATTTTCCTTTTTTTTATTTCGAGGGCTCCGCTGGGTGATCTTTGTTGGTGTTCTACAGATGCTGCCATTCCTATACATTTGCTATCTGTTTTACACATTCCTTGTGGTGTTCTTCCCCATGATGGGGCGCAATGGGACCAACACCAATCCGGACATAATGATAGCTCTAGTATGCGCCTTGGGCACATTGTTGGCCCTTGGCTTTGTAGCTCCTCTCATAAACATATTTCGTTGGCCAAAGCTAATACTGCTTGGCCTATGTTTGGTCACTTTTGTATTCTGCATGATTGCCGTCTCAAGCATTGGCTTTCCTTATCGAGCCAAAACTAATGCGATGCGAATAACCATTCTGGTAAGATAAAATTAGTTTTTTTTGTGATAAAAATGGTCGAGTCAATAATAATTATCTTTTATAGCACACTCGCCGCACATTCTTTGAGTATGATGGCTCCTTGAGTGTGAACGATTCGGGTTACTATTTTGACTATCAGGATAGGCGGACTTACTTGCCTTTTCTTGACTCTGTTAATTTGACTGGCTTGGATGTCCGGTCCTCTGACTGTGATAAATACGTGATGTGTGGACTGCCTTGTTTCTGGAATAGCTGGTGCGGAGCCCGTGCTTACGCTGGTTGGTTGCCCCGTGCAGATGAAGTCATTATACCAGGAACTGTAACTCTTGATTTGCAAGCCAAAACCATATTACCGAACGGCAATACTGTCCGATTCGAGTTTGAATTAAATGGTCCGCATCACATGAATTTATACATTCAACCCCTAGAGGATGTGGAATTAGAGGGATGGTCCTTTATCAGTGACATACCGACAAGGCTACCATATCATGTATTCTTCTCCTATGGATTAGATAACTCCTCGTTAAAGTTTCACATCGATTTTAACGTTTCTAATGGACACGACCATTTTAATCGTCCTATTTTTGAGCTTGGGGTCGTTGGACAATATGTAAGTAACGACTATAATCGGGATAATGTTACCTTGGACTTTCTGAATTCCTTTCCCGACTTTGTTTATGTAATGGAATGGACATCATATTTTCAACGTTTTATTTTCTAAAAAAAATAAATAAAGTTTGATTTCGCATTGTAAGTTACTTTGTTGCCTTATTATCCGAAGAAAACCAAAAAGAAAGAATTTTTGTGTCGTCAAAACCGTTTTTCTTGAAAACTCTTCTTGTTTTAAAATGATTTGCATTATATTTCGAAAACGATTCAACTTGAATAATTATAAAATGATACGTGAATCATAAAAACCTTTTGTTAAATTGAATTTAAGAAATTAAATTTAGTACAAGGGTTAGTATAAATGAACATTAATCGCACAATTACTATAACATTCTGTAGGTGTGTCTTGTCCGTCTCAAAAGTTTTTATTTTAAACAAAAAAAAAAGTCGTTAAAGCTAATGTCTTAGGTTTTTAAAATATTTTGTTTCAAACAAAACTTTTTCAAAATCTTAGCACCAAGTTTCAAGATCTGATTTAAAATAAAATAATGTTTTGTTAACTGTTTATTTTACATTGAAAGAGAGTTTCCCAATCGAAATCGTATGAAACTGGTATTGAAAACACCATGGGTCCCCTAAATCTATTTTAAAATCTTGATTGTTCATTTCAATCGTCTTAAATTGAAAATCAAAGTTCAACTGCAAATCAAAAAGATTCGATTGTTTTTAGGCCTGTTATCGGTTTAGATTTATCGTTTTTTGTCATCTGACAACTCTGATCTCTAACAAAAGTAACAACAACAAAAATCAGCTTGCGTGGACAAACACAATATTGAAAATGAATGTGAGTTTAAATTAAATGAACATTTAAATTGTCTAAATTAACATTGAATAATTAAAATTGTTCATTCCAGGAATCAGAAATTCCCATTGACATTCACACTTTAAAGCTGCAAGATTGGCTAATAAGCAGACGGATCGTTCCCAAAAATGGTCAGCTAGAGATTAGGGAAATTCACAACAAAATCCGAAATGCCCTGCAGGATATGCCATCCAATGAGCAATTGATTCAATTGCTGGCCAAAACAAGTGAGCTTAAGAACTCGTTTAGTTCCAAATGGAGTGCAATTATTTAACCGTCATTTTTAAATACATAGATATAAACTACTTTCACGTTAAGGAGATCATTGAGATCCTTAAACAAACTGAAAAGGACACAAAAAGCGTTTTCGGTTCATACGGCAGCCAGCGAATGAAAGATTGGCAGGAAATATGCCGCCTTTACGAAAAGAATTCCGTGTATCTGGCTGAAACGGCTCAGATTTTTGTCAGAAATATCAACTATGAGATTCCAGGACTGCGCAAGCAAATGACCAAGTTGGAGCAACAAACCGACGATTGCTTAAAGCGTGCCCATGACTTGAACAAACCCGAGACTCAATTATTAGCTGAGCATGCGGCCCTTTTGGAGCAGTTGGGTGTTAAGGAGGACAATTTACATGCAGAATTCATAGGAGTCTTGTCTGGATTGCCGGAACTCTACGCAAAGTCACTGCAAAATATAGGCAGAATTCAGTCAGCTTTCGACCTATATGCCGAAGTTAGTGGCCAACAGCAAGGACTCCCCATTTTACGACATTTAGTGGAATTTGGCAACACCACAGTATATCAATATATACATAAGGAAGCGCCACTCGTTGTAGAGGAGCCACCTATCAGGTTAAATTTGACTGTTGGGGATTCCGGCAAAGAAGTAATTAATGCTGGTAATGAAATTGACTTTGGTATAGACGATAATGGTGGCACTTCATCCACTGTTTCGGCCGAGATCATTGACTATGGAGACTTCGGGAATGTCGATCTCCCGGAGACCGATGGAGGCAACATTGACTGGGGCATTGAGAGTGCTCCCACAGATGCCGTTGAAATTAATTTTGATATTCCCGTAGAAGAGTATGGCATTGTGGTAGAGGGCACTGGCATGGATGGTGGCACAGCCAAAGGTATAACCGTGAAAATTGCTACCTTCGCAGGATTTAAATGAAATATATTTGTTTAACAGGTGACCAGGCATATACTCTTTTGGACTCGCCAACCTATCGGGATCGGTTTTTTGACGAAATTTATGAACTGGAATCATTCCTGCGTCTTCGACTCTTCGAGTTAAATCAACTGGAGTCATCTGCAAGCAACATAATGTTTTCCCTCATGGACAACATGGCCAGCCATGATGCGGAGAGTATACGGAAGCTCCTTCACGAAACCGAAAGAATTATTCAACAGACTTCTGACGAGCAGACACGCCACCTTTTCCAACTAAAGCATTCGCCCAAGTACGCGAATTTGTTAGCCACCAAACTGCAGCAAATGAATAAAGCTGTGGCGAAATTGCGTGCTAACAGAGATTTGCTAAAGCAGAAAGCTGTGGAATTACGTGAACAGCGCCAGCAATTAAATCCAGTTTTGGATGAACTACTCCAGCAGACGCGTGTATTGCAATCGCATATCGAAAAGGATATATCGAAGCGTTATAAAAATAGAATCGTTAATCTAATGGGAGGTGTTAATTAAAAGCTAATTCCATTTTGTAAAATTGTATAATTGATATAAATAAACGCAATCTGTTGGTCGAAATTTTCGACTTTGTCTTCAATTTAAGCATTTAATAATGTTCTGAAACCCGATCTTGAATCAAACACCGTTTCGTCATTTTTTAAAAGAAGTTTTTATTCATTTTTATTTTGCTATTTTTATTAAATATACAAATTTTATTTATTTATTATTGTTTTATTTTTTGTTTCTTGTTTTTTTTTAAGTGCCGTTTTACATTTTATTTCTTTTATTTATTTTTTATTTGCTTTTTTTTTGTATCCAGAATACAAATTTATTTATTATTATAAAGTTTTGTTGGCTTTGTTTATATGTTCTTTTTGAATATGTTTGTTTTATTTTTTGTTTAATCATAAAATTAGTCTTAGACATTAAATGTTTTAAACTTCCACTTAAATTGGTATAATCCTTATATAACTGAATTTTAATAAATTTTAAAACTGGAAACAATGCTTAATTATTTCTTAGTTGAGTTTGGGCCTGTGTTACATTTAAGGAAATATGATGGATAAAATATTTAATTTTTAAGGGGGGAGTAAAAGGGGCCTAATCAAAAAAATTTAACAAAATGCTATACAATTGAGAATCGGGTGAAAATGCCACAACAAGCTTACATTGGGATAGATGAATATATGTATACATATAATATAGATATTATATCAACTAGACTTAGGCACTAATCTAACAAAAATGTGGCTGGCCCTCTTTCGAAAGAAAGGCTTCAAGAAACGGGGGATTCTTTAACTAAATAGAAAATAACAAGCACTATCCAAAAAATAAAATTATGGTAAATGTATCGGGATAGGGATCGTAAAAGGAAGGCCCTTCATGATATGATTGCAACTCGTTGTAGGATGTTCTCTGGGCTATTTGTGATGTCGGGAGAGGCCAAGCTGTTCTTTAAAATAATTTGTAAGTTGACGGAGGATATATCAGTGTATAATAGGTAATTTTTTGATTATACATCAACGTACGTATGTATGTGTTTTTATGTGATTAAGGTTAAACTAGCATTAAAAATTTGTTCGAAAGTTGCTTGCGGTCTGCCATTATTATTACATATATACTACAGTATTTTATGCTTATTAATTAATTTTTTATTTATATAATATAATATATATATATATATATATATATGTATATCATATAATTTATGTTTTTTCTTTATATACTAGTACATATATATGCCGATACATATGTATATATGTCTGATCATAGCGCCGGTCGGATTAGAAATTGTAAGTTCTCTCTTGCTTGATTTTCTCAAGCTATTGCTCTCTTTCTCATATTAATTACAATTCTCATTTATCGCCTTCATCTAACAGTCTATGCAAACTTTTTCAGTTGCTTGTTGCTGTTTTTTTTAATGTGAATTTAGTTTTGAATCTGTTTTTGGTTTTTCTTCAATGAAAAACATCGCCTCTCTTGGCTGGCTCTGTCCACCAGCGATGTGGATGTGTAGGATGATGATGATGATGCGAAGCCTGTCAATCGTTCTTCACTGGATAGTACAATAAATCCGGCTGCCCATGGGGAATTTGCTGCATCATTCCACCCATCATAGGTGGCAGGATGGGCTTGGATTCATCACCGAGCATTGGATAGCCGCCAACGCCTATTACACCCACGCCCACACCAACTCCCCCGGTTCGCTCATAGAGACTTCCATGAGGTCCTGGTGGTGGCAACAGATGGGGATGCATTGCTTGTTGTTGTGGCTGCTGCTGCGGTGGAGGCTGCAATCCATGGGAATGATATGGCTGGAAGCTATTTTGCTTCTGTTGCTCAGAGGCCACCTGCAATTGATCGCCCAAATGTTGTTCATAGGCCACTGCCGGTGATCCTCCGTAGACAGGACCCGCTCGCATCACTGTTCCTGGATAGCCCCCTGAATTATGTTGTTGCTGTTGTTGTTGCTGTTGTTGTTGTTGTTGTTGCTGTTGCGGTGCCGGCGGTGGCTGCTGCTGCTGCTGTTGTTGTTGTTCCATTAAATCAAAATTGTATTCCATTGGCTGTGGATTTGTGTCAATGAGATTCGTGAGTATGCTGCCTATATTATTGTAATTATGTGGATCACTCGGATTGGGTTGGGCCTGAGGCTGTTGCTGCTGGGGTTGCTGCGGTTGATGCGGTTGATGTGGCTGTTGAGGTGCGGCCTGATTAAAGCCTTGCGCCGGCCACATATGCTGGAAGCTCAATAGATCACCAGCCAGAGCTGGATCTTGTTGTTGGGGTGGTTGCTGTTGTTGTTGTGGTGGCTGGGGTTTGACTACAGGTTGCTGTTGCTGCTGCTGCTGGGCAGCGGGCACATTCATTGGAAGCCCTAGAAATTCAGCCGAGTCGACTATATAGAATTTATTATCCTTAAGTTCAACTGGTTGATTATTGGGTGGTTGGCCAAAGTTAAGATTACCCCAGGAGTCAGTGGTATGAGGTTGCTGCTGTTGTTGCAGGAACTGCTGCTGCTGCTGTTGCTGTTGTGCTGTTGGTGCTGGTTGAGGTGATTGCAATCTCGCATGTTGAGGACTTTGTGAGGGCTGTTGATGTTGTTGCTGCAATTGCTGGGCTGCCGCATGATGATGCAAAGGTGAACGTTGGTTATGACGATGTTGTTGCTGTTGCATCATTAATTGATGCTGATGATGTATAGGCGGCATATGATGAGGTGAATTAAACTGCGGTTGCATTTGCGAGGGGTGCGGATGCGGATGATGCGGTGGTGGCGGCGGCGGATGCGGACTCTGCGGCGTATGACTCCTCATGTGCTGCTGCTGTTGATACTGATTAATCAGTTGCTGATGTTGCTGCGGATACCCAGGGGCGGAAACTTGCCCTGGCTCAAAGTGGAACTGTTGCTGCTGCTGCTGACCCTCTGGACCACCAAAACTGTTCATACGCTGCAAATGCAAGTCACTTGAGTTGCTGCGTACTTGTTGTTGTTGCTGCTGCTGCTGCTGCTGCTGCTGCTGCTGTTGTTGTTGTTGTTGCTGCTGTGCTGGTGGTGGCGTTGCATGCTGTTGATGCATTACCGCATTCTGCTGCGTTGGCTGTTGTTGCTGCTGCTGCTGCTGCGTTTTATTGTTGTCCGGATTAAAGCTCTGATTATACATGGAATTCTGTTGAGATTCACTCGTCGACACCGAATGCTGTGACGTAGAAGCTGTCGATGATTGAGAGCTATTGCTGCTGACCATTGCTGCATTGAATTGATCCTGTTGAAGGCAGCCCGGCGTCGTCGACACTGGTGGAGGTGGTGTAGGCGTTGCTTTTTGTTGTTGCTGTTGGTTAGCACCTCCAGCTCCTGTCTGGGTTTTGGTCTTGCTGGCATTAGACTTTTTAGTGGCTTTGACAGGTGGCGGTCCCGGCATATCTGTCAAGGCAGCCAATTCAGCTAAACAAGCAGATAGACAAATAAACTGTATAATTAACCAAAATCTTCGCTTATTCTAATTAGTTTACCTTCTTCATTGGTCTTGGGAAAGCGCTGCTTGGCCTTTTTGGGCGGTGGCGGTTGATTGCCATGCATTGTCTGCTTGTGACGCACCAAATGCGTTTTCCATTTAAAGGTCTGCAAATTTAGTTGGGAGTTAGTATACAATTTTAGGACCAGTAAAACTGTGCGACAAATTGTGAATCGTCGTAATCTAACCAAGTTAAACCATATTTTCACACTTAAATTTAATATTTACACATTTTGGAACACATACATCTCGAATCCGATTCCAAAAAACATTTCAAATTGTAAGCGAGACAGGCCTAATTATGTATTTTGCAGGTCAAAGTGATATTGAAACCAAAAACCTCGTTCGTCAAATTGCGTTTTGCCATTTATTGGATATATTTTTATAAATAAATGATCCAATATGGTTTAATTTCTGGTGTTGTGCCGTATGCTGCTTTCACACTCACCTGATCGCAGTAGTTGCAACAATGTGGCCTCTCTTCGGAGTGGGATGGCAAATGCCTCTGCAGTGATTTGGCTGAACCAAAACGCTTGCCACAAAGCGTACACTTGCATTCGGAGACATCCACGTGGGCATTGCTGTAATGCTCCTTGAGTGCGGGATATGTGAAATACGAGGAGCCGCATAGATCGCATACATATGTGCGCTTCACTTCCGTATGCAGCTGGACATGACGCTCCAGATTGGCCTTGAGGGTGAAACGATTATGGCAAATGTGGCATTCAAAGAAATTATCCCGCTTGTGGACACGAATGATATGCTGGTAGAGGGCATTCTTTGATGGAAACTCGTCGCCGCACACCTCACAGATGGCCCCATCGGCCTTATGACCGGTCTCCTCGAAATGTTGTTGTAACTTCTTTTGAGGAAACTTTAAGCCGCATTCACCGCAAGGAAAGGCTGCACAGAAAATGAAGAAGGTAATAGATTAGAATTACAAAATAAACTCTGCGTGCAAAATAACAAGTTAGCGCATTTGGCTTCTCCTTATGGGTGAAATTTACATTCACTTGGACTCACTTTTGAATTCCTTCTTGTTATGGGACTCGACGTGGGCATGGAACTGTTGCTTTCGCGAATAGGACTCGCCACAGGTCTCACACACAAATGGGAACTCCTTCACATGCATCGTGCGATTGTGCTGAATGATTTCCTACAGGTAGAAAAGTTATGATTAAGGCATGTAGTCTTTCGTTATCCATTAGCCCTTACCTCTAGCGTATTCCCATTTGGCTGTCCACAATCGTGACAATAGCCTGGATGCATTTTATAATGATCCAACAGGGATTTCCTTTTGCGATAAGATTTCGGGCACAATAGGCAATTATAGCTGGGCTTATCCTTTTTAATGCCAGGCGTGTGACTACCACCAGCCCCGCCGCTTCCCGCACTACCCTGCTGCGAAGGTGGAGCTTGAAGTGATGTGCTACTGCTACTGCCGCCATCGATTAATTGTTGTTTAGCTGCCTCCAACTCGTCTAACTCTTGGTCCAAGTCATCATCATCCTCGTCGGGAGATAACTCATTGTCATCTAAATCCAAAGAGGAGTTTAACTGACTGGCATTTGAGGGCATGCCAGCGTGTGGATGCGGATGCGAATGGGGATGGGGATGCGAGTGCGAAAGCGGGTGTGGATGAGGGGGATGTTGAGGATTTCCTCCAGCTCCACTCAGGTTCGACAAGGCAGCCAATGATGGCAATTGGCGATTGTTCATCATGGGAGAAAATTGTCTCTGCATAATTTGGTGGTGTTGCGATTCGTTTTGTTGTTGTTGTTGTTGCTGCTGTTGTTGCATCATGCCACCCATCATAGTCAGCGGATTCTGGCTTGAATTAAATCGATTCTGCTGCTGTTGCTGCTGCTGCTGGTGATGATGATGCAAGTGAATCTCGTTTGTATGGTGATGTTGATGCATGGACGTGGATGCACTGCCGCCGCTGCCAGCTGCTGTTATAATATTATGCCCTGGTGGCGGGGGTTGAGTTCCTTTCATCACATGGTTTTCCATCGAGGGGTTAGGTAACTGGAGAGAATGCGGATGATGATGCGATGACAATGGCTTGCTAACTGGCTGCTGGTGCTCATCCGACAGGGCTAGCTGCTGACCATTGTTGTTGCTATTGCTTGATGTAAGGCCATTAATCACAAGATTTGCACTGCTGTTCCTACAATGAGACAAATTAGAGATTAACCTAGCTCCATTTTTTATAATTAGGTTTACTTACATATGATGTCCATTATCATGGTTTAAACTGCTGCTACTGTTACTACTGTTGCCACTCCCACTGGCCGTGCTTACACTGCCATCGCCACCTGCAATGCCGATGCCGACGATCCCGCCGGCACTGCCGCTGCCACTGCCACTGCCATGATCGGCTCCAGTTATTAGCATTTCATCAATCTCCGGCTCCATTTCCAGGCCATCAATTAGACGTCCAGCGCCTACGCCCTCGTCAATAAACTCCTCGAATTTCATAATCTCTTGGGCGGCCGAAGATAATTGCGACTCAGTCTCCGATTCCAATTCGGAATCACCAAACGAGATGGTTGGCAAATGCAGCTCCTGCTTTTGCTCATCCTGTTCCTGCTCTAGCTCTTGCTCCTGTTCCTGCTCATGTTCCTGCATCTGGACACGTTCCGTGTCCAGCTCTCGTTCTTGTTTTAATAAGCTCACCAAGAGCGTCCGCTGTTCCCTCTGCCTCCTCCACTCTTCCAATCGCTCCTCACGCAACGCTTTCAGTATCTTCGTCGACGGAGTGGTACCCAGCAATCGTCCATTGATGACAAAATTCTCGTAGAACTGCTTGAGGAAGGGTTTGTGGTGCTGACTCAGCGCCAATCTCAACAATTCTCGAAACTGGGCCTTAAAGGCCCGCTCACTGAACTGCCCTGAGCTGTGATGATACCTTATCGTGTACTGGTTATCCTCCTGAATTACATAGCCCTCGCCCACACCCACGCCCAGACGATTGTCTAACCTTCGCTTCAGCGATGTGGCGGTGGCCAGAGTACTAGCCACAGCCACGTGATTAATGCGTTTTCTTTTAATCATTAATTTGCCATCGATCTCCTCCTGTTCCTGGTCGTGTTTCAACTCATCAGGATTACCAAAACTGGCCGCATATTTTCTCTTCACCAATACAGATCCGCCGCCACTTGCATTCGTTTGTATCAGATCGAGAGGATCACCAGGACCAATAGCATCCACATTGTTATTGTTGTTGTTCCGACGAGCAGGATATTGCTGGGATGATGAATTTTCCGTATCGTTATCATCATTGAATTCCTCTTCCTCCTCCTCATCGAGGCACATAAATTCCTCCTTGCAAAGAATTTTCTCAAAATTTTGATTTAAATCCGTTGTTGAGCCAGCTGTCGTTTCAGCATTACTCTCACGCTTTATCTCTGTTGCCGTCGGCTCCATCTTCATTTCTTTTTTCGTGGCCAACAACAGCTGAAGTTGCTGACTCTTCGCTAGCTCCGCCACATCTCCTCCACCTGACCCACCTCCTCCCTCCAGTTTTCCTCCCGATCCATTATCCTTTATTATGTGACTGAAGAGATTCCTAACGACTTGGTCGCAGGCCTCTGGATATTTGCACCTAAGCGTCTGCAGCAAAAATTGTATAGCATCGCACCGCAATGCCGTATTGAGGCTGTCCAGTAGATTTAGTGACTGATCCACCTAAACAATATAAGAAAGATATATGCATTTATAAGCGAAAGTTATTATTGACATACATACATAACATACATATATAATTATTTTACCGATTTCTTAAAATCCTTATAAAAATAGTAATAAAATAAAACCAAAGGGTTTTTAACAGAACGACAGACAGACGGCATTCGTGAAAAACAAAACTATTTGCTTCATTATATACCACTATAAGGTCAGTTACTTAAATCCATTGCTACCTAATCGCAAAACCCACACCTAAAAAGGACTCAGGAATATATAAAAAACTTTACTTTCAATCTAGGGCCTACAATTTTACCATAAGAAATAACGAATCAGTCACTTTGGGAGCTATATGATATAGTCATGTACATATGTACATACATACATATGTACATACAAATATACTT
Source organism: Drosophila tropicalis (assembly GCF_018151085.1). Lineage (NCBI taxonomy): Eukaryota > Metazoa > Arthropoda > Insecta > Diptera > Drosophilidae > Drosophila > Drosophila tropicalis. Next base: position 1,585,669 of record NW_027173049.1, on the reverse strand, counting down.
TGTATCGTCTGAGATGCTTCCTTCTATGCGTTGCACACTTCTGACCAAAATTAATATTTTTTTCTTGCAAAGGTATAAAAAACCACAGTAAAACTAACAATGTCAATTGAATCAATAAATTTGCGATATTATTGCAGCCCAAAGTAAATCTTACATGATCATTGAGTGAAAAAAGATTGGCAAAGCTCAGAACTCAAACACCATCCATCGCTCCTTCCGAATATTTCGTGCCAAAAAGGAATGCTCTATCATAACGCTCAAAAAAAGTTTTGAAATTATGCATCTTTTGCTGGCTTTAATATTTAACAACTTTAATTCAATTTCATTGAATAAAAAGATAATAAAAAGAAAACTTTCGTCTCGTATCTTCCACCGGGTTGGTAGATAGTGGGTGGGTGTTAAGAAACCAAAATAGAAAAAAGATTTTTCATGTTGGCAGGCTTTCTTAGAAAATTATTCCCGTTAAAGACCCAATTAGAACAACCATTTCCTTTAATTAAATCCAAACACACATCCATACATACATACATATGTACACAAACACACACACAGCCAGCTTCACAAAAAGTAACTGTCATCAAATACAATTACTGATTATGATTTTCCAAACAATTTAATGCAATTAGAGTGATGAGAGCAAGAGAGACAGCCAGTGAAAAAGAGAGTGAATGAGAAAGAGAGTTAAAAGCACATAGCGGGAGCAATAGAGAATGGAAGAGAGCATAGCAGAGGAGCAGACATCACGGCGACAGAGACAGAGCAGTTGACAGCGCTGCCAACGCAAGCGATTAGCGCAAAGCAAACACACACACACACACATAGAGCAAGTAAGAGATGGCAAAAAATACCAAAAGGAAAAAAACAAAAACTAAAGAAAAACAACAACAACAAACAACACGCTAAAACAACAACGATGACAACCTAGAAAGCGGGGAGGCCGATAAAGAGGAAGAGAAATTAAAACAGCGCACAATTTGTGCCACTTTTTACCCATTCCACACAAACTTGCCATTATATATGCATATCTGTGCATGAGTGTATGTGTGGGTGTGTGTGTATTTGCAGCGATTTGTAGTTGTTACAAGCACACACAGTATGAGAGCCACCGAACCCCCTCTTCAAGCCACCCACTACTTGTGGGAGAGAGTGGGCTGCCAATGTACCGGGAGAGAGAAAGAGATGCAATGCCAAAATAAACTTACATTGCAACCCTGAAAGCTTAACGAATACCCTTTACTTTATGCTAACAGATAACAACAACAACGTAAGTGAATTATTATTATTACAAAAATATGAATTTTCCAAAGTTTGAAAACTTTCTGGCAACGCCAGCCTCGCCTTGCCTTGTTAATTAATAATAAAATACAAAAAAAAAAAAAAAAAAACAAAGTTGTAAATTTAGATTGGAGATAACAATACGCAACAAAAACATAACCGAATGCCTAATGTACATATGTGTGTATGAATTTATGCATGTATGTATTTGTGTTTGTAAGAGAGAGGCAAATAACAGAGAGGTTGGCGAGATAGAGAAAAGAGAGAGACGATAGTGCGCAATGTATACGAAAACAAGTAAAAGACCGACCATATTTAATTACATTTTATTTGTGTTCTAATTAAATTGCCTTTAGTGTGTGTGTGTGAGTGTAAATTTACAATAGAATAAGAATGATTCTTCTTGACTATACCCTTACAATCTTTTTTTTTTATATTAATATTTTATTTGTGTTGCCTCAGCTTATATAAGTAAGTAAGTCGACTCGCCGACTTGGTTATACCACACACCAAGTGAAACAAATGTTTCAAATGTTTTCCAAAACCAAATGTATGTCTATTAAATTGTTTTAATGCTTTATACTATGTATATGCTGTCTCGCTCACTCTAGAAACACACGAGCACTCTAGCGCCGCCACTAACCAACGGCCAATCCTGGCCTTTTGGGCTGCGTAGTATTGCGCATATTTTGTATGTTTCTAGTCCGATTTCAATTTGGTAGTTTGGTAGAAATAGATAAGATTAATTGGTCTGCCGAATTTGAATGCGATAGTCAAAAAACCACGGGAGGAAATCGGTTTTTTCTAAATTATGGAGGCGGAAGTGGGCGTGGCAAAATATGAAAATATATATACTCTGTGCGCATACTAAGCCAGTGTACATACTAAATTTGGTGACTTTAGCTTTGTTAGTTTTTGATAAAATCAGTTTTGTTTAATTTTCGGGGGCGGAAGTGCCTGCATACCAAATTTAATGTCGGTAGCTATCATAGTTTTTAAAGAAATCAGTTTTATGTAAATTCCGGGGGCGTAAGGAGGCGTGGCAAAAGTTTTAAACAATTAGTTTCTGCGCGCTAACTAAACGAGTATATAAACCAAATTTGATGTCTCTAGCTGTTATACTTTTTAAGAAAAATAGTTTTATGTGATTCCTGGGGGCGTAAGGGGGCGTGGCCAAAATTCCAATTAACTCTATACATTTACATACATACTACACGAGTATACATACCAAATTTGTTGGCTCTAGCTCTTATAGTCTCCGCGATCTGCGTGTTCATACAGACGGACATGGCTAGATCGACTCGGCTGTTGATCCTGATCAAGAATATACATATATACTTTATAGGGTCGGAGAAGCTGCCTTCTGCCTGTTACATACATTTTGACGACTTTAATATACCATTTCACCCTATGGGTGTATGGTATAAAAATAGCACCACTTGCTGAGGTAATGTGTTCAAAGGATTCCTAGACTTTTTTTAAGCTTCAAGGAACACGTGAATATGTTTTTGAACGTAGAATATTTTCTACTAATTGTGGCAAAAATAAAAAAAAAATCGATCTTTTTTTTAATTTTTTTTTAGTTTCTAATATACTCCAAATCCAGCTTCTATCTAGACAAAAATTAAAGGAGAGCATTGACTTTTTATTGTAAATGCTAGATTTAACTATCTTGAAGCTCCGACTGACTATGTATTATCCTGTATTATACGAATTTAACACTTTAATGGATTTTATTTCCAAGAAAAAGCAAAAAAAGTGAATAAAGTCTAATAATAGACTTATGTATAATAATTTAAGCACAGTTATTAGCTCTCTAACAAAATAAAAATATTTATTAAAACTGCACCAAAACATTTAGAATTTCGGTTACTCTGAGTATTTGGAAAACTAATTGAATAGGTACTCGATTCAATAATATGTTAACAAACAAATATTCGATGCAATCAAACCTATTGAGTGTTTACTGATGAAGTGTATTTGGTAGTCAACCTTTAGGACAACATAAAAAATGAAATTTTTTTAATGCATTTTCATCTTGATTTATTCGACTTTAGTTGCATATAAACAGATACACATACACACACAGACACACACGTGCATACATGATAATATAGAGAGGGAGAAAGAGAGAGGCGAAAATATTTAGTTCGTTTTATTATTGTTATGTACCTGTTTGAAACACAAACACAAAGATATACACACACACACTTTATAGAGATACATACATACATACATACATAGAAACTTAGGCAGACCTCTAGTAAGCAACAGAGAGTGGGAGAGTGTGTGAGTAAGAGAGAGAGAGAGAGTTTGTTATCTACAAAATGCTTATACATATTTAGGTTGGCCAAACTGAAAACGCTGCAAGCAGTCGAAACAAAGGGGAAATCGACCGGGAACGGGTAGGGAGACGAGGGGTTTTTACTATTACTAGTACTACTACTACATTTACAAGGAAATGACAACGCGTTGCTCTTCGCATAGTAGAAGCTTGCAATTTTTACTAAAATTTATGTACATTTTGTGCTTTTGCAATACACTTACACACACACATACAAACCCACAGCGAAAGTCTCTTCCTCTTTAAATAAAAATAGCATTTCCGTTGTCTTAGCTTACTCCCCCCACCCCCTGAATAATTTACCTCTCGTTCTACCAGTTTTCCCTAGCTAGTGATTTTATTAATGAAATTGGCACAAACGAACGAACAAACAAGAAAAAAACAGCAATGTAAAGTTAAGTTTTCGCTTTTCACTCTCATTAAACCTTATACTCTTCATGTCCTTTTCCTCCTTCTTCTTCTTCTTCTTCTCCTGCCCACCCCAAAAAAGAACCCAAACCCAAACATTTTTATTCATGTCGTAAACTCAATTAAGGGTGATAAAAAACAAAAAGAACAGGGAAAAAAACTTTAATTGAGTTGCATATAAAAGGGGAATTAATTAAAACTGCACAATAACAGCTACAACAAAAACAACAACTACCACCACCACAAAGAAAAGAAATTTAATTTTGAAAAGAGAAATTTGTTCTCTTTTCCTCCCCCTGCCCATCATGTCGCTCTGTAAATTACCATATCAATGTATTCTGTATAAATAAAGTTAACACAAACTTAGAGATGGGAACCGCGACTTCAAAACGAACCGCTTCATATCCTTTTAATTTTTCAATAATCATTCTCGATATTTTAAGAACAAGAGCGTGTTACAAAAATACCACTTTACATCTGTTTTGGAGCATACAGAATCAACATTAAAGTCGTCGTTATAGGACACCAACCAAATCTCTTCACCTCAATCACTACTTATGTATGTATGTACATAATATGTATGACCTCTACTCTGGGCTCCACCTTGATCAACATGTCCGAATCCATATTCTCAGAGGGAAAGTGCGAATCAATGATAAGTTTGTGAATTCTCATATGCATGATCCGCGATCCCATGTTCTCGAACCTTCGTCGTAAGCCTTACGTGTGGCAGTGCGAAAGTAAGAGATATCAATCAATCCTTTCTTTGTTTGAATACAATTTCGAAAACTGTAAGTCTTTAGTTGGGCGGATTTATACGACTCTAATCCAAGAACAGATTTAACCCTCCGTTGAGTAACATTCCGACATTGGACCCGATTTTCTACCATATCCCTGGATTAGCTTGGGAAGCTTCCTAAAATTTTATTTTCGATGTAACAGAAAAAATATCCCTGTTTGAAAATGTATACCCTACTTTGCGCTCGTGGGTATGGCTAAACCAGTGTTGCCGTTTTAGGATTTGTCACACCAGGCCGTTTTTTGAATTCCGATTGCGAAATAATTTATATATAAAATTATGCTTTCAAAAATTTGATGCTTTAGGGCTGTAAAACTGCAAAACTCTTTACTTGTCATATGTGAATTTCAAAGTGCGAAAATAAACAAAAAGTAAGCGATATTTCAAAATTTCCCCGAATTAAAATATGGTTCCTAGATTTAATGAAACTAAGTGCCATTTTACACTTTAATCATTTACCCAAATTATTTTGTTTAATAATCTAGCGTTATTTGTTCAAACAACTGTGGCAACACTGGTCCAGACACCTACACAATATACAGCTGCGAACTTAAAAAATAGCACCACTTGCTGAGGTAATGTGTTCAAAGGATTCCTAGGCTTATTTTAAGGTTCTAGGAACATGTGAATACGTTTTTGAACGTAAAATACTTTCTACTAATGGAAGCAGAAAAAAATTCTATCAAAATCCAACGTTTTCAAAGATTTTTTACAAAAAACCTTGATATACTCAAAAAATACCCGAAACTAAAAATAGCACCACTTGCAGTATTTTGCAAAATACCGTTAAATTTCGCAGAATTGCATAGCAAAAAACACATATTTAATAGTCCCTGGTTCAAAGTCGATTTTAAAAGCAACAGTACTACAAAATATCCGAGACCTTTAGATATAATGGGTCGGGGAAAACACTGCCCCGGGAAAAAAGCGAAACGTCATCCTAAACCAGGTTTTGGAGAAAAAATCGGATCTTGAAGATGGAAAACTGGTTGGTACTTCCAACAGAGTGATCCGAATACCGATCTATTTGAAACAGAAGCCTTAAACTCGCAGACGAAAGCCAAGACTGAAGCAGCAAGAAGTCGGTCCCTTAATGCGAGAGAGCAATAAGGATTCTTTTAAGGCTCTAACAGATCTTAAAAAGGACTTTCAGCCCCAAACTAGGGTCCAAATTGTTCGCAACTACCTCCGGAAGATCAATTCAAAAGATTCCAGTCGAAGAAAGCCTCCACTTTTGAACGCTAGACATAATGCCAATCGCCTTAAGTTGGTCAAAGATCATGAGAATTGGCTTGTCCAAAACTGGAGGAACGTACAATGGACTGATGAAAATAAAATTGTAAAATATCGTAGAAAAGGCTATAGACCATACGTCTGGCGTCCACAGAACCTGGAATTCAACTCCAAATTCACCCTAGAGTCTAGAATCAGTGTCATTGGTATGGGGCTGTTAGTCTTATTATGGTGTCGGTCACATATCAGTCCACAAATCGATTATGGATCAGCAAGTTCATGTAAATATCTTATAGACGGTGTTGCCACTATACGCTGAGGATAATATACAGCTAATATGACCCTTTCAACAGGACATCAGCCCAAAGCACACCAGTAAGAAAGCCAGGAAGTGGTGCTCAGCGAATTATCTGAATTTAATTGAGTGGCTGGGACAGTCACCAGACCAAAATCTCATTGAAAATCTTTGGTCTGATATTAAAAAAGCAGTTGCTGTTTCATTACCAACAAAAATTGAGAAGTGTTGGGAAGTAATCCAGGAGTCCTGGGCAAAAATAACGGTCAAATGCTGTCAAGACCTGGTTGACTCAATACCAGGACGATGTGCTGCGGTTATTGCCAATAAGGGCAATGCAACAAAGTATAAAGTTTATTATTTAATACTATTTTTAATATCTGATCATAACTTGTTAATGAATTTTGTTTTTTTCTGCTATTTTTTAATTTTGAGTAAATATTTGTAAAGTGGTGCTATTTTTAGTTTCGGGTATTTTTTGAGTATATCAAGGTTTTTTGTAAAAATCTTTGAAAACGTTGGATTTTGGTAGAATTTTTTTCTGCTTCCATTAGTAGAAAGTATTTTACGTTCAAAAACGTATTCACATGTTCCTAGAACCTTAAAATAAGCCTAGGAATCCTTTGAACACATTACCTCAGCAAGTGGTGCTATTATTAAGTTCGCAACTGTACATTCCATACACGGAATGAAGTCAAAGATCATTAATATTGACTATTTAACTTATTTTTATGTGTAGTTGGGTCTCTTTAAAACCTTACTTATTTACACATTTAAAAAAGATCTTTTTTCAGTTAGCTTTCCCCAAGGAAAAGTTCCTTTTTAAACCATACACCCATAGGATGAAATGAAGCTTCTCCGACCCCATAAAGTATATACAATTCTTGATCAGGATCAACAACCGAGTCGATCTAGCCTGGTCCGTCTGTCCGTATGAATACCTAGATCTCGGAGACTGTAAAAGGTAGAGCCACCAAATTTGGTATGCAGACTCGTGTAGTATGTAAATTGGTCGAGTTTACTTCAAGTTTTTGCCACGCCCCTTTTCGTCCCCGTAATTTGAAAAAACTCGATTATCTCCCGTGTTTTTCTTGTGCAATCAAATTTGGTACACCTAAATTAAATACTAATATCCAGAAAAATACCAAATTGGCTCAAAATCGGATAAAAAATAGTCAAGTTATGCGTATAAACGTTTTTCTATAAGGCCGGAGTTAACCGTTGGCTGGTTGGGGGCTAGGGTGCTCGTATGCTTGAGTGAGAGAGATACTAAAATATGCTTATAAAAAGCATGTGAAAATGCATTTGTTTATTAAAATTAAAATATTTGCTTTACTGGTGTAAATTATACTTAAGTCGGCGAGACGACTTACTTCATTAAATCTCTAAGTAAGTAAGGTTTTATAAACGGTGCAAGACCAAGACTTAAGCGATTAGATTAAAGCTGTATTACCACAGTCGTGGAAGGTGGATTTTTCGTCCTTCCTTCCTCGCATTACAGGATTCAGTATAAGATTTGAAAATACTACAGAAAAAGAAAATGCCTGTACGTTGTAAAACTTTGACCCTGACAGTTTTATTTTACGTTGTTTAAACCAAAATTTAGATAGAAACCAAAATTTGTAGAACTAATTTTGAATAATCCACAAAGATACATACGACTATAATGTAAGAGAACGGCCTACAATCTTAGGAGCAATGCGGCGCTTACAGATTGCTAGGTATTTTTTCGTATGTTTAAATAACAACTTTACTTATAGTTTGTATTTTTTTAATATTTATTTTCATTTGCAATCATCCTAAATGGGCAATTAGCACATATTACTAAGGGACACTTAAAATATAGCTATCCGCTTGTGTTGATGTTGATCCCAAACCAGAATTACAGCTTATTCTATGCGTAACTTATGTTTGATAGATAAGAAACAAACAAGTTTTAAGACGAAAATTAATTACCCACCGATCGATTTTTACAAAGTCTACATATATTAAACTATTAAAATTCCAAAGTTGTTTAGAAAAGTCACTGCTGAGACTATGATATAGTAGTCCGATCCTTGCTGTATCTATATGAACGTGAAATTGAATCAAGAACATTATACTGACCAAAATATTGTTCCCTGTTTGCAAGAAAAGCAAAAATGTAATCTCAAAACTAAATCAAAACTATAACCTTTGTTTTTTCTTGGAATTTAGCTTACCACTTTTAGTGTAAGTACCCACGACAAAAGGGTAAAATAGGTTAAGTTAGTTAGCAGAATTATTTTGGTTAACATTGGTTGGTATTCTACCAACTAAAAAAAAATCAAAATCATATTCCCTTATTCAATATTTAATATGCTTTCCAAGCAATTCTTATAAAAGTTGAAATTACTTAAAATGGTAAAAAGTTATACATATTTTTTTGTTTCTTATTGGTCAACAAACAAACGGGCTAAATAAAAAAAGGACGACTGATTAAAAAAGCTGTCCTACAAACCTTTTATAATGGACCTACTTATTGCGGCTTTAGTTTGTATAAGTTTTTGGGTGTAATTTGCAATCTTTACTTTCTTTTATATAAATTTATTTGAACTTTTGTTTAATATAGAAAGAAATACTTTTATTCCAACTTAACAGTAAATCTAACATTCTTCCTCGAGAGATGAGTTGTCGATTAGGCAATTGAGCAACGAGGACCCGGTTTCGAAACCCAGGCATGGCTTAAGCCGAGAGTTGGTAGTCGTAAACTCTATCCTAAACTATTAAAAATAATAATCTTCTAATGCTTCATGTTAACAGTAAATATTAAAGAAACTAACTTCGACTGTGCCGAAGTTTATATACCCATGCTGTCTTTGGCCATAATATTTTTACATTTTACTGTATGTACATACATACATACATACATATCTTATGTTCTATTTCTTCCATTTCAATTTCTGTTTTTCTTTTATAACTATATGATATAGTGGTCCCATTCTGACAATTTTCATACTTTACCTTACGCGGGTTATAAGTAGCTCAAATATCAAGTTTCATCCCCATACAAATTACATCAAATTAATAGGTGTGAGCCTCAGGATTCAAAAAGTGCCTATTTTTAAGTTATGTTGCAAGTTCTCATTTGATTTCTAATGATTAGTGGTAGTATCATGATGTAATAAATGTCATTCCCTTTAATAATTACCAGTCTTATCAAATTTGTTGCCTATAATTCGTAATTTACCCACTTTTTAGGTGTGTTTAACCAATCTCCTGATAGAAATAAAAACAATGCTCCAAAATTTTATTTAATTTTGTTGAATACACTTAGTATTGTAAATATTCAAGATTATTTTCGATATGAAAAATATGAAACGAGTCAAACGAATATCTTGGTGTAAGAACTATCCCAAACCAGTAGACTACCGATTTGGATACCAGGAGTCAATTAATTGGAATTATAAGATTTTTTTTTATGTAAGCTTAATAACAAAAATACCTTGACTTCATAAAGATTTATCAATGAAAACTAGGAAAAAGTGACAGTTAAAGTAATATTGGCGATTTGCAAATTAAGAGTCACTGAAAGTGTTTTTAATTTTACGAAATGAGTTGTGGAATGGAAAAATTAAAGTGTTGGATTTATAAATCTTATTCAAAGAATGAGAAAACCAGTGAAACGCGTATACGTATCATTAATGAGTAATCCCTTCGTCTAGTTTCTTTAGGGATATTTATAGAAAGACACTGTTTAATTGATAAAATCCAAATAACACTCTCTGAGGGTAAGAAACCCCTTATATAATGTACATATGTATGTACATATGTACATGTTTTAAATATAAAATTTTTAAACAGAATACACATTTGGAACAATATTTGAGAGTGCATTTATAGTTGGAATTATTCCCGTAGTCAGCCACGAACACAGGTAATATAAAACTCGGGCAAGTGGAAAGAATTCAGGGTTTCAATTGCCCAAAACAAATTATAGGTGAATATTCAAAATTTTGGATAAACACAATGATCAGTAAACATAATTTTCATACTTTTGAAATACTGTCCAAATTAATTCTAAAACAAAAAAAAAAAAAAAAAAAAAAACGGTTCCAAACTTCAATCAGCTATGGTTATAATTTTGCAACATATCAGAAAGGATAATGTTCTTCTTAAACTTGGAGACATTATGTTTGGCAGTCATCATTATAGACGAAGCTCTTGAAATTAAATTCATTTTAAATGGCTGTATTATTCCCTTTTTTTCTTTTTAAATCCAAATTTTACTCTCGAGAGTTAGAAAATTAATTAAAATTGTTTTTGATAACATCAAAGCCAATAACAACAACAACAACAACAAATACCAACATAAACTTGCTCCACTGTACAAAAAATGCCGTTTACTATTCTTTCACTTGTGCTTTGCTTTTCACATTCGTATCCAATTGTCAGTCTTTCTCGCTTCCTCTTTCCTATCGGAGAGTGGCCCACCACACTCTTGAACTATTCCGTATACCCTTCACCCTCCCTCACCGTTCTTAACATAACCTACACACACACACACAGACATTCTTCATGTTGCGGCTCAATTGGTTGTTGTTGTTGTTGTTTTTTCGTAGTATTCGTGTTTATGTAAATGTAATTTGTGTACATGTGTGTGTACATATATTCAGCACTCCAAGTAACTGTAATGTTATAAACTAATAAAAATAAAAATAAATATTTTCTCGAAAAATAACGAAGGAAAACAAAACAAAAGTGAATAATAGCAAAGGCAATGATGATGAAATGGGTCGCAAAACCAAAGCCAAAGTAAGAGTGTATGTGTATGCGAGTGTGTGTGTGTGGGAGAGAGAGAGAGACCAAGATAAGAGAGAAGATAAATTGTGTGAGAGGGAAGTGGGGGAGCTAAATACAATTCATTTTAGAGGCAAATAGAAGAAAAAACAAAACAAAAATACCATTATGTGGCACTCTTTGAAGGCGGAAGGGATGAGGTGAAACATGGGGAATGGAAAAGGGTAGGCTAAATGGGAGTGGTATGGCTTTTGCCTTTGAATATAGATTGAGTGGGAGTGGAATTAGGAGGGGGAAGTGGGGACAAAAGGGAAAAAGAGGGGTTTCGTTGGAGCTAACTCGGCGGAAGTTGTGTTCTACAAATGTGTGTGTGTGTGTGTATGTATGTTTGGGTGGGTGGAAATTGTGCAAGAAGCTCTGGCGGATGGATTGTGTTTTCATAATTAAAGCTCTTAAGTTTTTCAAGAACGAAACTGGAAAATAAATCAAAGTTACCAGCTTAAACTTTCTAGGATCTAAGCTACTCTTCTCTTTTAATGGCTCTTACAACATTTCTCTCTCTTACTCTCTCTCTCTCTCTGTCTGTGTCTCTCGCTTTGAAACTGTTCCTGCCCATTGACCGCAATTCCCGCGAATTTCATTAACAGTTCTTTACGTTTTTGTTTACTTCAGTTGATTCGCATGCCTGCCAATTTCCAATTGGAGCGTATAAAGCAAAATGCAATAAACATCAGAAAGGCAATAAGAGCGAGAGCAGAACAATTGTTTTTCTGTTTTATTTATATACTTATTCATTCGGTTAACTAAAATTAAAACCTTTCTGTGACGACCTTTTCACAATACAACAACAACAACCATTTAGTATTAAGCGGCCAGTGCACACTGTACTTCACTTCATTTGTTATCTCCTCTCCTCCACATGTTGCCATCTCACTCGCTCATTCGTTCTCTTTTACTCGCTGGCTTGCTTTAGCACTCTCTTCTTACACGTTGCTCTCAATTAGACACTCGGAATGTCGTCGACTACATACATATACATGAATGGATGTGTGCGTGTGTGTACGTACATATGTATATACAATTTGTGTATATATGGATGTGTGTGTACGTATGTTTTAACAAAAAAATAGGGGTAGATGGGGTATGTTATTTATGGGAAGCATTATTTAATTACCAGTAATTTAAAATCCAACTGTGTCGTTTTGTTATCCATTTTGTTGTTGGTTTCTGCATTTGGCTGAATTTTATTTATACGTTTCACTCTCTCACGCACACACTCACAGAATCTCACATTTACGCACACACACGCCAACGATACTCTCTCTCTCTCTCTGTATATAAATATATGTTGTGTGTGTGCTTTTTTTATTATTTCGATTTTTCTTTTGCTTCTCTGCTTCGCGTTTCTTCTTGCTTCGTTTTATAGCTCTTTTTTTGTGTTATTCATTCTCCTTCTCCTCCTTTGCTTTTGACGACAGCGCTGCTACCGCGGACGGCTGCTTCTCGCTGCTCTCGTTGTATTGACAACATTGAGAAATTGGTTATTGCTTTTCTTTCACATTTTTACATAATTTATTTAAAAAACATCATTTGCTTAGCCAATATTATTTATTTTAACAAAATATAATATATGCACATGCACTTATTTTGGCTCTGCTTGCCACTTTCTGTGGCACACACACACACACACAAGCGCGCTTAAAGCTGACTGCTACTGGCCTGCATACGAAAAACTATTTCCGATTATGTTCTCTCCACAGGCAATAGTTGTAGTAGCAATTTAACGTTAGGAAACCGATTTGCCGATAGTTTGGTAAATTATTTTTTATTTAATTTATTTAACACGCGCCTACGCTCTTTTTTTACTTTTCGCAACTCTTTCGACTGGTATTTGGTATTATTGACTTGCAACTATACGGTCACATTTGCTTTCGCCTCGAACCTCAATCACCGAACAATTGATGACAACGTCGAGCACATGAGTCGAACCAAACAGTACCAACGTCGAACTGTGACTCACGCAGCAACACGAAAAAAGAAAGAGAAAAATATAGTACACAAAGTGTTGTTTTCCCTTTATCGCAATTCTTCTGCTCGGCAATTTGTTTGATTCCGTTAAAATTTAAAAACAAATAACAAAACTAAAACAACTTTGTTTTTATATAAAAGAATACCGTGACAGTCCCTTTTTTTTTTGTCTTCCTCGGGTCGATGTACCTCGGCTGCATGAGTCCTTGTACAAATATCTCAGATTTAGCCGGATTGGATCATCACTTTTCGAATAAGATTTTTAAATTTAATTACATTGCTCTAGTTAAATGTGTGTGGCAACTATTCAAGAGATTAGCTCCTTCGCTTCATCTATTTCTGCCTGAGAGGGAGCAAAGAAAAGAATTCTAGATCTGGCACGCGGCGCATTAATTTTGTTCAACCAACTATTTTTGGAGCATGATTTCTGTAAGAAATAAAGAAAAAGTACATAATAATAAATAAAACATTGAAATTGAAACTTCCAAGATGGGAGTAAATCCAAATTCAAATAAAAGGGAGATAAAAGTCGCGTTTTTTGAAATTGATAAAGATGATATGAAATAAAAGAAAAATTACAAGTAAACAATAAAGAAAATGGCAAGCCTAAAATTTAACGTTGCTCCTTCTGAAATTTCTGTGCTGAGGAGAATTCCCGATTGTAAAATTCAGGAAGGAATTAATGAATTCCAACAGTATGTAAATATTGGTAAGGAGAATGTGGAGGAAAGAATTCTCGAAAACTTCAATTAACTTGGCGAATTTATGAAGCAGGCTTTTTTTATATGCAATCTAATACTGGGACCAGTGGCATTGGAACCTGTGCCACAGGATCCTGTGGAATCGGAACCATTGTCTTTGGAACCTCTGCCACAGGTTCATGTGGTATTGGTACCACGGAAAGCTCCTTGCTACTCTAGGCGTGAGTTTTAATTGATTGAACATTAAATATTTATATAATAAGTGCGTTAGTGCCTATTTCATCTACAGGCACTCTATTAGTGTATCATGGCTCGTTTCGCTGTTGACCAAAACAATGTAATATCTTTTTTTTTGCATTATAGCCAAATGAATTGGCTAACAAATTGCAATGGCGCAAATCCTGTACTAACACGATAGTGGTCACACCTATCCTGACTTTCAATGTGTGGTGATTTTATTTTCATTTGCTTCCACCACTTCCTGCCCTTGTAGCTGTAGACCCCATCGCTGTTACCCATGAGGTGCTTTTGAACAAATCTTTGATCATTTTCTACGAGATAGAGATGTTCACTGCAATAGGCGAAGGCGAGGTTTGACTTTAGTTCAGGTTTTTTTCGACTCTTAAGTAACTTAATGATATAAGTTGGTTATTGTATTCTGATGATGACCCGTAAATACTCAGCTTTTGCTGTATTGTCTGAGATACATTCAAATTTTCGGCTGAACTCTTTAGGAGGTGGTACAGGAGCTCAGGTTCCTGTGGTACAGGAGCCACAGCCAGTGGCTTCAACAATTTGAAGCTATTTGCAGAGCGCCGCCCGGACAAGCGAAACTTGCACAAGTACAATATTGTCCCGCCGAAGGAAAAACTGGGATTGGTGCACCACCGTCGACTCTGTAAGGGGGATGACCCTTGCCTCATCCAAGTCAGGCAGAAGCGGGCGAAGTTGATCGGGTCACAGGAGGTGGCCGACGCAACCGATTGGGCAGGACGATGGCTTTAAATCTGGCAAATATGGCATCCAAGATCCTGCGGCGTTCACCCAGGTTTGTATGAAATATAATTTCAATTTTATATCATTTTTTTTTATAATATTTTTTTTCCAATTGCAGGATGAAGATTCCAACAGCCAGTTGGCAGCAGAATATGTAGTTTAAGCGCGTTTTGGGTAAATATTTACCTTCGTGACTTTGGCGTTTGGAAATCTTTTTTTTTCGAACTAAAACAAATTCCTAGATTTCAAAAGACCTTCTTACCTTTCCAAACTAAAAATGATTCAAATCCAATATTTCGAAAAAATTGCAAAAAGCAAACATTGTTTTGTTTCCATTTTATGAAAGAAACCAATTTTTGAAGGTTAAATAAAAAGAAAATTAAAATAAAATAACAATGAATATAAATGATTTACATAATGAATGAACGAATATAATGAATTATAATTTTTGGAATGGAGATTACTGTTAGAAGGTTTCTTCCATTTGGGCCTTTCGTACTGCCGTAAAATTGAAATAATATCTTCAAGCAATTAAATATCATTTGCCAAAAAATATCTTTTGAATGGCTAAAAATTTAAGTTAAAATGTTTTTTATTACAACATCTCTTGTAATTAATGTTGTGGGAATAATCGAAGTGAAATATCTTAATAGCAGCGCGATTTAAAAAGCGAAGAGGGTCCAAAGATCGTTTGATAATCTGGAACTTATCGAATCAATGATATTAAACATGTCTGGTTTTTCTTTTTTTTATGCAGAACACATTTTTTTTTTTTAGGGACAATTGGCAATTTTAAAATACAATACGAACCTGCCACGTCAGTTCAAGATTACGATTTTAAGATTGGTACTAAATAAATTACATTACCTAGCAAAAAGGGTATAGTCAAAATGCAGTTACGTATATATATCAAACTAATTTGGATTTGGAATTTGTGATTCTTCAAAAATAACGAGGTTTTTTGAATAGCATAAAGTTGTGAAAAACGTTTAAGATTTGTTCAGATTCGTATGTAGGTGGATGTCCGTAGTATCCCAAGGCCAGTGATTGCTCGTAAACGAGTCCTTTTGCAAAAGTACATACTAAACATTTTATTTGTTTGAATTTATTTCCAGAATACAAAATCACCAATCAGAATGCCCCTATAACATTACCAATTAAGATTAAATCTTAAGATTTTGTCTGCTGGGCTTGCTTCTCCTTTTTGGCTGCCTCGGCCTCTGCTTGCAGTTTATTGTATTTCTCGATTAGTTTCTCCACATCCACCTTTTCCAAAATGCTAGTGACTGTCGTGTTGTTCACACGTTGCAGCGTGGCCATTTCCACCTTCTCCGGCGTCAGCTTGGTAGTATCCAAAGTCATGCTTAGCACTTTTACTGCCAAATCCTTGGCCTCCTCTAGTTTAATGCTCTCCTTATCAGCCAACTCTTGCTTTAGCATGGATATGGCGGCGCCAAAGTTGTTGCCAATGCAAGTAGCTTTCCAACCGCCATAGTTGCCACTGGGATCTGATTGATAAAGTTGATATCCATACTTGTTGTCCCAGCCCATGTAGAGCAATGAGACGCCAAATGGACGCTTGCCACCATACTGAGTATAGGCCTGCTTAATGTCGCACAAATGTGATACGAGCTGTTCGCAAGGAATCACTTCACCATAGCTGAATTGGTAGCGCTGAGCAATGAGGCGCAGCTCTGCAGTCAAAACATTGGCATCTGATGTAATGCCAGCCACCGAACAGACCATATTTCTACGAGAGATCACATCAATTAATACATGCTTAAATGCTAATATTTATCACCCATCTCCCGACATACTCGTTTAATCTGTAGATTTTCTCTGAGGGAATCGCACTGTCCAGCAACTTGTTTGTGCTACGACACTCAGCGGCCAGAAGGATTCCGTCCTCTGCTAGGATGCCCAAGCAAGTGCCGGCATGAGAGATGGCTTCCATGGCATATTCGACCTGGTAGAGGCGTCCCTCTGGTGAGAAGATTGTGGTGCGGGAATCATATCGGCGAGCCTGTTCAATTTATCAAATGATATTAATAATTCTTGAATAATCTGCTTTACTCACCATTATTAAAAAATTCTATAATTTTTACGGTTTGTGTTTAGCGAAAAGCAAAATGCAGAAATTACTTGTCATTCACCTAATGTGACCCAATTTAAAGAAACCGAAAAATACTATAAAACAATACTAGAAAATACTAAACGTAATAGGTGCTAGCGCGCCATTCGGTAATTGGCGTGTTAGTAAATCTGTTCACACTATGAATTTAAATTGGTAAAAATTAAATAAAGTTTTATGCATTTATTTATTAACTGATTGCCAAAGATCCCTTCACGATTTGCCCAATATTTTGGGTATTTCCGATTTTTAATAAGCCGGAGTAAAGCGAAGAATTTTACAATGGGCGATCTGCTAAGCGTATGTATGAATGACCAACTTGCGAATTACAAACCAATAACTTTGTTTATTTTTAGAACTCGGAGCTCTTCAGGAAGCTTGGCTTAGACAGCTCCAACCAATGGATACTTTACGACGAGCAGTTTGAAAGATTCTTCAATTTTATTTCGGAGAACATAACAGATGCAAACATTCTGACCGAACAGGAGTTATTGGAACGTGATGAAATGGTACGTAATGGAGGATGGCTAGACAAGCCAGAGTGTGAGCTGGCCTTGAGGCGGATTGATGCTGAGAATCCTGGCTTACTTAAACACAAGCCTCAAAATGTGACTGCATTAAGTTCCGAGATTGCAGTATTGGAGGGTGCTGCCCATGAATATGCTGTCCTGATCGATGATATGCAGTAAGTGATCGTCTTCCACTTTATCTAAATAAAAACTCATTTTGTGCAAATACCGTTTTAGGAATACCAAGCGCATCATAACGAATAACCTGAATAATCTTGAATATGAAATAACCAAGATGCAAAATGAAGGACGTGGTCTACTCGCGAGCAGTCAAACTAGGGCCAAACAATTGGAGGATTTGCAGCGGGAGAACTGCAAACTGAGCATTGAGGCCAAAAAAGGATTTACTTCCCAGCAATCGCCACCGGTTTTCATGCATCAACAACCGTTGGAGCAATATTTTCTAAAGAACGATTCGTTTGTGCAGTATTTTAATCTCTATTTGAAAGAGAATTTTAAAATCCAGGATAATCAGGACTTTCAAAATAGTCTTGTGGACAATATGGAAGTGGCGAACAGCAATCTGGAGGTTTTACAAAACTCGTATGTTATTCACTCTTTGAAATTTATAAGTTTTGTATATGATAATTTACATAATTTTTTAGCCTTGAATTCTATACAATCGCTATTATTAAGAAGAAGATCAAGGCCAGAGCCACTCAGAGCTTAATCGACCATTTGGACTTCGCCCACATTCAATGTCTGAGTCTATCAGATATGATGCGAGAGACACATGATCTGCAATTGCTTAATAACATTCATTTAAAGAACACCTACGACACATTATACAATTCGATGGCAGGACAAGTCCATCAGCTTATGCAGCAACGTATTGAATTGGTTCTTCTGGAGAACACAAAACAGAAGCTCGAAAGGGCTAATCAAAGACGCGAGAACAATATACAATTGACTACTATTATATCCCATGCCTTGTCCAATGCTGAGCTAGCTTGGATTGCTATTCAATTGGATTTGGAGAAGAGTCGCAATTGCCTAGATAGCTCTGAGCAGTTTACTCTTCAGGCGCAAGCCAGTTGGCAGCGTGTCCAGGACATGCGCACTCTGTGGACCAGTCAAGAGCATGGCATTTGCGCTCAGTTTCTTCAAGAGATCAGCTGTCAGTTGGCCAATCATTTGGGTCATCAACCAAATTCGGTACGAAGTAACGATGTTAAAAGCTGTCTGTACGAATACGAGAAATTTGGACGTCTCTTAGTATACGCACTGCAGAGCATGCTCAATAAGAAATCTTATATACTGGCTCAGGATCAGATAAACGAGCTGTAAGTAACTAAATTACACATATTATATTGTATAGAATTTTTCTTTTAAAGAGTTATGTTTACAAAACTTACGAGTTGCTTAAAAATGCAAATAGACTTGTTCCCGAGTCACCCTGGTAAAACTAAAGACTACTTTGTTATTTGTTTAATTTTTGTAGGAAACGCGTAGAGGAAATTCTTCGCCCCTTTGTCTATGATTCGCCATTAAAAAATCATCCCATGTTTGAGAATGTGGTTTATTTATGTCCCATTTTCAACATCCAACAACAAGAAGAATATCTCGATGGAAAGCTGCGGAAACTGCGCACTCAATATAACGAGGATATGGTAAGTAACTGTAACCTACTGCTACATTTATTGAATCAATTTATGGTTATTTATAGAAGAAGGATACACTTTTGCGATATAGCAATATCCTGTGGATCTGGTTTTTAACTGAACCCCAACGCATGCTTCATGCCATTGATGAGGTGAAGAAAGCAGCAGCATCCACAGCACCATCTCTGCAGCGGACTCGGGGTGGGCTGCAGCGCAAGTGAAAGTTTTGACTTGTTAAAATAATAAAAATAGATAGCTTTAAGAATAAGATGACAGAATTTCTTTAACAAACAGCAGACGCATTAATTGCAGGCAGCACGCGACCTTTTTACAGGCAATTTAAATTCAAATGGACAGAGCAACAAGTGAATATGCCCCCCGACTCCTTGCCTTGCCATTGGCCAAATGACTTCGTGTCCTGTTCGGCCCGGGAGCCTTTTTGGGGGATATAAAAGGACCAAGTGTCTTTGGGCTCCCGTTCATTCGTTCGCTGAGTGTTTGGAATATGTTTCTACTTTTCGGATTCGGTTTCTGTTTCAAGTGATTGCTAAAAATTCAAAGTTAAATTCATTGTGTAGAAAAAAGTAAATAAAACATTAAAACTGTTTAAATTTAAGTTTTAAGAGGGCAAATTTAAGACTATTGTTCAGTATGTTTCTATGTGTATGGAAATATCTTAATCATCTAGTGGAAAATGTTTTGTTATCGCGTCATTACGCTTTTCCCCTTTTGGGTTTGGCCATTTGAATTAATTTGAAATTGAAAATTTCGTTAATGTAATAAAATTTAATATGTAAATGCAAGATTCCTGCTTGATTTTTGTGATATTGTAATCTATTATGAAGTTTCGCAACAGTTTCTAGGAAAATGTGGCGCTGGTTAACCCTTGGCATAACCATACGGATGCTGTTCTTGATGCCATTGTCGGATGCCAGTTTCAGTTTGCATCAAAGCACGAAACGCAATGACATAGACTCTTTTGAGGATTTCGAATTCCTGGACGAAACCACCACTACAAATGTGGTGCTAAGTCTCAATGAATCGGTCTATGAACGAACCAGAGAGGCAAAGGCACATCAGTATCAATCAAATTTAAACCAGATTCAAAACGACATTAGCTATATGCGTGTATATAATGTCGGTGTTCTGATGGCCTCCCATTTAGGTAAGTGGCTGATTATTAGTGTTTAGAAATGAATGCAGAAGAAGGTATTCATACAATTAGATTCCCCATTCGACCTGGAACGTTGTGGTCCAGCAGTTGATTTGGCGTTGGATCAAATAAATAAGGTATTCCTTAGACCCCATAACATTACGCTGGTTAAAAAGAAGGCCAGGTAAGTCGTCCATTCTCTTTCACTTCCGTTCCCTTCACAAATTGCATTGGCATTTAGCTATCCATCATGTTCGGGTTCTCGGGCTCCAGGACTCGCTGCCGATATGCATTTCAAGGACGATGTGATAGCGTTTATAGGTCCTGCTTGTGCATTCGCTCTTGAGCCAGTTGCACGCCTGGCCGCCTATTGGAACACACCTATTATAACAGGAATGGGAGATCAGGTGAGTTAACCCCAACGCAACACAATACAATGAAGCGCAGCAGGATGCTTTCCAATAATGCGGAACCTAATCCCAGGCAATCACATTAAAAGTTATCTTAATTGCCTCCACCTTTCGTTTTTCCGCTTGACATTGGCAATTAAATGGTCTGGGTCTAGGTCTTGGCAATAGCTCAAGTGGTCTTTAATTTTCAATGTTTCTATTGTGTTGTGTTTGATACCCTCTACCTAAACAGGATGAGAAGCATATAGAAGCTCACTTTCAACATAATTCAGATGAATTTTAAGAACCAAACCAAAAAGATAATCCTATTTCCATTACCATAAAAGTAAAAGATTAATTCAAATATTCACTCATTACATTCAATTGTTCACTGACTTACTGAAGTAGTGAACAACTGAACAAATGAGTGAATGAACTGTATTGGGTGTCTCAAATTCGACGGGAAACCTTTCTTACTAACTCGGAATTAACTATTTCTTGGCAACTTTTTATAATATTAACGGACTTAGCCTCCATCTTCAGAAGGAGAATTAACCTCTGGTATATTGGGACGCATACACAAATGGAAAAATGAGAGTACAGTGAGTTTTGCCGCTCGTCCAATTGGCAAGCATTTAGAAAATTTTAATCTCGTTAATCTCGTGGTGGTAGGGCATGTTTAAGGACAAATCAAAGTATCCCACCCTCACGCGGATGTCATATTGCCAGTGCCGTCTCATTTTGGTATTTGCCAGTGTTTTCCGTCAGTTTAATTGGAAGCATGTGGCCCTGCTAGTGGACAGGTCGGAGCTGTTTTCCTGGACAGTTGGTAAGAATTTGGAATATGGATTGCGACACGAAGGTTTGCTGAAATTTGTGCGGGAGCTTAATGGCAATGAGGAAGAAGAGATCTATGACAACTATCTGAGAGATGCCAGCATGTATGCTAGAGGTAAGATGGGTCTCGTTGATGGCTTTTAAATGGGTTTCATTGATGGCTTTTGCATCCTCAGTTGTTATCCTATCGGTGCGCGGCGTTTTAGTACGGAAATTTATGCTAGCCGCCCATAATCTGGGCATGACCAATGGCGAATGGGTCTTCCTTGATGTGGAGATCTTTCAGAGTGCCTATTGGGGAGACAAGGATTGGGAAATGGGGGATGAGAATGACACCAAGGCGCGTAAGGCATACGAGGCTCTGTTGAGGGTGAGTCTTCTCCAGCCTACCAGCCCCAAATTCCAGGACTTTGCAGATAACGTCCGGGAGAATGCCTTGGCCGATTACAATTACACATTTGGTGAGGATGAGGAGGTGAACTTTTTCATTGGAGCCTTTTACGATGGCGTCTATTTGCTTGGCATGGCACTAAACGAGACATTGAGTGAAGGCGGCGACATAAAGGATGGGGTAAATATTACACGGCGCATGTGGAATAGAAATTTCGAGGGCATCACAGGTCTAGTGCGGATTGACAACAATGGCGATCGGGATGCAGATTACTCAATATTGGATCTCGATCCGATAAATGGTAAATTTTCGGTTGTGGCACACTATTACGGCCTGCACAAGTGAGTGAGAGAACGAATCGGGATTTGGGATCAGCCTATGTCTGATTTTGGCTTGAATTTTAGGGAATATTCTGCAGTGCATGGCAAGAAGATTCATTGGCCGGGAGGACGGGAAGAGCCACCACCGGATGTACCGCCGTGTGGCTTTCTGGGAAACTCGCCTGACTGTCATGGCAATGGTATTTATTTATCTTTTACCGGAGGATCCTCTCCTCAAGTCTTTCTTCTTCTTGGTTTTTTCAGAGACTGCCATTATGTATACAATCTTTGGACTGGCTCTTTTTTGTGGATTGGTTTTCCTGGTTATTTGCCTCTTGCAAAAGTAAGTTTATCTCTGTAATTGATGCAAGGAAATCAAAACTTCTCTTTGTTCTGTTCAGACAAATGAAGCTTAGCAAGGAGTTGAATAATATGTCTTGGCGAGTTCGTCCTGACGATGTTCTTATCGAAATGGGTGGCATGTTTGGCTCTAAAGGAGGCCTGCAACGTCTCGATGTGGAAAACATTTCACTGCAACAATTTGGTATTCATTCCGGAAGGGCTTCCATAGCTAGCTTCACTTCGCTGCCCACTCAGGTGTATACGACTATTGGCCAATTCAAGGGGGAGCGGGTGGCCATCAAGAAGGTTAATGTTAAGAAAGTGGAACTGACTCCCCAATTGCTTTGGGAGATCAAGCAGGCCCGTGATGTGAGCCATGAAAATACCGTGAGATTTGTGGGCGCTTGCATTGATCTGCCGCGGCCCACTGTGCTTATCCTGACGGAATATTGCTCTCGTGGTAGCCTGAAGGATGTGCTGGAAAACGAGGCCATTGAGTTGGACTGGAATTTTCGCATGTCTCTGATTCATGACATTGTCAAGGGGATGAGTTATTTGCATAACAGCGATGTGGCTGCCCATGGCAAATTGAGATCTTGCAATTGCCTGATCGATGGAAGATTTGTGCTAAAGATATCGGATTTTGGTCTAAGCACTCTTACCACTCCATCGGACTTCGTTAGGGATCAGAATTACTATATAAGTGGGTAGTCAAATGTGGTTAAGAGACAGACCATAAGAAGTTTTGTCATTCCAGAATTGCTTTGGATTGCGCCCGAACTTTTGCCTTTGACTTCTATACCCGGCTGCTGTCCAGCCACACAACGTGGCGATGTCTATTCATTTGGCATTATTCTCGAGGAGATTGTTAATCGTGGTGGTCCATACCAGGAGGCACGCCAGCAGATGGATGTTCATACCATTTTGCATAGAGTTCGTCAATGCGAGTATCCTCCATTTCGCCCTCATTTACGTGAACGCGAATGTCCCCCGGATTTGCTGGAATTGATGGAAAAATGCTGGGCCGACAATCAAGAGGAGCGACCAGCATTCTCCACAATTAGAAGCAACATACGGACCATTATGAAGTAATTAGACACTATCTTAGATCTTCGATCTTTTCAATTGCTTTCCATTTTAGGGGATTCTGTGAGAACTTAATGGACGATTTGCTTAATCGAATGGAGCAGTATGCCAACAACTTGGAGAGTCTCGTGGAGGATAAAACCCGTCAATTGAGTCTGGAGAAGCAGAGAACCGAGGAGCTATTGTATCAAATCCTGCCACGACCCGTTGCCCAGCAGCTTATGGCAGGGGATCTCGTAGAGCCCGAGGAGTTTAGCAGTGTCACGATCTACTTTAGCGATATTGTCGGTTTCACCGAACTCTGCGCCCGCAGTAGCCCCATGGATGTGGTTAATTTCCTCAATGATCTCTACAGCACGTTCGATCGGATCATTGGCTTCTACGACGTTTACAAGGTGGAGACAATTGGAGACGCATATTTAGTGGTCTCCGGCCTGCCCGAACCTAACGGCGACAAGCACGCCCGAGAGATAGCACTCATGGCCCTGGACATTCTCCAAGCTGTGTGTTCTTTTAACTTGCGACATAAGCCCGAGTACAAAATTCAAATACGCATAGGCATGCATTCCGGATCGGTCTGTGCCGGAGTGGTGGGAAAAAAAATGCCACACTATTGCCTCTTCGGGGATACAGTGAACACAGCTTCGCGTATGGAAAGTACTGGCCTTCCAGGCAAGATTCACGTGTCGTCGGCCACAAAGGCAATCTTAGATAAGTTCGGCACCTTCCAAATGGAACAACGCGGTGATGTTGAGCTAAAGGGCAAGGGAACTGTTACAACCTATTGGTTGAATAGCTCCACTGAGGGGGAAGTGCGTCCTCCGACGCCACAGATTTTGGCCAACGACGAGGTGCCCTTTCCACTGCTATTTGCTGGCATGGGCAAGTGAGCTAAAACTCCATAAGATTTCGCAAAATGATTATTAAATAAATGCTTTACATGTTGATTTAAAAATCTATATTAACTGAAGATTCCAGAAAGAAAGATAATATGAGGGGGGACAATTGTTATTGGAAGTGTCCAAGTGTTTATACAAACTTATATGTTATTGGGTATTGGCGTTGGATATATCACTATATATCCTTTTTAAATCGTATTGTGTATTATAGATATCGAAAATATATACATATGTATAGTAAAGCGATATTGCTGGTATACAAAAGGGATTAAAGTGTTTCTAACGCACATCCCTTATCCTTGCGACTGGGTCATGAGTGTATAATGATTTCCCTATCGTAGTTCACTTTAAAGCATTTCAAATTTATTGCCTTACTCACACTTTGAACATTTCCCAACTTGTAGGGCCCAGTTTCTGCCGTTAGTTTTATTTTTATTAAGTGGTGGAGGACTGCGTCGATAAAAATAATCACGCGAGCTTAGAAGTTTGATAGTTGTACAAGTGCAACCCTAGCGAAGACGCATCATGCGTGCTTTGGTCACTCTTATTTCTGACGAACTTTCGCCCTGGCTAGACATTTATATCCCCAAGCATCATCCAGAGGACGACGAAACCCTTCGACGGACCGGACGGAAGTCATAATCGATCTGGTATTCCCCTGTTTTTTTATGCGAAACAATACGTTTTCTGTGTCAATTAATCTGCAAATGAGAAAAACTCTCTCGGATACAGTAAAGCTAAACGAAAACTATTAAAGAAAAAGAAAATAGTCAATCATTGTTTTAAAACTAAACGCTATCAATAATCGCCTTTGACTGTGTGAGCCGAGTCTGTATTTATAATTGAAATTGAAGATTTCCGAATTCCAATTGACATCTTTATTTTGAATATGTACATACATTGTATATATGTATATACATAAGTCCACTTTACGACCAGGATTCACCATAACAAAATACATAATATTATCCCTAATTTGGTCTTTGGATGCCCGAAATGATTCAATTACATATTTAATTTGATTACCGTTTATTATAAGATACATCACTTTAGTATAGCCAACTCGAATTATGTTTCCGACTTATTGAAGTATTTTGGCATTCCGTAACCCTCGTGAATAAATATAATTTATAATGTTTGAGTAAAAAGTATGTGATCTTTCTTCTAGCGAAATGTGAGATGTGAGCTGAATATGTTGGGATTTTCCAGGATCTTGCGACAGGAAAATCATTGGTTGGGTGGGTTAAGAAGACAATAACATACTAGTAGGTTCAAAATTAGTGTGATACTAATATATGTATGTACCTTTTTCGCTATCCTTCTAGTTCATTTCTTTCAATTAAGTAATTGTGTAATATTCGTGCTATGGGGAATCTGTTTTATTTTATAAAGTACGGATGTGTTGAGAATATGTTGGTCCAAAGAACTCCCCAACTCCCCACTCCGGACCCGAACTTCTTAATACATTCAGCACGTACATATCATTGGCTTTGGCCTGATTTGTGGTGGGCAAGACCCATCCTGACATCTGATGTATAGGGACTGCGAAAGATAGGACACATATATTGGCCGAACTTGACCTAAGAGGGGATGTACAAGATCTGGAATCATTCCAGGTTGAGTACATTACAGGATTCGTAAATATTCATACATGCAGACATAAAGTATTTCACTTTTATTATCCCTAAATCGTTTTCTTTGGCAGATATATGTACATAGATAGTTTTCTGGTTGGATCCAAATTCGGTTGCCTTATTCCTTTTAATACTTAAAAAATGAAAGAAAAATGTCAAATTTTTCATACTGCTACTTAAAATCTCCTCAAATCTTGATGTTTCATCTTTCAAAGACTGCCATTAAGTATGCAATTTTTGGACTGGTTGCTTTCTGTGTTTCAAAAATGTCCTAATATTTACTTGAAAAATTTATTTAGCGAAATTTAAAATTGAAGAGAACTTATTGTTGTGGAGTGGGGTTATTCGAAAGTTATCCCAATATTTTGGGGGTTGCAAAAGCTTTCAACTTGACAAGAGTCCCTTGGAGCTTTTACAGGACCTTAAAAATATCAGCTGTTGGCTTGTTCGAGGGTGGAAAATAGAAAATTGGCACAAAAACAAAAGTACAAATTCATGAAAAATAATCAAAATGTTTGTGCCGCTTTGGTCTAAGCCGAGTTAGCCATGTAGGAAGCCAGAGACGAGATAGAGAGTGTAGTGCACCATACTTACAGTAGAAGGATATTTATATAGTTAGGCAGCGCCATGAAGGTATTCCGACTGCGCCTGGTTAAGCTGCTGCTGCTGGGTTTTCTTGTGGCCAATTTGATATTTATCTATTATGCTTGGAACACGCTGCTCTGGCGACGCATTTCGCGGGCATTGGGTGGCACTGATGGGGATGGAGATGGCCATGCCAACGGTCCGACGGCTAAGCCCCTATCGCCAAAGGATAAGATACGCAACGCCAATAAACACATACGGAAATCCATCACCATTATGTTCTACGGCCATTATAATTTCGAACAGGACCTGCGGTCGAGCATTGAGAACATCTTGGAGATTATACCCAATATGCCGATAATGGTGCTGCAGGAGGGAGGCGTTGAGTATTCCTATCCGCCAGTTAACTACGAACGTAATTTGACCGCCGGCGAAGAGGACACGGTGCGCTTCATCAACTTGGCGTTTGATGTGCGTCAGACGCGGCAACAACTCAGTCCTTTGGCCATGGTTCACACAAAATACGTCCTGCTGATGCCAGACAGTGTCCGCCTGAGCGGCAAGAATCTGCTCCAGAAAATTCTACGAGAGATTAACACTGTGCCCGGTGTCAAGGATCCGGCGCAACGCGTGGCCGTGTCATCGGATGAAGTGGTTAAGCGTATAGTGCTGGTTCCATTCGTTGGGAATCTCAAATCCTTTAGCAGTTGTGTCAGACTTAATTTGGATCTGCCCAATTGGACGCTGGAATTGATAGCTTCCAATCATACCGCCCACTGTGATTTGGTAAGTATCAATTTGGAAGAAACTCGAGCTAATCCCTTTTGATTCCTTTGTTTTGTTCAGTTTTTGCAGAAACATGCAATCCTTGTCGACGTGGAAGCGTTGCGGGCCATGCCAGAGCCATTTGCCTTGCCCTTCCCCGAGATGTTTTACATACAAGCCAAAACGGCGAATCTTACGGTCTGTAGTGGGAATCCTTCTAAAGAGAAGCGAAAATTGAACACCCATTTCTCTCTTCTTCCTCTTAGGCAACGGTATTTCCGCAATCCTTCCAGGAGGGTCGACGACTCTTTGCCTCCTTCCACACGAAACAGCGACGCATGGAGCTGCGTCGTCGTCAATTCCGGGACATGTACAAGAAACTCCAGATTAAGCGACTCGTTCGAAGGGTTCATAAAGTGCCCACCAAAGCTCCAGCAGCCAAGGAAACTGGAAGCTGGCAGCATAACTTAGTGATCGATGCCCAATTCTCGTCGTCGAATTTTTCTCTGCCCCAAACTACCGTAATTGATCTATTTGGCTGCGAACGAACCACCAAATCCTGCATCGGTGCCGTATACAATAATCGTCCGTTCTACTTCTACATGGACCGACACACGCCACCGTGTTGTCTGGATAAACTCAAGACCACTTTCAATCATGTGATGGAGGAATTCGAAAATGTTGGCATACGTTACTGGTTGGACAATTACGCCCTGAAGAGCGCCATCGAGACGAACCAATTGTCGCCGGATGCCTATGACATCGACATAAGTTTCAATGTACAGGATCTGGAACGCTCGAATGCCATGAAGAAGTCCCAGAGTAAGCCGTATGTGGACAACGAAGGCTTCTATTGGATAAAAGCCACCGATGGTCACTACTTCCGTGTGCAATTCTCCAAAATTAATCAAGTGGGCGTCAATCTGTTGCCTCATGAGATAAGTGGCACCGATGTCAAGGCCAGCGGGTTTTTTGGCTGGAAAGCAAACACTTTCGCAGCGGACTACTTGCATCCGATGTCGACGGTTTTGTTCCTCGGCCGGGCAGTCATGTGTCCCAACAATGTGCTCGAATACTTGGAAGAAAAACGCATCAAGGTCAAGGCAGATGAGACCATCATGGAGGATTAAATCTAGTTGAATTCCTTAGTTTATAGTAAATTTTTGTTAAACGATTTAGCCCAATTCCCATTGTAAAGAAGCTTCGGTTGGGCACACATTTGACTCCAAGACCTAACATTGAAGCAATGTCTAATTACATATACAACTATGAACACTGTGACTCCAACTGAAAATCGACCTATTCCCACTGTATTTATTCGTAACTGGAACAAATACAAATAAACTTTCTCAAAAATAAACTCAGTGACCATTGAATTTTTGTTAGCTAAATCGGAACTACTAAGAACAAACGAAAATAAACCATGTGTCCATTAATATTAATATTACAGAATTTAAATTGATTATATAAACCGATTTTTGCGCAGTGTAGATCAGATTTGAAAGGACCTCCATTCCCCTATGACAGATTTAGGCAAAAATTGTTTATAGCCTAATATTTCTATTAAGTGTATTTAAGTTATGAGGTAACAACCTTTAATTGTATTTGTACTTGTTTGCAAGTGATTTGTTTTATTTTTTAAATTTTAAGTGAGATTGTTAAGTGTGCCACACCCCCTAAGGTGACATATAGCTAGCTTTTGTTGGACATCCCCTTTCCCAACGTCAGATTTATTTCTATGAATCGGAAAACTTACAATGTTCATATGTACTATAATAAAAAATTTAAATGTAAAGTGAAATCAAATACTTTTCTTTAAGAAATTGAAATATTTTCTTTAAAGTTGACTTGACATTTTGATGCAAGGTGACATGTTCTTGGACCTCCTGAGTGTCTGAGTAATCTTTAGGGTTTCGGACGAATTGGTGTTAAAGTCGCTGGGATAAGGATGATATTAGTCGTGAATGAAATACAAAAAAGAAAAAAAATGTGTGAGTGCTCAAACTTTTAATCAGTTTTCACGTCAATACTAAGTTTCTTTTTGCATCGTGGATGCTTTAATCTCAATATCAAACCGATATTCCCATTGCCACTTTCGATTCAAGAAATAGTTACACGTTTTGTTTTTCAATTTGTATATATAAGTAGTAATCATTTGAATTTATTATAATCCACCGATCGTTGGAGTGTCTGAGCATCAATATAATGGTTATCAGTTAACTGTATTCTATGCTACACTTTAGGTCTGCTGCCTCAGACTTTTTAAATATCGCACTGGAACTTCCGGAAGATAGACGCAGACAAAAAACATAAGGGGTCCAAACAATATCATGCTGATCAGCCACGATGCAAGGCCCAGCAAGGTAATCGTGTCCATATATTGATAGTGGAATCGATCGGACAGTTGGTGAATTGTTTATGGATGTATTGTATAAACGTTACGAAATATATCAAATGAATGTATTTTACTTCTTGTGGTTGTTGTATATAAAAAAGACTTGTCAATAAATAACTAATATCACTAAACACCGGATTCTAGGGAGATTGTGCAATATATAGTCACAGCGCGAGCACTCTCCGATGTTTCTAATCAGGTTTTACACAAATATGTACGTCGATTGCTGCAGGTCACTCTTTAAAGGTAAAGTAGAAGTATTTGATTGTTTGTGTATATATATGCATAAATGTATGTAGGTAGATCTTAAAAAGTTATTGGCCACGCGGACATAATCTCAGCCTTTATCTTCAAGCGCGCCACCTGGAAAACAACAAAAAAACAGTAATTAATATTGAGATTCTTTAAGAACGCCTTCTCCGAAGTGCTTACAGCTTCTCTTTATGCCAGTTCAATTGTCACTGAGGCAGCAGGCTGATTAAATCACGCACTTTATACCCCCACGCCCAGTTTGGGTAATCTCAATGATATTATTTTTGGGGCATTCCCTCCTCGCAGTCAACTTTACGCTCAAGTTGAGTCAGCTGAAATCACACATTCTAAATATGGCCGAGGTCTTTACGCAAATGTGGCTAATATGTAACTGAAGTGGATAACCAAACCCCTCAACAGGTTCTAGAGAGGCACTTCCTCACCGCATCTCCTCCTCCATCTCCCCTTGAGAAACCACCAAAATGTACGTAAGCAATGAGCGTCCCTCCCGTCCCACACTCAAAGCTTTTTGATTGAGCATAAAATTTACTTTGTTTGTTTTTATTTTTGTTTTTGATTCAAGGTAAGTAGAAAACTGGTTTACTAAGCCATTTGAAGAGAACGTTAACTGACATTTAGTTTACTTAAAGCACTGACTGTTCGTTCCACCATATACATATGTATATATTCCTTCTCATTCTTTGTGCCAGGCATTGAATGTTTATTTCCCTTCCCTCACCATATTTTTGGAGCATTGATAAGAGACAATCGAATTGAACCTGTTATCAAATTGTTTTGGCCCGGCAAGTAAACAGAGGTTTGCTTGTATTGCTTGTCAAGATGGCGACGCCCCCAAAAAAAAAAATATATCCTTTTTCGATATCCTTGCCAACTTACATTATATAGAAGTAATTATCACTGTCCTTGCGCTTATCGGCAAATTGATTGGTGTTATCCATTACCGAGTTTACAGCACCGTGTGAATCTGTGTGGGATGTATGATTGCTCCAACGCTGCCAGCGATTTGTAATACTCATTCCAGAATTGATTCCAGTCTGAGATTGTTGATGGCCCAGATTGCTCTCCTTGTTCGAGTTGCCGAAAAATGATTTCACGCTCTCCATGATGCGATCTGCCTCCGTAGGAGTGTGTATGTCGAGCCTCCGAATAAATTGATAAAAGCTAAAAATACAAAAATGTATTTATGAGTATGTTTGTATGTGCCAAAAATTCGTTAAATGTGTCTACAATCTTGTTTTCATACAAATTCCCTTCAAACCGAAAAGAGAAGAGAAGAGTCTAACTATATTATGCAGTCGTTTGTCACGCAGAGAAGTGTCAACTTTTATTACCAACTTGTATTCCTCACTTTTTCAGGGTACAGAAACTTCGTACAATTAAATTTGAGCTAAACTTTTGCTTATTTTTATTTATTTTTTAGTGGGCTTGTGCATTTATACATATTTATGTGTATGGCATGATTTCGGTTTTGTTTTTTTTTTTCTTTCAAAGTTTTGGGATAGCGACAGACATTAGATTTTAAAAATAGTCATCATTTAAAAAACCCTGGCGTTTTCTTGAGGTTCTGTTGAGGGGTTTGTTGTCCACCAGATAGGTAGAAACAAATTGATAACAGCGTTTACAGAGATAAGACGATTAGAAGACTGATAAGTCCTGGGACCATTCTAAATGCACAACTGTTTTGCAAGCAATTGAGATGACAATCAAAATCGATAAATAAATAAATGAAAATTTACAAGCAAGTCCAAGGCAAATGCGTCTTATTTTATTAAATAAAAGATCTAGATTCATATTATCAATTAGCAATCCACTTAGCAGGTTCAAAACAGTTCACCCAAGACAACTGATAAGAGAGGCATTCGAGCAACACGCTTCTAATATAAATTGTTAAATTGCCGGGATTGGCATTGAAGCAGTTTGATTTTTGACAAACTATTACCCAATGGAATGAACAAACAAACACTCTATAAAATCATAGAGAAATCGACAACGACCTACCTCACACTGGCAACTGTAATTTTATCAAATTAGTGAGACCCAAATAGAGTAATGGAGGCCGTTGTTCCCTCTTGTTAAGCTGGTTGACTGGATTGCACGTATTTTGTCCACTTCCCGCGACCAAGAGCTGAACCGTTTTGCGCGACGCCTGCGATCAGACTGAGAACGGCAGGCGGCAGTTTTTAGTTTTATCAGTTTCGAAAGAAAACTGAAGTGACTAAGTCGACTCGCCGACTTTGGTATACCATGCACCAAGTGACAAAAATATTCACATTGCGAAGGCCAAATGTAATGTCTATTAAATTCATGCTGCTTGCCTTATAGCCATCTCCGTCCTCATGGAGCACTAGTAAAATACGTTCATATAAATATTTGGAAACCGATTTAAATAAAGTTTGTTAGGTTTGTAGAAATGTATAACACTAACTAGTAAATCTGCGCACCCACGGAACAAGTCTTGACACACAAGGTTAGTCTTGGCTATATCGAATGAGCTGTTGGTGCTGATCAAGAATATATATGTATGTATGTATGTATGTACATACAAATACCTATTGGGATCGGAAATGCTTCCTTTTTCCTGTTACATACATTTTCACGACTTTAATATACCATTTCACCCTATTGGGTGCATGGTATAAAAATAAGCGAAGGCGTATTTGTACATACAAATTTGTATTATATACATTGTATGTTTACGGCACTAGAGTGTGTTATATACACTTACATACATACATACATCATGTTTCTTTAGTCGTTTCCATGGTTTTTGTTTTGTGTACCCAAAAGAGAGCGAGGGTGCCTATGTAAATACTTATGTATGTACATTGTACATACATGCAATGCACTTCACTCTCCTTTGTCGATGCGATCATCCAACTCTCACTCTCGAGCTCTCTCTTTGTTAAATAAAATGCATTTTACAACTTATGTGTATATGTACATATGTCTGTATGTAGATCTACTCTAGTCATTTATATACTTATAGACGGTGTGTGTAAAATATTGGACTTTGCACTATACGGATGCCTTTTTGTCTCTTACATCTGTATGTATGTATGTATGTATGTTAGCATGTGTACATACACATATACATATATACATATATGGTTTGTCTGTATGTATTCCTCATAACAACAGCTGAGACATAGCAACTGCATCGAATCGTAGAATACCCTTTCCAATATATCTGATACATATATCGAAAAAACAGGAAACACCAGTTTATTTTTAGAGAAAAATATTAGGTTTAGTCAGAGTCTTCATATCTAACGATTAGCCAATTATATTTAATAAGTTATCTTGTTTTAGTCTGATTCACTAACCTAGAATATTCATGGCTATTTGTGTTTCTTTTATTATCACTTGATAACGAAAAAAAGCGAATTGAAATTCTCCAGTATCCTTTCCTCCACATTTTCCTTGAATTTCAGAATACTGCTGAAATTCCTGAAGTCCTTCCTCAATTTTCGCATACGGAATTCTTCTCAGAACAGCAATTTCTGAAGGAGAAACATTAAATCTTAAGCTTGCCATTTTCTTGGTTATTGAGTTTTTATTCTTATTTTCCTTTTATTTCATAGTTCATCAATTTCAAAAAGCCCGACTTTTATCTCCCTTTTATTTGAATTTCGATTTTACCCCTAAATCAATTTTAGTAAATCGAAATTCCTCCCATCTCAATTGGAAGTTCAATTTCCACACTTTTTCCCATCTCAGTTGAATAATTCTTGAAATTTTAGCAATTTTGTCAAATTTTTTGTAAGAAAGAAGAAGATTTTACATTTTGATAAGTTTTCTCTTGTATTTATTCTAACAAATTTCAGATCTTTCCTATTTTTGCTGACAAGAGACAATGGAGGATAATTCTTTCTGGAAAATAGATAAACGAGGTAAAATAAGGCATGAAACTTGCATCGATTTCATTTATTTACAACATTTAAAACAGATTGCTAATTAATGAGACATTTTGCGCCACCAAATCTGCCAGGGACTCTCTGTTATTTCTTCATGCGGACGATACTCCACATCTGCTGCAGCATTTATCTTTACAAAAGAAGAAAAGTTCGCCGCAAGAATAGTTGCACCCAGTCCCACTGTAAAGAAAGAAATTGACCAAAGTTTTCGACAATTTCCATTTTGGAATACCCCATAAATCAAATTTAAGATTCTCTTTATGAATGAAAAAGACAACAAACAAAGCATTTTTTATATACATACATTTATAAGTTTCCTAAAATAAGATGCAATATTATATTATCTATAAGTTAAGCATAATTATACATACAAATAAACAGACATACTATAATTTGTACCAATTGTATTTCTTAAAAAAGCAACGTTTATCATTAAATTTAATCATTAAACTAAGCTCTTTTTATTTACTGTATGTCAAAACAAAATTAATAAATATTCAATGTAAAACAAAAGACAAAAGAACTGGATGTAGTTTCCTTACCACCAACAGATTTGACAGATTGGGAGGTTAAAACAACAAAACACTTACATAAACTTCTCCATTTGTTTCTCCGAGGAATTACCAACTACAAGCTATTTATTAAATAATAATATTAATTTTAAAAAACTTTTCTTGGCGCCATAAAACAGTAAAACCGATATATCGATAGTCCCAATCGCTTTCGCCGTCAAGTTGGTACTATTTTTCACAATCGATGTTTTCTATTATCGATGGTTTTTAAAATCGATGGTTTCTATTATCGATGGTTTCAATTTTCATTTTTTCTTTCCGCTTTTTTACCAGACGAGGACGGACGTTTCTCTCTCGCCCTTAATTTAAAAGTAAGTGTTCATTAAATAATTGCTAATAAAAAAATAACTATTAAAAAGCAGATTATGTGCTTAAGTTTTCTAAATGATGTTTTTTTAATACCGCCCCAGTCTGAAGACACGTGTTGATTGGTTTCCAATACTGATTTTATAAAAATGGACACTTTAGTTAGAAATGAACAAATTGAATGTGATTTAATAAATTGCTTCTTTTTTCAGATGAAAACGGTAAACATAATGCGGAACTTTGTCCAAGATGCAGAAATGAGTAAAAATTGGAATGCTGAATGACTTTCTAGCCCCAGCCACGTGCACGTGGTTTCTTGTAAAATTGAAGAGTAAGGTTAGTTATGTTGAAAATTCTAGTAGCGTGTTTCTGTTTTTTTTTTTTTTTGATATGATGTTTTATTTATACCGCCCCAGTCGGAAGAACCTTGTCGATTGGTTTTATAAACTGATTATTATAATTTATTTTATGTACATATGTATATTTGTGTAATCAAAACCAATGTATGTATACCAGTTTTACTATATTTAAATTTTCCTTGTTCTATTGCAGAAGTGTGGCGTTTTGTGATACTTCAAATAAAATGAAAAAAGTAAGTAATGATTTTCATTCTTAGCTAACTGTTTATTTTGATGAACAAATTGAAAGACAAGCATATAACTGAAGTTTATTGTTGATTTTTTCTAACGACTGATTAATAAGCAATATGAACTTTTGCATCTTCTGTACGAATTTATTATTAACAAATGCAATTTTTCCTGCAGAACTTTCTAACCGTGGAAATGGAACGAAAAGTTTGAAAAATAATGTAAAAGGTGTGTACCAAATATATAAATAAATTGCGAACACGTGGCTTTTTCTTTCTGATGAACAAATTGAAAGACAAGCATATAACTGAATTTTGTGTTGATTTTTTCTAACGACTGACTAAGAAAACAAAATGTTGAAAATGTTGTCCCTTACGTATCCATTGAAAATTGACGAGATATTTATATTCTTGTAGAAACGCCAGCTAATTAAAGATGACAGTTGCTTAAGGCGCAGACATATCGGCGGAGTAGCCTTCCTAAGGTGAGTTGATTTCTTTGAATAGTTTAGAAATTAAAGGAGAAATCTAAATGATGAACACACTTTTAAAGCCAAACAGTTATCCCTGTCATAAGAATAATTGATGATAAAATAAACTGACACAAGTTTTTAGAATAAAATCATTTGTAAAAGTGTTCAGTAGAGTTCTAACCTCAGTTTTTATTTTTTTTTAGGCTCCCCCGTCTGCTTGGAGTTGGCTATATGAACATATCCGCTTGGCATAAACAAATGTGATAATTGAGGTGAGTTTTTAAATATATTATTTCTGAAATCCATTAAATACCATGATGCTTAATAACCGCCCCAGTCGGATAAATTATGTCGATTGGTTAAAACATTCTGATGAACTAAATTTCTAAATAGTAGTAATGGATTTTAACTTTGACGCTCGACTAACTCAATAATGTATATGTATGAATTTTCAGATGGAACGAGTAAATCCGATGTTTGTTTCTTAAATAGGTAAGTTGGTCAAACGAGAAAGTACCTCCGAAATAATAATGATGAACAAACCTTTAAACAGTTATCCCTGTCATAAGAATAATTGATGATAAAACAATCTGAGAAAAATAATTCAATAATGACGATTTTTTAAATGATTCAGAAAATTAACTAAAGTTTTATTGACTTTTCAGATGCTCTGATGGATGTGTTTGCTGTCGTTTGCCTCAAAGTCTATCGTACAGTCGGAAAGCTATATATAAGTCATTCCACTTGATTGCGCTGGCTAGACGATCTTGCTATAGCTAAGGAATTATATGATTCATTAATTATGGTTGTTAAAATAAAATTAAAAGGCAAATCGCTTTTGCTATTCAGTATAACGTGATATATGTTTTATTTGCATATTTATGTATAGACATTTAGCTCTCTGATATTTTAGCTTTTTTATTTTTGGTTTTTGAAACGGTTATTTTTGTTTTTCTTGTTTTGTGTAATTCTACAAAATCATTTATTGGCCCATTTCATTCATTGGGCCGTTTCTTCTCTCTGTGTAATACATATAAGAATATTTTTTGTAAATGTTGAATTCATCATTCAGTTTTGTTTACATGTAAATAGATTTATATATATATATATATATATATGTATGTTCATTAAATACACAATACATATGTATGTTATTTGTAAATATATGTATATTTGTATTGTTATGCACGGGATATACATACACACGTTCAATAAACCCAATTGCTTTGTCCTACAACACGACGTAAGGGAGATCCGATCGAAATCAAAAAAATTAATTTCTCGAGCTCATTTCCTAGACCTTTTTCTTCATAATCCCCAAAATTTCTAGTTTCCATTTATATTGCCGTAGAAAAGTGTTCGTTTTTTCTGTTTAGGTGTGTAGTTTACACTGAAACATTTGATTTTTTTGTTTTTGATTGGAAAGCACACCTGGATAAACATGTTGGGTATAAAGGACTAGGACTATAGATCTAAAGACTAGTATTCATATCGATATCGTTGAAAAAATTCATCACTACGAATGCATAGACAACATTTATAAATTTTATAATTCATATTTGATTGGATGGAAACTAATAATTAAACACTCTTCGCATGAAATTTGAAAGCGAATTCAGTCATATATATGTATGAAGGTTGGGGGGAGACATCAAGGATCGAGCCCCCCTCCGTTTGTTTTCATTGGAAATTGGAGGAGAGATGTCCGCCGACCATGTTCTAAAACTCTTTTGGAGTTTTCTCAATTCCTTGTGGAAGTCTGATGTGAATGTGAAGATGAAAACAAACGGAGTTGGGTAATCAATTTAGTTTTGTTTTTTAAATTTATTTTTTATATTATTCAATAGAGGGTGTTTTTTAAAAAAACAATAAGGAATCAACAATATTCATAAAATGTATCATTTATATAGAATATATGGTAAATGTAAATCTAAAAACTACTTGTATATATTTTATTTTGTTTTCTTCTTTTTAAAGTTTAGTTTTGTTTTTTTTTTTTTTTTTTTGTTTTTGTTCAAGTTCTGTCTGTATGAAATAAATAATTAGCATGAGTGTGAACTAGCTTTGTTTTTTGCGATCACTGTCAATAATTAAAATGGATTTATGTTAATGACCAATATGCTTTTTGATTAGCGCCTGCAGTAGACGCACCTTGGCCTTCTTTTCCTTGTACTGATCGTAGGTTTCCGTTTCCAGGGATTTACGATCCTGCTTGAGCATCTTTCTGCCGTTTTGCTCCTCGAACAGGGACTCGTATTCGCGAATTGTGGCCTTGAGCAGAGTCTTCTCGTCACGCACACGCTCCAACTGCTCCCACAGCTGGTCGAGGCTGAGGGCAGCAATATTCTCGTTGGCCTCCACCGGCTCCGGAGCTGTATTTGTGGTTGTAGTTGTCGATTCATCGGAGGAAGCATTCTGAGTTATGGTATTTGGCGCCATGGAGTCGCTCGGCGAGTTGGTAGTCTCGGTGCTGTTGTTAGATGAATACTGGAGTGGTGTGGATGTGGCTTCAAAAACCATAGCCTCATGTTCCAAAATGGTTGGCAATTCGGGGGCTCCGGGTCCGGCTCCAAACATGACAGTACGCGAAACCAGACGCTTGAGCTGGCGATACCGATCGTATAAAGAACGGGCAGCATCCCGCTCGTCTTTGGTAATGGGATGGCCATACAGGCTCTCGAAATACAAGAGGCC
Organism: Drosophila tropicalis; assembly: GCF_018151085.1. NCBI lineage: Eukaryota > Metazoa > Arthropoda > Insecta > Diptera > Drosophilidae > Drosophila > Drosophila tropicalis. The sequence goes on along the minus strand of NW_027173049.1, from coordinate 1,546,917 downwards.
ATGTTGGACAGCAGTCTTCTCCTGTACTAACTGATCTGGTGACAATTCCTCCAGCACCTCTGAACGTTGGCTGGCCACGCGTTTCTCATTGAGATTCTGAAAAACAAAAAACGAAATCAAATTCGGTTATTAACAGAATCACATGACAATGGAGTCGATAATTAAGAAGCCACAAAATAAAACCCCCCTCCCAAAAGATATAAGGACTCGGAAGACATATGACAATCTCAACCAAGTATCACCCCATCGTAGTGGCAAATTGGTAAACAAGTCTATTAATCAGCGACATGCATTAGTTCATTATTTGATTTTGGTTTATGGCCACGGCCACTGACAAGACACATAGACATCCAGACAGACAAACAGACAGAGCACTCAGACTCAGTTGGGGCAAGAAAATGCGAAACGAAGAAATTACCCTCAAAATAGAAATCGTTAATGTAAACAACAGAAAAGCAAATAATATACATATAATATATGGATATCTAGTATAATGTATCTGTGTATCACTATGTATGTATGTATGTACAAACATATATAAAGTATATGACACTTGTATGGCTGCTGCTTAGAAAACAATTTCGCGCGTGTTTTTGTCTTTTTTGGCAGATATTCAGAAAATTTCGAGACACAAATATGTTTTTCCTAAGACGTATATGGCCATATGTAGAGTAGGGGAATGGAGGCCTGTCCAAATGGCAAATATTTGCAGATATACATACAATGAAATACTTATACAATATAGTCAAAAAGTCAATATTAATGAACTCATTGTCTTGAAGATGATTTGTAGCCTTTTAAGTAATGAAATAACAAGTAGAATTCAATCCGCAACCTCAGCCTATAAATTTAGCATAAGAAGGTGTGATATAATTACATCCATATCATGTTCAGTCTATTGGAATCATTACGCCATATACCAGCCATAGATGAAAATCATTTTTTACTTTCCAACAGACAGATACACATTCTTAGAAAATGCCAAATTTGATATAAATCGGAACATTTGACAAATATAGAAGTTTAAGGCGGAAACTCGATTTTTTAGTCTATGGCTTTTCCATCTTGTTGATTACAGTCTAAAAACGATTAACTTGCAAGGGTATACATAGTTCGTTCAAGTAATACGTGCCTATATTGGTTCAAGTGTCGTGGAAGAGCATTTAATCTATTGGACTCGATTTCGTTTTGCAATTTCATTTTAAGATGAAAGGAATTTATTTTTAAATTAAATTGTATTTTTGGCGAATTTTTAGGGGTAAGGAGCACAAAAAGTGAAATCATTTTTAAATCTTTCAGTGATTCTGAAGGAGGTGACGTTTCTGATCCCATAAAGTGTATACATAAGAAGCCAAATCGAATAGATCCAAGTTGATCGATCGTTTTTTCTTAAGTTTGCCATTTACTCTTGTACTCCAATTTAAATCAAAATGACTGGCAAGGGGCTCATCCTAGGGGTTGAAAAGGAAAAATGGCATAGGGCGTGGCAAAATCGAAAGAGACTGAAAGTTATTGTGAGAGTTTTGATCATTATAAAATGTATGCATATAAACTCTGGCAAAGCCAAAGATAGCTTCTCTGACAAAGTCCCTCTGACGTCTGTGATACTTGCTAATTTCTTGTCGATTATATTTATATAGTCGTAGATTTATTTAATGACTTTTGAGGGGTCTCGTGACGCAAAGCTTACCTGTTCAATTTCAGCCAGTGTGGCCTTCATCCGCTCTAGCTTAACTTTGGAGACATTCTGATTAGCTGCGACGCCTCCACCGACTACTTTGAGGCCCAGTTTCGCAATGGGATCAGTCTTCAGCTCGTGACGTTCCTTACGCAATTTGCTTAATTCGGCCAGGGCATTTTTCATGTACTTGTCGTTCAGACGCTCCGCTTGGGAGGGTCGATAGCCCAGACGCTGCTCCAGAGACTCCTCGAGTTGGACGAGTTTCTTCTTTAGGGCAGTCACCCGGCGATTGATGACCTTAAGGCGCTCGTCTGGAGTTTGGAAGGCTGCCACCATCATGGCGGGGAGAACCTGTTGCATGACATCGCGGGTCCGCATATTTTCCAGCGAGCTAAATGCCCGCACAGCATCCATAGGCTCTAGGCAGTCCATATCCTCTCCAAGTAGCTGCAGAGAGCTGGTCGCCTGTTTGGGCATTTGCTGGGGATAGTAGGGCATCGCTTTGGCTAATTTAGCGGCGGCGTCAATATTGCCACCCACATGGGGTCGGGAGTGGGCGTAGCGACGGCTCAAAATGGGGGCGGGTTCGTCTCCACGCTCCCAGGGAAGCGACTCTTGGGCTGAGGTGAGATTTAGATTCTGTTGCTGACGCTGAGGAGGCTTTGCCCTGATTGGTGCCGGAGTGGCGGAAGTTGGAGTGCTGTCATCACTACCAGCCGAGGAGCTTGTTGTGGGTGTCGGCGATATGCTGGAACTACGTTTGGTCTGCTGCTGCTGCTGTTGTTGTTGTTGCTGCTGCTGCTGATGAAAGTCAATCAGGTTGTTGTCATTGTGATCTGAGGATGAGGTCGTGTCCCACTGCTGGGGCTGTTGCTTTTTGCTACTAATGAATCCGCGGCGTTCGTACTTTAAGGCGGACAAATCATATTTATAAGCCGTCTGCTCATCCCGCCTAAATGGCATGTACTTGCCGGCGCTAGTCGACTTCTTGGCCATTCCAGACTTTCGCACTGGCGGCTGACGACTCTTGCAGAAACGTTCACTGCTCCGGCGCCTCTCGTGCTCGCACTCGCTATCGTCACTGGCTTCCCGTTGCTGTCGGGCCGGACTTGCCTCATTGCGTGAACGATCTTGGTCTGCACTAGGCTCCGGCGGGTTGGAATTGCCATTGTTGGCCAGGGACGAGTTGTTTTCCTGCCCCTGCGTCTTCTTTTCCGACAAGGTGTCTGTCTCAAACTCTTGGCAATAGGTGGCATAGCTAGCGGTTCGCTTGAAATCCTCCGACGAGACACGACGAATGACTTCTGACTTTTGAGGTTGACAGCATGGAGGATTCTGATTTGGATTTTGCTGCTCCTCAGTGAGCAGCTCCTCGCTGTTGCTGCGCTGCAATTTCCGATCCTGACTGAAGGCAGAGCTGCTGTCCAGACGCTCCTTGCGTTTGCGTGACTTTTGCCATTCAAGTGGATTTATGATTTCGGGTAAATATGTGGAGTTGAAGCGCGACTGGGAACTATTTAATTGTCTATTTTTCTCTTCGGCAGCAGCCTTCTCTGGGCTTGATTTGAGCACTGCATCTTCCTGGTGCTGGTGCTGATGCTGCTGTTGCGTTAGGTTAGAAGATGGCGATGATGATGACGAAGATGATGTGGAGGAGGACGCTGATGGGGCTGCACTGCCACATGAGGCTGTCGACGATGATGAACCGGTGAGACGACTTAAGTCATCTTCGTTGAGGGTTGTGGGATGGCGCATGCCGCACTGCAAGTAGACAAGAGGGGTAAACACATATAAATTAAGTCAGTTGGCGTGACAAACTCAAAAGGCGACCTAAATAAAGGTAATTAGTGAATACAAATTGTCCGAATGACATTTTGGTCAATAATTAAATGGGTTAATAAATACAACTCCCCGTGTACATAGTATATAAAGTACTTGTTGTTACTAATTGACACAATGTGAATCATCGACAGAAATGCCAGTCATGTGGCATGTCAGAACGAGGGGATCGAATCGATTTAAGCGGATTCTATGACCTATGAAACATAGTCTAGCTAACGGGTTACAAATACCTCTTAAACGAAATTGAAAATCTTTTACTTTTAAGAATTATTGAAATTACTTTTTTTTTTTGTTCCTCAATCAATTTATAGTAAATATTTCGTCATCTTATATAATTCTTCACATTTGTTCAATTGGGTATATAATATTGCTTAAAAACATTTTGTTTTTATTTTTATCATTTGTCAATATTTGTATTTGTATTGTAATTAATTTAGATTAGTTAAATTCATTTTCAATAATAATTTGCAAACTATTTATTTCACCTTCTTATGTAATTCTTTAATTCTAAATATATGTCAACAAATTATATTATAAAAAATATATGTAAAAAAACAAATCATACCAGAAAATATGTTATAATTCTTGGTGTCATCTTGAATTTCTATTAAAGTCAGTCTTAGGAATAATACGAAAACAAAAAAATATCACAAATTTACAAAGCTCAGAGAGAATCTATCACAAAATGTTATTTCAAACTGGGAACTTGCAATCACAATTTCAATTTCAAACTTTATATCAAGTCATTAACTTAAAAATTAAGATTGATTTGCTGTAAAATGTACCGTAAGGCACATTTCACATTTTTGAAAACAAATTTCAATATAGTATTTATTTTGGTTTTGCCTATTGGCGAACCGCGCGGCGTCGATAAAAATCCGTTGAGAAAGAGAACCGGAGAACGTTGCTTTCCTTTGGCACACCGATTTACTATTAAAGTCACTTCAAAAGCGACCTCGGGAATTATATGCGAAAATCTTGGCCGAGAGAAGGTGGCGAGCGAGAAAAGAGAGAGGCCAAAACGGTAGCCAGTGAGCAAGAAAGAAAGGGGAAAAGAGATGGAGAGCGCCTGCGCAATGAGCCGCCTGTTGATCGATCGTGAGTAAAAGAGAGCAAAAAGGTGTGAAAGCTTGGGTAAACATTCGGTTGGGAGGATGGTGGAGGAGGTCGGTTAGGTTGGGGTGTTTTAATTGGGGGTGTTTGTCGAGACAGATAATTGCCATCAACCCCTTTTGCCCTCTTGTGCAGACGCTAGTCCAAATGCTAACGTGGTTTGTCGGTCTCGGTTTTTTTTTTTTTTGCTTCGCCGTTTGCAAGGGACTTTAAAAATAAATCCCGCTAATTTGTGTCGATTTCAGTCACATTTCGACTTTTTATGGTCATATTAATTAAGTGTATTAATTTATGCACTTGTTTATCTTTCGTAAAAAACAAAACACGCGTTTGAGACTTGTGTGATTGGAGCAGAGGCAATCGGGCGAATACTTGATATGCACCTTTCGATGACAGCAAATCGAATGAAATCGAAATTTTAGAGACGACACTGAATTGGCAATAACAACGGCACTTCCTCAACAAACAAAAACAGATGCAGATACATCCATACATACATGTAAACACAGTCAGAAATTCGTATATACATACATAAATTACAGTACTTATTTTTAAAAACGACAAAAATTTCAAGTGCAATGTCATCAAGTTTGTAAATAAGCAAACCAAAACAAAAAAAACAACCAAAAGTGTCACAAAACGGAAAGCAAAGCTAAAATGGCGAATATATGCACACATTTTCTAGGTGAACTCAATTAACGATTCCGATCCAGGATCGGGGATCAGATCGTTATGCGGATCTGTGTCAATAACTCTTTCCTCGAAAATTTGTTGTGGCGTCTGTGTAGGGTAAATTCAATTAAAAAATATCAAAGAAGTTAAATTCGGCTATGCCGAAGTTTATATACCCTTGCAGTCCTTGACAATAATAATTTCACATGTTCAAAATTTCTTTTCTGCAACTCAATTCATTAATATACAAACAAAACAATTTTACTCTTCATACTATGTACAATTTGTTCTTCTTCTTCCCTCATTCCCTAAGCAAAGCAACGCACGCATACACATACAGTTTATGTAGCGTTGCGTCTGTGTGTGTATGCATGTGCTCTGTTAACAGATGGTGACGTAGTAGGCAGCAAGCAGAGCTGCCGGCAGCGATTGAACCGATTTATATAGACTGTAACTTGTGTTCTATTTATCCGATCAGGGTCAAATTTTGAGATCTGAGATTTTATATCAAATTCTATTATATTGGTAAATTTCATGGGGATACTCCAATTTTTGCAAAAATTTTTGTTCCAGAGTTATATGATATAGTAGTCCGATCCCAAAGATTTTCATACTTTATCTCACCCGGGTAAAAAAAAGCTCCCAAAAAAATTTCATCCCGATAGCTCTTAAGATGGCTGAGTAAAACGCGTACGCACCGACGGACAGACGGACATGGCTATATCGACTTAGCTTCTCATGCTGATCAAGAATATATATACTTTATGGGGTCGGAAACGTCTCCTTCTGTGCGTTACAAACATCTGACCAATTTTATAATACCCTCTGCAAGGGTATAATGAAAAAAAAAAAAAACAAAAAAAATGAAGATACATACACAAATTAAAAGCCCACGCGCTTCTGACTGACGTCAATTGGACGGACAGCGACGACAGACGACAACTCGGGCAACGTGATCATAGCCAGCTAGACCCAAGCCCTCAGTTAAGCCCCCAGGACTAGGACAGAAATGGACTTTGAGAACGCGTGGAGCTAATTGACCAAAGAAGGCCTTTAAGACATATCAAATCAATTACACTCTTGCAACGGAAAAAGGGTATTTTTACTATTTGACGGGGCTTTTCGGTTGCTGATAGGGCGAAATTGATTGCATTCCAAAATAATACTAAATACAAAATACACACATTGAGTGATCTCTTTTAATGAATTGCTCAGTTCATTTCTAATCAAAGTCAAAGCAGCCGAAAAATGAAATCAATAATAAACAACAGTTGAAAGAAAAACACAAGTTAATGTAAAAGTAATATAATGGTTAAAGTTTTGACTTTATCAAACAATTTGGGCAGCTTTTATCAGCAACGCTTCATCAATTTTAAAAAAAGACTCTTTCAAGAGTAACTGACAGTTCGCATTGCAGATGCTTGAAAACTCCAATTACCGATACCAAGAAAAACACAATCGTTTCTGAAGTTCTTGGTAAACTCTACATGATCCATGTAACAGGAGCTTCATATCTATAGAACATGTCAATTTACAATTATTATAAACAAAAAAGATTAAAGAGTACAAAAAATGATCATTGTATTCCCCTAAGATATCTTCTCCCATATCAAATTAATCAAATTGGCTTGCCAATAACGTATGTATGTAAATAGAATATGTATGTATATACATAGTTCATCCACTTAAGTACGATATAATGGATTTCTGTAAAGTTTTCAATCGACTATGCCAAAGCATAGTAATAGGCTGTGCAATTGAAAGTCATCCTCACGATGAGACATTAAAAGCAATTTAAAGTTACCAACAGCTGATATGTGCCTTTGACTTCCTGAAAACCCGCAATCAAAACCAACTACTTATTACACACATCTGTCTAAACGGCTGTTATCATAATTATTATCATCTCATGATGATGATGAGGATTCGTCATTTGGCATTGCACACATAAATAGAACTCAAGAGTTGTTGATTTTTGTTTTTGTTTGGGTTTTCGTGGCGATGTCATTGTTTTTGTTTTCTTTTATCAATTGTTTATGCAATAAAAGTGTTTCCAAGAATATACGAACTCTGGGAAAAAAAATAAGTGAAATGAATCAACCAACCATCTGCCAAGTTAATATAGGGACCTATTCATTACATAGAACCAATAAAACAAAAAACAAAACCATCTAAACCCTCTAAAATAATTTTAATCATTGTCAGTATCTAAGGGAAAAGTGTGTAAACTTTTCAACTGGAACAAGTTACTAATATTCATGCGAAAAACATTTGATATCATAGATAAGAAAATTTCGTCATTTGGCTATTTATACAAGTTTATTGCCGATACCTACTACAGAATTTTAATGGCCAGATTGAAATCGAAAGCTGGTATTTATAAAGGGCCACTTGAAGGTGCTTTGAGTGGGTGGTGGCCCAGGTGAAAGGTCAACAACAGAGCACCCTCCACACACAACGTTGAGACACGCGCTTAAACCAAATTGTTTACCGCTTTCAACTCACAGGGGCACCAAAAAACAAAGTCAAATTCACTTGGCTCACCCACAACAATGAATGATTTGCTCTCCTCGCATAACGATGCTAAAAATGGATTAATCGGCGTATACGCGATGTGCGATTTGCGCGTTTTAACAAATCCGTGCGAAACGAGAGGTTGCAGCATTTTCGGCTGTGTCTGTGAATTAAAACGCTGAGCAAATATTCAAAAGTCATTTTCACTACAGTGTGTGTGTACCTACTTTATTTCTATACCCTTACAATCTAATGTGTCTCGCCCCTTTGGGTCAGGTACTTGAGGGAAACTTTTGCCTTTATGGAGACGATATAGAAAATATATAGATCAAGAGATCTGCATATTTAGCGGAATTGCGGCATATTTTGAAGGGTAAAACGAAAATAAATCCCTTACCAAGCAATTTTGAAAACACTTTAAAGAAACAAAACTTTGGCAGGGTATTCAAAATTCGTCTTTGCTATTTTTCTCCTTTTTTGATAAGAGGGTTTACCTGGTAACTTGGAGAATAACAAGGCAGACTGGCTAGCACCGCCTTAGACTGGCTTTATCCGGCGCCAAACTGGTGCAGATGGAAATAAAAAAAACACACACAAAATTTCTCATACTCACAAGAGACTTGTTGTTAGTCTTGTAGTAGTGGCTTCTTCTTGGGCACTTGCTTAAATTAGTATTATTAACTTGCTTACGACAAAACAAGGCTGTAGACTTTTCTCTATCTATGCCTCTTACAACCTTCTTACAATCATTCTATCGAATTGCTAATGCTGCACTGTTAAAACTCGGTAATTGAATCTAAATGCAAGTAGTTTACTTTCTAGCTTTACTTTCCAATGTAATGGAGACAAATAATTGCAATCCTTTTTCCTAGAGCTTCGTTATGTTGTCAAAAAGAAAATAAGTTGAAGTTTCCATTTAACAAATTTCACATCTGTAATTTGGTTTTCCAAGTACTTATGTATATAAAAATATTTATTGCGTTTATGTTTTATTATGACAACAGCACCGAATGATAAAAACCTAAAATAATAATAATAACAGCTGTTAGAGAATATATTCTTGTAAAATTTACAAAATATAAAATAAAATTTATAGATTGGAAACTACGAAAAGTAAAAATTTTGATATATAATTAACTCGATCTAGCTGTCCATCTTCGTCCGTCCATTCGCCTGTTCGTCTGTTTAAACACCTTAATTACCGACACATTGAAAGAAAAATACGCTTTTCTCCTTTCATATTAACAACTATTTAGTCAATTACTAGTTATTAGTTAGTAAATATCGGACAGATAATAATCGAAGCAATAAGAGTCAGCTCTTAGATGTTTAGAATAACTCAAGGGAAAAAGTTAATAAAGATATAAATTTCATGTTATGAGTTTAAAAATTATTTTTTAAGTTGGTGAATGGTTTGGGTTTTTTTTTTTTTTTGTATTTTGTCTGTCAATGGGTAAATATTTTATTCAGAATCGACTATATAAATAACTGAACGACAATTAATCACTCGAAAGATTAGATAAAAAGAAAAAATTTAATAATTAAGGCATAGAAATCGATTGATAAGATGAAAATAATTTTTCAAACATTTTTTTTTTCAAGTGTCGAATGGCAGAATGTCTACTCAAATTTCTATTCTTATAGTTTCCTATTTGGTAATTCAATTTCACTAATTATTCTCATCAATCACGCTGGCAAAGACTATCGACTAAACAAATGACTAACTAATGTTAGTCACGTGCTGGTATCCAATTGTAGAACCTTAAGCAGAAATAACATTGCGAAAGAGTTCGAGGCGATATCCTAACGAGTTTCGAGTTGGAAATGTCAATGGAATATTACCAGACCCCTCCCATCAGTCCCCTCTGTCCACGTCTCTCGTCCAGTCAGCAGAAAACAAAATTGAAATGCAAATGCGAAACCCACAAAATTTTAATGAAGCAAAACGAACAAATGTATGCAAAAAAAAGTAAGAAAATGCCTACAAGAGAATGGGAGAGCCGACATTAAGATACTCTATTATATCTAATAGTAGCGTCAGAGTAAAAACGATCGAAATATATATATATACATATGTACATATGTCTATATCGGGAATAGTTTTATTCAACCAGACTAAAGTACAATAGTTCCATCGAATATTTAATTTTTTTTACTACTGTGTGACGTAATTCACCCGCCTGCAATTCATTGATCACTTAGAGTGTATCAGTTAATTGACAATTCTCCGTTTTTGTTGTTGTTGTTTTTTGTTTCTTTTTGTTATTTTACTAGCTTTGGTTAAAAACAATCAAGTTCAATTGATGATGCTGCATGACCGGCACTTTAGTTATATAAAAAAAGAACGAAAAAAATGAAGGGAAACAAAAACAACAACAACAAACTTATAAAATTTTCTTTTTCCAGTTTTGTGAACTTTGGCTGTGACAGGCGGCGACCGCGACGACGACAACTGGAGAATTGGCATAATTTATGATCTTCACATTCGTATAGTTAAAAGATGTCCATACATACATATGTACCTACATATATACATTCCATTCCATTTGTGAACAGGTTTTGTTTTAATTTAATATCAAAATTTTAAATTATTTCTTTTGTCTCTGTATGTGTGTGTGTGTGTGTGTGTGTGTTTGTATTGGGTTGCATTTGAACGGGTACGAAATGATACCATCACGTGCCACTCAAGAGATACATAGAGACATGAATGGGATGATTGTGGCCACATGACTTGCCACTGTCATGACGACAATCTATATTAATGCACATCTACATACATACACCCTGTACTAAGAATCCTCAAAAAACTTTTCTTTTTCTCTAGGAACACCAAAGGAACTTGGCCGAAATTTCCAAGGACTTTTCAATTTGGATATCATTGGAAAAGACGGAGTGTAAAACATACTATAATACATTATAAAAATTTATACTTTTATAGTGAAATTGAAAGAAATGGTTTTCTAGCCACGCCAAATAGGCCAAAATGAGTTGAGCAAATTTAATCAGTTCTAAAAATAACACTAGACAAACGCAAAAGATTTTTAGATGCTCTAAAAATAAACCAATCTATTCGCATTTGGTTGAAATTCATTTGCCTGCTAATCATTTTGTTTGAGTTCTTAATTAGAAAGCGAGCAAAACAGACCAAACGTAGAGATATGTAGACATATGTTTCTAGTCCTGACAAAAGTCTTGAATAAACAAATGGAATGCAACGATTACCAGGCAACCAAAGTTATGTACATACATAAACAACAAATGTTTGCCATAATTGTTAGCTAATTTTTTAGGTCAACAGCCCAGAAAAATTGTAGGAAAATGATTTTGATGTTGGCATGTCTAAAAAGAATTTTAGTTTGACAATTGATTGAAGATTATTATATCATTCTATCGTGTCTAGGCAACAGTTTGAATGTCTCCCACATCGTAACTTTGATCACTAATCTACTCGCCTCTGTGCCCTCTCTTAGAGTTAATGGATTAAACTATCATCATCATAATGGCATATTTCCATTGGGTTTTCAACGGAAACGTTGATAAAATTTTCCACTGGACTCAACGCAGAGGCCCTACTTGAGTCTCATTGGTATAAACAATTGTGTTGGTATAAACAATAAACAAAGCTACAGAGGCAGCAACAGAAAAAAGAAAAAACAAATATCGATTAAATTCGAACAATAAAAATCAGTGACAAACGTGCAACGTTAACAAGATAAGAGACAATTGTTTGTCATAGACAAAACCCATTTAATGTTTTTACCCTCTATCTAGAAAGGTGGCCAAAAGGTATGTATATCAATGTCGGCAAAAGGCCAAAATTTAGGTAACTTTGAGCAAAAGTCAGTTCTTTTACTTTCTCACGAAAAATCCAGTTACAAAGTAAATAATAACCTCCATTTTCAATCTCGTTCAATTACAGTTGTCATCTCGTATTTAGTTTCCCTTCTCGCGAAGTTGCTTGGACTTTTGTGCCAGGCGTCTGAAAATATGCAATACATACAAGACTCTTTCGAATCAGATTACGCTGAAAACTCTTGCCCCCCTTCCCACAACCTACTAACGATATACATAGAGACGACGCCTTTTTACTACCTTTGGGTGTTAATCACTTTGTAGTTTTTTTCAATTTGCTTGCCTCTGTGATTTAAGTCTAATTGAAATATCAAAATATGGAAGAGTTATTCGTTTCAGAATTGTGTAAATCAAGAGTATTAATACAATTGGTAATGGGTATTAAGGATGTTTCTGTGGCAATCCTAAGTCCACGACAAAAAACTGAAATCAACTGAAAACTGGTTTTTTGTGCTATTGACGCATAATTTTGACTTGACCTACTACAATGTGTGAGCTCTAAAAGTGTCAAATCATTAACCAATATTTACTTATATGTATATATACCAGTAGTATTAGTTGAATTGGTACTTACAATGCAAGCCTTGACGGACTTCCACAGATTTCTTGCAAAGTCTTCAATTTTGCTGGTTTTGTTATTTCCACGTACGTTCGCCAGTTGCACGACGTTTTCTGTTCGCGTTTTTCGAAGATTTGGAATAATTATTAGACGAAATACTTCCAACTTAAACCCTTGGAGGTTTTTGCTTTTTTTACACTTGCTGCTTCTTACTCGCACTTATCGGTGACAAATCCCGATCCTGGATAATGCGTGGGATATGGTAGATAGTCACATTTCCGCTAATAACTTTAACACACAGACACACTCGCGGCCGTATACAGATGTTGTTGTTGGTTTTCGTATTTTGGTACTATTTTTGTTATAATTCTTTTTCTCTAGAGGCTTCTTATGATGTTAACTTTGGTATGTCTTGGTAATTTATTTTTTGGATTCTTGGATTTTTGAGTTGATGTTGGTTTGGTTTGGTCCGTTGGCTCGTTGTTGTTTTGTGTTTTTGATTTGGCCCCACATCCAAACTCTGGAGTTATCCCCGATTCCAAGATGCCTTAGTTGAATTTTAGTTTAATTTTTTTCTTGACCTTATACCGACGATTGCGCTGATCTATGACAAACTCATATCGCGATCTCTGCACATTTTCGCTATCTAAATTATAACAGCTCAAACCAAGCAGTCGTAGAACTCCTAGCGAATACGTTGTGAATGAATTATAGTGCCGGTTCCAGAGGAATTCCTTAATGCCGCGCCTTCTGCTGCAAATGGAGTGTTGCAACGATTGGTGCTGGAGCTGTAGCTGGAGCTGGACAATTATTTATTAGGTGATTGATTCGAAGATGTAGTGAACACACTTCTAGTTGAACTAACTGGATGCGCTGCCGCTTCTCTTCGGCGGGTTGATATTTTACTATATGTAAACGTATATGTCAACGCTTCAGACGTGAATGAGAGCACCTCAATGCACCTGACGAGCTTTTGTATGCAACGATGGGTGGATGGGTGGGGTGACGTTATCCTGCGATCGGCCTCGTCACTAACTTGCACACAGAAGCTCTCTCTTTCTTTCCTTTCGTCAGTCTGTCTCGCACTCTTTTGCTTTTTGGTTCAACGAATGCACTTGACGAAGATGCACTTTCTTTCGCTGGCACTCTCTCCCTGTCTATTTCTTCTTAGCAATCTCACACTCTCTCTCTCTCGCAGTGGTTATCTCTTTGGTACTCTTGCTCTTTACCGCTAGCCTACGGCTGCTTCAGAAAATGTGTGGATACGAGACGGTATCTCCTTCTCCTTCTCTTTCTTCGTCTTCGGAGTTTTTCCGCGGGCGCCGTTGTTGTCGTTGTCGTTGTTGTTGGTTGTATTTGGCTCAGCACTTGAGCAATTATATAAATTATGTAAAACGCGGCTCAATCTCGATTAAATTTGCCCCAAATTAGAATAGACTTTAGCTTTATTTCTTTGTTTCGTTTACAGTTTTCTTTGATTTCTCGATGAATGTTTTTGAACAGCGTTTTTTTTTTTGTGGATTTGTTTGATATGAGAAACTGAGTGGTGGTGGTAAAACGTGGTAGTGTTTCGTACTTGTCTTCGAGGTCAACGACGTTTAAAAAACGCAAAAATCGATATTTCGCGTGTGCGTTTGTTATAGTAGCAAAATATTTGGCTTAACCCACTCAAACACTGGGACAAATCGGCTGACTTTTGTACATATGAATGTGTGTATTAGCAAAATGCAACGACGAATGGGCAACAAAAAGGCAAACGAAAGAAAAACAGACACCAACTTCTTCTCATACAAACGCGCTTCACACGCACACCTACACCCGACTAATACAGTTGTAAACACAAATACAAATTTCCGAAAACTTTCCGGTCGTTGTGTCACGTAAGAGAAGCAATTTCTAATTGAAATCCAGCAGCGGCATCCACAAAGTCTGCTCCAAAAGTCTCCCCCAAAACGAAACTCTCTTCGTTGTGCTCTATCTCTGTGTCGATTTCACCCTCACCCTTCCTCTCTCACACACACACTCTCTCTCTCTCTCTCTCTCTCTCTCTTATGCTCTTTCGGTTGCGGCTCTCTTCTGCGCAACTCTTTTGTTGCAATTAACTTGCCTGATTAATTAGCTAATTAATATGTTATATTTAATATGCAAATTATTGATATTATTTGCCATAAGAGATCCTAAAGGACTTTGGCCTTGTGGGAGTTGATTTTAATCAAGAGATGGGCGTGTGACCAGCGGCAAATCTGCGCTCGCGCGCTCTCTTTTGTTCAATTTAACTCTTGTGCTTGTTCTCTTGTCGCTCACTCTTTTTTTTTTGCTTTGATGACGGTGATAAATACGAACGATGACGGCGATGACGTAGCAAATGCAAAAACGGTTATTTCAAAAGACCTTATAGTTTTTACAGGGAATACTTTGTTGTAATTTTTTTTAATTTTTCATACGTTCTGTTGCACTGGAATCGTTCATTATTATGTTTAGCATTTCCATTTTCGCGATGAACTGTAAATAAAAGCAAAAAAAATTCATGTAAATATGCATTAGAATCTACATACATATGTATGTATGTATGTACATATGTATGTATTTATGTACATACATATGTATGTTACAGAATCGCAGCCTAATTGTGCAGCCTAAAATGCAAAAAAATTCAAAGATTCATTTTTGACCACCAATAACTAATTACAATTGGTGGCGACTTACGGTAGCTTTTACTAAAACTGAATGTTCTCGAAAGTTCTTCAAATACATACAGATGTACATACATATGTACATACATACTACGACTTGCATTTGAATGAGTCGACTAATTTAATTGCAGTTGGCTAATAGCCAAATAATTCATTTGCATTTTCATGCTGGTCAAAACAGATTTTGGATATTGCTCGAAACCAATTTGTTATAAATATTAATTTTTTACTTAATTTTGCAATTACATGTTTGTTCACTAAAAGCCGCACTGCATATTGAAATGAGTCGTCGCAACGACTTTGGTTTACCATGCACCAAGTGAAACAACTACAAATTGTTTCAAATTCATAACACCAAATTAATACAAGTGTATGCATGTTTGTGTGCATGTATGTACATATGTACATACATATGCATGTTTGTATATCCATATTTTGAATATTTTGATTTCTCACACTAACATTTTAGCGCAATAAGAAGCCGAATCCGTTCTATGATTTCTCCCATTTAAATTAATTAATATTTAACTGAATGTTAGTGTTTTATATTTAAATGCAATCCTTTAAATATTAGACAGTTGATGCTGGTGTCAGCAAAGCTTCCTTTTGCCCGTTACTTGTCTACATTCTGGCAATTTTAACATAACCTTTTATCCCAGAGTTGCGGGGTAAAATAATAAGTATTTTATTATAGCTAGCTTATTCCTAGTCGCCGCTTGGGGCGAAGATTAAAATATTTGTTTTATCTTTTGAATTTTAAACACATTTTAAAATACATACATAGATATATATTGAATTCACTTCGAAATTCGCCTAAATCGTCTCATGTTACTTTTTGGACTGAATTATTAAAAATTATATTGATAACCTTGACATCTGTGCATTTGTATATACTGTTATTTGTCATAAAATATTAATTACTAATAAAAATTATTTATTATAATTATTTTAAATGATCGAATATTTGTAATTTGTCATGATGGATTTTTTGCGTGCTGAAAAATCTTAAACACAGACAATTTGTTGATTGAAGAATTTCATTATTCAATTTCACGTATGTACATACATACATATGTACATATATAGAGTAGGGATACACACATATGTATGTATGTACATACATACATACATACATACAATGTACATTGAACGTCTTTTACGTCGTACGGATGACAGTCAGTTGTAAATGTGTGTATATTTTTTAAGGCAACTTTGAATGGATCCTTCTCAATGTAAACATTTGTTAAATAAATGTGTAACATATGTACATACATATGTATGTACGTACTTTCAAAACGGAAATACAATCTATAAACAAATTGTTTTTGCTTAAATTTTCTTAACATACAATTTGTTCTATGCAGTTTCTTGAATTGGGTTATTATCTCATTCAATCTCAAGTATTTTGTTTGATGTAACCCATTATTTAATACATTTGTTCACATTGGCTCTCTCTCTTTCTCTCTCTGTCTCTCTCCCTCTCTCTGTATTTCTCTTGTAGTAGCATTTACCTAGTTCTAAATTGTTTTATTTCTTTGCCGTTGTCGTTGTTGTTCTTTCTTTTTTTATTTTATTCACATCTCACACGCTCGGAAAGACACGCCAACACAGAAAGTGAACCACACCAGACAAGGAACCAACGTCAACTGAGTGGAAATAACCGAATCGGCGAACGTGCCCCAAGCGGCGTCCGAGAGAAACAACGAAAAGTGAATGAAACGATGGATGCAGTCCCAGAATTTGGGGGCAATGTTTGGGGGCGGCAGGGATGTCCATTACGCGCCATTCTGTGGTAGTCGACTAAGAGGCGGGGCAAGGACGTGGACGTGACTGCAGAATAAAGAACATTTCGCCTAAGCAGGACGTCGGGGGCGGTGGGTAACATTGGACTTTGGCTATAGACACACGGTAATTAAATAGGTTTCTATGTGTGTACGAACATACATATGTACATACATATGTATGTATGTGGGTAGGTAAGTTGGAATATATCTTTTTATATAACACATAAACGCCCACACTCTTAGCGTCTTCCATTAGTGTTGTTGTCAACATTATGTGCCTTAATGCCTAGGCAAGGAATGTCCTTGAATATCTACCCTCTCATCCTATGGCTTGCTCTTGCCATTTGCTGCGCTTTTCGCTATTGGACGGCAGGATACGTGGGTGACGATGTACGTGCCACTTAAGATAATCCCCGAACTGCTACACCCATATTATATGATAATCCACATTCTCCATATCTATATACATAAATTTCATCCTTGGCTATTTGCCAATTCCTTCAATCAGAAAAGAAACATTTTTGTATTTTCCATTATTCATTCATATGCATGCTTTTTCAGACTATTTCTCTTTTCCTTCTGTTTATTTTGATTTTTGTTTTCGTTTTCTTTTTTTTTTTGTTTATTTGTGACATGTTATTCTTGTTGGCTTGTGTGTGCATTTTTCAGTTAAAAATTTCCATTACGCAAATCAAGATATTTTGCTGCAATCGCAATGGAAGTCTCTCCAAATCAAAAAGCGTATTCAATTACGAATAAAATTGTGCATTTCAGCTTGATTCGAGGGGCTACTGACTTCGCATTGGCCATATTGATTGCAGATCCAGAATTTCCAATTGTCAAGGCCAACTCCGAATTTTCCTCTTCGAATTAGTTCACTAGTTAAATCTTATAACGATTAGAATTCGGCAGCATATCTTTTACTTTACAAATTCTGATCTATCAATGAATCAGCCATGAGGTATGGAAACCCTGTTTCTTTTCTACAGTGAAATCGTTCGTCATAGATATAGTGCAGACAAAAAGTCGAATGTACATAAAAAGAAAATTCGGGACTTTTGGCAGTCAACTAACGTCTTAATGATCATAAGTTAATATCATAAGGACGCTTTGGGATTTTAGCTTGATTTAAGAGTTTTGTTCTCAAAGTTGCCCCTTCTCCTTCCGATATCGAATTACCTACTTGTAAGTGGAGTGTTGCATGCTGAGATTGGGATGAGTCAGGGCGTAAGGATTTCACAATTACACGAAAGACACTTGTTTAAAACATGTTTGGAATGTAGCATGTATTGGTTAATGTATGCAATGGTGAGAGGCTTATCCCCAAAAATAGATGACCCACTTTGGCAGAAGCTCCCTCGCACGATTTGTCTAGGTTCATCAGCTAAAAGGAACAAATTATGTTGAGCAACAATTTCGCGGCGACTAGACACAACATGGAACCGAGCGTCTCATTGGAGAATCATCTTGTCCCATTCCCCACTCTTTTTATAAGCACCTCTTCAGCCGAGGTTGTGTTTTGGTGAATGACACTGAGAGATGTCCAGTGCGCAGACTCCGGTTTATTGATTATCTATCGTTTATGAAGGGCTCTCATACGAATCTCATTGGGATAGGGCATGGGGTGGCATGGCTAGTGAGATGGACAGGCGGCGGGATGTGAAATCAACTGCGTAGTAAGCAAAAGTCAACAAGAAGGAGGAGATGTTGTTTTGGGGGTGTGGCACCTGCTGCTTCTCGAGGACAAAGGATGAATCGTGTAATCTTAACTCGTTCGTCAACTTAAATCGTATATTGTCATTATTGTCTTGTTACTTTTGTAGACAATTCTTGATCACAAAAACAACTTCTGTACATTAATGATTTAATTTTTTCCAGATAAAAAAATAATTACATTTTTTAATTTACATTTGAAAAGAAAATTTAAACTTGTATATGAATTACCTTAGATAATATAATTTTTTTTTCCTCTAGATGTCAAAGTAAAACGAAAACTTTTCAAGTAAAAATTCGAATTCCCACAAAAAACCTTCCAACTAAAGAAAGCGGATAAAGCTCAATATGTTTATATAACTCTTATTTAAGATAGTGATTCGATTTTAATCGAATTTGGTAGAATTATAGAAAGTTTGGGTATCAGTCAAATATCGAGCTAGATAAAACCTAGAGTATAGAGTGTATTTGATTTATTTTGCAGGTCTACTGTTTAAATGGGAGCTATATTAAATAGCCCGAACTAAAATTTGTCACAGTGCAAAAATAGTTGTAAAAATTTCAATTAATTTAAGTATACGGCGCCATGCTGTATAAAGAAGGGTCATGGAAACTTAACCGATTGGTAAGGAATCTGCATTTGTGTTTTTTTCTAAGAGACGATCAAGCCAGTCTGGTTAAAACGATCTTCACTTTGGGTGATTTCATCATTTTCCTGTTCGACTTTTTTAAGTAATCGATTAAGTTCTCTAGGCGTGATGTGCGTCACTACAACAACCCACAATCTACCAAAATTACGACCTTCTATTAAGACGTGATCCTGATATACGGAATACTCTCAGCGAACAATAAACGTAAGAAAAATTTATGGATAGACAATATTTCAAAGAGTTAATGGTAATTCGAAAACGAAAAGAATAATTGGTGCCATTATTTTATTATCATATTGTTTCCCTCTTCCAGATGTTAATTTGTAATACCGTCAATTACTGGCACTTTAATTTCAACGCCCATACATATACATATGTACATACTTACATATATAGGGGTTCCTTATAAAAAATAAGTCTTGATCTAATAATTTTGTGGCAAAATATTTTTTAAAACTTACATATGGGCACTTCTACGAAAGGGTGAAGCACGGTATCCCAGAAGAGTTTAAGTATCATGTTTTTACCCCAGCAGCTGAGTCGATATAGCAATGTCCGTCCGTCCGTCTGTGCAAATCAACTTCAACATCAACGTCAGGTTCGGCCCACTATATCATATAGTTCTAAAAGAAACGTAAATGAAAAAATTGGAGTATCTCTACGAAATTTACTTATATGATAGTTTTGTATATAAAACATCAGATCCCGAAATTTCAATTAGATTGGATAAATAAAACACAAGTTACAGTCAATATAAATCGACAGTGCTGGTGCCAGCCTACGTCATTGCTTGAAATCCACAGAGCAGCTGAGCACACGCATACACACAGACGCAACGCTACATAAACTGTATGTGTATGCGTGCCAAGGGGAAATAATATTTGGAAGGGTTTGTCTGTGCATTGATACAAAAGAATTTGAAACAAGTAAAAATATTATGGCCAAGGACTGCAAGGGTATAAAAATTTCGGCACAGCCGAAATTAGCTTCTTTGATATTTTTTTTTGATTTTTGTATTGTATTTGTACTTACATATATCTTTATTATTTTGGATTGTATTTTTAGCTTAAGTATTAGTAAGTAATGACTACAAATGGTCACCCAGGGGAATTAAAAAAAAGTTTAAAAATATATGACTGCCATTTTGTATTTTTGGGTATCTCAAGATATAAAAAATAATTAGTAGTAAATTGTAAAAAATATAGTTTTGTTTGACTTATTTATCACTTAAAATTTGTTTTCCACCCACCTTTTATTTTAAAACACCATATCAACAACCAAAAAAATTCAAAATAAATTAAAACAATCTTTATTTATTTATAAGTATATATTGTAATTAATTATTAATTTTATTATTATTAATTATTATTATTAATTTTTAAAAATATGTCCGGATTTGTCTCCTATTCCTATGTATGAATTTGTGTCCGATATCGATAGGCAAATGCAATCGAAAATACCATGTACACATCTATGTATGTATGCATGTATGTACATATGTATGTATAAATTTGTTTTCTTCGATCAGTGTAAATAAGAATAAGCAAAGGCAACTATTTAAATACAATAGTCCTTCATTAATATAATATTATTTCAGCGATAAGCAACAGAAACTGGCATGGCTTTTCTTTGTCCTGTGCGCATGCGGCGCGACAAGAAAAAAGGTAGTTGTAAATTGTGAAATAGAAAGACTTAAGCCACAAACTTCTCTCCCCGCCCTTAGCAACAAGTGCCAACATCGAAATTGAAAGGGATCGCGACCTTCCTGTGGCCTTAGGCATGGGGCGAATTACTGGATCTTCAAGCATCGAAACTTTGGTGCGTGTAGGAATAGAAAAGGAACATGGATTGAGGTGATGTAAATTTAAATTTGTTACTTTTTTACACAATAATAAAGAAAAGATCGATCAGCAGTCCTGACTCAAAAATGGTGGTACTTCATGACTTTACTCCCTGCGTGGATGACGAACTGGAGGTGAAACGTGGTCAGTTGGTTAATGTGCTGTATCGCGAAAACGATTGGGTCTATGTAATTGGCCAGGACTCGAGGCAGGAAGGATTTATCCCATTCTCCTATTGTGCTCCATATTCTACACAAATGGCTGAATTAGCTGTTAAGAAGAAATTACCACGTGAACAAACTACAGAGCAGCTCCAAGAGGAAAAATTACCGCTCCTCGGAATAACAGATAATAAACCGGACGATGAATCTTGCAATACCAACAGCAATGCGAATGCTAATGGCTCGTCCAATGAAATAAACCTGCATCTAGTGGAACCAGAGTGTACTCCCTTCATTAAGGAGCCCTCGGGCCGTTGCATTGTCCTGTACACCTTTATAGCCCGCGATGAAAATGATTTGTCTGTGGAGCGAGGCGAATTTGTCACAGTTCTAAATCGTGATGATGCCGATTGGTTCTGGATAATGCGTAGCGATGGCCAAGAAGGCTTTGTGCCAGCCAATTTCATTTATCCAGCAGACAGTGTTAGGGTCCTTCAGCAGCAACAACAACAACAGCAGCAGCATCAGCAAAAGACGCCTCTGAATGAGAGCCAAGTGCAACAACATCAGGCTAATCTAAATGGTCTAGAGAACATAGTGCCCAGCCAGCATCAGGCGTCACAGCAGCGCCAACAATTAGGCCTCGGAACTGAGCTTGTAATGCTTTACGATTACAAGGCACAAGCACCAGATGACCTGTCTGTACGTCGAGGTGACTGGATATATGCGGATCTTAATAATCAAACTGTCGATGGCTGGCTTTGGGCTTACGCTCCGAAGACTCGCAAATATGGATTCATTCCAAAAGCTTATGCGCGACCACCGGCCATGACAAGTCTTTAAAATTAACGCTTCGATCTAAGACGATTGCTTCAGTTGCAATATTTCCACCATATTTCGTATTATTATTATCTTTGTAAAAAAACTTGCTGCCGATTTTAAGCCATCTTCGTAGATAATTAAAACTAATAGCAATTTTAGTGTAAAGGAGTATATATAATATATTGCTCTTATTTTAAAATAAATTTTCATTTACAAGTAATTGTAAATTGCCCCACTTTTCAATACATATCGAAAAAATTATATATATTCAGCAGTACCTATGGGCAGTTCGATATTTAAGCTATACAGATATACGAATACTAAACCACTGATAAAGTGAGCGGGATATGCACTTGGTTGTGAAAAATTTTGATATGACTGTGTAGAGTTATGCTCAGCATAATATCGTACACAAGCATAGGTTGCAGCTGATCTCAACACTCGGCTACTTGGAGCTGTTGAGATCGTTTACGACTTGTCGCAATTGATCCTTTTCATTTATTTCCTCACGTAGCTTTTGCTGCAGACTGAGTATGAGATCGTTTTTATTCTGTATCTGCAACTTTAAGTGTGCAATGGTTTCTTCTTGAGCTTCAAAAATGGCCTGCAATGTAGATTTTCAATTTATGAATAAAATTTATTGCAGATTCGACAGTCTTCTTACCCTACACTCCTCCATGGACTCAGAGTACGAAGGGGGCTCATCCAGGCAAAAGAATTCGCGCACTAATTTGCATTTGCGAAGCTCTTCCTTGGCCATCACCGAATTGACAAATATTTGTAGTCCTTGAACTCGATTATCAAGAAAGACTGAATTGAAATTGTCGCCAAAAAGTTTCTTGCGCGGCAGCGATAACGATATGAGTGGAAAAGCCTGCTTTAGCTTGCCATTGAGGCGCACGAAGTCCGTGTAGCGACGCATTACCAGCCAACAGTCATTTGTTTCTGGATTTTCCACGCGCAACTTGTAAACGGTGAAGCGGGCACGCTCCTCCATTACTTCGTAGCCTATGATTGGCACCCGTAGAGGGGCATTTGGATTAATCGGAGATGCCGCCGTGATGCCCGATGATAGCGTCATTTGGCTGGCAAATATGGAGCTAGTGCGTCCACCGCCACTTGTTGCCTGGCTATAAGCGAGACTACTACATTCGCTCATTCGTCGCTCCTGACGGGAACCAGCAGTAGCATCAGCTCCATATGACGATTGCGTTAGATCGCGATGTGAGCGCGCACCAAGCATAGTTATGACTGGTGGATTGGGATTAGCCGAGGACTCGTAGGTATGCGAACTAATTCTCTGCAGGCACACTTCAGATTTCGCGTTGGCTGCTGTTAACAAATTTCCAGAATTGTAATGAATAAAGTTACCAACATCCCCCTCCGACTTGCTGCGCAACAGGTTCTTGTTGTTTACTCTTATGCTATGACGCTGTCTCAGGTCAGGGCAGGAATGTGTTCGTCTTCCCACAATGATAGTTTCTCTGTGGATGGCCAAGTTCGTCGCTTTCGTTCTAGTTAATGATCTAGGTAATGAGCGCTTGGATGACGTAGTAGTTGTTGTTGTCGAGCTGGCTTTCTTAAAGAGAGTTGAAGTTGCGTTTGTTGTTGCACTATTACTTTGACAGCCAGGACCCAATTCTCGCTTTTTTAAAGCTCGCAGTGACATTGCTTTACTTGTAAATCAGCCTCTCAGGCATTACAAATCTATTTCAGTTGTTTATTGAAAATTAAACAAAAACAATAAAGGCGAAACGAAAAAAATCTGCGCCTGGCCACACTTGACGACATAATAGGTAAAAATCCCCCTATTATAAAAAATGCAATATGCCAATTTTGCGCAAAAATATCGATAGTCAATGTAAAACAGTCCGGCAACATTTGAGTCCAATATTTGAGTAAACGCGCGAACATGTTCGAGTTCGTGAGTAAAAGCGCGAACATGTTCGAGTTCGATAGTAAATGTTGTGTTTACGTTCGAAGTCGCGAGTATTTATTTATTTTTTTTATTTTATTTATTTTCCCCTTTTTTAACAGACTCTCTCGCCCTTATTTTAAAAGTAAGTGAAGAAGTAAGTAAAAATTAAAACAAGTTGAAGTCTCTTGTAAAAAAACGAAAATTACTTTCTTGAAATAGGCGGCTGTCAAAATGGATCACGTGGGCGCTGGCGAATTGGTAAATATTCGAAAAATGCATGAAAACAATGAACATTTAAATTATATCCTTTTAATTAAAGGATAGCAACACGCAGGTTCTGCTTGAAGAGTTAACTGGTTTAAGTGTTCCAGAAAATGTAGAGAAAATCACAGTGCTGTTAAGGAAACTTCGCTTGGAGGTGACCAAAAGCCGGAGCAACCAGGAAATCTTCGCAAATTTTGTTGTTGCAACAAGTTTTTTGGAAAATGTGGCTTTTAATCCGGAACTGCGAATAGAGCACTCGTCTCTGCAATATTTGACTCTACAAGTTCTTGCTAATAGCGTGGTAAACAATGAGACATGTCAGGCAATTATTTGGAATAGACATGGCCACCAAATATCACAGCAGGCATATACTCCGCCTTTGGACAAATGTACTAATGTTTTGCTGATGATTATGTACAACATATTTTTAAGGGACTCGCAATTGATTAATGAACATGGGGCACTTCAAACGTCGGTGCGCCTTTGGGAGGCCATTAAGAAAACCCAATCTAAGGAAAATTTTGAGTACTTACATTTCATTCTGGAGCATTTCCTAGTGCAGAACGGACGTGCTTGTGTTACCTGCTATCAGCGACTTAACACGGAAGAAAGAATAGTTTTTCTAGACTATGTGGTTCATTATCTAAGAGAAAACAGTCCCAATGGCGAGCTGACCACATTTTTGATGCAGCATTTTGCCAAGGAGTTTCGCTTAAAATCGGATTGTCTGCTAAGGGAAACATTGAAACTCAGCAATGAACTTCATCCTCATGAGGTTCATAGTTTGCTGGAAATTCTTGCAAGTGCAACTGGTTCGGATAAATATGCTCAAATCTATGAGAAGGATCAATCGCTATTTATAAATGTAAGCAGTTTACTACGCTGTCTTGTTGCTGCAGGAAAACAGCCGGATGGCGGGGGCCTAGATAAACCAATGACAAAGCTCGAGGAAGTTGCACCATCCTCCAACGCCATGGATACCGATTACGAGCTCAGGGCTTCCTATGAACTAAAAACTCTGCTTGTACGTTGCACGGCCAATTTACTATACGAAAATCAGGCAAACAAGGGCTACGCTCTGGACACACAACTGATGCCCACTCTGCTCGAATGTACAACCATGGATGCCCGCAATCCCTGTGAGTAAAATTTGTTTAAGCGAATAGAAAGCCTTAATCAATCCAGTATGTTTTTTTGATTTTCAGTGATGCGGGAGTGGAGCATTTTGGCCATACGCAACGCTTGCATCAATTGCCCAGAGGCTCAATCGGTTATCGCTGGTCTAACGCAGCAGGGAAATGCCCCAAATGATATATTAAGTGAACTAAATCTAGATATGGGAGCCCTGCGCATTTCGGATAGACAACGAACAACCACTGACCGTCCAACAAGTGGTTAGCCGTTTTTCACACAACGTCATTCGCACACACAGACACGTACACGCAACCAATTCCCAAACATTTGGCCCCAAATAATGCGCTAATGGGCATGCCAAAAGTTTAGCCAGCATTCATAAGCGCGCGTTGTCAACATTTAATGGCGGAGCGTTATAAAAATAGCTACCCACGTACTGTTAAAAGCGGCAAGAAACAACAAAAATAAACATACAGAAAAGTTGAGAAAAACAAAAAGAGATGCCTAAATACATCAACTTCTAAATTTATGCATGTTCTGGCGCTACTGAAGAGAGTTGTTTTGATTTGTCTTCGAAATACACTTCTTTTCGGTACATTCATTTTACAATAAGTAAAATTTTTTAAGCTTTAACACACACCTCAAAGTTTTATGATTACAAAATATTAATTTAATAATTTATTTAACTTTTTAATTGCACCTATGTGTAATACCGCTGTTTGAAGCTCTTTCGCTCTATCAACTTTATAGTATAAAGTACATTTATCTATCCGTTTGTCTGGTCGTCCTAGCCTAACTATTAATCTGAAAACTCGTTTAGTGAAAACGGCGAGGAATTTTCTTCAAGTTCAAGTTTCTCCTACTCTCCTGAAAAATTGAATTTCAAAATATATTTATGAGGGCTCAATCTCCAGCAAGTTAAATTTTCCTCAAATGCAGCTGAGACTGATTTGAAAAAAAAAGGACGAGTCATGCTACTACTATCAATTAGAAACTAGTGAAACGTTAATGTTATGATGATAATGAAAAACAAAACGACTGATATTTTATTCTCCAACAAAACTAATCCCTTTGGCAGGAAAATTCTTCCAAGTGTATAAGAAGTGTTGCCCAGTCAGTTGTTTGTCGGATTCTCTGGTATTTTTTCTTTTAGTTTGATTTCAGGCAATTAAAAAACAATGACGTCTGCTGGGAGATGCTGCAGGTGGCAGTCAGCCTAGCTGGCTGTCGTATGCGAATACCCACCATTCTTAATCTGACTCGCTGAGAATATATGTATGAACATTTATAAATACATACTTATATGTATGTAGTAGTGAGCATGAGTATAATGAAATATCTTTATATGTAGAACGCGCGCCGCCAACGCCACAATTATGTTTATGTTGCTTTGTTTTAGCTCCCTTCTCTGGGCGGCCGCCAGTGGGGCAGTATGTAGTCAGTCTGCAATAGCCAGCAGAAGTCAACGGACAACGGACTGGCGCGATCTGTCCAACTGTCTGTCGGATATTTTGTTTAGCGATACGAAAAACAAATAATATATTCGTATTCAATTTTGTTATCGCTCGAATAAGAAATATTTCGAAATAGTTTTTACGGCGTGTACGCGATAGCTAAATAAATAATAAATTCGAAATTCTTCTATAAATTGCCATTACCTATAATACATCCTACAAACATATCTGTCTATCTATCTGTACAATAACTCATCCGAATCCGCATCGGCAGTCGCATTCGACCAGGTTGCAGTTTTAATGGTATATCAATCTGAGCATCCTAATTTTATTTGTTGATTGTGCACTTATATAATTATAAATCAAATCTAGTGACAGATTATTTAACTGGCGGTTCATTGGGATTTGGCATAATTTATGCTTAAGGAATTAAATTAAAATAAATCGGCAAGAGAAAAGAATTTAAAAAAAAAAAATACACAAATAAATAGAAATAGAAAATACAATGCCCCTTTAAAAAAAAAAAAAAAAAAAAAAAAAAAAAATTAAAAACAACAAATAAACAGAAGGAAAATCTTTTATTTCAGTGTGTGTGTTTGTGTGACTTTTTACCATGAAATGAAAATTTCTCATGTCAAAATTGTCAATATGATAGACGAAAAAGACAATGAGATGTGATGTGGATATGAAAAATTGATGGGGCGATGTGGCTGTTAGCTCTCTGTCCCTGTCCCTGTCCCTATCCCAGACCCACATCAGTAGACCACACTGGCGGGGCACAGCTTGATCACTCTGTATATTTTATCTAAAAATAAGATAAATTTTGTTTAAAACAAAAGGCGAGTAAAGCACATGCATGGCCAGGCAAGAAACGTGAAGGCACGCAAAATAAAAAACTACCATTTCAAAAGAAATTCGAATGAAAACTGGCACAAGATTGCTGGTCGATGATAGAACTTTCGGCTCCTTCAACTTAACTTAACCAAATGACGTATTTAATGACGCAAATGCAACTCCTCCACAGGCTCCCCCACTCCCCCTGAAACTGCAACTGCAGTTGTTGCAATTTAAAAATAACTCACGGAAGTCGCACATCCAAAAAAAAAAGAAGAAGAAACTCAACAAAAAAGAAGTTCAAAACGAACATTTTTCGTAACGAAAGAGATTTAAAAAAAAAAAAAAGGAAAAACCAAGAAACAAAAATTCATATGACAAAATGGTCTATTAGGTCTTGGGTTTTTCAACTTGAAAATTATTATCATTGTTATTTTGTTTTTTTGAACAAAAGCACAGCAACAAAGAATGTAAAAATAAAATAAGCACATGCCACAAATTATATGGCACTTTTGCACGCACCGATCCCCTCGCTCCCCGTTCCCGTTCAGCCGTTCAGTCGTACCGCCATTCCGTCCACCCACACGGCCAGAGGCACACCTAATTCTCTTTGAATATTTTTTGCAATTTTCACGTATTTTGTCATTCCTTTTATTTTTCCCGTTAGCATTCACTAATTTGCTTAATTTCTGTCAAAAAAAAAAAAAAAAAAAAAAAAAATGAAAGAAAAACAAACACTTTTGAGCAAGGAAAAACCACTTTTGACTTGCGTCCGTGGTTTGTAAAAGAATTCTCGATTCTCCAAATATGATCCGACAAATTGGGTAGACAGTACTTAAAGTATATTCGGTTATGAGTTCGTTTTTGAAATATTTTGCATAAAGGATGCGAGACGCTCGTATCTTGTGCATGGGAACACCCTCGAGTCGGGGCAGTGGTATGGTCACCGCAATGCCGACATTGGTGCCCACCCAGAGCAGTCCCTTGCAGGCCATTAAAGCGGTAACATAGATGGAACTATTATTTAGCGGCTGCTCCTTCTTGCCATCGTGCCGAAGGACACTCGACGCAATATTAATGTCCTGTAGATGCTTAAAGGTCTCCGTATGATACAGGCATAACATGGTCGACTTCTTCAACGAAATCCAGAGCCCAATGCCAGAGTGAGCCATAAGATTGACCTGTTGACTGGCACCGTGCTGGACCTCAAAGCTGCGCTGAATTTCGCCATTGAGGGCATTCATCACATAGACCCGATTGGCGCATGATGCGTAAAAAAGCTTGCGACTATCCGTGCCAAGCCACACTAGATCACCGAGAAGACTGCCATGCTCCTCCCGTGTGCGGCATTGGTCCAGTCCCTTGACAAATTCCAAGGCAGAGACTTCCGTTTCGAACAAATCAAAGGCACCCGCTTCACGTAAATTGCCAGCCTGTTGCGGATGCTGGGCAAGGACAGTTATGTGGGATGAGGTGCCATCACTGCTGCACATCCACAAGTAGTTCAACTGCTTGTGGCGACGTCGTGCATTTCCGCTCTGTTTGGTGTCATTGGCAATGCTATAATAACAACCACAGCGCACCTAACAAAGATAGAGAGAAAATTGGATTAGGAACTCGTTTTCTAGAGTTCTTTTGGAGTATTTGCTTACCTCCGTTTGATGCTGTGACCTATAGACGGGCATTGCCTTGACAAATAGCGGCATTTTGCGTGATTGCCTCTGCTGGACGGCCTCATCGTGACTAAGTCCACCAATTGCTGTCATTCCCAATGCACCTGGCATCGATTTGGATCCTCCAGAGCCAGTCGAACCTCCTGCGCCAGCGCCACCCGATGTTGCTCCACCACTTCCACTGCCCACGCCGGATGTTTCAGCTTGTGAGCCGCCGCGCTCCCATGTCGGTGAATTATTTGGATCCAAGGCTAGTTGGGCCAAACGCAGCTCGGTTATCCATTCCTTTTTGACATTGGGCGTCAGGGTCTGAAATGTGAATGTCTCCTCTTTGCCAGACTTATGGCGTCCAATCAGTTGCAGGAAACACGAATCCACCCTCTGTTTCCATTTGACTATTAGGCCCGCCTGATTGTCATCCATATGGGTGACATTATCCTCACGCAGTAAATAGCGCGGACGATTCGATCCATTATCGCTAATGCTGACACTGCTCAGGGATCGGGTATTGAAGGTGCCACTAATGTGGCCAAGCATCTCCTTGAATGCCTGATATTGTTCCGCTTCGCGTTTGCTCTCGTTCAACATCTCGGCCAGCAGCTCCAGCTGCGACAGAGCCAACTGTAATGACATCCGATCATGATGTCCTTGCGGTGTATATTTCAACAGATCCTGCAGAAACAATATAAACTGGGGAAATCGCTGAACTGGCTTCACCATCAATCCAAAAAACGACAATCGATCATGGGCACTGATCTGTTTAACTTTAAAAAAATCAGCCAATGCCGATTTGCGCTTCTCCTCCATTTTGGCCAATTCCATGGCCACTGAGAAGTTATTTATGAATCCCGAATAGATCTCAAGCAATTGTGGCTTTCCAAACGCATTGACAAAACAATCACCAATCTTCTCATCACGATCCCAATTGCGTACGCATTCCGCCAGCGAAATGCGAAACAGTTTATGTGAGTGTAATATATCCGGCAGGCAATGGAATAAAGTGGCGATTTTCACAGGATTCAATACAGGTGGACAGCACTCCTCCAGGGGTTTCTTGTAATCCTGCAAGATGAGACAAAATTTAAACAATTTGTAAAGGGAAAAACATGAAATTAGTTCAAAAACAAAAACAAAAATTGGTGTATTACCTAAGTGTAAACATATAATTTTAATTTAATCTATCATTAATTTTGTAACTACTCGTTTTATATAGTTGGTGTTTAGTTAGTTAGTCGGTGTGTGTGTGTGTATGAGAGAGTGTGAGAGAGAGACAGAGAGAGAAAGAAACATAGTTAGACAGTTAGTTTATGATGAGGTGATGAGGTCGACGTTTATGGGAAGAGGATGGCATGTAAAGAGATTAAATGATTTTTTCAAATGGCATTAAAAATTTACACAGTTACGTGAAGGTTCTATCTAAAGTGTGGAAAAATAATGCAAAATAAAGAAGGTAATAGCTTAATGCGGCATGCGTGATACATATATATTCGATCAGTGTATAAATTATAAATTATTACGATCACATCGGAAGACTCGAGGACAAGCAAATTAAAAACACGGGTCACAAAACCCAACGGGAATTGGGAACTGAAGACAGTGAGTGGTGGCGTTTTGATGGGATCTGAAAGTGGGCAACATTTTAGTATTTATTCAAAATGAAAATAATGAAACTCACCTTTATTTATTCCCTCAAAGTGTCGTTGGCGTAGCGGGTCTCCTCTGGGTTTGGGATTCTGCCTGCAATTGCAATGGAGTAGGAAAAATATTTCATTAGAAATTTTAAATAATACAATAAAAAACTTTAGTTATCTTAATATTCACCTCCGTATGGAAGAGCAAGTCCTCAAAGAGCTGATCCGGCGTACTAACAACAGCTGCTGCCTGCTGCCTCACAGGTGGAGTTGGCGGGATCTCCTGAGTCGCGTAGTACCTTGCGGCATACGCTGGCCAATCCATTGTATTGGCCACCTCTTGTGATCCTGCCAACTCCACCCGCTTCTGCTGTATAAGCGAGTGCAGGACCCTGTCTCTCCCACAAAATCGTTTGTGGTTCGACACGCTTCGGTAATTACAAGCACGGTAAATATTGCACTTATTGCAATATTTTGTGCTTGAATTAGCGCAGTCTGTGCGATGGGCCTCCATTTTTGCAATGGACATAAATCGATTGGCGCACAGCACACAGACGCGATTTTTACCGAAGGGAAACCATATACGCAAGTCTATGGTTTCCACCTGCACCGCTGAGGAGCACTGCTGCATTTCCGCCGTAGGAGCAACTTCCTCTACCGGCGCTGGTTCAACATGAACCACTGGCTCTTCTTCTGGTTTTGCTTGAACAGGCAGTGCCTGATCAGCCACAATCAGTGGTGGTGGTGCCAAGGGAAGTACATCACCTTGCAACTCTTTGCTTGTGATCTCCTGTGGGATAAAGAAAAATATAAGAATTGCATTAATTTATTATATAAATAATTAATAATTATTTTTAAATTATTTATATAAAATATATACATACATTTATGTATATACTACAATTTGTTCTTCTTCTTCCCTCAGTCCCAAAGCAAAACAACGCACGCATGTACATAAACTTTATGTACTGTTGCGTCTGCGTGTGTATGCATTTGCCCGCAGAGCTGGGAGCAGAGCAGAGCTTATCATATTGACTGTAACTTGTGTTATATTTATCCGATTCAATTCAAATTTTGGGATTTGGGGTTTCATATCTAATATTATTACATATCCAAATGTAATATAATTACATACCTGCTTAAGCATCCTCATGGCATCCTCCGCCAGAGTAATAACCCGGTCCACCTGATCAACAGCCCGGTCCGCCTGAAATGTAAAAAAACAAAGCTATTCGGAAATTTCTAGAAACTTTTCATAAATATACTTACACTTTCCTTCGCCTTTATAAATAATTCATTTGCCTTCTCGAAGTTGCTCATGTTTGTCTGTAAAGAAAGTATAATTCAATGGAATTAAAAAAATTTGTAAAATTATAAAGTTTTCCTTCCATACTTACAACGTTTGGCGGTTACGGAAATATGGCGGAGTCAAGAATACGCCGCAATTTACAAATTACCCTTTTTTTTCCCATTCCCAACATTTCAAAAATTTGAAAATGCATTTTTTTTTTTTTTTTTTTTTTTTTTTTTTTTTCCCACAGGACCAATTACTCTTAAAAGCTAAAATAAATACTAATTGCAAAACCCCCTCTAATACTAATTCATATTGACTAATATTAATTATTTTACTTAAACTAAAATATTCTCTAGTGGCATTTAAAATTAATTTCCCGAACACTTCTATTTTATTGTTAGAAATATTTCCAACGTTCATTTTCCTACTGTTGTCCAAGGATCCAAACTTCCTATTAGAGGAATGGATCCTCTGGACAACAGTTGACAATGACTCCTTCTCCTTTTTGTAAAAGTCCTTCAAGTCCGCTGGAACACCGAAATCGCAAACTTCTATGACTGCAAGGTTTTCGATGTCCAGCGGCCTTGAGTAAATATGACACAATGTGTCATCAATGTGCCCTTTATGGTTGAGCATTACATTCTGAAAATGAATGTAATCCCAAACAAAGGGGACTTTTCCTTTACTATCCAGGAAATGCTTTCGCACTCTACCATTAATCGGATTGCCATCAACAACAAAGCAAACCAAATTAGTCGATATATGTGCTTTAGTTACAAATTTTATAACAGAATTAACCAATTGTATAATTGTTTCCGCCGCCATGTACTCCTCCCTGGTTGTCATTAAATTCATATAAATGATGCTCCGTTTGGAGCCATACAGGGAGACGGCCATCATTGTTAACATTTTCAGAATGTCCCCGCCCCTGCTTTTTTTTAAAGAGGTTCCGGCTTCCTCGTTACCCTTTCCGGGATTAATACGTGTCTGAAATATTTAGAATATAATTAATTAAATATTTATAATGTTAGGGAATTTTTTTTTACCTACCAGGGGGGGCAAAAACAGCTCGTCGATGCTGATGAAGAAGGCTTCCTTTAAGAAAACCTCCATCGAATTAAAGTTTTCAATAATTCTCTGTTTGGAGTTTCCCGGACATTTTCCACAGTAATCTTCAAATTCCTTAATTCCTTGTACAATTTTTTGGAGCGGAATCCTTTCCAAATGTGAAATTTCATGTGCATTTACTCCAAATTTTAAATTCGACATTTTTCACTTATGGTTTTCTCTTTCCTTTTTTTGTTTGTGTTTGTACTTTAATTTTCTTTTACTTTATATTAATTTTTATCAATTTCAAAAAGCCCGACTTTTATCTCCGTTTTATTTGAATTTCGATTTTACTCCCATCTCAATTGGGATTAATTTCCCATTCCATTTTACATTTTCCCCCATCCCTATTATTTCCCCTCCAATCAAAATATGAAAGAGAACAAAGAAGAATCGACGTCCGCGTCAAATAGGAATCAAAACAAACGAGGCGACCGCATGAATAGAATTTCAATTTTGAATTTGAATTTAAAAAAAAAAAAAAAAAATAAGTTGTTTGTAAATATAAATACATTAAAAATTTATGAAATTTAATGCAAAATTTTGCAATTAACAGGCAGTAGCAGCAAATAACAGGCAAAAAGAAATAACAAAAGAACAAACGATTTTTTGGACCTTTTTGGGTGCAACTTATCATTTTTATTTGATTTATTTTTAAGCTCTGGCTTAGCAGCCGACAAATGTGCTTTAATAAAAGAAACCGAGTCCTCGAAGTCTAGGTGCTCCATCGGGATAGGTTGCTGTATAGGTAAAAACTAATTTGCAGGCCAGTCCAGTAAATGGAATCCAGAGCTTCTATCTCATTGGTTTGGTCCTCTTTATAATTCCTACTCATTTTGTTTAATATTATTTTATTATTTATTATTATTTCGGCTTCTTTCCTGCTTTTTGCCACTAATAATTTCGGCCTTTCACAACACTTGCGAATTCGCCCAGCCGCATGGAATAAAGTAACTATCGATTCACCTGCTACTGAGTAAGTATCGATACTTTTCCCGATAGCAAATCAAGCGGCAATCTCAAAACTTGAAAGAAAATTGACAATGATATTCATTTATATATTTCACTTAAACACAAGAGATTTAACAGCTTAGTTCTATTTATAAAGTGACCAAGATGTAACAAAGCATATTTACATTGGTAACAGCAAAAAAGGTTCCTTTAACGTTCTGGGGGTTCCAATCTAAAAATATATTAAGTAGTTTAATAACTAGAGGATCAAATTTAACAACAGAATAACATACTTGTGGACCCTAATAAAGTTGCTTGCTTCCACTTCGGTATCTTAAGGTGGCAAAATGAAACGCGAAGTGTCCACCTCAACAATTGGCCGGGATGAGGCTCGGCGGCCACTTATGGAGGCATATATGTTTCAGCGACGCGTCCTCCTGGGTTGTAGTCTGCTTATGGTTGTCTCTTTAATCATCTGGATAACTGCGATAGCAACTGATCATTGGATCATCATATCGGGTGGATCAGGTGAGTTCAATCATTCCACTTGTCGACCCAACTATGTATATGAGTCAAGCTTTTTATTCTTGGCATTTTGGCAGGCATCTTTATACCCGAATCGCGACGCTTTTTCATGTCCTCCCATTCGGGTCTTTGGCGGCATTGTCGGAATACCATTGTTCCCAATGCATTGAGTAATGCTCAGGTTGTACGGAATTTTAGCTCAATGTCGTACACCTCACAGACCAATATCAACGATGCCAGACGCAATCTCTCACATATGGAATTTATACGACAATTTGCTTTGGAGAGCCTGGATGAGTCTAATGAGTTCACCGAATCCGCGCGTCGTCGAATGTTTGCACACTGGGCCCGCGGGGAAGAAGACGACTTTCAGATGTTTCGGAGTGCTTTTCATAAGCTCATAATGTCCACGGAAGCCGGTCAAAGGGATTACAATGCCACAGCGAATAAGCCAATTCCAATCGATCCGCTGGATGTAAGTGGTATCATCAAGAGAAAGACCTTCGGTGCAGCGCTGCAAAGGGTGAAATACAACAACACCTGGTCATATTATGTCATCCCAGAGATAGCGCAACAGGCCATTTTTTCCAATTGGACAGATTATCCTTTAGTCGTCCGCCTTCTGGGTACATATATACGGGATATTGGCATTCCCGCATTCGTGCTTAACGACGAGCGAGTAATCTTGATTTTAACGCCACCGTTACCACCAAGCAGGGGCGGCCAGACAGCCTTTTACAGTTATATTCCCAATCGTGAGTATGTCCAGAAGAACTTTCCACACAAATGGCATTTTTTCGTATCTCCTTCCCAGAGCGATGCAAATATATTGACATGTTTCCCAACTCCAACACGCTACGCAATGAACCCGGCTTCGACGATGAGCTAATGGGTAGGTATTTCAGTTTAAACATATCCGTGGTAGACAGCTTGTAATTGGCAGTGACTTGGTATACCCTTTCAGATTACATCCGCACGCAGGCATCCTTTGCCTGCATCACGCTTTTTGTTATGAGTCTGGGAGCCGTTTTCTCCTTCTATACGTTTTTTAATCCGCGGTACATGTTCAAGCGATTAGCTGGTGGGATTCACCTGGTGGCTGCATCCACGGCATTAGTGGTCCTTCAGGTGTTATTTTCATCTATTGACTACACTAAAGATAACTTATTCTACGCCTATCCGGATGGAGCACAATTGACGTGAGAATTTATTCTCCTGGTCTCCATTTTCTTCACTCATTCCCTGTTTTTTTAGTTATGGATATGGTGTTTACTTGGCCTGGTTCACATTTGCAGTTAATATTTTGTGCGGAGTAATGTTCCTCTGGTATTCTGGAAAGAAGAAGGGTGCCAAAGCGCCCACTGACGAAATCGCCATGGCCGATGAGCCCACTATTATGGGCAGATGATTCGAAAAGACCAAAGCAATGAGCCGATCCTATTTGGCTTGATACTTTCACTTCAAAACTTTGTTATTTGTTACATATTTTATTAAATATTTAATATCTCTAAGCAGCCTTGTGTGATACCGCGAGGTTGAAATTTAAATAAAACGGCAGTTTCGTCGCTGAAATTTGAATACTTTTCATCAAGCAAGGACAGAAATCCTAGAGGTCCAGGATTAAATTTGAATAATTTAAAATAAATTACATTCAAAAAAAAAAAAAAAAAACTTATATTCACAATCATATTCAGACTCGAACTAAAGGGAAATACGAAATTCGTAATGAAGCGGACCACCTCATCCTAGAAAGGGATTTGATTTTCAACACAGCATTAATCATTAAAAAAAAAAAAAAAAGGATGCAATATTGTTCATTATGACTTTCAGTTAAAGCTATAGTACTGACAACTCGGATTCAGCCATTGGTCCAATGGTATATATTCTAGCTGCCATAAGGACTACGATTGTATGACTGTGATGAATTCAATGAAAATCGGCTGTCTTGTTTCTCATTTAAAAACTATATTTAATAGTAGGACAGCAAATATATGTATTTCTACACACAACATTGACAATGCTTTGCGGTGCCCTATTGGATCAATATGATTGTCTAAAGAGGACTAAGACAAAGAAAGTAAAGTAAATTAAAGTAAATTCTTCTCAGTTTAAGGAGAACACAATTTTAAGGTTATTTTAATAATTACCATTAGCTTTAATTTATCACTATAGGTCTTAAGTAATCGCTGGGGTAGGAATAAATGTGCAGCAAAAGCAAGACAAGGTTTCAAAGTCACAAAAAACGCTGATTTATAAAACAAATGAATTTCGAAAAAAACCGCCACGATTTCCTCTTTTTTTTTTACCACTAATTTTAAATTACACAACACTTTTTTTTAACACCAGGAGGTAAATTATTTAAACACATGTTGATGGACAACAGTTGCAGCTGATTTTGCAATTTCGCGAGACAAGTGACCATGGATAAATTTTCAAATTTAAGAATAAATGAAGAGTTCACTGAAAAGTCTAAAGTGCTAAGCGACGCAGAAGCTCAATTGCTGGCGGAACAAGATAAGCGACTGGTCCCCGAATTCAAGGCCAATAAACTGGAGATAGATGCACAGCGTCATTGGGACATTTTCTACAAACGCAATGAGACGAGGTTCTTCAAAGATAGACATTGGACGACGCGTGAGTTCGAAGAGCTGTTAGCTGACAACGGTGAGACAGACAATGATAGAGCTGGACGAAGGCGCGTTCTTCTGGAAGTGGGCTGCGGTGTAGGCAATTTGGTATTTCCCCTCCTCGAGGACCAACTCAGCAGGATAAATGACCAGCATACAGCAGAGGATAGTAATGGTTTCTACTTCTATGCTTGTGATTTTTCGCCTCGAGCAGTTGAATTTGTAAAAAATCACGCATTGTATGATGTCAAGCATATTACAGCCTTTCAGTGCGACATTACCACGGAGCAAGTGCATCAACATATATCCCTGAAAAGTTTGGATATTTGCACCATGATTTTTGTGCTGTCTGCAATTCATCCGAATAAGTTTAAAAAAGTTATTCAAAATTTAGCTAAAATGTTAAAGCCAGGCGGGTTAGTTCTATTTCGAGATTACGGCCTATACGACATGGCCCAACTTCGTTTTAAGCCCGGCAATAAGATCTCCAATAATCTATACATGCGCCAGGATGGCACACGGAGTTACTATTTTGCCCAGGATGAAGTCTCCCAGCTTTTTGTGGATTGTGGCTTTGATGTCATCAGCAATCACTATGTCCATAGACGCACGCTTAATGTTAAAGAGGGAATAGATGTGCCTCGCATATTTTTGCAGGGTAAGTTTAGGAGACGTTAGATTGAGAATCAAAAACATATTATATATGTATAGTATATGTTTTATTTGAAATCATTAACATGGTTTAGCTTTAAGTCAACATTCAATAAATATTTTCTGTATATTTGTGGATTAGTTCAAATAAATGGACACAAAACAAGAGTTTTCCGTTTTAAGTTTTGGTTTGTGAGCTGGGAAAAGGATAGGACTATAATACCCTGAATCTAAACGATACACACAAGTATACATATGTATGTATGCTTAATTCCAACAATTGGAAAATACCAAACTAACTAATATATAGAAGGAGTAATTTAACGAATTAATATTCAACTTGTTTAGTTAATACGTGATAATGATTATATACTTGAATTTGGCTAATTTGGTTGCACCTGCCCGTTAGTGATCTGATCTGATCTCCTGCGTTTACCTGTATATGTATATCTACTCAATTCCGTGCCCATGTTCATTGAGCTTGTTGCCATTGCTGGAGCTGTGGCCAATGGGTGCCAGCTCAATGCTGGAGTCGAAGCTCTTCGTCAGCATATCGCTACTGGTCAGGGAATTTGTATTGCTGCTCATTGTGGGCAGAGCAGAGACTCCACCGCCTCCGACACCCATTCCCCCTCCTCCAACACCGTCATTTAAATCGCTGTCAATGCTAAAGCTGTTGCTTCCGCCACCATTTTCATTGATCAACGACAGCGCTTGCATAGGCAGTATATCCGAGGCAGAATTAGAGGTGGGTTGTTGTTGCTCAGCGCTCGAATTCAATTGCTCCGATTGCAGTTGGAGCATAGAGTTTCGCTGAGTATGTTTATCGAATTTTCGCTGTGGTGGCTTTGGAGGCTCCTTGTCCTTTTCTTTTTCTTTATCCTTCGATTTCTTGAAGCCTGCTATCAGGGCCTTATGTGCCTGTGCCTTAATGCCCTCCATACTGGGCCGCATAATGGAAGTGCGCGTTCCCGAACTTTCCTTAGTCGATGGTGACTCTTTAGTTCCCCCTGTGGGCTCTGTTTCCTCCGATACACTAGCAAGCTGCTGCTGCTGTGGAGCCTGGGGCATTGTTAAGTCCTGCACTTGGATTGGTATGTCATCGGGAAGCTTTTTCGTACGAAATGATGCATTGGTGATCATGGATTTCGAGACAGAAGTGGTAACTGTTGTGGTTGCTGGAGTCAGAGCGACACTTAGCCCCATGGGTCCGTCATGGGGCTGTCCTGAAGGATTGGCTTGCAGAGAATTGCGCACTGCGCTGGTGACCAAAATGAGTTCCGTATACAACTCGTAAGTGGCACGTTGATGTATATCCTCCATAGTTTGAATAGCAATAGTTCCATAGCCATTGAACATTGCAAAATAAATAGCATGAACAAGTTCGGTTAAAAAGCCACTGGATAATGGAATGCGGGGCGAGGAAGGCTTCGGAAACGTCACTCCCGTAGCCGGATCAGTGCTTAACGGAAAAATAAACGCAATATATTAAAAATGTAACAAAGTTAAAGTTCGAAAAGTTTTATGTTACCCATAGCTCATGCGATGCCCATGACCTGATTTGGTGGTAAATCCCTGACTGACCAATTGCGAAGCAACACGGCACAAATGGAGTAGAGATGTTTTCTGAGTCTGGCTCACCTGCTGGTTGTAGCAAAAGAGCAGTGCCGTCAGTACTCGCATTCTGTTCTGGGCGGATATATTCTCAATCCGCATATGGGGTCCCCATTTAACTTCACGATTGCAGTTCTCCTCCCATCGTCGTAGATCCGTCATCGGTAGATTTTTAAGCTCGTGGTAGACCGAGCACTGTGCCAGAATGGGCATACGGAATGCCACCACCCTTTGGCCGCCATCGTCGGTGGACACCTCGCCATTGTAAATGCATATTAGCAGCGTCTCCATGCCGCGAGCAGATTTCTTGTCACCGGCAGCAACTGAATGCAGGTACGTGTAGATCAGAACAGGAATGAATTGTAGTGGAAATTTATGAAGTGTCTGCTCTGGCGATCGATAGAAGGATAGCAGTTGCTGGCAAATATCATGAACCAAACCTACGTTGCGTTGGCGGTCATTGAGTATTGTGAAAATTGCCTCGGCAATTTCCGGATCCGTTTCGTGCTCTACCACGAACGCCTCCGTCTCTGAAGAAGTCGGCTGTCGACGAGTTCGCTGATAGTCCGCCAGCCAATCTCTCACCAACTCGGCCATCTGAAATTAGCATGGATTTGGAAATTGTCATGGCCACTAGAACGATTGAACAAATCTCAGTGTCTCTTGCCTTGACCTCCAGCCGCAACAGCAAATTAATATAAAGACGTTCTACAACTCGAATTCCAAGGAGTTTGCCGTAAATAAATATATTATAGCCTATTGCCGCTTATTATGTATTAAAAAAATTTGTTAATTGGTTTTTTTCCAAATAAACCTTATCTGCGCAGGGCTACAATGGCAGCAAAATAGAAACTAGTTCCTTGGTTCCTCTCGCCACCCTGGACATGTTGCTTCTAAATAAATATATTTTAACCCAAAGTCTTTATATATTGAAAATACTGTATTCATTCATCACATATCACATACGCAAACCTTATTTTCTATTATCCCATGATGAAATGAAGAAAAACCATTTTAAAGTCGTCTACAAAAATATTTTTTTGGCGGAAAGAAACAATCGATGTTCATTAAAGTGTTACTAATCGATAAAGTCAATAATCGATCAATTCGGAGAAGCCACAATCCCAGTGCCGACACTGTTTCCCGCCCAAAATTTGAAAAGTTTTTTTACTTGCATTAGAAAATTTGTTGCATCGTTTATACATATGTATGTACATACATATGTGGAATTACAAGAAATATTTAGAATGGAAGATCGCAAAAAAAAAAGGACTATGGGAGGAAATGGTTTACCAATGTGGTGCAACCTTCTCGGATGCGGAATTGTTACACTATCATAAGAGGTTTTTAAGCGATTGGGACACTTCCGATCCCGTAATAATGCTGAAAGAGGTAAGAGACGAAAATCTAAAGAATCCATCAATGAATAATTTGTTTCTTGATTTTAGAAAGATTTAACGGAACAAGTAGGAAACCGTTTGTTGGCGGCGGCGCCAGCATTGAAGAAAAAGAGTTTAAAATCAATGTTGACTGGAATAAAGCGTCGTTTAAGCTATCATCAGGAAGAGTCTGACGATTCAGAAGACTCACTACCATTGGCTGTTTTGAAAAAACGTGCGAACAAGGATGTACAAAAGCCAATAGAATCTCCATTTGCTCTCGTGCCCAAAGTTATACGTAGCCGTGGTCGTTCCTCACTAAGGGCCAAGCTTCCGGTGCCGCAAAATGGGGAAGAAAACTGTGACAAGTCAGAAGGAGCTAAAACAGTTCGCAAATTTAATGAGTCATGAAAGGTTACGTGCAACTGTTCCAGGGCGTCATTAAGTCCAATGCATTGCTTCGATCCAGCCAACGCTACCCGCCTTTGTTCTACTTACATACAGTTAAGACTCTTAATTCGGGTCCCATTTCGTCACGTGAATTTTCAGACCTTTCTTATCGAGGTTGTTGCTGCTGTGCTTGTGGTTGTTGCTGCTGCTGGAGGGTAAGAATTCTATGTGTCCTCGAACATTCGGTTTAATAAGGAAATGGAAAGCTCACTGTGCGTTTTAAACATCTCCAATGATACTCTCCCCTGACATAAAAGAAGAGAAATAAGAAATGTTTATAACTAACAAGAAGCGCTTTTGCCACATCCAGGCGATGTACAAACTATGCATGGTGGAATACATATATAAATCATGTGCCTAAACTCTTACGTTACGGGAGTATCTCGAAACATTGATTAAGGAAAATATACGGATCTCACCATCATGTTTCTCGACTTCAGGTTCCTTTATTCACTTTTTCAATTCGTATGTTCGCTTTTGGTGTAAACTAGTGTTATCGACTTATCGGAATCACTCAATGTGTGTGAGTGGGCTACACATACATACAAATATAAATATATACTTATATGTAAACTGTTTATAATTAGCAATTTTTACGACGAAAAACTATTAAATAATGCAATTTTTTGCATTTTAAGAAGCCAAAATAAAAGAAACTTCATCCATATACGAGTAGAGAAGAAACAACGCTGATAAAGCTCCAAACTATAACAAACGCGGAAGCAGATACAACATACGACATTCAAGGAGAAAGAATTGTGCCAAAAACAACAAAAGCAATTTAAATTAAATACATTAAGTAGTTGATATCAAGAGATAAACTGACTGCAAAATGGGGAACGCAGGCAGTTCCACCGTCCAAATGCAAAACCGCCACAAATCCAACAGCCACGACCTCTCAACACCAAGTTCTCCCGCACATTTTCGTGGTGGGGGTGGTGGTGGTGTGAGTGGGGGGAGTGCTGCAACGGGTGGACCAGCTGTGGGTGGAATGGGTGCTGTAACTGGCCAAGCTTTCTCATTCGATAAAAAGCATACGGCAGTTTTAAACGAGGGCTCGTCTCAAGAAGACGAAGACCACCCTTATTATACGGGAGTGGGTGGAAGTGGAGTGGCCAGTAAACAGCGCTCAGCTGATAGCAGCAGCGAAGCAACAGCTGGGCTACGCAGTAGCAATAGTGGAGACGACAACGACAGCACAACGATGGAGAATAACGACGATGAAACACAGCAGCAATCCGTTGCTTCCCTCATAGCCGGTGATGAGGATGCAGAACCAATTAAAACAGCATTACCAACAGTTCTACGATGGGATGGCGGCGGTAAAAATGTCACCATTTCGGGCACCTTTTCCAACTGGAGGCCAATCACAATGGTCCGCAGTCATGGAAATTTTGTGACTATTATCGATCTTCCAGAGGGTGACCATCAATATAAGTTTTGTGTAGATGGCGAATGGAAACACGATCCCAAATTGGTGAGCCTCATCATATATAATCCTTAAAAGGGGGAAAATCGATATAATTTATACTATATCCAAAAGGCTATGACGCAGTTCACTTTACTGATTTTTGCTCTTCTCGTTCTTTTTCTCGTTTCGGTTGTGTTGTGTAATCGCCGTAAACAAAAGGGGGAGTCAAAGTAATCGCTAGTACAATGTATGTGTGTATGTATTTTAGATGAGAAGGGGTTTAGTGATGCCCCAATTTAGCGTTTTTGAGGCCGATTTTGGCTGTTTTTCTTAATTAGAAACAAGCTCCATATTCTATGAAAAATTGTTATAATTTATATTATAATTTTAATTTTTGAAACGTTTTAACGTTCAATGGATTTACCTCTCCTGTTGTGAGTGTGTATGATCTCGAGTTTTTCAGACATCGTTGATCAATTAAAATTGTTTTTATAGTCTGACTCATTGCGTTCAATCAACTCGATCGACCCCGATTCTATAGTATTGTTTATTAGTTCTCATGTTACAACAAACTGCTTACTTTTAAATTGATCTTTACAGAAAAGTGTTGACAACGACGAGGGTGAGAAAAATAATTTGGTCTCGGTGAGAGCATCAGATTTCGAAGTTTTCCAAGCTTTAGCCAAAGATAGCGAGAATGTGACCAATTACGCAGAGAAGGAGTATTCCCAGGAAGTGCCGCAGGTTAAGCCTTGGGAAAAGGTATCTGGACCGCCGGTATTACCACCTCATTTGCTTCAGGTCATATTAAACAAGGACACACCACTTTCGGTAGGTAATCGATGAACTAGATTGATATTAAAAGCTTATGAATGCTCTATGTTCTTCTTTTAAGTGTGAGCCTACCCTTTTGCCAGAGCCAAATCATGTCATGTTGAACCATTTGTATGCCTTGTCTATCAAGGACGGAGTCATGGTCTTAAGTGCCACGCATCGTTACCGCAAAAAATATGTAACCACATTGCTGTACAAGCCCATATAAGTTTTGAAGTGGACACTTATTTGTATTTTTACAATAGGCGTGGAGCAGTACCCTTTCCTGTTATTTTTTTTTTTTTGAAAAATCCTTTATCATAATTTTTAAAAAGTTGAATGGAAATAGTATTTCGCTTCTTTATAATCTTTTATTCGTGTATAACTGTTTTTCAAGCGTTGTAATATTTTCGTATTAGTTAAATATACTGAATTCTAAAAAATATACCTTCTATTTA
Source organism: Drosophila tropicalis (assembly GCF_018151085.1). Classification (NCBI taxonomy): domain Eukaryota; kingdom Metazoa; phylum Arthropoda; class Insecta; order Diptera; family Drosophilidae; genus Drosophila; species Drosophila tropicalis. The sequence goes on along the minus strand of NW_027173049.1, from coordinate 1,502,832 downwards.
GTATTATTGTTCATGGTTATCAGAGATAGTCGTGCCTAGTCGAATCTACATAATTTGCTAATAATCCGAAAATCTAAAAAAAGACCACACATGCATTGCTACTGTATTGAATAGTCAAAAATATTTTTTTTTTTTTTGTGTTAGCTTAATTTGATCAAATTGTTTTCTTTTATCACATGAGTTTAGGATGGTACTTTGATTAAAGAGTATCAATCTGTAGCTACATTAGTTTGACCTTATTGGTTTCATTTTCAGGTGCTAGCGGAGACGTCGAGGTTAAAGCGAGAGTCTGCTTGGTAAGGAAACGTTCGTGCATTTTATTGGCCGTATGTTGAAATTCTCCGTCCGTATCGAATAACGCTTTTGTGAAGTATTCCGTAAAAAGTCGTCCCATATATTGATCTTTGGTTGATGGCCACCATCCTTCTAGAAAGCCAATGTGACCACCTCTTGCAGTGATTACAATGGCCACATGAGTGCAATTGTTGGCAGCATTTATTGGGATGGCATCCAAGGGCTGAAAAGGATCATCAGCTGCACTTAGACAAAGCAACGGCACCGAAATATTGTCCAGCTTGTTGTGTAAAGTGGCGTCTGAGTAGTAATCATTGACATGAGCATATCCAAATTGCTTCGCCGTAAACAGTTCATCGAACTCCTTGATGGTACGGCAGCGCAGGATGCGTTGGATATCAATGTCCGAATCGCGATATATGTCGCGATAGATGTCCAAATGCTTGCGTAAAGTGCGGCACAAACTACTAGCCAGATGGCGACCCAGTAGGCTATTGATAACTGGCTTCTCAATGCTGGCACTACCCTTGTGCACATCCCAGGGAACCGAGATAATTTTGGCCGCTGAGAAAATAGAGCGAGCCTCATCACTTTTGCGTGCCAAGTAGTTTCCCAGAATCAGGCCACCCATGGAGATACCAGTGGCTCCCAGTTTGCAATGAGAGGGCACGGCACGTCTCACATGCTGAACTACTTCACACAAATCCTCACAATTAGCAGCACAGTAAAGGCGTGGAGTCTTCAGCTCAATTCCACCCAAACCTCGATTATTGAAAACCACCACACGCATTCCAGATTGCTGGGCGGCGAAAACGAGACATTTTATATATTCCGCCTGCGATTCTCCGGTAAGGCCGGGCAAAATTCTGCGGAGAATTGGTATAGTTCTATTATTTGCAGTAAAATATGTTTGAATTTCGCGATTGATTACATTATACAGGGTGAATCCGGGGAGCAGCCTTCTTCCATCCAATCTAGGGCAACCTCCCCGCCATCCTTCAAGGTCAAAATCTCGCGACGGTAATTCACATGTGGCAGACTATTCGAGCGCAGCAGGCTCGCCAAAACAGTCTGGGCACGGCTTTCCACACACCAGAATGTCGGCCAATATTTGTTTTCCAATGTGGGAACTTTGCGTATCAAATATTGCTTAAAGGGTCCATCCGAGCAAGCAATTATGGGTCGCTTTAAACGAGTTTCAAATTTTACTTCACGAAAATTTGAACATTAACTTGCTTACCTTGACAACTTGGATGAGGTAATACACTACGTAAGCTACAACGGCTAGACCGACCACATGAAGCCGCGGCAAATTTGAAAGGTATGCATACATGTAGTAGAACATGGCTGAGTCAGAACTTGTGTGCAGGCTCCTCACTGCAAATTTTGAACTTTGAACCCGTAAACGGGAACTGCAGCTGCAATGAAATACGAAAACAGAACAAAAAGAGGGGGAACAGATGTTATTACGAAGACGAACATTTGGTAAATGAATACCAAGTGGGTGAACTGTAGACTATATCTTATCGCCACACGCTTGGGGTATAATGTATGCACATGGATTTTGATTGAGCGACCAACCACACACTCTCCCCCTATCTATTGTCTCTCACTCACAGTAATTCTCCGGCTAGTTGCGGCTGACGCTCAATTTGGATACAGAATCTAGACCCACCTTCAGTGGTGTCGATGCCTCCGACAGGCCCAATTTGGGCTGTTGGCTGCCATTTGGTCACGCTCCAACGATGGAACTGATGACGCCAGCTCCGAAGCCTAGAATCACATTTCCTTAGTGTTAACATGGCCCAAGTGAGTGAGCAATAAGATATATTATCTAAAAGCTAATGCTTATCACTAATAATAGTGATAGTGAGTATTGGACGTGCAGTAAATTTCGGGTGCGCCTTTCGTAAATCCAGTGCCAATTGAACAACCCTTTGAATAGCCTTCCACAATCTTTGTATGTATGTGTACTAGCTGTGCTGGTCTTACCTTAAAAAATAAAAATTTTAAATGAAATGATTTTTAAAAATTTTGACATTGTCTCAAATGGGGAAAAATACAAGTGCTGAGTGGCCACACACAACTTGAACTAACCCAGTCGTACAAAAGGAACACTATTGATTTGGGTTCGGACTTCGATTCGTCATCATTATAATCAGCACTGCGACATTACCTTCTCCCACACACGTGTAAGAGCAACAAAATCAATAGTGGCAGCAGTATTAGCTATTTGAATTTGAGTGGGTGGTTCTGTAATTATCGTGCCAATTATTTATATATATAGCCAGTACTTACCTTGATGATATTTACTACATAAAAAAATTATTATGCCAATGGCTCCCGACTTAATGTCACGGAAAGTTCGGACTCTATTCTTGACGTTTGTGAGGGTTATATAACTTAAGACAATACAAATCCAATTATATGCATTTTTATTAAAGAGGGGAAGCAATTTGAACAGAAATCCAAGCGGAAAATACAAAATAAATAAAAACAATTAGTGATGGATCTTAAAGCTGAATTGCTCGCAAGTGGGCGCTTGCACCGATAACCGATAGCACATCGACACATTTCAATCCAGCAAGTGCTGTGCAATTTGAAAAGATCGGCTACTTTACAGCACTGCACAGCTGTTTTTCTGCAGCGGCGCTAGTGTGCGGAGTGTTGGCGTAAGAAACTGTTTTTGGGTCTCGGTTTTTCTATTTTTTTTTTTTTTTTTTTTGCATAAATGCAATTATTGTCTCGACACAATTCAAAGTGGCTGGAAAATTAATAATCAAGAACATCTCGTCTGAGCGCAGTGCAATAAAAATGAATGCAAGACAGTGAATGATAGTGAAATGACGTTGCGAATATCCGCAATAGCACAGAAAGAGTATTGAAATTGTGAAAATCGTATTAATGAAACATTGAAATTTATAAAAATTAAAAAGGAAACCATGTGCTAAATATACAACTACGCTACAAAAATGGGTTCCCGAATTAAGTGAGTATGTTTGTTAACACCCTCCTTCCCCAACGCGTGGGAGAGGGGCGGGAGTGTAATTCTGTGGGCGTTACGCTTGCCTGCACCCAACCAGACGACTTTGCTGATAGAATGAAAAGTGATTAAAAAATTGTTATTGTTGTGATCTCTCCTTTTTTTAAACACAGAAACGATGTGAAAAAACTCTTTGAGTTTTGGTGCGAAGTCAAACCCAATCGCGGTCTGGAGCGCGGCACTAACTCAAGGCACGGTGGTCCAACGCCACCTGCTGGAGTGATACTCGAAAGTTTTCCCGAGGGATTTCGCGATAAGGAGGTGCTCACCGGCTTACCATCATTTGCATTTCCCTGCGATCTCGAAAGGTGAGTGAATTTCCGGTCAGAAGTCCATTGACTGAACGACTAGCAATGTTTATGCAGTGAAGAAGGAGGTGACGAGGGAGGGGATACAAACAGAGTCGTCGTCGACGTCGCTTTCTGTTCTCAATAGTGAATGCATGATTCATACAAAACATGAACGGACCACTTCACTTCGCTTTAAGTTTTGTCCATGAATTGTATAACCTGTTGTTGTTGGCGTTGTTTGCTTGTATTGTTGTTTATTTTTTATTTGTTAATATAGCCAAAAGTAATGTCTGGTATTACTTCATTAGCTTGTTGTATGAACGAGCATTTCCTGAATTGTCTCGCCGCCTGGAAGAGTATCAATTCTTTTCTTTTTTGTTTTGTTTACTACGTCAATTGTTTTTGTCTCTCTTTGCGCCCCTCTTCCATTTCGAATGTTGGTTTAGTCATGCCAAATTTATGTGACTTATCTGCCAGCTGTGAGTGGGTGGAAGAGGATTCGATCCCCTCAATGTTATATACACTAATTCTATTTATCATCGAATAAACAAAAACACCAAACACAACAAAGACAAAGTCCAGATAAACAATTCGAAAGTTAACACAATTTTTAGCTAATTAAAAATGTTTTCTTTTAAAAAGAAAAAAAAAAAAAAAACTCATAATAATGACAAACATTAGTGCAGAAACAAAATTAAAAGAAAAGAAAAGAAAAAGCTTTTTGAAACAGCCCCCCCTAAGGCATTGCAAAGAACTGTTATCTGACATTGAAAGAACAGTATATCGAAATCTCACTCTCTCAATCAAAAAATGCAATGACGCACTGCCCCATAGGATTTCCAAAAGATAGTAGCGCGATCTTCAAGAATGTAATCTTTGGCATTGAAGAACATCCAGCCCTGGATATCCAACAGGACTGTACAAAATTAATTATTACAACTTTGATTATTGAATTATTGTTCTGTTATATTCATTCGAAATCGACTAACGAATTTGGTTCCTCTGATTTTTTGGTTATAGTAGAATTACGTTAACAAGAAGAGTTGTTGATTCCACACATATTTATAAATTATAGTGCCCACTAATATACATATATAATATGCCCTGGCCCTGGAAGAAATTAAAACTAACGAAACAAAACCAGATTAAGTATATTATATTCATGTTCAATCCTTTTCAATGGTATGAAATAAATACGGATATCAGTGCTTTACACTTTGATACTATTTAATAGTCAAATCAAATTAAATTAAATGCCAGTTTCTTGACTACTTTTTTGACCAATGCTCCCGCATAATCTGCGTATTTTCATTTCCACTTTAATAAATGAAGGCACATCATAAATATAAATAAATGTGTGTGTACATATATCCAACACATGGACGGATTTAGAAAACATTTTTCTAGGGGTTTATTGATCAAATCAAGATTTAGTTTATTACAAATGTTCGCTGTTGGATTTTGTCAGTAGAGCCTATCACTTATATGAGAGGGATGTTTTGGTGGGAACTGCGCCCCCCTTGAGCCGTCCATGATCTATCAACAACTAACACTGAGATTGCCTCTGACTCTATTTGCTCTTTATGTAATTCCACTGAAGATTTATGGAAAAAGAGCTTAAGCCAAGGTGAAGCTTATGAGAAATTAAATTGAATGCAAAAACGTGCCCAGGTACTGTTGCTTTTGATTTTTGCTGGTCATTCATGTTGGATTTTGATTACAAAATTGTTTGCCTTTTTTGAATTCAAATTCATAATCATCAAAGCAAACGAATCGTCACACAAACGAAAAGCAACAGCCACACAAAGCTAAAGGAAAGAGTAAATTAGCACGTAACTCAATACACTATTTTGCTAGAGATTCCTTTAGTTCAGGACCGACTCAAGAGGCCCCCAAAAGCTGATAAATTATTATACACAATCCAATTTCAGGGGACCGGAAGTACACATATACATACATGTACTTGTGTTCTTTATGATATGTGGCCTTGGTCAAGTGATGGGGTAATGCGTCACAGGCACTTTATGGGTATAGAGAAATCTTGAAATTTGAGAAAAAGCGTTATTCTATATGCCTTTAATCGGGTCAGATCTGTGGTTATGTGGTACGCACACAATAAAGAAAATTATTTAGAAAAACTGATTGTTCCTCTTGGAATGTTATCTTAGGCTCTTCTCAGAAACATGAAGATATTAAAATAAATCAGAAAAGTTTTCATCACCAAAGCCGCCAACAAAGTTGTTATACCCTTTTCAAGAGTAACTTTAGTCCGATCTCCGTTAGCCAAATTTAATTAGACGAAAGTCGTTTTGCTGTTCGCATGGACAAGTCGCTGCTGTTTTAAGTTATTTCGTCTGCCTCTCTGAGTTTATTTGGGTTAAGAGGTAATCCGAACCCCAAAAGAAAAAGAAAAAAACCATGAAGACAATGGGTATGACGTCAAAGTGGTCTCTCCAGATTCATTATACCAGACAAGTGAGAGAGAAGGTGTAAACATTTTAGTAGAGGTCAGCAAGTAATAATTTCGTAACATATTATTTACTTTTAGCGATTCTGTACAATCTTACTCATTTGTTCATACCACCGGCGACTCAAAATGGCGCTTCGGCTTCTGTCGACATGACCCAAAGACTAACACAGCAATGGTGCTGATCACCTATCTGCCGTGGCATGATACTTTCCTCAAGCTGCTGCCTGTTCTGGTGGAACTGAAGAAAACCGATCCCGATGGCTTTCGAACCTTCCTGTCGGAGGCATATAATCGCGGAGTACCCGATTCGGGAGGTAGTCTAACGGTCTTTTACAACAGTGGCCAAAATGTAAGTTGATGACAAGTTGATTTTGGATATTTCTCTTAATAACATCGACTTTGATATTCTCCACGTTTAGCATTTCATATTTGAGCGACCGTTGCAGTTCCAATTGCCCAGTATACCACAGAATGTAAGCACTCCCTCGTTTGACCGAACAAAGTTTGACATTCATCTCTAACTTTTGATTTCAGCACAATTTAAATCTCTATTATAACTTTGTGGATCCCAAGGAAATGATTGGCGTATTTGCTGCCATGCTAGCTGAGCGTCGTATCATATTCACTTCCCGCCATTTGGATCGGCTGTCGTCTTGTATTCAAGCGGCCAATGCGTTTCTCTATCCCATGGTCTGGCAGCATATTTTCATACCTGTGCTTCCGTGGGAGTTTAAGGACTATCTAGGAGCGCCCATGCCATATTTAATTGGAGTTCCGAAAGCTGTACTCGAAACTGTATCCAATGATGAGCTCGGCGAAGTTGTGATCTTGAACTGTGATACGAAAATATTCGAGAGTCCTTTTGATGATGTGCACGATTTGCCGGCGGAGATTGTCTCCCAGCTAAAGAAGAATCTAAGTCACACACAGGATCATATTGGAGATCGGGTATCGAAGATATTCCTGGGCGCTCTGGTGCAATTGATTGGCGGCTATCGGGATGCTGTCGAATTCCATGATACCAGCAAGAGCTTTAATCACGACAAGTTTATTGAGTCTCGTCCGGGGCATTTGCGACCATTTCTTGCCAAAATGATGGAATTGCAAATATTTGCACAATTCATTGATGATCGTTTGAAAATGCTTAACAGTGGCCTTGGATTCTCTGATGAATTCGAGCTAGAAACGGTTCGTTATGCTGAAAAAATGAAAAAACGTGGCCGCAATTATGTTTTTCTCAAGAATGTCAAGGACAAGGTGAGCTAGCATGATAATATGATGGTGAGGGATATGAGAATTAGAAATGGGAAACAGGACAAAGAAAAAACAAAAAACAAAATGGCAACTGCTTTTCTCTAACCATAGACCAAGCAAACATGTTCTCCTCATTCCATATTCAATTTAAGCTTATATTTTACTTTCAATCTTTGTACATTCTTTTTTGGTTTGTTCCTTTTTTTTCTCCCTGAGTGATTTTATATTATTTTATGATCTTCCTTGTTTAATTTATTTCACAGTATGATATGGGAAAATGCAGAGTTTTGCGTGTATTTGCCAAGAACTATATTTAGATGACAAGACCCCTTTAAAAAGAAAAAACAAAACCAATTCCACAAATAATATAAACCACCAAATAAATAGACAGTAACTTTCCACACAAGAATCATCTTAGTGGCCATGTTAGTTGATTCGATTATCTCGTTATTTCCTTTATGCCAATTTATTTTTAACAAAGTTGAAACTGCACTTTTAATTTAATTAATGTAATGGCAAGACTAAAACCCGTTTGTTTTTCGTACTCAATTGATTAATTTTTAATTATTAATACATATATGTATATCTAATCAATCAGTTTCTTAATTCAAAGTACCAAATCTCTCCCAATCCCTATTCCTTTCAATGATCAAATCTCTTGTACAGGGACTCTAGAAACTATGTAGTAATTTTGTTTAAGCCTTATATCCTGATCTTTTTATTTAGATTAACCAATTCATAAAAAAGTTAATACTCTGGAAGTCTGTTTCAAAGCAAACGCTTAGTTTTTAACATTTTTCGACATCATAATGAAAAATATAAATACGATTGCCAGGGTATACAAACTTCGACACCAGCAGATTAAACTCTCATTTGTCCATAAGATGTGGTTGCATTTCAAATCTATAATTATCCCATGGTTAAAAGACTTCTTCTTGCATTTGAATTCCTTTCTCTCAGCTTACATATGTATATTAACAAATTCAATTCAGAATTGACTTTAATTACATGCATGCAACTAATTTTCCAATATTTGAATCTTATTAAATTTAAGTTATCTTAAGAGTTTTTTTTTTCAATCAGTTAACTTAACTTATGTATATTAATATACAGAGTCCCAGATATAAGACATTTTCCTCGTGCCTTCCAACGTGTCCATCATTAACAACATCAATGACATTGACCACCATTTTTATTAGGCCATTTCCATTTTATGTATTGTATAACACAATCTCTCATGATCATCACAAATCGTAAGCCTCATTGCCCATTCATCGTAACGAAATTAGGCATTAGTACTTAAATTGTTGTTTTCGGCCGCCAATCATTCATCCATATCTTTTTATTTATCTATATATTTGTATGTATCTGCATAACTCTCATATGCCATCATTTGTTTTTGACGTATTCCCCCCGTGGTATGTCTCTTTATATATTTCTTCCATATCTGCCTCTTGGATTACGATCAATTGTGTGCTTTATATATATTGTTGCGCCTATTTACGCCTGCAGACTAATCCGGCTGTTAAATCTGCCGTTAAATCGGTGAGTGGTTGTCCAGTTAAACTTCTTACATAACTGTGCATATGTATGTTGTGTGTATGTGAGTGTGTGTGTGTGTATGGGTGTGTATTTCACTGAGTAGTAAGCTTACTAACCACCTCCCGCCCTCTATGTGCACAGGTCAAGGAGAGTTCGCGGGGCATGAAGACTGCCTATAAGGGTTTCAAGTCTAAATTGAGGGAAAATAGCAATCAATTCGGTGGTGCGAATTTCCACTTTGGACTTGGGTCGCCACAGCATTCGGATCGACCGGACGGTAGCAGCAGCGGCATTGTCTACGGAAAGGCCTCGCATCATTCGGCCCCAAGCTCACCGGTGACTAGTAAGCGATTGGACGGCATCAGTATAAGCAGCAATGGGCCAGGAAGTAGTACATCGTCTTCCACGTACCAACAGCAGACGACAACGCGACGTGGTCCCATTCCTTTGGCAATGTCTAGCTCGAGTTCGCACATTCAGCCAAATGGCTATGCGTACGGCTCGCCTGCTCCTGCTCATTATGGTCATCATTTGGCTGCGTCTTCTGCTGTTAGCTCGGCAAGTTCGTTATGCTCGTCATCGGAAATGAATCTGTCACAAGAGCTCCAGAACCATCCGCTCTTCAAGACGCCGGCAGTGGATCGTAGCGTAAGTAGCCTGGTCAAAGCCTACGAGAGACGGCTGGAGCTGCTTCAGCCTCAGTGTTGCAGTGTCGCTAGCCGCCCGCTTAATTCGTAATGCGCTTATCTGTCGCTCATCTCGATGTAATGTTAACTTTGTGTTCTTTTCATGCTCTTTTTGTTCGTTTTGTATGTTGTCTCTGTCTGTGTTGTCCCTCTCTTTGTCCACCACCAACTGCATCATGTCACACACACACACACACAAACACACGCACACACATCAACATTATGTCGCGTATTTCGCAATGCAGCTGAAGCCAAATGTAGAGCATAATGTTCGCCAGCAGCCAAAAGGAGGAGCACCACCAGCTCGTCCACCTCCGCCACAGCAACAGCAGACACTGCCGACATCCTACTACAATCATCCACATGTGGAGACCAAACCACCACCAACACCGTCTCATCATCTGCGCCAGATACTGTCTACTGCTAACACCACTGAGTCTAGCTTTGATTCACCGCCCGATATGCAATCGCCGCCTATACCACCGCGTCGTAGCCAATGCAGCTCCAATGCAGTGGCCACCACAGCAGCTGCTGTCAGTGCTGGGATTAGCCGTCTCGAGCGCAATTGCTGGCACGATGATCTAGAGTCCAACCGAAGTAGGTCTATGCGTATTTCAAATGCGTCTTCCTCTTCAACATCATCGTCGTCCTCTTGCTCCTCAGGAGCCTCATTTGTGACGGCGGCTTCGAGATTCTCGCAGCTGAATGTCTCCGATCCGCCCCCGATACCCACACCGCGAGCTAAGAGAGAGGTACAACATCAAAGCATCACCAGAGGCCGCTAAGGTCCACATATCCCTGGTTGCGGTCCCTATAATACTCCCCACAGCCTTTCATTAAATAATCATCATCTCACACTAACCATTATGTTTAGTAACTCATCTGCCTGCCCATACGTAGCTAATCTCCTTAATGTTGTGCTTAGTAAATCCTTGTGCACTAACTTACCTGCTTCTCACCTTTCTTGTTCCAACAGCAACCGCAGCAACAGCAGCTACAGGATGATAGCGTTAATGATCTGATATCGCTGGACGATAGTAACAACACCAGTTTCGACTTGGAAGATTTCGATCCGCTTAATCAGAATGCCCGCCCCCTACCACAGATCGGCAAAACGACCTTTGGTCGAAAGTCCAGTACTCTTCCCGTAGGAATAACACCTCCAACTGCAGCCATAAGTAGCGGCAGTAGCGTTAACAACCCGCTTTATCCTTATTTTGCTCCAAAACACATGGCAACAGTAGCGGCTGTCACGAGCCGATTGCCAGTACCACCAGCGGCACATATCCACATTCCCACACAGCGTAATACAATGCCCGTAAGGACGGATGATGACTTTGAGTTATTACGCAAATACGGACTAGATCAATTCCCGCTTAACGGCTCGGAGCAGCAATTGGCAACAGCTGGGAATGGAACGATATCATCCGGCAAGGGCATGACCAACTGGACGACATTTGATTGAAGGTCGTGCTACGTGGACGAGGATATTGGAAACTCAATACCAAAATAAGTGTGTGATTAGAAGGTTAGCAACGATTTCAGTGTTGTAAATAGTTAGGAACGGCTAAGAAATTAACGATGTTACTAGTAGGACATCAAATTAACCCTTAAATGTTATCGTATTGTAGAGCTTCCATGCAAAAATCAATATTTTCTTTGACTCTTAAAAATCCCCAATTGAAAACTAGAGAACCTAAAAGACATATAAGCGAGAATTCGAATTAGCCTAACGACAAAAAAATCAAACACCATTAATAAACAAATAGCAAAATCATGTCGAACTTTTCTTTCCATTCTTAAGTGATCAAGTTGTTCACCATTATTATTTATCTAAACTTTTCAAACTCATGAATTTTGTCACAATTTCTTTAAAATAAGGTATCCAATTTTGGGAGTAGAAAATTCCATAGGCAATACCAATGCTCAGTAGAAAACGGGAGGTGCATAAAACAGCATCGCTAAGCCAAACGGCCAAATGCGGAGCGTGATCTACTAAATATGCCCCATTTGAGGAGAGCAGGACAAGAATCGTGCTCTCACACAACAAATTTAGAAGAAGGATTAGACGGATCCACACCTCTAGCAACATTATTTCCACCACATACAAGATGAACAGCGTTTCCAACAGTAGCAATCCCATGCGTCCTGGCCCAGACGTCTTCTTAACTACAGTCCAGCTGGGACGTCTATGGGAAAGCAGCGCCATCAGCGAAACATTGACTAGTAGGGAAGCAAAATCCGGTGTCAATATAGTTGACTTGCAGTTGAGGGCGGAGCTAAGGCTTAGTCCTGTCAAATGCATAAATGAACCAATTCCAATAATGGACAAATTCTCCAACTGGCTACGCTCCATATTTATAATGGGGCAATTTAGAAAGAAATATATATGTATATCTTGTATTGTAGAAACTAAACAAAAAAGTGAGTAACCAAAAGGCAAAGGCATGGAAAACACAAAGCCTACCAAATGTAGACTATTGTTCATAGTCGTAACGGAAAAGTGGGGATCAACCCCCCATGGTGAAAAGCACAGCAACAGGTTTGCTTTTCGATAGGTTTCGATAAATGTGGCCGCCAACTGCTGTAATTTAAAAAATGCAGTGCAAAGACCAAAATAAATACATAAATCTGCCTAAAAATAAATTTTATTTCTATTATATACTTGTAAACAACTGATAACTCTTTCAAAGTTGCGTGCCTTAAAATATCCTTTAATATGTGGGAGTGGTCCAACTGTTTTGTTGTTGTAGAATTACTATAAATTCTTTGGCGTTTTGCCTGTTATTACTTATTACTTTACTTGTTTGTAACTTAAGGTGAATCTAAAAGCTCAATTACAGAATCATCTTTAACATCTTGCTTACGCAATTTTGGTTTAGGCGAAAGGTTAACATCTTTAGCTTCTTCTGAAAATAAAAGAAAATTATATTGTTTCTCGGTTAAAATAAAAATGCAGAATGAAAAATGATAAACGGTAATACTAATCAATTCAATCCCATTCAATGACAAATAAAACAACATATGCCCATTTTTACAAAATATTTAATTTTTCATAATTCTCATAAACTTTTCTTGTTTTTTTTTTTTTTTTTTGCATACAATACATATATATGTATATACACATATATCCACAGATATATATACATATATATTTTTTATATTGTATTTTTATGCACATGTTGGTAAATACAATGTCAAAGTTCGGTAATCAAAATGCTTGTGAGTTTCGAACGATCTTGTGATCTTGTTCTTTGTGTGGGCAATTATCGTAATTTGATTTCAATTCATCGGCTTAAATAAATACAACGGTCAAGGATAATTGATATTTTTGTTTTAATTTAATAACTATTAAGGTGTATTCTCCATTAAAAAAATGTATAACCGAAAGTGATTTCCGGTAAAAGACATTAATAGTTGATCGAATGTCTTTGTGTTTTGTTGGTAGCTTTTTTTTCAAGCAAAATATTAAAAAGTTGAATGTGTCCATCCCATAAAGAATAGAAAGAAAATTCCATAACTAGTTTTAACTTATTATATTAACTTAAAAAATCGAGATGCAGATGTGCAATTCAATCCTTCTCAAGGCTTCTCATTGTTGATAGGACATTTTGTTTGCGTGTTTAAGTCTTAAATATTAACATTTGATGTATGTGTTTATGCTAGGGCTATTCTTGGTAAATTAATTAAATATATAATATACGTAAGTGTAAAATTATGATGATTTTAATTATAAACTTGTGTCTGGCTGGAGCAAGCACAGGAAAGAGGACAACAGAACGGGTGACAAAACAGTAAAAGTTGCAGTTTATTGCATTTTATCATCACAATACGGGTGGGTGGGGTTTGGATGGATGTGGGAGGGTTGACCACCAAGGACGACGACGACGATGATGACAACAACAACAACAGCAACAGCAAATCAGTTAATGGGCCGCACTTTCTCTGGGCAGAGAGTCTATCTAAGCCCTGCAAACACACAAAACAAATTTGGATTTACTGTTAATAGCCTCTGGGATAAGTAAGCAAGCCAAATGGGAAAGATGTGGGAGTGGGAAGGACTAGCTAACTGGTAAATTTCAATAAAATGCAAATCAGAATTATATCGTCTGAGGTCGTGGAGTGATTCTCTATGAACCTGTAACTGTGGCCGAAGACGATGCTGCAGCTGCAGCCGCCACGGCAGCAGCCAGCGACTCCAGCAGACTCGCATTGGCATGAACTGCAGCTGCAGTCGGCGGCATCGGCTGTTCCAACCCAGTCGAGGACATTCGTTGATCTGGTTGTGGTTGTTGTTGTGCCTGCTGTTCGGGGTATTCTTCGGCAGCAAAAGGGGAAACACAAAAAATAGAGATAGATCAGACAGCAAGGTAGGAAGAGAAAGAACAAAAATGCTCGAATTACTACACTTTTTTCATTGATATCCTCTCAACACATAATAATATACATGAAAAAACAAAAAACTAATATGAATTTAAAAAAGCACCTATGAAGAACTTATGCAACTTAATAATAGACAAATTCATTTTAAGCTATCCACACGAGGTTTATGTAAACAAAGTTCGTTAAAAGAATAATTTAATAATTTAAATATGAGGAATTTTGCATATAAAAATGTAAAATATTGATATTTTAGCAGTCGGACTCCTCTTCTAGACCCTTACAGACACTTCTATTTGATAATCCTGCCGAATTTCCAATTGGTTTGGTTTCCTCAAAGTCAATGTCTGCATCTGAGATTGCTTGGGTAGAGCAAAGACTTTGTACAAATTGCTTCATCACAGGCTTCCAATTTTGAAAACAAACAATGGTACAGGAAATAGTCAGCCCCAATAGAAATCGTGCCACATAAAAAATGAGATAGCTCACTTGCTGAACTGAAACATCGGATGCCATAATGCCATGCGTTAAACTTTCGCAAATTATTTTCACTAAAATGAGTAGCCGTATCCACACTTGGACTAGCAAAACATCTACCACATACAAAATGACCACCGATTCTACAAGCAGCAAAGCCAAACGCCGGAATGACAACGACCCTATCATATTCCCACTCGTTGGTCGCCACTGAACAAGCAGAGTTAGCAATGTAATATTAACCAGAACGGTGCCAATATCTGGTGACAATATGAAAGCATTGCAATGGAGGGCTGAGATGAGACTCAAACCACTTAAACGGACAAAAGTTCCAATAGCGACAATACACAGATTCTCAAATTGAACACGCTTCATCATTCAAATTTAGCTTGATCCAGTAATTCCGAAAGAAATAAACAAATAATTTTCAATATTCACTGTGAAACAATTTTGTTGTAGTCAAAGAAAATAAACACAAATAATTATGGCAAGGAACAAATGGGAATCTCGATTAGGCTTGTCTAAATATCTATTATAGTCGAGTGATAAGTTTGAAGTTACTCGCCTGCCTCCAAATGATTTTAAGCTAGTTATTAAACTTCTGTTCTGTGTCTAGCAGATAAGTTTCTAAACCGATAAGTCAACTATTTTAACTTGTCTAAAAATAAGTCTCGTTATTGCGCATATAAAAAGATGTACAAGTATTATTAGATGTGCAAGTATTATTAAAACCTATTAAATTTGCAAAAACTGGTTAAGATCCATTAAAATTAAATTAAAATCATTTTAAAATCAGAATGCAGTGTCCCGTCTTCGACAATATAATAAATGGCTATTGAAAGTTTAAATGGAATGTAAAATGTAGCGAAATTAGACGGCTTTTGCTGCATAACTAGTTATTATGTCTTTAAACAATCAATGCAGTCTTTTTTACATTAATTTTTGTTATTTCTAAAACATTCCAAACGAACTGCAACAGTACCTTACTATTAATATCTTTCTGTCGAACATCATTCTATATCAATTTACACCTTGTTTTCTTTATTATTAGTATTCTTTTGTTTGATAATATAAAATATTTTCTTGAAATGAGACTGTTTTATACGGGAGTAAAAGCGTGAATGTGTGTGGTCTTTACAATCTATAACCTTAACATATTCCTATATAGATATATAAATATATATATGTATAATTATTTGTATTTTTTGCTATACAGGAGCTACGATTGGGGATTTGGGGATTTTGTTGCACTTTCTTATTGCAAATATGTATCCAACGTACCAGTTTCTTGCGGCGTGTAGGCACGTTGGCCACCACCGCTGCCACTATTACCATTCGCTGATGAGCTGGCAGCGGCTAGTTTAGTAGGCGGACGACGCTTGGCAAGCGGCATATCGTCATCTGAATCACTCAATGTTAGATCGACCTGGTGAATGGTGAAACAACACAAATGATTCGTTAAAAAATTGCATATATTGCATTCGATTTGGTCAACTTACTGTTTCACTGTTTGATGTCGATGTGGGCTGATCATCGGGCGCTGGTGATAGATCTCTTTTTACAGGATGTGCATCATCGGCAATCATTTCTGGAGTAAAAAAAATGTTTCATCAATTTATGATCTTAGCAGCTGCAACCATAGCCAGATCATTTACCTATATCATCGGAAATAACCTCAACCTTCTGCAGGGGTTTTGATGGTGTATCCAGAATCTGTGCCTCGCTGCGTAATCCTGGTGTGCTCCACGAGCCGTCTTGATGCAATTGAATTTCGGTGTCATCGCTTTTCAGCAGTGACGATCCTAATACCTCTTGAAAATAGCTGCAAGTCAAAATAGGAAACAGTTTTATCAATTATATTTTTTCGTAAGCAGTGGCAAGCATTATTTTATGCTAAGTCACTTAAAGTCATTCGAGTTGGGATGAAGAAAAAATGATGAATCTTTCATTGCATCAAAGAGATATTAGACATAACATAAAGCAAAGAGCAATATTTAAGCTAGTTCAATAGGAAAAAATGTTTAATTTCCCTCTGCTATACAAAAATATTCCTTCTTTGCTTTAAATGATCAGTATTATCCAAAATCTCTCCAAGCTTTACTTAAAGAGAACTAAGATTGTATACTGAGTAAATTATTCAGATTTTGATTAAGGTTGCAGTCGGTGCTAAAGAACTAAATAGTTCAAGAGTATATTAAAGCAAAGAAAAGTTTCCTAATTGAAATGTCTAATAATAACGTGAACGATAATGACATTTTTCTTACGATCTCGATAAACATCTAAAAAAAAAACATTTTTAGTTTAGTTTGACAAAAAACTGACGATTGTATCACATTAGTTTTGACAATTATACATAAATCATTTGATAACCATAAATCAAATTTACAAACAACATTTACACACAAACAAATATACACTTTCGTTTCAAAAATAATAGAATACGTAGTTTCGACTTTGGTTTAAACTTTTCCGTTGATGTAGATTACGTACAAAAAATAATATTTATTGAGTAGTAATATTATTGATTGTTCTGTCTTTTGATATTGACAAGAATTATTTTTTAGTTCTATAATATAAAAATGATCAATAATCAAATTTTCGATCTAAGCTAAATTTTTGTTGCCAATTCGTTTCAATAAAAATTATTCATATTTTTTATAGTAGCTCAAAGTGTTTAAATCAATTTACTAATTACTTTTACTAAATAGATATTGAGTTATGTCTTGACTACACTCACCCATCTATAACCAGATTGTCGTAGATAGCCGATTTATCGCACACCGGACAATTCCAGGTTGGCTTGCGTTCATTCATCTGCAGGTAGAGACTGGCGTCGAAGCACTGCAAGTGCGAACAAGTGGAGGCGCGACATGGCAGGAGCATCTTCATCTTGCCCAATGGACAATTGAGAGATACTTTTAGCATGGTGGTGGCTATTTCGCAGTCAGCATCTTCCGTAAGTTTCTCTTTAACTGCAGGAAAAGGAAATATAAATGAGTAACTTAAATTATAAATATTTTATTACCATAACTTACTCAGCCCTCGTGTGTAGTCTGCTGGTTTAACACCCTTAGTCTTCATGCGTTGTAGGAGCTGGGCAGATGTAAGTTTCTTTACCAGATACACAGCTAAACAGTAGCTTCGCGTATAGTCTGGACACCATTGCACCATGATGGTGTTTGTCACTGTAGGTGACAGTTTTACATTTGATGTTACGTTCACGGGACGAGGTGGACGTTTGGGCTCTACATTGGGGCGATTTGTCGGAATCACATTCTGCAAGAGTTATTGGAAAAAAGTTAAGTCTTTTTCAAAAGTTCATTGCACATAGAAAGTGGTGGGCACCTACAGGTAACTGACACAGTTTATTATTAACTTTAACATTAACTTGTGGCGGAAAGCAGTCTTCCTGATCGCACGACGTCTCCACGAGGCAGAACCTTAGTTGCACTTGAATGGCATGCTCGACCTTGGAACTGTTTCGAATATCCCTATTGGTAGCGATCTCTGTGGCTTGTTGCGGTGTTAGTGTGAAGTAAAAGGGAACTTCTTGGACTCGCTGTGTGTTTCGCGGCACTAGTGTCGATGGCTTGATTAGAGTTCCGAGTACATCGTAGAAAGCTAACTTTTTCAGTCGCACATCCGGATGAATGGGCAGCTGGGCATTGATGTTGTGTGCATGGAGGAATGGCAACACATTGGCAGGATTCGCATTGCCAGCCACCGACATTTGCGCACCCGGCACAGGTACCTGGGCTTGTGCGCCGCCAACAAGACCAGCAGGATTAGGCTGCACAGACGGCGGCAGCTGCATGTGAGAGTACATTCTGGTTGGGTCGATGTACTGCAGGGCTGCGCTTTGTTCTTGCACGGACTGGGCGTAGACCTCCTGAACTTTGGGGGCTAATAAATCTAAATTGGTACGCAGGAACGAAAGAATGCGGCCTTGTAAATCGGTTTTTCGTCCAGCGAAGGAAATGTTTAGAAATGACAGGATCTTTTGCAGCTCGACGACGCGGAGCATCTGCACCATTTGCTCACATTCCTACAGGATTATCAAGAATAAGAAAGAAATAGTATGCATCATTTTTATGTTTGCCAAAAAGCGGGACTTCAAGCCAAATACACATACACATTTATTTGGTGTAATTGTATGCGTAGGTCACATTTATATGTATGTATGTATTTATGTAGATGTGTGTGTATGTATGTATGCATATGAAAGAAAGTGCGTCCGGCTTGTAATTTTTTACAATGTAGCCCACATATGTACTTCTTTTGCAGCAAAATCCACATTCAATTGTCACACTTACATTTGTAATACTATTTTATCATTAAACTAAACGACTTTGACTCGTTTATATCCATTAATGTACCTTGCAACAATGGCAATGGCGTTCACGATCCACGAAAATGAGTGCAGTTAAGACCGAATTTTTTTCTACTACCCAACATTAACAACTAAGAATCTAACTAATAGTCAAAGGCAACTAGTTTGTTTGTAAACTGCCGTCGCTCTTACAACAAATAATTCTACAGATATATTTTTAATCACACACACGAATTATTTGTCGGTCTGAGGAAATATGGCGGATGGCGGCAGTGTTGTGCGACGCCAAGAAAACTAAGTGTTGGTGTATGTACAGCGGCGTCAGCTATTTAGATGGCGCCACTGGATATTGACGGCATATGCCTTATCATTAAATTTACATTCCCAAGAAATTATTATTTATTTATTAATATCTAGACTTCAATCGTACCTTATATTTGCCTGCATCAAAGGTGTTTGGCGCCGATGTATTCGGTGGATTGGTTGCTGCAGCGTTTTCAGCCGCCTGGGTTCGGGTTTGAGAACGAGTCTTACGCATTCTTAAGTCTTGCGATTAACGCAGCGATTGTAACTCTAAAGCAATTAAAATCGTCACACTCATAACACATAAATTGTTCACAAATTTGTATCATTCAACATTAAACAAAACCGCTTAAAAAAAACACTGTGCTGGGCAAATGTTTACTATTGCTGCTCTGATGTTGGTATTGGAAAATTCACAAATGTAGGAAAAAAAACGCTATATATTAGGACCAGTTTTGGTGAACATGAATTTGTTGGCGCTGCCACAAATTTTAAGTGCTAAGGGTCTGAATTCCAAAACAGCTGAATCTGGCCGGAAAAAAGCTGAAATGACATCAGTGCATGTGGATGTGGTTCCAACATGCATACGAACGAGAGAGAGAAAGAAATTGGTATTGGAAAATTCACAAATGTGGGAAAAACGCTATAAATAGGACCAGTTTTGGTAAACATGAATTAGTTGGCGCTTCCAACAAATTTTAAGTGCTAAGGTCTGAGTCGAAGTGCTAAGGGTGGAGTCCAAGTGCTATGGTAGGCGGGGAGGTTTAACTTTTTGAAGCATTTCGGCACTTGTTATATATATTATTTATTATAAACATTAATTATTATTATCATTTAGTAAGGGATACAAATGTAGACGACGGCGAAAAAAGCAGCTCATCTCAATTTTATGTTTTTTTTGTTAGTTTTTTTTTTCACAAAAAAATATTAGTTGCTTTTTATCTACATTAAATAGACTAAACAGGAATGGTTTGAACCCAAAATGAAATGCAGATTTCTTAGGAAAAGCCTTATCTGGTGCTTTAATTGGCTTTGGATCGATTTTTAGCATCGCAAACTCCAGTTCTAAAGTGCTTATTTTCTATGCATTTATTTAATTGTACAATTATGGGTCTAGCTATAAGATATGCAGTAGAAAAAATCTAACGCACAATACATAATTTACCAAGTAACGCTTAGCGCTATACTCTTTTTAAAAAAGTCCATCTCGCCACAGTTCACATCTAGGAAATCATCATCGTAGCTAACCAGATGCTGCCCTTTTGTAGTAGTGGCGGCTTTGGATGTTGATGGCAGTTCCGTATGGTCCACTAGATTAATGTTGATTCCATGGGTCTTATACTCAGGACTGCTACCCTGTTCTAGGCCTACTGGCGACGGCGGTGGATTCGATACTGCAGTTCAAAGAGTTTCACCATGTAAATATATGTACATACAAACGTTTTTTAATTTAGACACTTACAATTGCCCGGTTGGCTCTTACTGCTCAACTCATCGCCCTGCATATAATGTTCCTTCCGTGAGTTCAATGAAGGCAAATCGGTGCTCTGTTTGTTTAGACATATTTTTAGCTCTTCAACTTTGCGATCACGCATAAGTGTTTCTATCTGTTTGCGAGATTTGTTCAAACTCTGGCGGTCCTCTTTAAAGATGGATTTTTGTTGCTCTGGCGTAATATTATCATGATGCTTTAATAGAAAAAGGAATACACCACCTGGTGTACGTCTACGTTTGCCATTCTAAAAATGAATGAAACTAAGAAGCTGCTGAAATCAATATCTTTTAGCAACTCACCTTGATCATCATACCCCCCGTCAGCCTCGATGCGCTGTGTTTCTCTATACAACTCCAGTGATAAATCTATGCCCAGAAGCTCAACTATGCGTACTGATCAGACAAATAGATTAATCAATTGAATCATCAATCATGGCTTTACTTACCCATAAGTTCGTCCTTTTCTTCATACAGTTTGGTGGCCATTTCTTTGGCCACATCGATGGAGTCACGTCCTGCCAGTTCGTTGAGATCTAGTATGTGTCGGGGCTCAGAAGAGGCATCCGATGATCCACCGCTGGTGGAGGATGTTCCTCTTCTTGAACGGTGTCCGAGCCGACTTTTTACAGGTCCCCTATGAGGATATTCTCCTGGTGGGCGGGTGGACAAACGCCCTCGCTTGTTGGCTGGATGACTCGAGGACTCCTCGTCCTCTGAGGAATTCGAGAGTCGACGCTTTAACGTATTTTCTCCATTAAGTCGATATCTTAGTGAAAAGTCATAGTTCTCTACATTGCGATCACTGCTGCTGCGCGTAACGTCACACCCGCGCATGTTTTCACTTAAGGCTTCCTCCTGCAGAGCAGCTGTCCATACATTATACTTTTTAAACCGTGTCCGGCTTGGTTGCATTTCAGATTCGGCGGTGTTAAACGGTACTCGCATCATTACCGTTCGTTTTATCCGTCTTTTTCGATTATGTTGGCCATCGGTGCGCAGCTTCTTGATGCAGGCTTCTTCGGAGGATTCACCCGACGAGGAATCGCTGTTCGATTGTGAATCATCGTCCAGGGGAGTTTGTATTTGTTGGCTTAATATCCTGGCACCTGTCTCCAAAACCCTCCCGCCGCCCGTTGCCGTGCCGGAGGGAGGTGGGCGTTGTAACGGTGTGTAGATCTCATCATCGTCGCTTTCTGATAACTAAGGAAGTTAAAGATTGCAAATTAGCAACTTAATGTCAAAATATTATAGTAATTTTACCTCTCCATCTTCTAAATCTTTGAAGTTCTCCATGAATTTGGACTCTGTGATAGAGCTGCCAAATTGACTTCTTTCCCGTCAAATCTGGCTGTAAAAAAATAGTTCGTTTACGACACAGCGAAAAAGTATTACAATGGCTTACACAAGTTAATGTGTATTTGAAATTAAAGATTTTTCTCAGTAATTTGAGTTCGAAAGTATTGTTAAGCGCTGTTATCGCGTAATTGCAAATGTAGTCTTTAGCTTCATATATTAAGCATAACAAACACTCTGAAAATTGGAGATTTTTAGATATGGTTAAAAATGTCCTATTCATCTCTAGCGCAAGTGAAATGAATTTAAGCTTATCGATATCGATAAAAAAAAACCATCGATTGTTTGTCGAGTCTAGCGGACACACGTGCAAATCAAAATAAATCCAGCACAATAATTTTTCAACTGCGCCCATTATGGTGCGTGTTAATAACAATCAGCTACCGGAGAATCTTCCCCAGTTGCAGAACCTGATTAAACGTGACCCCGAATCGTATAGCGATGAGTTTCACATTCAGTACCAGCACTTCCTCAGTTTGCTTGGCGTATTCGCCCTCAATCCCAGCGAGGAGAACAAATCGCTGGATGACATTGTGATGTTCATTGCCCAGGTGGCACAGTGTTATCCAGAGGTGTGCAAAGAGTTTCCTGTGCATTTGGCCGACCAACTTCGAAACTATGCCACTGTTCTGGATCCCGCCATGCGAAATTGCTTTGTCAAAGCACTGATCTTGCTGCGTAATAAGAATTTAGTGCCGGCTTTGGACATTTTGGAGCTGTTTTTCCAGCTGCTGCGTTGCCAGGACAAGAATCTACGTACCTTCTTACAAACGCATATAGTCACGGACATTAAAAACATGAATGCCAAGCACAAAGACATGAAGCTGAACTCGGTAAGGATAAATAGTTAATCACCTGACATCTTTTTCTATTATTCTATTATTTGCTTAGAGTCTTCAAAACTTTATGTACTCAATGCTTAAAGATGCCAATCCCAAGGCTGCTAAGATGTCTGCCGACATTATGATAGAGTTGTACAAGAAAAACATTTGGAATGACCCGAAGACTGTGAATGTCATTGCAACAGTGGGCTGCTTTTCCAAGGTAACCAAAGTGTTGGTCACATCGCTAAAATTCTTCCTAGGTCACGATGAAGAGGATGAGGAAGGCTCCGGTTCTGATAGTGAAAAGGAAATTGATCTAAAGGGTGCGATTATGGCCAATCGTGTGACCAAGAAAACCAAGAAAAGACAGAAGCAGCTGCAACAGATCAAAAAACAGGCCGTAAAGGCGCAGAAGAAGAAGAAGAATGCTCCGGCTTTCAATTTTTCGGGCATCCATCTGATCCACAATCCTCAAGGCATGGCTGAGGGTCTGTTCAAGCAGCTGCAGGGCTCCAACGAGCGCTTCGAAGTCAAGCTTATGCATTTGGATGTCATCTCACGTTTAATTGGTATCCACGAACTGTTTCTCTTTGGGTATTATCCCTATATAACCCGATTTCTGCAGCCGCACCAGCGGCAAGTCACTCGAGTAATGCAATTTGCCGCTCAGGCCTCACATGAACTTGTTCCAGGGGACATTGTCGAGCCGATTCTAAAGACAATAGCTAACAATTTTATTACTGAGCGAAACTCCAGTGACGTCATGGCAATCGGTCTGAATGCTACTAGGGAGATTTGCATGCGTTGTCCATTGGCCATGGGCCAGGATCTGCTTCAAGATCTCGCCATGTATAAAACATATAAAGAAAAGTCTGTGATGATGGCGGCTCGATCTCTGATTTCGCTTTACCGAGAACAGTTGCCGGCGTTGCTGCACAAAAAGGATCGTGGACGACAGACCGAGGCACAAGCTGAGCGGAAGGTTCGAGCATACGGAGAGCGTGAAGTCCATGACACTGTTTTGGGAGCAGAGGCACTGCTGAAGAACTCCAAGACCATAGATATAGACAGTGACGAGGATACTGACTCCAATGATGGCGAATGGGTAAAGGTGGATCACAGCGACAATGAAGGAGTGTTAAATGAGGATGAAGATGACGATGATGAAAATGAGGATGACGATGGCGATGAAGAAGATGACGAGGATGGTGAAGAAGAAAATGATGATGAGGAATCAGGCTCTGACGAAGCCGCCGAGAGCGACCCAGAATCATCCACTTCTAAAGAGAAGAAAAACAAATCATCTGAAATCAAAATGCTGAACCAAAAGGAGGCTGCTCAAGAGTTGGCGTTAACCCGTATCTTCACCGACGAGGACTTTAAGCGCATCAATGCCGCAAATCTGAAAAAGACCGTTACCAATGCCCGTAAGCGTCCGCTGGAGCAGGATCGCAGTGAATTTGTTAAACTTAACAACATTGAAATGATATACAAAAAGCGTAAACACGATAAGGACTCGCGACTGGAAACAGTGCAGGCTGGACGGCAGGATCGTGAACGTTTTGGCTGGAAAGATGGTCGAGTCAACGAACACTGCTCCAAGACCAATAAAGAGAAGCGGAAGACGAAAAACTTTGGCATGTTAAGGCACAAGGCACGCTCTAAAGTAAAGAAAAGCTTCCGCGATAAACAAATGGCTCTAAGAAAACATCTGCTGCACCAGAAAAAGATGAAGTGATAGAAGCAAATTACTTACAACTTATAATATAACAATATCTTTTTTTAAAATAAATTAAATTAGGAATTGTACAAAATTAACATAACATAAATTGTTACAGTTATTTGCAATTTTATTTGGAAAATTAAGCAACTTCATTACAGTTTTAAATAATAATAATTATTATTATTATATGTAACCTGTATATTATAATATATTTTATTATAAAACCAAAGGGCTATTTCGAAGTTGGTATACCCTGAATACACTGAATATTATATAAATTCGATTTCCTGAAAAGGAACGGCCCGCAAACTAAGCCCGTAGTATTGCCACTCATGTAGCGTCTGATATAGTCATCTGATTTCGATCATATTTTGACTTATAGCTTATTATTTGAATTAAGCTTAAGGGACTTAACTTATTTTTGGAGTACTCGAATAATGAAAAAAACATTTCTGACGATAATTATTTTTATGACAGCAGATCTTGAACAAACGTTTACGAATACTCAACAATGAAATAATTGCTAATCGATTAGAAAATAACGAATAAAATCCGATTTACATAGCTAAGCGCGAGATATGTAAGATGCCTAGGACTTTGCACTGAACTAATCAGACGCACCTATTTGAACTCCTCTTGTCGTGGTGATCCAGATAAACGTACGTCCATATACTGCATAAATTCGAAGTCTTATTTATTCGAATTTTTGAATGATAGTTGTGTGCCGAATGGGGATTCATTTTAAAAACTAAGTATATTTTACTGCTACAAATTTAGTGGACAATTTATAATGATATAGTAGTTTCGATTAGGCAAAATACAAAAAACAATGTGCGTAAAGTTAGCCACACTGTTAATGCCGAGTTATCCACAACCCTCTGTTAACCCACTGTTAAGTTTTTTGAATTTTTAATTTTCAATTTTTCAGCTTTTTTATGAACATTTTTGAAAGAAATAAAGTTTAATATTATAAAAAATACATCAATCTACTGTTTTTATTCACTTTTGGGGGATTTCGAACATTCTATATATGTATATACAATTTGTCTATGAAAATGGGTATTTTACGTATTCGTTTAGCACAGCTCCAAAGGCACAGCTCAATGACAATTAAATGCCAGAATTTTCCCCAATTATTCATTTATATCCCCAAGAAATTTCAATAAAAACGTGTGAACAGTTTTCGAGAAAATTGCATTTTTGTTGACCACCCATGTTTTTCCCCATATAAAATATGCCAAAAATATGCGCCAACTTTGACGAGTTGCACAAAATTTCCAAGAACACAGCTCAATGGACATTAAATGCCAGAATGATCAATGGACTTTTAGGAATATGTATATATATAAAGTTTCATTGAGAATGTGTGAACAGTTTTCGAGAAAAATGCATAAATGTAAGGGTACATATTTGTTCAGCAAAGGCAAGTTGCCGCTCAGTTTTGAATTTCGCCATTCAATAGAGTGGAATAGGGGGACTATGGCACATATGGTGCCGATGAAATAGTGGGTTTTGCACTGTGGTACACGACTGCAATAAAAACATGTTATTTTTTTTATAATAATATTAAATATTTTTATGTAGGCTTTTCTTCAAAATATGATGTGCGTAAAGTTAGCCACACTGTTAATGCCGAGTTATCCACAACCCTCTGTTAACCCACTGTTAATTTTTTTGAATTTTTAATTTTCAATTTTTCAGCTATTTATGAACATTTTTGAAAGAAATAAAGTTTAATATTATAAAAAATACATCAATCTACTGTTTTTATTCACTTTTGGGGGATTTTGAACATTCTATATATATACAATTTGTCTATGAAAATGGGTATTTTACGTATTCGTTTAGCACAGCTCCAAAGGCACAGCTCAATGACAATTAAATGCCAGAATTTTCCCCAATTATTCATTTATATCTCCAAGAAATTTCAATAAAAACGTGTGAACAGTTTTTGAGAAAATTGCATTTTTGTTGACCACCCATGTTTTTCCCCATACAAAATATGCCAAAAATATGCGCCAACTTTGACGAGTTGCACAAAATTTCCAAGAACACAGCTCAATGGACATTAAATGCCAGAATGATCAATGCACTTTTAGAAATATGTGCATAGAATTTCATTGAGAATGTGTGAACAGTTTTCGAGAAAAATGTAAAAATATATGGGTACTTCGATGAAATAAACATTTTTTGAGCAAAAACAATTCGCCTCAATTTTCTTCTTCTTCCCCTTTTTATATCCCCATACAAAATATGCCCCAACTTTGGCGAGTTGCACAAAATTTCCAAGAACACAGCTCAATGGACATTAAATGCCAGAATGATCAATGGACTTTTAGGAATGTGTGCATAGAATTTCATTGAGAACGTGTGAACAGTTTTCGAGAAAAATGCATAAATATAAGGGTATCTCGAAAATATAAATTTCGCTCTAGCAATTGCAGTTCGCCGCTCGATTTTGATCCGCTCGACGCAATTTGAGATTCGCCGCTGAGCTCTCTGCTTCTTCCCCCTTTAATTTCGCCATACAAAATATGCCTAAAATATGCGCCAACTTTGGCGAGTTGCACAAAATTTCCAAGAACACAGCTCAATGGACATTAAATGCCAGAATGATCAATGGACTTTTAGAAATATGTGCATAGAATTTCATTGAGAATGTGTGAACAGTTTTCGAGAAAAATGCATAAATATAAGGGTATCTCGAAAATATAAATTTCGCTCTAGCAATTGCAGTTCGCCGCTCGATTTTGATCCGCTCGACGCAATTTGAGATTCGCCGCTGAGCTCTCTGCTTCTTCCCCCTTTAATTTCGCCATACAAAATATGCCTAAAATATGCGCCAACTTTGGCGAGTTGCACAAAATTTCCAAGAACACAGCTCAATGGACATTAAATGCCAGAATGATCAATGCACTTTTAGAAATATGTGCATAGAATTTCATTGAGAATGTGTGAACAGTTTTCGAGAAAAATGCATAAATATAAGGGTATCTCGAAGATTTAAATTTCGCTCTAGCAATTGCAGTTCGCCGCTCGATTTTGATTTGCTCGACGCAATTTGAGATTCGCCGCTGAGCTCTCTGCTTCTTCCCCCTTTAATTTCGCCATACAAAATATGCCTAAAATATGCGCCAACTTTGGCGAGTTGCACAAAATTTCCAAGAACACAGCTCAATGGACATTAAATGCCAGAATGATCAATGCACTTTTAGGAATATGTGCATAGAATTTCATTGAGAATGTGTGAACAGTTTTCGAGAAAAATGCATAAATGTAAGGGTACATATTTGTTCAGCAAAGGCAAGTTGCCGCTCAGTAAAATTTACCAATAATTTGAATTTCGCCATTCAATAGAGTGGAATAGGGGACTATGGCACATATGGTGCCGATGAAATAGTGGGTTTTGCCCTTGGGTGCCCCCCCTCAAAAAAAAAATATTTTTTTTTTTATAATAATATTAAATATTTTTATGTAGGCTTTTCTTCAAAATATGAATAAACTTAATGAAATACGTAATTGTTAAATTTGTCTTTTTCATTTAAGGGAGTGTTACAACCTATTTATTTAACAAAAACGATAAAGATTAATTAGTATTTTTTTGGATTTGATTTTGGTTTGTCCGCAGACGTCTTGTTCGTTTCGAGGCCGGAAGAAAAGAGAGCGACGCCGTCTCGTGCCTATCGAGAACTTATCGCTAACCTCGATACTTAGTACTAACAATCGATACTTATTACTAATAATCGATACTTATTACTAACAATCGATACTATAATACTGGTTTCGGTATATGCATGAGCATTTAACAGACATTGTAAATAATTGGAATCTTACAACTCGGCCGTCCTGACGAGGAATCGACCTCGATTCCAATAGTTAACAGCTAGAGGGGGGGTAAATAAGAACCTTACGGGGCTGGTGTCGCCTTTGTTTGGTTATCAGAAGTGCAATCTTGATCAGGGGCAACCCATAGCTTTAATTTGGAGGCTTCTAGGACCCCGTCATATGGTAGTTGGGTGATTTGGGAACCTTCTACATCCCGGATCACATATCGGTCATTCGGAAGTTTCTTATGAACCACATACGGACCACGATATCGCCTGATAAGCTTTTTGTTTGTGCCTGCCGAAGTGTCTACATTCTTAATAACTACGAAATCCCCTTCCTCAAAACTAACGGCCGGGGGGGTGATGCTTCGAATAATATTCCGAATTATATTCCTGGGATTTAACAATGTTACGAAAGGCTAATCTCCGGACGTCTACCTCTGAGGCATCGACCTCCTCCGTTCTCTCACCCAATCGTTCGGTTAATTCATCTATTACCACACCTCGCTGTTCAACACCAAATAGAAGTACGGAAGCGGCAAATTTGGTTGTGGAGTGGACAGAGTTATTCAGGGCAAACTCTATGTTCGGCAGTTGTTGGACCCAATCTGCGTGGTCCACGGGTTCCGTTAGTTTCCCCAACATGGGGCCCAAAACACGGTTAACCCGCTCGACTTGGCCGTTAGCCCGGGGTGAGGCAGTGGCATTCAGCACATGAATTATATTTTTGGCCTTCAGAAATTCTTCAAACTCAGAGGAAGTAAAGCAGGTACCTCGATCGCTGATGATTCGGCGGGGTCTACTGTAATTGGCGAAGTACTGGGATTCTAATGCCTGACACACTTCGCGTGAATTCGTCGTGGCGGCAGGGTACAGCTTCACGAATTTAGTAAAAGCGTCAATGACAACTAGAAGATACTTTTTCTTAGAGCGTATGGACGGAAGGGGGCCCAGGTGGTCGATATGAACGGTATCAAACGGAAGGGGCACTTTCGGAATACTATGTAACGTGACACGGTGGTCCGAGGCGGACGCGGAGTAGTAGATACACTTGAGGCAATTCCTAATGTAATTGTTAACATAAGATTTCATACACGGGAACCAGTAGTGCTTCTTGATCTGTGTACAACATTTCTCCGTGGCCATATGGCCAAGCTTCTCGTGCACTACTCGTATGACATGATTTATCATCTCGGAAGGGACATAAAGTTGGGGTACACTCGTCGAGGACAGGCGGTACACTACTCCATCTCGCAGTTCGAAATCCGCTATCTCATATTTTTCCAACTCATCTCGGAGTTTGACAATCTCAGGGTCCCGGTTCTGGGTTAACTGCAGCTGGAAGTCGAGGTTTAGATCGTCAACGTAGGCGGCAGTTTCTATTCTGCTTAGAGCATCAGCATGGGGCATACCAACCCCCGAGCGGTGTACAATCGTGTAGTTATAGTTTTCCAACAGCAGGGCCCAGCGAGCAATCTTGGCGGAATGTCCACCATTTCTCAGTGTCAGCGCAAGGGAATTACAATCGGTCACAATTTTGAACGGAATGAATTTAAGGTATGTCTCAAAACGTTTTAAGGCATATACGATGGCTAACGTCTCTAGCTCATAACTGTGCAATTTCGATTCAGCGGCGGAGGCCATCTTAGAGAAGTAGGACACTGGGTGTAATTTACCGTCTGTTTGTTTCTGGAGGAGCACTGCTCCGAAACCAATTGAACTAGCGTCGCAGTGTAACTCTGTTTCAAACTTCGGGTTGTAAATAGATAACACGGGGGATTCGATCAATTTCAACTTCAGTGTTCGGAAAGCTTCCAGGCATTCTTCGGAGAAGACATAAGGGGTATCTTTTCTTAACAATCGGGACAGCGGACACGCAATCTTAGCGAAACCTAATACAAATCGGCGGAAGTATGAGAATAGGCCTAAGCAACGCTCTAATTCCTTGCCATTTCTTGGGATGGGCAAATCCCGTATCGCCTGAATATGAGCTGGTTTGGGCGTGATACCGGCGGCATTGGCTAAGTAGCCCAAGTACTCTAATTCCCTATACGCAAAACGGCATTTGGTCAGCTTCAGGCCTAGCCCGTTCACTCTTAACACATACAATATTTCCTTCAGAATCTCAAGGTGGGTTTCAAAGTCATGCGATGCGACTAGGATGTCGTCCATATATATCACTAGTTGACCTTGGTTTATAAATTTCTTAAGGACAAAATAAACGAATCTAGCGAACACGGGGGGACCATTACAAAGTCCGAAGGGCATACGTACATATTCAAACTGGCCATCAGGGGTTACAAAGGCAGTATATTTGATCGAGTCTGGGTGCATTTTCACATGGTGGAAACCGTTCTTCAAGTCCAGGATAGTGAAGAATGACTTGCCACCCAGATGTTCAATGCAATCATCTAACAGAGGGATCGGAAAATGATCTCGAACTGTAATTTTGTTTAACGGCCGGTAATCTACACATTTCCTCATTGTGTTGTCCTTTTTCCGGACAGGGACAATAGCGGCAGCGTAAGGAGAACTACTGTGGCGAATGATGCCAGCTTTCAAGAGATCATCACAAATCTCCCGCACTTCGATGCGTTCGTGGTGCGACAGACGGCGGGGGCGGCAGAAAATCGGAGTTTGGCTAGTCAATTCTATTTTCATCTCATAGTTCATGGGCTTGACTAAATCTGGATTAACCTGTACGTATGAAGTGGAAATAATAGACTTAAGGGCTGCGGTTTGCTCTTCCCGTAACGTGGGCTCTATATCAAAATCTAACTCACTGACAGCCGGGAGCTCAATGGCATTTATCGTCATGAGTGCATCATTTAGTGTTTCCGAAGGTACGGCAGAAGTTTCTAGAAGGGGAGAATCAGACAACAATTCGGCAGACACAATCTCATTCCTGTCGTGCGGTAGTACCGCTAGCTCTTTCCTCAATATATTAAAAGACTTCAGAACAGCAATAACTTTTGGATTTATACATTCAGTCGGTTTGTTCATGAGTATCAATGATTCTTTTTTATATTTCAGTTCTTTCATTTTACAGAGTCTAATATTATTTTTATACAGGAGATCTCTGCCTATGATCATCGGCAGTTCAGTTGCTTGGTTCGCCAGGACTTCAAACGTATGTATTGTCTGTGTGTTGCAGAGGTTAATCCTACACTGGACTTGGCCTAATGACATAAGTTGGTTGTTTCCTAACCCACGGCAGTTCAATTTATGGGGTCTAAGACGGCAGTTGGAAGGGACTTCAGAGTAACGTATAAAACTTTTAGGGCTGCCCGAATCAAGGAGAGAAAACATATCTATAAATTTCCTATCTTGCACTTCATCACAAACAAAAGCGACACTCACCCATTGTAGATGGTCTACTCGATCTCCCGAGTCATCAGCAGCGGCGGCAGCAGTGGTCTTGGTGGCATTACCGATCCGAGACGGGCAGTTCTTGTAGATGTGGCCCACTATGCCACACTTAAAACACGAATTCGGGGGTCGAATTGGTTTCGGGCATTGACTCTTGTAGTGCCCCCATCCCGAGCAGTTATAACATCTGGTTTCACTCATGGGGGAGCCAACCGATTTGTTTCCAGCATTGGTCGCTGGCTGCGCCTTCACGCTACTGCTTTGTTTGGAGGCGACAGCCTGTACACGGATGCGCTCGTAGCGTTCCAGGAGTGGCTTCAGTTCCGCCATTGTCCGCGCTGAGTACAGCATGCCGACTCGAGTGGAGCTGTCCCGCAAACCATCGATAATCATATCGACCAGCTCATTCTCCGGAATCGGAGCATTCATAGCAATCTCTTGCATTTCAATCGCAAATCGTAGACATCCCTCGCCGGCCTTGATGCGCCGGCTCCGCAGAGCGTGATACACCTCCTCCGTGCTGCGCGAGCGTCCAAATTCTCGCAAGAGGATTGCCCTTAACTCCTCGTAGCTGTGCACCGACACTGTGCGCAGCAGCACCGCCGCCGTCCCTTCTAACATACGCCGGCATGCGACCAAACGTAGGCGATCGTTTAGCTGCAGGATTTCGAATGCGTCCTCCAGGTCGGTCAACCATTTTTTTACATCATACGCGGTATCCGCTGAAAACCGAGCCACCATGCTCTCGATGACACTCACGTCGCTGACTTGCTGCCTCGGTGCTCGGAATTCGTCCATCCCTTGCTGCAGTTTGAGGATTTGTTGTTGTAGCTGCAGCAACTCGTGTTGTTTCCGCAGCGTCACCAGTTGCTCATCCAAGCTGGGAGAAGCGGAAGCGGCCGGTGTGAGGGCGGCCTCGGCTGACGACACGGAAGGCACTAGAGCGGGCATCCCTTCCCATGGGTCCGCGTCGGGACCCGTAACGGGTGCGGCGAGTGAGGCCGCAGCCCGCATGGCAGCTATATAGCCAGTGGGCACAGCGGATGTGGCAGCTGCGGCAGGCACAGTCATAGATGCGGCGGCGGGTACAGCAGTGGCAGCGGCGGTGGGTAAAGCAGTGGCAGCGGGTACAGCCATGGCAGCGGGTGCACAGGCGGCAGCGGGTACAGCCGTGGCAGCGGGTACAGAGGCGGCGGCGGGTACAGCGGTGGTGGGTACAGCGGTGGTGGGTACAGCAGTGGCAGCGGGTACAGCAGTGGCGGCGAGTGTAGAGGCGGCAGCGGTTACGGCGGGGGCGAATATGCCAGCGGTTGGTTCAGCAGGGGTGCGTATGATGGCAGTTGGCCCAGCAAGGGCGAGTGTGGCAGCGGTTTGCCCAGCAGGGGCGGATGCGGCAGCAGCGGGCCCGGCAGGGGCGAGTGTGACAGCGGTTGGCCCAGCAGGAGCGGATTCAGCAGCGGCGGGCCCGGCAGGGGCGGATGCAGTAGCGGCGGGCCCGGCAGGGGCGGATGTGACAGCCGTTGGCCCAGCAGGGGCGGATGCAGCAGCGGCGGGCCCGGCAGGGGCGCATGTGGCAGCCGTTGGCCCAGCAGGGGCGGATGCAGCAGCGGCGGGCCCGGCAGGGGCGCATGTGGCAGCCGTTGGCCCAGCAGGGGCGGATGCAGCAGCAGCGGGCCCGGCAGGGGCGAGTGTGACAGCGGTTGGCCCAGCAGGAGCGGATTGAGCAGCGGCGGGCCCGGCAGGGGCGCATGTGGCGGCGGTTGGCCCAGCAGGGGCGGATGTGGCAGCAGCGGGCCCGGCAGGGGCGATTGTGACAGCGGTTGGCCCAGCAGGAGCGGATTCAGCAGCGGCGGGCCCGGCAGGGGCGCATGTGGCGGCGGTTGGCCCAGCAGGGGCGGATGCAGCAGCGGCGGGCCGGGGGGGGGGAATGTGGCGCCTTTGCCCCGGGGGGGCGGATGCAGCAGCGGCGGCCCGGCAGGGGCGCATGTGGCAGCCTTTGGCCCCCCGGGGGGGGGGGTGCGGCCGCCGCCGGCCCGGCAGGGGCGCATGTGGCAGCCGTTGGCCCAGCAGGGGCGGATGCAGCAGCGGCGGGCCCGGCAGGGGCGCATGTGGCAGCCGTTGGCCCAACAGGGGCGGATGCAGCAGCGGCGGGCCCGGCAGGGGCGAAGTGTGACAGCGGTTGGCCCAGCAGGAGCGGATTCAGCAGCGGCGGGCCCGGCAGGGGCGCATGTGGCGGCGGTTGGCCCCGGCAGGGGCGGATGCAGCAGTGGCGGGCCCGGCGGCGGCGGGGGCGCGCCGGGGGGGGGGTGTGGCAGCCGTTGGCCCGGCAGGGGCGCATGTGGCAGCCCGTGGCCCCGGGGGGGGGGGGGCCAGCAGCGGGGGCCCGGCAGGGGCGAATGTGACAGTCTTTGGCCCGGCAGGGGCGGATGCAGCAGCGGCGGGCCCGGCAGGGGCGCATGTGGCAGCCGTTGGCCCGGCAGGGGCGGATGCGGCAGCCGTTAGCCCAGCAGGGGCGGATGCAGCAGTGGCGGGCCCGGCAGGGGCGGATGCGGCAGCGGCGGATCCAGCAGGGGTTCGTCTAGCAGCAGTTCGCCCGGCGGGGTCGAGCATGCCAACAGTTGGCCCAACATGGGCGGTTATGGCAGCAACGGGACCCGCAGGGGCGCGTGTGTCATCAGCCGGCCCAGCAGCGGCAGGCCCGGCAGGGGCGAGTGTGTCAGCCACGGGACCCGCAACAACACGTGTTTCGGCAGTTGGCTCCGCAGCGGCGAGCCCGGCAGGGGCGAGTGTGTCCGCAACGGGATTCGCAGAGGCGCGTGTTTCAGTCGTTGGCCCAGCAGATTTCGGTACTGCAGCGGCAGGCGCAGCCGCGGCGGCTCCAGTGGCCGCCGTTCCTTTAGCAGTAGTCACCGCAGTGGGTACATCCGCAGCGGTGGGCGTGGAGGCAGCCGTTCGAGATGACGAACGTGTGGTCTGCCGTGTCCCGAAATATGAATCTCTTCGGGTGGTCATCCCACTTCTGAGTTGTTACAACCTATTTATTTAACAAAAACGATAAAGATTAATTAGTATTTTTTTGGATTTGATTTTGGTTTGTCCGCAGACGTCTTGTTCGTTTCGAGGCCGGAAGAAAAGAGAGCGACGCCGTCTCGTGCCTATCGAGAACTTATCGCTAACCTCGATACTTAGTACTAACAATCGATACTTATTACTAATAATCGATACTTATTACTAACAATCGATACTATAATACTGGTTTCGGTATATGCATGAGCATTTAACAAAAAAATATTTATTTTTTTTTTTTTTTTTTTTTTTTTTTTTTTTTTTTTTTTTTTTTTTTTTTTTTTTTTTTTTTTTTTTTTATAATTAAATAAATTTTTTTTAAAAAAAAAAAAATTAAAATTATTTTTTATTATAATTTTTTTTTTTTTTTTTTTTTTTTTAAAAAAAAAAAAAAAAAATTAAAATTATTTTTTAAAAAAAAAAATTTTTTTTTTTTTTTTAAAAAAAATAAAAAAAAAAAAAAAAAAATTTTTTTTTAAAAAAAAAAATTTCCCCCCCCGGGGTTTAATCCTCTCCTTCTTTTATATATGCATATAAAAACAATGCGACATGTAATAAAAAAAATTATAAATTCTCCACTAGAATTCGAACCCATATACATTTTGTATATACGTATCATATATTTTTATATATACTTAATTGCCCTATGAAATTCTTGTTTTTCATTTACTCACAATTAAAAGGTCACTATTTGACTTTTCACCTATGGTTTTATAGGATGAAAAAAAAAGACGAAAAAAAAAAATATATATATATTAATTAGTAGAAGTATAAAAAAAAAACAACCCACGCGGGGTCCGAACCTACACACAAATTACACCGCCTTGGTAACAAGTGATTTGCTACCAAAACCCCCCCTTTTTTTTTTTTTTGGGGTTTAACAAACCTTAATAAGTTTTTGTTAAATTTTTTTTTTTCCCCTTAAAAAAAACCGCAAAAAGGCGGTGCTCAGTGGTATGTGTTCAGGAAACGTCTTTCGAAATAATACTAATAAAAATGATACGAAAAAAATTGTTATTTTGTAAAGGACAACTCTTAACCCCAAAATAAGAAAGTAGATTGGAGTTGCCAGCAAATCACTTGTTACCAAGGTGGTGCAATTTGTGTGTAGGTTCGGACCCCTCGTGGGTTGTTTTTTTTTTATACTTCTACTAATTAATATATGTATATATATTTTTTTTTTCGTCTTTTTTTTCTCATCCAATAAAACCATAGGTGAAAAGTCAACTAGTGACCTTTTAATTGTGAGTAAATGAAAAACAAGAATTTCATAGGGCACATAAGTATATATAAAAAATATATGATACGTATATACAAAATGTATATGGGTTCGAATTCTAGTGGAGAATTTATAATTTTTTTTATTACACGCATTGTTTTCATATGCATATATAAAAGAAGTAGAGGTTCAAATCCTGGCGGAGGCGATTGTTTATTTTAAATAAAAATTTTCTTTTTTTGCTTCAAATTTCTTTCTCACAATAGAGAAAGCTGTTGTTTTGCAATAGTGCGATTGAATTTGTTTTGTTAATTATTTAAATAAATTACGAAAAACTATTAGTAGTATGATACAGTGGTGCAAGTCTTATTTGTTTGCAGCAAATTTGTTTCCACTTGCACAAACATACATACATATGTATGTACATATATGTACATATAAATACATTACTACAATTCTCCCTTAAATGAAAAAGACAAATTTAACAATTACGTATTTCATTAAGTTTATTCATATTTTGAAGAAAAGCCTACATAAAAATATTTAATATTATTATAAAAAAAATAACATGTTTTTATTGCAGTCGTGTACCACAGTGCAAAACCCACTATTTCATCGGCACCATATGTGCCATAGTCCCCCTATTCCACTCTATTGAATGGCGAAATTCAAAACTGAGCGGCAACTTGCCTTTGCTGAACAAATATGTACCCTTACATTTATGCATTTTTCTCGAAAACTGTTCACACATTCTCAATGAAATTCTATGCACATATTCCTAAAAGTGCATTGATCATTCTGGCATTTAATGTCCATTGAGCTGTGTTCTTGGAAATTTTGTGCAACTCGCCAAAGTTGGCGCATATTTTAGGCATATTTTGTATGGCGAAATTAAAGGGGGAAGAAGCAGAGAGCTCAGCGGCGAATCTCAAATTGCGTCGAGCGGATCAAAATCGAGCGGCGAACTGCAATTGCTAGAGCGAAATTTAAATCTTCGAGATACCCTTATATTTATGCATTTTTCTCGAAAACTGTTCACACATTCTCAATGAAATTCTATGCACATATTTCTAAAAGTGCATTGATCATTCTGGCATTTAATGTCCATTGAGCTGTGTTCTTGGAAATTTTGTGCAACTCGCCAAAGTTGGCGCATATTTTAGGCATATTTTGTATGGCGAAATTAAAGGGGGAAGAAGCAGAGAGCTCAGCGGCGAATCTCAAATTGCGTCGAGCGGATCAAAATCGAGCGGCGAACTGCAATTGCTAGAGCGAAATTTATATTTTCGAGATACCCTTATATTTATGCATTTTTCTCGAAAACTGTTCACACATTCTCAATGAAATTCTATGCACATATTTCTAAAAGTCCATTGATCATTCTGGCATTTAATGTCCATTGAGCTGTGTTCTTGGAAATTTTGTGCAACTCGCCAAAGTTGGCGCATATTTTAGGCATATTTTGTATGGCGAAATTAAAGGGGGAAGAAGCAGAGAGCTCAGCGGCGAATCTCAAATTGCGTCGAGCGGATCAAAATCGAGCGGCGAACTGCAATTGCTAGAGCGAAATTTATATTTTCGAGATACCCTTATATTTATGCATTTTTCTCGAAAACTGTTCACACATTCTCAATGAAATTCTATGCACATATTTCTAAAAGTCCATTGATCATTCTGGCATTTAATGTCCATTGAGCTGTGTTCTTGGAAATTTTGTGCAACTCGCCAAAGTTGGCGCATATTTTAGACATATTTTGTATGGCGAAATAAAAAGGGGAAGAAGAAGAAAATTGAGGCGAATTGTTTTTGCTCAAAAAATGTTTATTTCATCGAAGTACCCATATATTTTTACATTTTTCTCGAAAACTGTTCACACATTCTCAATGAAACTCTCTGCACATATTCCTAAAAGTCCATTAATCATTCTGGCATTTAATGTCCATTGAGCTGTGTTCTTGGAAATTTTGTGCAACTCGTCAAAGTTGGCGCATATTTTTGGCATATTTTGTATGGGGAAAAACATGGGTAGTCAACAAAAATGCAATTTTCTCGAAAACTGTTCACACGTTTTTATTGAAATTTCTTGGGGATATAAATGAATAATTGGGGAAAATTCTGGCATTTAATTGTCATTGAGCTGTGCCTTTGGAGCTGTGCTAAACGAATACGTAAAATACCCATTTTCATAGACAAATTGTATATATATAGAATGTTCGAAATCCCCCAAAAGTGAATAAAAACAGTAGATTGATGTATTTTTTATAATATTAAACTTTATTTCTTTAAAAAATGTTCATAAATAGCTGAAAAATTGAAAATTAAAAATTCAAAAAAAATAACAGTGGGTTAACAGAGGGTTGTGGATAACTCGGCATTAACAGTGTGGCTAACTTTACGCACATCAAAATATGAATAAACTTAATGAAATACGTAATTGTTAAATTTGTCTTTTTCATTTAAGGGAGAATTGTAGTAATGTATTTATATGTACATATATGTACATACATATGTATGTATGTTTGTGCAAGTGGAAACAAATTTGCAGCAAACAAATAAGACTTGCACCATTGTATCATACCAATAATAGTTTTTCGTAATTTATTTAAATAATTAACAAAACAAATTCAATCGCACTATTGCAAAACAACAGCTTTCTCTATTATGAGAAAGAAATTAGAAGCAAAAAAAGAAAATTTTTATTAAAAATAAACAATTGCCTCCGCCAGGATTTGAACCTCTACTTCTTTTATATATGCATATGAAAACAATGCGTGTAATAAAAAAAATTATAAATTCTCCACTAGGATTCGAACCCATATACATTTTGTATATACGTATCATATATTTTTTATATATACTTAATTGCCCTATGAAATTCTTGTTTTTCATTTACTCACAATTAAAAGGTCACTATTTGACTTTTCACCTATGGTTTTATAGGATGAAAAAAAAAAAGACGAAAAAAAATATATATATATATATATATTAATTAGTAGAAGTATAAAAAAAGAACAACCCACGCGGGGTCCGACCGAACCTACACAATTGCACCTCCTTGGTAACAAGTGATTTGCTAGCAGCACCAACCTACTTTCTTTTTTTGGGGTTAAGGAAACCTAATAAGATAATGGTAAAATATATATCTCACATATAAAAACAGCAAAAAGGCGGTGCACACAGTGGTATGTGTTCAGGAAACGTCTTTCGAAATAATACTAATAAAAATGATATGAAAAAAATTGTGATTTACAATAACACAAATTGTAAATATTCTTCTTACTTAAATTGGAGTAAAGTATAAATAAAACGAAACATTTAAGTATAATTTTAAATTCTAAAATTCCTTGATTATTTCATTTTATAAGCAAATTTAATAGTTGTCCCATATTGAGACCAATTGCGATTCAGTAAAGCATTTTCAAAATAATAGTAATGCAAATTTCTCAAATATTTGTATGTACATATGTACATATGTACATATGTAAACCATTCCATTCTATTCCTGTTTCAATTCCAAATAAACTACTCTAGTCTATTGATAGAAGACTTTTTCGTTTCATTAGTATCCCAATCAGTTTTCAAAGGATCTAATTATGGAGTTCGTCCTAATCCCTAATTAGAACAACAAAATAAATTTTTGTTTCGTTCCATTTTTCCTTCACATTGTGTTAATTTCAGTTTTTAGAGATGTGGACGCTATCGAAAATTATCGATTTTCCAACTACAAATTTTCCCATCACCGAAAGTTTTCCCGTTACATTTTGCCCTGTCTAAGAAGAAGTAAGTACATACATTGTTTTAAATAATTTTCGTTTTGTAAAAGATTTCGTTTTATTTTAGATATGGGAAACGCAACAAGCAGCTTGGCTAGCAATTTGCGGAGCAGATTGCTCCCAAGCAGCAGTCAGCAGGGCAACTTTAACCAAGGCGGAGGCAACTTTGGCAATGAGGGATTCCAGGGAAATATGCGTCTTTCGCAGGAACCTTCGACGGAAAATGTTAATATACAAATATCGAATATGAATTCGAATCAAAAGGTGGCCTTCAATTTTCGTAAAATTCGAAGCTTAAACCCATTTATAGAAAACCATAAAATATTAGGCGTCTGGCATTATATTTAGATCCAATGGGTGAAGTGGAAGTAGTAGCGCCTTCTTCTACCAAACCCCTAAAAGCTAAAAACAAATCTGACAAACTACAAAATCAACTTCAACGTAAAACTAACCAACTAATAAAGTCGTAAAATTTTTATAAATAACATACTTAGTTTTAAAGGTAATGATAATAATAATTCAATGAAATTGCAATGGTTACGTAAATAATTACGACCAACTACAAATAATGATAAAGGCAGTTACCCCAAAAATTATCTGCCTTCAAGAAACCCACATCCACTCCCAACATAATATCCCTATCCCACTTAACTTCACAATAATTCACAAAAACTCATCAAATAATTCCCATGGAGGAGTAGCTATGCTAATCCACAAATCTCTCCAATATGGCTCGCTCAGAACAAATAATGATTTCGATGCCGTTGGAATAATCCTTCATTCTAAATATAAAATCCAAATTATAAACACATACATCCCACCAAATAAACAATTCAACAAACATAATTTACAAAATATGTTTGGTAGCCCGAGCATTAATACCATAATATGCGGAGACTTTAATAGCTGGCACCAAAGCTGGGGATCACCAAAAATAAAACTGTATAAGAACATTCTTAATTCTCATATCTCTCAAAACTTCAAAAACAGCATAGTAGTCCCTATCCATAAACCAAATACTCCAAAAACTGCAATAAACTCATACCGCCCCATTTCACTAAACCCTTGCATGGCTAAAGTTTTGGAAAAAATTGTAGCAAACCGACTATGGTGACTTGCTTCCAATAATGAGTTAATTAATTGTAAAATAGGACCTAAAATATTAAACTACGTCAAACATTTTCTGACAAATAGATACATGAAAATTCAATTAAACAATTAATTTTCGGAAAGTAAACCGCTTTAAAATGGTATACCGGATCCCCTTAATCCGTAATTCTTATAAAAGCATAAATTAAAAAAGGCACAATGATGGTAAACATAAACCTCTTTTTACAGATATTCTAAACTGGTGTGAATACTCGGGAGCAAATAAAAGGGGGGGCGTGGAGGAATTAAGGAATAGGAATCAGTTGAAGGAGGAGAAGAAGGCCGAGTAACTGAAGCTGACGAGTAAGAAGACCAACTTTTTCTTAGCCTAACACACGCACACTTGATCCTTGATTAAAGCTTCGAAATGCTCCTCCTTTCTCAACGTCTTGCATTTGCCTGCGTTTCCATTTAAATGTTCATTTATGCTGTCGTCGGCCATGATCATCATCATCATCATCGTCATCATTTCCATCGTCAACTCCCGTTTTGTATGCATTTTGTGGGCTGCCCCCTCTGGCTGCTGCCAAGTTCTTCTTCGACTGGCAAGCAGCCAACAAGTGTCTTCAAGTACCTTCTTCACTTTTCCAACTGCAGAGGCGCCGCCGCTAGCGTTTGCATGCTTTTCAAGTGCCTTAGCCGCAAATTATGACCAGAAATGTGTATATAGCCATTTCTATAGGCTAAAATTTGTATATATTAATAGTTTTGTAACGCAATAAATTTCAAATACATTTGGAGTTAGTTTTGTTAAGCAAATTCAATGATCTTGGAATGTATTCAAAGTGCCACCGGAACCCATGACCCAATTTGACATTGCTTTATATTTATTTCATAAGACAACTATTTATAAAATAAATGATAACTTTCGGAACATGAAAACCGGATAGAAAATATGAAAGAATTTCTAAAACAAAGCTATTACTTAAATAGACAATCCACCAAGTTCTTCATGATTTTAAGACAACCGAGTTCTGTGGTTGATGAATGTGAATAACAAACTAACAAATTCTTTTTTTGTTTAAAAACATGTTAATAATTTTTATTTTAAGTAATATTTTTGTTTGAAGAGGATTTCAATATTATTAAACAATTTTAAGTAAAAGTGACCTATTCAAGTGACGCGCAGTGTATAGGTATGTACTATTCTTTTCTGTTTCTTTTTTTTTATTTTTGTAGATCAAAGAAAAAAAATCCACGCTTTTCGCTTCGTTTTAATTCTTTGAATAAAAAAATGTAACGGGAAAACTTTCGGTGATGGGAAAATTTGTAGTTGGAAAATCGATAATTTTCGATAGCGTCCACATCTCTAAAAACTAAAATTAACACAATGTGAAGGAAAAATGGAAAAATTTTCTAAATAATAGTAATGCAAATTTCTCAAATATTTGTATGTACATACATATGTACATATGTAAACCATTCCATTCCATTCCTGTTTCAATTCCAAATAAACTACTCTAGTCTATTGATAGAAGACTTTTTCGTTTCATTAGTATCCCAATCAGTTTTCAAAGGATCTAATTATGGAGTTCGTCCTAATCCCTAATTAGAACAACAAAATAAATTTTTGTTTCGTTCCATTTTTCCTTCACATTGTGTTAATTTCAGTTTTTAGAGATGTGGACGCTATCGAAAATTATCGATTTTCCAACTACAAATTTTCCCATCACCGAAAGTTTTCCCGTTACATTTTGCCCTGTCTAAGAAAAAGTAAGTACATACATTGTTTTAAATAATTTTCGTTTTGTAAAAGATTTCGTTTTATTTTAGATATGGGAAACGCAACAAGCAGCTTGGCTAGCAATTTGCGGAGCAGATTGCTCCCAAGCAGCAGTCAGCAGGGCAACTTTAACCAAGGCGGAGGCAACTTTGGCAATGAGGGATTCCAGGGAAATATGCGTCTTTCGCAGGAACCTTCGACGGAAAATGTTAATATACAAATATCGAATATGAATTCGAATCAAAAAGGTGGCCTTCAATTTTCGTAAAATTCGAAGCTTAAACCCATTTATAGAAAACCATAAAATATTAGGCGTCTGGCATTATATTTAGATCCAATGGGTGAAGTGGAAGTAGTAGCGCCTTCTTCTACCAAACCCCTAAAAGCTAAAAACAAATCTGACAAACTACAAAATCAACTTCAACGTAAAACTAACCAACTAATAAAGTCGTAAAATTTTTATAAATAACATACTTAGTTTTAAAGGTAATGATAATAATAATTCAATGAAATTGCAATGGTTACGTAAATAATTACGACCAACTACAAATAATGATAAAGGCAGTTACCCCAAAAATTATCTGCCTTCAAGAAACCCACATCCACTCCCAACATAATATCCCTATCCCACTTAACTTCACAATAATTCACAAAAACTCATCAAATAATTCCCATGGAGGAGTAGCTATGCTAATCCACAAATCTCTCCAATATGGCTCGCTCAGAACAAATAATGATTTCGATGCCGTTGGAATAATCCTTCATTCTAAATATAAAATCCAAATTATAAACACATACATCCCACCAAATAAACAATTCAACAAACATAATTTACAAAATATGTTTGGTAGCCCGAGCATTAATACCATAATATGCGGAGACTTTAATAGCTGGCACCAAAGCTGGGGATCACCAAAAATAAAACTGTATAAGAACATTCTTAATTCTCATATCTCTCAA
The DNA here is from genome assembly GCF_018151085.1 of Drosophila tropicalis. Lineage (NCBI taxonomy): Eukaryota > Metazoa > Arthropoda > Insecta > Diptera > Drosophilidae > Drosophila > Drosophila tropicalis. The sequence goes on along the minus strand of NW_027173049.1, from coordinate 1,459,283 downwards.
AACTTCAAAAACAGCATAGTAGTCCCTATCCATAAACCAAATACTCCAAAAACTGCAATAAACTCATACCGCCCCATTTCACTAAACCCTTGCATGGCTAAAGTTTTGGAAAAAATTGTAGCAAACCGACTATGGTGACTTGCTTCCAATAATGAGTTAATTAATTGTAAAATAGGACCTAAAATATTAAACTACGTCAAACATTTTCTGACAAATAGATACATGAAAATTCAATTAAACAATTAATTTTCGGAAAGTAAACCGCTTTAAAATGGTATACCGGATCCCCTTAATCCGTAATTCTTATAAAAGCATAAATTAAAAAAGGCACAATGATGGTAAACATAAACCTCTTTTTACAGATATTCTAAACTGGTGTGAATACTCGGGAGCAAATAAAAGGGGGGGCGTGGAGGAATTAAGGAATAGGAATCAGTTGAAGGAGGAGAAGAAGGCCGAGTAACTGAAGCTGACGAGTAAGAAGACCAACTTTTTCTTAGCCTAACACACGCACACTTGATCCTTGATTAAAGCTTCGAAATGCTCCTCCTTTCTCAACGTCTTGCATTTGCCTGCGTTTCCATTTAAATGTTCATTTATGCTGTCGTCGGCCATGATCATCATCATCATCATCGTCATCATTTCCATCGTCAACTCCCGTTTTGTATGCATTTTGTGGGCTGCCCCCTCTGGCTGCTGCCAAGTTCTTCTTCGACTGGCAAGCAGCCAACAAGTGTCTTTAAGTACCTTCTTCACTTTTCCAACTGCAGAGGCGCCGCCGCTAGCGTTTGCATGCTTTTCAAGTGCCTTAGCCGCAAATTATGACCAGAAATGTGTATATAGCCATTTCTATAGGCTAAAATTTGTATATATTAATAGTTTTGTAACGCAATAAATTTCAAATACATTTGGAGTTAGTTTTGTTAAGCAAATTCAATGATCTTGGAATGTATTCAAAGTGCCACCGGAACCCATGACCCAATTTGACATTGCTTTATATTTATTTCATAAGACAACTATTTATAAAATAAATGATAACTTTCGGAACATGAAAACCGGATAGAAAATATGAAAGAATTTCTAAAACAAAGCTATTACTTAAATAGACAATCCACCAAGTTCTTCATGATTTTAAGACAACCGAGTTCTGTGGTTGATGAATGTGAATAACAAACTAACAAATTCTTTTTTTGTTTAAAAACATGTTAATAATTTTTATTTTAAGTAATATTTTTGTTTGAAGAGGATTTCAATATTATTAAACAATTTTAAGTAAAAGTGACCTATTCAAGTGACGCGCAGTGTATAGGTATGTACTATTCTTTTCTGTTTCTTTTTTTTTTTTTTTGTAGATCAAAGAAAAAAAATCCACGCTTTTCGCTTCGTTTTAATTCTTTGAATAAAAAAATGTAACGGGAAAACTTTCGGTGATGGGAAAATTTGTAGTTGGAAAATCGATAATTTTCGATAGCGTCCACATCTCTAAAAACTAAAATTAACACAATGTGAAGGAAAAATGGAAAAATTTTCTAAATAATAGTAATGCAAATTTCTCAAATATTTGTATGTACATACATATGTACATATGTAAACCATTCCATTCCATTCCTGTTTCAATTCCAAATAAACTACTCTAGTCTATTGATAGAAGACTTTTTCGTTTCATTAGTATCCCAATCAGTTTTCAAAGGATCTAATTATGGAGTTCGTCCTAATCCCTAATTAGAACAACAAAATAAATTTTTGTTTCGTTCCATTTTTCCTTCACATTGTGTTAATTTCAGTTTTTAGAGATGTGGACGCTATCGAAAATTATCGATTTTCCAACTACAAATTTTCCCATCACCGAAAGTTTTCCCGTTACATTTTGCCCTGTCTAAGAAAAAGTAAGTACATACATTGTTTTAAATAATTTTCGTTTTGTAAAAGATTTCGTTTTATTTTAGATATGGGAAACGCAACAAGCAGCTTGGCTAGCAATTTGCGGAGCAGATTGCTCCCAAGCAGCAGTCAGCAGGGCAACTTTAACCAAGGCGGAGGCAACTTTGGCAATGAGGGATTCCAGGGAAATATGCGTCTTTCGCAGGAACCTTCGACGGAAAATGTTAATATACAAATATCGAATATGAATTCGAATCAAAAAGGTGGCCTTCAATTTTCGTAAAATTCGAAGCTTAAACCCATTTATAGAAAACCATAAAATATTAGGCGTCTGGCATTATATTTAGATCCAATGGGTGAAGTGGAAGTAGTAGCGCCTTCTTCTACCAAACCCCTAAAAGCTAAAAACAAATCTGACAAACTACAAAATCAACTTCAACGTAAAACTAACCAACTAATAAAGTCGTAAAATTTTTTATAAATAACATACTTAGTTTTAAAGGTAATGATAATAATAATTCAATGAAATTGCAATGGTTACGTAAATAATTACGACCAACTACAAATAATGATAAAGGCAGTTACCCCAAAAATTATCTGCCTTCAAGAAACCCACATCCACTCCCAACATAATATCCCTATCCCACTTAACTTCACAATAATTCACAAAAACTCATCAAATAATTCCCATGGAGGAGTAGCTATGCTAATCCACAAATCTCTCCAATATGGCTCGCTCAGAACAAATAATGATTTCGATGCCGTTGGAATAATCCTTCATTCTAAATATAAAATCCAAATTATAAACACATACATCCCACCAAATAAACAATTCAACAAACATAATTTACAAAATATGTTTGGTAGCCCGAGCATTAATACCATAATATGCGGAGACTTTAATAGCTGGCACCAAAGCTGGGGATCACCAAAAATAAAACTGTATAAGAACATTCTTAATTCTCATATCTCTCAAAACTTCAAAAACAGCATAGTAGTCCCTATCCATAAACCAAATACTCCAAAAACTGCAATAAACTCATACCGCCCCATTTCACTAAACCCTTGCATGGCTAAAGTTTTGGAAAAAATTGTAGCAAACCGACTATGGTGACTTGCTTCCAATAATGAGTTAATTAATTGTAAAATAGGAACTAAAATATTAAACTACGTCAAACATTTTCTGACAAATAGATACATGAAAATTCAATTAAACAATTAATTTTCGGAAAGTAAACCGCTTTAAAATGGTATACCGGATCCCCTTAATCCGTAATTCTTATAAAAGCATAAATTAAAAAAGGCACAATGATGGTAAACATAAACCTCTTTTTACAGATATTCTAAACTGGTGTGAATACTCGGGAGCAAATAAAAGGGGGGCGTGGAGGAATTAAGGAATAGGAATCAGTTGAAGGAGGAGAAGAAGGCCGAGTAACTGAAGCTGACGAGTAAGAAGACCAACTTTTTCTTAGCCTAACACACGCACACTTGATCCTTGATTAAAGCTTCGAAATGCTCCTCCTTTCTCAACGTCTTGCATTTGCCTGCGTTTCCATTTAAATGTTCATTTATGCTGTCGTCGGCCATGATCATCATCATCATCATCGTCATCATTTCCATCGTCAACTCCCGTTTTGTATGCATTTTGTGGGCTGCCCCCTCTGGCTGCTGCCAAGTTCTTCTTCGACTGGCAAGCAGCCAACAAGTGTCTTCAAGTACCTTCTTCCCTTTTCCAACTGCAGAGGCGCCGCCGCTAGCGTTTGCATGCTTTTCAAGTGCCTTAGCCGCAAATTATGACCAGAAATGTGTATATAGCCATTTCTATAGGCTAAAATTTGTATATATTAATAGTTTTGTAACGCAATAAATTTCAAATACATTTGGAGTTAGTTTTGTTAAGCAAATTCAATGATCTTGGAATGTATTCAAAGTGCCACCGGAACCCATGACCCAATTTGACATTGCTTTATATTTATTTCATAAGACAACTATTTATAAAATAAATGATAACTTTCGGAACATGAAAACCGGATAGAAAATATGAAAGAATTTCTAAAACAAAGCTATTACTTAAATAGACAATCCACCAAGTTCTTCATGATTTTAAGACAACCGAGTTCTGTGGTTGATGAATGTGAATAACAAACTAACAAATTCTTTTTTTGTTTAAAAACATGTTAATAATTTTTATTTTAAGTAATATTTTTGTTTGAAGAGGATTTCAATATTATTAAACAATTTTAAGTAAAAGTGACCTATTCAAGTGACGCGCAGTGTATAGGTATGTACTATTCTTTTCTGTTTCTTTTTTTTTATTTTTGTAGATCAAAGAAAAAAAAATCCACGCTTTTCGCTTCGTTTTAATTCTTTGAATAAAAAAATGTAACGGGAAAACTTTCGGTGATGGGAAAATTTGTAGTTGGAAAATCGATAATTTTCGATAGCGTCCACATCTCTAAAAACTAAAATTAACACAATGTGAAGGAAAAATGGAAAAATTTTCTAAATAATAGTAATGCAAATTTCTCAAATATTTGTATGTACATACATATGTACATATGTAAACCATTCCATTCCATTCCTGTTTCAATTCCAAATAAACTACTCTAGTCTATTGATAGAAGACTTTTTCGTTTCATTAGTATCCCAATCAGTTTTCAAAGGATCTAATTATGGAGTTCGTCCTAATCCCTAATTAGAACAACAAAATAAATTTTTGTTTCGTTCCATTTTTCCTTCACATTGTGTTAATTTCAGTTTTTAGAGATGTGGACGCTATCGAAAATTATCGATTTTCCAACTACAAATTTTCCCATCACCGAAAGTTTTCCCGTTACATTTTGCCCTGTCTAAGAAAAAGTAAGTACATACATTGTTTTAAATAATTTTCGTTTTGTAAAAGATTTCGTTTTATTTTAGATATGGGAAACGCAACAAGCAGCTTGGCTAGCAATTTGCGGAGCAGATTGCTCCCAAGCAGCAGTCAGCAGGGCAACTTTAACCAAGGCGGAGGCAACTTTGGCAATGAGGGATTCCAGGGAAATATGCGTCTTTCGCAGGAACCTTCGACGGAAAATGTTAATATACAAATATCGAATATGAATTCGAATCAAAAAGGTGGCCTTCAATTTTCGTAAAATTCGAAGCTTAAACCCATTTATAGAAAACCATAAAATATTAGGCGTCTGGCATTATATTTAGATCCAATGGGTGAAGTGGAAGTAGTAGCGCCTTCTTCTACCAAACCCCTAAAAGCTAAAAACAAATCTGACAAACTACAAAATCAACTTCAACGTAAAACTAACCAACTAATAAAGTCGTAAAATTTTTATAAATAACATACTTAGTTTTAAAGGTAATGATAATAATAATTCAATGAAATTGCAATGGTTACGTAAATAATTACGACCAACTACAAATAATGATAAAGGCAGTTACCCCAAAAATTATCTGCCTTCAAGAAACCCACATCCACTCCCAACATAATATCCCTATCCCACTTAACTTCACAATAATTCACAAAAACTCATCAAATAATTCCCATGGAGGAGTAGCTATGCTAATCCACAAATCTCTCCAATATGGCTCGCTCAGAACAAATAATGATTTCGATGCCGTTGGAATAATCCTTCATTCTAAATATAAAATCCAAATTATAAACACATACATCCCACCAAATAAACAATTCAACAAACATAATTTACAAAATATGTTTGGTAGCCCGAGCATTAATACCATAATATGCGGAGACTTTAATAGCTGGCACCAAAGCTGGGGATCACCAAAAATAAAACTGTATAAGAACATTCTTAATTCTCATATCTCTCAAAACTTCAAAAACAGCATAGTAGTCCCTATCCATAAACCAAATACTCCAAAAACTGCAATAAACTCATACCGCCCCATTTCACTAAACCCTTGCATGGCTAAAGTTTTGGAAAAAATTGTAGCAAACCGACTATGGTGACTTGCTTCCAATAATGAGTTAATTAATTGTAAAATAGGACCTAAAATATTAAACTACGTCAAACATTTTCTGACAAATAGATACATGAAAATTCAATTAAACAATTAATTTTCGGAAAGTAAACCGCTTTAAAATGGTATACCGGATCCCCTTAATCCGTAATTCTTATAAAAGCATAAATTAAAAAAGGCACAATGATGGTAAACATAAACCTCTTTTTACAGATATTCTAAACTGGTGTGAATACTCGGGAGCAAATAAAAGGGGGGGCGTGGAGGAATTAAGGAATAGGAATCAGTTGAAGGAGGAGAAGAAGGCCGAGTAACTGAAGCTGACGAGTAAGAAGACCAACTTTTTCTTAGCCTAACACACGCACACTTGATCCTTGATTAAAGCTTCGAAATGCTCCTCCTTTCTCCACGTCTTGCATTTGCCTGCGTTTCCATTTAAATGTTCATTTATGCTGTCGTCGGCCATGATCATCATCATCATCATCGTCATCATTTCCATCGTCAACTCCCGTTTTGTATGCATTTTGTGGGCTGCCCCCTCTGGCTGCTGCCAAGTTCTTCTTCGACTGGCAAGCAGCCAACAAGTGTCTTCAAGTAGCTTCTTCACTTTGCCAACTGCAGAGGCGCCGCCGCTAGCGTTTGCATGCTTTTCAAGTGCCTTAGCCGCAAATTATGACCAGAAATGTGTATATAGCCATTTCTATAGGCTAAAATTTGTATATATTAATAGTTTTGCAACGCAATAAATTTCAAATACATTTGGAGTTAGTTTTGTTAAGCAAATTCAATGATCTTGGAATGTATTCAAAGTGCCACCGGAACCCATGACCCAATTTGACATTGCTTTATATTTATTTCATAAGACAACTATTTATAAAATAAATGATAACTTTCGGAACATGAAAACCGGATAGAAAATATGAAAGAATTTCTAAAACAAAGCTATTACTTAAATAGACAATCCACCAAGTTCTTCATGATTTTAAGACAACCGAGTTCTGTGGTTGATGAATGTGAATAACAAACTAACAAATTCTTTTTTTGTTTAAAAACATGTTAATAATTTTTATTTTAAGTAATATTTTTTGTTTGAAGAGGATTTCAATATTATTAAACAATTTTAAGTAAAAGTGACCTATTCAAGTGACGCGCAGTGTATAGGTATGTACTATTCTTTTCTGTTTCTTTTTTTTTTTTTTTGTAGATCAAAGAAAAAAAATCCACGCTTTTCGCTTCGTTTTAATTCTTTGAATAACAAAATGTAACGGGAAAACTTTCGGTGATGGGAAAATTTGTAGTTGGAAAATCGATAATTTTCGATAGCGTCCACATCTCTAAAAACTAAAATTAACACAATGTGAAGGAAAAATGGAAAAATTTTCTAAATAATAGTAATGCAAATTTCTCAAATATTTGTATGTACATACATATGTACATATGTAAACCATTCCATTCCATTCCTGTTTCAATTCCAAATAAACTACTCTAGTCTATTGATAGAAGACTTTTTCGTTTCATTAGTATCCCAATCAGTTTTCAAAGGATCTAATTATGGAGTTCGTCCTAATCCCTAATTAGAACAACAAAATAAATTTTTGTTTCGTTCCATTTTTCCTTCACATTGTGTTAATTTCAGTTTTTAGAGATGTGGACGCTATCGAAAATTATCGATTTTCCAACTACAAATTTTCCCATCACCGAAAGTTTTCCCGTTACATTTTGCCCTGTCTAAGAAGAAGTAAGTACATACATTGTTTTAAATAATTTTCGTTTTGTAAAAGATTTCGTTTTATTTTAGATATGGGAAACGCAACAAGCAGCTTGGCTAGCAATTTGCGGAGCAGATTGCTCCCAAGCAGCAGTCAGCAGGGCAACTTTAACCAAGGCGGAGGCAACTTTGGCAATGAGGGATTCCAGGGAAATATGCGTCTTTCGCAGGAACCTTCGACGGAAAATGTTAATATACAAATATCGAATATGAATTCGAATCAAAAGGTGGCCTTCAATTTTCGTAAAATTCGAAGCTTAAACCCATTTATAGAAAACCATAAAATATTAGGCGTCTGGCATTATATTTAGATCCAATGGGTGAAGTGGAAGTAGTAGCGCCTTCTTCTACCAAACCCCTAAAAGCTAAAAACAAATCTGACAAACTACAAAATCAACTTCAACGTAAAACTAACCAACTAATAAAGTCGTAAAATTTTTATAAATAACATACTTAGTTTTAAAGGTAATGATAATAATAATTCAATGAAATTGCAATGGTTACGTAAATAATTACGACCAACTACAAATAATGATAAAGGCAGTTACCCTAAAAATTATCTGCCTTCAAGAAACCCACATCCACTCCCAACATAATATCCCTATCCCACTTAACTTCACAATAATTCACAAAAACTCATCAAATAATTCCCATGGAGGAGTAGCTATGCTAATCCACAAATCTCTCCAATATGGCTCGCTCAGAACAAATAATGATTTCGATGCCGTTGGAATAATCCTTCATTCTAAATATAAAATCCAAATTATAAACACATACATCCCACCAAATAAACAATTCAACAAACATAATTTACAAAATATGTTTGGTAGCCCGAGCATTAATACCATAATATGCGGAGACTTTAATAGCTGGCACCAAAGCTGGGGATCACCAAAAATAAAACTGTATAAGAACATTCTTAATTCTCATATCTCTCAAAACTTCAAAAACAGCATAGTAGTCCCTATCCATAAACCAAATACTCCAAAAACTGCAATAAACTCATACCGCCCCATTTCACTAAACCCTTGCATGGCTAAAGTTTTGGAAAAAATTGTAGCAAACCGACTATGGTGACTTGCTTCCAATAATGAGTTAATTAATTGTAAAATAGGACCTAAAATATTAAACTACGTCAAACATTTTCTGACAAATAGATACATGAAAATTCAATTAAACAATTAATTTTCGGAAAGTAAACCGCTTTAAAATGGTATACCGGATCCCCTTAATCCGTAATTCTTATAAAAGCATAAATTAAAAAAGGCACAATGATGGTAAACATAAACCTCTTTTTACAGATATTCTAAACTGGTGTGAATACTCGGGAGCAAATAAAAGGGGGGCGTGGAGGAATTAAGGAATAGGAATCAGTTGAAGGAGGAGAAGAAGGCCGAGTAACTGAAGCTGACGAGTAAGAAGACCAACTTTTTCTTAGCCTAACACACGCACACTTGATCCTTGATTAAAGCTTCGAAATGCTCCTCCTTTCTCCACGTCTTGCATTTGCCTGCGTTTCCATTTAAATGTTCATTTATGCTGTCGTCGGCCATGATCATCATCATCATCATCGTCATCATTTCCATCGTCAACTCCCGTTTTGTATGCATTTTGTGGGCTGCCCCCTCTGGCTGCTGCCAAGTTCTTCTTCGACTGGCAAGCAGCCAACAAGTGTCTTCAAGTAGCTTCTTCACTTTGCCAACTGCAGAGGCGCCGCCGCTAGCGTTTGCATGCTTTTCAAGTGCCTTAGCCGCAAATTATGACCAGAAATGTGTATATAGCCATTTCTATAGGCTAAAATTTGTATATATTAATAGTTTTGTAACGCAATAAATTTCAAATACATTTGGAGTTAGTTTTGTTAAGCAAATTCAATGATCTTGGAATGTATTCAAAGTGCCACCGGAACCCATGACCCAATTTGACATTGCTTTATATTTATTTCATAAGACAACTATTTATAAAATAAATGATAACTTTCGGAACATGAAAACCGGATAGAAAATATGAAAGAATTTCTAAAACAAAGCTATTACTTAAATAGACAATCCACCAAGTTCTTCATGATTTTAAGACAACCGAGTTCTGTGGTTGATGAATGTGAATAACAAACTAACAAATTCTTTTTTTGTTTAAAAACATGTTAATAATTTTTATTTTAAGTAATATTTTTGTTTGAAGAGGATTTCAATATTATTAAACAATTTTAAGTAAAAGTGACCTATTCAAGTGACGCGCAGTGTATAGGTATGTACTATTCTTTTCTGTTTCTTTTTTTTTTTTTTTGTAGATCAAAGAAAAAAAATCCACGCTTTTCGCTTCGTTTTAATTCTTTGAATAACAAAATGTAACGGGAAAACTTTCGGTGATGGGAAAATTTGTAGTTGGAAAATCGATAATTTTCGATAGCGTCCACATCTCTAAAAACTAAAATTAACACAATGTGAAGGAAAAATGGAAAAATTTTCTAAATAATAGTAATGCAAATTTCTCAAATATTTGTATGTACATACATATGTACATATGTAAACCATTCCATTCCATTCCTGTTTCAATTCCAAATAAACTACTCTAGTCTATTGATAGAAGACTTTTTCGTTTCATTAGTATCCCAATCAGTTTTCAAAGGATCTAATTATGGAGTTCGTCCTAATCCCTAATTAGAACAACAAAATAAATTTTTGTTTCGTTCCATTTTTCCTTCACATTGTGTTAATTTCAGTTTTTAGAGATGTGGACGCTATCGAAAATGATCGATTTTCCAACTACAAATTTTCCCATCACCGAAAGTTTTCCCGTTACATTTTGCCCTGTCTAAGAAGAAGTAAGTACATACATTGTTTTAAATAATTTTCGTTTTGTAAAAGATTTCGTTTTATTTTAGATATGGGAAACGCAACAAGCAGCTTGGCTAGCAATTTGCGGAGCAGATTGCTCCCAAGCAGCAGTCAGCAGGGCAACTTTAACCAAGGCGGAGGCAACTTTGGCAATGAGGGATTCCAGGGAAATATGCGTCTTTCGCAGGAACCTTCGACGGAAAATGTTAATATACAAATATCGAATGTGAATTCGAATCAAAAAGGTGGCCTTCAATTTTCGTAAAATTCGAAGCTTAAACCCATTTATAGAAAACCATAAAATATTAGGCGTCTGGCATTATATTTAGATCCAATGGGTGAAGTGGAAGTAGTAGCGCCTTCTTCTACCAAACCCCTAAAAGCTAAAAACAAATCTGACAAACTACAAAATCAACTTCAACGTAAAACTAACCAACTAATAAAGTCGTAAAATTTTTATAAATAACATACTTAGTTTTAAAGGTAATGATAATAATAATTCAATGAAATTGCAATGGTTACGTAAATAATTACGACCAACTACAAATAATGATAAAGGCAGTTACCCCAAAAATTATCTGCCTTCAAGAAACCCACATCCACTCCCAACATAATATCCCTATCCCACTTAACTTCACAATAATTCACAAAAACTCATCAAATAATTCCCATGGAGGGAGTAGCTATGCTAATCCACAAATCTCTCCAATATGGCTCGCTCAGAACAAATAATGATTTCGATGCCGTTGGAATAATCCTTCATTCTAAATATAAAATCCAAATTATAAACACATACATACATCCCACCAAATAAACAATTCAACAAACATAATTTACAAAATATGTTTGGTAGCCCGAGCATTAATACCATAATATGCGGAGACTTTAATAGCTGGCACCAAAGCTGGGGATCACCAAAAATAAAACTGTATAAGAACATTCTTAATTCTCATATCTCTCAAAACTTCAAAAACAGCATAGTAGTCCCTATCCATAAACCAAATACTCCAAAAACTGCAATAAACTCATACCGCCCCATTTCACTAAACCCTTGCATGGCTAAAGTTTTGGAAAAAATTTTAGCAAACCGACTATGGTGACTTGCTTCCAATAATGAGTTAATTAATTGTAAAATAGGACCTAAAATATTAAACTACGTCAAACATTTTCTGACAAATAGATACATGAAAATTCAATTAAACAATTAATTTTCGGAAAGTAAACCGCTTTAAAATGGTATACCGGATCCCCTTAATCCGTAATTCTTATAAAAGCATAAATTAAAAAAGGCACAATGATGGTAAACATAAACCTCTTTTTACAGATATTCTAAACTGGTGTGAATACTCGGGAGCAAATAAAAGGGGGGGCGTGGAGGAATTAAGGAATAGGAATCAGTTGAAGGAGGAGAAGAAGGCCGAGTAACTGAAGCTGACGAGTAAGAAGACCATCTTTTTCTTAGCCTAACACACGCACACTTGATCCTTGATTAAAGCTTCGAAATGCTCCTCCTTTCTCAACGTCTTGCATTTGCCTGCGTTTCCATTTAAATGTTCATTTATGCTGTCGTCGGCCATGATCATCATCATCATCATCGTCATCATTTCCATCGTCAACTCCCGTTTTGTATGCATTTTGTGGGCTGCCCCCTCTGGCTGCTGCCAAGTTCTTCTTCGACTGGCAAGCAGCCAACAAGTGTCTTCAAGTAGCTTCTTCACTTTGCCAACTGCAGAGGCGCCGCCGCTAGCGTTTGCATGCTTTTCAAGTGCCTAAGCCGCAAATTATGACCAGAAATGTGTATATAGCCATTTCTATAGGCTAAAATTTGTATATATTAATAGTTTTGTAACGCAATAAATTTCAAATACATTTGGAGTTAGTTTTGTTAAGCAAATTCAATGATCTTGGAATGTATTCAAAGTGCCACCGGAACCCATGACCCAATTTGACATTGCTTTATATTTATTTCATAAGACAACTATTTATAAAATAAATGATAACTTTCGGAACATGAAAACCGGATAGAAAATATGAAAGAATTTCTAAAACAAAGCTATTACTTAAATAGACAATCCACCAAGTTCTTCATGATTTTAAGACAACCGAGTTCTGTGGTTGATGAATGTGAATAACAAACTAACAAATTCTTTTTTTGTTTAAAAACATGTTAATAATTTTTATTTTAAGTAATATTTTTGTTTGAAGAGGATTTCAATATTATTAAACAATTTTAAGTAAAAGTGACCTATTCAAGTGACGCGCAGTGTATAGGTATGTACTATTCTTTTCTGTTTCTTTTTTTTTATTTTTGTAGATCAAAGAAAAAAAAATCCACGCTTTTCGCTTCGTTTTAATTCTTTGAATAACAAAATGTAACGGGAAAACTTTCGGTGATGGGAAAATTTGTAGTTGGAAAATCGATAATTTTCGATAGCGTCCACATCTCTAAAAACTAAAATTAACACAATGTGAAGGAAAAATGGAAAAATTTTCTAAATAATAGTAATGCAAATTTCTCAAATATTTGTATGTACATACATATGTACATATGTAAACCATTCCATTCCATTCCTGTTTCAATTCCAAATAAACTACTCTAGTCTATTGATAGAAGACTTTTTCGTTTCATTAGTATCCCAATCAGTTTTCAAAGGATCTAATTATGGAGTTCGTCCTAATCCCTAATTAGAACAACAAAATAAATTTTTGTTTCGTTCCATTTTTCCTTCACATTGTGTTAATTTCAGTTTTTAGAGATGTGGACGCTATCGAAAATGATCGATTTTCCAACTACAAATTTTCCCATCACCGAAAGTTTTCCCGTTACATTTTGCCCTGTCTAAGAAGAAGTAAGTACATACATTGTTTTAAATAATTTTCGTTTTGTAAAAGATTTCGTTTTATTTTAGATATGGGAAACGCAACAAGCAGCTTGGCTAGCAATTTGCGGAGCAGATTGCTCCCAAGCAGCAGTCAGCAGGGCAACTTTAACCAAGGCGGAGGCAACTTTGGCAATGAGGGATTCCAGGGAAATATGCGTCTTTCGCAGGAACCTTCGACGGAAAATGTTAATATACAAATATCGAATGTGAATTCGAATCAAAAAGGTGGCCTTCAATTTTCGTAAAATTCGAAGCTTAAACCCATTTATAGAAAACCATAAAATATTAGGCGTCTGGCATTATATTTAGATCCAATGGGTGAAGTGGAAGTAGTAGCGCCTTCTTCTACCAAACCCCTAAAAGCTAAAAACAAATCTGACAAACTACAAAATCAACTTCAACGTAAAACTAACCAACTAATAAAGTCGTAAAATTTTTATAAATAACATACTTAGTTTTAAAGGTAATGATAATAATAATTCAATGAAATTGCAATGGTTACGTAAATAATTACGACCAACTACAAATAATGATAAAGGCAGTTACCCCAAAAATTATCTGCCTTCAAGAAACCCACATCCACTCCCAACATAATATCCCTATCCCACTTAACTTCACAATAATTCACAAAAACTCATCAAATAATTCCCATGGAGGGAGTAGCTATGCTAATCCACAAATCTCTCCAATATGGCTCGCTCAGAACAAATAATGATTTCGATGCCGTTGGAATAATCCTTCATTCTAAATATAAAATCCAAATTATAAACACATACATACATCCCACCAAATAAACAATTCAACAAACATAATTTACAAAATATGTTTGGTAGCCCGAGCATTAATACCATAATATGCGGAGACTTTAATAGCTGGCACCAAAGCTGGGGATCACCAAAAATAAAACTGTATAAGAACATTCTTAATTCTCATATCTCTCAAAACTTCAAAAACAGCATAGTAGTCCCTATCCATAAACCAAATACTCCAAAAACTGCAATAAACTCATACCGCCCCATTTCACTAAACCCTTGCATGGCTAAAGTTTTGGAAAAAATTTTAGCAAACCGACTATGGTGACTTGCTTCCAATAATGAGTTAATTAATTGTAAAATAGGACCTAAAATATTAAACTACGTCAAACATTTTCTGACAAATAGATACATGAAAATTCAATTAAACAATTAATTTTCGGAAAGTAAACCGCTTTAAAATGGTATACCGGATCCCCTTAATCCGTAATTCTTATAAAAGCATAAATTAAAAAAGGCACAATGATGGTAAACATAAACCTCTTTTTACAGATATTCTAAACTGGTGTGAATACTCGGGAGCAAATAAAAGGGGGGCGTGGAGGAATTAAGGAATAGGAATCAGTTGAAGGAGGAGAAGAAGGCCGAGTAACTGAAGCTGACGAGTAAGAAGACCATCTTTTTCTTAGCCTAACACACGCACACTTGATCCTTGATTAAAGCTTCGAAATGCTCCTCCTTTCTCAACGTCTTGCATTTGCCTGCGTTTCCATTTAAATGTTCATTTATGCTGTCGTCGGCCATGATCATCATCATCATCATCGTCATCATTTCCATCGTCAACTCCCGTTTTGTATGCATTTTGTGGGCTGCCCCCTCTGGCTGCTGCCAAGTTCTTCTTCGACTGGCAAGCAGCCAACAAGTGTCTTCAAGTAGCTTCTTCACTTTGCCAACTGCAGAGGCGCCGCCGCTAGCGTTTGCATGCTTTTCAAGTGCCTAAGCCGCAAATTATGACCAGAAATGTGTATATAGCCATTTCTATAGGCTAAAATTTGTATATATTAATAGTTTTGTAACGCAATAAATTTCAAATACATTTGGAGTTAGTTTTGTTAAGCAAATTCAATGATCTTGGAATGTATTCAAAGTGCCACCGGAACCCATGACCCAATTTGACATTGCTTTATATTTATTTCATAAGACAACTATTTATAAAATAAATGATAACTTTCGGAACATGAAAACCGGATAGAAAATATGAAAGAATTTCTAAAACAAAGCTATTACTTAAATAGACAATCCACCAAGTTCTTCATGATTTTAAGACAACCGAGTTCTGTGGTATCTATGTATGTCGGTACATACATACATACATACATACAATTTAGTGAGACTTCAAATCGAAATGTATTACCAAAATTTAGCTACACTTCGGCGACCCCCCTAAAATTTTTAACCTACGTTCTTCGTACATATGAACATATGTATATACATACATATTTATATGTTTGTGCACACTTGGCCTTGAAAACGCATGCGTACACACATCTACATATGTATGTACATACATACATATGTACATTATCGGCCGGCAAGTGTGTGCATACATTAGTACGCTTTTGTATATATTTTTTTTATTTTTCAGACATACATGTATGTATCTACATATATGTATATTCGTATATATGTATACATATGTATGAATTATTTGGTTTATTTTTTTTTTTTAGAAATTTTTTTTATTACATGCATATGTACATATGTATATGCATTTGTACATGAAGATATCTAAATCTTTCACACCAAATTCATGTTCTGTTTGTAGGGTAAATATTTGCCCATAAATCCCCTTTGGTGAGCACATGGAAAGACCCCCTAAGCTACGCCCTGCTCCAAACTACGATTAGAGAGGGCAGCCAATACGATGAAATACGTCGATCAACGTGCCTTTTAATATCGATATGCACCAACCGCCATCTTGAAAATTTTTAAATTTTCTTTTGCGAATTTCTCTAAAACTGCTCAGCAGATTTTGATTAAACTTCGCCCATATATAGACAATTTTATGCCCAATCGAATGAGATACCGTGCATTTCTTGATCCTGGCTAGGAGAGATAACGACGATTTTCAGAGAGGGCAGCCAATACGATGAAATACATCGATCAACGTGCCTTTTCATATCGATATGCACCAACCGCCATCTTGAACATTTTTAAATTTTCTTTTGCGAATTTATCAAAAACTGCTCAGCAGATTTTGATTAAGCTTCGCCCATATATAGACAATTTTATGCCCAATCGAATGAGATACCGTGCATTTCTTGATCCTGGCTAGGAGAGATAACGACGATTTTCAGAGAGGGCAGCCAATTCGATTGGGCCCTTAGAACTTGTCAGTGCTAAGTTTGCTGGTTCATTGGTTCCGACAACTGGTTCCAGTTCCGGAGCTCGCGCCAGCCTTATCAATAAATTTGCACACAAAAAGACACCCACACTTTTGGGGCTTTTTCTCAAAAACCGCTCAGTAGATGTTGATAAAACTTTTATGAGACAATCTTGAAATATCCCCCAATCGAACAAGCTACCGTGCATTGCTTGATGCTGGCTCTGGGCCGAGATATTCGAGCTCAAATATGAATGTAATTTTATTTACGATTTTTGTATGGGCAAAATCATGGGTTGCTCCACTGATAAGCGAACTGCTCAGTAGATATTAATAAAACTTTCTGGAGACATTCTTGAATATGTGACGCTCATTTTGGCGTATAGTGCATTGCTTGATGCTGACCCTGAGTGGAGCTATGCTCCAAAATGTGGGGAGCCGATTTTTCCAGTGCAAATTTTTAATACTAAGAACTTTTAAAACCCCCCAAAAACTAGTTAAATCAATTGATTTTGATTCGCTTAACAAAATAAAAGTTCATTCCATCCGAAAAAGTTAGTAAATAAAGAAAAAATGAAAAATTAAAAATTGCAAAAAAGTTAACAGAGGGTTAACAGAGGACCGTCGCTAACTCGAGTTTAACAGTGTCGCTAACTTGACGGACATCACAAATTCCATTGTGACATGTATTTAACAGAATCATTCGCGAGCACTGTACATTAACAGCATCATAATTGAGCACTGTCAATTTAACAGCATCATTTACGTAAATTTCGGCAGTTAGCTAATTGTTAATAAATTATTTTAGCCCAACTATGTCGATCTTGCGCTCGAACTACTACGACCATCCCGATGGAGAGGATGCTTTTGGCAAGATTGTGGCCACCAATAGATATGCTGTGGCTGCAGGCTTGGCGTGGTCTACAGTCGATGTGCTGACCCTATCGAAGCCACAAGGGTATCTGCCTACTCTGGGACGTTTTGCATATAACACTGGTCCCCTAATGGGCATGGCCACGGCATTTACGCTCACTACATTGGCTGCCACAAATGCCCGCGGAAAAGATGACAAGTGAGTAGCACTGATGAAGGAGGAGCAAACCGTTTTCATTGTTTATATTGCTACCAGAATCAACTACTTCTTGGGCGGCTTTGCTGCTGGCGGCGTCTTTGGAGCCTGGAAACACAATCATGTGGCTGGACTATGCGCTGGTCTCTTCCTGGGCCTTGCCGGTGTTATTAAGAAGATGTCCATTGAACAGGGTTGGGAGTTCTTCCCAGAGCCACCTACTCATCAATACGGTGGCGTGAACGTAGCCTCCAACGACTGGACAATTACTGCTGAACGTCCCAAGAACTGGACAGCCAAGGTGGAAACAGAAGCGTAAAGTCCCAAAGAAAGTGATAACAATTGTTTAGTTTAATAAAAATGTTGTTATGAGATAGAAGTGCAACAAGAATGACTGCTTCTGGCAAAGTTAAGCACTGGGAAACACCTCGCACCAACTAATTGGCGAAACCAATGTGTCAACTAAATTGTACAAAAGGAGAAACTCATGGGGGAACAAGTTCCGCTTGAGCCGCGAACTCTCTTTGAAAGAGCTTCTCCTTTGTTTTTGACAACCCATCTTAAAAACTATGAATGCGCACTTATTCATGTTTGGCGGTTTCTTTAGTTCCTCTTTTTTTTGGGTCTTTCGTTATGATGATCTGTGGAATGACGAGTTATGAGTCATGTAAAAAATTTATATAGGTAAGTGCAGACTCGGATCATTGTACGTCCTAAACCCCTAATAGCTTTTTCCCAGAATCTTCATCAGTTTTAAGTCATGGGAAGTGATCCTAAGAATATGTTTGATTACCCACCAACACATGTATACAGTAGCACATATAAATCACACTTACGGAAAAGATCTTATGAACCCGTGAAATGGAGAATTCCTTGTTGGTTATTATTTTGCAGTGCCTTTCTACTTTAAACTTTGCCAATTGTTGGGATTCCCTTTTGGAATCTCATAAGTTCTGTGGTTAATTTGCGGTTTACACTGTTCATGCATTTTCTTTTTACTCGAAGATTGTTTAGGTCACCAACGGGAAACTCTTTAGGCCTAAAAGAATTTTATGTTTTTTTTTTTTTTTACTAAAGTTGTCTTTTAAATGAATTTGTGTTGTTTTCTCACATTTCTACTTGTTTTAAAAACCAATTATTTATGCTTAAATCTCAACTTCACCTTGATCGTAAGCACATATGGCACAGATCTCCACTCCCTGGTGGCACAAAAACCAGTTGAGGAACTTGCTTAACCCGCAGGTAAATTAACGTGAGGCCCTCCCTTTCTCTTGGATGCTGACTAATTTGTGGCAGCTGTCTTGAGATAGTTGCATCCTCCATTACCCACCCCCATATCGCCTCCAACCGACCCCCCAAGCTGAAGCGAATAACTTGAAGACTTTCGCGATTGTCTGGTGATTTATGGCAGATGAATACTGCGAAAACGACAGGGCGAATGACATCATCATGGCCCGCTTGCTTCGAGGAAGAACAGAATTATTGAAAAACACAACAAGAATTTGTTTGTTTCCAGCTCTTTTCCAAATCCTCTTGGTCTATGATTTGATAGTTGGTTTAACTATTCGGATTATCAGCTTAGATCTTGCTGCAAGAATTTCACCCAAGTGGCTGAAATTTTGTTAAATAAAATCGCGCAAGTCATGCCAATTTGACGCTAATTAATCATTAACACCCAAGTCTTGGACTACAACTTATCTGAAGCACCGCAGATGAAATTGCCAGACAAACCCTTCACTTGGGAGTAAGGAGGGCACTAATTAGCGTCTTGATATTGTTTTTGTCAAAGCGCGTTTCAGTTGTTGCCATTCAATTGGTTGGTTTCAAAAGTCCAGCATATCGACATGGCGACACTGTGGCACTTGGTAAACCGACCAAGTAAAAAGTAAGGAAAAATTTACATATGTAGTTTCTTTTCGTTGGGAGAAGTTGCACTCAGTGTGCACAATGAACAAATGGCTCAGTCCCTGTGAGCTAAGGTCAAGCTGAACTTCACCAAACCACTGTAGCCACAGAGTCGGCGCGGTATCAGATGCATCCACAATGCGTGGAAAGGGAGACACAAATGCAAATGCAGCAAACTTATAAATATACATACATACATACATACATGCTAATGTATATGTAAGGATGTATGTATGTATGTATGTATGCACGGGTGTTCGTATGGGTATATCAGATTCACTTAACCCGATCCGCATTGGGGTCATAAGTGCAGAGTAAATAAAATATTTTACTACCAAGACGACTTCGAACGTGCCGCCGCCCAGCAGAGAAAGATGAACAACATGGAAACAAATGAAGTGATTAAATGCATTGGACAGACGCGGAAAAGTGGAATTCGGTTAGCTGAAATGGGAAGCTATTGATGTTCTCAAGTCATAAGAACCAATAAGAACTTCAATTTCGACTTTCAGATACCTTAAGGAAACTTTATAAAGTATTTACTTTTATCGGTTTTCAGTTCTAAGCTAAACATCTCCGACTTAAACTTACAATATCAGTTTTTGGTTTAATGGGCTTTAATATACCCTCTCTGACATTTGGTATAGGGTATACAATACAAAAATGACAAGCGCACGTGTTGGGGGATCTTTAATGGATGATGGGAGAGATGGATTGAAATTTCGTTTCCTTTTCGAGGGAGGCAGAGACAGCTCAACATGGAGATGGCGATTCCACAACGCTTGACGTGTACAAATATCAATTATCCACACTGAGGAAAAGAAAAAAGGGATTCAAATTGTTAATTAATGTATTACAAGCCTTAAAAGGCAAGCATGCGGGGATACTGAACTGAAAGTCTCCATGGACCAAGTGTGGAGTAAGGGACAAGTTGAAATAACACCAGTTTTATGGTGAAACATTAAAATAGGGAAAATGATTTTAAGTTTCCAATACAATTTTTGTTTTTATGAAGAACAACATGAGTGTAACTTTATTTAGAAATTTTTCAGATCTAAAATTTCGAAATTTTCATTAAAAAATGTGAAATAATTTACAAAGGAATATTTAATTCTGTCGTCATTAAGTCGCTGCGATTATGCAGTTGCATCCTATATGTGTTCACAATAAAGATGGTATTATTTCAAAGAAGATTCGTGGATTGTATAAAGTTTTTAAAGGAAAAACAAATTACATATGAATGTCAAATGTTAGGACTCACAATTTTTTACAAAACAATTTCAATTTTCGAAAAGTTCTTAACGCCCAGAAATGTCCAAAACCGATCGTAGAAAATTGTCAATATCTAACATAATAAATGTAATCAACGAAATGTAGTGAAATGTTAGAACATGGTTAATAATTTTTAATAGTATTATTAGATTTGAAAATCAAATCAATTTGTTAGTCGAACCATCTAAAAAATTAAGAAAACACTATTATGCATATATTTATATGTATAGTCGACCGATTTCAGTTTATACTCTTTTACTGGAATCCGTGCTTAATTTGGTCGATTTTTTCCAAAATAAGAAGCAAATTTATAAACAACACAAATTGAGCTTATTTATTGGTTAGACGTTATTAAAGAGCATGATAAAAAATTAATTATAATATTATATCGGCAATCCAGCTTTCAATTTCTCCGTAAATTAATATACCTAAGAGCCGTTCTGTTATCAAGTTGCCAAAGTAAATAATTAACTTTTGCATTGATGCAAACAAACATATATTTATAAACATTATATACGAAAAACAATTAACAAATTTTGTTATCCAAAATCTGGTTTTGTTTAGTCGATGTTGATCTCTTTTTACATAGTAGGACTCATTCTAATCACCCGATGGTGTCAATATGAACAAAGATAGTTTCTATTCTTGTAGACGTTTAAAGTCAAAATATTATCCATATCAGTCTCGTAATGTTCCACACCAACGTTGCAAGGTTTAAGTGCTTCATATTACTGAAACAATCTTGTCATGGGCACAGACAAAAAGGGCAATCGTTGAACAATTTCAGGACATTGACATTGTTTTCGCGATACTTTATTAGTGCCACTGAAACATGGATACATTTGTACACACCAGAGACCAGTCGTTACACTAGACGAATGATCTCCCAAAAAGTCGCGGGGGTTTCTGAGATTCACAAGGTGGGTATTACACTAACTACTTGGACAATGGCCAAACTGTCGGTAGGCACAACGAATTGTGAGCCAAATCATTGATCTTGATCAAATCCATTGGTCACTTGTCCCATTCTTCCAGATTATGTCTCGTCCACTGTTTATCATAATCCTAAAGAGTTAAAATTAAAGAAGTTTAAGCCTCTTGGGGACTTGACTTTGAATAATGATTCTAAACTTCTTTGAAAGGCCTTAAAAACCAAATCAGCAGCCGTTTGTGGTGTCTATTGACCTAATAATTTAAAAGTCTACGTACAAATATTACAATAACTTTAAACTTTTAAATGATTAAACTTATTACATTCCCCTCTGTGTACTACGTACGCAATTCTATGTATACTTTTCTTTACACATACATATACATACATATGTACATACATATGTAGAGTGTGAAACATTAATCAATTGAAAATTCGTCACAACTTCTAACTTGCAGACACGCAACATTTGCTTCTAGTAGAGTGAAACTCTTGGGCTTGGCTGAAGGAGAAGCCACAGCAACTGGAAACGGAGCAGTAATAATTTTCAATTCTAAAGTCTTAATGATGATGCAGAAAAATTATACATATCAACAGATCCTGGTACACATTGGATTCACCAGATTCCTCCGCCGGGTAATTCCCTTTCTTCTGCACCATCTTGGAGCATATTTTGTTGAACCCATGCTTCTCATTTACAATATGTACAAACATATATGTATTTGAAGACACAAGGGCATCATAAATACTTGCCTGTTCGAGTGGGGCATTCTTCCATAGAGCCCATGGTCGGTCTCTCAAGTGGCTTCCGTTGGCATATATGAATGTGATGAATCTGTGGCCACGACTAGACGGGCTTGGGATCGACTTCTTACTGTAACTGATGTAAACTTCAGTGGGCAACCGCCATCCATCTCTCCTCTTTTTAAATGGCAATCGATACGCAAGTCTCAATTGATAAAAAGAACTTCACCATTTAAATCTGATTTCTCCAGATTCCTTAAGTGTTCTTAATAGGAGGAGAGTTGAACTGCAACCGCATTTATAAGTACACAAAGTGCAATGGCCACGATTTTGGAAGCTTTCAATTGTGGGGTCTGCATACTTTTCACTTTTCGGTTCGTCTGTTCCTTTGTTTCCCCCCTCATATGCGAGGCAGATGATGCTGGTGGGCCATCGACGAAATCTGTGCATCGGCTATTATTAACAATTCCATTCATTTCCCTTTGAACAATTTTGTACGCTTCTCTAATTATGAAAATCTTCCGAATAAGTCTGTCTACCATTAATTCTCACGCAATTGATTCAATTATAGCCAGAGTCCAATCAAAATTCAATTCAGAAGCATTTATACTTTAATTGTATTGAATCAGTTTTCAAAAATGTTGATCATATTCCTAGACCTATCATATAAAAGGGTGTATTTATTTTTGAAACTCATAGGGAAAAACATCATGGACCAAATCAAGTACGTACATATATGTATTCATGGGACGAATTTCTAAAGCTAAACCCTATCTGCAGAATTCTGCATCTGGTTTTTGTGTTTCTCGGAATAAACGGATCTATCAGAGTTCATATCAATCAATTTTGCAGCCCATTCATAGATGTAGATTGAACTTTTTATATAAAAGATTTCTAAGCTTAACACATTTGAAAGACTTTTACCATCTTTCGCAAGTCGCTATAGATATATGTCTGTCTGTTCTTCTGTTTCTGTTAACTATATCCAATAACGACATTTTAAACTTGTAAAGTATTGTTTTTGAATCCAAACTTAAACTGAACATTGGTTTTAACTCTAAGACTGCATAATATAGTCCTCGGCAGATCAGTTGTCTAAACACCACAGGTCATTGAGCCAACTGAACAACCATGGATGTAGTTTCGTTTAAGCCCAAGGTCAAAATTGTTTGTCAAAAAGAGTACTTAGTTTGATAGTTTACAACTAAATGCTAACTGATAATAGCAAAGTCTTTTGATACTCCGAATAGATAGATACATTCATACATCGGCGACTTTTTCTGACAGAGGACTAGGCTGAAGATCTCTGTATTTCTTTTAATCTGAAATTATTCAACTTTTTCTCTACAACTCTGATCTTAATAGTAGAAACCATTGTTAGCGCTATTGATGTGTCGTCTAAAATCCACTCCAATTGGAAAGTAATTTCCCGTTTACAACTACATATTTCTCTCTCTGTCTCTCTTTTACCCATGGCATTCGATTGATTTTCTTAACTAGTTGAATTCGAGCTGCAGCATTGTGAATGGGACTTACACCCACAACTAGTTTTTGCAATCTATTGCTCCACATTAACTGTTATCTATTGAATTGTTTTTTCTTTTTGGCCTTTGCCTTTCTGGTTTCATTCTTGGAGCTTTAATTGCTGCTTTTACTTCACATTTTTCGGTTTTCATTTATATATCTTTTGTACTTAGATACACACACAAGTTTGTACGTTTGTATGTATCTATTAGTTGAACTCTATTTTCTGTTAGTTTTCAAAAGTTTACCGTTCAGCGAGTGAGATTGACAATTGTTGTCTTTCGCTCTTACCAAAGAGTACATCAGTTTTCATCAATACCCAAGAAAGAGTGAAAAAATTTTTCATGTTTTGCATTAGAATGAAGTTAGCTGTTTGTTTTGGTGCTATTTTTTCCATAGGCACTGTATGTACGTACATATTTTAAAAGTGGAAATGTAAAATACTTTCAAGAGTATAAAAAATTCGTCAGGTCAACGTTATTTCATTTCCCAGTCCAGAAGAAGAAGCTAGCCTAGTTGTTGCTCTTTTTAAAGCCTATTAAAAATAATAAAACACAAAATTATACAATAACAAAAAACTATTTCCCTCCATTTACACCTTGCCCATTTATTTCTTTGCTGAAAGCACGAGACGAGTTTACCCTATAAAAAGATTACACAGATCACAATATCAGGTTTATATGGACTTGAGTTTTTGTAGACGTGTAAAAATGTTGAATCAGTTGAGCTTCATGACTGATAATTACCAGGGTATTCCCTAGTCGTGACTACGTACCTCGATTGCGGCAGTTGTTATTTGCTTTCTTTTTCTGGTAGTCGTGATAATGACCAAGATCACGCACAACTCCCATAAAAATCCGACATATGCGAGGGAGTCGAGTTTAGTCAACAATTCTAGAGACATTTGAGAATTTTTATTTGGGGTAAAGCTAAGTACTTCCTGCACTTTAATTTTCCTAGACGAAATCAGAATAAAATGCTGCTAAAGT
Source organism: Drosophila tropicalis (assembly GCF_018151085.1). Taxonomy (NCBI): domain Eukaryota; kingdom Metazoa; phylum Arthropoda; class Insecta; order Diptera; family Drosophilidae; genus Drosophila; species Drosophila tropicalis. Next base: position 1,434,365 of record NW_027173049.1, on the reverse strand, counting down.
GAAGTTTACAAAAATTCAATATCCAATATTTATAGAGTGTCGGGAGCAGAATTTATGTATGCCTGACATACATACCACATGGCAAACTAATCACCCTCAGTTGCATTGGAATCGGACAGAAGGGGCTTTGGGTGTAAAAAGACATTTGAGATTGCCCTCTGAACTGAAGAGCATTATCGAAATTGAATTACTTATGAGCAATTTGTCCAACAATTCGACCTACTGGGCAAATGCGGAAAATTCAAACAGACTTTGTAATCAAATCTCAGCACTTTACAGGAAAAAAAGGTTCACAAAAAGTAAAATAAACAAAATTACGTTTTTTTGAAGTAAGCTCACGCTTAACAGGGTTGGATCTGCATTTGACTCAAGGAACAAAGACTTCGCAAAGGGCGGTTTTAATACCCTTTTAGAGAGTTGCTTACTTTTTTGGCAATGCTTGTCCATAATACATACATCTCTGTAAATTTATAAATAGTTTTAATCTATAATGGAAATGTCCGATCATTCATGTACCTAATGATTTCCCTTTCACAGGTTTATTTTTTTCTCAGATCAGTTCACTATATGGAACTGTATATAGGGTCTTTAATGGTGTGGTTATTTCTACTTTTTTACCTCTCTGGTGGCATCGAATACAAAGATATGGGAATGAACCCTTGGAATGTTTGGTCCGTTGGCTGATTTCATTAGTCACATGCTGACTACCCCTTGTTATTGTCCTCCTGCTGGTTGTCGTCGTTACTCAGTGGTCTCGTTAAGTCTCTGTTTATCTGCAGTTAAGCCCTCAAGTAAACCAAAACAAATAAAGTCAACCAACCCCACTGGTACCCTCAATGGGATTCTTCAAAATATTGTACAATATTTATACATATTGAGTCAATACGCCGGCTGGAGCATAAACTTATTCAAAATCATGAAGTGTGCCGAGTGTTAAAAATTGTGGCCATTAAAAATAACCGCTGGAGATTATTTGAAATTTTATTCTCGAAATTAAATGAAACCAACCCACGGCCCGTCTAAAGCAAACAAATATCATTATAGCCTGCTGACTACCAAAAATCATAAATCTGAATTTTGGGTTTTGGGAAAATATTTAAAATTGTAAATTATATGCTTGAAAAAACGGCGACTTTTTTGAATTAATAAAATAGAATTCTTGTTTTAAATGATTTCTACTAAACAGTCAATATCAATAGTTTAGACCATTTTTGGAAGTTTTCTACCACAATGTAATTCAAGGCCCTAGAAGAGGCGCTTGTGATATTTTGTGACAAATTCCTCCTTTCCCTTCCTTGGTACGCGTTTTGGAAAGGAAAATTAAATTTTTGCATTTTCGAAATAGTTGAGAATGTTATTTATTTATTTATTTATAAAAATTCTATGTTAGCTTGTGTTTTTTTTGGCTCTGGCAACTTAAGCCTTCAGCTCATATAGTCTAGGTTCATATGTACATATTTACAGAGTATATAGTTTTATTTGAATATAATGAGTGTGTTGTGTTAAATTTGAATGTACAGGTTTGTGTTTTTTAAATATTCTAGGATTTTCAGTATGTTAGGAGGTGTGGTGTTTAAGAGCCATTGCAGTGGGTTAGTGTTTTGGAATATTGTGCATCTTTGTGTTCTCAGGAAGTTGCAGGTGACGAGTGTGAGTTTTATTGAAATTTTTTGATTGCAGTAAGGGCATACACTGGGGGTGCAGTCGGATTTGTGGATAGTTTTAGTGTGACCGAGTCTAAGTCTAGTTATTTTTACTTGATCTTCACGTGTTAGGTGATTGGATTCGATTAGGTGGTAGCTGTGGAGGTATCTGAAAAATGTATTTGTACTTTTCAATGGTGTGTTTTTTTATGTATTTCAGTATGGTTGTCTTTGGCTGTAAGCGGTTATTTGGCTGCGTTTTTTGCAGCGTTGTCTGCTGTCTTGTTTCCTTTAGTTCCTACATGTCCTGGCATCCAGAGTAATTTGAATTTTGGGAATGTTTTTTGTAAGGTGTTACGTATGTATGAGCTGAGTCTCCGTTGTTTGTGGTACTTATGGCGTCTATAGCGGATAGGGAACCCGAGCATATGCAATATTTTGAGAATTATTTAGCTCGAATTGCAAAAAAAAAAAGTTTTACAAAAACTATTAAGTTGTTATAAATCTGTGTCCAGAAAAGAGGATGCAAAATATGTAAATTTCTTTAAAAATATTTACTGCCGATTTCGAGAAAAGTTAAATAAACCTGCATGAAGTTAAGTGGATCATGTTAAGCTCAGGTCTTTTACAATTTTCCCTGAATCGATTTTCATTAAACAAAAACAAAGTTTAATTAATTTCATTGTGTTACCCTGCTAATTACCATATACTTTCTTAAAAAAAAGAGTTACTTGAAAAAAGTGTCTTGAAAAACTTTGTGGTTGGCGGAAAATTCTAATCAAGGGCATTTTTGACAAAAATAAATGTGTACACTTACTTTAAAAAGTGGGCCACGACTTTTTTTTCCATTACTTGCAAGTTTTTTTTTTTTTTTTTTTGTTTTTGCAAGGGCATAACAAAAGCGAAAGTCAACAAAAGAGTGGCCAAAACTATAAACATAAAACTGAATTAATTACGATAATAAACTATAATTTTCACCCAAAAGAAAAACATAAACCAAAGAGAGAATAAAACAGAGTTGAAAAGACAAAAGAATCAGAGAGCGGAAAGGGCCAAAATGAAAGCTACAAATGTGAAAATTGTCCAAAGTTTGTTCACATCTTCTACAATTTGGATTCATAAATCAGAAGACTTTCTGAGGAACTAAAGATTAACCTAAGTCTGTTTCTTCTCTTTTTGCATATTAAAATTTGACAAGTGGATTGGGCATAAAGTTGCCTGTTCTTCAATGTAAACTCAATGGAAGTAAGACCTAAGACCTCTGCCAGATTACGACACATGTCACATCGTTAACTCCTTCCTTTCCTGCAAATACCACGATGTTTTTTGCTTTGGTTCTGGTTACACTTCAGCAAACTCGACAAGCCAAAAAGTGAAAAAATTAAAACCAAATTTGTATTTTCTTGATAACCCCACATTCTGTGTAATTCGAATAGGCAATGACCCTGTATAAATTTTTGTATTCTCTGGCTCATTGCAAAGTTTTGGCATTAGACATACACCTCTATATACCCATAGACACCAGGGATTCAGGGTATATGCAAGTAGATTAAATCTTTGTGTGGTATTTCGTTGTGGCGTGGGCGAATGCGTGAAAACTCTTAGGTTTGTATAAATGTACATAGATTAACTCGAACAAAAAGTTTTTGGTATTTGTATTAAGTATATACATACATATGTGCACACTCTGATGACGATGTGACATCACTGATACTAAACTAAAACTATGAATAGTAAGAACAACTGTTTTTAATGCGAGTTCATGGAAGTTCAAAGTTTCTTTTTACAACGTTTTGTTCACTTTCTTTTAATCTCTGAGCCTGAATTTGTGTAGTGCGGTGTAGTAGCCTAATAATTAAAGTTCAAAATATCCCTGGTTGTTGTGAATGTCACGCAGTTCCTGCAACCGATTGAGAGTACTCCTAAATGTATGCAACAGACAATTATATTGTAGAACTTAGAACACGACATTTCTATATAATATAAATCTGTAAAAGTCTGTAAAAGTTACTGATGTGGTTTATGTAAATATGTATTTGGTGTGAATGTCTCAAAAATTTTGGGACCTGAATTCGTTATCGATATAATGTTTAGATTTGTCTAGGATGTAGATACTTACTATGGCTAATACTAATACTAACAAAAAAGGAACAAAGTCATATGGATTAAAGCAATAAAATTTGTCCAATTGATACCCAGTATTAAAAATTGTGCGAAAGGTCCTTCCTGCATTTCAGAATTTGAAGTGTATTAATGTCTCGTGTTAGTTTTTTAAAAGCCTTATACTTAGTAAGTACTACATACACCCATATGTTTGTCTGTAGATAAGAATTGCATTCAGTTTTCTATAGAAAGGTGGGAACAAAGACAGCCTCGTTAACGAATTTCTAGCTCCATTAAATTGTTATATAATTTATTGCAACCATGAAAGAGTATATTCAAGTCGCCAAAATGTATGTAACAGGCAAAAGAAAGTTTTTCCGACCCCATAAAGAATATATCTGCATATATCCTTGATCAGCATCAACAGTCGATCTAGCCATGTCCGTCTGTATGAACACCTGGATCTCGGAGACTTTAAGGGATAGAGCTACCTAATTTGGTACGTAGACTCGTGTAGGACGTGAATATATAGAGTTAACGTCAATTTCGTTCACGCCCACGCAAGCCTTCACAATTTACATAAAACAGATTTTCTTAAGAACTATAACAGCTAGGGACATCAAATTTAGTATGTATTCTGGCTTAGTCCGCGCGCAGATTTTATTTTTCCACGCCCCCTTCCGCCCCCGAAAATTTATTAAAACTAATTTCCTCGAAACCGAAGAAAGTTTGTCACTAAATTTGGGAGGTAGATTTTTTTAAATTGGCCACGCCCACTTCCGCCCCCATAATTTAGTAAAAACCAATCGCCTAGAGTGCTCGTGTGTTTGGCATGTTTTTTAATAGAATATATATTTTTTTGCTTAGTGCATGGTATACCCAAGTCTGCGAGAAGACTTACTTACTTAGCATTTCATTTTTGTCCAATTTTTTCTATGCCATTTGAATAGTTCCCTTCTTCGATGAGAAGTTGGATCGTTGGATCGATGGTTTGCGATATCTAAAACTAATCTGTGGATAGATACATATCCTTAAGTTCTACAGGGTATCTCGAAGTGGGCGACGCAATATATTTATTAAAGTTTCTGCAAATTATAATGCAGTTTCGTGGTGCATTCTATATTTATAAATAAGTCGAGTATATAGAAGTTGGCATACACACACATGTGTGAATACATTCATATGTACATTGTATGTGTAAATTGGGGGTCGCGGTCGCATGTCGCCTTCAAGCTGTGCCACTTTTTTTTCTCTCCCATTTTATTGCATTATGACATTTATTTATGTACATATTCTTGCTTCTCCCACTTACAATCGAATGAAGAGAATGTCAGTTGAACGAGTGGGTGTGTGTGTGTGTGGTGGACACGTGCACGAATATTGCGTGGGGGAGTCGGAGCGAGAAGAAGAGTCGAGGAATGGGAACGGGAATGAAAAGAGTGGCAAGGTGAGGTGAGGTGAGGTGGGGTAAATGTCCGACCATTTTTGTGGGTGTTAATGTCGTGCAAATGTTTCACCTTTTCATATCATGATTTATCAGTTTCTTTTCTTCTCACATATGACTGTTTGCTTTGTCTTTTCCACTTCCGTTCTGTTTTTCACCCCTCACAACGATCAAAAATGTCACGTTTGTTCACTATAAAAAAAGACAATACACATTTATTTTTCCACATGAAAGGTAGATCCAAACACATCCAGATACATAGGTTTCAAATGCTCTGTGATTCATAAGACTGCAATGATATCAATACATAAATTGCAAATGAATAATCAAGATACATTTGTATGTATGTACATACATATGTATGTATGTACATCGATTTCTATAGAACTGTTTGCATCTTGCGTAAGGCAATTACAAATTTGCACCCGCCCTTGACATAGTCTCTCAGTCAGAACACATATGACATGTACATACATACATACATACATACATATGTATGTATTTGTAATTGCCGTTGGACAGCAAAATAATTTCAATTCATTCAAAAACTCGTAAACGTAATTAGTAGGCAAAAAATTAAAGAAAAGAGAATATAAAAGAAACGAATGTTGGTCGCCGAACTTTCTATACTCTCCCTAGATCTGGCCCTCATCTCAGCGATGTCATCTTTGAGTTTCGTTTCGGGGAATAACTGTCATATCAATCAATCGGTTCTCATGAGGGCCATCTCATCAGCTGATTCCGAAGAAATTATCTCTGATTGTGAGAGTAAAAAAGATTGATAGGTTGATAATCAGTCTATTAATGTTGATCAAGAATATTCATCTTTTGTAGGTTACAAACCAACATCAATTTTCACAATGCTTACGTTCTCTCTCTCCCTTCTCTCTGTCTTTGTCTGCCAGAGTATAAGGAAATTTCCTCAATTGTAATTGAGTGTCAATGTTAAACGGTCATGATGCTGCCGCCCTATGACATAGTGTACATACACATATATACATACATATACATACATACATACATATACATATGTCGCATTACCAGGCGAGACTTTATCACACTCGTAATTGTAATCACAAGTAATATAGAGACACTTTTCCAAGATAGAATTTAAAAGTTAAATATGTCTGAAAGTAGTTTGATGGTCGATTGTTTTCTTTATTTGAAGACTATCTCGCTCACTCTTACAAAGCAGCTTAGCGCCGCCAAGAGCAGTCAACCTCGCCCTTTTGGCTCATTTGTTGGGAAAAGTTTGTACGCCTAACTTGCCTATTTTTAGGACAATTTTTCTAGTACGATTATTAGATATCGATTAAGAATATTAGTGTCTGGAATTTGATTGAGATCGTTTATTGCATGAGAAAATCTGTTTCTTTCGATCTGCGGAGGCGTGGTATTTATGAAGAATCTAGATGTAGATCGGGATCTATGAAATTATATCATGTGGATAACGAATATATGTACATATGTAGGTATACAGTCTGTCAAGTAATTCTTTGCAAAAAGAAAAAAACCACACAAATTTATTTATCAACTTAGAATTCATTACAAAACATTACTTCTTTTTTTGGTAATTTATATGAAAGTATTCCTAACAAATATGTATATAGCGTGTTGACCAGTGTAAGCCGTAAGTTACCTCTTAATCTGAAAATTTTTAATCGGTAATTTTACTTCATCAGCGATAAACTTTTTAGTTACCAGTTTTATGTCACGTAATGAAATAAATATCACTTAATAATAAATATTATTTAATAATATATTATTACTTTTTACAAAATTTGCCAGTGTATTAAAAGAATAGACTCTAAAATTATGGGAATCGAAGTTTTCCAAATGCTTGTCAATATGGATTGTAAAAGAAGTTATGAATAACAAATGCATTTCAATTGCTAATTACATAAAAATTCGAATACTAGAAATTTTATTTAGAAAATTGATTTGTTCTTCAAACTAAAAGAATAAAACAGATATTTGCAGAATAAGTTATTTCAGTTTTCTTTTATTTGCCTTAGACTAAATAAACGAAACAGAAGTAGATGTCCAAAAAACCTGGTTAACTACCCGGAAAAACAAGGAGACGAGGAAATTTAGGGTTTGATATAAAGATATGTATGTGCTAAGGACGGTGCAACTGTCAGAGATAAAAGAAAGATTTTTATTACAAATTGTTCTTTTTTATACCCTTGCAAAAAGTATGCAACGCATAGAAGGAAGCATCTCAGACCATATAAAGTATATATTCTTGATCAGCACGACGAGACGAGTTCAAATAGCCATGTCCGTCCGTCCGTCCGTTTGGATCAACGCAACTCCTCATAGACCGTAAGAGCTACAGAGCTGATGCATGTAGGCTTGAATATACTCCACAGGTTATTTATCTCGGATTTAGCCGGATCGGACCACTATATCACGAACAGTGACTTTGCTCAATAACTTCGTTATTTTCAGAGCTATTGTCGTGAAATACAAATATATAATATTAGAGAGTTTATTAAGCCTATAAACGACTGTGCCTAATTTGATTAAGATCGGGTGACTATATCATATAGCTGCCATAGGAACAATCGGTTGGAAATAGTGACTTTGATCAATAACTTCGTTATTTGGCATGCTAAGATTGAAGGCCGTTCATTAGACATTTTAGATAAAACGTTTTCCGCTTTGATATAAAACTTGGCCCAAACTCCATTATGTGTATTATGGTAGAAAGTTCCCGTCAGAAGCCTGAGCCCACGAATTTCAGACTCAATCAAGTTATGTTCGGGGTAAAAGAAAAATTATAGTTAAAGATGCATTTTGATGCATAAACAAGGTGCAAGAAATAAAAAAGAAAAGGAAAAATATTAACAACAACATAAAACTCTGAGTCAACAGTTGGCAGATTTGAGTTGACTTGGCTTGGTAGTAGTTAGCCATTCCAGCTACTCAGCTCGGTTGAAATGCAGCTTTCTTAGCTGGTAAACTTGAAAACTGGAAATTATCTGAGTGCCCAAGGAAGAGGGAAAGAGATGGAAAGGTAGGCAAGAAAGATAGAGATAGAGAGATCAACAAAAAACTGGTTTTTTGACTTTGGCGGAAAAAATAAACTAAAAGACCGTGCTATTAAATACTCTATATGACATACCGGTTGAGTAAAATATTTTTATTTTATACATATGCTTTCTTAACTTAATCAGGATAGGATCAGGATCACTGGAGCTTCCTATAGTTTGGAGATTTAAACTGATCAACAAGAAATTCTTTCTACTTTTACATATTTTGGTCATGCTTGGCGTGAAAAACATTTACTTCAGCTCTTCGGTGAGGGTATAAAAATGGAAAAACGTCAAGACATAAGCATAAACGTTGGCAATCAAATGAGGCTGCCTCTGGTTCACTTAAAAGAGGTCAAAGTTGATCATGAGCTAAGTGAAAAATACGTCCCACTAAAGCCCGCTGAAGAAGACAGCAACAACAACTAATCCCAACTTATTCCAGACAGACACTCATATGTAAGCAGCCAAAACCTGACACTAATCAGCTCTCCGTCTTCGTCTTCATCATCATCATCATCATCGTTCTCTGTTTTATCTGCTTGTACCTACTGAGCACATCACATCAGATCACATCCATAAGTACTTGGCCTTTGGGAAACGCTTCTTGAGGTCGGTTGTCCGCATCTAAAAATAGGAACAACCAGACGGCGCTAAATGCCAAGCCAACTCCATGTCAGACGGCGAAATATTGTTCAACACATTTGCTCTGCTATTTCTGGACAAGATGTGACAATTCTCATTTGGCAAAAAGTTGAGATAATCCCTTTTGATATTTACTCTATCTCATTGAGATAGATTACAGCTGTTATTTATTTAGATTGCATAGTTTGTTTATTCTAAAAGAAATGTACTTATTTCCGATTTGGCAGTAACAATCCCAATCCCAACATTGCGTTAGTGATAAACGAGAAATTTGTCATCAAATTGTAAATCGTCCAAGGTGTAGATTCACTTTGACGGAAAGCCCAACCCTTTTGGTCTATTTCGATTTGGGAACAACTTTGTATATCCTTATTCCTCCGCTGATGTCACACACACACAGAAACTTACTTGGAATTGGAATTCCCTTGTTTATTTATTGTCATTAAAATGGCAATGACATTAAGTCAAATAAAACTATATAAACGGAAACAAACATGTAGACATGGGACATGGGACTACCGCATAGGCACGAACCGGCATTTGTCCTTTCTGGTCACGCCCCACTCCTTCACATAGAAGTTAATAGATTTTTGGAGCATCTGCAGAAGAAACGTCAACTAAATTAGCGCCAAAGTAGGCATTAAAATTTTATGACAGACAAGTAAACAAAACTCTAGAACACCTCCCTCCTCTCCCTCCTCATCTCTTAGAGAGCATCCACTTGGCATGATGCCCATCTCTGTCGGCATCCCATCTCGTCACCATCGCCATCACCATCACCATTTCCAAACTACAGTACCCCATCTTGTGTTTTGATTCCTGGGTGTCGTTTAATAGCCAACTTCCATCGCTCCACGCACTGGCACTGAGCGTCAGCTTCAGAAGATTTATGCGTGTGGGCCGAGACCGATGGTAAATCTTCGAAAGTGTGCAGCATGGAGACAGCCCTCGCCCTCCGTGTTGTAGTATGCAAAGTTTATTATTAAAGATTTCCCAGTCACCACCACAGAAATTGTCTACTTAATCTCCTTCCTTGTCTTCTCTTTTTTGGTACATCGTCAGAAGAACATAAATAAAATGAATGTTTCTAATTAAAAATGAAAAAACATTGGAGGCTTAAGTGTGGCTAGTTCAAGTCATTCATAACTGAATGAATATTTCTAATAAACTTTATGGATACTCTTTCTTCGGATATTAAAACAAAAGAAAACTTCCACTTGAAGTGGAATCTCTTATGTGTTGTGGTCCATCTTCCTCCCTTATCCCAAGCTAAGGGTTTTCTCCTGGACATGCCAAGAAAGTCAATCTTTTTAAGTCGTTTTGCTTTGGAGAAAGCGAGTTTTGTAAGAGAAGTCTGGAATTTAATATTCCTCATGTAAACGACGATAATTTTTGATGGGTATACAACCTTCTGTATATCTAGCGACTCTAAGATTTGATGATTCTTAAAATATGATTACTTTTGCAAGTAGGGAAAGACCGGGGAAGATCATGACCCCATTTAGAGAATATAATTTGAATTGCGTTTCAGGGGAATCCAAGGCTTGTTGCGTAAATAGATGTTTATGGCCTTTCGTTCCAAAAGTATTTATTTATGGAACTCTCCTCCAGCTCAAACGCAAGCCAGCTGTCAATCAGAAATCTGTCGGAGCCCTAAAAAGCGACGAGTTTTTAATTGAATTTGAATTGAAAGATTTAAGTCGTTGACAGCTCAATGATTTCTCAACTTTGCCCTAAGCCGCTGCATGTGATTTATTTCTTAGCCCATCCATTGACACTCGATCATACACACTTTCGGGTAAATGTAATCCTGCCCATTCCCAGAATTCAAATTGCAACCACGCCCGTATGTTCATAGGGCCAAAATAATCCTCTGTACATTATGTATAATTAATTATTAGCATTGTAAACATTTTATTGTAGCTCTTTTCTCCAAGGATACAGGGTCATAAAATGCCATAGAAATGGCATTAGCAAGGTCCTTTTTTATACTATCACAAAGGGAATTTAACTTCTGCCCATTTTTCGGGACTGTTTTGTGTTTCAGAATAAATCATTGAAAGAGCCCCGCAAATTTATTGAAAGACTAAGACTGGAAATAAGTTATCTAGAAATAAAGGGGAATTTGGTTTAATTAAGGTTCCAAGTCCCATCTTAAAAGTTTAGTTTAGTTTTAGTTTTTAGTTTTCTTTTCGATACGAATGTTCTAACCCCAGAAATCATTACACGAGGTATACAAATTCCAACGATTTGAAAAGATTCCATTTTGCAAATTGTTATACATTTTCAACTACAGCAGCTGTCCCTATGTAGATGCCGACAATGAGAGAGGAGGGTTGTTCCCTGCACTTCCGAGGGGTGAGTTGAGTGCAACAAATAATAATAAAAATCTGCAACAAAGGCAACAAAATAACATCAGAGGGTCGATCTAATTTTGTCACTGGCGAAGTTTGTATTCTCTATGAAGCGAGTGGTCTGGGACTCTCGACATCAAGAGGAGCTATTTTACTATTATACCATTTTACTTAACCCACAAGGTCTCCATAAAAACTTTGATTACTATGAGTATTCATTCGTTTTATTCGAACAAATTCAACTATTAGGTCATACAGACTTCTCATTCATGTCACTACACCCTTTTTTGGAAAGAGTATTTGCGAATTGCGAAAATGTTTTGCAGCTGTGCCAACTTCAAATGTGGAAACTGGAATTGAAATGAAATGGAAAACTGTCAAATAAGCAAAGTTATACTCGTTATTTTTGTTAATTATTCACAGCAACTGCAACATCAACAACAACAACAACAACAAAGCCGAGTGCCAGTGGCAGAATAATCTCTTGCCTCTTGGCAAATGTCGCTAAAAGAAGGTCGCGCATGCTTCGCGCTCCAGCTGAGTGGAAATGGAACTCTTTCTGCCTCTTGCAGGCACGTGATCGGATTCGCAGCTCAGTTAATTACTATGTATTAGTGTGTATTTGTGTGTGTGTACCTCTGTCTCAATTTTCAAAACTTTCAACCGAAAATTGCATTTGCATTCGTGACTCATTTGTTGCTGGATGCAGTCACCAAAAGCTGACCGGAGAGAGGGAGAGAGAGAGAGAGAGCAGGGAGACCCTCGTTTGACCCTCGACTTGAGCTTACAAGAGACTTGGGTTTTCGGCTTTTTAGGGCGGGGTCACCAGAGGTTTCTACTTGAAGTTAGAGTCCATTCTCGATTGTGTGCAACAGCATTTTATTTTGCATAGTATTTTTAGTTCAATAAGGTTGGTTACTTGACTTGGATTGGTGCCTGGGTTGGGCTAGCACTGGGGGTAGTTGAACGAACTGAACTGGGTTCTGGTTTCTGTTTCTGGGTGCAGTTTTTTCTCTCATATGTACATATAGTCGATTGAAACCCGGCGTTTCCTCCTGCCTTTTTGTTATCATTGAAAGATAAAATAAATGCAGTAGATAAGATATGATTTTTCCCCTCTTGGCAATCTCTATTTATAGCCGTGTTATCTAGAGAAAAGTAAACAACAAAAAAAAAAAAGAAGTAAATTTAAAAAACTCTTCATTATACCGATGAATATCGGCAAAAGGTACAGTCGTTGGGCAAATTAAGAGACAAAAGAAACATCGAATCGTGTGAAAATGTGCCAAAAAATACGTTATATCGCTCTCTCTCTCTCTCTCTCTGTCTCTGCCTCTGTATTGTATTTATTTCTCGCTGTCTCTCCACTTTTCTCACGTCACTAATTCACAGTATTTTATTTGAATTCTTTTGCATATTCAAGTTAATTAGTTAATTTCTTAATTATGCTTTCGTACGAAACAAAACCAAATGGTAACAAACTTCTGTTTCTCTGTCCGCTTCCTTCTGTTCTTTGCCCACTGCTTTCGCAATTTCGGTTTTGCTGCAAAATGAATCAGCGAAAATGCTTTAAGCCAGAAATGAAGAAAATTGCATGACAAATGGATCGAATTACCCGGCAAATGGCGTTAAGAGTTAGCTGTATTCAAAGTGGCACAACATGGCCAAAAAAAAAAAAAAAAAAAGTAAACCAATAGTTACAATTAAAGCATTTTGTATTTTCCGACGTATGTACATATATCTAAGTTAGTTAGAAGGATATCTACAAAGTAAGACTAGTTGCCAGCGCCACGGAAGGAAGATATGAATACATAGTCCCAAGAGTTTTGGTAGTTTGGACAATTCTCCAATAAACAAATTTTTCCTTGGGTTTATTTATAATTTCGGAATTTTTTGCTTCGATTTTAATCAAATTTCTCTAGATGCAATAAAAATCTAAGTATTGGTGCACAAAATGAAAATACAAGGACAGAAAGGGGCGTGGTCAAAATTTGGGACAAATATAATATGCTGGCGTACTAAAGGATTCTACATGCCAAATTTGATAGCTTTACCTTTTATAGGCTCAGAGATCTAGGTGCTTACACAGACGGACATGGGCAGACGCAATCGGCTTCTCAAATTAATGGAGAATATATGTACATACATACATATGTATCTATACACTTTATCAAGTTGGAAATTTCGCTTCTCTCACTAATCTAGTACTAATCAGATTTTAAACTATATTCATATATATAGAAAAGATAATTATATTCTAAATAATTCACAGATTTAGTTTTTCTGTTGAAATTCAATACTTTAATTGTGAAAAGTGGCGGAAATATAATGCACATTAGTTGATAGTACTTCTAAAAATATGTCACATTTGTAAATCATTAGATTAAAAGTAGTTAGCTGTTAATTATAACTAACTGACATGGAAACACATGCAGTCAATAGAACAGACAATTCGAGCGTTCATCAGAATGTATGTACATGTGTACATACATACATACGTAGCGAGATGGTCGAGAAGAGAGGAGGGGGCAGGAGAAAGGGCAAAGCGGATGACACCTGTTCGTGGTTGATTCACCTTACCTTACCCCAATGTTGTTTATCATGATAATGACAGAGTTTGCTCAGTCACTACTAACCCCACGTTAACTTCAAATTAAACAAAATACTCGCGGCCAGGCACCTAGCAACCGACTAACAACAACAACGGCAACAGAAACAACGAAATTTGTAAGCTAAAATTTTCCCTTCCTCCCTCAACCTTCGTACCCTCCGGAACCACCCTTGCCATGATGAAAATGCACTCGAGTGTGTAAAGCGATCAAGTCGCGTGAGAGGATTGAGGATGGGTCGCGATTCAGACCCGGCTTCGCATGGCCGCCTTTGCCCTCACTCTGGGAAAGTGCTAAAGGAAGTCGCATAATTGACCTTTCTCGTACTCTGGAAATATTCTAGTTATTCCTCATGTCGGTTAATTTTTAACTATTGACACGCCCACACAGCGAACCCAAACTGAATCCTACTCCACGGTACTTACAGTTCAATGCTGGAATTATGCTAATGTCCGACACTTGATTTGCATAACAAACCAAAAAATACATACAGTGACCGAAAAAGTACTTACCCATTTACTTCTACTGTGTTTTGATATGTATTAGCTAACATTTGTTTAGTTATTGGCCAAGATCAGGCAAGCGAAACTAATTACAACCATATGTGGGCACCTGTTTTTCTCGACTCATTCTTTAATCTAAACAATCGAACATATTTGTGCACTTAAAACTTGTGAGATGTTCTGCAAAAGACAGCAAATCTGAAGAAATAATAAAGTTCAGTATTGTTTACACAAGACCTTAGAAAGATTTTCAAATTGTTTAGATAAATTCCTTGTGAAAAGAAAACTTAGACTCATCGTCTATAAAAAAAAAACTTTGGGGATTCAACCGGGGGAAACATATCCGCTGTGTCATAAAAACTGGAGGAGTAAATGTGCCAATATCTTGAATAATCGCCGGAAGTAGAAGAAATTCAAAGGCATAACGTGTCGCCTTCTATGAGGTTATAGTATGGTCCTACAAACCCGTGCATTTAGCTATGATCCATTCTTTTTTCCGATCGATTTGAGATGTTCTCAAAGATGTTTCGTATTGGCAGATGACTAGATCACCACGTCTTGGTGGTTAAGAAAACATAAACAAATTAGGCAGAAATGTTGTCCTCTAAAATAGTTTGGTGATACTTTTTTGTTTTGTTTTCTTCTCATTCGTTTACTCGGGTTTTTGTTTAAAATTTACGCTTCATTTGCTTTTTTACCCTGTAACCATATGGTAGAAGAGTATACCATTTCCCAATTTCAAAAAACAAGTTGAATAAACAAATCCATCTAAGAGCTATGAGATTTCTTAATTTTGTGGGTTGTCTTCCTCATTCAAGCATATTTAATATTTGTTTAAGGGGTATTAAAAAATCGTTGCCTTAATTTGCTCTTAGGTTTTTGGGTGCCAAATGATTTCCCATGGGTACATTTTAAGGCATCAAATTCGAATTTCCGGTTCAATAGAAAAGAAACAAAGACAACAGCAATTTGTGGTCACAATAGTCATTCTAATTTGTTTAAATACCTTTTGAGTTAATTGAATTTAGTGTGCCGTCATTCCATCCCTTTCCATTCCAACCCATCCCACCTCCATTCTGCCAAATTGTGCGTGCGCATGCGTCACGGACGCCATGCCATGGAAATGGGGAAAACGGAATGGAAACGGAAATGCAATGTCAGCCCAAACTTTGGCTTTGCCCAGGTGACTCTTTGAAACTCACCGCCGATGGACTGTGACTTAAACATCAACCGAGCTTCGGCACGTTCAACTTTAAACAACGAAAATCGGGAGATATGCAAATACTTATCGGCAAACATAAAAAGATATACATATGGCTACTGCACATTGGCTCAATATGTGACTGTATTTTTCATAGGCAATTGCACCTAATGGTAAACTGTAGAAGGCTTGACCTCGTTCTTAGCTTCATTGCTGCGTAAAATGCAAACTGCATAAGCTTATCAAACTGTCGATGTCGTTGGCCATATAGCCCAGTGTTCCGATTCCACATCAGGTCACTTGTATGTTCTTAAACTTAATCCAAGACACTACCCTTCTAACTTGAGTGTCGATTCTTGGGTGATTGATACTTACTTGTCGATTGAGTTCTTAAGTGATTCGAAAATTCTCTGGCGAAAACTTGTGCCTTTCCATGTTAGTTCTGCCTTCTATTCTCACTCGCACTCGTACTCGCACTCATTGTTTAAATTGCGTAAAATCCAATTAATAATACTCACCAGAGACGGTCACTATTATCGTCGTCATCATCATCCAACAATTTAGTTTGAGTGGCGACAGAAAATGAAAGAAGAGCTTACATATGTATGTGTAGTAGGGGCGGCATTGTAAAAGAATATTTGCGTCCAACGCAACGATTTGTTGTCCAGGGTGGTTAGCTAGATGGTTAGATGGAATGCACTTACCAAGTGAATTAGTTCTTCTCCACATAGTACAATGGGTTCAGCATCGAATTCCCAAATGACCCGGCCGACTAATTTGTCAGTTACTTAGCCAACAATGGCAAAGATTTCCGATGACATCTTTTGTCTGTGTCAGCTGGGAGTGAGCTCCATTTCCATGCCCACGCCGTGGTACATCATATCCAGCAATTGTCTTACAATGTGTGTGGCCATTGAGAACCATAATTTGAGATTTAAGTGCCTTAAAATGGAATGTACGTGTTTCCTAAATTGAAATGTCTGAGACAATCCTCGATCCATCATCATTTTTTTGGGGTCGTGGGGGTCCCACATGGTTTTCTAATCGCTTACCTTCCACGGGCGTCCATTTTGACCACTAAGATGCGTGCCTCTCGCCCTTTGCCCCGCGTGTAAGACGAAACTTTTATGTCAATGGTCTGTTTTTTGTTTTTTGTGTCGTTTTTTCGATTGTTTTGTGTTGTTAGTTTTATTGGAAATTGTATATGTTTGTATGTGTATGTATTTGTGTTGGTTGAGTGGCTTGACCCGCCAACGTTTTTGCTTTTTGTTTGCCTGTTGCTCCAATTCTTTGAGTTATTTATTTATTCTCCGTGTTTGTTTCTCTCCTTATATCACGTACTCATTGCATAAAAGTCCCCAAAGCATATTTAGCAGGAAGAAAAAAAAAGTGTTCAGAATTTGGATACAAGTCGAATGAGTTTCATATACATACTTGGCACAGGGTAACTCAAAGTCGGTAAAACGACTCTCTCAAGGGACTTCTTACTATATCAAATATCGGTTTTTGTTTTTTTGTTCCGTTAATGTTTTTCAGTTCAATTAAGCAATTTTTTTTGTTGCTTCAAGAGAAACCCCAAGTTGATTCATTCGCTTGCGCAGCATAAACAAAATATAAAAATTCAGTTTCCAATACATATTAATACCCTTTCTTCTGTGCTGAACGAGTGGAATGAGCTGGCAATAATATTATATGCAGGGTATCGTAAAGTCGGCAATGGACCTATTAAAACATGTTTTCTGCGAATTTGTCAAGCCAAGCAATTTTGGTAAATTATTTCTTTAGAAGAAAAGAACGGTTATGAGAGCCAAAAATACATATATGCATGCAAAAGGAAAATATCTGGTAAATAAAATCTAATAAAAATTATTGGATTCCGAAACCAATCTAACCCTAGTGAATCTTATCATCGCGGTTCATGCATTGTCAGAGAAAACACAAATGAATTTATTTTTCCGACTCGATCGGAATGCGCCACCGACGTGAACATGAACATGAATATTAATATGGATTGCTCTCCTTTGTCCGATGTCTCGCCATTTGGAGAGGGTTGCTTTCCTTTTTCTGTTGCCAGCGAGGGGGGAGAGAATGTTGAGTGCTAAGGAGGGGGAGGGGGGCACAAAGTTGTATTAGGGTCATATTTCACTTGTAGGGTTTCCAGCGAAGTTTCGTTTTAATTTTATTGTTGTTCAAGTATTGTTTTGTTTTTGTTTCGTTACAATATTGTTGTACTGATTCCACCACCCTGATCGCTTCAGTCAGCCCTCGGTCTTATTTTTAGACCATTTTCGTTTCCCTCCACCATGACATGAAATCCCAAAGCTGAAAGGAACTCTGTAATTTTTGGGTAAAGCAAAAATAAAATATGTTTTTGTCCTGTTCAAAGCTAATAAACGACCTTTTGTGGTTGTGGGTGGACATTTTCCCCTCGATATTCCATGAGAGTACATACATGTATTTTGGCCAGCTGTCCTTATGGGTTTTTGGCATTTTTCGATAGCAAATATTATGTCACATTTCTAATTAATGTACTAGGCAACAATATGTCTTACCTCAAACACGAGAAGGCCTAATTGTCCACAGAGAAGAAAACAAAAATAAACGAAAATCAGAATCGAAATCGGAAAAATATAATAAAAAGATTCGTCAGTTAGTTCGGTGGCATTAACATCGTGTGTTCGCATTTGATAAATTGGTTTAAGTACTGTCAAAAGTATACCAGAAATTTCTCCATCAACATTCGGAAACGAAACTCTTTTTTTTAATAGTTTCAAGTAAATACTGTAAGATAAATCTAAAAAAACCTCCATTCAATATATATTGTTATCTTGGGTGGGACAGACGAAATGTCACTCCATGGGCTTACTTTTCTAAGCCAAAAACTTGCAAAGTGCCAGCTACAAACTACATAGAAATTTTAGGTTAACTTTTTGACTTTTTTAAAGTTTTCCAACATTTTTCCTTCCCCATGAAATAAAGTACATATTTTCACAAATTTTCATCAAAAAGAATTTTACATTTGAAGGGATATTTTGGAATATTTTTTCATTCATAGCAAAATAGTCCAGAAGTGGTATTACAATGACAAGTTTTTTTTGACCGCAAGGAGCGCTAAAGTTCTCGTTTCGTGCCTTGCCGTTCCGATCGTTAACCCAAATCGGCGAGAGTCCTTACTTCATTTGTATTATTTTCGATATTTCCATAGTGGTGGCTTCCAAACCTGAAATCTTTGGAAACTTGCAAAGAGTTTACATCATACAATTATGAATTCAGGGCCTTCATTTCTGTATATTTGTAGTGGCAACTAATGTTCATAATTCGCTTTTGGTTAACTACAGAGTTTACTTTATAAGCACTAGTGTCGCGTCTGCTCGCTTTCTTTTCTTTTGGTTTTTTTTTATTTTGGCTAACTAAGTCCACAAATGGCCTGAAAATTGTTATGGTTGTTTTCAGACTTTTGTTTAGTCTGCTGCGCCATTGCTTTGGCTGTTGTTCGGCGTTGGTGTTTTGTCAACGTTGGCGTTAGGTTGCCTGTGCCCCATACCCCACTCTGTTTTAGTATCCACACATTGAAACTGAAACCTCGCGGCTCCCGCTGCCATAGTCTGTCCGGCCAACAAGACAGCACAAAGCGAAAACGTGGCAAAACTAGTTTAAGACCATATTTTCTGCTTTAATTGCAATATTTCAAAGCGTTTCAGCTGCACGGCGATACCAAGGCACTTTTCAGATTTTTGCATTCGCCTCTTTATAGAAGTAGAGTGTGAATTTTTTCACCTTTATTATGCATACATACATACATACATACATAAATAAGCAAGGCATAGCGTTGTCTTACATGGAATTCCAAGAATTATTTTCGGTATTCCCTTATGGGGCACTTCTTTTGTACAAAAACAAAAGAATATATTGAGCTGGACATAATGTTTTGGCCACCAGTGTCGATCCAGCCAGTGATCGGTGATCGGTGCAGATGTGTCCGAGGCGGAGTACGTGCCAAGCATCAACAAATTGGAAATTGACGAAGAATTGCCATCTCACAATGGTCAGAAGGAGCACGTTTCCCTCTCGACTTTTGGTTCATTTATTCTTGATTTGCTGTAAAACGTTTTTAGCCGTTTATGAAAATTTCCCTTTATGAGCTCCACCAATGCCAACATCTCATTATGCATTCCAAGCTAACCACAGGTCTAACTACGAGTTGGTATGTTGACCAACTAATAAGCCACAATCGCGCGACTACATAAAGTTATTAAAGACCATACAGAAATATGAGTTGTGGTGGGGGGTAAGAACATTTTCCCATGCAACCACTGGAGCATGCTAAAACAAAAAGAAATGGAATACTTTAAGGCAAATAAGCTGAAAACACCCACAAAATTAGCCTAGTGATAATTATAGACAAAAGGGGAATGGAACAAACGTCTGTAATTAAACTACGAATAGTCCACCAGTGACCCCCACTTTGATTCACCTGTAATTAATCAAAGTACAGCGAAATTTCCAACCAGCAGCAGAAGCAGCATCAGCACCAGCACCAGCAGCTCTTTGGCAGTCGGCATCTCCATCTCCATCAACAGGTAGTAAAACGACAAGACGTGCTCATCACTGTCAATATCGTCTTGGAAAATAAGCGGGCGTGCGTGACATAGTCGTTCTTTGAGTTCTTTTATTTTGGAGAGTCCCGCTCAAATACACAAAACTTCACTCAAGAATTCAACGGATACATACACATCGGGCCAAGAGCTCGAGAGCTCTCTGGGCCTTTGGCGTTGTCTTTTTCGAAATACCGGTTTTTCAACTCGAGTTCGTTACAAAGATTTGCTTTCATTTTTCCGTTAAAGGTGTGTATCTGTGAGAGGCGACCGAACGACCGACCGACCGGGGCAGCTGGCGTTGGTGTCAAGGGATATGTATGTACATATACACATACATTCATATATATTTGTGTACTTCCAGGTAGTTGTTTAAGTTCTCAACCTGGCTTGGGTTCTTCTTTTCTTGGCTATGTTAATCCCTCGTACACACACACACACACCTGAGTCAAGGAGGCAGCTGCAGCTTGAGTTTCGGACAGGTAGCCAGTCGAAGAGGTTATTTGATTACTCAACCATTTTCTTTTTTTCTTCATGTTCTTTCGTCTTTTTCTTCTTCCTCTGCTTCGCTTCCAATGTTTCCTCTCTGACCCAAGACAGCGAATACCTGGCCACATGTTGCCGGTGCCGGAGAAACCTCACGTTGGCATGTCCGGCTGAATTTCATGCAAAAAATGCTCTCAAGACATCTGTTGTTGTTGGCCCTTGATTTTGTTGGACAGTTTTTGTTGGAAAACCGACTTACGATACTTGAGACTTGAAAAATTTGGTTTTAATTATTTAAAAAAAAAGAAAAATTTGAGTTTTCGATTGGTCTCTTGACATACTGCTGTAAATACATATAGAAATCCACTTGTGAGTCATTCAAAATTTCAATTCAATTGAAATTCCATTTTTAGGGAAAAGTTTTCCTTTCACATAAATCGGGATCGGTTAAAGAAGCATACAGTGGGGGAAAATGAGGCATAGACTTTCCAGTTGAGGCACAGGCAGATGCAATACGTCAAATTTTCATCAGACATCTGGCAACCAAAGTCCAACTCTGACATCATTCATGAGAATCTGTTTTAAAGGAAATATACAAACCTACATACATATATTTAAAGTATAATCATTGGAATGCACCTGTGCCAGAACACTCATTGTTATGTACAGTAATGCTTAGTTATGTGTGTATGTATACCTACTAATTTCAATTTTACCCTCGGTCACGTTTACTTGTTGAACTGTTCCAATTTTCTTCATTGACTCTTAATCCAATATGTGTTTGAATGCTAGTGCCGCAATCGATTTGTTCGGCATCGACATCGGCGTCGGCCTACTTTCCGCTCAACACATGCTGATAAGATAATGACGTTTTTCCTCCCAACATTTACAGTAGCTGGAGCCGCTGCCACTGCCCCTGCCGCCCTCGTGACTTGCCAGTCAATGACTCTTGCTCCATCTACACACATTTGCCCCGACTTTTTCAAGTGTAAACATTTGCTTTTACAACTCAATAGAAGATAATTTTAAAGTTTTCGAAAAATAAAAAAAAAAAAAAAAAACAAAAATACGAGGTAATTGTTCAGTGGAAGAAGATCGATGAAAGGAAGCAAAGATTCCAAGTTTACTGGAAATGTAGATTTACTGAAAATTACCTTGAACCTTGGTGTACCTACTAAATGATTATCTCGCAGCAAACTCAAACTTTTCAGAGAGAAAACACAACACAAATAAATTTTCCATTTACATTTTATTTTGTTGCACACAATTGTTGTTGTGTCTGGCTTAGTAAATTGATATAATTTCTTTTACTTTAGGTGTATATAAATAAATTTAATCAGTTTCTTTCAATTGGGTGCCTTGGCATGTAAAAATATTAAAGATTCTCTTTTTACTCCACTACGAAAAAAGACTTACAAAAATACATATCGCATTTGATTTATTGAACATTTTGTTGTGTTTTTTTTTTTTTTTAGTTTTGTCTGTTGTTGTTTTACATTTCCACTTATAGCTTCGATTTAGTTTATGTATATAGTATTTATATATATATATATTTTCTTCTATATTAACTGCTTCTCATAATTACAGTGCTTTGCTTAATTCTTTCATTTTGTTTTAATCGCTGATTTGTTTTTACACATGTATTAGACACGACGACAACCTTAGAAGAAATTCAATTGTTTAATTCATAATAATTATTATTTTTATTGCATTTAACTTTATTTGTTTGTTTTGTTGCCGAATTGTCTTGTGGTTTGATTTATTCGGAAGTTGCTTGTCTAGGATCTTAACATACTAATGCCTTTTTAAATAAACATAAACTTAGATATAACTAGATGGAATTTAGTAACTAAATCTATAATAATATTGGGAATTGTTTGCAAAAAGAAAATGCAAAACGGGAGTTCTCGATGTTTCCTCCTCAAAATTTTGATAGGAATTGTTTGTTTGTTTTAATTTTGATTTCGATTTGTTTGTGTGGTCAGAGGGGGAGTAATATTTGTTGTATATTCTTTCTGGAGAATACAGACAACAATTTTATACTCTCCTGCAGGCTTTGTTTTGTTCGTTTGCAGTTGCTTAGCTACTCGTAAATTTAAGATCAGATCACCTCTTGCTTGCTTCTGCATTTACAGAAAGCAAAACCATAACAAAAACGTAATCTTCTAGGCCCTTGCAATGTTCCTCCTCCTCTACATTATCATTATCATCTTCAGCATTCACTTAGTTGAGGCGACTTGGGGGTCCGGCTAGGCCGACCTTACAACACACAACTTAGCATATGTTTTATATAATAATATATATATGTATATGTATTACGTAAAAAGTCTTTTCAATCTTTTCATTAAATGTATGTATGTATGGGTTAATGAACTATTTTGTTTTTTTTTTCTTAAATGCGCCAGCCCTGGTCGTCGTCCACATTGGAGTCCGTGTCGGAGGGTTCCTCGCCATACATGTCAGCCAGCTTACGGAAGCGCGGACCGAAATTAGAAAGATAATCAAAGTTGAGATCGCCATCGTCTGTGCAGGAGGCCAAACTGGATAAACTGCCATCGGAATTGCCATCGCCTTCGTAGGCATAGTGACGCACATCGTCTATGGTGAAAGCGCCAACATCCCGATCACAGTTCTCTTTCTTGCCTCCCAGAAAATCACCAATATCTGGGATATCGTTTGGAACACGACCCATGCCAGCCGCTTGCAAAGTATGCGGATCTTTGTACAGTTTTTCCTCATAGAAGGGCTGAGTGCGCAGGACATTTAAGTCATAATCTGTATCTCGTTCGCCGCCACCTTCGTCCTCATAGTTGATGATCGTTTCACGTATGTCGTCAATGTCCTTTTCGTGCCAGCCATTCTTTTGTTTCTTCTGCACCACGACCGCCAGCAGGATTATGAGGAGCAAGGCTATGCACGTGATGATGGCAATGATAAAGTTACGATCAATGCCAAAACTTACGGCTCCAACCACCGCCTGTTGGCAACCGCTGTCAATGTTGCGGAAAACGGCGGGCATACCCAGATTGTAGGTGTGATCATTGATGGTCAGATTGCGGACGCAACCAAAGAAGCCCTGCTGATTGGGTATGTGCGTCCAGTTGAGTTGTCGTCCTAATTGTACCAGATCCACCGGTGTGCCACCCAATTGAAGTGGAGCATTTACGTTGAGGAACTCGTTGGGTCCCTGAGGAGCTCCGAGACTCATGCAGGTCGAAAGTCTACAATTGTCCACGGTCATCTCGATGCTGGTGCGCTGCAAAATAATATCCAGCTGATAAGACCGGCCACGTTGCAATTGTATATGCTGATGCTTGATGCGAATGCTGCCGGAACCGTAGTCCACAGTCAACACTGGGTATCCCTTGTCCAGTTCCAGGGCCAGGAAGTCAGACAACGGCAGCAGAGGATTAAAGTTAAGCGGTCCCAGATACATGATGAGGCCCTCCTCGTGCTGTGGCGATATTTCCAAGCCGATCCTCGTGTTATCGCATGCCGAAATGGGTTCATAGAAGGCGTGTCCGTTGCCGTAGAAAGCCACTGAAACGTGTTCACAATGGGGCCCCTCGAATCCATCGATGCAATCGCAGATATCGTTCTCCCCATACCGGGGAGTGCCACCATTGAGGCAATAGTTCAGGACACTCGCCTCGCACACGCACTGGGCCTGGACAAACGCATTGACACCCACGAAGGAGGTCGTATTGGAGTAAATCATGTAAGGCACCGAACTCTTGTGCAACTCATTTGTGCAGGAACTCTCGCACTTTAGTCTTTCGATTAGGCACTCATCTATGTTAATCATTAGCATCGGTAGGTCTAGTTCATTCTCTAATCTCTGCTGATTCTGGGCCACTATTCCATTGAGTTTCTCGGGGGCATAGTATGGCGATCCATGGGCAGAGTAACGTACATCCAGTGTATTGTTCTCGTTCTGGAGAACCGTAAACACGTCCACATTGGACACCGAAGTGTTAAACAGCTTGGCCAAGGAGTGCTGCAGGCGATCCTTAAGTGAGTACGCTTCTGGGGATTGAACATCACGGGGTACACCTATGAATTCCTCCTTGGTGACGTTGATGAAGCGTATGCTGCCACTTTTGTCGACCGCTTCTTCTGGTAGTTCCCGTATCACCACTGTAACATCAGCATCAACGGAGTGCATGGGTATGAAGGTAGACTCTTCGGTGACAACAAACACTAGCTGGTATTCACCCTCTGATGTGTGCTCCAACATGGTGATCATTCCAGTGCTAGGGTTCAAACGGAACTGATCGTGGGGTATGCCATTCTTCCAGGCAAAAACTTTGTCTCCCAGATCCCAGTCGTCGAGATCGTCGACAAATACCCGACCGATGTCCGTGTCTGGTGCCTCGCCCTTGTAGTTGTAGATGAATATGCGAGAGGATCCTTCGGTCATGGCATTATCATTGACGTCACCAATTATCAGATGCAGAATGCTAACCGCACTCTGTCTAGGAACGCCAGAATCGCTTATTCTTATCGGGATAAAGTACTCCTTTTGCTCTTCGCGGTCAAACATGACATTGGCAAAGAGATAATCATTATCGATGCTGAATTTTTTCTTGATATCGGGTGAGGCATCGCTGTCAATGCCGTAGGTGTAGGGTGGTCCATTTTGTGGTTCGTCATAGTCGTTTGCCTGCAACTGGACCACTTGTCCGGGATTACGATTCTCTTGCCAGTGCACGGGCATCTCGTTGATCAAAAAGGGTGCATTATCGTTGATATCCTGCAACGTGATAGAGACAGCCTTAACCGATTTTAGAGTGGTGCCGACGCCATCCTGGTCGCTGGCCGAGATCAGAACTTGCCAGCTCTTGTGACCATTCGGTTGGTCGCGATCAAGCGTTTGGATCAGCCGCAAACACCCAGCATTATCGATGGTCAAGAGTTTTCGGTGATCCTCTTTTACTATGGAGTAAGTTATATGCTGGTCGGCAGCCCGATCCTTGATATCTGGATCGTATGCCTCGATGGTGAGTATGCAGTGGTCAAAGGTCTTCTCTTCTGGTATGGTAATGCTGTATTCTTTTTTAAAAACCGGCGGGTTGTCATTAACATCCTCAATCTTTATGATAACCGTGGCGTAGTCATCGTATATGCCATCAAAAGCTCTCACTTTTAGCTCATATTCTGTAATTGTTTCATAATCTAAGCGTTGATTGACCGTGATCTTGCCCGTTTTTAGGCCAATCTTGAAGGCATCGCCCACATTGCCGCTCTCAATACTGTATAGAATCTGAGAGGCATTATCCTCATCCTCAGCCTTTACTTCAATCACCTCATAGTTGGTATTAGCATCTTCGAGCAGCTTGTCGGCCAAATAGGTCTTCTTTTGGAAATTTGGCTTGTGATCGTTCTTGTCGCCAATGGAGATACTGAAAACCTGATGGCCACGATTGGGTTCGCCATTATCGAACAGACTTGATGGCGAATTATCACTGGCAATAACTTTAACGTTGTAAAAGTCTCGTTCCTCGCGATCGAATGTCGTCAGGGCCGTTATGTTTCCCGTATGCGGGTCGATGGCAAAGTACTCTTGATTATCAGCAAGCTCAAAGGAAACAATATTGTTGGCCGATGTGCCATCATTGTCGAAGGCTCGCACCTGCATTACAGACGTTCCAGATGGTTCATTCTCCAAAATTGTGCCCGACTTGACTTCCGTGAAATAAGGAATATTATCATTGACGTCTTCAATCTTAATCTTCAACTGATGCTCGGCACTCAATTGGAAATTATTCCGCACACTTATGGTTAGGGTGTATTCAGTAATAGCTTCGTAATCGAGAGCCTTTCCCAAACTTATCGAGACCTCGTTGCCAATCTGGTTAAATACAAATGTGTTTTTGCCATTCGTCTGTTCAGTCCGGCCGGTGATCAGTTCAAAAATTACCTTTGGAGAATCTGGCATATTGGAAACAGCTCGCAGCGTGGCAATGGGTTGAGAGAAATTGATAAGATTCTCTTTTAGATAAATCGGCTCATCGATGGGATCAACGAAGGACGGCGGCTTTATCGATGATTCCACCACACGGATGCGCACTTCGATCTGGGCATCTTGCGGCGGATCTGGCACTATATTGTAGGCCCTCACATTTATTGTGTACGATTGTCCCGGTCTCTTGTCAATCGGCCTATTCAAGTAGATAATGCCGGACTCTTTGTCGATTTTGAAATATTGGAAATCTCGTTCTCTTAAAATCTCGTACTCGACAATACTATTGTTGCCATCATCAAAATCGCTGGCACTTATTGACATGACCACCGCGTCGGGCTGTAAGTATATATATGGTATGGGTAAAGAATAAATCAAATAAAAAAAATAAAATAAGATATTAGATGGTTGTCTTCATCTCTGTCTCCTCTCAATTGCTACTTTCCTTCAACCCAAAATTAACCCAAAACCAAATGCACATTTATATTTATTGGCCGTGTCTGAATTCTGCAAATGTTGTCTGTCAACTGAAACTATTGGAAAGGCTTTGCAATTGTCTTGCTAATTGGCGAGGGAAAAAGAACTCAAGCCTTTCTTCACGAATGACAACGAACTTTTGATTCTCTTACATATAAACCCTTACGAATAAAGAAAGTTGATTAACTGATTGAAGAGTTTACAAAGCATAAAATACACTTTTTACTTTGGTGAATGACTATCTGCTTTTTAAGGCCATTGCTAACCAAAAGGGAAACTAAAATCCAAGTGAACTGAGTGCAAATGGCAGATGTAGAAATCAATATCGGGAATACCGCCGATTTGCCGTTACGTTACTGAAGGATTATGTATCTAAATAAACTACCAAGACATTGGCAAAAGTGATGTGGGACGTTCCTCATGGAAAACACCGCCCAATGCGTGAATAATTTCAAGGTTTTCAAATCGATGATATTGCGAGCATTGAACTCGAACTGAGGGTGCGCCAAAGCAGAGGCGGAGGAAAAGATGAAGACGCGACGACGACAACAACAACGACATCGACTAAGAAGAAAACTAGTTTCCTCACGTTAGCTTCAAGTATAAATCCGAAAGGTTAGGGCTCTTGGTTAATTAGTTAAAGTCGTGGGCGAATGAGTGTATGACAGAATGACCAATTATTTCTGAATCTGAATCTAAGCCAAACCGCAGTAATCCAGGGTCCGCGAATTTGGCCAGTTTCATTTTAATGCAATTAAATGTTTTTTTTTAGTTTACCTGAGTGTTCTCCGATATGGATTCATCGTATCGCGCCTTATTGAACACAGGCGGATTGTCGTTTATATCCTCGATGGTCACGTTGAAGGTGCAAACATCATCCAACGGCGGTAGACCATTATCCGTGGCCTGGACGGTGACGAAAACAAATTTCTCATGAATGGGCTCATCGCGATCGAATGTATGAGCCGTGACAATGACGCCCGAGTTGGGATTTATAAAAAATTTCGGTCGCTCGAAAGGTGATTGGACGAGGCTGTAGCGTATCTCCTGATTGGGATCGGGATCTGTGGCCTTTACCTGGAATACATATGTATTCTCTGGCTGCTCCTCCTTAACCGATGGCGCATAGCCATCGCAATTCTTGAATGTGGGTTTCCGATTGTCCACAAAGTAGCTCTTGTCGTTTTCAAGCGACTGTTGGAGCGATTGGGCAGGAGCTGGTAATACGAAGATTAGAGCCACTACCAAACTGATGGTAATGGGCAGAATGGGTAGGGGATATTGTCGACATTTCCGTTTATGCTGCTGATGTGATTGTTGTTGAGCAGGATTACTATGAGATACACTTGCTTCTTGCGTGTTTTTCCTCCGACGATTCGTCGTCATTTTGATTGCAGTTTTGAATGTGAAGACACTTTTCTTTCGAAGACACTTTTGTGTGGTTTGTTCTTTGGAGAGGAGGAAAAAAGAAGCAGCAGGGGGAAGCGCAGGGGCGTTAGCAAATTCAGTCAGTTGAAATCCGCCATCTCTGCCTTTTAACTTCTTTTGTGAATCACCCAGTATTTGTATATATATACACACAAACACTCACACACACACGCGCGATCACACACCTTTTACTTTTGTTGTTGTTGTTATTTCAATGTGTTAAATTGTTGCTGTTGCTAACGCTCTTTGTCATTTGTTTGGACTGCATTTTCATGGCAACCGCCAGGAAAATTGTTATAAATTTTATCAATAACTATTAATATTGAGAGAAATCCCCCGATGCATGTACAGTATTTATGCTCGTTTGCTCTCTCTCTCTCACTCTCTTCTAATCTTCACTCGCCTTCTCTTTCGCACACCGCAAACAGGTAATTCCAGGTATAGAGGTATAAAAAAAGTGGTTACACACACACTCACGCTCGCACACTTAATACTGTGTGTGTATTCAAGAGCGTTGCTTCAGTCTTTGCATTAATTTACAACTATTTCCTTTTGTTTTGTATAAGGCACTTTTTACACAGATTGCAACGATATTGCAATTGATCAAATTTATTATTATTTAATAGCTCTCGGTGGTTACCATTGGACAGCTGCGCAAACGTACAACGAATTCTCACTTTTATCAATTGCAACCTTATGGTGATAGTTATTTTTGACCGAATCTATACCGTCGATTTACATTATTTTAAATAGTATTAAATAAATATTTTATTTTCATTTCTTTTCAAATAATTCAACAGCGGCCGACGAATTTTCCGACTTTCAAAACTCCGACGCACAACCTTCCGATTCAAAAACAAAATCACCATTAACGGCAGTTTTTTCGTGTCTCTTTCTTCGCTCCTTCGGTGTTTTCCT
Source organism: Drosophila tropicalis (assembly GCF_018151085.1). NCBI lineage: Eukaryota > Metazoa > Arthropoda > Insecta > Diptera > Drosophilidae > Drosophila > Drosophila tropicalis. The sequence goes on along the minus strand of NW_027173049.1, from coordinate 1,404,962 downwards.
CCACCATTCGCGTTTTTCCGATTAGTTATCGCCCACTATTTCAAAACTCCCGGTATTTGAGTTTGTACCGAGTGCTGTCAATCGATAACAGTAGGGGAAGGCTAAAAAAAATACAGGCGAATGACAGGAGGAAAGAAAATGGAAACAGCATGGAAATAATCAAAACAAAAAAGACGTCTTTACAAATAGCTGTGGAAACTACTACTCAATAAATGCCCAATGTGTGGAATATTTTGTGCAATCAGTCCTGAACACAATGTAAATTGTCAGAATCGTCTGCATAGTGCCTTAAGAAAGTTGTTGAGGAACCGTGGCCCTGATGTGCAGGACGAATTGATAGTAGATCAAGACCGGGTCTTGCTCGCAGGAAACGTTTTGTGGCAGCAAGGATCACAAAAGGCTCAAAAACAACCAGTGATTGCCGGTCAATATGGACTTTTGTTTAACGGAGATTTGTACAATATCGAGAAACCCTCATCTATGTCAGACACAACATGGTTGGCTAACAAATTGGCAAGTTGCGACGGGGACAGGGATCTGATCTCGTTGCTGAAGGATTTAAAGGGTCCACATTGCTTAGTTCTATATAACACTTCGACTTCTACACTTTACTTCTCACGCGATACACTGGGCAGAAATTCACTTCTCATTGAAAGGGGCCAACAAGGGTTAAATTTAATGAGCACTTCCTTTTTTTTGGCAGAACGGATAGAAGAAAACACGGAGCCGATGAGGATTACACTTGAAGTCCCTCCGCTTGGGTTGTACAAGTTAAACATAAACGATTTGAGTCAATGTCGTCTATATCCTTGGCAACCATTAAATGAATACACCGGAAAGCTGCTCTCTGGTTTTGAATCTTCATTGCAATGCAAGATTCTTGTCGAAAATCCAATTTCTCCTAATTGGTTGCTAACAAATGGCAGTCAGAAAAGTGACAACTATGACTTTTACAGCTTTTCATTCAAAAAAGACTTTAACGATTTGTACCATGAGCTGCTTGGGTCGGAATCGATTAGAAAAACATTGCTTACCCTCGACAAGTTACTATCAAATTCAGTGGCAGAACGTGTCCAAAACACGGCGCCTGTCTGTAGAAATTGCAAAAGCATGAAGTGCAATCATGCCAAAGTCTCTGTTTTGTTTTCTGGGGGAATCGATTGCTCTATACTAGCCCTACTGTCAGATAGATTCGTTCCCAGTGACGAACCAATTGAACTCATAAACGTAGCCTTTGAGTCATCTAGCACAGAGGGCTGGAATGTTCCCGATCGCCAAACTGCAGTGCAGTCGTTGTTGGAGCTACAACGGCTTTGTCCGGAGCGGGATTGGCGGCCTCTTAACGTTAACGTGACACGATTGGAGTTGCAGCACCAACTGTCATCTCATATCAGGCACCTTATATTTCCTCTTCAAACTGTATTGGACGAGAGCCTGGGATGTGCCTTCTTTTTTGCTACCCTAGCCAAAAATTCCACGTCCAGAGTCGCTATCCTTGGGAGTGGGGCTGATGAACTGTTTGGTGGGTACGTTCGCCATAGAAATGCCTATAAACGCTGCACTGGAGATGAGAATGATCGTCAGCAAGCTGTTAAAGATGAACTTGAATTGGACTGGCAAAGGATACCTTCCCGCAATCTAGCTCGCGATGATCGAGTTATTGCAGATAATTCAAAAACGGCCAGGGCTCCATTTATCGAGGAAAACGTTGTTCAGTTTGTAAGATCTTTAGAGCCAAAACAAAGGTGTTGTTTTAGTTTTCCTGAGGGCATTGGTGATAAATTTCTTTTAAGACTCTATGGGTATCAACTGGGTTTCCGCAGTGCAGTGCAGCTAAAAAAACGAGCTATCCAATTTGGATCCAGAATTGCTAATAAAAAACAGCAGGCATCTCAGCAGTCTGACTTCTTGCGATTTTCATTTGAATAATTATAAGTTTGTAATTTTTAAACGAAGACGACATGTTTGTTATTCAAATAAAAAAATATAAAACTTATAATTATTACAATCCGGGTTTATCGGTCTTGTTCAACGTTAAAAATTGAAATCAATGAACATGAATTATAAGTTAAGGTAGTTTTATTTAATACCGGGACTAAAATTTCAAAAACTTAAAATTATAAAACGGCTAGAAAGGAAACTGATGTCCACATCTAAAACCTATTTATGCATTTTAGTTTAATTAAATTGATTTAAAGTTTAACCCAACTTTTTAAATTATTTATATTTATTCACATGTTTTTTGCTTTAACTATTTGAAGTTAAAAAAGAGTACTTACATATTACATAAAATGTAATAATTAGACAGCGAAATTTACAATTTGTTTTCGGATAAGAACGGATTTAAAAATTTTATAAATTTTTTATTTTTCGATGACCGTAAACCGTTATTAGTTTTTTCCCTCTATTTGTGATGACCGTGAATAGAAATATCGATATATCTGGGCAAATACTAGCTCATCGATAAAAACAAAGCGAAAGAAAAAGTAACTAATTTCTTTGTCGTTGCTTTGTGAATCATTAAGGAATCCATCGGAAATTATTATGGAGCCAGCTGCACAGATAACAGATGCCGAGAAGGTGCGAATTGTGTCCGATTTTATACTCCATGCTCCACCCGGCGAATTCAATGAGGTCTTCAACGATGTCCGCGAGCTGCTAAAGAATGATACCCTACTGAAGGATGGGGCCAGCCACGCCTTCTCACAGTATAACAAGGACCAGTTGACACCGGTGCGCATCGAGGGCAGTGAGCACAATTCCATCATATCGGAATACAACGATTTGGGTAAGCTTTTACCATAAATGGGCAAATGGAGATCATGACTCATTAACGCTAACTGGTATTCGATAATTGGTTGATATCACTATTGACTGGTTGCTTTGTAAAAGTATGTTGATACTGATAAGAATTATTTGCAGGAAACGGTCGCTTCTATGATCCTCGCACCAAACAAACTTTCAAATACGATCACTTAAGGAAAGAGGCCTCCGAATATCAGGATGTAGATGGTGATGCCAATGCCGAGCCCTGGCGGGCAGCCTTAGATCTCGAAACACTGGCCTATACTGCCAATCATTATAGACATGGGGTAAACACATTATCTGTGGTCTTAGAGATATCGCAGTGGCTCTAATCTTTTGCACTTGTAGGTCAGCTCAGTGTTTGGAAAATCGCAGGGCAATCAGATCACACTAACTATTTGCATTGAAGATCATCAGTTCCAGCCGAAAAATTACTGGAATGGACGGTGGCGGTCCCAGTGGCATGTGACCTTTCAAACGGGTAGTGGCACTGCTGAGCTGAAAGGTGTGCTTAAGGTTCAGGTCCACTACTACGAGGACGGCAATGTTCAGCTAGTGTCCTCAAAAGAGTGTCGCGATAGCTTAGTAATTTCTAATGAACAGCAATTCGCAAAGGAAGTCATTCGTCTCATCGAAGAGGCCGAAAATGAATATCAATTGGCCATTTCGGAGAATTATCAAACCATGTCGGACACCACATTTAAGGCAATGCGGCGACAACTGCCTATTACCAGAACCAAAATCGACTGGAGCAAAATTGTTTCTTATAGTATTGGCAAGGAGCTTAAAACACAATAAGACCAGGAGCAGCAAGCGGAAGAGATGCCAGGAACAGGCCCCCAGACGGGAAATAAACGGCCAAATAGTCTTCCACTTGCAACGGCCAAGCGAGTATTGTAGAAGGGATGTGCAGAAACTGAGCAAGACTGCTTAGAGAGACAAGCAGAGAACATGTTAGCGCTTATTATTAAAGAAATGAATTCAATGTCTGTAATTTGCTTGAACTTATACATACAACCATGATGTATCTATTTCTATATACATACATGAACATATATTATATATTTATATATATAAAATGTGTTAAATTTACAAAAAAAAGTGCATAAAAACTTAAACACTTGCAAACACGCACTTGCATATATATAAATATGTATATATATATACATATACATACACAGATTATTCAATTAATTTTTGGACTTGGATCACCACCAAATGTCGCCTTTATCGTTCGAAAAGCAAATACAGTTTTCAATGTGCACCGTTCTCATTTTTTTCAAACTACATTTAGAATCTAATCCATGGACGGTAAATGAAACGAGTTCTAGCTTTTCCATGAATAACAATAAAGATACTTTTCGTTTTTTTAAGATTTGTAACAAACAATAAATATTTAAGTACTGCTTGCAAATTAGTCAAATTTAATGAGAATAAACTAAAATCAATAATTCGTTAATACCTTCAGTAACTCATTTCCATTTACCTAGACATGAATTTTTTATTAAATCAGGTTTAAAGGCCGACTCAAAAGATTGTATTGTTAGTTGACAAATAATAATTTTAAGTTAATAAGTATATCACGAAAACGAAATTTTATAGTCAAAGTCAAAGCAGTTTGAGTGGGCCGTTGAGCTAATTAGTGAAAAATGTCTTTCTTTTGCTGATCGAGATTGTTTGGCAAGGCATAAACTGGATCATCCGATGACTTTTTTAGCAGAAAACGTTTATTGGGATTTTGTTTAGTTTCCAACTCTAACCGATCGATTAGCCAGCCATTATCGGATTTGGAAGCCCAAAAGAAAACTGTGCCTGGAAAATTTAAAAAAAAAAGGAAAATTAAAAAAAAAAAGTGAAAAAGACAAATTTAGACTTTCACGACTAAATATGCATACCTTTATCTTTGCTGCCCCTTACGGACACCTCAAACTGTGCCTTTTCAGCGTTGCAAGAATTGTTTATATCGGACATATCAAAACCTGATTCCTTTATCGGTTCTCCCAATAAGCTTACTGCACCTTTAGAAGAAAAATTGTAATTTAATGATTTTGATATAATAAATAAATATCACAATTTGTTGTTACCTTTGTGAGACCTGACTGCCTGAATAGCCAATTTATAGTAATTTTCATTCCTTACACGATCTTCCAACTTCCATCGCATAAACATAACAGCTGATATAGAAGCTACGGCTCCGTATACGCAGATTTTTCCTAGTGTTCTATTTGAGGGTATTCGAATCGTCGGCATTTTAGGTTAAAATGTTGTTTTCGGTTTGTTGGGCTATGTATTTTCATAATTTTTTGTCCGTTTCACGTTAGAATTTAATCAGGTTACGTAGTTTTAGCTATTTTGGCGTGACAGTGTCAGTACTGGAGGTTTAGCTTTTTTTTGGACCAACGTAATTTACTTTGAAAGTATAATTCAAATAATGTTTTAGCAGATAATTCTTACTCCACAATACAAAAAAATAATATTACTTGGTTGAACAAGTGTTATTTTAAATTAATATTCATACTTTATTTGATAATTTCTTCATCTATATAGCTGTTTATTAAAAAGCTAAAGTGTCATTACTGCTTCAAACAGCTGAGGCATTTCGTAATCGTAAATAGTTGGACAAATTTGTTTAATTCTGAATGAAATCACAGCTCTACTAAGAAGATATATAAATATATAGCAACTATGAACAATTTAACAATTGCTTTAAGTTTGGCGAAGCAGCGAATATTGGTGGCCCCACTTCCAGCGCTGGCACGTTCTTTTGCGGCGAAGCCGGCAGCAGCAGGTAGGAATAATCATTACAACATGAGGAATGCAACACTCCTGCATATTTACTGAAAACTTCCAGCTAGCAAAAAGAAAAAGCTGGGCAAATTGGGACCTATTATGGAGAAGAAAGTCATACCTGTTGAAACAGACGCCACCAAATTGGTGAACTACGTTTGTGGGAGCAACTATCTGAAATCTGGCGAGGATATCAAGGTGAGTTACGACTTATACACATGTTCTTTAGGTGCAGCCGGCTAACAGTTTTCCATTTATAGCTCAAACCGGATTCCGAGTATCCCGAATGGCTGTGGGCACTAAATACAGAACGTATTATTCCTCTAGACGAATTGGATCCCAATAGCAAACAATATTGGAGACGTCTGCGAAAGCTGGCCCTTCGGCGAAACAATCAATTATCCAAACTTAAGAAGTTTTAAGAGTTTATGTATGTAGCTTTAAGTCTTATCAAAAGACGCAAAAGAACAGAATGAATTGTTGACCTTCAACCCAAGTTAAGTGTGTAACCATGTCCATTCTACAGAGTGTTGATGTTGCATGATATTTGCCTTGTAAACACTTTGATTGCAAATACAATATTTTTCTGATAAAAGAAAGTTGATTCTGCCACCTTTACCTTTGCTTAAATAGAGACCAAGTTGTGCAAGTATTGATTAATATTAAAAGAGAATGTGGAGCAGAATCATATTAGGACTAATAGCGGGAACACTCGTCCTTGTGGCGCACATCCAGGGACAAAGGACAAGTGAGCAAGACACACGGCTTTGATTTCTTAAGGCTTTTCAATCGTTTTTGCAGAGCACGTTGTTTGCTATCAGGGCACATGGTCTGTTTATCGTCCTGGCTCAGGTAAATTCGGTGTGGAGGATATCGATCCCTTTCTTTGCACCCACTTGGTCTATGCTTTCTTGGGTATTCATGAGAATGGGTCACTCCGAGTTATTGATCCATACTTGGACTTGGAGGACAATGGCGGGCGGGGGAACTTGCAAAAATTTAACGCCCTTAAATTGAAGAATCCCACATTGAAGACTCTAGTGGCAGTGGGCGGTTGGAATGAAGGATCGAAAAAGTTCTCTTTGCTGGCCAGCGATCCGGAGAAGCGTTCGAGATTTATCGACGACGTGGTCAAGTTTTTGCAGCGACATGGATTTGATGGACTAGACTTGGACTGGGAGTATCCGGGGCAACGGCATAGCTTGGAAAATGAAAATGACCGTCAGAATTTTGTGACGTTATTAAAAGAGCTAAAGGAGGGGTAAGGTTATGAAAATTACTTGTCTCCGAAAATGAACATATCATTTGATTAGCTTCCTCTTTGCAGACTTGAACCATTCAGCTATTTGCTCACAGCTGCAGTAGGCTCTGCTCAGTTTTCAGCAGAAATCTCCTACAACATACCCGAGGTGGTACGTTATTTGGATCTGATTAACATTATGGCTTATGACTTGCATGGCCCTTGGGATGCTGTACTTGGGATTAATGCTCCGCTCTATCCTAAGACAAACGACAGCTTGCCACGGGAGCAGCAGCTCAATGTAGATGCTATTGTGAAGTACTGGTTGACAGCCGGTGCTCCACCTGAGAAACTCATACTTGGTGTACCCTTCTATGGCCGCACCTTCACCCTAGTCTCACCAGAGCAGCGTGAACCGGGCTCTGCCCACATGGGGCGTGGTATTGCAGGTCCTTATTCCAGGGAGCCCGGAGTCCTTGGCTATAATGAACTTTGTGAGCAGTTGAGCGAGTGGAATCAACAGTGGCAGGCGGACCAACAAGTACCCTATGCATACAAAGGTCGTCAATGGGTGGGCTATGAGAATCGGCGTAGTCTCTCACTTAAAGCAGAATATGCAAAGAATCAGCAACTTGGCGGGATTATGATCTGGTCATTAGAATCGGATGATTTCCAAGGAAAATGTGGCGAAGGACGCAATCCGTTAGTTCGTGCAATCAATCAGGTTTTTTTTGGCCAGGATACGCCAACGGGACTGCACGGAGAAGAAGACGACGCCACAATCAACGACCAAAGCTTTCAGTGTCCCGATCATACTTCGATGGGTTATACGCGCGATCCACTTAATTGTTCCCGTTTCTACTATTGCAATACCGGCATCAGCTTCAGTTTTGATTGTCCTGAAGGACTCAAATTCGACTCTATCACTAGCAACTGTAACTATGCCGAATCTGTGAACTGCTAAGCAGCTTATGAAGGGAGTTTTGCCCATTTCGCAGAAATACAAAAGGAGAATCATTACCCCTAAAAGGAATGTACTTACAAGAACTTTACTCTTGAATATTATTATATTTATCTTAATGTGAACATTGATTTAAATAGAGAATTCATTTTTGACGCTGCCACCTAAATGCATGGATCTTACCATATATTGGCTTACTGATATATTGGCTAGATTTAGGCATAGATTTTCACTGAAACCCCTTTCACACATGCTAAGAGTGACATTTATGGGAGAATTACTTTTCATTCCCTAATTGGAAACAATCTTCAAATTCAATGGCATGTTATCGACATTAAAGCCCTTCTGGCCTGGTTTCCAAGTAACAAAGTTATTCTCACATATTACCAAACTGGCTAGTTTGCATTGTCCGTCCTGCGGATCAAAGTAGTATCCATCGATGCATTCGAAGTCAACGCGTTGACCGTCGCGACACTGGTGGAACTGTTGACAATACCAGGGATGCCGGAAGAAACCATCTTGCGGACATATACCGATCCCCTCCGTGGTGGGTTTCGCTGTGGTCAAAGTTCTTGCATCACCAATGGCTGCAACAATCACACGCAGCAAAGGAAACCGCTCGCCACACTTGCCACTGTGATCGTCAACATCGACGGACCATGCCATGGCACCCGCCAATCGATGGGACCGAATCACCGCCATTTTGGCATAAATGCTGCTGGCATCCTCGTAGCTGACCCATTGGTTGTTGCGGAAAGCGTATGGCACCAAAGCTCTTGAGTCGAACATTTTCTTCCATTTTCCAGACCGTGGGCACCATTCTCCATATGTCATGAATCCTGGTTGGCGTGTGAATTGGGTTTGCTCCCCAGGACCCTTGCTAGGAGCACCTGCCATGGTATTATTTTGCTGCATTGTATAGGACCTCACAAAGAAGGGTACCACGACAACTAGCTTTGAGGGGGTTTGTCCCTGTTTCGCCCAATGCTCGACGGCAAATTTCACATCAGGCAGTGGGGCGTTATAGCCAAGATGTGACCTGTAAGGATCGCTATCTTCGTGTAGTACCAGGCCGACAAAATCCGAATACTTCACAATGTTTGGTATGTCGTAGAATGCCAGCGTCTGCGGATCTAAGCGCCCGGATACGGCTGTCATCAATACGAATTCATGCTCTTGAAGACTGCGAACAATACACATTAAAACATCACGAATTCAGAGATAACCTAGACTTACATTATCTTCAGCTCTTCTAGAAACATAATGAAATTCCGGCGATCTTCTGGTTGAGCAGCGCGCTGCGTGGGGAATTCCCAATCGATTTGAATACCATCAAAACTCCACTGATACAAAAACTCAATGATTGAGGTAAAAAAGCGATCCCGTTTATGCACATTTCCGACCATTTTCGAGAACTTGGCAGACCGATCTTTGAAGCCTCCAACCGAGAAAATTAACTTTTCTACGTTACCATACTTTTTAAACTTTTTGCTAACTCTCAAAAATTCTGTAATGTTTTATATTAATGACGATTGAAATTCAGCTTACCCTTACCACTTACCGTTCTCCACCAGGGCATATTTATCTGTCAGCTCCAACTCGCCAGTCTCCTCATTCACACTAAATGCTGATCCATAGATCAGATGCGTGCAGAGCTGGGGATCAAAATCCCAAGTAAAGAAGCGTGTAATGTTCTTGTAATGCAAGGACCCGACGTCCCAATAACAAAAGATTTTGTCTAGGAGAGGTTCGCAAATTTAATTCTAAATGTGTATTCCTATTAATGACGTTACCTACAGTCCGAATTGGCTGCTTCACCTAGGATCAGGGAAGCGATTAACGCAAGAATCACTTTTAGACAGTGCATTACTTAATTAAACTTGGAATTTAAATTACAAAAGGTTTGATCACCCGATGTGATAGGTAAAACGAGTACCGATCGGAACAGGTATCCTCACATAAGTACGTTTATGTTAGGTTCTGGAAATTTTACTACCTAGGCAAGTTTAGAATTGCGAGATAAGTTAGTTAAGGAATATTAGTTGAAGTGACTGAGACAATTATATATCAAATTCAAGGGTAACTTTGTTGCTTGTTTCCGTTAAAAAGGAAATAATTTATTATAGCTTTTGAGAGACAACGATCCGGTGGTGGCATCAGTAAGTACTTAGGGGAAGGCCATTGGGCAACCTCGGGTAGTCGAATTATCATGAAGTATAACAGGACGATCCGAAAAGTGATAAGTGTCCTTATTTCTCATGATGACAATTCGTAGTATACAAAATATCTTGAATGTTAAATTATTTAATTTCCAATCAGGAAAATTAATTTTCAACGAATTTTTTCAAATTCATTATAAAAACAGTTTTATTATAAAAACATAACATATACCTTATGACAACGACAAATTGGGAAAGAGCTATATCCTTTCAAGGGTGAATTTCTTCTGATTGATTGATTAAAAGTTACACAAGGAATCAACCTTTCAAACCTTGAATAAGGATACATGTAATGAAATAGAATGGTTCGAAATCACTTCAAGGTAATCCATTACTCTTAATTATAGTTTCAAGGGCATTTAGTTTCATTCAGTTTGGTTATGAATGGGCTATGAATCACAAAGTCTCTCTCTTGAGAAATTTTTGATTTTTTTTCGCCGATTAATAAATGTTATAGCTATCTAATCGATCCGGATCCGATAAATACACTGTGTGCGTCTGCAAAAATTTCGTAAAAATGTCTTAAAATACTGAGAGACCCGTTTATATAGAAAAGGACGGAGGGATAGAAATCTCAAAGTCTCTGCAAGGGTCAAATATTTGGCCCAAATAGCCTTTATACGACTTTTATTTAGTAATTCCTACATAGTCCAGTTGGTTAATATATCATTTGTTGTGTAATCATAACAAATCTTCTGGACGTTACTATCTATACATTCTTGTATCCGTTAGTAGTACTTGACCATTATCATTTAGTCCAAAATCTGATTTGTTTGGTGTCAGTTAAACTGGCCGCGGTAAAGCTTATCCTAGAATTAATAATCTCGACGACTTGACATGGCCACACGTCGTCTTTCCGCTTTATGTGTCTGTTTTGCAAAAATTGTATATGAATTTTGGTCAGAAGTGTGCTAGGAATAAAAGGAAGTTTTCCGACTATATAAAGGATATATGTTCTTGATCACCACGACGAGATAAGTTTATATAGCCTTGTCCGTCCGTCTGGATCGGGGCAAACTCCTCCTAGACCGTTGTATATGAACGGACGGAACAACTATGTATATTAAATAGTTCATTGTGTTGTTCTTTTGCGAACTTTGGAATATCAAGATAAAACCATTGTCACGTTGACGGAAGGGAAGATTAACAAGAAATGTTGCAAGGGTATTCAAATTTCGGTGCCGTCAAAGTTAGCTCCGGCTCTCTGGTTACAAGTTAACTTCGATATGTCTGTAGTTAATTCTCTTGAATCGTTAATGCATTGCAAAAGTTCCTCTATAAAAATGCAGTTGAGGTGAATAACACTTATTCCTAGACTTTACACTTTAGACATAGAGTAAATAGTGCAATTCCAAGATTTTTTGTATTAGCTTTGGATGACTAATGACCTGAATGGTGACATGGTTACTTTTCATAAAAGTTGGTAAACACATAGCTCCTACGTATATGAAAATCTGAATCTAATCTAGATAAGTATACTCGTTAATTTTACTATCTCTTATCATAAATATAAAATGCCTAACGTTGCTTGGGGGTCTAAAGTCACTTGAGATCCAAGTGCAAACTCTCCTGACCGTGTTCCTGCCCCTGTTTAAAGAGCCACTAAAGTATAAATCTAAATTTTTTGTTTGGCTTTCTTAATTGGCTTTTATTTGATTAACTTTCTTGGCCACTTTAGTACGGACAGTTGGTTTCACTGGGCCAATTACAGATGTTGGTACTGGGATCAAAGTGCAGTTGTTCACCACAGTCGAAATCGTATCGAATGCCGCCTACACATTGATAGTAAAACCTGCAATCGGAGCTGTGCAAAAAGGTTCCATCGCTGGAGCAGTTGGATCCTCCGCCATTTCCGTTATCGTTTCCGTTACCTCCATCGTTTCCATTATCATTACCTCCATCATTTCCATTATCATTACCTCCATCGTTTCCATTATCATTGCCCCCATTGTTTCCATTACCATTGTCGTTTACCTCCTTGCCCATGGCTCTGTTCATGGCCTTAAGAAGGGGATAGCTCTCACCACACAATCCACGGAAATCGTCAGTTTCAATGGACCACATCATTGCTCCTCCCAAATTGCGAGACTCGACGAGCTGCATCTTCAACTCAATACTGGCAGGATTGTCATAGCCAATCCATTGGTCGCCTTGGAATGCATATGGAGAGCTGGTTTCCTCATCGAAAACTGTCTGCCAGTTGTTTTGGCAAATCTCATGGTAACCCAAGAATCCGCTCTCACGGGTATACGCTCCAGCTGATCCAGGTCCGATGCAGGAAGCTCCTGGCCAATTTTGAGAGCTGTCGGACATCTGATAACTGTGGCCATAGAAACCAATGCCTAGAATCAGTTTTTCAGGTGGAGCACCAGCGGATAGCCAGTAGTCAATGGACTGTTGCACTTCCGGTAGAGGGGCGTTCAGACCCAAATAGCCATCCAGAGCCATGTGGAAATCGTAGGTCATGACATTGATGAAGGTCAGATGCTGGGAAATGGCAGGAATATCGTAGGACAGAATAGCTGAAGCTTCCGAAGCGCCGACGGCAATGCCCAATTCCAATCCATATTTATCGTAGGTTTCCTTGATCTCTCTCAAAAGTGTCACGAAATTTTCACGATCAGCATCGGCGCCACCGCGCTGTGCTGGGTACTCCCAATCCAAGTCCAAGCCATCAAAGCCATGTTTTTGGATGAAGTCCAGTGAAGAGGAAACGAATTTGGCACGCTTAACCGGATCGGCAGCCATGGCAGAGTACTTAATGGAGCCCTCATTCCAGCCACCCACAACAGCCAAAACCTTCAGTTTCGGGTTCTGTTGCTTCAAGGCAATGGTCTTGCTGATGAATCCCAAGCCGTTATCCATATCCAGCCATTCGTCCAATGATTGGAACTCACCATCGTCACTGATTCCAAAGAACGTGTAACTGATGTGAGTGCATAGATTTGGATCGATGTTGGAGGGCTCAAACTTGCCATCGCCGGGACGATAGTTGGCCCAGGTGCCCCAATAGCAATTGATCAGCTCTGCAAGAAGATGTGTGGCACCGTGAACAATCAGTTAAAGGGACTCGCAATCCAGTCAACTTACTTTCGCTGGCCACCATCTGCGCGAGGCAGAGGCAAGCCAAGGCTAGAAATCCGAACAACTTCATGACGACGTTGCTTCAGTGATAGTTCCTTCTCTACTTATGCTGCCCGAACGATTTAACAGTGTTTATATAGACCTGGCCAACTGATTCGATTATCGTTTCCTGATTTCTTATCTACAGCTTATTCGTATCAGGCCGTATAATTTAATTAAATTAATAGATGTTGTTATCGTCATAAAGAATTTTGAATATATTGCATCCATTGATAGAAATACTTCAATGTATATGTACACTTTTGTGATCAAATCTGGCATTATGTCCGATTTGCAAAATACTTTAAGACATAACCAACTCAGCTAGCTCCACAATTTCTATTCTCATTAAGTGCAACACTTTAAGTTTATTACTTTCATATTCATGAACGCGGTTTTATTTGTGTGGAGTACCCACATATTCGCAAAATCAATGAACTAGATTCTAATCTAGTCTTTGACATCTTAAGGCATTTGACTCTGGATTTATTGAGAATACTTCTAATTTATTGGATGGCCCATATCTGAAAGAGGTGCACTTGGAAAACGGGGTAATTGAAATAAAGGTAAACAAACAAACAAAAAAATGTTTTTGAATATTGCTGACATTTAAGGACTATGCTGAGTTTTGCAAATATATTCACATCCCTTTGCCACTTTTCCTTATTTTACCATGTTTGCACGAATATTTGAAGAAAATACGACTATAGATTAATTATTTTGTATTGGGACCGGCGATTTTCGTCGTTATATCCGAAAGACGTACTAACCGGAGACCCCTTCACATAATTGGAACCAACCAATCACTCATCGAACTTTAGTCGCTATAACCGGACGGATGTTATAATCGGAGTCGTTATAAACGTGTATTTGTTATTCCAAATACTACATATCCTGACCGCAATATTTCATATATTATAGCCACCAGATTCCATGTTCGCTAATATTGGTCTAACTGCTCATGGAGTCGCTCAGGATCTATCTAAGTTATAACTAAAGTAGATGGAAATGGCGAATAAAAGCGTTTGCAATTATTATTAAGGCAGGGATCAGTCTCGTGATTTGAACAATTTCAGAATTATTCTTATGGAGAGCGGCAGACAAGGCTTGGAGGTAAGGTAAGGAGCGGTCAAGCAGAGCAAAAATGGCTTATAAAAACGGAGGCAGGTCATCGGTCATCTGTCATCGATTAAGTTACATTTGCAGGAATCTTTAGCGGCACACTTGTACCTCAGCTTACTTTATTTTAACCTTTATCCTTACCCCACCCTTTTTTGAGTGCAATCTCTGCTCGCTTAAGTTTATAACATAATGAACGTCACTTAATATTGAGTTGTAAGAAAGAGTATTACATTTTGCTGTTTATTCCTAACCTGTACTTGGGGGAAGCCCCCAAATGAACTATGAAAGAACAATATATGAGAACAAGCAGATTACTTTTGACTGATTTAGTGGGAAAAATCGAAGATTTTTGATGAAATTAGTCGTTGGTCAGTTCTAGTCATATCCGTCAGTACGAACAGCCAGATCTCGGAGACTATTAGAGCTTGAGACATGCCAGAGCTTAGACTCCTGGAGTTCCTATGGTAATGATGTTTATTTTGAATTTCTTAAAAACTGAATACATAGATACATTTGATGTTATAAATCTAAAATATTTGTTTTACTTGCTGCATGGCATTAATAATTGGCCTCATCGTGGATAGGATTTTTGTTTTCATCAAGAGTCGGGCTTAGTCAATATCTAATTTCGAACAAATTTCGAATTTATTTGGTGCCCAATCGGCGATTCCTGCTTGTGAGATTCTGCAAGATAATGTAATAATTAACATTTTCGGGACACCATTAAAGGATAAGGATTACACATTATGAAATGACCATTTGTCTTTATTTATTTAGGCATTTTTTTAATTTCTTTTCCGTTACAATGGTTGAACTTTCGTAAAGCTTTCATGAAGCTTTGCTGCTGTGCCGCCGCCTATTTTGATGGGTTCTATTTCAACGTCGCCATCTGGATTTTTGCGTTTTCGTTTTCGTTTTGAGACCCACCGGCTTGGCCGGCTAATATTAATTTAATTTCTTTTCTGCAAACACTTCAGTTTGGATTCGAATCTCAGCAGGTGAAGAACATTAAGTAAACAAATAAAGACACAAAATCAACATGACAATTGGTGAGTGGACAAACTTCTCAATATATTTATTTTTTTTTTTTTTTGGCATAAGTACTTGTGGGTGGAAAAAGAATAAAGCTTTCGAATTACAACAAAATAGAAATTTAAGTTAAATTCTTGGCACCTTGTGACCGCCGTTACGATTTCACCGAATCAATTAGCAGATCTGTCCTATTAGTGGACAAAAGAAACCTTTTTTATGACCTATTTAATTGATTTCTTTGAATTCATCATCCCGAAAAGTCTAAAAATATATGTTGTCTCTATGAGGCGAAGAACTGAGTCACACAAGAGAAGTGAAATGCTTAAATACAGTATAAAGAACAAGAAGTGTGTCTTTTTGCCTTGAACTTTGGTAGTAATCAATACAAAAGGAAAATTGTTTTTGCAGTCTCGACCTAGAGATGAATCAAAATGATGTCATCGTAGAGACTCGAAAAAAAATTAGTGCGGAAAATTTTTTATGCTTAGGAGTCAGCTGTCTCTCTTACTGTCTAGCTCACTCTCTCTTTCTCTCTCTCTAAGCTACGCCTAGAGCTCGGCTTTTGAGTTGAGGAATGAGCTAGAATATTTTGTTGTTGCGATCACAGATAAAAATGACATCATGCGAATATCGCTACTAAAAAGCAAACAGAAAAAAGAAAACAAAAATAAAAAACAACAAAAGACGCCAAACATTTTGAATTGAGTATATAAATAATTATAAATACACACACATGTCAGTAGTAGATATGTACATATGTATATCTTATGGGTGGGAAATATTTGAGGAAATCCAAGTAAAATAAAATTGAATCAATTCACATCATTCGCGGTTTAGATTTGTGGTTAGGTTCACAGGTGGCCAATGGGCGTTTACCTTCTGACCAAGTACAGTCTTCGAATCGAAATTTTACGATTGACGATAATAAAGATTTAATCTCACTTTTGTTTTCGCTTCTTGCAGAAGTCACCACTCCCGACAAATTGGAATACCAGTTCTACCCAGCTAGCGGTGGAGTGTTCGTGTTCAAGGTGCGTTCGCCCAAGGATGCTCATTTGGCTTTGAGCTCAACAAACGGGGACAGCGGTCCCATCTATGAAATATTCATTGGTGGTTGGGAAAACACCAAATCGGTGATACGCAAGGATCGTCAAAAGCCAGATGTTGTCGAAGTGCCTACACCCGGAATTTTGGATGCTGGAGAATTCCGTGGTTTCTGGGTTAGATGGTATGACAATGTTATCACTGTCGGACGTGAGGGCGAGGCTGCCGCATTCCTCTCCTACGACGCTGGAGAACTGTTTCCCGTTAACTTTGTTGGCATCTGCACAGGCTGGGGAGCCAGTGGCAGCTGGTTGTTGGATGGTAAATGATGCAATTGACTAATACCATCAACAGATGTTTAATAAACCTATTTTCCCTTTCTTGCCACACCACAGAGCCCGCTGCTTCAGCTCCGGTTATTGGATTCTCCGCCCCCACAGGTAGTGGCCCCGGATGCTGGGTGCCTGCTGCCAATGGCGAGGTTCCACCAAATGCCTTGCAGGGTGGTTTCGACAGTAACGAACAACTGTACATTGCTAGAGCACGTCACGAAGGCGATTTGATTCCCGGAAAACTGCATCCAACTCACGGCGTCACCTATGTGGCCTGGGGAGGCGGCGAACACGGCCACTCCGAATACGAAGTACTGTGCGCTGCTGGCGGCCAATGGATTCCCGTCGAAGGAGGCGTTATTCCTCCAAACGCCTTCCCCGCTGGCGAGACAGCCGAAGGTGAGCCCCTCTTCATTGGTCGTGCCACCCACGATGGCACCATTACCGTGGGCAAGGTTCAGCCATCACACAATTGCTGCTATATTCCCTATGGCGGTGAGGAGTTGGCCTACAATGAATTCGAGATCTATGTTTCCAACTAGATCTTGAGACCGCACTGAAACTTGCACTGTTAATGAGCGCTTTACACTCCAAACTTGTCGCAGAAATTATCTTTATACATATGTATATGTGCACACTTGCAATGTATTTATTTACATATTTATTTCCCTGCATTTTAATTAATCTCGTTATTGTTGAAGAATCTCGAAATTCGAAATCTAAATTGATTTAATTACATAGTAAATAAATTAACACCCTTGCTAATCCTTGTTCTTACTAATTAGTGTCACATGAGCTATCATCTGCTTTTCGGTCAAGTTTCTTGAAATGTTCTCCATGAGGCAAGAAAAATAGTTTAATGCCCTTGTTTGCCCACCTTTCAAAACGAAATAATATGATGAGTCAATGTAATGACGTCACAAAAACAAAAGTGGAGCTTTATATCTGATGTGATCTAATATGTTGTTTGCATTAAATCAGACAGACTGAGTCAGATCGACCAGACAATTTAAACCTTTTAGCACCCAGGCTCAAATCATAGTTTACGAAGATGAACATCCTATGATTAATCAAATTATAAATAATTTGTAAGTTTACAATTATAAAAATTCGACAAGAATTTTAAATTTTCTGGACCGATTTAAATCATCTTGGGATTGGAAAATACTTTAAAGAAACATTCGAGAAAATTCTGTGGTGGTCAAGTGATAACGTCAACTCCAAAATGTCGAGACTGTAGAGTATCAAATGTACCGACGACAAATGTAAATAAATACATGACACTTGATTTCCATAGCTTCATATGAAGCGTGAGCACTCAGAAGTGGGCATATGTAGAAGGAAAGCATCTCCGCTAACAAATAGAGGAAGCACACACATACATATATTCTTGATCAGCTCCAACTCCTCCTTGAAATCTGAAGCTACAGCACTTTATAATGCTTCTGTATACTGCAGCGTTTTATCCAGGGGCGGTGGCCAGCTGCACTTCGCTTTTCTCGAAGCGAAAATCATAATTTGATAGTTCAATGTACTTGTTATGTTATGACTGTGCCAAGTTCAGATGACTATGTGACATTAATCTTATAGGAACGGTCTGGAAAATTTAAAAAGAACCGGATAACTACATGTTGTAGCTATCAAACATAAGATAAAATGGTGTGCTACATGCGCACAAAGGCCGTTCTTTAGCAGACATTCGACTTATTTATATAAAATGATTTTCCCTTTGACCGCTTATAGATAAGAAAATAAATTAAGTAAAGAACTGTTTACAAGGTGATTAGCAAGTATATCTCGCTCACTCTTGCAGGAGCACTCTAACGTTGCCACCGGCCAACTCCGCCCTTAGTGAAAAGGGTGCGTCGAGTAAAACTTTGATCAATTTTACAATGCATATCAAGTTTAATAGTAATACAATACATTTTGGTAAAGAAAATAATTTAAGCTTTAACCTATTATACTTAGTCTCTGAGATCTAGGTGTTCATTCGAACGAACATGACTAGATCGACGCTGATTAAGAATATTACTAGGGAAGCTGTACCCCTGTATATGTCCACTTTTCCTTAGTTCCTGGAAGTTGTTATACCAGTATTAACAGTCTATTCGTCTGTCTATCTGTATGAACACCCAGATCTCAGAGACTATAAAGGCTATATTCACCCAATTTGGTATATATGGATGTATATTCGTGTAGTACATATGTAAAGTGATTAAGTTCATTTCAAATTTTTGCCACGCCCCGCAATTTAAACAAAAGTGTTGTTCTCAAAGACTATTCTAGCTAGAGAAATCATAATTGGTATGTACATATGTACACATACCACATTTTATCAAATATTAACATTCAGCAACAAATTTAAAAAAAAAAATCGGACAATAGCCTATGAATATTGTAAACTCTCTACTTTTTAAAGTAATTAATCCCTTGGGATTGATTTTATATTTCCGGATTTTATTTATTTTCAAATTAAGTGCACATGCGGTCTTATTCACTATATTCAAGAGAGTGTGCCCGTACCTCGCCTTAGCGTATTATACCCTTTTAGTGTGCCCAAATTCGGTTATCGGGGAAATTAACTGAGACGAGGAGCGGGCTTATTGAAAATATTCCTAATGTTTACATTCGGCCAATCCTGACATTTGATCGACCTCGATCATACAATTCAACAAACATACAACATACAATATACATATATACAATACATACAATATACATATAAATACTGCTTATCAGATACATATTACAAACAGAAACTCACAGTTTTATCACACGCATGCATCCACGGCTTGAGTCGGGCTGATTCTAAGATACCTTTGTAGGGCAAAAATATTATTAACATCAGTGCATCCCTCTTTACAAGATATTCTTAAACTTACTAATTGAATAAATGACTTATCATCAATGGTGTCCGGGTCTTCACTAGAGCTCATGGCGGCGATCTGGGTTCGCATTGGACAATTCCGGTACTGATGGCCCACTTTGAAGCACCGATAGCAACTTCCTTTTGGTCTCTCCGGGCGTGGACAGTCAAACATTAAGTGACCAATCTGGCGGAAATTGAAACATCTCTTATCCTTTGCAGCAGGCGTAATGGCCTGCAAACGGTCTGAAGTCTGACGAGCCTGAGGAACGTAGTTTTTGGCTGGTGGCTGAACTGATTGAAAACGCATCATCTTCTCTCGCAATTCATTCAGAGAAGTACAATAATACAAAGGACCTGACAATCCGGTTCGATCTTGTAGTCCGTCAACAATGTATTTGACCACATCGGTGTCTTCAAAATTGCCCTGCTGAGCAATATTTCGCATAATGATGAAATACTGCAAGAGTGACTCTCCTTTGCCAATTGAGCGCTTCCTCATCTGGTTAGCAATCTCGTAGTTTGTCATTTGTAGGCCAAATACCTTCACAAGGGCATCCTTCAGCTCGCTCCAGGTTGTAGTCTTTTCATATGTCATGTATGCTTTAGCAGATCCCTCCAGCAGTCGGTTGCCCAACGACCAACATTGGGCATCACTCAGTACATACACTCTTGCTGCTTTCTCCAGCTCACGAATCCATACGTGAATGGACAGATCACCATCACCAGAGAATTTAGGTACAGACATCTTTCAAGTTCATGCGGCAATTATATTCCGGTCCGCCTAAGTTCTCCTCCAGCTCCATAACACGTGTTTTTAGCTCCGCCAGGTTTTTACGTGCTGTATACAATTCGATGCTACTAAGAATCGAAGACAATTCGTCGGTTTCGCTCGCTTGTGCGCTTTCACGAACATGCACGTTCGCGTCTGGTCCTACAGAGGTCTCACGAGACATCGTCGGCGACTGGTTAGCACCCACTTGATCCGGTGTACTTGGCTGCTCAATGTTTCCCACGCCGCGCTGCTCAATAACAACATCCACAAGTTGTCCGGCAAGCACATTTGCAGACACTGCTGGGCTGACTGCCTGCTCTTCGGGTACATCACTCTCTCCAGACTGATTCTGTGCCATGACTTGTTTTACCAATGCTCGCAATTGGTAAATTGACGCTTCTTTGTCGCAAGGTACTTCCTTGGCCGCTAGCAACTCAAACAATGCGGTTTTGTTTAATTTAATAATCTCGGTGTATTTCATGAAAATACGTTCTTTAGGGCAAACCCCACACCTGATTTGTAAACTCTCTACTTTTTAAAGTAATTAATCCCTTGGGATTGATTTTATATTTCCGGATTTTATTTATTTTCAAATTAAGTGCACATGCGGTCTTATTCACTATATTCAAGAGAGTGTGCCCGTACCTCGCCTTAGCGTATTATACCCTTTTAGTGTGCCCAAATTCGGTTATCGGGGAAATTCACTGAGACGAGGAGCGGGCTTATTGAAAATATTCCTAATGTTTACAATATAAACGTTTTTTCATAAGGAAGGGAGAGACGACTTACTAACTTCATATTTATCTGAACTGAGTCATCAAAATTGGTTGCCATCTCTTGATTCTTAATATGTCCCCAACTTCGTTAAATTTGGAGAGCATTTACGATATGCGATCTAATACCTTTGTAACTATAGAAAAAGGCGGGCTGGCTTTTATTCAGATCGAAATAATCTCTACTTGCCATTTGCAAAACAAACATCCATGTCAGCAATGTTGATAATCGTAGTCTGAATTTTTGAAAACCTACCAAGTTCCATTCAATTCTAAAACAAGTTAAGAATTACAACTAAATGAAGCGAATTAACGATATGAGGCCACAATTTCATCCATTTAAAACTGATCATTTAGAATTTTTGCTCTTTTTTATTCAGTACGAATCAATAGTAATTAAATCATCAGTCTATGTCCAACGAAGTTTCATGTTGATAGCCTTCAGCAAGGGATAAGCCTCACCGCAATGACCACGGTAATCATCAGTTTCCAAAGACCAGACCATGGCGCCAGCCAAATTCTTGTTCAATGCGAAATCCATTTTCCATTGCACACTCAGAACGTTGTCAAAGCTGACCCATTGGTCACCAGAATAGGCATAGGGAGCAGCATTGTCGTTGTCAAAAACTGTGTACCAGTTGTTCAGGCAGATCTCGTTGTAGCCCAGATAGCCTCCGTCTCCGGAATAAGCTCCAGCGGCTCCCACACCACGGCATGGTGCGCCTGGCCAGTTCTGGGAAGCATCAGTAAGTTGGAAAGAGCGTCCGTACATGCCAACACCAAGTACAAGCTTGTTGGCTGGAGCACCCTGGCTAAGCCAATAGTTGATGGCGTCTTCGACCGCCCATTGGGGAGCATTGAAGCCAGTTTTGCCATCAGATGCCATAGCAAAGTCGTAGGTCATCACATTGATAAAGCTCACCTGCTGGGCAATGTTGGAAATCTCATAAGATGTGCTGGCCAGAGCCTGTCCGGCACCCACGGCAATACCCAATTCATAACCGTATGGGGCAAATCTGAATAAACGATCAAAGATTAAAGACAATCACAATATTCAATCACAGTCCACTACTTACGCTTCCTTAATCTCACGCAACAAAGTGACAAAGTTGGCACGATCATCCCAGTTGCCACCACGTTGGTTGGGGTATTCCCAATCCAGATCCAAACCGTCAAAGCCATTGTTACGCAGCAAGTTCAGAGCGGAATTGATGAAGTTTTGACGCTTGTTCCAGTCAGCAGCCATCGAAGAGTACTTAGTGGAACCCTCATTCCATCCACCGACGACAGCCAAAACCTTCAGGTTGGAGTTCTGCTGCTTCAATCCAACAGCCTGACTGATGAAGCCGAGATCGTAGTCCAACCAGGTGTCCAGGGACTGAATTTCACCATTGTCCTTGATGCCAAAGAACGAATAACTCAAATGTGTGCATAGCCAGGGATCAATGTTGGACACATCGAACTTTCCATTGCCACTGCGATAGTTGGCCCAAGTGCCCCAGTAGCAGTTTACAATGCCTGGAAAATCGGAAACAGATTTTCTTAGTTGAGAGTTCATCTGGTCATTTCTTTTCGATTTACTTACGTTCGGCCACTATGGCCTGGCCCAGACTAAGGGCTATCAGTATGGCTAACAATTTTACCATTTTACAACTGTTCTAGTATTCGGTCAATTTGCACTGTTTTTATACTTTTTCGACCAGCTGCCACTTTTCATTATCATAGATAACAATAACTGATCGTTGAGCTGATATGGCCCTACTCCATTTGTTTAAATCTGAAATGTTTATGGCCCATCCAATTATCTTTTTCCATTCAAATTCGTGGACGTAGGCGCATTTCTTTAAATAGAAACCGCCCTGAAAATGTTTAAAAGTCTTTGGAAATTAATCAGAAAGGTACTTGAAGTAGTTTAGATTTATATTCCATATAAATATGTATAGGTATGTTTACCGTTTCACATGTAGGTTTATGACCCACTAAAGAATGTTAAATGACACTGTGCAACACCAAAAATGATCCTCATCCGACCATCTGTCTCTAAAATTTTACCCTTTGAATAGCAAAACCTCATGGATAGATTGATTTTCTTTTCGAATATTTTCATTTTCTCCCTGTTCATTTAATTTTGTTGTTAACTGTCGACTGAAATATCGAAATTTAAAAAAAAAAAAAACAGTTTTTTATTAAACGTTTTTAAGGTAAAAGTGAAGTAGTTCCTTTTTTCTTTAACTTAAGGCGAGACAGTCTGTTCGTCTTTAAGCTATTCATCAAATAATTTTCATAAGTTCGAAAGAGACAATAATTATCTTTGAATTGGGCTTAGCAAAGTAGGGATTTAAAGATCCGTAAAGAAACTTCGGTGGAAACCAAGCTGAACAATTTCGTATTTTGACGCTGTTTGCTATGATACACAACAAATTTCAAGAAATGAAACATATTTTAAAATCTACTTCAGAAAACAGTTAATATTTGTGAAATGTTAAACTTGTAGCACAGTGTTATCGACTAGTAAATTTTGTCAAATATTATTACGAATAATGTGGAAATTATTTCTTAATCTATCGTTGACAGACAAATTGCAACAATGAAATGTTTTTGTTAGAGTAAATCAGATCAATAGTAAAATGCTATCGAGGTAGCTTACCATCGAACTAACCGAATGCAAATGCCATAAAACCCATATCAAATCGAAGTGTTTTTGATAAAAGTTTTTACCCTATATTCAACGAAGCATTTTGGTTTATCTAAGTATACATTCTTGATCAGCTTCAAGAATTACTTTGCACATAAAGCCAATCACTTGTGAGAGGGTAGGTACAACATAAAAGTCCGTCGCCTTCGCTATTCTTGCAATATTTTTCTTTCAAAATGAATTTCTTAGCACTCAAACTTCTGGACAGGAGCATGCAGATTACACGTCTAAATCAAGTCAGACACTTGACCTGCCATTTAGACCAGAGACGGATTGGTGTCTCAATCCAATTTTATGATTACCTTTGACAATATTTGCATACTGTCCTTGAAGGATAGATCGCAAATAAAAATAAATATAAGAAACATGTTTTTAAAGGGTATTTCAAAGTCATAAAATCAACATTGTGCAAATTTGTTTTCTTTATTTCAATTATCTAGTAAAGTGTTCGAAGTGCACCTCTTAGAGATTGAACGCATATAATAAATTTTAAGTATTTTTTCTAAAGTTAAGTGCAAAAATTCTTAACATGTCAGAAACTTCTAATCTGGTTCATTAATTTTGTGAATTCGTTAAGTATCTCGCTCATGAGGCAGTGATTGAAACTGAGCAACTTTTCAACATGTACAATAAAATTATTGTTTTTTGACTCATTCACATGTTCTCTCAGTTGGTCACTCACTGACCTGATGATTATGTTTTTGCCATACCTTCTAAGGAAAAAAGGATTAAGAAATCATCCATTTATCACAAAGATGTCGTGAATATTTGAAAAACGTCAACCATTGCAACAGTAACTAAATAGTACGACGAGACGAGTTCATATAGCCATGTCCGTCCGTCTGCTAACTCTTCGGACCATCATACTAGCAAGAGTATACAAACTTCGGCGCGGTCAAAGTTAGATCTGCTTATTGAACTAACAATCTTATCTCTTAATGCATGATGATTAATTAATTAATGATTAATGAATAAACTAAGCAAAAAAAAAAAAAAAATTAACCAATTTTGTTCTTTTTCTTAAAACAAAATGGGTTTTCTTTCTAAAGGATATGAACGACAATTTCAGCGTCTTAGAAAACATTTACAGGTTTTGATTCCAAAAATGTTCATCTTTATGTATCATAAAATCGTCGTATATATAAGCCAAATGCAGGGAATGAATTTGTCAAGTCAAAAAATTAATCTGCAATGGAGGACGGATGGAGTAATGACGGATATGTACATACATATGTATGTATGTACATATGTATGTATGTAAGGTTTAGAGTAATTTAATGTTTGTTTTAATAGGTTATTTAATACAGAGTAAGTATTTAATGACACCCATGAGAGCGTCCCAGCTCCAACCGATTACCCTGCGATCTCTTGCAGCAGTTCCAGACCACCCAGCAAACAACCTAGAATGGTGCGTTGTCAGGTAGCTGGTATCTGTCCCTTACAGGTACATATATTCCGTGATGCTTTGCTCATGTCTTATTGAAATTGATACACCAGAGCACAATTGCGATTATCAAGGCATGCAATAAATTGCCTTTCCTTCTTCTCCTCCCACTGCTCGCCCCACTCACTCCGTGAATATTACAGGCGTATTAAAAATTTTTGGACATAGTCAGTACACTAAACACCAAACATAACGCAGGATCCCAATCCCAATTATCGTACTTTGTTTATAAATTTAAAAATGACTGAATCAAGAAAATAAAGGAATATCGATTTTTTCTTTTATACAATGTTAAAACTAAAAAATCCAACAAGTTTTAAAACTGATTTGTTTATATCCGCCCGTCGATCTTTTTTTGTACTGACTTGTCCAGATTGAGATTTTCAGAAAAGGTTTCATACGAGTTTTTTGCCATCAAAATATATCAGCAGCAGCAAAAAGATTTCAAACTTCGCGCTCTAATACTCTTTGAGCTTTTAACCGTTTGACGGACCGCTTTTTATACCCTTGCAGAGGGTATTATGAAATTGTTCAGATGTTTGTTACGCACATAAAGAGTATATATTCTTGATCAGCACGACAAGCTGAGTCGATATAGCCGTGTCCGTCTGTCCGTCGATGCGTATGGGTTTATCTATTGGCATGAAACTTTATATTTGAGTTACTTATAACCCGGGTAAGATAAAGTCTGAAAATCGTCAGGATCGGATCACTATATATTATAGTTATATAGAAAGATGTTTTGAACACCTTAAAAATTTTATGGCCAATACCTGCAAGGGTATATAAACTTCGCCACAGCTGAAGTTCGTTTTTTTTATATTTTAATCGATAAAAATACTAATTTTAATCGTATATCGAAATTCAAAAAAAAAAAAAAAAAAACATGTACGAAGTCATTGAAGTGACCAATACACATTCCACTTTACTTTAACTACTTTTGTAATGCAATTGCGAAGCATTAAAAAAAGAACAGTGCCAACGAATTTTGTTCATTAGGACTGGAAATTTAATTTTAAAAATAGTGGTACACAGTAAAATTTTTAATATGCTACCTAAAAGGAAAAAAGGGCCAAAGGTCTAGAATTTATACTCTAGTGGATAAAATATCTTTTGACTGGATAGAATTTCAGCGGTCTGAATATTTACAATTAATACAAATTGACAGACTTTGGACGTTTGCTTTTGCCATTACAATTTTTAAATATAGCAAAATATCTGCACTATCAAACATGAACATTTATTTTTAATATTTTTTCAACTGTCAATAATATAGTGGTTCGATCCGACATTCTGTGCTTTTCATATGAAGGAAGCCTCAAAAGAAATTATAATTAGTAATTACTGATCGAGACCGTCTAAAATACGTTAGCGAATTGTTTTTCATAAGGGCACAAAAACAGTTGCAAAATGACCTGGAGAACGGTAAGATGGGCATGTTAAACTCCTAGAAAGGAGGCCGGGGTGAAATGAGTTTGGAAAGATCCACAGTCAGGTCTAAAAAGGTCTGTATTATAATACTATGAAGTCGTATTGCTATCTTTTTCCCGCTTTATCCAGCCAAGTCTTCTTTTGTAATTTGCAGTTCTCGAAATAGAGCTATATAGACAATCGACTCATTTCATATTTAAGTAACTATATTTATAATATAAACTTACCCAGAAAAAGGTTTTTTTATCGCAATTTGTCACGATTCTCTAAAATATTATCGGGTATCGGAATTGAAATAATGGAAATGCCGCATGCGCAGAACTTAGTCCATAAGAAATGGAGTGATTATTAAGAATGAACTATTCACATGGTCGCTGTTTAGCTAAAATGTTATTAATTTTTGTTTTTGATAAATGTGTTCAGTAATGAAACTGATCTAGCGATACCTAGGAAATACCACAAACACACACAAAAAGGTACACACACCAATACACGAAAAAAAAAAAACACATTGAGAGAGGATTCCCCAGTTAATTGCAATGCAAATAGGGAGATTAAGTTGTTATTACATCAGATAAGAAATCTCATTGCAGTCGGTAAAGAGTATTTATCTTTCTTTATGTACGTAATGAGAAAGTGACAAGCCCCCACCAAAGTGCAATCATTTAGAAGTAGTTATTTATTCTAAACAGCAGCTGGTAGACAAGGTGAAATGCCAGCTGGAAGGTCGCAAATGCATTACCATTTAAATAGTTTAACTTAAAGTACTGGAATGCTGGAATACAAACTAATTGCCATTCCTAGAAGAGTTTGCTACACGTTTCGAACAGGTTTTTCAATTCAAATTATTCTATTTTGGACCGTAATTCAATTAACGCTTGCTTTTTTTTCAAACAATTCAGAACAATGAATTTACACGATTCAATTAAAGTTTCCGTCAACAAAAAACAATAGTAAAACATAGCAAATCTTCTGTGCGAATGGCGATGGCGACGATGTGGTCATCCAATTGAACCCAATTTAGCCACATACACAACGATATCAGCTCGAGCTGCCATAATTCACATTTAAGTGTCCTCATCTCTCTCTGTTTATGGAGTTGTCAGGGATTCAATTGAAGAGAAATTCAAGAAAGTAGATAAAGATTTGCATTTTAATTTTAACGTTTCCAACTTTTGCAATAACAATTTGAAATTTGTGTTAAAAATACGAAATAAAAATAAATGTAAATATGTATGTATCTCGGAGTGTCTGTGACGCTTGACGAGCCCCTCCAAGCTCCCACACACATGCACGTGAGAATTGACTCAAAGAGACACAAAAATAAATGTCGATGTACATATAGATACATACATATGTATTTACATCCGATGTGTGGGGCGATAGTGAGTGGGTTAACGTGGATATTCGAGTCGTTTATAAATCTTTGCACTCTTATTTTGATAATAAACGAGTATTTTATCTGTTAAAATATCCAATCAATTGCCACTTTTATATAATGTACTGGTAATTTAAAATTTTAATACATATTTATCTTCCTTTAAATTAATATTTATGTACATATATCCATATCTATATCGTATCTTCTTTGAGTGCACAATAATAGTTTCGTAATAGTGTGGGAACACAGAAATTTGAGTCCAATCATCCGGAAAATATTTTCAAAATAATAATAAATATGTATTTTGGGGATACTAATTTTGGAAAGCGTCACTCCTAGAGGGTTGCATCTCCTGCGAAACATATTACATATCGGATAGGGGTTTCCGCGGGTCTCAAAAAATGGCCGAGATGGGAAAGAAGTCGTAATAGGGTTAGTGTAGGCTGGAAAACACAGTATCAGGTTATCCTTGAGAGTTATAGGTTGTGTCGATTGCCACAGCATAGATGCCGATAACCCACTGTAAGTGAGCAATGTGCCCTGTTCGCATATAATTTTTGGCACCAGTTACAGGATAGACAGTTTTCCTTATCGGAGCTGCTTTCGCTGGTTGGAGATTTCGTCAAAATCGTTACAAAATTGTTGACTGGGCAAACACAGTAGAATCCAGTTTTAACTTCCGTCCAGTTATAGCTATAGAAATTCGATGAAAGGATTGAGAAATGTATAGATTTATCAGTATCAGCAAATCATTCTCAACTGATACTGAAAACGAAATGGACATTCCCCTACTGGTTTGTGTAGAAGCCCCAAAAAATGCTTCTTTCGATGTCAAAGAACTGGAAGAGGACAAGATTTTTATTCGAAATTATGTTTTAAAATTATGTTCTATTTTGAAAGCTATAAATAAAGAAAAAATCTTTAAAATAGTTAGGAACGTGAGTAGATCAAAACTCTAAACGAAGGTATTCCGATCTCATAGAGTATTCTCCATCAGCATGACCGTCAATCTAGTTTTGCCCGTCCACCAAATTTACTTGACCAAGTCCTGTCTTTCATAATGGCCAAGGGTTGCTCTCCTTCTCTTTGTCTCGTCTGTACTTGAATTATTCACCCAAAGCTCTTTAAATCAAGAGGCTGTTAATCCAAATATTATCCAAATCTGATAAGTCCTTGCCTCTGTCTGTCTCAGAGGTAACCGACCTCATTGTAACTTTACCGCAAATATTATAATTATTTATAGTATGATACAAGCAGGTTATATGATAATTTATATTATTTATAATACATATTTTTGTTATGATAAAAATCTCTTTAATTGGTAACAAATATTTAAGTAAAAGGTCACACAAACGAAGGTCATTGATACATTCAGTTGAAAATATTTTCTTGTTGATGAAACTTGTAAATTTTTACTCATTTCTATCTATGTATGTATGTATGTATGTACATATGATGTACGTAAATGTTTTGTTTTGGAACCGGTTTGACGATAAAGGGAAGGAAAGGTAAATACAATAATTGGCAAAAGGGCACCTTGAAAAATGAACCAAATGTGACATAATAAGTTTTTACCAAACACATATTAATTTTTATGTACACACATATGTAAACATATACAGACATACATACATTTGTTAAATGTGATAAGTTCTTAAATATTTTGTTTATATCTTTTCACTGTCAACGCGTCACTTTTCAAATGTTGCTGCAAATTGCATCAACCAAAGTTCAGAAGAGAAAGAAAAGGAGTAAAAGAGATGGATGTACAGAAGAGTAAACGTAAAAAATTGCATACACTTTAGGAAAGATATACACGTTTTGAACGTCATTTAGCGAAAATAATTTTATTAATTTTTTCAGGGCGATATTTGTCGAGCTGTTTGAGACATCTGAATTTATTCGTCGACTTTTTTAAAAATTTCTTTTGTTTAAACAATTTTAATTTTATACTTTGAAAGAGTATCCAAATAGTGGTTCAATGGGCAGCAAACTTTAGCGTCTCTCACTATTACTCTCTTTTAGCATTTTTATCAGACGGCGGCATTTTTGTTCACCCTCGCTCAGTTTTTTTCCCCGATATACAAGCATATGTATGTACTACGTGTACGTGTACATACTCGCACGCACACATTAGTTAAAATTATTTAATAAAAACTAAAACTCGCGCGATCTCATTTTCAGTCTCGTCGGGTGTCTCGCAAAAGCAACAGGTATAAAACCGCAAATCGACGAGTTCAGCAAACGGTGAATGGTGAATGGAAAACGGAATATTGTGTTTGCGCAGTGATAAAACCAACAACAACACATGTTCGGTGATAAACAAAAACACAAAAGTCGACGCCAAATAACACTTGAACTTTAAAAGCAAAAACAATTCAATAGCAACACCATATTCACATTAAAATATCAAACTCTTCGTCGTCTCGCCCAAAGATTTTTACGAACCATGGCACCAGCAAAGTCCATCAATGGCAATGGGTAAGTCGTTTTTCAACTTTTTCTTAGAGACATTTTTGAGAATTTCCTTCCTTTTTTTGTTTCTCTGTCGCCACAATTGTGAAAATTGCATAATATTCGATTGCAATTCTTTGGGGCTAGACATCTGGTGCAACACCTGATAAAAACCCGAACCATATGATTTGGTTGGCTTTCACTTTTCCGCTAGCCGCCAATAGAGCGTTTTCTAGTGCTTTGGCTAGAGAAGAGAGTAATCTATATATATACATACATAGACGATATATACATATACACGTGCTGATATCTACTAATTTTAGTCTCTTTGTGTTTTATTTTAAGCATTCTGTTTTTGTTTTCCTCTTTGTTGGTTGAGGCAAAAGAGTTTTTAAGTTACTCATTATCACGGTCAGCCGGCCACATGTGATGACCTTTTGTTTAAACTGTTTAGTTTTTATACTCTTACAAGAAAGAGTATCCGTTGAAATTTTAGCTTCCCGTTCAGATAACGTACATGTAATCATGTAATTATGACAGTCTGTCTATGCATAATACGCCTTTTCACAGGAATATCCGTAACCGACATGGGTCAAATAACATAAACATTATACTTAGCACTCTTTTAACTATCGGTTTTTTTGTCTTATCTCAATGAAAATGGACTATGGAGTATTGTAAAACGGTATTGAGTATTATTCTTTTACTTTGGGGGTTAACTTAGTAAACGTGAAAAGATAGGGAGGTCCAAGGAAATCTCAAATTACAGATATACACAGATATATGTAAATGTCTTACTTGACCCTTTATTTGGGTTTTAGAATGGCATTTTGTTAGTTTTTATTATATTTTTCTACAGTTTAGAAACATGTAAATTTCCAATTCGATTTCTAAAAACCTATTTAAAAAGTAGGTTAAAGTAATACGTCTTAAATACTGTTCCTCTTGTGGAATATACATATATGTATGTACAAATGTACATACACTTTCAGTCGTGATAAATTGCAGTCAATTCTGGCCAAAAACTAAAAAGTATAAACGTTAACAAAAATTGTTATGCAGTTTGAGCACGTGTAAGAGTCCGAGTTGTAAACGAATCGACCTTGGAATTGTCACCGTACTTTGCATTTCTTACCCTCTAAATGCACATTTTCAAAGTTTAGGGTATGTTCAGTTAGGAATACGTATAATACAAAATAATGCATATATATATCGGACGCAGGATCTTAGTCTACTCGTTTAGCAAAGCCATGATTAATTATCCGAATGAATAACAAAATGTATATATTTAGTATGGCATATTATTCACCGTAAAGAAAAGTCGATGCCTGATAAGGCAAGATTTTAGTTTCATGCTAATTTTGGTTGTTGTTACATAGAAAATAAATAGCCTTCTGTTTCGCAAAGTAAAAAAGCAAAGGTTTTTTCCAGTAAATGTAATCATTATAAGCTTTATTAAAAAAAGTTACAAAATAATATTAATTATTATTTTTTTATTCGTTTTTCCCTTCGTCTGGGAAAATGGGACTGACCCTTTTGCCAGAAAATAAAAATACAATTTATTTCGGATATATGTACATACATATATGTATGTATGTATGTATAGTTTATAATAAACATATTCCTAAAATGAAAAGCAGGAGTTCATTGTTTAATTAATTCAAATAATTTCTGCAAATACTGAAATTTGTTTTCTTTTAATTAGGAAATTATATTGACATTTTTATATCAACTGGTTTAGGATAACAGTCTGCCGCCACGGAGACTAGCTGGATTGAAATGAGTCTCTGTTGTAAAAACAGTCGGATATTCATGCTGATAATTGAGAAATTGATAAAATAAACAATAACAATTCAATTGGATATGCTCATTTTGGCATTTTCACTGAAAAGTGGTAAAGAACATTTTATTTACGATTAATTTTAATATTTTAACATTGTGTCTTAAACTTTTCTTTTTGATTATTCTGGCCAAAAGGCATTGTTTAAATTAACTATTTCTGCAAAGGCTCTACGAAAACCAACAATAAATCAATATGTTCTAAATGTGCAACTGCAACGTATTTAAGAACAATTTATTATAAATATTTCAATTTATATCGGTTAATTTTGCCGAATTTAAGCTATGAGTTAATTAACCAGTTTGTAATAATCGGATAAGAAACAAAAAAAATGATACTGTCCAATGATCCTGTAGCCTACACTTCTTTATAAGAAACTTGAGATCATATTCAACAAAGACCAACAATAAATATTTATCTCCAAATCGATATTACAAACAATATAAAATGGAATTTAGTTTTACAAAAAACATTTACCTTTAAAACCAAAGCTAAAGAGTTCTTATCACAAAGTGATATCATAAGCGTAATTAGAATTACACTCCTTTAAAATTATCAATCCCACAAAGCTGTTATCAAAACTGTTGAAAGGAAATCGTCCTGAGCATTTGTCCGTTTTAAGAATATAATAAAAGATCTTAGTCCTTTCTGAGAAGAGTTGATCAAAGCCAGAATTAACTTTCCACACTTACACTGGTGATGAAGGCGCTTGATTAGAGACAACTCATTGTAAATTTTCATTAGGTCACATCAGCACCAGATTTATTGATCAATCAATTTCACATCAAATTGTTTAATTTTCTCATATGCTATATAGTTTTTATTCATTTAGACAAATTTTATTTGTGAAACAATTAACCGACCTTTCAGTAATTTTGCCGTCTAAATTTAAGCGAGTTGCTTTCATTATCTGGGTTAGAATAGGTTTTTTAGCTGGTGTCCTTGCCTTGCCCATCTCCTTGAGCCGACGTTGAACAGTTCGAGCCGAAATTTCAAATTGCACTTCAGAAGCAATTTGTCCAGCATTTTTGAAACGATCTTGGAGGCTCGTTCGCTTAATAACACGGTTCTCCCGTTCAGTTGTGCAATTTTTTCTCCCAGATCCTTTCTTCCTTTCCAATTTGTCCGTCTCGCGATATTTTTTTAAAAAGCGTCGAATTGAACTTTCATTGAAATTAGTTTTAAGCGCTATTTCACGATTGGACACATTTTGTTTAGCCAATGCAATAATTTTTGCTTTTTCAACAAGAGTCATCTGTTTTCCATTAACCATGATTTTGAACGTTCACAGAGTTGCACCTCCGCAAAATAAAACGGAAGAAAACAACCGCGGGATCTCCCAAAAACTAAAATTAAGCGAGTAGAACAACATTTGGGGGAACCCCAAACTGGAGAAGGCAAAAGTTGTATGAACCTTAAACTGCGGCTTTTCTTTTATTTTGTTGCTGGGTGTATAACACTTACATCGAGAGCCACCAATGCCTCTGCCACGGCAGCTACAACGCAATTTCGGATCTCTTGGTTTGCAACGAGCATTAGGGGCAGAATGTGTTTTAAACAAAACTCCACCAGCTCGTTCTTTGGTTGTTTTAACCTATTCTCGCAATCAACAAAAAAATTATGTCCAAAAAGGGCGCACACTACAGCTGGTTAGCGATGGCCTGCCAGCTGAACGGTTAATCGATATGATGCACTATCGCAGCATGTTAACCGTTTAACAGGTGGCTGTTAAGTGCTAAGGTCTAAGTCGAAGTGCCAAGGTTAGAGTTCGTTTTTTGTAGCATAAGTTCAGGCTGAGTCGGACTTATACACAACTTATACAGTAAACAGTAGGTGACAAAAATATAAGAATTGCGAAATGAAAATAGTTTTTCTTGGTTCTTCTCGAGAATTTTAACTCTAGAATTAATGATTTTAATTAATGTAAATAAGTACAAATTAAATGCTTAATTTCATACAATTAAGAAATTTAAATTATTTAATTTATTAAATGATTTTGCAATTATTAATTATACTTATTTGCATTCTTTATAGCAGTATTTCTTCGTATTTAAAAATTAAAATGCTGACTCGTAAATGTTGATCTTTATGACTTTTTTGTTTATTGAGTTATGGCCTCTGTACGGAACTATGTGGTTAGATTATTAATCTTAACCTAAGATCAATAGCAGAGTTTTTGATTAGAAAGTTAAAAACATTTTTATTTCCAATAAAATGTATTTATTTCCTTTCAATCTTCGGTACGATTAAAGTTAGCCACGCCCTCTGACTTGATTTGGAATCAGCAGCTGTTGATCGTCACGACAACTGATCAACTTATATTGATTTCCCTGAAAGCTATACCTTTTACTACATTTGCAGGTTCGTGTAACTTTGCTGCGTCCAATTGGTTTCAGATCAACTAAACTTGTCTATTTCTACCAATCAGTGTTGTCGTTTCAGCCTTTTTCCGTACAAGTCCTTGCATTTATATTTATACATATATGTATATTACTTTTTAGTTCTGGGCTGACATATTTACCAGATTAATACATTGTTGTCCTTTCCGCGGTTTGTCGGTTTTTTGCTTCCGCCGTAAGCGGCAACACTGCTCCCAATATTCTTATCATCTCTCTATCTGTCTAAAAATAACAAAATCTAGTTTCATTTCGCATTTGACAGAGACTGGCATGCGTCTAGTCAAATATATTCTTCAATCTGTTCATTTTTACCCACGTGCAGGATCCATTCGATTAAGAAAAAGTTGGCTAAACAGAACTTACACCTCATCTAAAGCAAGGTAAATGAGTTTGGTCAAATAAAAGACATTTTTAAGTGAATGAAATGGACAAAAATTAATTAATTTCTGTGCTAAATCACAAGTGGGAGTTTAATTTATTTTCAGGCTTACCTGATAAATATTATATATTTATACTAGAGAATGAGCCGAGTACGTGGACTATATTG
Source organism: Drosophila tropicalis (assembly GCF_018151085.1). NCBI lineage: Eukaryota > Metazoa > Arthropoda > Insecta > Diptera > Drosophilidae > Drosophila > Drosophila tropicalis. The sequence continues at coordinate 1,369,692 of NW_027173049.1, read as the reverse complement.
AATCCATTGAGTACTTTTTCTATCTTATCTGAATTCAATTTCCGACTATCGCTAAGCCTAATACTAGCTGAAGTATTTATTTTGCTTACTCAGAAACAAAAAACACCATAGTAACATTAAAATTCTAAATTGCCCATTGCAAATGTTACTACAAATCAAATGGAAACGGGAATAATTCGCATCGGAGTATACGGCAATTTGGCAAATTTAAGATATCATAGATTTGACAGCTGAAGCAATTTTCACTGTCTAAACGTGCCTGATTCTCGAAAAGGGAACTTTTTTATTCGACTTGCTCTTACGTAAATCTCATTGTCAGTTTAATTTGTATCCCGAATACTTCAGGTGAGGCAGTTCAACAATTACCTTCAAGCGATCAACATCATCGGCGGGTACTCTAACTAAACCGACGCGATTTGATTAGAAGAACACAGTTTTTCCTTGCTGGAACAAGTGTAATCAGCTGCTGAGCGAGATAATGGGGGAGCGAATATAATAAACAATAATGAAAATATTATAAAAAGCAAAAACAGCAAACAAAATCGCAAAAACAATTCTCACTTGATGCAAACTCACAAAATTCCAATCTAAACAAAAACTGAAAGCACAATTTTAATTTAATAATTAGCATAAAGCTCATGCAAGAGGAGAAAGAAAACCGCAAACAGAACAAAACTGCAATTAAATTATTATTTTCCATTGGTATCAACAATTTCTTGTGGTTTCGGATTCTTTTTTTTTTTTTTACTAGTAACTAATTTATTATTAAGAATTCAACCTGTCAAGATGCTAGGATTTGAACCGGGCTTAAACTGGGTGACGTCATAGGATATAATTTAATTGAACACTCGTCTCTAAAGTAAGAGAAATTAAAAAATAATATTCCTAATTAATAACAGACTTTTGGAATCCGGCCAGACTACTTTGCTTTTAAACATGTTTATCGTTGAGTTTTTGTTTTTTTACGGGGAGGGGGAGTTTAATGACATTAATTTCAATTCTCCGCTTTATCATCAATGCAAATAAACCGAATTTTTGAATTCTCTAACTTACTCGGAATAGACAAATTCTACTTGAAAACGGGTGAGCTACTCTCAAATGGTCCTTTGCTACCAAAGACTTGCTACAGGGTATACCATGGTCTTTATACCAATCACTTGCCACCAAAACTTTTCAACTTAATTGGTTATCTAATGGAGTGGCTACTTATCAGCCATGAACTTGTAAGAGACTTATGACTAACAAGCAACTTGTTGAACTTGATGAATTGTTTTTGAACTCAAAGAAATCACCGAATCCAGGGCGTAAAATCTTAAAGATTGCCTTGCTCTCAATAATTTATAAAAAACAGTGCAAAGGGATTATCTAATTGAAGAGCAAACTGCTTAAACTTAAAGAGTAAATCAATGTCAAAGATTGTCATATCGAAACCTTTAGATTCTATAATGCATAATTGCCCATAAAACAGTCGAATAATCTTATCAGCCCAACTGTCAATGACTAAAAACAAAAAAAAAAAGCAATAAATAATAATACGTACTTACAGAAGGCCCATTGAAAAGGTTCTCGCGAAATATTGACTGGGGATAACAATCATCGAAAAATACAATTGACAAACAATTCAAAAATATTCATTTTGCGACTTAATTTCGATACATTCAATACATTTTCCCAGAGGAACTACAATATACATACATATGTATGTTCGTAACTGGTGATCCAATTAAACCAAATTGTATAGCCAAAATTGATTTCATGTTTAATCTTCCATTCAAAACCCGAAGATTTAGGTCATATTTCCATAGCAAGGGATCAATTCGGCTACTTTTTTAAGATTTTGTAGTAATTTGAGGTGTTTTCAAACAGAAAGCAATTGTCATTGCTGTGCGAAGAATATTTCTTATAAAAGTATTCAAAAATTTTGGGAATTCTTGGTCTATATTGCAAAAAAGGAAATCTCCAGAAATATCAGCATTTGCAAAAAAGAGATTAGGAATTAGTTGGTTATCTTTTAGGCATACATTTGTAGACAATCTTAGGCTTGAAATGGCTTAAACGAGTGCTCCAAAATTTCTCCTTAACCTCTTTCCCCCTTTCTTTCGAGAATACCTTCTTGATGTAATGTAGATCAGCCGAATAAACCTAATATTTGGCATAAACTCTTCCCACCTCGATTTTAGTTAGTAGTACAATTTGATACATTAAAGACATTATCTTGAAGCATCCAGACATCTTTTTTTTTTGAGACCTGGGTAAATAATTATATTTTGTTTCAAATTGGAAAAATGATTCATTCTAAGAACTTTAAAGAAAGGACAATTGATTAACTTTGTGCTTTATCAAAGTGTAGTAATATTAAGTGACTTCAAATTAAATTACTTTGCAAATTAAGTAGGCTAAAAAACAAAGGTGTTACGTTTTTTGAACCCGATAATGATATTATTATCCTACCAAAAGGATCGCATGTTTTCAGTTCTAAATATGACTGAAATCTTAATGACAGTAGATGAAGATTATGTGTGTCATGTCGATCGAATGCAAGTCAACAACCTTAAAAGGTCTTTGCATTTCAATGATTAGAGAATATAAACAAAACAGAAACAAAAAGGCATTAGTTTCGACCTCAAGCCATGGCTACTAAAATGGCATACTGTGCGTATGTATTCTTTCGTCAAACTGTTGAAAAAGGAACAAAAAATAAACAAAAAATAAAACAACCCAATTAAATTAAAAGCCAGTATTATTAACCAGATATGCTAATTATATTTTAGCTGTTTCGCATCTTTTTGTTTTTAGTCCATTCCATTTGGAGTTTATCTTCTAATTTCTTTTCAAACAATTATAAATACAAAATCCATGATGCCACTTGTCAGAAATTAGACAATTAAATAATTATGTTAAATGTGGTCCTTGAAGTTGACTTTTCTTGCCTTGCCAAAAGTTTTTGAAATACACATGGCAATGCAACAGATTGAAACATGTTTGAGAAACGAGTTTTCATTCGGATTCTAGACACTTTGTCGAAAAAAGAGAAAAAACAAAAAAGTATATAACGTTAGAAGTTTGTGCAGCTCATGAAAAGAAATATAATCAAATAGAGTAGGTATATAATCTACTGACAGACTTCATGAGCCGATTTCACAAAAAGTCGGAGGCGAGTTATTTGTACCGATCTTTAATCGATATCCTCCTAAAGATACTAATCTAGTTAACATTTCATTTTGCTTTCTTATCGCTACCAGATTTAGTCATCCATATTATCCCATGGCTCCCACTGAATTTTTGATGATTTCTTAATAAATTTAGCCGGAACGGAATTGTCTGTATTTATCTTTTGGTGTTTTTTTTTTTTTTTTTTTTTTTCCTCACTCCCTTGTCATTATGCGGAATCGGAAGCCCTCAAGCAAAAACATAATGAAACAATAACTGAAATTCAATTACCAATGCCCAACACGTACATACATACATGCACACAAATATTATTAATAATAACAACAACCACAGCAGCCAACTGGCTTTGTCTAGTTGAACTATGTATGTATTTGTCATCAGAGTCAGAGACCGACATTTAACAATTTTTAATGAATCGTCCATTACACCCGTTCAAATATTTAAACAGTCGTGCGAGCTTAACAATAATAGTAATAATAAAAATAATAATATCAACAACAAAAACCATAAAAACAAAGCCCATTCAAATTGTTGTTTCCCCTTCCCCCAAAAAAAAAACAAAAAAGCATCTTGCATTGAGTCTACTCTAAAGCCGAACTCCACCATATCAAGAGATCGAGTCTGACTTTGATTTTGAGGAATTCCTTTAACAGAATGTTGACTTTTTAGTTGTTGGTATTTTCCTGCCATTTATGTATGTTTCGATCAACTGATCAAATGTCGCCGAGCACCTAGTCGGTAGAATGAAATTACAGAAATCACTCAGCTCCAATTAAATCGATCTGTTGTCGTCATCATCGGACTAAAGACAATGAAGTTCTCGCGTTTAATTCTTTATCTGTTTGGGTTTATCTCTCTCACAAGTTGAATTGCAAATTGCACAACTGTTCCGATTGTGTTTTTAGATGATGTTTTTTGTTTTCTAACTTGGGTTACTTATATCATCACGATCCCCTTAAGCCAGCCAGCAACGACAATTCATCACTGGCTAACTATAATTCATGTATTTGTCACTAGCTAGAAGTAGTCGCCACAAACATTAGTTAAGATACATACTAAAACGCTATAAATCATTGGGCGGCGTGTCGCTGACTTTTAATTTCCATTTCCCGGTCAATGGAGCGTTATTCTCTCCTCTCCACTCCTATCCTCGTCTCTTCAATTCTTTTTTTTGTCACATTTAAAACGTAGTTGGGAATAAATATAGATGTATGAATATGATGAGTGTATTGTATTTTAAGCTTTGCAGAACTTTGATCTTGATGTTATTATTATTGGTCGCATCATCGCACAAAAAAAAGAAAAGAAACGTAATCCTTATTCAAGCAAATCATTTCAATTAAGACTCATGAGAGGTTCCCCCATTCAAAAATTTGAAATAAACCAAGACGCAATTTCGGTCAACTAACTAACTAACTCAGACTCGGACTAGACACGTGGCAGAAACTATAAAGTATGTTTTAAATTTGAAACTAATTCGCCTTGCTTTATCTAGTAAATGACTTATTTGCGGATTTTAATAGTGTGTTTGTGTTTGTAGACATATATCTCATTCTCTGGAATCGGTTAATGCAAATCAGTCTGAACCAGTTGCATTTTTTCAGATTACTGGGAAAGACTCTATGAATAAAGGTTACAATTAGTTTTAATCTATTTATGGCTTTAGGAAATTTACCCAATTCTTATCGTAAGTAGAGCACGGTTGTTTACTTCACTTTTATGGCATCTTGTCAATTTAATTGCTTTAAATTTGCATTATTTTAAGTAGGCCTAAAACTGTCCAAATTACTTTCTTACATATACACAGACAAAAAACAATACATACTGCTGCGGCCCCTCTTGAAGGTCATCATTACCTTGATGGATTCATTTTATCAATTAATTACTAAACTAATTAAGCACTATGTGGAAAGTAAATGCGGGCTCCATATTGCATTTGAATAACTCTTTTCAAATTATTCCCATAAATGTATCTGTCCATCAGACGAGTCATTAGCAAACAAAAATAAATAATTATTATAACCTATTTATCTCTAAAATACACCCCTTTTTCCATTTGCTATCTATTGCACTTATTTACATATGAAAATGTTTGAGTTTCATCAAATTGCACATTTAAATGCAGATACACTGGAAAGCAATCCGAAACTGAAATCCCACAGTAGCTATAAAAAGAAATTCCATATGCAAAGGCAAGGGGTATCCGACTTTGGGAAACCCCTGTATCGAGAAATCGAAATCACATTATAACCTAGAGTTACGAATTGTGTAGAACCAGTTTATACCTCTCATTGAGACTTGATTATTGATTGTCCTTTTGTGAAATATTTCATTAAATTCGCTTGAGATTGTAGTTAAGAAGCGTCCTTGGCAGAAAGGACAGCTAATGGGAGCTACATTAATATCCCCTTTACAATATCAGAAATACAGGGTATCCAAAATGCATTCGCCAAGTTCACGAGACTAGAAACTGTTAGATTGAAACACAACTACGTCTACATTTACGGTTATTCGGTTCGGGTCAGTTCTGAAAATGAAAAACGATTGTATAAATAGAACGAAACGCGCCCCCCAAAAGCACGACTCGATTCTATCGAGAGACGCCCCCACCCGTCACCTCATCGTCACCTTATCACCTCTGGGCTTCGGCTAGCGAACCTCACCTCACCTCACCTCGCCGATCTTGGTTGAGTCGTCGTCGTCGTCGTGGACGTCGACGGGGACGGCATTCAATTAGATTATAAAACTGAGCAAGATCGAAAACAGTCAGAAGTATTCTTGCGCTGACTGCCGCTGGTCGTGTTTGCGGATCAAGTTTGTTAGGGACATATATGTAGGATATTGATTTATCTCCTCCTATATGCCAGCTGGGAAACTTTTTTTTTTTGTTACTTCGTTTATCGTTGGGAATAATTGCTGCTTTCAACACACAAAACAAAAAACTAAACTCAATTAACTTGTTGTGACTTATTTCGTACTTATAGCTATAAAAATAAAATTAAAGTTAGACAAAACCAGAAACAAAGTTCCTAGAAAAGAGAAAACAATCGAATCTGTGTTGTTATGTTTAAAATGAAATTAATTTTCGGGCTCCTGTCGAGCCTCCTGATCGTTCTGAATGTGTGTCAGGCAAGGTCACCAGATGCCTTGAATCGAAATGCCATTGCCAAGGATGTGGAGCAATTCAATTTCGAAAGCTGGTAAGTTTGTTTGGCCGTTTTTTCTTTTTTTTTTTTGTAATTTGTTCCTGTTCCATCTCGAATCTCAGCAAGTAATTAAAATAAAATTATTTCATGCTTGAATGCCTTCCCTTCTGAGTTATTTTTCGTGTTGTTGCTGGTTTTTTTTTTTCTGTCTTGAGAACACTTTTCGCATCGTGAACGCGACGCCTAAGTGACGGACGCAAAGTATTGTATTTAGATCTAACTACTAACTACCAACTATCTATGTACAAATCTAAGCGATACATACACGTTTTACGTAGACACAGGTGTGTGTTCACTTAAGCAGCACCACATTGTGAGGCAGAGAGTGTTTTTTTTTTATGGCCATTCAATTTGTTGTTGATTTGCACTAATTAATGACGTCAGATAAATTACTTTTGGATTAATTTATTGGGCATATCAACATCCATTGACGCTATCCACTCTTGACATGGGAAGCCGTTTTCACACTTTTTTGAGTACGATTCAGTATTGAAAATATTGAACCGGGGGAGTCAGACAAAGCCCAGATGAAAACCTTGCGAATCCAAACTGATTCGTTCGTTTATTCCTTCAAATCAGTTTTTTTCCCAAAATAATTAAAAATCATTTCTTCCTTGTTCCTTTCAGTCAAATCTATTGCTATGGCAATCTACTACACACCATTCAGATGGCAAAACTATACGATGATTCAAAGACATTTGTGGATATGAAACTCATTCAGTCGCCAGCCAAGACTCTGGAAGATTTTGATGCATTGATGGCAGCTAAAAATAATACACCCAGTAAAGAGGATCTTCAGACATTTGTGAATGTAAGGAACTTACAATTAGTCTTATATTTAGTTATGAGTATTGAGGGCAATTGGTTTTTGTAGACTTACTTTGGTGAGAAGGGAACCGAATTGGAATTGTATACGCCCACCGACTGGAAGGAGCATCCGGCATTCGTTGATCTGATCACCGATCCAGATCTAAAGCAATGGGGCATTGATCTGAATAACATTTGGAAGGAATTGGGTCGGAAGATGAAGGATGATGTGAAAAACAATCCGGACTACTACTCCATCATATACGTGCCTAATCCCGTAATCATCCCAGGCGGTCGCTTCATTGAGTTCTATTACTGGGATTCGTATTGGATTATTCGAGGATTGCTCTACAGCGAGATGTATGATACGGCGCGTGGCATGATTGAAAACTTCTTGTCCATTGTGCAGAGAATCGGTTTCATTCCAAATGGCGGCCGAGTTTACTATTGGGGACGCTCTCAGATGCCCTTGCTGACGGCGATGGTTAAGTCATATGTGGATTTCACAAACGACGATCTGTTTGCCATCAATGCCCTGGAGACCCTGGAGCATGAGTTTGAATATTTCATCAATAACCACACAGTCCAGGCCAAGGGCCACGATCTGTACGTATATAGTGACTTCTCAACCGGTCCCAGGCCAGAGTCCTACAGCGAGGATGTAGAGACTGCGCGTTCATTTGAAACTGAAGAGGCCAAAGAAGCATTCTACAGTGAGATTAAATCGGGAGCTGAATCAGGAATGGATTTCAGTTCGCGTTGGTTCATCAATGAGAATGGAACAAATGTGGGCAATCTCTCTACTATTAAGACCCGTTCCATTGTGGCCGTTGACCTGAACGCTTTGCTTCATTGGAATGCCAAAATAATTGCAGAGTTTCACTCAAAAGCCGGTAACACCGATAAGGTGATAGAATACGAGACGAAGGCTCAAAAAATCATGGAGGTATGTACATACACCGTCTGTGCTAGATAACATTGTTTTCCATTGTCCAAATGTTGGTTTTTTTTTTTTAGGGTATCCAAGCAGTTCTTTGGAACGAGGAGGCTGGATGCTGGCTGGACTATGATTTAATCAATGAGAAGCCTCGTGATTATTTTGTACCCACAAATTTATCGCCCCTCTGGATGAAAGCCTACAACATTTCCGACACTGAAAAAATCTCAGCCTCCGTTCTGAAGTACATTGACCGCAACAATCTCGACCAGTTCCCTGGAGGTGTGCCAAACACACTGTACAACACTGGTGAGCAGTGGGACATGCCCAATGTTTGGGCTCCCATGCAATACATTCTAGTCGAAGGCCTCAACAATTTGGGCACAACGGCGGCCAAGGAGTTGTCCAAAAAGTGGGCACATCGTTGGGTCCTGTCCAACTTCAAGGCCTACAGCGATAGCTTCAACATGTATGAAAAGGTAAGACAACGAATCATCGTCTGGATTACAATTTCTACAGATCTATTGTTGTTGCCCTTCCAGTACAATGCCGAGGAGTATGGCGGCCATGGTGGAGGCGGTGAATATGGCGTACAAACTGGTTTTGGCTGGTCCAATGGAGTCATCATTGAATGGCTGACCAAGCATGGACGCGAAATTAATCAAAGCACAGATGGTGGAAACGGCGGTGGAGGTGGCGGAGCAGGTGAAAAGCGACAATAGAATCTCCTAGACAGGCCACATTCAATGCCAAATACAAAAACAAAAACCATACAACAAAACAAATCCGATATCAAATTCATCAATTTGTGTATCATTCTCTCAAGCAAATCCAAATCGAATCTGGGAGGCTCAAAGCCAAACCTCAAAGCTCACCTTCTTATACTTAGTACCAAACACTCATCGATTTGCTCATCATCATCATCATCTTCGTCATAAATATATAGGATAAGCTCTTACTATCCTGTCCTGCTGCTTCTGCTAACCTGCTTCTATCTATCTCTGAATCGCGTTCAAGAACAACAACAAAAAAAAAAAAACTAATGCAACCAACAAGCACCTAGAAAACACGCACAAATAGGAACTATACTAGAGGAGATCGACAACCATCCACAACCACCATCAACCATCATCTTAGCTATCTTATCTTTCTTCGCTTACCATTTCTCGTTCGTCATCGTTTGTTGTGTCCTGTTCAAGTCAAATAACGCTAAGCGGAAAGAATACGGAAGACGTAAGTGTTTCCCCATCATTGGTTTCAATTTTGTTATATTTTGTGAATGCTCCAATGACATGTCCAAGGATAAACGGTTCTCATATGACTGACTCAGATCCATAATTGTTTACCCTATCGCTATATCGAGCACAATATTTATGTATATTTCACTTTGCTTTCTTTGTTTGCTCCGTAAAGGAATGAAAATGATTATTAAAATGCACTTTGCTTTCGATCAAAGAATTATAATCTAATCGATGATTTGACTTGCTCTAATCAAATTCTTATTTTGTTCAATTTATACAGCAAGCACTCGTCTGATCAGCCTGTTGGGAGTGGCATCTGTTGCACTTGTTGCCATTTTAGTCGGACGTGTTGTGTGGTGAGAAGTGAGTAGTCAAATAAGATAGGCCCACTTTATCAAAGCAACTTAATTGAATTTAATTTCTCTTGTCATTACAGCTAATGTGATTCCCCCTCACCTACAGTTACCTAACCCAACACAGTGTGTGCGATGTTGATTTAGTTGTTTATTTTTCTTTCTTAAACTAATTGTCTTGTTGTGTACTTCAGAGATTGCAGTATTAGAGTTTTCCATTTAAAAGTTGATTTATGTATTTTTTAGTTGTCCGGGCATGCCCGCATTGTTATTATTTATAATGAGTATCCTCGCAAACCCCGATGAAGACATATGTTTATGCAAAATTGCCAAATTGTTTGAATAGTTTGAATTGAATAAAAAATCCAATGCATTTTATATGTGATTGTGGCATGTTAATTTAAGAATTACCACCAACACTTGATGATGGAATCCTCTATGTCATTCTTTTTCAGGCGGATGTGGTAAGGACACATAAGGAATACACACATGTGATTAGTTTTTATAATTTTTGTATATTTTTACCTTTTTTTTTTGAGTTAAATTCAATATTGAAATCTTACCACAGAAAAAGCTATAAAGAAGGTACCGTAAAAAATCGGACAATGACAATCTGACATTTATATTTAAATCCTTCCAACCTAATTGAATCATCTGTTTGGATATGACTTGAACTATTGTGACAAGGCTTTCAGCAGAAGATTTTAAACTTGGGTTTTTTTTTTTTTAAATAATATCAAAAGTCAATCAAAAATCTATTAACATTTTGGAGAAAGGAAAAAGACAAAACTAGTAGACGTACATTTAAGAATTACACAAAATAAATAATGTGGAAATTTAGACTCTATGATAAATATCCTTTGCCTAATTGGATTGCTGCTGATGCGGTTGGCTTTGCTGCTGCTGCTCCCGACTGAAGTAAGGAGCAGTATTTGGAGTGAGCAATGTGTGACAGATATCACAGACTCGGGCAACACGTTTCCGTGGTCCTGATGGCACCGTTTTTGTTAAACATTTATCGCAGTAGATGTGGCCGCAATGGCGGCAATGAATTTTCCGCACCATAACCGTAAATCCAGCATTACACGTCGGACAATTGTTCACGTCGTCGTCGTCCTGCCAGCGTACTTCCGTATCGGCGTGCCGAAGCTCTTCCAGGGACATCTACAATAGATTATTAAATCCAAATATTATACAAGATTTATAAAATTAAAGTTTCCTATTTTCTTCATACTTGTAGCGTTTGTGATAATTTTACAAAATCTTTTTGCACTGTTTCCATTGTAGAGAGCTCCTCTTGCAAGGTTTTTATTTTACTTTTATATTCGACATTTGCTTTTGAAAGCTTTTCCTAAATAAACAATATAATATTTAATTGTGACGCAAATTTGCAGGATAATTTACTGATTTCTAACTTACATTGGAGTCCTGTAACTCTATGATTTCTACACGGCAATCGGACAACTGTTTATTCAGCTCAGCCTCCTTGCGTTCCAATTGGGTTTTCGTTGTCTCATAGGCTTGAACTGTGACCAAATGCTCGGTAACACGATCTCTGCAATAAAAAAAAAAAGAACTTGGGCATTTTTTTCACTTTTTTAATAACGGGAGAACTTACTGTAGCGACTTAATATCTAATTGCATCTTCCTCTTGTATGCCCTTCGCTCGTTGTTGCTTTCTTCCAGCTGGGCCCTTAGAATTTGAATCTCATCCAGCGAGCTAACGCACTTTTGCTTTTCATATTCGCTGCTTACTCGAGCCTGGATCAATTCGCTCTGTTGGCGGAGCATCAGCTCGTGCAGTTCCACAACTGTATTGGGCAGATTTATGTTTTGATTCTCAATCTCTTCGGATGTCGCCAAATAGCGCCCAGACAAAAAATCATTATCCGCCTGCAATGTTTCCAGCTGCTTGTTAACACGTTCCCGGTCATCGGTAACGCGTTGCAATTGTCGATTAACTTCATCCTTGGTCTCCAGGAACCTCTGTTGCATATCCAAAAGCAGCTGCTCTTGGGTCTTTGCTTGTTCACGTAGACTCTGTACCTCGGTTTTGTGGGCCTCTCGCTTTTCCTGCCATTGATCTTCGAGATCTTTCCTCAGCGCTGCCTCTTTGGTCAAAGTTTCGCGCGACTCGACAAGTTGCCTCTGCAACAAATCGATTTGCTTTTGTTGCCGCTTCACTTGCAAGCTCACTTCTTCGGTTTTCTTTTCAGCCGTAATGCACGACTCACAAGAGCTGTCAGCTAGTTCCATTGATGTGGACTGGTGTATGGGCAAGGACTCGTCGTGAATGCTCGGCTTTGACTGCAGCTGTTCATCTTGTTCTCGCAATTTCTCCTTCAACGCCTTCATTTCTTCTTGTAGCTGCTCGACTATGGAATGTAGCATTTCTGCATCTTCAGAGGCCTGTAGGAGATCACTTTGTTAAGAGAATCGAAACATCTGGGAACATCTGTTGGACTTACATATTGCTTACTATTGGCTGGCTTCCCCCTTGGATGATCATCATCCGCCTGGAAGCTGCTGTTCAAAGAGTCGCTACCTAATTTTCGCACCGAGCCCAAAGTTTTTTTCACTTGATTCAGTACTTGAGGAGCCAGCCCACTACCTACTGATGATTCCGACTGTTGCTGCAGTTGTAGCTGCTGCTGTTGATATTTGATTAGCTCTAATTTAATGCGTTCTAGCTCGCTTTTGTAGTTAGATGACTCTTCGATGGTGTCCTGCACAAGCTGTTGCAGGGAGGATATCTCCTCCTGTGCCTTAAAGTCCCTCATCCGCAGTTCATTCTCCGACTTTAGATCCGCTACCATTATGTGTGTCTTGAGTTCGTCCATTTCCATTTGCAATTGCTTTCGTTCGGCCATACACTGACTCAATTCCAGCTCCTTCTGCATAAACAATTCCCTCATCTTGGCTCTCTGGACATTAAATTCATTTTGCAGTTTACGCATCTCACTCGTAGCGTCATCTTCACCTTCACCTGGAAAAGTAGCAACTTAAAAAATAGACAATGTGGATCGGTCACTGGTCTTACCGTTAGTAGGGCCTGCGGATTCCGTCATTTTGGTCTCATTCTCTTCCATTTTTATTATATTTTATTTTCAGATTCCAGAATCACTGCCCAACAACAGTGTTACCGGATGCGGGTTAATAACAATTGATATCGACGGCGTTGCCGTACTAATATCACATCAAAACTTGGAGTTTTAAAACAACATTTAAATTCAGTGATTACTGCAATTTTAGTCCACTTAACGTGTGATTAAATAGATAGTAAGTGACTGTTTAAACATAATTTCAAGTTTTAAATATTGTGATATAATTTAATATTATTTTTATAATTTTCTTTCTTTTACTGTCGTAAAAACTGTAAAATAATGAAAACCTTAATTACCATTCTTATCTATTAATTAGCTACTAATCTTGAATGAACGACGCCCATAGACGCCCCATGATCACGAATATATAACAAAAGCTGCCGAATTTTTGACCGCTGGCAGGAGATGTCAAAGAAATTTGAAATTTGTTAACCTAGTGATGTGGCTTAGAAAATTCATACATATGTAGACAAACTTTAAAGTTTTTTGTTGGTTTATGCAATTCAGATTGATATACAATCAATCTAAAATCACTTTGTTAAATTTTACTTTTCTAGTAATATCAATGTTCTTCTCTTCTTCTATGCTAGGAAAAATGTCCGCTTGGCGGAGCTGTCCGCGACTAAAGCTTTTTTATATTCCTTGCTTGAGGATATAGACTTCTTCTCCGCGATACAATCATCTGAATTTTATATGTACATATGTATGTATGTACATACATAAGTTATTTATTTGATGTGCTAGTATTATATGGCCAGCACTTTTTAAAATCTACAAAATAAAAATCAGCATTTAGTCTTATATAGTCCAAGATTAATTTATTGTAACATCAAATAATTTGCGTATTTTTTCAGTTCGGAAAATTAAAAAAAGGCCCTAATGACGCTAAGAAAAATTTCTTCCTCAGCATCCACATATTAATCTAGAAATCGTTGCATTCACTTGTAGGAGTTTTGTTATCATTTAGTTGATAAGTAAGTTCTTCCGTGTAATTTAGCATAACAAAAATCAGCTGTTTCTATCCATAGCGTGCGAGCGAAACGGCAACATGTTATCGCCGGCGGTGGCAATAAGTATCTTCGCGTTATCGTTAGCGTTGCCAGATGCTCGATGTTGGCAACATCTGTTTCGCACATGTTTTTTTTCCAAATTGTTGATAAATGCGTAAAATCTCGTAGAGGAATCGACTAAAAATGGTAAGATTTGGACGATAATAAAGAGGTCAACATGCTTTTAAATATTTGTCACTAACTTTATCAGGGCAAGGGAAAGAAAGCTTACATTGATCGGAAGAAAGCCGTCACATTTCACCTCGTACATCGGAGTCAACATGACCCTTTGGTGACTGATGAGAATGCTCCGCAGAGAGTGCTTTTGGAGGCTGGGGCCAGACAAAAACCATCGCAAAGTGAAACCCCCATTGATCCTGGTAAGAAGCAGGAGGAGCTGAAGAAATATGGCATTCACTTCGATGATGACTACGATTACATGCAACACTTGAAGAAGCGCGAGAATGATGTCGTCTGGGAGTACATGGAGAATCCGAATCAGGCAAAGAAACGGCAGGGCGATGAGTTGCCCTCGTCATCAACTGCTCCCAAGCTCCAGTTGCCTAGTTCGGTGTTTGCCAGTGAATTTGAGGAATCTGAGGGCATGCTGAATAAGGCAGCTCCACAGTCGCTACGTCTAGACTGGGACCCAGACGTTATGGCTGCTCTCGATAGTGATTGTGAGAACGATAATGAGGATTTGGAAGATGATTTTGTGGCGCAGGCCATGGGCGATGACGACGACGATGATGATTATAGTGATTATGAGGAGGGGGATGACGATGATGATATGGAAATCGATTCGGACAATCTAAATGAAGATGAAAACGAGGAAGAGCTGATGGACCGGCTAGCTCCGTTAATGCGTGAACGAAGATTCGATGACGAGGAAGTCAAGTCTCGATTTACTGAATACTCCATGTCTTCCAGTGTCATTCGCCGCAATGATCAACTATCTTTGTTGGACGATCGCTTTGAAAAGTTTTACGCATCCTACGATGATCCCGAGCTGGGGGATCTGTCTTTGGAGGATATTGAAGGCAATTGGCACCAGAAACATCCCGTGGTCATGCAATGCTTCCAGGAATTCAAGAAGAAAGACAAAACACTGGAATACAATAAGGAATGGGATCGAGAACGTATTGAAAAGTATCGCAATGTGGTAGATGGTGAACAAGATCCAACTGATGAGCTGGTCGACTATGAAGTGAATGATCCCAAAGAGAAGAAATGGGATTGTGAGTCTATTTTGTCCACCTACTCGAATTGTTATAATCATCCCAAGTTAATTGATGAGCCGCGACGTAGTCGGCGCTCCAGTTCAAGCACAAACGCGGCCCCCATTCAGATAGATCCAAAAACTGGTCTACCCACAAATGTCTTACGCGGTGGCGTTGATGGCCAATTGACGGCCAAGGCCCTGGCCAATTTGGACGACAGTTCACCAAATGCAACTGGTCCCAAATCTCTTTGTGCAAAATCTGTCCTCTCTACACTGAGCGTCCTGTCCATACGACCAAAAGACGAGACGCCCGAGGAGAAAAAGGAAAGAAAACGTCTAATTAAAGACTATAGACAGGAACGTCGCATCGAGCGAAAAGCCAATACAGAAGCCTTTAAGGAGGAGAAGAAACGGCAGACCCATGTTAAGATCAATCAACGTACGAACCAACAGGGTTCAACAATTGTCTAGTTATACATCATTTCACTAGGTTTAAATTTGAATTGCATAAACTAATATTTACATTAAAGTGTAAACATGTCCTTTCCTCTCTAACTGAGCCTGTTTGTGTGTCTACCATATGGCAAGGGCACGTGCCACGTGACCACCATTTTCCGGTCCTCTTAACTGCTCATTAACCCTCACCATAGATGAGCAATGCCCCATCCCATTCAAACTGTTGCTTGTAATCAGAGCGAAAAAATCGCAAAATTATAGGGATCAGAATGTTTGTGATTTGTTGTTGCTGCTCCTACTATTGAACTTGGATCAACGTTGGCTGGCGTCACCAGTGTCAGTTGGCCATTAATCAACATGGTTGCCCCCATCCCCAACGCGAGTTCCGTCGACTTGCGTGCTTAAACAGAATAGGAAGACAAAAGCAAAACAAATGCGGGAAAACTCAACAAAGTCACTGAATCAGTTGGAATACCCTTTAAGTGCCCCACATTGTAGTTATACAAAAGAAATCTTTTGGATAAGATATTATTTGGATTGGAAATGAAATTAAATCAATTATTAAACATGTACAGTATATTTTTCTTTAACGTCTTGTCTTATTTTTCAGTTTCATTTAGCGTTAGTCAAGTGACTTTACATACTCTATTGTAATGACAATTAAACGTCGGCTTGGCGGTATATACATACATACATATAGACGCGGCGTTTCCACGCAACAATTAGCTCCAACTCTAGAAACTGTCTGCAACAGGGAGTCAATGACGGTGCCGTCCACAGGCTGGGCGAATTGCTAACAAGGCTTCCAACGAAATCAACATTAGCGAGGAAGCATTTCAAATAAAAATAAAATTCACTTTGTTGTCGTTGTCATTGTTATTGTTTTCAGTTTGCCATTTTGGCAAACTAACAAACAAAATGTCATAACAAAATGGCGTTCCGTTCACTGCCTTAAAAACCCCCCGCATTCAATGTGATGGATGCCAATTTACCTTAACTTTGTATACAACACAGGTGTCTACACACACACATACCACGAACTATAGGATAGTCTGTATGTACGTACATACGTACTTAGTCCTAGAAACGCGATTTGTATTTGCATTGGCCATATGTACATACTTATATTGTGTGTGTAGAAATTTCCCACGAGATTTGATTGTATGGGAGGCATGGGTCACCATTTCCAGGTCTAACGTTCAGCGTGTGGAAGGAAGGTCTCGGGCCTAGACCTAGCTCTGCAATAGGTATACTAGCTAGCTATGTAGCTAGACAGCTATCCGCTTACACTCCGTTATATCACAATTGTTGGCAGTTGTTTAGTGTTTTGGTTATTTTGTGGAAATTTCAAGTCAAATTGCATGCATTTCATTGGAAAAACCGACGTCAATCAGAGGTCAAAGAAGGAAAAGGTGCACGCACACACGATTCCTTTTTCGAACCTTTGACAAAATCTATGCAAATAGAGAGCATTCAGTTAAATTATATTAATAAACTCTAAGTATACAAAATAAACAACAAAAAGAAATGAAAAATGAAATAATTAAACAAAAATCCCTGAGTATTTCCAACCGTACCGAACCCAACACCAATTTGCCAGGCTCGCATGTTTCCCAGAGCACGGCCGACACTAACTTCTCTCCTTGTAAATGGAAACCCCGTTACAGTTGTCGTGCCTGGGCCTTCATTGAACGTGAACGTTGGCGTCGATTTTACTGGGAGGGAGGGGGTTCTTTTTTTTACAATTTTCTGTTTCTTTTTTTTTTGTATTAAAGTGGCAGAGCAAGAAATTCGCGTATTTGCAGTTCAGTTTTAGTCACTGAGCGAAGGCGAACGGATACGGAGTACGGAACACGAAGGCGCGTCGGCCCCAAAGGCGGTAATCCATCATCCCCTCGTCTCGACTCCTAGAGAGTAGTAATACCAAAGTTTTGGAATTTGGATTAGCGTGGGGAAAAAAAAGCGTAAAACTCGTGTTAGTCCGAACCGAAAACGACACCATCAACTCGAATAGTTAACTACATAATTACTATAATTGCCCAACACACACGCACACACACACACACATAATTGACCTACCTAAATCGTGTCAACTATGACGGCAATAAAAAAAATTCAAAACGGATGTTTTCCAAATGTTAAATAATCGAATGGATAAAATGAATCTCTTCTAAAATCAATTAATATTAATCTAGATTTTAAACTTTGAACTAAACCGCTGAAAGTCAACAACTGGAATTAATATTAATGCATTTTTTAATTCAATTAGTGATGAATTAATGCAAACATTTAAATATTTAGTTTGTGACTCTACTGGAAACTGGAAACATACATATGTACATATATGTTCATACATATATCATATCTGAACGAAAAGTATCTCAGAATTTGAAACAAAATAATGTCACACTATGTACAGACTTGAGAGCTTAGCCGGATATGGTTCATCTGGCGATCTGGAAGTGAAATTTTTAATTTGAAATGCAAAAATAAAAGAGAGAGAGAAGACAGAAAACAAAAAGAAAATAGTTCCATTGCCATTGTCATTGTCAAGATCTAGCTGAGAAGTGTCAGAGAGATAGATGGCAAAGAAGGGGGAAGAGCAATAAGCGCAAATTTATAGATAATGGAATCAGCTTGGTCCAGTTACTACCAGGAAGTTTGAAATTAAAGATTCTTGTGGATAAGCATTCCTCCTCTTTCTCTCTCTCCCTCCCACTCTCTGTGTATAGGTAACATTTTGGAAATCTTACTTGATGTATTTACAAAATGTAAGCTTTAAAATAAAATTGGCACGCGATTCAATTGAATCTTAGCTGGAAGTGTGGACAAGCCTGAGGGCAATTACGAACACACACACACATACATATATATAAGTCGTACGCGACCGTCTGTCCAGCGAAACGAGCTCATCTCTCTTTGGATTGATATCAGTTTACGACCGCAATACGCAAATTTATGCCTCCCACACACCCACAACACACGGCTGTGGGAAACGGAATCTTCGTCCGTATCAAACAGACACATCACATCTTTATCTAGATGAGCACACTTTTGCCTAACCATCCAAAAGGTTCACTTCTCATTGTTTATTCGAGTTCAGAGCTTAAACGAAGCGTGACAAATTTATTTACCCACTATACTAGGACCATATGTATGTATGTACATATACGTGTATGATCCTGTCCGGTTTTATGTTTAGTGTTGAAGTGTTTGTGTCCTTTTTGTTGGTCAAGTGAAAGTCAAGTGTCCAAGAAATAAGCAACGAAAATCGAAATATGGTTGAATCAATATCAATATGATAATAGTCGTGTTACAGAATCCAACAGAGCAATAAAACAAAACCGAATAATGAAATTCCCACGTCGATGTAAAGTGAGATGATTTGAGTGAATTTCGATTTAAGCTTTTTCCCCCAGTTCCTTTGCCCTTCCCCCCAAAACAAAATGCTTGACAAATTCAAGACAAGGGCAATAGTAACATTTGGCTTGGGATTCATATTTATGTGGTAAGTGAAATAGAAAATATAATGCAAAATTATCGATCTATAATCAAAGAATTTATGAATAACTACGATGAGGGTGGGGAGGGGGGCCTCCAAAAGAACATGAAAAGAAAAGAAGCTACAATTTGCAATCAAGGTCAAACGAATCACGGCATCGAATTACTCTGAAAGAGAAACAGAAACAAAAACAAAAACGCCAAAGCAAAACGGATTCGGCTTTTGGCATAAAAACAGACAAAGTATGAAATCCTTTTTGCCCTAGACAAAAGGACCCCCGTGCACGTACAGGGATACTAACATGAAGCAAGTTAATTTCCAATTCAGACTTAAATTGACAAAGTTTGCAATAGTTGGCGAATTGCATGCGAATGTGAGGAGTGGGAGTGGATGGGATCCATTGCATATTTGTTTGCTACCATTCTTTCGGTTCTTGCTCATTTTGCAGGTTAGGAGCACATGGAGCCACGGAAGCCCACGTAAACTATACAGCTAAGCCGCGAGTGGTTCTTCCACCTAATTATGTCAAGGGTAAGTTTTTGAATTTCTCTTCACTACTTTTTTCCACTTTCTTTTTTGTTTGTTTGAACAATTGCTTCACTTACCTTCTTAAAAGGTGTCTGCTGTCTGTTTTTATTAAGCTCGTGTTTTATTTTTTTAATTCTATGGAAATTTTTGTTTGCACCATGGAATGAAACCACCAATCCTGGCGGCAAAAGGATATGGATATGCGTGTTGGATTTGTTTGATTTTTCACCTCCTTTCATTGTGACGCAAAAAAATTCTGTTCACTCTAACATACATATAGTACTTTGACGTCATGCAGCGATCGATTAAAACCCGAAACTAACTAACAAATTTGTTGTTTCTCAAAGCGAGTTAGTAACTTCATATGTATGTCAATTAACTGTCATTTGTTCGAATAAGTTTTTGCAAAGGTTGCAAATTCATTCAAAAACTACAATATTTTCGATTCGATCGAACTAATTTGCAATTTTGGCAAGTTTGCTACCAGCAATCTTGTTTGGCCATTTAAGCTAATCAACACCTTTAGTTTTATCGATTTTCGTTGTGTAATTACGCATATTAAAGCCACAATCTGCCCCTGAACTTGAGGTGGGTTCTATGTGTGTGTGTGTGGAGGTGTTTCCGTTTTTTAAAGACCCCGAAACTCCGACGTCTCCAACCGTTCAGACACTATTTTAGCCAGCACGAAAATGAATTTGTGCACGAAACATTTGGTTAGGGCCATTTGTTTTATTTTCGCCGAGAATAAGATTTTCCGATATTATTTATGCATGTATATAGAGTTCACACCACATAACCATTACCATAACAATAACCATTGAAATGTAAATGTTGATTGGCCCTTTATCTCCTTTTTTTATCTTACAGAAATACGCCCGCCCTCGAAGAAGGGCTCCCCAGTGATAGTAGACTTTAGCATATTTGTCGTAGATATTAACTCAATTAATGTAGAGGATATGGACTTTAGGTAAGTGAATGACCTGAGATTGCGGATATGGAATAATCATAATGTGGTTAGCAATACAATCTACATTTTCAGAGTAGACATGTTTATACATCAGCGCTGGCTCGAGTCGCGTTTGGAGATACCCGATGATATATTCGAGGAGGGCGATGACTATGTTACTTTACTTCCAGAAGTATTTGAAAATTTTTGGCAGCCCGATCCATATTTCCTCAATTCAAAAATAGCCGGTATGTTTAAGTGTTGTAACTATGTCCTGTTTCTGACTAAGAAATAATGATCCGCTTGCACTTACTTGTCTCTTCACCGAAATTTTGTGTGTGCATTTGAAATCTGATGTATATAGAGTGATAAATTAATTTTCGTATATTTATCCATTGTTTTTTTTAATTTATCGTTGTTTTTTTTTTTTTTTTTTTGTACTAACCAATCCATTTCAAAACGAAAATAACTAAACAAACAATGCAAACTTCTACCTAGGATATGGAAGTCCATATGTTGCGTCCACCTCTCTGCTACGCAATAAGGGTGAAAGAGATTCGAAAAACTTTCATCTAGACAAAACTTTAAGTATACCTACCCAGAAACTAAACACATCTAAAATCAAATCAATTTACAAAAATTTTCAAAAAGTATATAGAATGTGTGTTTTTGCGTTTTTGCCATAGACCATGCGACGACATTCAATCTCAATTCGAAAATCAAAGCAGACATACGCATATCATATGTATTCTGTTCAATACTCTGTCCAAAAAGCATTTATCGAGATATGGATTCTCTGTGTATATACAAAGCACTCAGTCCCCTTCCCCTCTCATAACCATTTTCAAAGTAGTTTGAACAAAGCATTAATCGCTCAATGTCATTATGAGTAAATGGTTTCCTTAAATTTTAAGATATGCTGTGATAGAGCTAAGGCTCAAAAGGTCATTAGAAACGTGTACTTGATTTTTGTCCTAGTCGAATCTCTTCTCTAAGGAGTTGGAATTTTGATTAAATGGTCATATCTTAAAAGTTAAGTGGCTCCTCACGGCATTGAAAAGATATTTAACGATAAACCAAGTACTAAAAATACAACCAGATAGATTTTTGAAATTGAAATTCATTGCTCATTCTCTCTCTCTCGCTCCTTCTCTGTCTCTCTCACGTTGTGTTACACAAGTGCATAGATGCAATGTACATCAAGGGTCTAACTGACCATTAGCTGCACGAAAACCATAACCATACCCACTTGCAAGGCCATGGTCAATTTGACACCTGCCGACACCCACACCCACAACCCACCCAACCACACCCTGCTCCTCTATTCCCGCTGTACTTACTCCGATTGTTATTGTTGAAAATTCGCAGTGATAAGATCTCGCCTTGGCTTAATGGTTTTACTTTTGTTGTTTTTTTTTGGTTTTGTTGCTATTTCCATTGTCAACACCCACCGAAAATCGATTGAGTCGAGAAATTCACCTCAGCTCTCGATTTTTGGATAGGGTATGATGATGATGGAGCGCTTAATTAAAGTCCTAAGCAGAAACACCTAAAACCACTTCCTCAATCAGATTGCAAAATGAGTGACTTCCCAATGCCAATTCTATAGTTCTAATCCGAAATCACTTTGTTCCGCATCTCTGCAACGTCTTCTCGATGTCTTTTCGTTGTAGAAATAGCCACATTGACGCACAAGTTCACGTCGGTGACGTTGTACAAGAACAAGACGGTAAGATATGCTGCCCGGATGCACGCGATCATAGCCTGTCAAATGGAATTTCAACTCTACCCCATGGACATTCAAGTGTGTCCCATCTACATAGAGAGCTGTAGGTTCCGACAAATTGTAGCCTATCCCTTCCCATGATATATGTATGTATGTGTGTGTATTTTGCAGTTTCGTCCAACAATCAAAAGGTCAAACTACGATGGTCAGATTCCGGAGTCACGCTCAATCCGGAATTAAAACTCTTGCAATACAATCTCGGTCAACCGCTGGAATTGGAGGAGAGCGATGGCTATATGCCAGAGAAAGTAGGAAATTTCTCTCGGCTCACCGTATACTTCCGATTTGAGCGACAAATCGGTCATCACTTAATCCAGACTTTCGCACCCTCATCGCTGGTGGTAATGCTATCGTGGTTCAGTTTCTGGCTGGGCTTGGATGCAATTCCAGGACGGGTTACTTTGCTAGTGACCTGCATGCTGACACTGGTCACCATGTTCACAGGAGCGGACATTCCGCCTGTGGCATATGTGAAGGTAAACTGAATTATGCAAAAGATTAAACTGGTCGAGAGATAAATAGAAATGATCGATTGCGACTTCCAGGCTCTGGATCTATGGATGGCTGGTTGTATGCTCTCCGTGTTCGCTGCCCTGGCCGAATTTGTTGTGGTCAAAGTCCTGGATGTCCAGTATCAGTACCAGGTGAATCGAATACCCAAGGTACTGCCCATGGTAAGGCAGCCAAAGAAATATTTCGCTTTAATAAATAATATTCTATAAACTGAACGCAGCGCATAAGCAACATGGAGAAGGGTCAATGTGCAACGGTGGCCAGCTGGGAGGGCGGAGCAGTGCGGTCACGTAAAGCCACCCAAACGCCTACAACACCGGGACAGGTAAGTCGAGTTGATTAAGAAACTCATACACCTGTTTTTGCCGCAATTTCAATTTCTTAGACCTCGCTTCAGGGCAATGGAGGACCGCCAAAACCGGCCAGACGCCAGAGTCTTCTATCCGTGGCCTGGACGGACACGGATACGGGGGTGGAGAAGATCATGTGGCGTGAGATCGATAAGGTTTCAAGAGCCGTTTTTCCCATACTCTTTTTCGTTTTCGTACTTCTGTATTGGCCTATTTTGCTCATGAAGTCCTCCTAGGATTTGGGGAGTTCAAGACTACATATGTCTGGACTCCGTTAAAAAATGAAATTACCGTGATGATGGGAAGATGATCAAGGATACAAACAAGAAATGTGCAATATCAAAGATTTAAAGTACAAGCTATCTAATTGCCTGTGTATATAATATATATTATATTATATACTACATAAGTAAATGTAAAGATAATGGAGCATTATATTGACAATTGCTCACAACGAGAAAGAGATTTGTTATACTCTAGCTTTTTCTTTTTCCATTAACAATGAATGAACGATTCCTTTAAGCCGTCGTGTACATACTTACTGCTCTAAGAAGCTATAGAATTCTTGTTCATATTTGAATCGCGATTCACCTCGCTTCTGCTACCAATATGTAATGGCTAATAACAATATATTTTATATACATATATCTTTATCAAAGTATGATTATTTCATTTAAATTAGGGAAAACCACACTGTGCTAGTTGACAATAACCCTAAGTGTATATCTTTAGGATTGGTTCTTAACAAACACACACACACACACACACACACAGAGAGTCACGAAATTTTCGTTTCTAAGCTTAAGCAACAAATCAGAATCAGCCAGTGAAACAATTAATTGGTGCTTTAAATGAAAAAACAATAATAATAGTACTATTTATATACTAAAGCTAAGCACAATATTTGATTTTGAATTGTACATACCTACAAAATAATGGAAATACAAATAAATGCTTTTTAGAAAACTTTACATACATAATGAGAGATATTAATGTTATTAAAATATAAGCAAAAACTTTTAGAGCTGTGGCTTTTATATAATTACCTGTAGTTCAAATAGCGCACATCAGGAGAAAAAGTAAAAACAAAGTTTATATTTACATGTAAATATATTGAATTTAAACTACTAAAATATATACTATATGATTATATATATCGATTTTACAATTATATCTGCTACACCAAGAAGAATAGGTTGATATCGATACATACATATATTTTTTCATCTTTTAAGTTATTGTTATTGACAAAGCTTTAAATTTATCTTAATAAAAATATTGCATATATTTACTCATATATACAACATTTAATTATGCGTCTTCGTCTTCTTCTTCTTCCTGGTCAGTTTCATCGCTCACATTATCTTCGTCAAATTGGACTTGCATTGCTTCATCTTCTTGTGTTCGTATGAGCAACATTTCATCGTCACTGTCCTCCTCGCTTGGAGCAGTGTCCTTGCCCTCATTCTGTTTCTCTCTTCTGTCGGCATTATTCAACAAAACCTTCAGAGTGTATTTATTATAGTCGCAGCTGAAAATGCAATTCAATTTTTATATTTTAAAATTAAAACGATTTAACATTAATCTATCTAGGTAACTCGGCACGCACATTTTATTGAGCATTTCGTATTTCCTGGACATGCTCTCGTGAAGGGCTAGCAAACCTGTGTGCTGGAAAACACCATCGCGATTTCCATGTGCGGTCAACAAGCAGCAACTCCATTGCATATAGAACTCAATGTGGGGCGTTGTTTGAAGCTGTCGGGCCAAGAATTGCATCAATCGCTGGGCAAACTCTGGCGACAGATCGGCACAGAGCAATTCGACTGCAAGGAGAGAGAGAAAAGTGAAAGATTGACATGGATTTGAATATGCATGCAATGCAGGCACGTGCTGCCAAATGGCCATAAATTTGCATACTATATTTACGAGTATATGCAGTTGGCTGAGTTGGCTTTGGGTAGAGGTTATTAACCAAGGCAGGGCATGCTACCCGGAGAAACCTTGAAACTGTTTATTAACAACCAACCACCAGCAACATTTGCAGGCGCAAATTTGCACATTCGATCGGAAAATGGAGTCAGGGTAATGGAGTACAGCGGCGGCTATTTTTAGACCCCCCCATGAAGGTTGCCCGAATTCTTTTTTTTTTTTTAACTTTACTTACTATCTCTGTAAGGGACACGCTCTAGCACTAAGGCTATCAAATTGGGTTCATTTAGTTTCAAGGACATAACCAAGGCCTTTGAATAGTCCAGCTTTCGGAGAGCCTGATGTGCAGCTTTCGGAGTGACCTCCAAGGACAAATCAAATGGATCGAAGACAACGCCTAAAATGAAGAAAATAAAATGTAATTAACAATTTACAATATTTCACATTGGAATTCGTACCTTTGTCCAAGGCATATACACAAAGTCCTTCTGTGCCAGCTGCAGCAAACGCCTGTCCAGTCGGTGAGAATTTCACAGCGAAAACTCTGATTTCCGGCTGAAAACGTCGAGACGACATGTCGCCTTTACGAACTCCTGGCAATCGAATGGCCACTTTTTGATTGTCTAATTCCTCACGTTGTTCCACCAGGCTCATGTTGCCAAATTCACTCATATGCTTGCGACTGATGAAATCCTTTAATGGAAAAGCCCATATTAAAGGCATAATCAAATTATTGTTTAAAGAAATCTCACATTTAGCCCATCTAAGCTGTAATTCTGAGTAATTTGGAATTTCTTGAGAAGAATGGCTTCCCTCACATGGTAGATGCAAATGTACGGCGACTTGCCGGCAGC
Source organism: Drosophila tropicalis (assembly GCF_018151085.1). Classification (NCBI taxonomy): domain Eukaryota; kingdom Metazoa; phylum Arthropoda; class Insecta; order Diptera; family Drosophilidae; genus Drosophila; species Drosophila tropicalis. Next base: position 1,343,735 of record NW_027173049.1, on the reverse strand, counting down.
TAAAATGCATTCTCCATCAGCTGAATACTCAATAGTGGAGAAGTAACTGAAATAAAATACAAAAACTTTTATATTAAGTTTAAGTGGAAATCTATTGTATCTTACTTGGCCTGAGCATTCTTTTCGGCTGTTATAATATCCGTTTCGAGACGTCCACTGCTAAGATCCTTTTGTCCTTCAATAGTTACCAATTGTGTAGCAGATTTGACGTCAAATATCGTAATATTTCCACTTAAAATGGCAACGGCAACCTGAAAAAGATTTGCAAAAGTGTAAAATCAGTTTTACTGAGAAGTTTAGTAGACTTTTGTCTTGCCTCTTCTCCATTCGGACTAAATGCCACACATGTAACGTCCACCAGGGCATCGATGGTTTCATGCTCACTATTGCTTTCCAAACAATTCCAAATCTTGATTGTCTTATCCCAGGAGCCAGATACCAATGTGGTAGAAGTGGCTACTGGAGAAAAGGCCAAAGAGGAAACTGGACCCTCATGTCCGCTGATAATCTCCAATAACTTGCCCGTCTTCACGGACCACAAATAGATCTCAAAGATATCCTGACCACCGGCTACAACCAGTTCGCCTGAATAGTCTACAGCCACACAGGCAAATTGAGCTGGATTGGGAGAGGTGAACGTTCGAAAATTTCGATATCTAGGAATATATATGTATTAGCATAAGAGTTAAAGATATTTCCACACCTGTCTACCTGGTTATGTCAAATGCTCGCACAGTACCATCCAAAGAACTGCTCACTAAAAACTTTTTGTTACGGCTAAACTGTACGCCGGTCACTCCGCTTGTATGCTCACTGAAGGTAACAAAACAGAAACTATTCTGTGTATTCCACAGTTTTACCTTTGAGTCTTCGCCTCCGGTGGCAATGTACTGACCATCAGACGAGTATGCTATGCAAATCATTTCACTGCTGTGGCCCTGTTGTTTCATTATATACTGTTCACTTTGCCATTCCCACACTAGAAGTTGACCAATCTCTCGGGAAGCGAGTGCCACCCAATCTCCAGTGCAATTAAAAAGAGCGGCCGAGATGGGATAGTCGGAAATGCTCAGTGAATGAATCATGTTCACATCAGGCAATTCGTACAGATAGAAGGCGCCAGTGCTAAATGCCGTGACCAGGACTTTGGTTTTTCGATTGTAGTTGGCGGCAGTTAGAACAGCATCCCGTTGTTCCTTACGTGGCTCATTGGCCAAATAATGGCGAGCCAACTTTTTATACAAGAAAGGATGAGTTTTCTTCACGTCTTCGTCTCCAAGTTCATTCAGATCACCTAGAACACCTGACGAATCTGTCTGTGCTTTTTCAACAGCGTTTTCAACATCATCTTCAGATTCATTATCCGAGTCTTTGGATTTCTTGTTCTTCTTAGCTTTTGTAGGTTTTTCATCTTCTTCTAAGTCCGATGGCGCCAAGGAGCATTCCCAAAGGCACAATTGCCCATTTCGACTTATCGTATTCAAGTGGAAACTATTGGCCTCAAAGAAACAGGCGACAATGGCATCCGTGTGCCCACTTATATTGTACGTTCGGAAATTTCTCATATAATTGACGCCACATATTTTGGTGGAACTATCTCGACACCCAATGGCAAGCAGTTTTGAATCTGATGACCAATCCAACCAGGTAATGTCATCATAGCCACCTATGAAGCTTCTTTTCAGAACAAATGGATTGTATTCGCCTGTGATTTCTCCGGGCGAACAGAATATCAACACCAAATTTTCGCGGGCAACAGCAAAGTATTGACCATTCGGACTAAAACAAATACACTGCACACCGGTCTGGAACTTGTGGCGATGTATCACCGTACAGGAAACCATACTGATCAATTGGGCCTGGCCCTGCTCGTTGACAGCAATTAAAAGACTTCCATCCGGGGACAGGGCGATATTTGTGTAATTGTATCGTGACTCCAGGCTCAAAGTTCGAGACTTGTTGCTATAATGGAAATTATGAAGCTCTCTTTGTTTATATAACGTTTTAATCCACTTACTTCTTAAGATCATACACAGTTATTCTGTTGCCCACAGGACTAATGACTGAATTTCCATCTGGCGTGAACACCAAGTTGCCATTGCGGTATATTGTGCCCAACAAGTTCGAAAACTGTAAAAATTTAGACTGATTAATTCTGCCTGAAATTTAATTGATTACTTACTTTATATGAAAACTTCATGGTGTTGGTGTTTTGCAATTTTAAATTGCAGTTGAAATTATAAACAAACCGCACGTGTTGATATCCAGTATGGCCATATCGCTGAAATTATTCACACTATCGAATTTCGATTCTCAGTACAGTGAAAACTCTTTCTCAGCAACAGTCGGTCCAAGGGATTTTCGGATTTTTTTCATATTGGATTGCTCATGCCAAGGAAGTTTATTTATGAATTAACGACCTGTTTTTGTTACCACCTCCGAATGATGTTTGGAATTTTCGTCTTAATGGGGTAAAAATAAAATAAATATCTGGCAACTCCACACGCTAATCGCTGTTCTAAATGGAATTCGCCGTTGTTATTGTTGCAAAAAATTAAAAAAGTAGTCAGAATTTGGATTAATTAATTGCGGATACTGGCCTACTGGATCAGACAAGAAATTTGGACCTGTTGGAATTATGTGAATTGAGGCTTCCACAATTACGCTAAGAATCCATCATGTTTTCCATGTGCAAGCAAACACACGCCGCAACCGCGGTGGAATTTTCCATCTCGTGCCGCTTCTTCAACAACCAGGAAGAGAATCTTGTTGTTGCCGGCGCCAATGTTTTAAAGGTGTACCGCATTGCACCCAACGTGGAGGCTAGTCAGCGGCAAAAGTTGAATCCCAGTGAGATGAGAGTCGCACCGAAAATGCGTCTCGAGTGCCTGGCTACATATTCTTTGTATGGCAATGTGATGTCTCTGCAGTGTGTCTCCCTGGCGGGGGCAGGCGCCATGAGAGACGCTTTGCTGGTCAGCTTCAAGGATGCCAAATTGTCAGTGCTGCAGCACGATCCGGACACTTATGCACTGAAGACGCTTTCCCTTCACTACTTCGAGGAGGAGGATATTCGGGGAGGTTGGACGGGACGTTATTATGTACCCGAAGTTCGAGTAGATCCGGATGCTCGTTGCGCTGTGATGCTGATCTATGGCAAACGTTTGGTAGTGCTTCCTTTCCGCAAGGACAACAGCCTGGATGAGATTGAGCTGGCAGATGTGAAGCCCATCAAAAAAGCTCCTACAGCTTTGGTGACGCGGACTCCAATTATGGCTTCGTATTTAATAGCCCTGAGGGACTTGGATGAGAAAATTGATAATGTCCTTGATATACAGTTCCTGCATGGATATTATGAACCCACGCTCCTCATCCTCTATGAGCCTGTGCGCACGTGTGCAGGTCGTATAAAGGTACGCTCCGACACCTGTGTTCTGGTGGCAATTTCCCTAAACATTCAGCAGCGCGTTCATCCGATTATTTGGACAGTGAACAATCTGCCTTTCGACTGTCTCCGCTTGTTGCCCATACAAAAGCCGATTGGCGGTTGTCTAGTGATGACAGTGAATGCCGTGATCTATCTCAATCAAAGTGTTCCACCATATGGCGTCAGTTTGAATAGTTCTGCGGACAATTCGACAAGTTTCCCACTGAAGCCTCAGGATGGCGTCCGCATCAGCTTGGATTGTGCAAATTTTGCTTTCATCGATGTCGACAAATTGGTGGTGTCCTTACGGACGGGAGATCTATATGTGCTAACACTGTGCGTGGATTCGATGCGAACTGTGAGGAATTTTCACTTCCATAAGGCAGCCGCCAGTGTGTTGACCAGTTGCATCTGTGTGTGCCACACGGAATATATATTTTTGGGATCCCGACTAGGTAATTCCCTGCTGCTGCATTTTACTGAGGAGGATCAGAGCACAGTAATCACACTGGACGATGTGGAACAGCAACAGCAGCAGCAAGCCGCTGAGGAACCGTCAGAAGAGGCAGAGATTGAGGGCATTCTGGACATGGACCAATTAGAGGCTGCAACATCTGCTCCATCGCAGGCAAAGTCTCGTCGCATAGAGGATGAAGAATTAGAGGTAAGTTCATGGCACAGTGTGACAATATTTACAAACTTGTTTCAATTTGGTTCATTTTGAGTCGGATTGTGAAGGTATGAAGAACAGTTGAGCAGAAATCGTCAGGATATTTCATTGTGATATGTTTATTTTGTGATATTAGACGATCGCAACTTAAGAAACGTTATAAAAGATAATGCAAGATGTGTGTTGATTCAAAAATCGAAGTTTTTAGTAGAACGGCGCAATTGAAAAACATATTTTAACAAAATTTTGTCTTTTACATGTGAGTTCAACATTTTACTCTTGTAGCATTCAAACTATAGTTAATGCCAGAATAACGACAAAATCTTTTAAAAGTTAATATAATGATATCGGTATATTTCAGATATGAATCTTTAAAAACAAAGTTTAGATTTATAGGGATGCCCACAGTTTCGACTGCAAAGTTTTTCTTAGTTTTACCACACCTTGAGAATCCGCTAATAAGTGACCCCAAGGGAATGCTGTCACACAGTGCAATAATTTTTCTCTCTTTTTCTCTGACTCTAACTGATATTCATTAATTTGTTGGTAGGTCTACGGCACAGGAGCCAAGGCATCTGTTCTCCAGTTACGTAAATTCGTCTTTGAGGTCTGCGACAGTCTGATCAATGTGGCTCCGATCAATTATATGTGTGCCGGCGAGCGAGTAGAATTCGAAGAGGACGGCACAACGCTGCGTCCGCATGCTGAATCTTTGCAGGATGTGAAAATCGAATTAGTGGCGGCAACGGGGCACAGTAAAAATGGAGCTCTGTCCGTTTTTGTTAATTGCATTAACCCCCAGATCATCACCAGCTTTGAGCTGGAAGGCTGCCTCGATGTTTGGACAGTGTTTGATGATGCCACCAAGAAGACAAGTCGTCAGGATCAACATGACTTTATGTTGCTGTCGCAAAAGAATTCCACTTTGGTGTTGCAGACAGGCCAGGAAATCAATGAAATTGAAAATACTGGATTTACTGTCAACCAGGCCACGATCTTTGTGGGAAATCTTGGACAGAATCGATTTATAGTCCAAGTGACCACGCGGCACGTTCGTCTGCTGCAAGGCACGCGGTTGGTGCAAAACGTTCCCATTGATGTCGGCTCGCCGGTGGTCCAAGTGGCCATAGCTGATCCCTATATTTGTCTGCGGGTCTTCAATGGTCAGGTGATAACACTGGCTTTGCGAGAGAGCCGCGGTACTCCTCGACTGGCCATCAATAAGCATACAATCAGCAGTTCACCAGCAGTTGTAGCTATAGCCGCATACAAAGATCTCTCCGGATTATTTACGGTGAAAAATGACGACATCTTAAATCTAACTGGCAGTGGATCGACCAGTACGTTTGGCTCCACTTTCGGAGGTTATATGAAGAGCGAGCCGCATATGAAAGTGGAAGATGAGGAGGATCTGCTGTACGGCGATGCAGGAAATGCCTTCAAAATGAACACCATGGCCGATCTGGCCAAGCAATCGAAGCAGAAGAATTCCGACTGGTGGCGTCGCATGCTTGTCCAGGTGGCAAAGCCCACCTACTGGCTTGTGGTAGCTCGACAGAGTGGTACCTTGGAAATTTACTCTATGCCGGACATGAAACTGGTCTATCTGGTCAACGATGTGGGCAATGGAGCGATGGTTTTGACGGATGCCATGGAATTCGTCCCCATTTCGCTAACCTCCCAGGAAAACTCCAAGGCTGGCATTGTCCAGTCCTGTATGCCACAGCACGCGAACTCGCCGTTGCCATTGGAATTAGCTCTAGTGGGATTGGGCTTAAACGGTGAGCGACCGTTGCTCTTGGTGCGAACACGCTTGGAGCTTCTCATTTATCAGGTATTTCGGTATCCCAAGGGTCACTTGAAAATACGTTTTCGTAAGATGGACCAGTTGAACCTGCTTGATCAGCAGCCGACGCATGTAAATCTCGACGAGAATGAGGAGAACGAGGAATTGGAGTCGTATAATATGCAACCAAAGTATGTCCAAAAACTGAGGCCCTTTAACAATGTTGGCGGCATGTCAGGTGTTATGATCTGTGGGGTGAATCCCTGCTTTCTGTTCCTAACTTCTCGGGGCGAATTGCGGATCCATCGACTTCTTGGCAATGGTGAAGTGCGCAGCTTTGCAGCCTTCAATAACATCAACATACCAAATGGCTTTCTCTTCTTCGACACTACTTTTGAGCTGAAGATCTCCGTGTTGCCCAGTTATCTCAGCTATGACTCGACGTGGCCTGTGCGTAAGGTTCCTCTACGGTGTACTCCCCGGCAATTGGTCTATCACCGCGAGAATCGAGTATATTGTTTGATCACCCAGACCGAGGAACCAATGACCAAGTTTTATCGCTTCAATGGCGAGGATAAGGAACTGTCAGAGGAAAGTCGCGGAGAAAGATTTATCTACCCAATCGGGTCTCAATTTGACATGGTTCTAATCTCACCAGAAACATGGGAAATAGTGCCGGACGCTTCGATTCGGTTTGAGCCGTGGGAACACGTTACTGCTTTTAAAATTGTAAAACTTTCGTATGAGGGCACTCGCTCGGGTCTCAAGGAGTACCTTTGCATCGGCACCAACTTCAATTACAGCGAGGATATTACAAGTCGCGGCAATATCCACATTTACGACATCATCGAAGTGGTTCCCGAGCCGGGCAAACCAATGACCAAATTCAAATTAAAGGAAGTCTTCAAGAAAGAGCAGAAGGGGCCAGTTTCGGCCATCTCCGATGTTCTCGGTTTTCTTGTGACTGGTCTGGGTCAGAAAATCTACATTTGGCAACTAAGGGATGGAGACCTAATTGGCGTGGCCTTCATCGACACGAACATTTATGTGCATCAGATCATCACTGTGAAATCTCTAATCTTCATTGCCGACGTTTACAAATCCATCAGTTTGCTGCGCTTTCAGGAGGAATATCGGACCCTGTCACTCGCATCACGCGACTTTAATCCTCTTGAAGTCTATGGGATTGAGTTCATGGTGGATAATACCAACTTGGGCTTCCTGGTCACCGATGCTGAGAGCAATCTCGTTGTCTATATGTATCAGCCAGAAGCTCGCGAATCTTTGGGAGGCCAGAAACTACTACGCAAAGCTGACTATCACCTGGGTCAAGTGGTCAATACCATGTTCCGGGTACAGTGTCATCAGCGGGGTCTACATCAGCGCCAGCCCTTCTTATATGAGAATAAACATTTCGTTGTCTACGGCACATTGGATGGAGCTCTGGGATATTGTTTGCCACTTCCCGAGAAGGTCTATCGCCGCTTCCTCATGCTGCAAAACGTCCTACTCTCTTATCAAGATCACTTGTGTGGCCTGAATCCCAAGGAATATCGCACAATTAAATCGTCCAAGAGACTAGGCATCAATCCTTCACGTTGCATCATCGATGGTGATCTGATCTGGTCCTATCGCCTGCTAGCCAACTCAGAACGAAATGAAGTAGCCAAAAAGATCGGCACACGTACTGAGGAGATATTAGCGGATCTCTTGGAAATAGAGCGTCTCTCTAGCGTTTTCTAGATTCTAATCAATGATATAGCTCTTAGTTTTTATGGTTATGTTTACGGATCTGTCTATCAATTGTAATTATAGTTCTTTAATTCAATTGTAACAAAGAAAGTAATTTGTTAAGTAAGCATTTTGGGCTCTTTATTTTCGTGCGCCAATTCGACTGATGATTCGCTGGAAAGAAATTTGATAAGCTTCCTCCCTCCATTTGGACGACTTTTCCCAAGTAATTTCAGTGTAGACGCTTGCTATGTGGGTTTTTGTCTCTTCTTGCCATTTAACAACTGGCTTTTCCATTATAATATTTATTATAGATACATAGTTATTATATATATATAATATAGATAGTTATAGATGTTCTAGATTATTCATTGTATAAACTAACATCATCATCAGGGTTAATTATTCAAAATGTGCAAACAGCCAAACAGAAAGCCATCCTACACTTGTCGTACGAAGAAAATACACATTTCAATCGAAAGATCATCCGAAAACAAAAAAATAATTATTACATATCCAAATTATGTGTGGGGTATTCTAAAGGGTATTCTATATAAGACATGTATGTGTGTATATTGTATGTATGAAGGCGCATGATGATTTCTTTTCTCTCGAACAAACTAATTTAGTTTAGATAGAAAATATTCTCTTCTCAAAAATATGCAAAAATACGAGCTGAATTCTATATATGTGTACGTAATGGTGTTCGTCTCCTCAATGTGTCTCCTTTCTTCCTTCCACACACATCACATTCATCTTATTTTTAAATCTGAGAGCTAAGGCGTGGACGTGGCAAATCTCCAAACACAGCCTCGCCATGAACACTCTTGGCTAGGGCCTGGATGCTAGCCGCAATATCGATGTTGTCCAACACCTGCAGAAAGATTACAGAAATAATATTAACTTCTTGTCATATAATCGATTGAAAGATATAACCTACCTCCTCATCCTCTACTATAAAGTTGTTGTTTGCCCTCTCAGCCAGCGGAGAGTTAGAAATCTCGATAGGGAGACTTTTGGCAAAGTTCATAATATGCGCTGGGATCGATCGAGCTCCACGCATCGGTATGGGCAAGGAGCTATCCAAATCTACGGCATCTGTAAAAGAAGTAATAAAGGTTAGTGCCAATTATGACTGTAGTTGCCATCATTCATCACTTACATTCAGCTTCATCGGCGGCTACTCCCTCGTCCACATTATCCATGGAGTTGTCAAGCTGTTGAGACTGCAATCTCTGGTATGGTTGCTGCTGCTGTTGGTATATGTGGGCTCTGGCGAAACTGGAGGTCTGCACTGGGTGGGATGGTGTGGTGGTGGTTTCCTCCACGTCTTCCAAATCAAAGAGACAATCGTCGGCCTCCTCAACTCCGCCCATTGCCAATGTCGATGTATTGGTTACCGATTGGTTTCTAGCTGGGATTCCCCCAGTCTGCTGCCTAAAGGTGGGGCTATTACCCACGCTCATGGGCGTGGCTTCTGGTGTGGCGGGCGGTGTATCAAAGTTCGACATTTTGCGTGCACTCAATACAGAGGAACCACCAGAAATCAATGGCTGGAGCTGCTGTTGATGTTGCGACAATGTCGGAAAATTTGGTGGCTGTGTCACGGCGGAGGTTGGAGTGGTTGGTGTGATGGGTACGTTCAGATCGCGACGGCTTCCAATGGTATTTCGTCGACCTCCACGTGCAGCAGCACCTCCTGCTCCTCCTCCAGCTCCTCCAAGAGCAGTTCCTCCCGCAACTGTGGTAATTGGCAACCAATTGTCGGGCACCTCAAGGGAGGCATTCATGGCACAATCCACAATCAGACGCGTCAGATGCGCATAGTCTTGATTGGATTTCTCTCTATAACTATTGAGTAACTCAAACTCCTTTTGCGTAAAACGTTCAATCCGCTCGTTTGTCTTAGCAATTTCTGCCTGTACGCGAGCCTGTTGGTTGGTTGTCAATTGTCGCAATCGTTGCGATCGCTCATCCATAAAAATTGACGAAAGCGAACCAATACTCTGATTCGAAGCGGAAGGGGCTATGCCACTAGAGGCCTGTCCCTCCAAAATAAGAACGCCGAAGCATTCGGAAATCAATTTACTCCCACGTCGTTGGGCCAACTCTTCGTTGCTGGTCAACAGCGTACGATTGATGAGGTAGGAATTGTTGGACTGGACACCTCCATCTGCTCCAGCCGGTAAGCGCTTGGCGCACACAACCTCCTTGCATATGATGCAGCTGACAAATTGCCAACTCTGTACACCAGTGGTCACCACCTCGATGTCCAATGTGAGGCCAACGAGTAGCTCGGGCAGCTTGATCTCATTAATGGTTAATTCCGGAATGGGACCATGTGCCTGCAAAATTAAAAGAACAGATTATAAATATATATATATTTATGTGCAAATATGTATTATGTCTTAAATCCAGTAGTGTTGGTCTTTCCATTGAATTTCAATTAAGAGTACTATAAAAACTTGTAAATTTTAAGAATCAAACAACAGCGAAAGTTTCCACCCGAAAATCAAAATCAACAGTTTTTGTTTCAAAAATCTAGCAATGTTCTGGACAGGGTCGAGCAACTTCTGCATTTGTCTGGCCCCATCCCTGCATTCGGTAGTTCAAGTGCGAATTTGTCAATTATATTCGAATCGAGTGTCTAGCAAGCTTATCAGACAAAATGCGGTGGGTGGTTTGGTGGGCAGAGTGGTGGGGTTCAGTTCGGAGGCAGAAAGTCTATTAACATCTAAACAACAAACAATTAGTGCAATGGAAAAATGTTGTTGGATCGCAAAATGACAAGACTACTTGTATTTTATTGGGCTTTTGGGGGAGGGGGAAACTTTTGTGTTGTTAAACACTGACATAATTTGAATAATTCAATAAAACAAATTTAATTTCTTCTTAATCAACGGGGGGAGTAGTAAGAAAAGAATTTTTTGTGGTTGTTGAAATAAACCACGTGTTGACGGACTGATTGACGCCTGACAGGAACGACACACTCGCACACACACACACTCACACACACTCACACACACTACACACAAAATTGACACAATGCTCTTCCTTCCCACCCCCCAAAACAGCAGGGCAACGACTACAAAAATTGAATTGAATTAACGTATGTAGGTAGGTATAAAATGCAAACGTCAACACACAAGTCAAATGGCACTTTGTGTGTTTCTGTCCATTTGCACTGGCCACAAAAAGCTTCTCATGAGTAATGATGTACGATTGATAGGAGAGCCGACCTAGAGATACCCTCTTTCGCAGTATTACCTTTCAATGTATTACCTAAACAACGATTCGCAACCCAAAAAATAATGTATAAGTTAATTTAACTCTAAGTATCCCAAAAGTACACCAAAAACAACTAAAGTTGGCTTTCAGTCCAAACCATGTTTATCCTAGAATGTTATCACTAGTTGTTAACTAATCTGGCTTAACTAGCAAGGAAGTATGTATATTTAACTCCTCGAACTCACACAAACCTCTCTTTGTTTTGCCAGCTGTTGTCTCTTTAAGCTTTGGACTTTTATCTGATATTGGCTTCAAGTGAAGAAATTTTAATGAAAAGGGATATGACGACTCTGGACAATCGGATCGGCACGTTTTAAATTGCGGCAAAATAAGCAAAATTTTAAGCTCACATAATAGGGTTTATCCTCTAAGATAACAATCGATACAATTATAAACAACATCACATCATTTTCAAAGAAACAAAAATAAAAAATTTAAAAATTGTATATTTGTTTTTCCAATGCGAGGCCCTTAAATAAATTGTTTATGCGTTTTCAGCGGGGAATGTATATCTAATCAGGTTTAGTCACAGTTGTTATTATTATTTAAGAGGAAAGAAAATGTAAACAAGCAAATGAAAACAAAAGCACAATGCAAATGCATTATTGCCAAGTGTTACTTAGCATTTTGTTGTCTTTTTGTTTTTTATCTCGAAAGCTATCAATATATTTATTGGCTCATAAACATATTTGCCTGGATTTGTTTTTCCAATCTCATATTGCAGTTTTATTAACACTGCATCGAATCGACTTTGACGGGGTAAATGAATAAATAGTAAAAGAAGGGTCCGAAAGTGATTTAATATTAGCTTTTAATATTTATTTTAAAATACCTTCGATAGACCTTTATCCCCATTTTTTACATTGATATTTGTTACGTTATTTGCCACTAAAAAAATAATAACTTTCGATTAGCTTTTCATTGTGACATTGACGTTTTTAGTCACTCCTCCTCAGCTGTTTGTTATTTGCCCCTTTTTTTGCGATGGTTTATGGCATGGCTAAAGTTAAAGTGGTCTGAAACTATGTATGTATGTATGTGTGCTGGGCTGTTGTTTTGCACTTGCCGATAGGCGTATACCCAAGCCATATATGGATGTAGTATATATCTACGAGGGGTAGCACAATTATAAATGATCAGATCAGAAGAAAGCTTTTATCACAGTTGATGATGATAATGATTTAAGCAAAACAGTTTTTCCATCGAGCCAATTTGGTTGTTTGACCTCTGGGTCAAGTATAATTGGTTTGGTCTCTGCATGGCCCGAGTGAAATGCCAGAAGATGGTCGATTACTTTTCGTACACCTCTCGTCTGGCTGACTCTTGGCATTATCTCACAAAGTTGTAAAAGTTGGGTACACATATTGCCCACAAGGTTTCCTTTCTCCCCATGGACCCGTTCGTTTGTTCTGCAATGCATGAGGCGTAGGGGGAAAGGAAAGGGGGCAATGTGTGTTTACTCAACTTGGCTTGCACAATTTGCAATGTGCGAAATGTCATTGACTCTCCGGCCAAACAACAGTTCTGAGTGAAGACACTGCAATGACAATAACAATAACAATAACAAGAATATTAACAAATAACATTTGAAGGCCTGAAAAGCGGCACTAGCAGCGGACTGCAGTCGCCGCTCAGTTTGCCAATTAACCCTTCTCACATTCAGTTTGCTCGTTTGGTGGTAATTATGCTGGTTGGTGTGGCGCCGCCATTTAGTGGCCAGTCGCCACTGTATGGCAAATTAAATAACCATTTATATGTACCTCCCACCTTCTACCATATACACATGTATGTATATATAATTGCATACGAATATACCAATATATACTATTCGATGTATATTTTATGGCTCTCTCACTTGATTAAGACAAAACGACACAACAAATGCTAATACAAAAAACAAAACAGAAAAACAACACATCGAATGTTGATTCTTGAATGACTACGCCAAATGTGAAGTAGATCGACTCGACCGATCGGTGGGAACGTGCCTTATTGTACACACACAATATATTTGTGGTCTATCCATACAAGATTCATATAATGGTATATATATGCACATATGTATGTACATTTATGCATAATGGAACATCGGAAATCAATACAAATAAATTGTTTAAAATGACGTTAAAAGCGACTTGTGGGAAAGTTGTGAGTTGCGCTCAATAAGAAACCGGATTCAAATCAATTAAATAAATATGTCTTTTTATTTTTAAAACTTAATGCCCTCAGATATAATATATGCAATTGGCGCTAAAGTATCCACGTATTATTCCAATTTATTAACAGTTTTTATTCGTAAATTAGACTTAACAACAAACAAAACTAAATATTCCAGTGTCTTTCTGACCTTTTGCATATAAGAACTACTTTTTTCACTCTTTTCCAATCCAATGTTTTACTCAACAGTACAAAATAATTAACAACCTAAAAAGTAATTAAGTATGTACTACTTACATTGTAATTACTTGTTTACTTTTATGTTATAAATCAAAGTGTTAATTTGTGTCTCTATAAATTTCAATTTATTATGTGAAACGCTAAGTTTCACATTGTTATAATATTAACAAATTACCTTTTGAAAAATGTATTTATTTTATTAACTACTTGCATGTTGCAGCCGTGGGAAAAGCCCTTGAAAATTATTAAAATTTCTAATTGAGCAAACATTTTTTAGTATTGCACTCACAAACTAATTAAATAATCTGATTCTACTAGTTTAAGCAAATCACATTAAACGCAGCCAATCTGAATACTTATTTGAACATATTCTTTTAAAAGGTTTGCAAAAAGGCAGCAATATGGCTTGGTAATTAAGTATTTCATGTTTGCAGCAATAAGGAAATAATTCCCATGATAAAAAGTGTCTGGAGAGCTGCGTTTATGTTCTGTCTGGTGCCTCTTCTCCAACCGTCTCACATTGGGTGGAAGAGGGACGGATGGGGTGGTGGGGGCGGTGGACGTTATGCAATACAAAAACACTTCCCCCCATGATAAATACATATAATGTGCGCAATTCATATCGTATCATATTTTAACAAATATATTTTTGCATAATGAAACGATATTGTTTATGTTTCTGTTTTTGTTCGCTTGTCTGGCATGTGTTTTTGTTGTGCAATTTTTTTGATTCTCTTTAATTGATTGCTAAGCATTAATTAAATACATACATTTTTAAGTGGTAGTTAACTTATTTTTCTAACCAGACAGATGAAATAATTGTCACTTTAACAGGACTCAAATCAACTTTTATTCAGTTTTTTGATTTCTTTGGGTTTTTAAACTTTCTTCTTAATGTTTATGGACTAATTTATTAATTCGCTTTCGTTAAATATAACAAAAAGAAACTGATGAAATGAGCCAGAAGAAACAGAAACGCAGCATAAACGAAAATATATTGTAAACAAATCATGAGCAAAAAAGAAACCAAAATAATATAATCTTTTATAGTTTTTGTTAGCTTTTTGTTATTGTTTCTTTTTTTGTTTTTCTACTTTTCTATGGGCAAGCAGAGCGCGTTTAGTCGGTCTCGGCCTACGTTCGTAGGGGACGGACGACTTCGTCTCGTTGCTGACAAACTGCCATAATGCCATATCATTTGTTTTTGTTTTCGTTCAGATACAGATACAAATATTTATATACATATGTTATATATGTATGTAAATATATACATATATGTATATACATCGACATCGGCGATGCACAGTGGTTCGTTTAACTTTTGATCTACTAAAGATATCAGCCCGATTTAGATTTATAAATAATCTTAAAATTGAGCATTTATTTTATTTAAATATTTTAAATAAAATTTAAACAATACATATGTATATAAAATTGTTTTTTAAGTTTGGTCTGTATTTCCATATGGTTAAATGAATGGCATTAATCTTGTTTTCTGTGAAAAATTTTAATTACATATTTCCCCAAATGTATTGCATTTTGGATAAAGTTTCAAGTTCAGTTTAAGAATTATCGAATAAAGATAAAAAATAAATTAAACATTTATTCATACAGCAAATCTCAGTCAAACCAACTTTTAAAGTATTGTTAACCATTTTTAACAACCCGACAATTGATTTATGTAAAGAGTTTTCGCCAAACGACCCACTGTGCGTCGTTGGTTGTCGTCGTCGTCGTCGTCAGTCATTTGGCCATTATCATAAACAACTTTAGACAGCCGGGAACCTAACGCGTGCGGGGCAGCTTTTCGCTCTTGGATTACGGAATTGGCAAAATAATATTTTGTTGTTGCTCATGTTTTCATTCCTCTTTATTCCATGTTTTTCTATTCAGTTTGCCTAGTCTATCCCACAACAAAAAAAAAAAAGGGAATTCAAAGCACTCTCAGACAATGGGGACTATTCTGAGAAATAAGGCCACCCGAAATTGGTATACTTGTTGCCTAAAAAAATATCATAGGGCTACAGTTAGTAAGTAAACAAGCTTTAATATGGAAAAAACGTTTCTGTTTTTTTCCGACATTCCCAAAAATTTAAGTCAAACTATTCCTGGTAGTGCTTAAAAAGCGCAAACGTTAATATTTTTTCATATTTCTCAACTAGAGCGTATTTCGTTCATAGCCTATACAGGCTATGATATACAAACATTAAAATATAGACTCTTTTTCGTATCATCTGCAATATGAATCTTTCAGAACCATGCCTGATTTATGCATCGACTCTTTATCCTTTTCTGATTAACCAGTAAGTTTTACTGGACAACAAATTTAAATTTATCAATTTTCCATATTTTCACTTGGTCTCAACTAGTTTTGTGTAGTCTTATCAACAGTTGAAGATCCCGATATGATTTAACTTGTAAATAAAATCTAAAATCCGATAAGGGGCAGCCGAGACTCTTCAACAATTTTAAATGCAATGCTTTGGAAAGCTTTTAGAAACGTGTGCACGTGTGTCTAAAGGAGAAATAAAGGAGGTGGAGGTGGGGCGAGGAGGAGAGTTAGATGGGTCAGACCCTATATATCGCTTGATTAGGCATATAATAGACACACCTCAACTTGTGTATGCCGGAGAGAGAGAGGCGGCGGCGCGACTTTCGTCTGGGGCTATAACAGTATATTAAACGCAACTATGTTTGCTTTCAAGCGGACGGAGCAGAGGAGAGGAAGAACGCCGGCTGGTGAGGAGATATACACACATATGTACATATACTATGTACATACATATGTATGTGGTATGGAACATGTACCGGGTGTTATCAAAACTTTGACAAACAAATTTTTTTGGCCCGTGTGTTGTTTGTTTAGCGCACACGGCAGCAAAATACATGTAAGGCTGTGGTCTACGAGGTTCTCTTGAAGTGTACACAAGGGGAGAGAAAGAGAATAGAATGCATCGAATGTTAAAAGCCTCTTTAAGAAGTAATGTGAAAGATTTAATTTCATTTATCGGAATTTCAATTTATTACATCATTTATAGAAATGCAAAATATCTTCACTATTGAGAGTCTTGTTTCAGAGAACTATAGCTTCTGACTTCTTTCGAACCACCCCTCTTTCACATACAGACATTTATGTGTATGTACATATATTCGATATGCAAACAGCAATAGGAACGGATGGTGCGACATTCTCTCTCTCTCTCTCTATCTATCTATCTTGCTGTTAATTGTTAAGTCTATGTGAATTTTTATGTATAGTTTGATAACACTATTCAACAAATTTGAAAGCAAAGATTCTTCTATCGATTCCTCAAAAGCTCGAACTTTGCTTAAATGGCGAACGGTCTTAATCGGTTATAAGATTCTAGATACATAACTCATCCAAAAATATTAGGCATACATATATTCTATAGGACCTAGGCACTTCGATTTGCCTTGATTTTTGTGAGCGCATAATTTATGTAAATATGCATATGTAGTTTGTACGATAAAATGTGCTTAATTTTTTCTTTTTTTGTTCGTTTTTGTTTATGGCATGCAAACAACAATCTCAGTCCGCACATTTGACACATTTTTCGGTTTCTCTTTCTTTGTTATTCTCCTCTTAAACAAATATTTATGCAAACCCAAAACATAATTGGACGGTATCTACATGGAGGGAAACAGAGGGAGAGAGAGAGGGCATCATCATCTAACGAAAATTAACCCCTGCGCCAAATCACGCAAACTGAACGTGTGTGCCGCAATCCCCTACCCTCTCGGCACCTACCTACACCGCTCCGTTCTAGCCACAACCCCTGTCCAATGGTTCCAACCCTGCTCTATTGTGCGCACACACGAATTTCGCCTCGTAAAAGTATTTTAAAAATCTGCTCTATAGCCAAAAAGGTGTTTAGTTCTCTATTTTTAAACATTGAGAATTTATAGTTTTGTTTACAAATTGGCAATACTGGCAACGCCGCCCATCGGTTCAATGGCTGCTGCCCCTCTGAGGGAAAGAGGAAAAGAACCAACAATAGGTACAGATAGGTAGGCAGTTAGGTAGGTACAGGTAAACTGATCGAGTTAAAACTTCATCTTCATACAGGGATAAATATACAATAGAATTTCAAACGTATTCCAAATGCCGCCAAAACTGATCTCAGTTGGGAAGAAAAATACTAAGAAATTTAAAGGAATACCTACTATTGGTTAAATAAAGGAACAAGAGTAAGGATTAGTATAAAATTCAAATAAATGAGGATTGGTTTCTGCTTTTCACTTTACACATTGGCCATAATCTCAGTTTTGTTTACCTCAAAAATCGTATAAAAAGAACGAGTACTTGTTATATAACCAATTTTCGGATAGAGAAACGTTAAGATCTTTTTTAAATAAAAAAGTGTCTAAAAGTGGTTAACCACATTGTGGATTTGAGTGTCAATTGACATGCCTACAATTCAATTGAACATTGATCTAGACTAAAACCGAATGTGTATTAATTTTAGTCAGAATTGGGCAACGAATTCTGTACATTAGCTTTGGCAAATTAGATTAAGGCGTAAAAGGGCGTAGCGAAAGAAATAAAAGAAAACCTTGGGCAACTACACGAGACTAGAAATCAAATTTGATTGCTCTAGTTTTTTTTTTTTTTTTTTGAGATCCATGTGTAATTTTTTGCTAAAGACCAACAGACGCACATGCTTATATCGACCGATCGGAAATATGTATGTATATTCATATATGTAGTTATATACACTTAATAGGTTTGAAAATGCTTCCTGTTTCATAAATTTGGAAGATGTGAATATTACGCGCGAATATCACCCTTCGAAGTGAAGGTTATAAAAGTCTGAGATCGTATATCATATATAGTCGTCTACCAATTGGAGGTCCGTAAATTTTATAGCCCTTGCAGCTTGATTCTGTGCATATCTCGGATTTGGCTTTATCTACCAAAGTTTGTTTTTCTTTTTTTTCCAATTATAAATTCTGTATTTAGATTTTGCCGACCTTATCGTACTCCCAGCTCCCTTATCACACACACAGTCGCCAATGGTCCACAATAAAGTCGTAATTGTAGTAGAAATCTTAAAAACCACAAATATTATTTTTATTAATCAAGAGAGTAAATTAGCAAGGGTATACAAAGTGTGGTTTTAACTGTTTCATTCATAATACATACGTACATATGTACATGCGTATATAATATTATATATGTAGGTACAAATACATGGAGGGAGATATACACGTGTATATATTTGAGTCCCGCCTACTTATCTTTTTACTTCTATTGTTGTTTGCCATACAGAAACACACACACACACACCCGTTATAAATGTGTATGTATATAGACATCTCTTAGTCTTACTTTACATTTGATAATGCCTATTTATAGTTTGAAGCGTTGTCAATGTAGCCGCAGCCGCGCCTTGCATTTTCTATCATACATATTGCTGATTGATAATTTTTCTTTTTATTGTTTACTGGTGCTAAGTAGGCGAGTCAGTGGATCGTAAATCGGTGGGGCTGGCTGGTTGGCTGGCTCTCTGGAGGAGGGATTGATTTGATTTCATAATGCAATACAAATTAACTCGAAAATAACAATCAAACTGCATTTGCATTTGAATGCAGTTTTGATTTTGTTTTCATTGTTATCGAAACTTGTTTTCCTACTTAATTGAATGATGTTTTACACTATTTTCTGATAATATAACAGACCCCAAAAACTGGCTCTCTCTCTAATATATACATGGATCTAATCATAAATAAATCAATCAATAAAAAAATAGCAAGTGATGATAGACGACGTCAGCAACACATATATATGAAGAGAGGGAGACATAGAGAGGGAGAGAGAGAGCGAAAAAAAGGGAGAGAACATTGTATTTTTACCATTTGATAACCTAGAAATAATCGAAAGTCCAAGTGTTTGATTAATACATACATATAGTAGACGAATGAATGTTAAAGTAAAACAAAAAGGGGGGACGGAGGAAGATCCCGATCATGGGCTAGCTTCATCATTTTTTAGAATGTGCTTTCGATTCAACCAGTTACCTCTTGATTTGAATTTGAGTATTAATATTAAACTTGTACTATTTTTAATACATGTGAGAATCAGATAACAGAGTCTATATTCTATTTATCTATCTGCTTTTATTATATTTTTGTTAGAGCCTAGAAATGTGGTGAACAAAATGTATCTAAATTCTAGAGATGAATAATTTTTGAGTCAGTATGTATTACATATTTTTTTGTATTCGTGTGCCAGAAATTAATGAGAATTAACATGATGAGTATTGAGAAGAGATTACCATTTAAAGTGGCGCATCTGTTTTTTTTTTTTTTTTTTTTTGAATAACAGGTCCACATTAAAAGAGAAAAAAACAAAGTGAACAGCCTTGTAATCGGTAGCTACTCCAAAAACGCCTCCAAAGACAAATTTAAACATAAATTCATATTTAAGAAAATTAAATTAATTAAAAAGCCGTGTCGACTTTGGTATACCTTGCACCTAGGGAATTAACTTCCATCAAAGTAGATTCTTTTGTCATGACATATAGTAAATAGAGGCTATCTCTTTCGCTCTCATAAACAAACAAGCCCTTGCGCCCCCAGTATTGCCTGTTACATACATTTCGGCGACTTTAATATATCATTTCACCCTATGGATGCTTTGTATAAAAATATTTCGGTCTGTATTGAGTGTACACACAAATGTGTACAGTAAAAACTACATCAGGGAATACACATCCGCGTTTTTGGTAGACGAATTTCACTGCGAATATCATTTGTGTATTTATTCAAAATTCGTGATCATTTCTTGAGTGAGGTTGGCTTACCCTCAAGGCATTTTTCACTGTACATGTGCAAACATACATATGTACATACATATATGCCCATTTCAGTGAGTGTGTGTATCATATGGGGCGCTGTCTGTCAACTGGCCGTCAAAGAAGAAAAAGCCCTAATACCAGAAGATGTGTCGGCTAACCGAATGCAAAGTACCCTTTCTCATTTAAGAGAACCCTGTTGCATGTTACTGCTGATCAAAACAATTAATCCCATGTATATAGGGCATAGAAACATTTCCACTTTCAGCCCCAGCTTCAACCTCTTGTTGTCCCATGAATTTCTGCGAATCAGTGAGGGGAAGCCACAGCTAGCCCAACCAACTGATCCTCTTTCCCGGGTCACCGAATTCTCTTGGTCCCCAAACCAGCCGGCAACATTTGGAAATCTCAAAAACTTGTTTATACAATTTTTGTTTCTTCTTCTCCTTCTGCTTCTGTTGTTGTATAAACAAGTTTTTGTTTTAATTTTTTTTCTTTTCATTGGGTTTCGTAATTTATTCTAAAAGCGTTCCGTTTGGCTCTCTATATAGAGAAGCACAAACACATATGCAGACATACATATGTATGTATCTACCGCCTATTCACACATACTGTATGTATACATATATTTAAATTAATTCGTTATACCACACAATCTAGTAGAGAATATTTACTCGACTATTTCAGTTACACTACAAACGAATGAAAATTGCAATTTTATAGGAAATCAAGAAAGAAAATGAAGACAAAACTTTTGTGCAATTCTTTTGAAATCACCCGCAAATCAAATGTTTACCTACATACCTTTAAATTTGTTTAGAACAATTAGAACTAAAGCGTTAAAATGCAAATCATCTTTGTCTAAAAGTATAAATCTAGCACTTTGAAATACAGAATCGAAATTAAAAACCTTTTGATTATGACTCAGTCTTAAAAAGTTCATAAATTCTTGCTCAATAGCCGAATTGATTAAATTTGGTAGCCCAATGAGTTAGAGCTACATATTTAGGATGTAGTTTAATGTTTTCTTCTTGCTAAGCCCTGCGGATTGTTTTCCACAGTTTTCTAAGTCTGGACTGTGTGTTGCAATTTCTCTTTTGGTAGCACCAAAGAGTCATAAATCGAGGCATGTAAACAGTTTTGTCCTGCTTTGTCCCGGCCGGAAAATTGTTTTGTTAATTGAAATTAATTGATTAACTTGGTGTACTACAGGGTATACTGAATGCGGCGCAGTGACATATGTATGTAATTAACTTATCGGATATACTCATTTTGAGTTTTGACTATGAAGTGGTTCACAAAAGCTATGAACCACTGTATTCATTTATTTATGTAGATATATGTATGAAACTTATTTTGTTTAGCTTCTTCTTTTCTGTTTTAATTTTGCTCGTTGAATTATTCAAAATATCACTTTTTTAGTCTACTATTTGTCCGGACCCGACGATTCTCTTGCCTCTATTGTGTGTGTATAGTATGTTTGTTGATGCCTCACCGCTTTTGAAGTGGGTGCATACAGAGGAGATTCATATCACACGATCTGTAGACCGCAACCAAACAAACAATAACATCATCATCATTATTATCATCATGACGATCATCATCAGCGTAGAAGAAGCTTTTAATGAAAAATTCGAATTATAATCCAAATAAAATGCATATCACAAGTTATAACCCTCCACTCCACCCACTCCTACCATCACTTCCCCTCCTTCTACATTTCGGATTTCTGTTCAGTTCTGTGAAGAACATGGCAAGTGCTACTGGGCTTGGAAATGATGGAGATGAAAAAATTGGGGGAGAAAAAGAGATATAGAGAAGGGAGAGTAAAAAAACAGACTTAACCTTGAAAAATGTAGCCACTCACACACACACACATACACACACAAAACACGCGCAGAAGGAAACATTGAAGAGATAGAGGGAGATACATACAGTACAATATAAAGAAGAAGAGTAGTTTGTCCGGCTAAAAGTTTGTGTACATTTTGACACTTCTCCTGACTGCATATGGGATATAGTAAATTGATTTTTACCTTGTTTTTACTTATACACTGATTTAAGTAAAATTAAATTTAAATTTTCTGTAGCATCTATACATCAATTGCTCTTATATAGTGTCCATACGAAAATGAAATGTAATTGTCCAATCGTGGACATTGTCGAAAAACATTTCTGCATGTTTCATTTTCCAGTTTATTAAATTAATAGCTGTAAAGGGAAGGTTCGGAAGGAGTACGTAGATTCTTTTCCCACAGTAATCCAATGAATAATGTAAACTATTTGTATACATATTTTTAGTATAAACAATATCAACAATGTTCCCTTAGAAGAATGGATCGTATGGAAACTTTTGTCCGGCAAGGTATGTACATGTATGCTAAGAAATTAAAAGTAATAAACAAATATTTATATGAAGTCCTCAAATTTCTACTCCATCATAGTTGCGAATTATGTATTTGTATGTGCATGTACATACATTACATACATAAATTGCACAAAGGTTTTATTTTACCTTGTAGGGGGCTTTTAGAGTGGTAATAGCCCACAATAGTTATACATTTCTTCTCCCCATACATACAGTGTAGTAAAAGTGATTTATTATCAAGGTTATTTTGATATTTTAGACTATTAACTGTAGTTAAAGAAATCAAACAAGTGTGTGGCAGTTCAAACCGATTTTGTTTAAATCAAAAATAAATTAAAGAAATTTAATAAAAATTTGTTATACGCCAAAAGGCGTGGCAGTCTACATATGTAAATACACACTTGCATAAATATTTTTGTATGTACATATGTATGTACCAGTGGCGTAGCCAGAAAATTTTTTGGGGGGTTAACATGTTTTAGGATCAAAGATATTGAATTGGCTGAATCAATTTTATAAGAAATGAACCAATTTTCGGGGGGGGGTTTTATCCCCAAAACCCCCCCCCCCGTTACTACGCCACTGGTATGTACATACGTATGTATGTACATATTATTAAAAGGGAAAATCGCATAAATCATAAAAAGAAGAGTCGTAAAAGAAACAGAAGCTGCTGCTGCTGACGCAGAGAACTAAAAATAACGATCAGGTTAAAAGGCAAACAGACAATACAGGGTGTTCCCAATAGGAGTCACGATCAGGCTCAGGAGAGCAGGTGCAGTCTCTGGCATCAAAATCAGTTCTCCATGATGATTGTTTATCCCGATGGATGGATGGAAGGAAGGAAAATAAGACGCATGAATGACCCTATTTTTTTTATGTTTTTGAATTCTCTTAAACCTCCCCGTTTATCACTTCCCTTGCCATTTATTCTATGGGCCTAACACACACACAGACACACGACTTTTCATGCGTGCCTCAAGAATAGGCCGGTACGAGAAAGAACGATAATAGAAGGGAGACGAAGAAAACGAGAACGAGAACCAAAGAGAGCGACAGAGTGGGTGAGAGGAAGCATACATATGTATGTATGTATGTACATATACATACATATGTATGTTTTATGTTGGCGTCGTCATTTTTTCTTTTTCAGTTAAATCAATATATGAAACAGAAAATTTTTTATTAAATAATCCTTGCTGTCGAGTACTTACATTGTTAAAGAAATCCGTAAATTGATTGTGGTTCAGGAATTCAGTACTCTGACACATTCGCCGGAATTCCTTGTGCAGATTTGTTACCAGGTCACCGCCATTCGCTCCTCCATCCAATCCTCCCCCGCATAAATTAATACTATTACTGCGTTGCAATTTCGGCAATGTTGCAGTAATGTTTAAACATTTGCAAGAGATCCGCATGATTGCGTTTTGATTATGCTCTTTCGGTATATACTTTTTATTCCGTTCTTCCTTTATTTTGTTTACACCTTCACTTTTTCAAAAAACAACTCATTCAACTCATTCGATTTTGCTTCGTTTCGAATTTCTATTTCACGCGCACAATTTTCCAAATTTTTTAAATCCAAAACAGCAATTGTTTAAACAAATTAAACACCCGAGCAGCCACCCACACAACCGAACCATTTAACTTAGTGATGGGTATCAGAATCGATTTTTTGACGCGATACTTCCAACTCGCCGATTCTGTAGGTATCGATACTTCACCCTCCGATACCCATCCCTAATTCAACTTTTATTGTTTTTGTGCGGAAGAGTTGGCAGCAGTGTTGCCATTTTGGCTTATTTTAAGCTAGATCTGGGTTATTTCAAATTGAAATAGCTTGGAAAGTGGTTAAAATTACTTATTTCTGGATGGCATTATACATACATATATGTATATAATATAAATATTAACAAATTTCAAAAAGTTAATTTAGCTATGTTTAAAGGCGCCACTGTCGCAGCTCGATCCAACATCCAACAAAAGAGCGCTGTTTATGCAAAAGAGAGTAAAAATCGTGAGAAATGGTTGGAATCGAGCAATGGAGTCAGACTCGAATATTGGGTGCCAACATCAAACATTTCAGCTTTTTTCCAGATTTAGCGTTGCCATCTGTATTTATTTATGCTCGATCCCAAGTTCGATTTGTTATTGGAGATACAATGCTGCCAGAACTTATCGTTTTTGAACATTCCGCGCCCTCTGGCGAAAAACGTTAAAACGACGGTATCGGACAATCGAAATTTAAACTGGATGACTTACAATTGATTCTTTCTTTAAAAAAAATATCTACAATATTATCAGCGAATTTTTTCTCATTTCTCATTTTCTCACTTAATTACATTAGTATTTGTATGTAGTAATGCCTTAAAACACATATAAAAACTCGTTGGCAAATTAATTAGAAATTGATTGATCAGAACGATATAGAACTCATTGAGATTTTCGGAGAATTGCAACTTGGAACGTTGTAAGTAATTATTATAGCATTCAGAAACAATAAAGTTCGATTTAGCAACCAAGTAACGAGAAAGATCCAAAGATAGACCCGTTACTTATATAATCTTTGTAATACGATCGTTCTTATGGATTATCCGATCGAATTCGGCACAGCAATTACCAGATATATAAACCTGACTAATGTTTAATTTGATAGCAATCGCGTAGAAAGTAACGAAGTTATTGACAAAAGTCACTGTTTTCGATCGATCGTTCCTATGGGAGCTATATGATATAGTCACCCGATCTTGATCAAAGTCGTTTATAAGTGTAATAAGCTTACTAATATTAAATTTCACGGCAATAGCTCTGAAAATAACGAAGTTATTAAGAAAAGTCACTGTTCGTGACTAGACCGTTTGTATGGGAGCTATATAATATAGTGATCGGATCCGGCTGAATCCGAGATAAACAACCCCTGCAGTATATACAAGCCTACATGCTGTGTAGCTCTTACGGTCTAGGAGGAGTTTGCGTTGATACAGACGGACTGACAGGCGGACGGACGGTCGGACTGACGGACAGACGGACGGACGGAGATGGCTATATGAACTCGTCTCGTCGTGCTGATCAAGAATATATATATATTATATGGACGGAAATGCTTCCTTCCATGCGTTGCACACTTCTGAGTAAAATAACCTTTTTGCAAGGGTATAAAAATGGCGGAATTCATATCCGTACGTAAGTGTATAAATTAGTCCAATCTCTTGTTAACAAAGGCATTGTTTGGTTTTAACCAAGTCTCAGTAAAGACAATTAGATGAAAATCAAAAGACAGACTATCTACAAAGAGTTAAGTAAGTTTAGTATTAAGGCATCTGACATTCTGATAGCCGACAAAAAAGGAATTTGTTAGTTTTTTTCATAGAGTGGAAGAAGGAATAGATAAGAAAGGAATGGGAATATATGAAAAAGAAAGAGGAATAGATGGTGATTGAATCCTTGCTTGGCCCCATGCCTTTTGCATCAAGTGGCACTACGGGTGTAGATTCTTGCCCAGACGAAACGGATATTACAACATCTGTGAAATTGGAGTTTGCAGTGGTTGAAAAGGGGTCGGAACCGATATAGTAGTGGAGACCGGCAAACGCAAGGACAAATCGGAAGTCTGTTCACCCGCCTTCTTACGCAGTATTCTATTCTATGTTTTTGGGTTGCCAAGTTAAAAACTTCTCAATAACGAACTTGGGAGCAGCTTTAAAAAGAGACCAGAAGGATGTAGCATTTCATACCCAAGCCCACCAAATTCGGGAAAAAACGAGTGTCACTGTGTCGACCTTTTCGTTTTCCTAATATTTAGCGAAATTTAACATTTTAATCTTCATTATCTAACATTTTCAGGGCACTGCCCCGCCACTAAATTTAGTTTTAACCTAGCTGTGGGCTAAAAGCATGCTTTTAAGCATCAAATCTAGACAACTTTCGGGGTCATAAGAACAATATTTCTTAAATAGGGACCAACTAGCACTTTAAGCAAATATCTTGAGTCCTGCCTGAGATAGAGACGGAATAGTCAATGAAATGATTAAATTTTTCGCTGGCTTAGAATACGTTGTGATGCTGGAAATGTGTAAACTTTTATCTAACAATGGATTCACACTTGCAACTTGCAATTTTTTTCTCCTTGTTGGAGTCCCAGTTAGAAAATTTGATTTCTTTTTTGCCTTTCTTTTGGGTCTCTCCTTGCGACTTGTCGACTTGATTAAATTCTGAATATTCTGTTTTGCCACCTCGGGAACATCTAAAATGCAATAGGAAAAACCCAGCGCGAAAGAGAAAAAAAAAATCATAAACGCCGACACGTGCCCAGATGTGGGCTACATAGACGTCCGTCCAGTCGGTTGTAACCTTTTTTCGAGCATAAATTATCATGCGGTTGGCCCCCAAATTTGGCACCTGGCCGAGTGGCAAACTATATCTGTTTCGTGAACTTTGACGAGGGCGCGTGCAGCTATTACAGCTCCCGTTTGCCTGCTTCACGATATCTCGTCCTAATGAAAGTGTTGGAGTTGCTCTATATAGTACAACTAGTTGCTTGGCTGGTTGGCACTCATCATCTGCTTCATGTAATTGAAATTGCGCGGTGTACGCGGTATAAAGTCGTAAAAAAAACACAACAACCAGTTTGTCACACTCTAAGGCCAGGCACGTACGCACCAAGAGGTCAAGACGCACTAAATGGACGCGGAGTTGGAGGAGGCGAGGTTATGTTGAACAGGCAAATTGTGAAACTTGTCCATTTCTGTCCATCATCATCTTCATGATCATCGTCATAAGAAGCGACATGAAAAAAGAAGACATCTCTTGTTTGGGCCAAAACTGTGTGGGTCATAAAAGAGAACCCCCGACCCCTACAAAGAAGTCAAAGGCGAGCGTACTTAGAACAAGTTATCACAATTCTTGTTCAACGAAAATTTAATTAAGGTCTCCGATTCTAAGGAAACATATTACACACAGACCCATGGGGTATCCATTTACGAAGAGAGCATTGACACTTTTTTTTGTTGCAGAATTAAAACTGACAATTTCCTCAAGAACTTGGCCAGATTTCCACCGATTGCTCCCAGATTGCTAATAGGTTGATTTAGTGAGACTTTCGATGGATTCTCGGTTTTTATTTCCCTTGAAATTCCTTTGACTTATACCGGCCATCGAAGAGCTTTCAACTCACCTCACCTGAGCTCTTAATATCTCTCCACATCCTTTCCCAGCGATTTGCTTTGCTTGTTCTAGAAATTTGATCTTTTTTCTGTGATAAGAAAATTTTAAGCAGGCGCAAAGCATAAACACGCATGAGGAAATGTCTTGGCAATTGCTCTGCCAAGGTCCTTTTGTCTTTCAAAAGGACCTTTTGTGTCTTATCAAGGCGAAACAAACTTGGGTCGCTCCAGTCGAGGAGAGCCTCGTCGTGGGTAACACAATACTTTTGCTCAGCAGCAGCAACGGCTATGGCTCGGCAGGAGGTTCCTTTATAATTTTTCGCGAGAACTTAAGGCGGAGGTGCCATGCCGCTTGATCCAAGTAATCGTGATCGTGATCCCTTTGCATCTGGCTGAGAGTCCCGGCAACTTTTTAAATTGCTCATGACAAACAAACCGCCCGCAAAATAGAAATCCTTTGTATTCCAAATACAAGTAATTTGGTGCTATGAATGGCAATCAATCAATCAAACAATTCCCTAAGGATATCGATTTACATAACACAGATATTACGGCATGTCTATGTTCACGGTTTTATGAGCTAGGTGAAAAAGAATTATGAAAAGTTAGATAAACAACAGTCTTAAGACTTTCATTGGAAATCACCATAATCCCAATCTTTGTAAATACAATGTAGAGCAAGTTGACCCCATTTTAATCGAAGGGAAGACTAAGTTAAGGCTAATAAGTGATTGTCCATTTGCAAAGTAATATAGTTCAAGGTAAACCCTGATAAAGAAAATGCAACCCAAAGTGAATTTATCAAATACATTTAAGTTACAATTTTGTGTAAACATTTTCAAATTTAAGTAACTATTCCGACAAAGTGACATACATACATAATTCTCATTAATCCCTTTTGGTAAAGGCTGAGTCTATGCAAGTGCTATACATACATACGGATCTTTAGACCAAACTGGGGCATTGCAGATTTTAAGGGAAATGCAACTTGATGTCCTTATCTGATTACAAATGATTGCCTTATGCTTGAAGTTTAACATTCTATCACACCCATGCCACGCCCTAAGAGCATTCCGACCGAAACCGAACCAAATTTCTTTACATAAACACCTACTGAGTCGTCACAAACACACACACACGCACACACTGACACATTCCCCTATACCATGTATGTACTTTGACTATCAACCAATGGGAAAGGCGCTGAATAGGTCATATGTGCTTGGCTCCTGCGCACGGCCCAAAAATTGTTGTTTGAGTAAATAGAAAACATTTGTTGTTAATCTAATTGTGTAATTAAGGCAGTCTGTTTTAATTTATGTTAATTGTTTGCGTTTGCCGCCTGATACTGATAGAGATCAAGCCCTGAAAGGCGGAGATTAATCCAATTAGCGCCTCGAGCCACTCGATGAGTCTTTTGTCTTTTGGTCAGCTAATTAGTTGACACAATGTGTTGGTCTCAATTGAAGGCAGGAAGTGACAACTAATTGACAGCGGAGTGTCTTTCATAATTTCAAATTCACATTAATATCTATACGGAAAATCCATTAGCCTGTGTTGTAAAGCTTCAAAAATGAAATTCCTTTTCTACGGTGGATATTATGTAAATCAAGTGAAATCATCTTTCCATTGACACATTTCCTGCCCTCATCCATCAAGAAAATTCGCACGATATCATTAACCATTCGCCATTCACCATTAACCTTAACATTATTGACAAACGGATATGTTATAAGGATATGGCGCTTTCAGAAGTCACTTTCCCAGGCATTGCCATTATTAAGTATCATCCTTCTTCAAGGACCATCGTCTTTATTTTCACATCCTCATCTTCATCCGCATCACCCCCATCGGTAAATCACGCTAATAAGCCGGTAATGAATATAATGTAAGTCCACGAAGAGGGCAGAACGAACCTTGCATGTTTGGCACACATTCAGTGTCCTTAACGTCCTCCCAACCTGCGGAAGGAAACATTTGCCAAGGGTTGCAAAAACAGAAAACCAAAATAAAAAATAAAAACGAGGCAAAAGCAATTTTTCACTTTTGTTTTTGTTTAATAAGGCATGCGAAAATGTTGCCCTGTCACTTCCTATTGCCACTCGAAAGGAGTTCTACATACGGAACATCTCCTCCAGCTTTATTTATCATCATTTATATCCATTTTTGGTTTTTTGGGTGTGTGTATCTCTATTTGATGCAAACTTTTCTTCATTTGTCAAAGTTATGCAAGCTTAGTCCGCATGTTATTCCGAGTCGGGACACACCACCCATACTTATCCTCTTCCCCCCGACTACCACCTTCATCTGCTCAGTCTTTTTCCAGACAACACTTTACCAGACTTTACAGAGGATGCACTGAACATAGAAATTGGCGACCAGACCAGGCACAGTAGATGCAAATTAAGAGACATAAATTTACTCACTCCATTACTATATTGTTAACCAATGCGAAACCAAATTTGCAATGAAATCGGGTTATGTTGACATCATTCACAATACTTTATGTCTATTTCGATAAAGAATGGGTTCAGAAAAGGATAACTAGAAACGAAGGAAGAAGCTTCAGATATTGTTTATTGCAAATTGTCAGTCTATTCCAAATGAAATAAAGTAATTTAACATTTAGAGCAAAGAATTATTATTATTATTATTATTAACAGTATAGGATAAGTTAAAAACTATCAACCTAAATGTTACAAGCACCAGCAACTATGACCTTCGGCTTAGACCAAAACTACATCCATACACTGGCCTGGGTCTCGAAACCAGATTCTCGTAGGGGGATACTTGTTTATCTTGATGTATTCTGACTAGTTGCATCAGACATAGTTAATAGCATCAGCATAACCCTAATCCACAATCCTAACTTAATTAGGCGGACCAGTGATTGTTATCAATATATGTACAAATGCATCTCAATTTGCCGAGTAAGCAAGACATTTATGGAAACACCTTTTATTGGAAGCAACAAGGGGACAAAAGTGATTCTCCGCTTAAAGCAGGGTATATAAGTATGTATATTAGATTGCTGTTGGAAAAAGATTCAAAAGTAAACATCTTTTTTACAACGGACGACGTTCGATGTAGAAAGAAATCCCAAGACAATTCTAGATTTCAAAAACTCAGCGTTGAGGTTTAGCTTCAGCCTTACATCAAACCATTTAGGTCTTGTCTCTTTGCTTCACCTTTGTCTCACTGGTTTGCCACAACGACTCTGGAGTGTAAAAACCTGTCAAATGTTTCGCATACCAAAAATGAGCCAAGTCGGATCGATGAGTGATGCTTTGATATGTTGGTGGTTTTGGACATATTGGTGACGCATTTAGTGTCCGAGGCGGCGGCGGCGGTGGCAATAAAAAGGAGTTTCGCAGAAATAGCCAGAGAAAAGAGAGACAACAAGAGACAACGCGAGAGCTGGACGCGCCTGGCGGTCTGGGCGGTGAAAAACTGATCAATGAAGTTTCCAAGCGACTTTCGATCAAAGTCAGAGCTGCTCTTGGAGCAAGTTTTCCAAGTGCGAACTTTGGTATGTATGGCATGGCGCTAATTAACTACTGCCGGTGTTTAGGCCATGAAGAAGACCGACTTAAACGTGGTGGACCATCATCATCAATTGGCCGATGATGAACATTTTTATTGATTTTGTGATGATTGCCGACGCACGGGATAGGACAGGTGCAGCAGAATGAGGATGAAGTTGAGATTTGCTGGAGGCCTTCTGGTCTCTGCAATTTATTAAATGCGATTTATTTGCAATTGCTTCCCAGAAGCACCAGCCAGCATTAGCTGGACACAGCCACAGAAAGAGAAACAGCAACAAAACCGTCGAGGTGCTGGATTAGGTACAAGACGTCCAAAAGATGCCCGGTTGTCGTCGCCGCTGCATTTCATTCTAAGAAACGAGGCAAGTAATTGCCACCGGTCTTGCAGATAGAGATCACCCAACTCAGATGCCAATTTGTCCTCACTCATTCGTCTGCGAGCGAGAGAGAGTGAGTGTGGCTTATGCGAATTAATATCAAGCCAAATGCCGAGTTCAAGTCCAAGGAGTCACCTCCAAAATCGGGGGAGCGCACCTTTTTTATGGGCATTACGTGTCGCGGTTGCCGAAATGAGGAGGCACAAACGAACCAAAACAAAAAAAAAAAACCAAAATATTTGCCATAAAATTTTCGGCGACGCATGTCGTCAGCTTCCATAAAATGTAGCGACGGCTTCTTATCAGATTTTCCCCCAAGCCAAGCCAAACCGAGCTTCTAAGTAAAGTCATAAAAGGAATTACGCGACTCAGTTGGTCTTTTGTGTTGTTTTTTTGATGTTTTTTGGGTTTTGTTTTATTTACTTAATATATATTATATTATGTTTATTGTAAGTATTTCTACACAATCAAAATGCTTTGGTGCTTATATAAGATATATGTATAACTATGCATGTAAGTTACAACGATTTTGGGCATAAAAATACTGCGGAATAAGAAAAACGCAAGGCGTTGTCATTTCATCTAGTTATATGTAGATAGTATATGGTTTAAAGAAATGTTTTATCATTAAAAAACTATCACACACAAAATTCTTGTTAAGAAAACTACACGATATATATATATATATGTATGTTATGGACCTACTACCCTAGGCAGATGAACATTTTAGTTGCGGATATAAGCTAGGGATATTACGGATACTAAGTATGTGGAATGGAATGCTAATTGAAAGCAGTATAGGGGCAAGAAAGTGTCATTTGCCTTTTACTCTGAACTAGTCTTATAAATACAATACAAATATGTTTCTTTTGTGAATTGTCTAGTTAAAGTTGGTTTCTTCAGTTCTTCTGTTGTCTGTTTGTTTCTCCTATTAAGAGCTGTTGCTAGACCGTTCCATTAGCTCCTCCGATCGCGTCTCATGAGGCATTTGTTCCACTTCAATGTACTCCTCCTCGTCCTGGGCAGCGTTGGTCGCCACTTCCTCGCCATTGTCAACATCAGAGGGTTGAGTTTCCGATTCGTAGAGCTCAAGTTTAACCGTTGCGGGACTAAGACTTGGACTGCCTAGGGTACAGGGTGGCTCTTGTTTACTTAAGGATAGGCGACTCGGAGGGGCTGGTCTCAATTCATGACCTCGTTGGTGGTGCTCTAGCTCAGCTCGGAAATAGAATTTGTCCGGACACAAGTTGCAATCATAGGGTCGCGAGTTGGCTCCATGCTCCACCGACATGTGATTAAGAAGTCCTCCGGGGGCAGTGAACACTGCCGAACAGATGTAGCAATTGAATCCGCGCTGTTCGGTGCCAGCAAAAGTGTGCTCAACCAGATGCTCCTGAAGTTTTTGGGCATGGGGTAGAATCATTTTGCATAAATTACACCGATTCTCTAGAAACGGGGGATGGTTGGGAGCAACAGCAGTCGCGGTCGCCGGAGCCACATTGACCGAAGGCGACTCCGTTAGCTTGCTTCTTTTGCCGTTCAAATTATGTTTACGCAAACACTTTTCACATAGTTTGGCAGGGATATGGCCATCAATTGGCGGTCCAGTGGGCGGAAGTGGCTCAAGACACAAGGCACACACTGGCTCCTGAAGGCTGCCTCTAGAAGTGCCTGCCGATGATTTAGTGTGGAACTTGGCATGCAAGGATAATTCGAACTCTGAGTGCAGAGTTTGGCGGCAACAAATGCATGCCAGCGGCAAACTTCCATCGCTTCCGTGCTCTGTGAGATGATTGCGGAAGGCGGCCACATCCTCCAATTGATGTGAACAGTGAGAACACTTGCCCGACTGTCCCACCTTGGAGTGCTGCAGTTTGTGTTCGGCCAGGATCGCGGGTGAGGGGAAAATCTCGTCACAAATGAGGCATTTGTGCTTGCCCGTCGAATTGTGACAGCTCTTCATGTGCTGCTCCAGTTCGGCCCTGGACTTGAAATTACCGGCGCAGTATGCACAACGTAGACTGACACCAGTTTTTAGATTGTGGGCCAACTTGCGATGGCAGTGAAGCTCAGCCTCGCTGCGAAGATCCTGACGCTCGCACATACCGCAACTGAAGGTGGTCGGGGGTGGTGCTGCCGCTGATACCGGCGGTGGCTCTGTGGAAGCGGGCGGAGCGGGTGAAATGGACTTGGCCTTATACATTTCCATGAGATATCTCTGACTCAATCCGTACATCAGTGCCGGATGGGGTGAGGGCTGTTGTGCTTTTGTATCTACTTGCAGGGGGCTGTAGAACTTGGATGGCGCTGTGGGTGGGCCTCCTCCCCCACCGCCAAAGAGACCTTTGAATTTAAAGGCCACGTTGTAGTCAATAATGCTGTTGTTGTTGTTGGTGACAGCGGCAGCGGCAGCGGCAGCTAGAGGAGGCAACAATGCATTCACATATAGACTTCCCATAGCCATATTGGGGGAGGATTGCTCCTTGTTGTCCTTCACTCCACCATGTTGGCTCTGCATATGCCTGTCCAACAAGAACTCGACATGAAATGTCTCCGGACAAGAAGGACAACGGAATTGACGAGCATGTGCCGCCAAATGGAAGTGCATCTCTAGCTCCGAGGAGCAAACGGCACGACAAAACATGCACTGGAGAGGATTGGTTGGGCTCACACCACTGGACACTGATCCCAGACCGCCGCTTGTCTGATTGCCCAGGGCTAATTGATGACGTGTCTTCACATGTACATGGAACTCTGAATCAGAACGGAAGAGCTCCATGCAAGCACTGCACCTCAACAGCTTTGTTTCCTGGCTGTGGGCACAGGCCAGATGCAACTGCATGGCCATGCGGTTTTCGCAAAGTTCTGAGCACAAGGAGCACTTCAATATGGTCACGACATGGTCGGCCAGTAAATGTTGCTGCAAATCTTCAGCTTTGGCAAAACTCTTGCCGCAACTACTGCAATTAAACTCTGAGTTGGTGATCAAGAAATGGGCAACCACATGACGCTCGTAATCCTGTTGCTCGGGCAAAGTGAGGCCACAATGTGGGCATATCAATTGCATTCCTTCAGCTATGTGAGTCTTTAGATGATTACGAAAGCTGTCAAAGTCCGGCAGGCCAGCATTACATTGGTTGCAAAAGAAAACTCCTGGAGGTGGAACAGGTCCGGCGGCAGGAGTTTGGGTTGGCTCCTCCATCTGTCTTTTGTTGCTACTCAAGTCTGTGGGTAGTTCCTCTGGCTCTTCTGCCTTCCGTTGTGGACTGGAAAGGTCCTGTTTAATCTGCTTGGGCATTTCTAGGCGATTGAGGTGCTCATAGTAGCTGGCAATGGATGGTGGCGAGCTGAGCCTATCCAAATGGGTGGTTCTCATGTGCTGGAACAGTCCCGCAATGTTGCCAAATTTCATGGTGCAGTACTCACAGTTCAGCTCGAAGGACTCTGGCTCTGTTTGTTGCTGCTGTTGTTCCTGTTGTTGCTGCTGTTGCTGCTGCTGATGTTCATGGACACTTTGCAAGTGGGCATTCAATTGTTCTAGACTACTGAACTCTGTAACCTTGGGGCAGTAGCTGCACCTTAACAGAGGAGTGGGTGTAGATTGGTTTGTGTTTGTGATCCTTGAACGTTTCGGATAATCCAAACGACTCGGACTACGACTACTGCTGTCATTATTGGCCAGGGCCAAGGCATAGCGACGCTTGTGCAGACTGCTATTACTCGAAGACACCGATGCGGAACCCGTTGATCTCGGACTGTAGTTAAGGGCATTAGGATTGCCCCCAGCAGCCAAAATGGCGGCATTCTTCTTGTGCTTTTGCATGTGCGAGGTCAGAGCGGCTGCCGTATTATAGCCACGATTACACATGCTGCATTGGAATGGCTTCTGGATGTCATGGGTTTTCATGTGAATCTTCAGATGATCGCTGAACAAATATACAAAAAGAGACGACATCGGTTAGTTAAGGCCAGGGCCAGGGGGGATGTTAGAGCAACTCCGTTAGTTGCTGGGCGCTTACCTTCGCGAAAAAGCCGCCTCGCAATGCGGACACTTGTAGTTTCGCTCATTTGTATGCAGTTTCTTATGACGATCTCGGGAACGCTTGTGCTTGAAGAGCTTGGCACAGTATTCGCACTTGAATGGCAGATGTTCGGCATGGCTCTAAAATAAAATAAAATTTTGCAAT
Organism: Drosophila tropicalis; assembly: GCF_018151085.1. Classification (NCBI taxonomy): domain Eukaryota; kingdom Metazoa; phylum Arthropoda; class Insecta; order Diptera; family Drosophilidae; genus Drosophila; species Drosophila tropicalis. The sequence continues at coordinate 1,307,982 of NW_027173049.1, read as the reverse complement.
TTAATAAACTTGCATTAAATTCATTCAGCTTAGGCCTATTTTAAATTCTCAGAGGAGGCAAGCGCGGACATCTGGTCACTGATGTCAACTGTCGTCTAACTCGGTTTAAGCCCCACTCCTGGCTTGAATTTATAGATGTCTCAACATCACCTGAATCCGAATCTCAACAAAAAAATCTGCATACCCCGCATTCTATGATGGTTTCGTAGGTGTTTCGCTTGCGACAAAAATTCATCTAAATGCGCAACGCACACAATTCAACAATCCGTCAGAAGGGGAACCTAACCGGTTTACTTTTTGGGTTCTTTGGCAGTCGGTATGACACAAAGTCGGTGGAGCACTTTGAAGTCTAACTCGACGGCGCAAAAAATACAAAAAATTAGCCCATTTGTATGCAGCCCCCCAATTGACTTTGCTTATATTGCACAATATGAGCGACTTTAGTCCGCTCAAGCAAAACACAAAATAAAAAAAAAAAACAACTTTGTCGTGTTGGTTATGGGTTTTTAAACTGTGCGCGCAAATCATCATCACCATCAAAAACATAATTTCATAAGTAAACGGATAGCCATCTACTCCTCCTACTATCCCATCCCAACCCGTCCTGTCCGGTACTAAGAACGTGCGAGAATTGCCCAAAACCGTGGCCGAGACAGGCGCTAGGATCAAAGGCAACAACAGCAGCGGCAGCAGCTTCATGTTAGACCCGAGCTTGTCGTCGTTAGTAACGATAACGATCTGCCTCGGGATCGGGGATCGGTTGGTAGTCCTAAACACAGTTGCAATTGGGTTAACAAGTTGCTGCTGATGTCATGGGCGTTGCCAGCTACCAACCACAATAGTCATGATAGTCATGCTCGATCTTTATGCAAATGCCCCAGAGTCAAGTGTGGGTGATGAGAGAGAAAGCTTTGCATCTAAATCTGCATCTAGACTTACGTGATTATTGTAAGAAATTTAACCAACTCTAAGCAGCAAATTTTGTAAATCACACATAACAAGATACTTAATATACCATAGGTACAGTGAAATCACTATAAAGCGAACTCTACTAAGTCGAACATTATAATGTGGACTATATCCTTTCCTTAAGTCAGAAAGTACTGAACCTTCAGGATTGTTCCAATTATTTTGGTCAAAGTTACATTTAAGAACTGTTCTCGCTTTCAATATTAAACAGGCAACTAAAAGTAGTAATAGTAACGTGGACAGCCCTGTAGGATGGGTGAACCCAAAATGATTCCATAGGGGATTGAGAACTCGATCATTCCTGATTCTTTAAAAATAATAATATTTAAGAAATATGTTGGCATCATATATCGAATTGTGCCTTTCCAACATTATCACGAAATTCGACAAATCTACTCTAACCGAAAGCGAAAGATAAATTTTTTTTGTTCCATTAAGTATACAAAAATTAACGAATTTTCAAAAGTGATACAGAATTCAATTTGTACTTGGTGAATTTAATTTTGCACAATTCACTAATTGTCTCCGTTCTACTCTCCTTCCTCTTCGTTTCCGGCAAAGTCAACTTGTCAACCGAAAACTCTAGGGATTTTGCAACCTTTTCACCTAAACTGTTAACTGTCAATCAAAAGGCATCCAGCCGCAACCACCACCACCCGAATCCTAGGAGTCTAAGCGCTTTACGTTGGCAGCAGGAATGCCAAGTGACTAATTAACCACGCTGAGAAAGCCACCCAAACCAACCCCTTTTTCGTGAAACTCACCTGCACGTGATGCTTCAAGTAACCGAGTCGCGGAAATGATTTATCACAGAACTGACACTGATAGGAACCGTCGCCTCGGGTTTTAATGCCCTCGCCTGTCAACTTATCAAACTTTGTGGTGGCATCCGAGGAGACGCCTCCAATGCCAGTTGCTCCATCTTCGGTGGCGCCAGTGTCACTGCCTGAACCCATTTTGTTGGCCTCTTTATTGATTTTGCGCAACTTGTTGGCAATTTTCAGAGCCTGCTGATGATGGTAGTGATGATGATGATGATGATGGAAATGCGAGGGTCGCTTGGGCTTAAAAAGCTGCGCAGGATCCTTTTGGTCACGGTCTCCATGAGCCTTATGTTCTGTTTGGTGATCCTCGGATAAGCCGGATACGGCCGAAACGGGCAAATGGTGATGGGAATTGGGTGTCAGGGTTCCATCCGAAATGCTGGGCGAGTAGCTGGAAGAGGTGTGAGTGCTGTACATATCTGGAATGAACGGAGGGTGAAGAATTGGGGCCCGAGGGCAATTAAAAACACTGCGATTAATATTGTGTGGGCAGCGATAACTGCATCCTTATTATCTCGTCGGGGTCGGCATTACCCATGCGTTACTATGACAGGAAATCAACGGCGGCTATCAAAAACACACACTGGACAAGACACTGGACTTAATTCAATTAGCTCGGTCAGTGTAATGCTTTTGGTGTTGGGTGTGTGTGATGATCCCCCCTTCCCCCAAAGACCTCTTATCTTGTAAATGAGTTTCATGCAAACTAATTGAGCTTTGTTCTTGTTATGGATTTTGTAGTTTTTAATTACGATGTCGCTTCTCTTACTACTACATGTGGGTCTTTGCCTCTTTATGCTCTGCTCTGGTTTGTTCTGACCTCATCCCAATCCCCATTCTATTTCATCCATCAACGCGCGCCAAGTGTTGTCACTTTCCGTTTAGGATAACTTTCAATTAAACCTAATTGTGGCCAGTGGGATCTATGAGTAGATCTCTCTCCCCTTTCCCTCTCTCTCCACTATCCCTTTATCTCTAACTTTTCAGATCAATTTAATTAGGAAACACGAAACTATACATCAGATTAATTATAGACTGGGAGCTGTAAGTTCGTTACCATTCTCTCATAAAGTTCTAAGGGGTCAAATAGAAAGTTTCCAAAGATTTGATTAAATTGTTCAAAAGACGTAATACTGTGGTAGGGTAAGAAATGTCAAAGAGGTTAGAAAAAGATTTAAGATTGAAGACATGTTGAATTGGGGAGAAATGGGAAATTAAAAGAAAAGAAAAGGGGATTGAAATGTATGGGGAATCAAATTGATAAAAGTATTATGAATCTGAGCCCCAAAGTGTTTGGCTAAGCTTAACCAGTTTGATAAGAGCATAATTATTTTCAACATGATTCAATATGTTCAACTTTGGGATCCTTTAATAAATAGAATTCGTTTGTCCTTCTCCTGGAATCCTATTCAATTGCTAATGAAAGAAAGAAAATAATAAACATAAACTCCTATTTAGATTAATTTAACAATTTATTTTTGGAAATATTCAATTTTTAAGCACCCCCACAAATATTTTTAGGAAAATTTAGAAATTACCGTTACTAGTTATCTCCTTGGTGGCCTGAATCTTTTCAATTAAATTCTCCAAACGCGAACTGGGACCGCGGTATAACATTTTTAGAGCCATCATGGCATACTCAAGACACAATTCACAAGAGAAACTCTTCAAGCACTTTCCACATTAATCGTTTACAATATTTATCACTGTTGTCTATATATCTGTCTTTGTACATCTATATCCGAAAACCTATGTTGCACCAAAGGATCCGGATCCGGAACCGTGTCCGTATCCGCTAGTGAGATTGGTGTTCTTGGTTCTTGTTGGTGTTGGGTTGATAGAGAGGACAACAACGACGACCACGTCTATGTGTTCCGAGCACCAAAATGTAACTGAAAATCTGAGCCAAGCAGACGAAGGAAACAGAAATGCAGCTGAGAACTGGTTTCGCCGACGTCTCTCAGTTCGTGTGCTCAGCTTGAGTGTGTGTGTGTGTGCGTGTCTCTGTTGGGATTCTCGCCCCAAGCGCTGCGACAAATGAAAAGCAACAACACAAGCGTTTAAATGGCGCCCCACACCCCACCCCCACACACACACACACACACAAACGAACACATAGCTCTATCACAGAGTGTGAGTGAGCAAGCTGAAATGCTTTTTTATATAGGCACCACACTCACACACACTCACACGCACACAAATCGGAAGAGACCAAAAGCGAAAAAGAGAAAGAGAGTGGAAAAGCAAGAGAGAGATAGCTGTACATTGGTGTAAGTATATAATACACTTGGTTAGGACAGTAAAAAGGCGGGGCATGGGTTCCGATTTGGTTTTTTCCTTCTTCTTTCTTTTATATATATATAAAGGAGAGAACAGTAAGAAGGAGAAGGCATTAATTTGTGCTCGAAGACTTTTTGATAAACCTACACACACACACACGCACGCACATAGAATAAATACTTTGTTTATTTATGTGCACATAAAAATCTAATTTAACCAAAATGTCAGGTGATGATGTGATTTATCTGGTCTCTTTTTCCCCACAAATTTCATGGGAAATCTGCTTAGAATTTGCAGGTGAAACATGTGGGAAAAGTTTGCGTTTAAATCAAGAGCTAACTTATTCTCATGAAGTTTTCAACAATGACTTAATTTTACCAACTGTAAAATGTATTTTAAATAGGAATTCGCATCGGATCCTTTTTTCCCCTATATACTTGTCATCTAGGACGTTAAAGTCGGTCTTAATACCAAATTTGTGATTTTATTTTTTCAAATTCTATATATATAAATGAAAGGTTTGTTTTTTAATGACAAATGAGTGATAACATATGGATTCTCATTGACAGTAGCCCATCTAGACCTTAATTTTGATGGGGGATAAGACATGTAAGGAATTATCACAGATTTGTAAATCAGTTTTAAAGCCACATACAGTAGATGTAATAGAAACGTTTTATTGGTAAAACAAATTGTAGAATTCTTCACTTAAAAAGGACTTCAGAGTTTGGGTTGGAATTGAGGTAGTGCCACAAAAAATTCCACCCTCAACACATATGTGGTCGAATTAAATTGCCAAAAACCGCAAAAATTGCTTTCATATACAACAAAAAATTCAATTTTGAAAGCATGAGAGAAACAAAGGGCAAAGAAAGGCAAACATGTTTCAGCCATTAGCGAGGCAAAGTTGAGAGGCCGTCAATATGGGCAAAATGTAAAAATGGCACCGAAAAGCGGTGCAAAAACAAATGCATATTCACATGGACCTTGACAGGACTGGGAAAAGGAATGAAAGCGATGGCAGCCGCAAAAAGGATGTTGTTCGAGTCACTAAAAGCCAAATTAATTATGCATGCAGTGCCAACAACAAACACAACAACAATGGCAATACCAAAATGTGCAGTAACCAGGAAAAGTTTCACCGACAACTGTCAACAGCAAGCAAAACCTCTGACTTCTTCTGTCCTCAATCTCTGCACCCCCTGCCCAGCCCCTCCCATTCAGCCACGATGGGGCAACTATTAAAGCAATTAAAAAATCACTTTGCACACATTTTTTTGTACCGCATTGTTTTTTGTTTTCTTTGTTTTTGTATTTTGTTGTACATTTGAACATTACTTTCAACTCAGATGGCTCTCATTGGCCGAGCCGACTTCCGGCCAATAGGAGTCGAGCCGCCCTTGGCGCATGCGTTGCGAAAAGTTGGAAAGAGATGGACTGCTTTCGTTCGTTTTCGTGTGCTATTGACAGGCCGATTTACGCTTGGGTTAATTGGCAGGTCGCTTTCTTAAGAGTTTGTTGCTTGAGTCTTTGGTTTGAGTGTCGATTAGAGAAATCTACATACATACATACATACATATATCTGGATTGGTTCAATCTACTAAGTGAAAACGCTAATCCAGCTAAACAGTTGGACCCATCAATCTAGTACATACTTTGCATTTCTTTCTTAGTCTCTTTGTTAATTTCTCCTGGAAAACCCACAAATAAATCATTTTTTTAAATTCTAAACCATCCAAATTGATTTCTTGGTATTTACCATTAGGGCAAATTACCTTTGAATTAATTTTTAATGGTGTTCGAAAAAGAACTTTTAAGAAAAATGTCCAAACAAACTAAGGAGCAGGTTGAACGAGAGAAGGAGGGGAAAAAGAAACAAGCTCCCCAAGCTTCTTACCTTGATTTCCTTTCAATTGCCTCTAATTGTTTGAGTGAAATCAGATCTAAACCTAAATTTGAAATGTTAATTGTCCTCTTACATAGCAATTTTCGGTTTAAAAATGCAAAAAGTCACCTCAACGTTGACATTGAGAAAGATTTTCAGTTGTTTTTCGTTTTCTCTGGCTCTGTCTCTGTGTTAATTACATTTGAGTGACAGTTTTGTGACAGGACCACGACAATTCGGGGGAGGGAGAAAGGTAGAAAGGCGGGAGAGGGTAGTTGCCGGGCTAAGTGGGTTTTTGGTGGGTGAAAGGGTGTTCTTGTCCATATCCATGTCCAGGTGTATATGTGCCGACTGACGCCCCAAACTTGACTTAGCCCTTCTTTACTGTGGATACTATATGGTGTATGGGTCTGTGTTCATTTTTAATGCGCTAATGTGAGGAAAACTTTTCTGACTGAGATTCAGACAGAGATGGTCAAGTGGACCGGAGCAGGCAGAATGCGGGCTCATGTGTCAGTTGCTTAATATATGCTGATATGCTGACAGCAAAGGGTTTCCGTTTGGGTCCATGAGGCTCTGAGGCTGATACTGAGGTTGAAGCCGGCGCCCTCATGCATAATAGATAAATTATAAAAATATATACGAATATATGCAATGCACACTCATCCAATGCTCCTGCTGTCATCAGCCATTGTCCTTCAGCCTAAGTGTCCTTTTGTTTCAGCGCATTTTAAATTAGCCATTGGGTTTTTCAGCTAAAAAGTCACTCAAATTGTCACTTTGATGTCCTGACAGCTGCCCGAGTAACGTGTGCCCTTCATGTCTCTCCATAGATTTCCCCTTCCATTTCCTTTCATTTTTTCCTTCGTTTTTAGCTCTTGCTGTAGCTCTCCTTTTGGGTTTCATCATTATTTTTTTCCATGGTTTTATTAACTGCACAATTAATCAGTTAGTTAAGGACAACATTTAATTACAGAGACTGTACGTTAGGTGGTCAACCGGGGGAAACCTTTTTTTGCGTTTTCCCCCGCCTTTTCAGGAAAAGAGTTGATAGAAAGAGTTCGTTTAAGAGTAAAACACTGAATTAATTTTCAAAATAAACACGTAAAACTCTTCAATTGAAACCTTTTTTGTTTTGGTTTTCTGAACAATTAAGTGGGCGCCATTTCATTTACTTATCTTTCCCATCTCCACGACACACCCAACTGTGTTTCATTCTTGACCAGTTTTTGGGAGTGTATTTATCAAACAAATAATTATTGAACGAAAATCTGTTAAGTGTTGCACTTAGACCTCCAATAACAATATTTGTCAAGTCATCCCGATGATGGGTATAATGATGATCCTTTCAAAACAAATGTCAAATAGTCACACTGAGAGTCAACGCAACACTGAATGAAAAATGAATGCTGAACGTCGACCGCAATCAAGGACCAGGCATCGAGGATCAGGCGTTTGTCTCAATCTTGAAGGAGTCGCTGACACGCATCGATCAGCAGTCAGACAATTGTGCATAAGTCAACAGGTAGGCAACCAGGGCAGTTTGGATTTTCCATTGATGAAATCGAATGATCTTGTCAGTGGGCCTAATGATTCTTCTGACACTGGCGACGCGTCGGCCCGAATCGATTTTGAGGCCCATAATTGACTTTTGCACCTGTAGTAGAACGAAACGAATATTCATTCAAGCACAGAAAAGGTAAAGTTTCCTAAAAAAGGGTTTCGGCATGGATATGAATGTGGATTGTGAATTGGGATTGAAATTGGGGTTTGGGATAGTTACTGGGACGGCACGTGCTTTCAGCTTGTGGTTTTTACGGTTGGTGTTGGGGTTGCGGTTGCTCTTTGGGGTGGGAGCGAGAGAGAGATTTGGTTCTTGAAATAAAACCAGCTGCTCAACCTAAACGGTACTTGACCAGCCTCGAGAATACGCGTGCCAATGGCCATAAACTGGAGCATAAAGAAATTGAAATAAACAATGAAAAGAATAAAGCCAGATTACCATGCCCGATTGCCACATCCGATGTCTTTTGTAAACATACCAAACCGATTCCGGTTGCTGATATCTCTCTGACCAACACACACACAGAAAGAACGTGAAAACGAGAGAGAGACAAAACGGAAACTAGAACTCAAGTCGACTTGAGTAATGCCAACGGAAGATGTGAGTGCCAAGATAACTGTACAATGCACACACATACATACAACAAAATTGGGTTTACGAGTCTCAAAGAGCAACGATATTGACAATAATAAACATAAAATTATTTTATTAGCTTCATTCCTGCGGTAGTTCTTGCCACCGTGTTGCTCCACGCATTTAAGTAATGAACAAGATGAAGGTGACCACACAAAAGTAATTCAATTTTCCATGAATTATGAATTGTACTTGCAAATAGTGTCACAGGGTTGACAAATTTTACTAGTTTTTCCCAAACAGTTGGCCTAATTTTCGACCCCGTAATCCAAATGTATTTACTGATTATTGATACATACACACGCAACACATATACATACATATGAATTATGTACATACAGTCAAAATGTATTCTATGGGTAAATAAAAATAACTTTTACTTTATCCTTTTACGAAGCTTAAGGTATGAAATGGATAATTTTTGTTATTTTATCAGTTAATTAGTAAAGTAATGACCTTTAAATCTTCTTGAGAGGACATTGACTCTTGACCTTCAAATCCTCTTGGGAGGATTATTTAAAAAGATAGTCCTGTCCCAAGGGAGATGAAATGAAATTTAGTTAACTCTTTTGATTCGCTATTGGTATGATTATTTCAGGCGACTTTAAAAATTGTTATATCGAGATTTTCGTTTGCAGTTCGGTTTTATCATCGTTTCACTATAATTGCCTGTAGATATCAGATGAGATTACAACAAGAACAAATGTATATCCATATACCGAATATGTATATGCGGTCAATATTTCAATATAAAAATTACCTTCTTCCAATTCTAGTTGCTGAATCAATAATATTGTATCCTTTTACACAGGAGTGTATTTATGAAATTACAGGAGTATAAAAGAGTGTTTTAATTTTTAATTAATTTCTGTTAACATCTTAGTAAGCGTTTGTCCTCGTTTAAGGTATTCGGAAGTCAAATACAGTAGAATGCAGTTATAACGACTTCGCCTATAACATCCTTCCGGTTATAGAGACTTAAGTTGGTCCCCATACAAACTTATATGAAAGGGCCTCCGGTTAGTAAGTCTTCTGATATAACCAAAAAAATCGTCGGTTTCTTTAGCGTCGTTAAAACCGGATTCTACTGCAATTTCACCATCAATTTATCAACTAGTTTAAGTTTCTAATCATTTGCATTTCAAACAATTTAAGTCCCTCGTGTCCCCATCGTGCTTAACTCAGTTATCCTCTCCAGGCTAGAAGCCCATGATAATGCACTGGCACTCAAACTGCTGGACAACAGCATGCAGATTAGACGTCTGAGAAGAAGTCACCCACTTGACCTGCCATTTAGACCAGCGAGGAACTGGTGAATCCACCCCCAATTCATAATTACTTTAGACAATATTTGATTATCGCCCACTTCGGATAGATCTCAAATATAACAAAAAATAAAAATATTGCAGCTTTATGTTATAGTGGTCCGATTACGCCAATTGTCAAACTGATTAGAGTATATTTTAGAAGAAGCATATGTTTTCCAAAGACAACCCATTCAAAAGTTTATAAATATAAAAATGTTTTTTTAAGAATCCTTTTATAGTTGGACATATCTACAAGCAAAATGAATCGTCCAAAAGTATTGAACTTCTGCTATAAAATTATTCCTTGACAAGAGTATTAACTGTAAGGAAAGAAACGCTTTAGTACAGATAGAGTCCTTAATATTTTTTTTGTTAATAATGAACTAGAAGAAAAGTTGAGTAAATTGCTACAGATTGCCAGAATGTGAAGGTTTTCCTACTTTCTATAGAGTCATAGTGGTTGCATCACATTTTATTTGGACGACTCCAATAGACACTTTGACCCTTTTCTGTGCAGGGTATATTGTAGATGTGTTTTCTTTTGGGTGTAAGTTAGTCGTTGGTTCAGGAAGAAAATGTATGTGAAGCTGGTATCATACCCTGGGGAATGATGTAACAGGAAATTGTGCATGCGAGGGGCACAAGAAGAACAGCGACAAAAAGTGCCTCAAAGTATGCACATGGGAAACACCAAAAAGCAACAGCAACCAATTGCCATCAGCATGTATCCTTTAATTTTACCTTATCCTGAAACTGCGTATGTGTGTGTGAGTGTGTGGTTGTGTGTTGACACTTTCCACATTAAAAAGGCGAAATGAAACCGTCTATGCGCGAAAGTTTTTCTTTTTAGCCACCAAGTTGTTTCCTAAATCTTACACCCAACAGCCATAAATCATTTGAAAAGGTGGCGAAGGCAGCCACACAGTCAGCTCCAGCAGCACGGCGACGCAAAGGCGGGGGCGTTGGCGAAGGCGTGTCATAACTTTTGAGGCTGAAGGAAATGCTCACGGGTATACGGGAAAAAGGAGGTGTTGAAAAGTTGTTGGAAAAAATTGCCCATTGAGAATAAAAACAATACGCGACTGTCAGGGAATTGCCATTGCAACACTGCAGCTGACAGAAGAAAATATAGCAAGGAGCTGGCAAGTCCTGGCCAAGTGTAAGCAGGACTTGCAGGACCAACTTTTTTCCTCTGCATTGTGCGGTTCTTGTTCAGCTTTTTGGTTTCCAATGCATCTCTGTTTTCCCCATTACACCTGAGATTGTCTTTGGAGCAAAATAGCTGTGCACAGTTTGGGGCTTTACATTTTTTAAAGTTTCCACACAAAAAAAATTAAACAAATGCCACAGACCCACTAAAAGAGTGTGGCAAAGTTTAGTCAGTGCCACATAAATTACTCGTACATCAACTGATTAACTAAAAAAGATTTCTCATTACTTCAATACTTTTTTATGTCTATTGAGAACGAATTTAAATATATTCTCGGATAGGCAGGAATATTGAGAACTTTTCTGTTAATGGTCAAGTCTATTTTCTTTAAGTGTTAATATATTTTGTAGCTTCCTTTAGGTTCTAAAAATGGGTGAAATGGGCTATTAATGTGGCCAATATGGGAGAAAGCTTTTCCGACCCCATAATATATACTCGATTAGCATCAATAGCAGAGTTGAGTCCGTATGAGCTCGGAGGTCTCATGCCTCGATCATTGAGCGAGATAGGATACATATGTTTGCTGAATTGTATATATACATATGTATATATGTATGTTTCACTTAGTGCATGGTGTACCGCAGTCGCCGAAACTTCTTAATCACTTCATTAAAACAAGGATAACCATATTTTGAAAAATAATCCTATTACCTGAGAATCGTAAAATTTAAAACAACCGAGTGATTTCAATGGTAATGTCCAACTAATTGGAGGGACTGTTACCCCAAAGGACCAGAAATGTACTTGGTCCAAATGGCGCCATCAAAAATTAGATTGCCGTGTTGGAAAATGCATTCTTAGTTTAAATTTAAAAGGACCCATTGTTGCCGTCAAAATCGTAATTTTTCCGTTTTGTTTTCGTAAATAATGAAATCTTTATAAAACCTTTAAATTAACTAGCATTAGATTTGGTTAGCCCCATTGACCCAGATACGCGATAATGGTTGCAAACGCTGATATGAAAAGTGTCCGAGTGGCTTTAAAAAGTTCTCTACGTGATGATCGGCTTGCTTTTTGAGAGCCCAGCCGCACACAACGTTTTCGTTGAACATCAAACGAAAAGGGCAGAAAAAGGTTCATTAACCGCCGATCTGAAGTTGTCATTGCTGCTCAGTTGACCAGTTTTCCACACTAACATCGAGACTAAGCCCGACTCTCACATCAGATTTGTATCTTGTTGTCAGTGCGTAAAGCAATTTGCCATCATGCTGTTGATGATGATGAAGATGATGATGATGAAGATGATGGCTTCTTGAGAAAGCAACGGTTTGAGTACACGGTGAGAATCTGACGCTTTAAGCAAAAATTTTCAACTTGCTTCAGTCCAAATTCAAATACCTTGCTGCCACGGACAGTCTTTTTGACCAAAGACAGCAATTATTTATGTAGTTACAGATGTGACAACTAAGTATAATGCGCTGGAGGCAGGGATTGGCGGAGGGACAGACATTTTGCATGTAAGACAAATATGTAATTAATTGCCTTTGGCTTCAAAAGGAAACTGTAAAACTATTTGCATACACGAGCATGGTAAATTGTCTTCTTCAGCTTGTCACTTTTAAAAAGGAGTAAGTACACGTGCTATTAATAAATCACGACCACAAGACTAATGCAGCCCCGAGACCCTTTAAGCGGAAGCAAGACAAACAAATGAAGTGACTTGGGCAAACTTTATCTCAGCAAGAAAAAAGAAACCCCAAACACACACCATTTCAAGGAGTTGGGGGACATCTGAGACGACGCGACGGCTAAGGGAAGGACCTCAGTCCGAGTGCAACTAATTGTATTTCATTGCATACATTTAGGAGCATAGCATAACATCACATGGCACAGCAATAAAACGGCAGAGACATCTTACACCGTAAAACGTTTCAAAATTGTACTCAAATAGCCATGGAGATTTCCTTAGAGCCAAGCAGACAAAAACAAAAAGCAAACAAAACCTCAGAACGAAGCGGAAATTGTAGAAGGGGCAGGGGCTCAGTCAGAATGTAAAAGGGCAACAGGAAAAAGGAAGTGAGAAACTTATAAAGCAAGCATGCTAAAAAAGAACTGAACTGGCCAAGTGTTGAGTGGATGTCGTAGGTTACCTTGGCGAGTTGCCCAAATGCACTGAAAGAAACTTCAAATCGAATTATTTTTTGTAGGACCCTTGCCCAAAGCTCACTTAAATTGTTAACGCTATGGGTAAATTAAATTTCTATTGTAACTATAAAAACTTTTAAGAAAATAGTATACGAAATAAACAGATTTTAAGTTAAGCTAAGTATCTCTACTTAACTATTTATTTAAGTTAATCGATTAAACTTAGTTCATACATTATCTTGGAGAAATTTGATTTGGAATTTTTAAAATGCTTCGAATAATATAATAATATACCTTGAACCAATTGAGAGTTAATCAAGATTTATAAGATTTCTTTCAATGTAGCTCTAGACAAACTCTTAGACCGTCAGCCAAGTCAAGTCAAAGCAGAATGAAGGCGAGTGTGTATGAATGAATGAATGAGGTACAAAATAGGCAATCCGGGAAGGATGTGAGACCGAGACCGAGACGATGATGCCAAAGACATATCTCTGAGTAAAGCAAAAAAAATGAAGCACACAAAATGCACACACACACATTTACACTCCCACACACAGTGAGAGAGAGACCCCCCACACAGAAAAAGAAAATGGAGAAAAAATAAAGAGGAGGAGAGGACTCTGGGCTGCGAGTCGACACCACAAAACGAAACAAATAACACTGGAAAAGCATTCGAAATGGCACTAGAGAGAAATGTGGCGAAAAGAAGATGAAGACAGAGGGACCAAGAAGGAGGAGGAAGAGGGAGAAGGTGTGTGAAAGAGAAGGAGAAAGGAGGGAGGACATGTCGTGGCCGTGGATCATGATGCTGGCTCTGGCCTGGTATGGTCTGGTCTGGTCTGGGGTCTTCGACAGCTCGTAAATGGCTATCAATGGTGAAAGTGAAGTTTTGTTGGTTAGCTTTTGGGGGCGATGAGACTGAGGCTGGCTGGGTAGGGTATGGCTGATGGGGCGGAATGGTGTGATGTGTTCTGTCTGAGCTTGGTGTTGATTGCTGTTTGGGGTTTTTAAAACGTAGTTAGGCTGCCCGGTCTGCATATGGAACGACACCCACGACACAGGTGTAGAGCACCCTGGAGTGTCGTTGGCCATCTGCCATATAACACCCCGTTGGGCAATTTCCTATGGTTATGGCTTCAACTACGCATAAAGTGGGCCAAGACCAGAAACAGGAAGAGCATAAGTTGTAGAAACAGGAGTAGGAGTAGTTGCTGTTGGAGCTGGTGTTGCATCCATCTGTGACACATTTCCGTATTGCGCTTACCTGAGTAAAAGCTGTCTAGACTCTGCAGTTCATCTTCATCATCATTGTCGCTCAGGTTAGTCAAATAGTCATCCTCCTGATCATCATCTTGGCCTTCTATCATGCTGCATCCGGGCACATTCTCAGCTGCAAAATATGATAAACAAAAACTAAAGTTAGAATGCAGTTTTCCTGGTACTCAAAGGGGGATTTACTCTCGACTAAGTCACGTATACAGCACTCGGTTCAGGTCCCCTGCGAGACAAAAGGAAATTTTGATTATGCTACGCCCTAGGGTACTATAATTCCATGCCCAAGCAAACCTGCACTCACTACTCCACAGAAGCTCCTAGGCCAATTGAAGGATGCTTGTCTAAAGAGAATATTCTTAAGAGTTTGGTGACTCCTTCAGGCGCATGCTTCCCAGCAAAGAGAGTCCCAAAGAGAGAGAATCGATTTAAAGAGAGTGAGTGGACAGAGAGTTAGAGAGCGTGAACCAGGAGGTTGAAGGGCAAGAGAGTGACACTTGTTTTGATAGAACCGAGTCAGCTGTTTCTGTTCCGGCACGTGCTTAGCTCGAGTTTGGGTCTCTACTATAAAGGCAATGAGCGAATGTCTGGAGACCTCTAACCTGATGTTACTCATACGCAGCGTTTAACGTGACAAGTTCGACAGGTAGCCATTGATATCCGAGGCTCAAGGGTGTACGCCAACATATTATAGGTAAATCTATAATTGCAGAAGAAGCATCATCGACTCGAGTATCGGAAAATAAGAATTTTGAATCACAATTTCAGGATAAGCAACAAACTACTTGCTTTTACTAGTTTCTAATGGCAAAATGAAATTTTGCTATTTTCCTCTAAAAACCAAATATCCTTCAATCTAGTGGAATGGCGGTCATACACACACACACACCCACATGGACACACACATGCAACATTCTAAGCATTTCTTTTGATGGGTTCGTCGTCAATGATGATGTGGCTGTGCTTTTATGCCACTTTGCATGCACAGAGACGGTGAAAAATAGAGGAAACAGACGAGGAAGAGGTAAAAGCCGAGAGAAAGAGCTAGATAGAAAGCGAGAGAGAGCGAGAGTAAAAGAGAGAGGAACGCCACACGTCCAATAATCCTTGTCCTGCATCTGGGGAATACTTCATCAGCGGAAACAAAATTTTACGAATTTCTCCGTGTGTGTCTGTGTTTATGTGTGTGTGTGTGTGTATGGAGTGAGTAGAGTATAGAGTCTGGAAATGAGAAGGGGAGGGAGATGGAGTGGAGGTTGGGACTCTGGGTTACATGGCACGTGCACAACCATCTAGCGGTTGGACAAGTTTTTAACATGCCACAAAAACGCATTGGCAGGCTACTGCTTGGATGGATAGCTGGATGGATAGATGGCTGGATGGATGGTTGGTGGATGCCCTGTCCTGGTCCTGGTCCTCGTTGTGGTCCTGGTCCTATTCTGGCTCTAACGATGATGATTATTCAACATTCGCTCTATCTCTATTGGGACTCATATGCCACGCCCCCATCGCCGTTGGTTCATTCTTTTTGGCTCGACGTCGTGTTGGTATGACGGAAATTGGCTTTCGTCGAATTGTTGCTTTGAGTTTTGCAAATTTTTGGGGCTCTTTTTGCCTTTTTATAGGGGTGTGGGGAATGCATTCATCATCATCGTCGTCATCGACCGTAGCTAATTTTATGGCTCTTCGTTTTTCACTACCATCTTTTGCTGGGCTCATGATGTTAATGAAGCCTTCGCTGTGCATGAGAGAGTGTGAACGTGTGTGTGACTGTATGTATGTGGTGTGTGTGTGTGTGTTTTGGCTTTGGGGTCATAAATCGAACTAAAAATTTGCATATTCGACTAGCGCCATCTTGCGGCCATTAGACAGCCAACGTTTTTACGAGCTAAGGACACGCCCACAATACTATGATTGTGGCGGTGGCTACTGCAGTTTTCCCATCTCCCATCTCACTGCAGTGCTTCGCCTGCAACCACTCGCGCAGATTTCCCAAAGCGATGCCTACGGACTACGGACTAGAGTCCAACATCAACAACAAAAACAACAACAAAAGGAGGCAACAGCAGCAGGAGCAACAAACGCCACAACAACAATGAATGCCGTTGTCTCTTGTCCAACTCACTCAGAAGCTCCCCAAGGATTTCTTCTCAGCTCCTATGTGAGATGGGACCACCTACCGTGTGGTGATTCTTAATTCGATTCGTTTCTCTTTCCCCCATACATTCGTTTGTTCTCCCTCATTCTTTATACCCTGTGTCCATTGGCCATTCAAAGAGTATATTCAGGTTGTTTAAAAATATGGAATATCACATGTCTACAAAAGTTACACTCAAATATTCTTATTTGCCCCCACAAAAGGGTATTTTGGGAAATTTTCTAGAATTTCTTAAATTTTTTTATCTATCCATTAGGGTATTTGAGCTTCGACATGACCAGAGTTAGCCCGGCCCCATGAATTTACGCTCCTATATTCTACGGCTGCTCCTTTGCCTCGTCGTCATCGTCATCCTCGTCATGGCTCCCTTTGGGAATTGTAGCGCAAATGCTTTTTGTGTGTTTCTGTTTGAAAATTATTGCAAAAAAAAATTAAATTCCAGAAACGAAATAATAAAGACGCCTGGGCGATGTGCATGTAATCGAAGCAGACTTGGGAAAATATAGTTGGGCGGCAATGGAGCAGGAGATGGGTGGCACCTACAGGGATTAGGTATGCGAGTAGTTCAATATGTCTCTCATGCAATTATCGAGTGATAAATCGATTATTTATGGTTTTATGATTTCTTTTTCCTTTTCGGATTACATATGAACCAAATTTTACTTTTTTTATTCAATGCCCTTGGTATTGCCCAGACATCGATAGATGCAGAAATATTTGCATGAAAAGCAACAAAATGCAAAAAAAATAATCTCACTTCTTCTTGAATTTTTGGCTATTGGGCTAAATATCAGAAGGTCTTCGTTAAGGTTTTTCCGAAATGGATCGATTTGCCAAGTTAAAAATCAAAATTATCGATAACTCTTTCGATATCTGCTTCACATAGGCAATAAATAATTCATGATAAATAAAGAAATGCCAATGTTAGTCATTTTCGATGTTTCACTCTAATGCGATAGATAACTGAAGCCTAAGCCTAAGCCTAGTCTTTTGACCTTTTGTCAAGCGTTTATCGAAATTATCGACAATCATCAATCATGCGTATCTGGTTCATTTGTCAAATTTCCAGACATCAGCATGCATATGGCTATAGACGAATGTACATATGTAGCTATGTATGTATGTTCATCATCAACGCCAACAATCAACCCAAATCCCATATTCTATTCAACCTACCTGCCACACTGGCATGCAATTCCCTAATCAAAGCCACTGAAAGCAATGAAGTTTTGTCATAAAATTTTACGCACCTTTGTGCCTCCCATGGGTCTGTCGAGGCAGAGACGTAGGGTCTGGCGGCCAATGCCAAAGCTTGGAACTTGGAGCTCGGAGTTGGCAGCTTGGAGCTGGTTAGGTATGTGTTTTCAGTTTTCCTGTGCACCTGTTATTTTTATGGCCCCGCAAAAGTATATGTGTGAAAGTCAGCCAGTCAGCTAGCCAACCAGCCAACCAGACAGAGAGACAGACCAAGAGTCGGAGTGTATACGATAACTCACTTTTGTTTCATTTTTCAATACACCGAGGAATAATAATGGCAAAATGAGCAACTTCACTATGCAGCAAGACGATGTCTCTTTCGGTCTCAAGATGCTCCCAAATGAGCATACCAATAAACACGCTGGCAGTAGCAAACACACACACACACACAAACGCACACCCACACCACGCACACACAAACACGACTTCCCTCTTTGTTGCGCACTTGTGAGAATAGGAAAATTCGACTTCTCCTCTCTCAACCTATCCACTCCTTTTATTTGCCATCCTTTCTACATTTTCGTCTCGGCTTGCTAATGTATATGGCAATGTATAATTTTTATTCGCACCAAGGTTATTCCCCAAAGAAATATCATCCCAATGTGCTCCGGCTCCCGCTCCCCGCCCCACACTCGTTCCCGGCTCTGCATAACCGAAATATTGCAACACAAATATAATCTATAAGCAGGCAGAACTCATATTAATGTCATCTTGGTGAGACACACAGACGGATAAATGAGAGTTGCTGACATTTTTATTTCATTCTTGCGGCGGTGAAGACTCAGTTTGCCTAGAAAGAAGAAGCAACTGATATGGCAAACTAGCTAGTTAGTCAGCTGACCTTTGCCAGTCTAAAGATTAATCAGAGTCATCCTTTGAAAAAAATGACAAAATTTTTGAGCGTCACATAATTTCTAATGCTGAATTTAAGAAATATATCTGTATCTTGTGAACATTTCATGAAATTGAAAAGTTTCCATACTTCTGGCTTCATTTTGAAACTGAAATGAATCGATTTGTTTCTCCAAAATAACATTTTTTATTCATCAAGCAGTCCTCGGTAGATGAGTTGTCTAAATGGACCAGTCATTTGGGCAACTGAACGACGAGGACCCGGGTTCGAATCCCAGGCTAGTGTATGGATGTAGTTTTCGGCTAACAATAAGCCGGAGGCCTTAGTTGCCAGTGCTTGTAAAATATAGTTAGGTTGATAGTTTACAACTATATCGTATACTTATAATAATAATAATAGTTCATCAAATTTAATATAGTCTTCTTTTCATATCAATAGGATATAACGATTAATAATTATAACATAGTCTACATAGCAGATTTGATGTCTTTAGCTTTAATGATTTTTGAGAAAATCTTTTTGGTTCAAATTAAGGAGGCGGATGGGGCCATAGCAACATCTTGTGGTATTCCAAATTCGTTCAAAGGGACAGCCGGATGGACTCGGATTGATCGATTCGGCTAACCCGCTCTAGATTTTTATATAAAGTCTTTGTTAAAGAGTCTTAGAATTAGCTTATTCCAATGAAAGAATGATCGTTCGAAATTTGATCATCAAAATGTGGCATACTTTTAGGGCGCTCTAGAAGTTATTTTTAAGTTGCTTCACATGCTTCTTGAGCTCTAATTGAGTTATGACAAGTGAATGGTGAGTTCCAGTTAATTTATTTCCAAACCACTGTGCCATGCTTGGGCCACAACTTGGGCCGTGTTGGTGATGCGCACAAAAGGGCCAATTCATTCTCGCCGGAGTTTCTCATGGCAGCCGCAGCATCGGCAGCAGCAGCAGCAGCAGTAATGCCAAGCAGAAAGACAATTTTCGGATCCCCAAACTTATCACAGCCTCTCGATTTCCCTTTAGAACATTATACAACACACGAGGGAGTTGAAGCCAGGACGAGACCAGACGAGGACGAGCACCAAGACCGGGCCAGGACAGTAAACGGAGGGGCGGCAACTCGACAACCAAACAAGGAGCAGTGCAGCAGTGTACTTGTCATATATTATGCGAAAGCGAGAAGGAACGAATATGAGAACGCGCACTGGTGATAAAGTTTGGCCCTCCATAGTGCCGTTAGTGAAGGCTTCGCTCCTCCATTCGCCCGCCGTGAGCTACAGTGAGGTTAAATCGACTCTTTGGCCAGCATGGGAGAGAGACGCAAACTTGAACTCTCAGGTACATGCGGCGGCACCCAGTAAGTCCAAACATGAAGGACATGCGGAGAAGGCGGGCTCCTGCTGCTGCTGCTGCTCCTGTTGATGATGTTCTATGACGATGCTGTCGCATCACTCCCGGGAATTCTACGTCCTGACAATAACTACAACAGCAAAAAGCAACAAATAACACATGATTATGCCTACGTGAATATGTATGTGTGTGTGCGTGTGTGTATTTTTGTGTCTGTGTGTGTTTACGTTCCATTTAAACATGGCGCTTTGGTCATTGGAATCGATGGTTTTACACCCAAGTGCCATAATCCATTGACGCACAGGAATACACGTGCATGTGCATGTACATGTGTGTGTGTGTGTGTGTGTGTGTCTTTTTTGTGTATATGTAAATGTGTGTGCCTGTATGGCGGGAGCCACATGGAGACATCAAAGTTTATGTGCTTCGCTCGCAGGGCCACAATGGGCAACCCATATACAGGGTGCCCACAAAGGATACAAAAATTGAAAAAAACAGCGGAGAGTACACAATTCTTTCCTTCTTAAAATTATTTTATGGTCGTTAACAATAAAATGAGAATATATTATTACAGAATGTTCCAAAGTTCTCTTTTTTCAATTAACAAATAAAATTAACTTTTTTAAAAATGGTTTAAAATATGTTGGCCCTCTAATGTAGTCCGTAATTGTTTTTTGTTTTCTTAAAGGTTAACTCAATTTATTAATTATAAAGCAAAGACAAATGAACAAAAAATGCTAGGAAATTTGAGTTAAAAACTCAAATAAATATACAAAGTCAAATCTCTTATCATCGAGTTGGCACATTTCCTTAAATGACACCCTGTATTTGAACCATATCGTCATGTGGTTACAAGTATTAACCTTATCCAATTTACAAAACCCACTCCACAAGTATTCTCTACATAGACACACACACACACACATATAGACATTTTTAAACCGTTAGTATTTAGGCACCAATACACCTACGGCTTTGGCCAGAGACTGGACCAAAAGAAAGGGGACACAAGAAGGGGGGGGCCGAGGGTTGGGACATCTGGTTGCTGGGTCAACGGCAATGGAAGTACACCAACAAAAACTAACATTTGCTATTTATGAGACTGTCGAGAGTTATTAGCCGGACATGTGAATACTCCAGAGGAAAGGCCCAAGATGACCAACCAACTACGACAATGGCCAACGACGATGACTGGCTAAGACTCGGAGTGCAGACTTGAGAGGCAGTAGTTTTCGTTTTGGCTTATAGTATATCGCATATATCTTTCGGCTAGGGGCAATAAAATATGCAAATTGAAGTCAAACTTACCAACGCCAACGTCGCCCACGGACAAGGACTTGCAGTGCCCGTTGGCAACTGAGGCAGCAACAACAACACAAGCAGCAGGAGCAGTCAAAGCAGTGGTGCATGGAACTTCCTTCTCTCCAGGGTGTTGTACTTCTTCGTCTCCATCTTCTTTTACAGCAGCTGTGGTATCAGCAGCAGCAGCATCATCATCAGCTGTTCTCCAGCTTTTGGGCTGTGATTCATTGGGTTTTTGCATTGACTTGAAATCGTTCCCTTCCTCTCCTCTCGCATCCTTCCCTTCAGCATTATCATTATCATCATCATCATCGTTGTCGTCGTCTTCAATATCATCCGATTCGTCCGCACTAAGCATTTCCTCTTTGGGCTCTAGCAGATCCTCCACATTGCAGATCTCCCCCCACCATTTTCGTCCTCCTCCTTTTCGCCAACTGCAGAATAGAAATCAAGTAACAAATTCAATAGTTAAAATCTAATTGATAACATTTTCTCAGTATATTTGAACGAATTGCTGAACGGTTTTTAGTTAGATGTGTTATCTCCAAATTGTATCTGCTGCTAACGTCGTCGTCGGGTGCTCTACTTTGCAGATTATTCTAAAGTACTCCCCAGACGGTAATCGTGCTAAAAATTCTATTTACAGGTTTTGTGTTTTATTGTCGGTGGTGTCTCCAGTAAAAAACCAAAAACACGAACCAACCAACAATCCAACCATTGCCAATAGCTAACAAAAAACGAAACAACCAACTCCAGCTCTCGGTCAAAGCTGCCCGTGATCGATGGTCCTGCAAGAGCCTTGGGGGTGTCGTTTCCAAAAATACAAACAAAAAAAGGAGAAAACGAACGGCAACAAAAGCAACGACGACCACAAGACCGCCTTAAAAGTAATTGCAAGGGTGCAACAACTTCCACAAAACCAGAAAAAAGGACAGCGGCAGAAACAAAACTCAGAATGTGGAACATGTGTAATTCGGCAATTAAATTGAATTTTTCATAAAATTTTTCTTCTTTCCCTCTCGCATTCGAAGTGTGTGCGGAGAAATAAAACTCTGGTCTGGATGAGCCACAGGTGGATGAATCATTTACATATGCACTAACTTAAGTTGGACTAGTTAGTCTGGTTCCACTTATTCCACAACTCAATTTAGAAATAAGTAGGTACAGTCTAAGGCCTAAATCAAGTTGATCCCTAAGTAACGATCGTTTACAAAATGAATGGCAATGCCTCAGTAATTGATCAAGATGCCGTTAAGATCTTACAAATTTGTCTTTGAATTCTGTTTTCCTTTGTTTCTTACATCGGATCATCTATCTTAAATTGAAGTTATCAAAATCCAACAATTTTCAATTAAAAATAAATAATAAAAAAATTTAAAAAAAAAAAAAACATTTCACATTTTTGATCTGATGAATCGAAAAGAAAAACTTTACGCTTATTTCAACTTGATATTTGATATTACAATTTTAAAATTATAGCTATTTAGTAGGTTAAGAAGCAAGTGTGAATGATTTGAACTGAAAATGAAAAACGTGAGCCAGGCCTTTCACCATTCATTTCGTATTGGTGACCGACCCTCGCAAGGTAACATGGCTTACAAAATATATTGCCAAAAAGGACATGCCAGCACAGAATCACACCGCAAGGAATCGCCGCCATGGAAATCAACATTATGCATGGTCACCATAATGGAAGTATGGAAGCAACGAACGAAGGATGTGGCGAGATGGATGTGGACGTAAGGAGTGCGAAACTTGGTTATTATTTCCATGCAAAAGGCTCGCGCTGAGAGCCACTTGAAAGGCAATGGAATGGGTGCCCGCGGATTGTGTGAAGGGGCGGGGGAGCGAATTGTTGGTGCGGGCAACTGTGTGCCGTTTGCGGCGGAAGTGCCGCGTATTTTAAAATAAATGTGCAAGGAAGTAGAAGGAACAGAAACAGCAGCAGGCGCGGGGGGGAGAGCACAGGGAGAACCAGTTATGGTCGTTAAAATTGTCGAAGCACCACAACAACAATAATAACAAGAGCAACAAAAACACCAACAACAACGCCACCATCGAGCACTACGACGTCGCAGTCAAGTTCCTTTTTGTGCAAGGCAAAAAGGATGTCTGTGTATGTGTTTGTTTGTGTGTGTGTGTAAGCGCCCATATGTATGCAAGCGATTTTCATTTTTGTTTAAAGCCCCCAAGAGTGCATTTCGCACTCGGTCGCTGTGTGTGTGTGTGTGTGTGTGAATGTGTGTATCTCTGTATATGTGCGTGAGTGTGAGGGAATGATTCTCACACTCATGTATGGCTATGCTGTGGATGGATATGAGTATGTGTGTGTGTGTGTGAGTATTTCTTACTTGTTTTTCGGCTGTGGCATGTTTTTAAGCGTTTTACTCCACACCAGCCACCACACCAACACCGCCAAAAAGGTGCACACATACACACTCACATGTATTTGTAAACGTAATAATAAGCGTCGTCCCCTTTGACCCATCAATCCGTTACCAGTGCCTTTGCCTTCGCCCCCCTCCCATTTCCCATTCCCCCTCACCAAATACCCCAATGCTTGCTCCCACGTTTTCCATCTCCCAAATGGCTACTAAGCGTGTGTAGAGGGCACAAGTGAGCAGCGGGCGAGAGGAAGTGGAACTGGGATTGGGAACGGGAATGGGAATGAAACTGGGAGCCAAGAGTAAAAACAAAACGCGCTTGCAACTTTTATAATGGCAATAGACATACATATATTTATCATGTATGTATGTGTGTGAAGTATTAAAAAAATAATGAAATTACAAACCCGAAGGTGTTGTTAAAAAGCAACAAACAATAAATTTTATCAATAGTTGTTAGCTCAAGCTCAATCCAAAGAAAAGATTGGAACTAACCGACTTTCACATAATGCTTTAACAAGTAAAATTACTAAAACAGACACTACATACAAGTTCAACTTACGACGAAGGACATCGGAAAAGGAGCACAGGAGTCTAACCAAAATCTATTGAAGTAAAGAAGAGACTTACATTCTAGGTTCTCTAGTGAAATTATGAAAGAAAATGTTACCGCTTTCTGGGTGCCCGCAACGATATTTTCCAATTTTATTTTGCATTTCATCGAAAATACTTGAAGTAAACCTCTGCTGAAGCAAACGTATGCTAAGGAATTTTGGTGGAGCTGTCAAAATGCCATTGCCGACGCTTTACCCGAATTCCCAATGTGATTTGGCCCACTCATTTTCCATCACCGCCCAATCCAACCATCCTTTCATCCAGCCACTGCTATATCGCCCACAGCAAATTCTATTTACCAAACTAGTTACCGTTAGACGCAGCCAATATCCCCCTCAGACTGAGAAACCCATCCATACACACACACACACACACACACACACAAACACATTATATAAGGAAAAGCCACTGCACATGGCCTATGCCCAGAGCGAATTCCTGCTGCTGGGTCTGATGTTGCTTTTGCTTTTGCTGGCTCTGTTACTGTTGCTGATGCTGTTGCTATTTTGGCGCGCATTGCAATGGCAATGGCAATGGCAAATATTTTTGCCAATACACTAAGGACCCGCGCTCAGCTCATGTTGACTTTGGTATGGGCAGGACGAACGGCAAAAGGATGCTACCGTTGTAGAAGCTTGGAGCAGGCAACATCGGCGACAACTTATGGCAGCTGGAATCCTAAGCCTTTCCCAGCTAAGGGAATTCCAACTCAGGGATTTTAAAGCATTTTCGGTTGTACAGTGGTCAATTTTGCACCCAAACCGCCAAACTGATATACAAAAAATTTTGATTTATTTTCGAATATGTACCAACTCATCTAAATGTAAAGATATTCCAAATGGCATTGCGGCTCGAGGTCAAGAAAATTAAAAATGCAGATGGACTAAAATTGTGACATTATATTTGTACTTTTTACAATAAAAATTGCAAAATTTTCTCTTCTTTGTAATTTTTTACGCTTTAACTAGTTGGGAATTACACGCATATTCAATCAATCATACAACAACCCCCAGAACGCCAGAAGGATAATGAATAAAAGAAAGTATTGTCCAACTAACTTAAATGGTGTTTTTTGAGTTAACTTAGTCCTACCTCTTAGCTCTTTAAAATACATAGAATATTAACGATTTTTGCTAGGTATATATTGTATTTTTCTATTGACGACTCAATTGCTAAGAGAGATGGAGGTAGGTATTGACAATTCCTGCTGAATCTGATGAAAATGCTCGATACTCAACGGTTTTTCTTGCAATTCCAATGTGAGTGTACATTTTTGGGGATCACTGTGAGTACTTTTCATAGGTGTGAAAATAGTGGGCCAGAATCAAAGCCAAAGAAAATATTGGAATATGACAAGGCCAATGCCTTTTGTTGTTGCTGAGTTTTGTCCAAACGAGGGAATTATACAATCTATATGTACATACATACATATGTATACATATACCCATGTATTTATTTGAGGGTATGAATAAATACATATGTACATGTACATATGTGTGTATGTATAGTAAATGTGTATGGGTGTACATATGTAGGACGTACACATGCAAAAACTGCCAACGCCGTCAACAAATGAGAATTCTCATGGGAGTTGGCGCATGTTTGTTGTGTTGCCCAAGCCTCCTCTTTGGTGTTGTTGTTGTTGCTGCTGCCCCTTGGGGATTGGCCAGTAAGCCCGTTGCCGACTCCCTTGAGAAATACATGGCAATGGGTTTTCTGTGTTTTGTGCTTTTTTTCGCGAGATAGAGAGAGAGAGTACAGAAAAATGCGCAAGCCAAAGTTCGTTTCGTTTTTTTATACTTTGGGGAAATTTGTATGCCCCAGCATGAGGCAAATGTATGTGTGTGTGTGTCTGTGTCTATTTTCCAGCTGTCTTTGGAGGTTGCAGACCCACTGACACAGCTGATCCCCCCCATCTCCTCCTCTTTGGCCACCCACTCTCCACTGCCACTGAGTGTCTATGTATGTATGTATGTATGTATGGGCATTGGATTTATTGTCAATTTTATTTGTTATCATTGTTGTTGCTGTTGTTGTTGTTATTTACACTGACACAATTTGAAATTGTATTAAAAATTAACGGCACTTTGGTTGCCTTTACTACTGCAATAGCAACAGCAGCAGCAACTATGTACAAATGGAAATGGAACCCAAGTCCGGGCTCCATCCAATACTATTTCCCAAATGGTACAACTTTGGGGCCAAACAATTTTTGAATACCCTGCAATTGAATGGGTAACTCTGTGATAAGATAATCCAAATAAATAGAGTAACTATTATGGATTTTTCAATTGCTTTCCATTCAATGGTCAATTATTCTATCGCATAGTGTTGGATTTCGCCTCTCACATTACACGGTATCGACTAGTCGTCTACCCTAGGATATTTTTGTATAGAGTATAACTTGTTGGTTAACCAGAACACTCAACTGTTTGAAACTCATTCGGGGGCCAAAGGCATGGCACTTTATACAGTTTGCCCCCACTCCTAGGCGCCCCTGTCTTGCATTTAGGTGTGGTGTTCCCTAAGGAATGAATGTTCCTGCAAGCTACTACTACCTTGCAGTCAAGAGCCAGGAGCAAATGCTCGAAGGGGCTAAGCTGAGACTGAAACTGAGGCCATTTGCATTCGTCACATTTTATGGTCCCATGAGCAAAGATTTGTCAGGATAGTGCTCTTATAGTCCGATACCGTCTAGAACACCTTTGAGTCAACCAAAGCAAATCAATCGCATATATAATGTCAAGGAATCGATGTCATTGGGAAGCGAATTATGTTAAACTTACGTTTAAGACATGCTCGCGGTTTTGCCTGCTTTCGTCGCGACATGGCCAGGATGATTAAAAGCCAGAGCAAACTGGTTCAGATAGAATACACTTTGTTTTTAATTGTCTTTCAAATTCACTTTCGAAACGATTCAATTTGGCGCGCCAAACACGTACGGGTAATAAAAATGCTGAAATTCCTCTTGGAAGCGCTGTGCGTATCCTTGCGCCTTCAACGTCGGCGACGAACTGACTGACTTTGTGAATTTGTTGTCTGTTTGTTAGAAGCAAAGCTCTTAAAACAAAATGGTTCGCCAACAAGCAGGCGCAGAGAGAGAGAGAGAGAGGAAGAGAAATGCCGGTGCCAACGAGAAAAAACACACTCAAAGAATAAGAGGGAGGGAGCGAGAGTGACGCCAGAAGGCGACCGCGAAAAAGAGAAAGGGAGAGCCACCCAAGCGTTCGTCCCAGTCCGTTCCTTAGACCGGCAAAAGCATTTCAGTCCTATTCCCAAAGGGGGTTGCTTTAGGTTCATTCATCCCCTAGAGACCCTTCAGAGTGGGGTGCGCCTGCACCAATCGTGAGTCAATGGGTGAGTCACATGCTGTGTCCCAGAACGCAGTAGGAGACATTCCTCCAGCTTCTTCGCCCTCTTCTTGCTGCAATTATAAAGTCAAGTCCAATTATTTTGGGACTTTTTAACTTCACGACCTTCGCACGTGCGTATGGGGGGTCTGAGTCTGCCAAGGTGCTGACTGACTTTGCGTATGTGGACTCAAGGATTCGCGATTTCTCATCAGCGGGACAACATCTGTTAGGGCGTGCGAATGCTTCGTCATAGTGTAAAGGAGCAGCGGGTGATTGATGCAGTTGATGTCGCTGAAGTGGGATCATACATAGTATGTATTTATTTTCACTCAACAACACAATTATGGTTTCTCTCCTCTTTTGTCGGAATTAGTTCAAACATTGTATTGTTTCATTCGTACTCCCCCAAATACAACAGCTAGTTGAAACGCATAGGGATAAGTTCCAATTTATATTGAGATCAGCACTACCAACTCAGTCATCTGACAGTTTTTACTCTTCTTAAATGACTTTATGTTTTGGAGTTGGCATTGAAATTCAATTATCTATTTGGGTTTCAATGACTTTACACAGATACATTTTAAAATAATTTGTGGTTTCATGTGTGGCTCATATATTGAGCCCCAGAA
Organism: Drosophila tropicalis; assembly: GCF_018151085.1. Taxonomy (NCBI): domain Eukaryota; kingdom Metazoa; phylum Arthropoda; class Insecta; order Diptera; family Drosophilidae; genus Drosophila; species Drosophila tropicalis. The sequence continues at coordinate 1,280,055 of NW_027173049.1, read as the reverse complement.
AAGAATATGACTTGGATGCTCATATCCTTAATGTAACGCTTAGTTGCTCAATCATTAGCATCATTTCATTGTTTTAAATACTATTTTCAGTCCATTGCAATTAGAGATGCCTATTGGGTCGCTTACGAAAAATTATCGTGATTTTCAGTGTCAAAGTTTAGATGCACGGCAGGCACGAATAGCAAGGTACAGATAGAACCATTGTCAACATTTTCAATTCAAAAATGGCAGTATCGATAAGTAGGCTTGTTTGCACACAAGCTGTTCCAAAACAAGTAAAAATAGAAAAAAGTTCTGTAAAAATAGAAATTGATAAATATTTAGCAATGACTGATTCTTGTGACACAAATATTTTAGATTTCTGGAAAAAAAAAAAACAATTATCTACAAAGTTTACATGCATTATACCAGTAAGTTCCGCAACAAGCATACGATTTTTTCTGTCGATTTATATAGACTGTAACTTGTGTTCTATTTATCCGATCTGATTGAATCTGATCTTTTATATCTAAAACTATCATATTAGTAAGTTTCATAAAAATACTCCAATTTCTTCTTTAACTATCTGACATAGTGATCCGATCCTGACAATCTGCATACTGCTTCGGGCTAAAAGTAGCTCAAATATCAAGTTTCATCCTGATAGCTCTTCAGATGGCGGCGTGAAGTTGATTTTCACAGACGGACATGGCTATATCGACTCATCTTCTCATGCTCATCAAGAATGTGAATTTTGAAAATGTCTCCTTCTGTGCGTTACAAACATCTGACAAATTGTATAATACACTCTGCATGCGTATAAAAAAATCAACATCTTCAGTGTAAATGTTTGAAAGCGATGAGACACTGGAGCCAACTTCATTTGGCTGATTTGATGTCAACCATAGCACTAAACATTTAGTATAGCGTTTTACCAGCAAGGTATTTTATATTATATATCCGGAAAGTAAAAATTATAAAATATATAGCGATAATACTCCACGTTCATCAATCAGGACATCATTGACCAACACGCAAAATTAAAACAACAACAAAGGCTAACTTTGAATTGATTTCCATTGTCCCTTAGGTATGACAAAAATTTGGAGTTCTTGGATTATCCACAAATGTGTGCATAATTGATTACGGAGTGCGTACACTCTATTGATCAATGGAAAACTGTGACTATTCCATTAAAACAATTACCATTAAAAAGTATTTAAATAATTCCAAACAGTGTAATATCGAACTAAGAAGCCCAACATTAAACAGATCCGTCTAGCTTCGAACCAAAACAGTTCCGACGAGAGACATTAGCCATCTGGCGGACATATTTCAAATTCCACTGAAACGGCTGGTCACACTTTCTTCTCTTTGTGATCAAGGACTGAAACCTAAATTGTTGTATGGGAGATATTTGAATTCTCATAAGAATGGTAATTGATATTGGAGTATTGTCCAGTTCCTCATGGATGAATCATTATCGGCGTCTTAAATGAGGAGTTTGTGGTTGGCAATTAATGGGAATCCAATAAATGAAACAGTGCGAGATCATTTCTGTCTCATTCATTTATTTCCAGGATGTAGCATTCATGAGGGGCACACAAATGACACATTCTGCCATATTTATTCCTTGGACTTTGTCAAATGAACTTAAATGAGTAAGAATGCAAGGAAATGTACCCGCAGACCTTGAAGAACATTATTCCACGAGTGAAAGATGCAGAATGATTAGTTTGCAAAATAATTTTAAATCTAAATTGGAGGTTTTTAAATTCATTTTAAGTGCTTTTCAGCAACATTTAGAAAATAAAATAAGTATAAACAGTGATAGTTCGGAATGAATGAAGCACTTCGACTTTTCTAAAAAGAAACGCTGAAAAAGCTGATTTAAAAGTACATTTATATATTTTTGGACGGCCCCCTTATGAAAATTAAACAATATTTGGTAAATATTCACTTAAGTTAAACTACATAAATTTGGTATCAAACGAAAGAGAAAAATTCCACAACCACAACCTCAGGTGCACCCTGGCGATTTATTTCGTAGTTTTTGTGTAATTAACAAAAGAAAATTTATGCTTTTAGCGGGATTATAGCTGAAAGTAGCTATTTCAGGCTGAGAAAACTGTCAAATTGTTGAGATAGTGATGCCAGATGCCGAATTTTGAGTACTCAAATACGCGGGCATTTTGAATCTTTTGTTTGTTCTATTTTCAACAAACTAAAATATTGTTGAGTTTACAACATTTCTTGATTTTATGGAACATATATAGTTCAGAATACAATATTCGGCTGCCAGAGCAGCTTTAATATTTTTACAATTTTAAACTTCTTTGAAAAAAAAATTTGGTTCAATTTATTTTTTTATAAACTAAATGTAGATTGTTTGATTCTAGTCATCTAAACCAAGTTAAAATTTGGTGTAAACTTTAGACTCTACAGAATTGCAAGTGCTAATTGTTCAGTAGCCACTGGTTTTTGTTCAGAAATAACAAAATAAGAGCAGCTCGTCGCCCTAAAACTATAAGTACATAATATTTCTATGATTAAATTTTGATATTTTTTTTCCACAAAACACGTTTGGCGTTTGTCAATAAATTATCGATAGAAGACCTATCGATAAATCGTCAGAGTCCAAAACCATCGATATTATCTATAGTCCCAATCGATGGACTTGCAGCTCTAATTTTTTTTTTATTCATTTGCTTGTTAGCAGGACCACATGTGGTCCAATTTTCAATCGCTTTAAATAATTTTTACCTGGGTATAAAATTAAAATGATTAGATGGTTAGTCCGTTCTTCTGTTCAGCACATACTTTTTAAATTTGTAGTATGTTTCTGGATTTTCTTAGCCAATTGGGACCGATAAAAATATGTACATACATACATATACATACATATGGATGCGTATACATATGTTTTTTTTCAATTTATTTTAAAGAAACTGTTTGATGTGTTCACTTCGTGGTGTTCATTTAATTCAAACTTAAAATGTAATAATAAAACTTAACAAAAACAATTGCCTTCATGGCAGTATTGAGATCTTTTAGTTACCAATTTAAAACCCATTGGTTTTTGTTAAGGAACGTTAAGTCATTAACAGTATCCGGCTTTAAGGATGCACATTGAGAAATGCCAATCAGCCCTGCTTTGCTGAACATTGTTGGCGCTCTGAAAAAATAAATCGTTTACAAAAATATAATATTCATTAATATTACTAAAATATCTATCTTCCAATACTTAAGAGGGTCCTCATATTCATCCATGGAATCAGATGGGTCAGTTCGTATTTTTCGGTTAATATTCTGTTAACTCGTTTAAAAAATGCCTGGTTTGATTCATCAGGCTCATTCGGATTTGAGATATCATCTGCAAGATGCAGTCCTCTGTTTGCCTCATTTATGTGAAACGGTGACGAAAATCCTTCCTTTTTGAATCTTGGATAGAAAAACGTTCCTAATCGAGTTGCTGTGCGGTATTCATTGTCAAGAAATCTTGAATCTATTTTTTCGACTAACAGTTCACGCATTCCTCTGTAAAAAGCGTAGTTTTGAATGATTCCATCGTAAAAACTGAAGAAAACAGGCCTTATTTTGTGCCCTAGAACAAATATTCGTCTCAACTTGTTCCATGGTGTCCATCAGCGGCTGCAGCGAACAGCCATCCATGGTACTCGGTTACCGAAGCCACCTTATTAAATTTCAGGCAGGAAACGCACCTAAAGTCCCAAAAGTTGCCTGGTTAGTTTTCTTTTGTTCTTTTTTTTTTTACTTTATTTTAAAGAAACTGTTTGATGTGTTCACTTCGTGGAGTTCATTTAATTCAAACTTAAAATGTAATAATAAAACTTAACAAAAACTATTGCCTTCATGGCAGTATTGAGATCTTTTAGTTACCAATTTAAAACCCATTGGTTTTTGTTAAGGAACGTTAAGTCATTAACAGTATCCGGCTTTAAGGATGCACATTGAGAAATGCCAATCAGCCCTGCTTTGCTGAACATTGTTGGCGCTCTGAAAAAATAAATCGTTTACAAAAATATAATATTCATTAATATTACTAAAATATCTATCTTCCAATACTTAAGAGGGTCCTCATATTCATCCATGGAATCAGATGGGTCAGTTCGTATTTTTCGGTTAATATTCTGTTAACTCGTTTAAAAAATGCCTGGTTTGATTCATCAGGCTCATTCGGATTTGAGATATCATCTGCAAGATGCAGTCCTCTGTTTGCCTCATTTATGTGAAACGGTGACGAAAATCCTTCCTTTTTGAATCTTGGATAGAAAAACGTTCCTAATCGAGTTGCTGTGCGGTATTCATTGTCAAGAAATCTTGAATCTATTTTTTCGACTAACAGTTCACGCATTCCTCTGTAAAAAGCGTAGTTTTGAATGATTCCATCGTAAAAACTGAAGAAAACAGGCCTTATTTTGTGCCCTAGAACAAATATTCGTCTCAACTTGTTCCATGGTGTCCATCAGCGGCTGCAGCGAACAGCCATCCATGGTACTCGGTTACCGAAGCCACCTTATTAAATTTCAGGCAGGAAACGCACCTAAAGTCCCAAAAGTTGCCTGGTTAGTTTTCTTTTTTTTTTTTTTTTTTTCACTTTATTTTTTCACTTTATTTTTCACTTCATTTAATTCAAACTTAAAATGTAATAATAAAACTTAACAAAAACTATTGCCTTCATGGCAGTATTGAGATCTTTTAGTTACCAATTTAAAACCCATTGGTTTTTGTTTTGGGTATGCCAAATCATTAAATTTCAGCCAGAAAACACATCTATAATCCGAAAAATTTCATGTTTTTGTATTGTTTTTTTTAACTTTATTTTACTGTTTGATGTTTTCACATCGTGGTGTGAGTTTGCATACCAGAGGAATTACTATGGAAACCGTTACGGCATTTGCAGAACAGGACTTTTTTGTTTATATCAATTTCCTCTGCTGTCAGGGGTGGCGGTGCCGTAGCCGTGCTTAATAGAACTTTAGCAAGAGCATCTTTGGTAGTCAAAATTCTTTCGTTCATCACAGTAGCGCTATTCCATATGGTGGGATCCTCTTGCTTAAGACTGTACGTATTGGTGCTCAAAAGTTGCGCATCCTTAAACTTTGCTTAGGTTATGTTGTTCTGTTTTATTATGTTATGTTTTCCGAAAGTTCAAAAAAATCGATAAAATTGATATAGCTGCGATATTTGTGGAGCACTAGACCGAACATGTTAGATTGGTTTAGTGCGTGAAAATAAGGGGTTGGCTTCGAATTAGAGGTGGAAAAACATCGATGTTTGCAACCATCGACGTTTTCAACATCAAACATCGATGTTTCGATGTTAGCGCGGTATTTTCAAAATCATTCATGTTCGCAAAATTTTCAAAATCATTTATTAATATCAATGTTTCTAAAGATCTTCGTTCATATGCAACGCTGGAATAAAGCGAAATAGCAACAATAGTTAAAGCAATATTCAATAAAAACAAAGCGACTACTTTGATAAAATAACAATTCATCCATTTTGAAAGCTTTTTCTTTTCCTACATTATTGTCATTAAAAAAAAAAAAAAAAAAATAAAAGAATTAGAGATAATTTTGAATATTTTTGTTTAAAAACAAAAGCTTCTTTACTACACTTAATTTCAGGGAGCATCATCTATCCGAAATCAATTTTTCCGACTCTGTGTCCGTTGAACAACCCTAAAGAAATTTTGTAAATAAGATAATATTTACTGTCAATTAGTAAAATTTACTTTCTTACCTTCCAATATTCTAGTGGATTTCATTCTTCTGATGCAATTGGATTCTCCAAGTGCTGTCGCAAAACAATTATATGAGTGGTGTTGTTGTTGGTGACGATGTTGTTGGTGGCGTTGGTTGAGAGGTTTGCTTGAGTTTTGAGATTTCAACGGAAGTCTGTTCGGCCATCTTTTTTAAATCGAGAATCGTTGGTTTTTTTTTTTTTTTAACGGGGATCTCCCATTTACAATCTGTCCGATTTGTGGACAATAAGTAAATTATGGGGCGTGACAGTGACTTAGGGAATTGTATTTTACAACAAATATAACAGACTATGATGTTTAGGCAAAATCATCGTTAAGGCTAGGGTATTTAGGGTGGTTAGGGTTATGTGGGTGGGGCGAAGGGTGAGAGCCAGTGTGCTGATCACTCCTTGCGGAATGGTAGGTCCAATGATGGAGTCTTCTTAGGCGGCGGGTGGTAGTGCTGTTGTCTAGAAGATTTATGGCCAGCTGGTTGAGGTGCCTGTCGAGACGCTCCAGATGACCCTTGCTGAGCCTAGCTATTTCGTCCTGAACCCAGGGCATGTTGAGTTCCTCGTGGATCTCTATGTTGGTGGTGTACATGTGCGCATTCGATATTGTTCTGAGAGCCTTGTTCTGGAATGTCTGTATGAGCTCACATTTTTTGCTGCTGGCTGTACCCCAGATTGGAATCCCATATGTCCACATGGGCTTCATGATGGACTTATAAATAATCATCTTCATGCGCAGCCGCAGTGTCGACCTTCTGCCTATGAGCCACATGTAGCTTTTGAGCCTTAAATCCAGCAATAGCCTCTTGTTTTTCAAGTGAGACTTCCAGGTCAGTCTCCTCTCCAGAGTGATACCCAGATATTTGGCATAGTCGGATTAAGGTATTATGCATCCATCCAGCTGGACGGGGGGACAGTTTCCTCTTTTTGGGGTGAATGTAACTTGTGCTGATTTCTCTGTGTTAACCGCCATGTTCCATCTTTGCAGCCATGCACCAGTGGAATCAGTTTGCTCTTGCATTAGATTGCCAGCAGTCTGTGACGATTGATCCACGGTTAAAAAGGCAGTATCGTCTGCATACGTGGCTGTGAGCACTCTTGGGTCTTCGGTTCAGCCCGATAGCTCTTAAGACGGCTGAGTAAAACGCGTACGCACAGACGGACGGACAGACGGACATGGCTATATCGACTCAGCATCTCGCGCTGATAAAGAATATATATACTTTATGGGGTCGGAAACGTCTCCTTCTGTGCGTTGATCAATTTTATAATACCCTCTGCAAGGGTATAAAAATTAAAACTTACATGATTTTCCCTCGAACACTTGTAAAAGAAAGAAAAAAACATCGATAGTGCTGGCCAAGCATCGATGTTTTATAAAAAATTCGAAACCATCGATGTTTTCTCCAGCTCTACTTCTATGCACGCACCTACTCCATTCAATTTCAAACGAGTCTATTCATTTCCTTGTATGTATAGAGTGAAGCCATGCACCTTTTTAGACCTTTTATGCCTACACATAGAGTAAGCACAAAGGCACACTAGCGCCGCCACCAGCCATTGGCCAATTCCGAACCAATTAGTAAAAAACTTTATTTTGACTATTTTCAGACCGATTTTAATCACATTAAATATGAACCGTCAAAACTTTGCAAGAGGCAAAGGGGGGCGGAGGTAGGCGTGGCAAACATTTCGAACAAAGATAACAATTGACATTTATTTATTTGAAATAAACTTGATTCACTTGCCTCTAGCTTTTCTAGTCTCCGAGATCTACGTGGACATGACAGACGAGCCGAATGTTGATACTGATATACATTTCGGTGACTTTAATATACAATTTTACCCGTTTTCCATAAATCACCAAGCTGTTCTCATTGTCCTTTGTGAGCTCGATCTATATGTATTGCACTCAGGGCTAAAGCGCATCGTTACAGATAAGTCGCAGCACTCAAATCACACAAATTTTAAACGCAAACCAGTTTTCTCAAGAATTAAGAATTCAGTATTGGGTATCATTTAACTTTGGGAAACGATAGTTAGAGGGCGACATAACGCCTCTCTTGGCGCCATCTAGGTTTCCTGCCATTAGACTTAAAAGCACCCTTAGGACTATTACTCGCACCCTTAAAACTAATGCTATCTGCTGAGAGATGGCGCTCTACTGTGGGTTATACGGTTGGCTTCCAACTTTGTGGCGCCACCTATGAGTATAACAGTACGGTCGCCGGATAAAAATTAGGATAAATAACATCGAATAGTTTTAACTAAATTCGAAAAACACCATCTAGCTATCAAAATATGCATTTCGAAGAAAATATGTCTGCTTCACAGCAGTTAGAAGTAAACACAAGGCCTCATCTAGTGCTCGATATCTGTACAGGACTGTGGGATCATTCTATTAGCAAATAAAGCAAACAATTGTGCCCAAGTTGTTTGTCCTTACCACGTAGATTTCAGAGACTAAAAAAGCTAGAGGCAAATGAATCAAGTTTATTTTAAATTCCGCTCTGTTCTTTAAATAAATTTCAATTGTTATCATTGTTCAAAATTTTGCCACGCCTACCTCCGCCCCCCTTTGCCTCTTGCAAAGTTTTGACTACCGTCATACCTAATGTGATTAAAATCGGTCTGAAAATAGTCAAAATAGTTTTTTACTAATTGGTTCGGAATTGGCCAATGGCTGGTGGCGGCGCTAGTGTGCCTTTGTGCTTACTCTATGTGTAGGCATAAAAGGTCTAAAAAGGTGCATGGCTTCACTCTATACATACAAGGAAATGAATAGACTCGTTTGAAATTGAATGGAGTAGGTGCGTGCATAGAAGTAGAGCTGGAGAAAACATCGATGGTTTCGAATTTTTATAAAACATCGATGCTTGGCCAGCACTATCGATGTTTTTTCTTTCTTTTAAAAGTGTTCGAGGGATAAGCATGTAAGTTTTAATTTTTTGTTTTGTATTTACGTTAAGGAACGCCTGCGTACACGCCTATTTCAATATGAGACATGTACGATACCCAGAATTGCCACCATTATCGATTCTTGATTTAAAAAAGATGGCTTTTTGTCAGCCTTAAATGCCGAATAGACTTCCGTTGAAATCTCAAAACTCAAGCGAACCTCTCAACCAACGCCACCAACAACATCGTCACCAACAACAACACCACTCATATAATTGTTTTGCGACAGCACTTGGACAATCCAATTGCATCAGAAGAATGCAATCCACTAGAATATTGAAAGGTAAGAAAGTAAATTTTACTAATTGACAGTAAATATTATCTTATTTACAAAATTTCTTTAGGGTTGTTCATCGGACACAGAGTCGTCCTGGGAGTCCGAACGGCTATTTAGCAAGGTTGGAAAATTGATTTCGGATAGACGATGCTCCCTGAAATTGAGTGTAGTAAAAAAGCTTTTGATCAAAATGATCTCTAATTCTTTATTTTTTTTTTGTTAGTTATTTTTTGAATGACAATAATGTAAGAAAAGGAAAAGCTTTAAAAATAAATGAATTATTTTATCAAAGTATATAATTAGAATATAAACACAAATCTTAATAATGACAATAAATAAGCAGATTGTGTTTTTTTTTTTTTTTTTGAAAAAATACAAAAAAAAAAATTAAAAAACTATATTAATCATTCATTATTATTTCTGTATTTAGTACATAGGTTGCTCTTCACTTAAGTACCTTGTGATACACGACATTTTTTGTTTTATTATCAGGCGCAAATGGTCTTCCGGCCCGTGAACATGCCACGTATAATTGAGCATGGGAAAAACATGAATGTTCTAGATTTAAACCACAAACTTTTAAGGATTGGCCTTGTGATTTGTTGATGATCATGGCAAATGCAAGACGTATCGGAAATTGAAGTCTTTTAAATTCAAACGGCATATCGGTTGGGAACATCGGGATCCTCGGAATGAGAACTTCCTGACCTTTGAATTTTCCTATCATTATCGTAGCGTACACCCCCTTCAAGAGAGGCTCCCAAGAAGAGGCCCAAGAAACGGAAGACTTCCTGAATGTGCCCCACCAAATGGCCCTCCCCATCCAAGAGGTTGAAACTGATGAGTAAATTCTAGAAATCGCGAAGTTAAACCCGAGCAAGTCGCCTGGTCACGACGGAATCGATGTTCCAGCCATCAAAGCCCTGCCTCCGAGTGGAATACAGCTCATACTGAAGATCACATATAAAAGCTTCCTGATAGGACACTTCCCCACCCAGTGGAAGTGCGCCAAAACCATCCTCATACAAAAACCTGGGAAACCTGCAGCCAAACTCGCCTCATATCGTCCGATTAGTTTATTGGCGGTACTCTCCAAAGTAGTCGAAAGACTACTTTTGCGTAGAGTCCGTCCAATAATGGACGAGGCCGGATTGACGGATTGGCGGTCAATACTGAAAAATGTGTTACAAACTACATTTGCACTAAAGAGAGGCGACTGTCCACCTATCTCACTCGACGGAACCCCCATCCCCAACTCTGACTCAGCCAAATACCTGGGCCTGACGATGGATAGAACATCTGAAGACCAAAAGAGGACAGCTCGATGCTAGGCTGAAGAAATACATGTGGCTCATAGGGAAAAGGGAGCCCACTTCTTAACGACAAATAGAGAAATACACTCAGAACTGGACATCCCATCGGTGGATCAGGAGATCTCCAGGCTAACTGCAGCCTATCTGGAGCGCCTCGCATGTGAACCCATATGCCATCAACATGTTGGACAACAGCACCACCATCAGGCGCCTAAGAAGACTCCACACGCTGGACCTTTCACATCAATAAGATCTATATTTGTATTAATTCGTCCCCCCCCTCTATTCCCTTCTCACCCAATATTTAATCACCCTACACCCTTCATGTAATACCGTTTATCCTTAAAACATGTAACCGCCAACTTCAACCAAGAAAACTTGCTGATTGTCCCAGGACAGATTCCAAATTCGCTTCGCCGCTGTCAAAAAAAAAAAAAAAAAACGTTCCTTAACAAAAACCAATGGGTTTTAAATTGGTAACTAAAAGATCTCAATACTGCCATGAAGGCAATAGTTTTTGTTAAGTTTTATTATTACACTTTAAGTTTGAATTAAATGAACACCACGAAGTGAACACATCAAACAGTTTCTTTAAAATAAATTGAAAAAAAACATATACGCATCCATATGTATGTATATGTATGTACATATTTTTATCGGTCCCAATTGGCTAAGAAAATCCAGAAACATACTACAAATTTAAAAAGTATGTGCTGAACAGAAGAACGGACTAACCATCTAATCATTTTAATTTTATACCCAGGTAAAAATTATTTAAAGCGATTGAAAATTGGACCACATGTGGTCCTGCTAACAAGCAAATGAATAAAAAAAAAATTAGAGCTGCAAGTCCATCGATTGGGACTATAGATAATATCGATGGTTTTGGACTCTGACGATTTATCGATAGGTCTTCTATCGATAATTTATTGACAAACGCCAAACGTGTTTTGTGGAAAAAAAATATCAAAATTTAATCATAGAAATATTATGTACTTATAGTTTTAGGGCGACGAGCTGCTCTTATTTTGTTATTTCTGAACAAAAACCAGTGGCTACTGAACAATTAGCACTTGCAATTCTGTAGAGTCTAAAGTTTACACCAAAATTTAACTTGGTTTAGATGACTAGAATCAAACAATCTACATTTAGTTTATAAAAAAATAAATTGAACCAAATTTTTTTTTCAAAGAAGTTTAAAATTGTAAAAATATTAAAGCTGCTCTGGCAGCCGAATATTGTATTCTGAACTATATATGTTCCATAAAATCAAGAAATGTTGTAAACTCAACAATATTTTAGTTTGTTGAAAATAGAACAAACAAAAGATTCAAAATGCCCGCGTATTTGAGTACTCAAAATTCGGCATCTGGCATCACTATCTCAACAATTTGACAGTTTTCTCAGCCTGAAATAGCTACTTTCAGCTATAATCCCGCTAAAAGCATAAATTTTCTTTTGTTAATTACACAAAAACTACGAAATAAATCGCCAGGGTGCACCTGAGGTTGTGGTTGTGGAATTTTTCTCTTTCGTTTGATACCAAATTTATGTAGTTTAACTTAAGTGAATATTTACCAAATATTGTTTAATTTTCATAAGGGGGCCGTCCAAAAATATATAAATGTACTTTTAAATCAGCTTTTTCAGCGTTTCTTTTTAGAAAATTCAAATTGTCCATGCAACTATCGATAGTATCAAGTGGAGCCACTATTGCCACTATTTTCAGGCACGAGTCGAAGTGCTTCATTCATTCCGAACTATCACTGTTTATACTTATTTTATTTTCTAAATGTTGCTGAAAAGCACTTAAAATGAATTTAAAAACCTCCAATTTAGATTTAAAATTATTTTGCAAACTAATCATTCTGCATCTTTCACTTAATTCGTGGAATAATGTTCTTCAAGGTCTGCGGGTACATTTCCTTGCATTCTTACTCATTTAAGTTCATTTGACAAAGTCCAAGGAATAAATATGGCAGAATGTGTCATTTGTGTGCCCCTCATGAATGCTACATCCTGGAAATAAATGAATGAGACAGAAATGATCTCGCACTGTTTCATTTATTGGATTCCCATTAATTGCCAACCACAAACTCCTCATTTAAGACGCCGATAATGATTCATCCATGAGGAACTGGACAATACTCCAATATCAATTACCATTCCTATGAGAACTCAAATATCTCCCATACAACAATTTCGGTTTCAGTCCTTGATCACAAATAGAAAAAAGTGTGACCAGCCATTTCAGTGGAATTTGAAATATGTCCGCCAGATGGCTAAAGTCTCTCGTCGGAACTGTTTTGGTTCGAAGCTAGACGGATCTGTTTGATGTTGGGCTTCTTAGTTCGATATTACACTGTTTGGAATTATTTAAATACTTTTTAATGGTAATTGTTTTAATGGAATAGTCACTGTTTTCCATTGATCAATAGAGTGTACGCACTCCGTAATCAATTATGCACACATTTGTGTATAATCCAAGAACTCCACATTTTTGTCATACACATGGGACATTCGAGATCAATTCAAAGTTAGCCTTTGTCGTTGTTTTAAATTTGCACGTTAATCAATGATGTCCTGATTGATGAACGTGGAGTATTATCGCTGAATATTTTTTCATTTTTCCTTTCCGGATATTTAATATATAAAATACCTGTTCTGCTAGGATAACGCTATACTAAGTGTTTAGAGCTTTGGTTGACATCAAATCGGCCAAATGAAGTTGGCTCCAGTGTCTCTTTTAAAATCCAAACAGCATTCCAAGTACGTAGAATTCCATCGGTTTTGAATATCTAGTTCTGGTACAACTAGATTCTCCGCTTTTTCAAATGCCTACGGAAATTGTTTGACTTAAATTGTTTAACTCAACTGTCTGCGGCCATTGTCAGATGTCACCATGAAGAATTCATCTTGATAATGCAAATGCGTTTTACTTAGCCATCTTAAGAGCTATCGGTATAAAATTTTTTATTTTGCGTTTTCATTAGCTACATGAGATCAAGTATGAAAATCTCTAGGATCGGACCACTATATTATTTAGTTTTATGAAATTCACTTATCTGATAATATTGGATATAAAACGTCAGATCCCAAAATCATTCTGATCAGATAAATAACACAGAAGTAGCAGTCCATATAAATCGGGTCTGCTCAAACGCTACTGGCTGCACTGAGAGCAGCCTACTAAGGCACTGCTCGATTAGGCAAAGCACACGCATACACACACAATGCATTGCATACAGCTGTAATTTTAAAATTAAATGAACGCTAATATTGCTGACTAATATTTAACATCTTGAAGTCATATATTTGTATTTGTAATAAATTTAACCACCACAAAATGTAGGAAATACATTAAGAAATTAGTTTCTACAAAAACTTCTTCTTTCTGGCCTGCTCCTTTGAGATATCAAACAATCGGCCCAAAACGGTCACATTTGCCACTTGAGCCACTTTTGGAATAAACACATCAAAATGAACTAGGAAATCGCTTTCAGTTAAGAGTGGAGGCAACGAGTCGCCAGCTGTAATGTTTTTGGAAAAATAATTACCCTGCAAAGAGAACGGTGGGACAATGGGATAAACAAAAATAAAGTGTTCTATGGGATCATACATACATTGCCGAAAGGACATTTTATTATGGCATTTGAGCCACGATTTAAACTTTTAACCAGTAGGTCTAGCAATGCCTTGCGCTTACGTTCTCGCAGGATCTTGCATAGGTCGAAGGTCAAGTCGAAGATTTTCGTAAAGACTTTTTTTGAATTGGGAATAGACACCCTAAGCGATCCAGTTAACACGCTTAGCTTTTGCACAATTCGGAGGGAGGCATCAAGACTTCGATTTCGTGGAGCCGAAACTTTGCAAACAAAGTTGTTTATATAACTTTGATTGGACTCACAATCCATTTGATGAATCTCTATAAAATATCCCATGTGCTGAAAGATGTTTTGTTTAAACTAACGCTCGGATTACACCTTTGCTTGATCGATCGATCGTCTTACAGGTATTAGTTGTGCCGTTAAGTGAAGCTGCCAGATGCTGGCCAAAACGATGAAGCGTAAGCCAAATGACAACATGTCTCCAACTCTTAGGGTCGACTAATTAGGTAAGTACATAATCCAAAACCATTCCACTGGTGATGGCTGAAAAGCATTTTTGTCTAATGGCCGTTTAATTGTGAGAGTAATCGATTGGGCCATTTACGTGTGCGTAAATTTCAGATTGAGCAAAAAGTTAAATGGAAATGGTTTTGGTTAAGTCAAGCAAAGAGAAGTTGATTTACACTTCGAGTGCACTTCACTGACCACAGATCGGTATCCACACAATGCCATTGCGATGTGGTTACGCATATGAGATTATGAGATCATTGGCGTGAAGGGCATCACTTTTGTCATTGGTAATATTATAGGCCACACGAGGCTGGGAAATTGCATCAAAACTTGTAGTTGCGTTTAATATTTATTTATTTTCGATTTCGTTTGCTCATCGGGTGTGCAATAGGTGTAATTTGATAAATTTACTTAAACCTACAAATTTATGGAAATTAAAATGAAGTTTTTTTTCTCGCGTTGGTTTCTTTTTTTTGGCATTCCAGGCAGTGCTTAATACTTTTATGAAGCGAAAGATGAGTAGTAGCTGAGTTTCAATTTAGGTAGGTAAGTAGGTAGTTCGGTGGAGGATTTCTATTGAGGAGCCACTGGCAAGTGATCACCTTGAGGCTGGAAGCCATTCTCATCGGCCACGTATTGTACACTGATCACGTTTCCATCGGGATCATTGTAGCTGTAGGAGCCAGTCTGGACCAAAATGACGGCTTCGTGCTCTTCAA
This sequence comes from Drosophila tropicalis, assembly GCF_018151085.1. Classification (NCBI taxonomy): domain Eukaryota; kingdom Metazoa; phylum Arthropoda; class Insecta; order Diptera; family Drosophilidae; genus Drosophila; species Drosophila tropicalis. The sequence continues at coordinate 1,264,913 of NW_027173049.1, read as the reverse complement.
TGACCTGTCCATTGGCATCTTCACTCCTCGGTATGGTAATCTTCTTCAATGTTCCAATATTCTCAACTCGAATGCCATTCGAGGTTTCGTAGCTGGAGAAATGGACGACAGAGGAGGGATGAATAAATTGGTCATTCCTGGGTCCCTCCGTATATCTTACCTGCTATTGAATGTTCCATCGGCATTGTTCACATTTTCCTGTTTGATGATTGAAGCCGGTGTTGTGGTTGTAGTTGGAGCTGCTGCCCGCTGATCCTGCGGCCGGGCCAGGGCACAGCTTACTAGTAGCATGGCTGAGAAGACGAGGCAAATGAACTTGTACATTTTGTTGAGTGTATCCTTTTTTCCCTGGATGGGTGCTGGTTCTATTTGGCAACTGGTGAATTTGGCGACTGATGCCTGACCAAGCAGATGTCAGCTCTTTTATAGTTCTCGTCTCACACTTTTGGCTTCGTCTCCATTACCGATGGGCGCACTTAGATAAGCTTCGCGGTACTTCTCGCAATTAAATAACGAGCGGGCGCGATGAGTAACTGAAGACCAAGACATACACACATCAGATCGGAACCATACCGCCAAAGAGATGAAGATGAAGAGCGACGATGTCAACAGGTGACATGCCCATGCCAACGACAGAGCGTCATGTCTCTTTCGGTCTGTCTCTCCCTGATTTCTACGTGATTTGCGTATAATTCTGTTTTATATTTTTCTTATGATACCCTTCCTACAAAGCGGGGGTACTCGTTTTCTGTCATAATTTAAGGTTCACACTGTTGGAACTATTATTAATAGTGGAATCATCTGTCGATTTGGTAAGGGTATGCAGACATCGTCGTTCTTTTTCTCTCTCTCTCTCTCTTGGGGCCAAGTTCCGTTGAGTTCTTGAATTCTGTTCCGTTAAGGGTTTTGTCAGAGAAAAATGATCTATTGATGGTAAATTCCAGGCACGTTTTAATTATGGAAACAATTTGCCAAATGTCCAATAGATCTAACGGTCAACGGTCTACAATCAGGGCAATAAAACAAAGTTGATATTTCTGCCTATTTGTTTCTACTATGAACGTATGCTAGGAATATAAACCACAATTTATGTCACAGCGAGTGGAAAATGTTGAATAATAATGGTCAATGAACTTTTCTAATCGAAGTGTGTTTGTTGTCGACACACTTTCTTCCAGTTCACAAAAACTGAGGTGTTGGAATTTCTTTGAGTCCATGTAATTGCTGTTTCACTTAACAACAAATTAAGACTTCTGCACCCCACCAAAGTGTAGAAAGATCTCACTTTCAATTTCGTTCTCCAGACTTACATAATTCGCAGTTTTGCTTAATTCCTAACCTAAACTTGAATCTGAGCCATTTTACCTTGAGTTGACGCCCAAATCAGAGCATTGGCTCAAATACTTGCTTATTCAGGCACTTAGCTCTCAATTAGTGACTGTTTAGCAAGTCTTCTCTTCGCTGCAGATTTGTGTGCCAAAGAGTGCCAAAAAACACTAAATACCAAATGCTAAATGAAACCGATTTAACACACATCATTGGGTCAGCCGCAGCTAATTCCAATTTAGTTATGTACTATGACCAAAAGCACTTGAAACTCTCTCATTTGCACTTCCAGTTCAAAGAAGTGCGTTACCAAATAGGTTTTCTTGCCTTGTCCCACCCCCAAAAATAGAAGTTAACTTGTACTCAGAAGGGTTATCATTCTAGAGTTTGGCGATAATGGATTATTAGAAGGCAACAAATTTAAATTAACTATTTTTGTAGCCGACTTTAAAAGGACCGCTAAAAGAAACAGGATACGAGTGGAACTATGTTTTCTGTTCCTAAAGAGCTAATCTTTTCAAGGGTATAAGTTTATACTTTATATTTTAACACTGTGCAACAAGTTGTGAGTCGAGTTCTTCATCTATTTCATAATGACTTACACCGATTATTTTTAAGTGTTTGATTTTAATTAGCTTAACTCTTACTTTTTTGAGAGTAGTTTGAAGAATATTCTAAATTTCTTAGCCATAAATTTTATGGGTAGAAACTACGATTTACTAAGAAATTAAATAATCTTTTGATTTTTTTTTATTATATTATTTCAGTTCTGTTCAGGTATTTTCACATTTAGTTTATACTTGATGCTCCGTTTGTTTCTTCTTCTTTTTTTGGTCACAGTTATGCTGAAGATGGTTTACTTAATGCTTCTGCTCCGGTGGATGATAGGGATGCAGTCTCTGATATTCCAAGGATCTTTCAATCCATTCGGGTGTTGGTGGCGGGGTGGGCAAATGATCGCCAACAGCTTGGAATCCATTTTCATCGGCTGTGTAGGAAACCACATAGGTTTTGCCATCCTCGCCCACAAATGAATATTTGCCGTGAATCGATTCGCCATCGTGTTGGGCATCCACAGTCTTCAGGACACCATCCTGGGTTGCTTTTGAGCCATCGCTCAACTCATAGCTGAATTAAAAATGACATTAATGCTAGGGCAGGTCGCTTGGTTGTCGGATAACTCACTGATAATGATATTTGCCATTATATTCCACATTCGATTCCTGAGATATTAAATCCGTTTGGCTCTGACTATTGCCAAGTGCTTGGCATCCGATAATGACAACAGAAATAACAACAACAATTAATGCTATAGTCTTCATTTTAGCAACAATTAACAAGAAAACTAAATACAACAATCCAAACGTTCAAAGGTCTCTGGGGCGACTGGCAACTCTTTTAGTTAAACAAACTCTCTTATATACATATTCCCGAATTCCGACAAGAATCTATTCAAAATTTGAGTAATAAATAATATTGAACTTGTTTTGTTTTTTCCGTTTCGCTTTAGCTTTGGCATTTGGCGTGAATGGGTGTGAAATTTGGTGCAGACAACCTAAAACATTAACGTTAACTAAATAAATAAAAGAAAAAAAACTCAAAAATAAAACAAAAACAAATCAAAATAATATGCTAAACACATCGAGAAGTATGGATGGGAACTTGTCATACCCCGAGATGACATTCTGATTCTGGTTCTGCTTCTGCTTAAACAACCTGTCTATATATAACGCCATAGTCATGTATGGAATTTGCATAAAATATATTTGTCCATTTGCCTTGAATATGCAAAAGTCCAAATCAAAACATGGCAAAACCAACTAGAGAGAAGATGCTGACTTCAATATACCCTAGACCAAGTAGAGTCGTATCGGAAAACATTCTTCTTCCTTTCAGTTTCGAAATAAATAACTGGAGATCGTTTTTGAAAGAATCTTTAATTCTTTATTTGCAGCTAAGGCTAAAGATATGTATTAATAGGTTCCTCTTTATCCATCCTCTCAAGTGACAAAACAATTAACCAACAAAGTTCAACATTATCATCAACTAAATAGCTTAGATTAGATGTTCTTTATATATATTACAGACTGAATAGCATAAAAATGCATATTTATTATTATAATCTTCTCATTTTTTGTTTTTTTTTTTTTTTTTGTTGAAATTTTCTTCTTGATTTCCTTTTCATTCATAGATGTATCACATGAGTGGTCCAAAAATGGCAGAGTTCCGGCGACTTAAAGATCAGAAGGAAGTATCTAAATTCACATAATAGATACATTGATAGTTTGCGAGGGAACAGGGCAAGTGTGTGTAAGAGGGAGTGTGTGTAAGTGTGTATGTGTGTGTGTGGAGGTTTGACAGGTGTCGGATCTTAAGAGTTGTTGTTTTCAGTCAGATATAGATGTAGGGGACAGCAGATGTTGCTAGAGGGTGCAGATCGTTTAGAGTGTGTCGTCATAGCATATCGGGAATTGGCATTTGGTCATTACTTTCACCTCCTCCTGGTTCCTATTCCTGGTGCCCAGTGGCTGCGAATTTAACGACGCTTGGCTGGTGGCAAACTCAACAGGTAGTCAAGAGCCTTCTGAATTGCTGGTGGAATTGGCGGTGGTGTGGGCAAATGATCACCCTGTGGCTGGAATCCGTTCTCATCATCTGCCGCATAGTTTAGTGTAATCAAATTGCCCTCCGGCGAGGTGTAAGAGAAGGAGCCTTTGGCAATGATCACATCACTTGAATCCGGGGAGGTAGCCTTCTTCAAAGTTCCGGTTTCCTCGGCCTTAATGCCATTTGCGGTTTCATAGCTGGCAAAATCAAAAACAAAAAAATAGAATAATTAAATATTTGCCACATTTTTTATGCGTCATTTAATGGCGCCAAGCCGTGGGTTTTCGCATTATCATTAAATAAATCCAAATGCTATATCCAAATACTATAATTGGTGATAATTTAGCTCAATAAAGAGAAACCTGACAGCTTGAGATTAAAACCGGAATCTGTCGACTCCCTCAATGGCTAAGTATACTATGGATTATCCAATTCGTTCATCCCGCCAAAAAGTATACCATGCTGCGGTAGCCATTTGCTTTGGTCAGCTTTAAAGTATATTAACTTACTTGTAATTGTATGAACCATCGGGTTCTATGTTCGATTCCTGACTTATAATGGCAATCGGTTCCTCGGCCCTCTGCGGTGCGGATTGGACCATGGATAGCCATGCAGCAGCGACTAGGCACAAAGCAAGCTGAAAAACGAATGAATTGAGTGAGGAAAATAGTAATAACTTTTGCGCTGGGCCAGAATTCGGACAGTCCGAATTGAGCAGCATCAGCTGCATCAGTTGTCTCTTTGCTCTTTTCTTGTGACCTTTGGAAATGCATGTTTTCAAGTCGTAATTGCCAGGCCGGTCTGGTCCGTCGGCCAAATGGCAAACACGTTAACTCTAACTTTATGGGTGTCGCCTCTCTTTGTAATATTTGGTTATCTGCAGACACGATGCAAAGGGATTTTGCAAAAAGTGCTTACATTCGTTTCACTGATTGATTTATGTTGACAGATGAATTATGAAACGCGCCAGACGAGTTGCAAAAAAAAAAAGATTTTAACGTTTTTTTTTTTTTTTTGCCTTTCGAAGATGCAGAACATATTTAATCACTTGCAGCACGAATTGCCCAAGGGTTGTCCCTGGACAATTAAGGACACTCATTCCACACTTACATTCCTCATTATTGCGTATGCGTAATCCTCTGGAAGGTGTCACAATTCAAATTGTTCTAAGAGCTGTTGCTGGTTGTTCAATGAACAAGCGTTTTGATTGTAATGTTGTCCATTGCCGGCTGCGCAGTCTATTTATACTAAACTGCATTGGAACAAAGCTGCAAAATGTCAGTTTTACACCAACTTGAAGACTGCATAAAGCGGAGCTCAAAAAGCTGTTAGACTCCGAAGAGAAACCGGAGGAAGAAGAGCGCAAAAGCTTCTATTAAAATTTTGTTGGCCAAAACAACATATAGCCATAGCATCGCTCAGATCTGGACAAGTCTGTATAATTGAGAATGAGAATATTAGAATGAAATTTAAATCGCAATTAATATATATGCACAAGTATATTTGTATGTATGTATGTGTGTGTATTAGCATTGTATGCATATTTATAATAAAGAGTTACAGGTCTCAAAATTGCATCACAAGCAAAGGGCAGACTTATGGCATTTCGTGATGTTTTTTTTTTTGCTCTGAACAAACAGAAACAATATTTTTGCTCGTATAGGCAGGTAAGATAGGTAGTAGGTTGGTATGTAAGGTGATGGCTGATGATGAAACAGAAATGAGTTCCAAAGTTGAACTGTTTAATTAACCCTTGGGAGTTGCATTAATTATCAAATTAGTACTTAATATTGATAATGAAATGAACATCATTTCACTTCTCTCTAGCTAAAACTAGTTGCGAATTACAACTTAATAGAGCAATATTGGGAAAGGTTTCTTTACTTTATTGTGATTCAGGGGGAATTTGATCTAAAAATTTCTATTAACGTTGAGGCAAACGTTTTCTTCCGCCAAATACCACATTGAGACAAACATAACAAATGAAGATTATCAGTAAAATATCTTGCCACAGGCAGCAGCAGAAGCAGCGGCAGCAACGGCAGCAAAAGTTGCCACCTGCTTCGAAATGAAAATGGTAATAAAATTAAGCCAAGCTTGCGGGTGAAAAATTGCATTTAAATACGTGGCCATTAATCGGCAAATGCAATCAAAGTCAGTCAGGGAATGGCAAGATGCAGGTTAAAAGCTGCAGCCAGTCCATGATGAAGTTAGCTAAAGTTAAAGTTAAAGCCATGCCATGAGGTCAAAGTGCCAAAAAAAAAAAAGAAAAACAGAAACAAAAAAACGAAAAGCCAAAAAAAAAAATTGCTAAACGCGTCGTCGTCGCCGTCGTCGCTGCCAAAGTGTAGGCGCGTCTAATGAATAGCTATGGCTTTTGGGCCAGCAGATGGGGCCAGTCTGCGACTGCGGCTTCAACTTCAAATTCAGCTCCAACTTCGAGTCCAACACAGACAGACGGCGATGGCGACAGAACATCGTGACAAGATTGTCCCAAAGATTTCATTGCTATTGTTGTAGTTGTTGCCATTGCTTTTGTTGTTGCTAAACTAAAATACAATTGCCAGTTAGCGAGAATTTTTGTTTCTGTTTTTTGCACAAAGAAAACAACAACAAGAAGTGTCTAAAGTAATCAAGTTGAAGTCGAAGTCAAAGTCTGCTACTTTGGCTTGTTCATTGTTTTATTTTTGGTTTTTTAATTCTGCTTATGAAGACATTCAACTGCATTAATTTTAATATTTATTATATTATCTTTTAATGTGTTTTTTTTCTAGTTTCTATCGGCAGCAGTAAACCTTGAATCGTTACGCATTACCAACGAACATCGAAAATGTCAGTTGTTTGGGTTTGTCCGGTTCTGTTCTGGGTATTCATCTTCTCATTCTTTGGATGTAATCTGTAACCTGTTCTTGCACCCCGCTGACCACTGCTGAAGGTCGTCTAGGTACACACATGCATACATATGTATGTATGTACATACATAGATGCTAGTTATATGATGGGTTTTTATGAGGCCCCAAAAAAGGCAAACATTTTTGAGTAAAATTATAATTCGCTCCATCAAACGATCAACTGGCATCATCTTGAAGGGTATTTGACTTTGAGAATTTCGCAAGTAGCCGGAGTCCGACCGACCCCATTTGGCACACTTTACACTGGGCTAATGCTAATACTAATGCTAATGTCAATGTAGCATTAATAAATAATTGCAGATAGCCGATGCCAACAACTAACTAACTGGTAGGTTGTAACTGGTTACGATTAAATGTCAGCGGTTTGGTCACATCTCACAAGTCAATAGATCTCTCGCTCACTCTCTCAGCTGCTAGTTTATCTAACAATAAGTGGCCCGCAATTCCTCATATGAACTGGGCTTAAATGCATGCAGATAGGTTGTTAGATAATCTAATCTTTGCAAGCCTATTTCATGGTCAAGGAAGAGTTAGTCGATTGATCGGTCGACATGCTCTCGTTTTCCATGCGAAACTGGTTCACAGCTGCCACTGGCTGAAGGAGAACCTGACCTTGCTTGAGTGAGATCCGAGATCTCTGAACTTCAGAACCTAATTCCCAAGGCTGGCTTAGCCGCCTGAGTATCTTCTTGGGCTGGTTGGCCCCACGTTTAATGCATTTTATGCAAATTATAATACTCGTACTTTAAATGGCAGAGGGATTTCAGCCAAAGCAAATATCTGTGGGCGTTTCAAATGATACGGCATATGTGTAATTAATGTCAGATGCTCTGGGTGTGAGTCTGATCTCTCTGCATATTTTAAGACACAAGACATAAGCTAAGCATATTTAGAGACATTTTATTCGAGTCATCGATTAGCATATCCATCATCATAAACTACTTGCCCAAGACGGTACGTACTACGGCGAAGAAGCGAAATGTTATGTTGATCAACTGGAAATAATTAACGAAATAATTAATTATAGAAATACATATACATATGAATCTTGAAGGCACATCTTACTATCTTAAATGTGTCCAAGGAAATGATGATGATCCCTCTGGCCGATAACTCGGCTGGCTCTTGAGCTCGCACAAGTATTAAGAGTAAACATTTCTTATAACTTGTCTCACTGTCATGCCAATTTTGCATATAGCCAGCCGTTGCGATACTTTTACTCTAACAGAAAGGATATAGAGGTAAACTATTGGTAAAGGTAAACACTCTCGGCGACTCACCGAATCGATTAAAATCTGACCAGAATGACAAACCATATAAAATTGAGCTGCTGTGGTGAAAAAGAACAAAAGAAATGAGAATCCTTCCCGATTCAAGCCCTGAACTATCGTATACAAGGCCACACAGCAAAGTGTGCTGGCCGTGCTAAAGAGATTATAGGCCAGAAGCATTCCAAATATATGATTTAATTCCTTATGCAAGCTAATCGAAGATGTTAAACAGAGCAAAATTCAGGTCCTCAAGATCTTTGTAGACCACTCACCTGAGTATCAGTTGATGTTGATTAACAAGATCAATCACAAATCGATTATTTTCTCGCTCGTTTCCACTGCCCGGATTGTATTGATGTAGCTTTTTAGCCACATGGTCAAAGTGCATGGAGATTTGTGTGGACAGACACACCAACCAGAGATCAGTACCCAAATTCACATTCATTATCAAATGAGTAAAGGTTGACTCGACTATTAGGGCAATTGCATAACCAATTGGGGTTTTAGTACTGAAACCAAATTCCATGGGAAAAGCCCTTATGAACAGAAATCTAGCATCGTTTCCCAATTTGTGCCTTTGGATTAAGTACGATACCGTCGATTGGCTAATAGGACCCAAAACCACTAGCAATACCACAAAGTAATACAAATAAAGAGCATAACGAGTAAATTTCGACCAGAAATATTTGTTCACTTGGTAATCCAAGCGTTCCCTTTGCTCTGAGGGATACAATCTTCTAAGGGCCAAATTTAGTAGACGCATTCGTCTCCGATTTGCCAGAAATGCAAAAAATTTCACATCCGAATTGAGCATGAAGAAAACCATGATGGCATAGCGCATTATCAACTTGGGATTGTCACTCAAAGTGTCCCATTGCAGGATCCGTAGGATCATATAATACGATATGTAACAGTTGCTGATAAAACACAATCCGAAGTATGCACTCAGCAGGAGATGCTGCCACAACGGTTTGCTGCCCGATAGAAAATCATATCCCATTGTCTTAAATACCATGTTCGGTATGTAGGTGAAGTCATCGTAATCATAGTCACATCGTTGTTGTTGTTGCTGCTGCTCCGCCGGTTGCTGCAGTTGCTCGACTTTTGGCATTTCGTTAAGGTTCAACTGGTTTGAACTGAAGGGCAAGCTTGTCAATTTATACCCACAGGAAAAAGGATATCTTTTGAATATTTTATGGCCTAATTGTTTAGTGATAATTGGTTTTTCCTATTTTTGACGTCGCACAAGTAACGCGTTGCATAATTTAGTTACTTGACACGCAACAATAAGTTATTAATTTGTGAATAACCGTTTAGTTAACCTCCCACGTGCCAATAATTTGTTGTTGTCATTGATTACAAGAAATGCCCATTGTCTTCCACTAATACACATATGTATCTATTTTTTTACTCATGCCAATTTTAGTGTGAGTGTTTTTGTGTGCCTCAATGGAGATGCCATAATGTTCCAATGAATATTAAAATATTTAAAGAAGCTCCAAAGCTAATAGCGATAAATAAATTCGAGCCAATTAATTAAATGAGAAACGAACACAAAAGAAAATCGATAAAACCATAAACTTAAAGAATTCTAGTATTTATATGTATACTCTAACAAAAAGCGAATGCAGGGTATCAGTTTCAGGTTTAACAAAGTCATCGTATATGTTTTAGCAAATATTTGTTTGAATTTGAAAGAGTTAATTAAATACATTAAGAAATCCTTAGATATTATTTGTCTTAGAAATTTCACCCTATAATTCCCAACTTGCTCGAGTAAAGAGGCAACGAATCCTATATAAACATTTTCAAGAATACAATATAAAGTTTCCCTTTTCAAGTCTAGAAAATTACTACGCTAGATAGGGAAGAATGCAGGATGCCATTGGTTCGCTGATCCTCAGTCTACAAACTCACCCTTATCGTTTCTATACCTGCAAACACGACCCTTGACCCAATTGGTTGTTTTTCAGAAGTTACACACCCCTTTAAGAAATTATAAGATGGATAAACGTTAGGAAATTAGGTTTAGGTTTATACCCAACATGGCGAATAGGGTATAAATAAAACGATAAAACCTCTAATTTATGCAAAATGACAATAAATATCTTTTGTTTGCCTTTTGAGTTTAATCTATTTAACGCATTCTGTAGACATTCATTCGGTTGCGAATGAACTTGTTTGAAATCTGATGCTGGAATTGCTTTTATTTTAATCCGATAGATATAATCTAAATGGTTTGTGGTGTCAAACTCTGATTGCCTGCTGGTCACAATTTGTATGTTTCTCCCATTTTTGCATAATGATGTAGTATGAGAGTATATTCACTCTGTGAAAAGGTTTGTCTGGCAGCGAAAGCCGCATATTTTATATAGATTCCCATTAGAAGTTTACAATGTGAGTGAGAGAGATAGACAAAGATTTCTTCCCTACTCAAAACCCAAATTAAGTAATCATTACTTAAATTAGACAACGTTTAGACATTGTCGGGAAAACTAATAGATCGAACTACCATATAATTGTTGGCTATATATCTAGACCAGACTTCGTTATAAATCATATCAAATAAATTGAGTAAATTTCATTGCAGGGTATACAAATGTAATATCGTCTGCTGATATCCCCGCCCTATTCATATTATGCAAAACTGTTAGAGCTTTTGATGATTTGTTTTGCCTTTGTCATTAAATGGAGGGTATAATTCTCATCATCTAGGAGAAATAACTAATTCTGAGAGGTGGCTTTTGTTGTCTGGTTGGAATTTGAGATGAACTCGAGATGAAGTTGAAATTGTGGGCAATCTCAGAGCTGGAGCTGAATAGCTTTAGCTATTCTTGGCAATCTCAAATTACACGCGAAATGTGAAGGCCGCATCATCAATGCAATTGCCTTGGTCTGCTCCCCCTTACAGCATCGACACCTTGTCAACTCTGTCATTCATATTCATGCATTCATTCATTAAAGTCACTCATTCATGCTGATCTTAACAAGAAAAAAAGGAAACACTACGTTAATTACAAAATATTCATTCTAATTTTATGCTGGAGCGTACTAAATCAAACATACATATTAACCGCTTCCGATTTAAGCCCTCCTAGCGGGTGCTAACCGCATTTTTCTTTCATTTTTTTTGTTAACTAACCGTTTTTGCTTATAATATTTGATTAAACATAAGCAGCGCGAGTCAATTTGTGCCAATTTGGCGAGTTGTACAAATTTAAATAACAATCAAAATTCTAAACGGAAATTGACAAAGCCAAAAAAAAAAAGGCGAAACAAAAGATTAAGTTTATAGACCGAAATTTGATGCTTTTGTGCGTTTCTTTTGGCTATATAAAATGTTGAGTGGTTGGTTGGATCTGTTACAGTTTTCTTTAATCCATCAGCATCGAAAGTTCTGACAATGTCTCTGAAGACGGTAACAAATTGGAGAGCGATTCATTAAGGAATGCGTGAAATTTGTTTTCTGTGTTGTGTTGAATTCTTCCAGATATCCTGCATTTTGGCCGCATTGATCTTTGTGATTGTAGCCAGCGATGCCCAACCCACCCAATACAATCCATATCTGAGGAATCCCTACTATAGGGATCTTTACTACAAGAATCGCGATCTATACAATTTGCGTCGGTATTATGATAACTTCTACACCAAGTACAATCCTTTCATTGCCAATGCCGTGGCCCGGGCTGTACAGCAATCGAATGACGTCAATACTGGCTCCGGTGCCTATCGATACAGCTACGAGACAGAGAATGGACTCCACGGTGAGGAACAAGGTGTTCCCGTGAACATTGGCAACGGCGAGCAGGAGGAACAGGTGGAAGGAGCCTATTCCTACATCTCACCCGAAGGTCTTCGAGTTGGAGTTAAATATTTGGCCGATGCCAACGGATTCCGCCCTGTGATCACTTGTAATTATTTATTTCATTTTCAATTAGGGACAAAGTCGTGACAGAAAACTATTCTCTTTGCAGATGACGGTGTCAATTCCGCCTTCTATGCCAGCCAGCCAGCGGCAGCCAATGTGGTTCATACCCTTCACTAGAAATGATCCATAATTTAAATGTACTAGGTAGCTTATATACATACATATATCTAATATTTACCATTCACTATGATCAGCCTTCTTCAATTAAAGTACAATATACATATATTCAACTATAAAGTTTATGTTTCATTTATACAAATATTTTTAAGAACTACAAGGTTCTTCCTTCGAGGACACTGTAATGCGTAGAGGAAGTAGTCCTCTTCTCGAGTCTAACCCGAATAAGGAAATTTTATGATGATGAGAGTAGCCACATTAATTCAATAACTGCACATACTTCCGATATCTCCTCAATCTCCTTTCTGACTATTTTTGATTGCTGAGGCTTAGTTACATTGAGGTAAAGGGTTGGAATTTATCATTTTTTAATAAGTTTAGGAAATCTTAGGCTCCAGGAGGTGGCTTTCCTTTTCTAATGAGTCACGTTTTCGGGCGTGGAATCGTATTTTTAATTTATTCTCGGCGTTGGCCTCTTGGCACTCCATTTTGGTATTTTGGGTTAGATTACATTTTATAAATATTTCTAAGCAAAAGTACAAGTGTATTATATTTTTATACCCTTGCAAAAAGGGTATATTAATTTTGGTCAGAAGTGTGCAACGCATAGAACGAAGCATCTCCGACCATGCAAAGTATATATATTCTTGATCAGCACGACGAAACGAGTTCAACTAGCCATGTCCGTCCGTCCGTCCGTCTGGATGAACGCAAACTCCTCCTAGACCGTAAGAGCTACAGAGCTGAAATTTTGCACGTAGGCTTGTATATACTGCAGGCGTTGTATATCTCGGATTCAGCTGGATTCAGATTCAAAGTCACGAACAGTGACTTTTCTCAATAACTTCGTTATTTTCTATGTTATTACCGTGAAACTTTATATTAGAGAGTTTATTACGCTTATAAACGACTGTGCCAAATTTGATCAAGATCGGTCGCAAACAGTGACTTTTGTAAATAACTTCGTTACTTTTAACGTGTTTGTTTTCAAATTAAACATTTCTTAATTTAATATTTTTGTTAATAACTGTGTCGAATTTGATAAAGATCGGGTGACTATATCATATAGCTCCCATAGGAACGATTGGTCGAAAACAGTGACTTTGATCAATATCTTCGTTATTTCCTATGATTGTAGGCCATTCTATGGCAAACATTAGCCATTGATGGCTAATAGGTAAGCAAAGAGTTACCAAAAAAGTTGCAAGGGTATACAAACTTTGACGCGGTCGAAGTTAGCCCCGGCCCTCTGGTTATTTAGTGTATCTGATGTGAAAGCGCTTCAGATCATTCGGTGTTAAATCTTAAACATTGACAATGACCTTTTCATATTCAACATAGCTTTCAAATTTGATAACTGTCAGTACAACAATTAGCTAATCAAATACTAAGTATTTACCCCAACAAATCGGTTAAAAACGCTTAACCAAATTAAGACTCGAAACTGATTAGAAAATCTTTACGAAGTCGAAAAATCTTTCTTAAGGATGTATCAACATCCATTTGGGCAACTTAATTGTGTCCTTTTACTCTGTTGGCGCATGATACCAATGTAAAAAATGAATAAATTTTTGGTTACTCTTACGGGACCTATGAGATATAGTATTCGGATTTGGATAAGGCCTCGCTTTTGATATACGTTGTTATTTAAGACAGTTAATAGATAAATTTACCTTCTTGATTACAACGACCAATTGCGTCTATTAGGAGGATAATGCTTGTGTCTCTATACATAAGAGTAACTTATAATATTCTGATTATTAATTTATATAAATTATGTAATATAAATGAATCAGCAGAATACTAAAATAACCAATTAAATTAATTGGCATAAGATTGCAATTATCTCAACACCTGATATAGATATGTACATACATATGTACATTCAAACACGATAGCAGCATTCGGCTCAGAATGTTTTAGTGGCGACAACAAATTAGTCAAAAAAAGCTTAATTAATGTGGCTTAAGCGTTGGAAAAGCTCGACTCAATTGTTTTCAAGTTTATTTCAAGTCAGAGTTTGCGATCTCATTCTTGCCTACTTTTAGGACGAATGGAACTGACAATATTAAATTAATAGCATTCATTAAAAATGTAAAACAAGATTCACTAACATGTACCGATCTACGACAACAACATTTGAGGAAACAAGTTGCTAATTCAGTCTTTAGTCTTTCAATGCGAAAGGGAGTTCAATATGTAGGACCCCTACATCCTTAATTATGGTATCTTTATTACTGGAACGATCAGAGGCTTTAAAAAGAATGAAACCACATGGATTAGGTTAAAGGTAAAGAGTTGAGTTTGTCCCGAATTTGGTAAGTGTCATTGGACCTCTTGGGCATTTATTTGTTATTGATTGTTAAGTTATTTATATTATCTGAAACTATAGTAAGTAGGACATTTAAAGTAAGACGATTAATGAATGGCCAAATGGCCCAATAATCGCCATTTTTTGTAAAAACAAAATCGCAAACTTGAACACTATAAAATCGATTATTGCGTGTCATTTGATTAATCGTACCAATACTGTTAGTATACACACTAGGGATTCCAGAGAGAAGGAAAATCATCCAGTCTTTATTCGTCAAATTCAAAATATAATAAATAGACTTTAGGAGGCGACAATTGTTCTTAAAAATACTTATTCTAATGGCCCACTTTTTCGGGGGTTGGAAATTGTTTAAATTTCATGCTCAGCGTCGGTTACTTGATAACACGCCGATGTTATAATCTTAAGTGTTTTCCACGGAGTGTGGATGCATGTTTTGTTTGGTTTTAAGCAATAATGAATATGAATCTTTATGACTTAAACACGATGTTTATTCTTAAACTGTTTAAATCTTTGCCATGTCTTTTTGACCCCCGTTTTTGATTTTCTCCTTTCGGAGTGGTTGAAGTTAAGTATGCAGTTCGCCATGTTTATTCTCCAAGTTCCTAATTATGGCCTATGTATATGTATGTATATACAAATATGATTATTGAATATCTTGATTTTGTTAATCACTGACAAATATCATTAAACATGTCACCGAAAATCGAGATATTCAACCTTCTTCTAAAATTAATTACTAAATTATTGCAACTCTTAATCACCATTAAAAAACAAACACTAAAATAAGCTATTAAACAGCTTCTTATCTAAATTGTTTTTTCGTGATTTTTTTTGATTTGCACTTCCGGCACTTAATTTCGAATTTATCGATCCCCAATCCCCAGTCTATATAATGCTTTGAAGAAGAAGAAGATATAGCTTATGAGATGTATGCTCCTTGAAAAAGTCCTGAGTAACATGAAAAAGGAATAATTTTATCTTATTGACTCTGGGATAGACTTTTCACTCCTGGCAAAAGCTTACTTTATTTTCCCAAAACTGAATTTAAAATATGATAGGTACGTAATTATTTGTAGTTTCTATTGCGGATTCTTCTTCTGAAAACAGGAATAACTGTAGGAAATAAACATTAGTCAGCTATCCATTAGCTAATAATAAGGACCTTTTGATATCAGCTATGCGATTTTGTATGCTAGAGATTAAAAATTACTATTTGACACTTGCAAATGGACATTTTGCATTTCACTCATCTTTGAAATTTATACACATTAACAAATGTAAATTCTCTTCTTTGGCTGAATATATGTCATCTCACTCTTATCGCCACATCAGGTTATCCCCGTAGTCGACACCCGAATTACTTGCTTACGCTACTTTAATAATATAATTATTTTTTTCAACAAAAAGTTCAAGAAACCCATTAATTTATTAGCAGAGCCCGCATTCGGTATAACAATTTGACAAAAACTGAGGCCGACTGACTGTTTCATTATCAAACGAATGTGATTTGACCTATGGTATTCCACATTTCGTAGAGTATATGTAGAGTATATTGTTCAAGTGTTTGACAAATATCAATGACTCAATTACTAATCTCTTGGTTTGTTATTGTAACAAATATTATTTTGAAATTTATTTTGGGGTTTTCGATTTAATACACAACAATTTAAATAGTTATAGCTTGATGTTTCAATAAATAAAACATAACATATATATCATCTACAGAGATGCAACTCACAGAGATTGGAGTGGATGGCGGTGGGTAGGTATTATGACTTTGGGTGGGTTTTAGGAGGTGTTATGAATAATCCTGGATGATGTTCTATTGTTTTTGTCTAAGCCTTCTTGGCTTGGGCTGCTTTACGCTTGCGTTCCTGACGTTCCAACTCGGCTTCCTCTTCGCGTTCCTCTTCGTCGACCAACTCAACTTCATGTTTGAGCATTCGAATTTGATCACCCAACTCCTTGGGCATTCGCTTAATGTCCTTGGACATGTCATTAATGCGGAAGCCACGATGATAGAATTGTACGCCGTTCGATGTCGATGCTGCTCCTCCACGTACTTAAGAGCACGGGCATTAGCCTCTGGAATGGGCGGTGGAGTAGAGCCTCCCTTGTTATGTCCTTCGTTGTTGGATACGCCTCCGTTGTTATGACCTCCGCCGCGGGGGTAGTGAATTTTGTATTATTATTATTATTATTAAATGATTTACTCGAAATCGTAAAGCAGTTTGAAAAGGATTAGAATTTCATACAGTTTCAAAAACCCGGCGATCGCCCATTTGTTTCGATTCCTTTCTGGCACTCGGCCAATCATCTTTGTTCTCTTCTTCGCCAAATAAAACCAATTGGAGATGGGAGAAAATAATTTATCCCATTTGAGATGGGAGAAAATTTATCCGATATATGAGATGGGAGAAAATTTGAAATTAAAATAAAGAATTTTACAAAGATACATAAACATTATTTAAAATTACAAGCCAGCACCTCAAAAAAAAAATAGCAAGGGCCGGGAATATTGTCAAAATGTTAACCATGACCAAGCAATCCTTAGCAACTGTTGCCCAAAGAATCCATACTGCAAATATTATGCAACAATGCTTCAAATAATAAATTGGAAGGGTTTGGGAAATTAGTTTTAAGTAGTCTTAAATAATATTTTATTTTAGAAAAAACTAGAAATGTAAGCGATTATAATTTAGTATTAGATGGGGTGTTAGAATTGAACATAATGGAAATGGAACATTTCTGCAATTTTAAAATGAAACGAGCGAACGAGCAAAAAAGTTCAATTTGAAACTTGCGGCGTAGACTTGTCTTCTGTGACTTCAAATTGGCAAAGGTACGTACAAAAAGTTTTTATATTAAAAGTATTTACATATACTTTTTTACTTTTCTAGCTAAAAACCAATCAAATTTTTAAGATACCACCAAAGTGCCTGACTGTACCTATTAGTTGTGAGTATTACATAAGCATCTGTGAGTTTTGTTGAATGGTTGGAAGCATTATTAAAAAAAGCATGTATGCTATCCAAATGGCATCGTTTCTGTGCCTCTAACAATGCCACATCGTTTTGTACATATGTACATACATACGTACATATGTATGTACATATGCATGTTTTATGGGCACGTGGACATGCTTTGGGGCGCGAAATCGCGAATTTAATAGCGCTACCCATCGTGTTCACCTAACTTAAGTATTTATGGTAACCAAAAACCAAATTTTTGCACTCATTGTCAGTTCAAACTAAGAGGATGAGCCTTACGCCTAGGCAGTAGCTCCAGTTTTATGGGTTTTTTTTTTCAATATAAGGCATTATATGATCACTGCAGGATTATCTGAAATCAAAAACCATTAATATTCAGTTACAGTATCACTAAATCCTCCCCCTATAGCCTCAGATTTTTTTTTTTTTTACTTCAACATTTTTATTGTCTCTTGTAACGTCTCCTTCTTCCTCAGACAAAAAAAAAAAGGAAGGATGAGCTCGAACAAGAATGTTGCCCTCGAAGTTTTGCGTGAGACCATCAAAACTGTAAGTATCTGAAAAGTTTGTTTAACAGTTCACTTATTTTCTTCTCTATTTTAGATGGAAGAATTGCTGAATCTCATGGAAGGTGCAGCTCAGTGTTATTTAAGGGTAAATGCACTCGCCGAAAGCGCCATGGAGGCGATTATAGAGGTTAGTAAATTTTTTAAATTTGTTCACAATTTTTTTAATAATTCTGTATTTCTATATTCCACAGACGCCGGTCATAAAAGAGGAAACCAAGACGGATCAGGCCGACGGAATGTAATTAGACCTATGATATTCCTCATTTCGTAGAGTATATTGCTCAAGTGTTTGACAAATATCAATGACTCAATTACTAATCTCTTGGTTTGTTTATGTAACAAATATTATTTTGAGATTTATTTCAATAAACATTTTGGGGTTTTTGATTTAATATACAACAAATTAAATAGTTATAGCTTGGTGTTTCAATAAATAAAAAATAACATATATATCATCCACAGAGATGCAACTCAGTTTCTCAGTGTTTGACTCATTCTTTCATTTGCTTTTTTTTATGATTTTTTTTTCTGTTTTTGCATGGGGAATGTGGGGGAGATTGGAGTGGATGGCGGTGGGTAGGTGTTATGACTTTGGGGGTAGGGTTTTAGGAGGTGTTATGGGGAATCCTGGATGATGGTCTATTGCTTTTGTCTAAGCCTTCTTGGCTTGGGCTGCTTTACGCTTGCGTTCCTGACGTTCCAACTCGGCTTGCTCTTCGCGTTCCTCTTCCTCGGCCAACTCAACTTCATGTTCGAGCATTCGAATTTGATCACCCAACTCCTTGGGCATTCGCTCCAAATGCATGGCCTTGAGTTGAGCTTTAATGTCTTTGGTCATATGATTAATGCGGAAGCCACGATGATCGAATTGTGCGCCATTCTGTCGATGCTGCTCCTCCACATACTTGAGGGCACGGGCAATAGCCTCTGGAATGGGTGGTGGAGTGGGTATATGCTCACCCTCGGGCATGAAGCCGCCGTCGTTTGAGTGATAATTGACGCGATACAGTTTGCCATCGTCGCCTGTGTATTCGTAGCGGCCCTTGGCGTGAGTGCCTCCGGTGTGATGCAATTTAGCCTGCTCCTCGCCGTAGATGCCGTTCTCAGTCAGGAAACTGTGGAGTGGAAAGTGTTTATAGGATCGAGAAGCGATTTGAGTTCCTTTGTCACACTTACGCGTGATCATATTTGTCCTTCTTGCGGATCTCTTCTTGGTGCAGAATCTTGTGGCGTCCCTCGTCATCGTAGTTGAACAGAATGGGTCTGGGTGTTGTCGTTGTGGTAGTTGTAGTAGTTGTGGTTCGCTCAGTGGTTGTAGTGGGTTTCTTCGTTGTTGTGGACTGTTTATATTGATTTGGGTTTTTGATTTTGAAAATTTTGTTTCATCATGCGCTTTTGGGTGGTTTCGCGGTGGGGTTTTGCGGGGGGTGTGTGGTGGGATGTTGTAATCATGCAGGATTCATGTGAATTTTGTTTTGTTTTTCGTTTGTGGTTAAAAATAAAAACTAAAAGGCTTCTGAATTGTTATGAAAGCTGGGGGATTTGTGGATTGGGGGGTAGTGGGTGGGTTCCTTTGGTGGCGTTTAGTGATGCGGTTCATGATCTGGGAAGCCGTATTCCAAGCGTATTTCAGGCACTTTGTAATCGGCATTACTTACTGTGTACAGATCGTGGCTAAAAGCAAAAGGAAAGAATTTTGGTTAGAACATATTACATCACCTTAATCAGTTTCTTTCGACTTACTTATATGGTCTGGCATCATGTATATAGGGCAGATTGAGACCAGCATAAGGACCATAACCTCCATCGTAAGGATATGGAATATGGTGATAAGCGCCCAATTCACGATGATCGCTCACATGTTGATATGGCTGGGCCATGTGATGATAACGACCTAGACAGAAACAAATTGTTTGCATTTGATAAACTTATCGATCTATTGGGAGGGCGAATTCGGATGAGTGATGTTAAAAATTTTGTACAATATCTACATCAAGTAAAAATACTTTTAGTAAATTTAGGAAAATTATTTCAATCTAAATCAATGATAGACTACATATGTGATATATAACGTGATTTGTGTTGAATTGAATTCTATATGATGGTTTACCTAAAGAATCCGGTGAGCCTCGGCCTATAAGAAATCAAATGTTAATATAATATGCATATGTGACAAAATAATAATTACATTGAATGCGTTGGATTAATTCGAAAGAGAGATAGAGGAGAGAGATCACTTAAGCTCGCAGCAAGAGAATTTTGAGTCATTAATTTTGCATATTAAAACCTTGAGCTTGAGCCACCGTCCTCATTTCGTATTTCGCTTATCAGGTTAATGTTGGATGTTATTAATTTGTGTGTTATCAAAAATATTGTGCAAGTGTGTGAGTTTGTGTGTGTGTGTGTGTGTGTGTGGGTTTTAGTGTCTGTACAACAATAAGTTTATACAAAAATGTTAGTAAATATTTCACAGCAAGAGGTTTTTTTGTTTCGTTTCTCTCATGGTTAGTGGGCGGCGGCAACAACATGCGATCAGTAGGCGTGGCGGCATCAATAGAACATCACGAAAATACCTTCATTTGCACCAGAACCATGGTAGCGTCCATCATCTTGTGGGTGATATTTGCCGTCGTTTAAACTATGCCCTGCACCCGTATACTTGCCATTATCGTTATCAACCGGCAGACTATAACAGACTGCAATGAGGACCTACGAAAAGGCAAAACGAACTTGAATAATCAAATATTTTTGATTGAGTTCTAATTTATAAACTTTCTAATTTTTGGGTGATTTCATTTGTTTATTCTTTTTTTTTTTTTTTTTGCTAATTAAATTCCATTGTGATGTGTAAGCGATTTCGATTTAAATATTGTTCAGGTTATTACGTTTTTAAGCACTTGCACTTGTTTTTATCACATTTTCACGATTTCAGTATAAATCCTTGATCTTCGGCTTACTCACCACCAGCACCAAATTACAAATTAACGATTTCACAAACATTTTGTGTCCTTTTGTTGGGGATACTTTTCAGAGTTAATTCTGTTCGAGAGATAATATTATAATCCTGCTTGCTGTTCAGGCAACTGGAACAGGAATGTTTGATTTTCGTTCAAGTACAACCGAATTTATATAGCAAAGTGTGATCTGAACTGAGCTGAGCTGAGCCGAGCCGAGCTCTCCAATTCTGCCGCTCCTCAAAATTCTCAGAGTACAATCGAGCGAGAGACAGGGAGAGTGAGAATTTGCCTGTTACGGTTCATTTCAGTTCAGTTGAGCTTCTCTTCCCTTTGATTTAGACAAACGAGCTCATGATCTTCACGATGATGATGACGAGTTCTTCTCTTTTGGCAGTGTCTTCTTACCTTCGGTTGTTGTGTTAATTGTTATTTTATTTTTTATTTCTTTTGTTTTTTTTTTCTGCTGTTATTGCCATAATTTATATGCACATGTAGCGTATCAATGTCTGGCCTAATTTGAATTACATATTTTATCAATTAAATAATTACTTTTAATTATAATTTAGTACATGTCACTGCAATGTCTAATATAATCAAATTTATTATTTGACTATGCACCAAAACGGATTATTAATCAATGAGTCATGGAAAATAGCCAGTCTTAATATAGATTACACTTTTTAAATATGTATTTCTGTTTCTTTTGGAGGATGGGATGTGATGACAACATTCGGTAAATTCCATCAACTACCTAGGGGCACTCGGAAGCGCCATAAAAGTGCCGTAATGAAATCATAAATAACACAGAAACGGAAATACAGACAACCAACAAAAAAAAAAGGCAATTTTTTAAAAAAAATTTACTCAAAACAATGCGCACGCCTGCCACAATGAGAAATGCATTAAGATCTGGGGACAATGTAGATGAAGTTGGAACCGGAATTTGTCGTTGCCGGGTCTTATGTTGACGGCGAAATAAAATAAATACATACATATGTGGATTTTAATTGTTATATTGCGGGGCAAACATGGAAACTGGCGAGACTTTTGGGCCAAGACATGGGATGGGCTTGGAATGTGTCCTTAACATCTTAACGGTTGCTTTCCTCGCTCCTCGCCTGCGCCGCCAGACTAGGCAGCCGAGCTTAAGACAATTAATAACCAGCCATAAATATAAACATAAACAGTGATTAAAAAGTTTGAAGATCTGCTTCGTCAGTCACTGCACTCGAAAGGTCGTACGCTGAACCCTAAAAAAACACGAAATCGAAACCGATTCGAGACAGAAAATTAAAGTGGAAGTCGATTGTGAAAACCAAAAATCAAAATATTGCCAAAGAGAGATCAGAATGAATCACGACGCGTGCTGTTATTGGGGCTTTGAATCATTTGGCTCGAATTCATTCGGAATCCATAAAGAAGCAACAAATTACTGCATTTACATCATAAATATTCAAATAAGCAACATTTCTCTCAAACAATTAAAAGATCAATTTTCGGGGTTGATATTGCCATTTGTTGACATTTACACATATAAATATATGTACACACATACATACTCATATATGATTGTACATTGAGAAGTCGGAAAGACGCAAATGTCACACTTTGCTTATCGGCTCATCGAAATGAGATTGTCTTCCAAATTGATTTGCGATTTATCTATAAGCTTCTTAGACGAATAGGAAGTGCTATTGACACACCCTTAACACCAGCCTTAGATACTCGACTGCAATTGAAATAGTTAAACGAGTTTCACATTCGAATCAATGTACACTAAAACGGTTGAAGATGCTTCCTATTTTTGGTTTTTTACTTTTGTTTGTAACATTTTGCTTTGAATTTGAGGAAATTAATAATTAATACAAGAAATTAATTTTACTTCACTTGAGTATCTGATAAACAACTAAAGGGATCCGGCCTAACAAAGGTCAATCCGAAGTTTGTATGTATATCGCTCCAAAAGTTCTTTGCTGACGTCAATTTCAGTCGCACAAAACTCAAACGAAACAAAACGAATTGAATGAGTTAGAATAAAGGACAATTGGTTGCTATGATTCAAAAGCATTCCAATCCCGATTTTGGTTTTTAGTATATAGTATTTTTTTGCATTTTACATTTTTGAAATATATGTTACTATAAAATTTAACTATTCTGGTCGGTGGATCTATGGGCACCTATTCGGTCTACATTATTGTTGTTACCGGGTTCAAACCCTCATATAGAGACAAATAGTTTTTTCTATCGAGTATATGATGTAATGTTTTTTTTTTTTATATTAGATAGCCTTATTTATGTTTTCAGGGTTTTTGGCAATTAGGAAATACTTCTTAGTCCCAATATTTGCCCGAAAATGTCCAATCCAAAACCGAGCACTAAAATGCATTGAATATTCAAAATTCAAATAATAGCCTTCATTTTACCACTTTTGTCACCTACCCGGTCTCTGTGATTGTGTTGAACCGAAACCGACTGACTCGTATAACACAACCTGCTGTTTCACTAAAATTTATTGTCTATACTATCTTTAGTAGAGAGAAGATAAAGATTCTCAAAAAAGTACATATGTATATGTATATTTTTCAGCATCATCTCAACACACACCCACTTCCGCACCAGAATTAAGAATAATCCGACAAACTCCCCCATGTTTTTTTTGCTATCGCAATCAAAAATGTCCCACAAATAAGTAAAAAGCGAATTAAAGACTTGAAATATTCATTAAATATTTCCCTAGCCATAAGGCCGTAATGTCGGAGTTGGCCATTGTAATGGAGGTGTATGAAGGAGGATGGACTAGAAACGGTTGTATGTCAAAAACCAGACCTACATATAATAAGAATTCATCAATTTTATGAGAACTTGTTCGAAATTCCATAATCTGGATAATGTTTTTATTTATAGAACTCGTTATTCTTCTTTTATGTTTGGCATAACTTTGTCAGCGATTAGACAAGAGGATTTGTTGTTTTGGCACTTTCCTGTCGTATTGCATTGATGAGGTCATAGTGGATAAGGAACGTGAAACGTAGTCCACATATCTCCACAGTGCAATTGTTGGCTAGTCGTCTCTTGTGACCAGTCAGAAGTGGAGAGCCATCGATGAGGATCGCCCTCTTACCCTCATTGGCAATGAAGAATTCGCCATTACTGCGCAACTTGATGGTGCCCTGACGGCGAGAAATCTTTGCCGCTGGACCCTCTAGACTAAGATCTACATCGACCACAAGATCCTTGGAATCACGACCGAAGGTGATCTCCTTGGAGCGCATCAAGTAACGTACATTGCGGCCACACAAACATGCCAATGTTTGAGTGTCCAAATTGGAGGTTGCAGATGTGCCCACCAGGACACCCCAACGGGAGAGCTCGTTCTCTAGAAGACGTATATCACGTTTTATACGGCGATCAGCACGGATTAGTTCTTGTTCCACGGCTTCATCATAAGGCTCTTGCAGATCATGATCGTCAATTTGTTCTTCAGCATCCGAGAAGCTTAACGGCTCGTCTCCATTGAGAGAATTGACGCTTTGATCGGGCAGCAGGCTGTACTGCTTAAGAAGAAACCAATGAATCTGCAGAGACTTCTTGGTGCGAGACGGATAAAAAACCGATGCGTTCAGGTTTAAGAGCTCTTGAAATTGCTCTAGGCTAGGGGACTCTGTGCTTTTGATAGTCCCCAAAAGTTCCTCCTCTTGCTCGCTAAACAGGGCATTTCGTTGGACCGATTCCACCAGTTCCGGATGCAGATTTCGAATGGCTGAGACAGCAATTCGAGATACGGTTGGGTCATACAGCAGAGCATACCAACGCTGCTGCAGCTCTTGCAACGTAAACTTGCACGAGAACTTGACTCCCAGATGGGTCGTACGCAGATCATTTGTTTGCTGAACACCTATGATAAGGGCCAAATCATCGATGGGCTTCCAACGACCTAGATCCTTTGTGGCCATAGCACTTGGATGGCGACGTTGGGTCTTAGTAATTGCTCGTCGCACCTGAATACGCCGATGCTTCCTTTCCATTGTAGGCAATGAAGATATCCAAAGAAGGTTTGCGGTTGCTCCTAAAGAGGGTAAAGCTGTAATGGAAGATGTTGTTACCTGAATTTCACTACAAGGCAAAGGACCAACCTCAGTAACAGCAGAGTCTCTGATCCTTGGGTAATTTCAGTAAGTTCTCCTTTACCGATTGCTGGTGTTGTAACTTTGTATTCCACAAATTTTTATTTTCTGAAGGTTCAATGAAAATATTTTCTCTTCAACTGCCTTGTTCTGAGTTGTTCTCTCACTGCCGGTTTCCCAACTTCAAATGAAACTTTTGTTAATAGTAAAACAATCGCCTAGTTTGATTCCGACAATGTGACATCAAAGGCAACTAGATTTAAATGTATTTTTGTGATTCAAGTAAAAGTGACAGGTATTATCGATTACATCAGATGACGATGATTATGGTCATCAAATTGGCAGATTCCTTAGGGTTTAACTGCTTAAGGCCTAGTAGCTATAGCTAGTAAGAAGATTGGCTTTAATTTACAATCACTGCCCAATCACAGTATAAACAAATAAAAATAAATAAACTGCACTACCAAAGTTAAAAGATTCTTAAAGTTCAATATTTTTCGAAATTGTATTGCTTTGTCATAAAAAAAAAAAACCAAAAACAAAACCTGCTTGACTAATCGAATCGGCGCAAACTCAGTTGACTTTAGAAAATTCCAGCTGCTGTTCCGATGACAGCATTGTTCGTTCTTTTGGAGCTCCACCTTTTCGTCTCCAATTGCAATTGCTCCACTTATGATTTACGGGTCTGTTCAACTCTCCGCCAATTTTCGCAGCCGTTTAATGATGAAATGTTTATGTTTGCGAAAGCAAAAGATAAATTGTTTGTGATGGTTTATTTGTATCTAATAAATATAGTTTGAGGGCTACAAAATATCCTTTTCGACCCTGCACTGGACAGATTTCAAAATTTTGTTGAACTTGGAACTATTTCAATAAAACTATTTCGGATCCAATTAGTTTTCCACTTAAATTACTTAATAGAAATTGTTTTATTTATTCATTTCAAATGAAAATAGAGCAATGACTCGGAATACAAAAAAGAGTGTGTAAAATTCGGCCCAATTCGCCTCGGCTATGTAAATTGCAATTTTTTTGCAATATTACCATAAATTGTTTCTTACTTACTTTTGCGTGGGTTTTCACACACACAGATTTTATAAATTTGTTTCTCGTGGCCGGTTTCCAAAGTTCATTGATTTTATATACATATGTACATATGTATGTACATACCTGGGACCCATAGGCAAGAAGAGTATATCAAGGTATGATAAACAAAATAAATTATTTTCCATTGCATTCTGTATATTCTAATCATCAAGTTTAGGGAATTTAGGTCTAATTTAAAAGTAAATGTAAATAACTATCAAATGAAAGTAAAAAGTATTTTACAAAAGCCACAACAAAGGGTATTAGTAAGAGAGACCGACTTTGGAATTCCATTTCGAGTGAAATTGAGTGAAATATTCAAGAGAGTTTAGAGAGAATTGGGTTTCTTTTACTTAATTAATACAGATTGAGGCATCTCATAAATCGAAAATTGTACGGCCATAAATATTCAAGACGCAGGCAAAAACTGAAGCCAGTTTAGCAACCGCATATAAGAAATAGATGGATGAGTTTCTGGTAGCCAGTCGCAGTGATATTCACATTTAATCGATTCAATTAAACCGAAATGATTTAGACCATTAATTGGCGAACATTTGTTTTAATTTACAAAGTCTGACATGAAAATCGGAGCAAAAATTGTTTGAAAAACGAAAACAATGAAACAAATTATCCGAGCACAATGAGTTGTAATTAGATACCTACATATATATTTTTTGGATGGATCAGTATTTGAATCTGGTATCAGGCATCAGTTCAAAGCTCCCACACAAACATATATTAAGCAGAGCTATAAATTTATACAATCTCTCTTCCCCTTTTTGTCACCCCCCAAATTCCCAAAATCTCCTTCCAGAATCATACCTTTAGAAGTTCAAAATGATCCAGGTAACTGCGTCAAGTGCGATTACATCGACATTTCAATGCCCTTACGAATTGAAGACAAATCTGTGAATGAACTAAAACATTATCTGGGGACTAATCTATGTGGGATTTATGTATATTAGCCCTTATGGTCTGTTCTTTGTCAGATTGATATTAGATAAACCATGACTAAGACCGAAGGACCAACTTGACTTTCGAGTGCCATTGCCAAGGGTATACAAATTTAGTCACATTGCGAAATTTGGTCGACTCTCTGGTTATTTTATAATTTTGATTGCCAACTGTGAAACCCAATATCAAATTGGACAGATCTGCATTTGGAAACATAAATTTCTTCAACATTCGACAAGTGTGAAAAAGAGAAATGAACAACAAATGAGAAAAATATAAAAATAAATGTGTAAAATGACAAATGACATCACCCAAAAGGAATTTCGCCACCAAAAGAATCCCCATGGGTACTCATATTTTTCCAGCTTAAAGTAATTAAAGTTGAAATAAATTTTTGGTAGGCGCCATCTAGACCCTGACAAAGTTAGTCACTTACTAGTTAAAGGTTAATAAAAATTGTTTTTGCCATATTCATTAATTTTGTTTTAAAAAATTGTGGTAATTTGCGTTTGCATATAAATTGTTTTTTGCCCGCGAGGGAAATTGGAATTTTACACATTTTATATTGTGTTTTGTTGTCGCGATTTGTTGTTGTTGTTTTTTTTTTCATTGTTATTATTATTTGTTTTTTTTTTTTTCTTTCTTTCTGAAATTAATTAATGCATGCAAAACACCAAATTACGCACAGATCTTATTTATTTTGTGTGCTTGCATTTGTTCATTTGGTTCGATGAATAATTTAAAATGTTAACAGATTCCTTTAGGTTCACAGACAGAGAAGGCAAGTGAGCAACAGACAGACAGACAGTTAGAGAGGGGGGAGAGAGAGGGAGCGAGAAAGACGAGGCGAGAGAATAACACTATACCTTCTATTATAGGGTAACGGTAATCTATTCTAATAAATTATCATTGAGTACCTACTTAAAAAATATTTATATTTACTTAAATTCATGTACTGCAATTTACCATGATTAAATGCAACTTGACATAGTCAATAATTAATTGATATTACAATAGGTCTTGTAAATAAAACCCTATGAATAGTTTATTTCAAGGACCTTTTCATAAATGGGAACCCCAATTTAAAGACTAAACGAGCGAGATCAGTAAATTCTTATTCTCCTCCAGGCAACTAATAAAATAGACAGTTAAGCTAAGATTCAGGACTAATTCGTACATATGTCTTGCTATTCCAGAAATAGGAATAGGATTATGCATTAGTCCATTCTGACTGGCGTATCTGACATGAATTAATCCTTCAAACCTTTAGCCATGAGGGAAGGCAACAATCATAGACCTTGCTTCCTCCTTCTTAAGGTCTATTGAGTCATTCGAATTATGTTAGGAATTCTGTTAGCAAAGTTCAAACATGGATCATCAACCGACTTATCTATCACAGCTAAAACCTTGTCAAAATATAAGCCGCTTCCGATCTCACACACAATTGGCAAAACGAGTTTTCCTGTTCTCACCTGACAAGGCCCAGCGTTAAGTGATGATCAGTATGATTAAACTGTTTTTTGTTGACCGATCTCCGACATGATCATGATTAATAGTCGGTTATTAGCTTTGGGAGGGGCTCATTAAGACAAATGAGACGCGTCTCACTTGTTTGTTATGCGTTTTTAATCATGTTTCAATAATATTATTATTATAGATGGGATTTGTGCCCCATAGTGGTTGAAATAAGCCAGTTTTTGCTACAATACAGAATGCTCTGGATTGGAGCTTTAATTCGATGTAACAAGCAAATTATGCAAGTTTTGTTTTTATGGTAAATCATCAATTTTGTTTAAGTCCCCAAAACGTAGCAGAGATCAACAATTATTGTAATGGCCAAATATTTCATAAACAATTATTTTATTTTGTTTAATCTCAAAGTTCATCAGAGTCTGAATGGATTTAAACTTAAGGTCCAATAAACTTTATTGGCATTTATGTCCATGTATTGCTCATTTATTTATTATCACTCAATATGCATTATTTCTTTTTCGCAGCATTTGCCTCCAAGTAGGCCAACAATTTAGCCACATATGGAGGAGGAGGCGGAGGAGTAGGCAAATGTTCAGCACTTGGCACAAACCCATTATCGTCGGCTGTATAGTCGACACGATAGAGCAGTCCGTCGTCTCCAGTATACTCATAGAATCCCTTGGACCGTAGACCATCTTCACCTACCTCTAATTTCTCGATGCGGCCACTTTCTTCGGCTAAAATGCCATTTTCGGTCTCATAGCTTTTTGGCAAATGATTGCAGGAAAGTTAAATCAATTCACACTTGATATCTAAAACTCATACTTACAGATAATGATAGCCATCTACCTCGACATCATCCTCTTGGCGTATAATGGCCCAGCCGTTACCGCCTTCTCCCGTTCCACGACCCTTGCCCAAATTTGCTGTGACTGGACGCAATGTTGTCGCAACTGTGGGTCGTGTTGACAATCTCGTGGTGGCTGTGGCACCACGCCCACTTCCGCTTCCACCTCCACCACCTCCAGCTCCTGATCGACTAGCTCCACCCACGTATCGTCCGTTGTCTCCCGAATATGGGTCGGCCAGGCGGCTATCGTGTTGATATTTGTTGTCCACATGAACATATCTCCCATCATTACCTCCACTGTATCGGCCATCGTTGCCTCCCCTATAACGACCATCGTTGCCATCACGATAACGGCCATCTCCTGCTCTTACTGCGGATGTTGGGGGCGGGCGGTATCTCCCATCGTTTTGAGCCAAGGCCACAGCGAAGCAGATCAGCAGGGAAATCTTAAAGGAGGATATTTCGTCAACTTCTAATTGATTATTGATTTTAATCCAACTTACCGTTAGATGCCACCACATAGTGGAATAGTGCAAGATGAGCAATGACCAGATGCAGCCTCGAGCCGCTGGTTTTATATCTCTGCACGTTGCAACGCCCATCTATTGATCGCCAGAAGATAGAC
Organism: Drosophila tropicalis; assembly: GCF_018151085.1. Taxonomy (NCBI): domain Eukaryota; kingdom Metazoa; phylum Arthropoda; class Insecta; order Diptera; family Drosophilidae; genus Drosophila; species Drosophila tropicalis. The sequence goes on along the minus strand of NW_027173049.1, from coordinate 1,234,789 downwards.
TGAGATTCACTCTCGCATATGCAAATGAGTTTGCCTAACTGTTTGCTGATTCTAAATGCATACTATATACATACATATATATAAAACTTGATCAATTAAGCACTTTGGTTTACGATCCGATTAATTCATAATTTGTTGCCTGTTTACTGGACAAGTATATAAAAATTTCAAGAAGATGCCGCAATTTTATTAAGATTAATTACATTAATTTTATAAGCGACCTCATTTGATGTGATTTTGTCATTGCTTTGGCTCGTCTATAATCAAAACTTCATTAAAGAGTTTCAAATATTTTGTACAATCCCCGATTGCATGCAATGAAAATTCACATTCAGCCAGAAAGATGCCTCTTGGCCGCCTGTCCAGTTAAAAATTTCCGATTAATGCGACCATGCAAAACGGTCAAGGCTCTTAATAAATAAATTTTAAAAAAAATTTGTTTTTATTAGATTTAGTTTATTTTTTCGACAAGCACCAGGCTGGTAAAACTGTTTTCAGTTGTTTACAGTTGTTGCGTTAACTTTCAGTTTTATTTTTTTCCAATTTTTTTTTAATTTTCCGAGTATAAGAAACTTTAAGTCGATTATCTGACTAAAAGCATTTCCCAAGTCGGTGAGCACTCTAGCGGAAAACCAGTTGACCGATCTTTTTCAGAATTTTCACCAAAATTTTACAAGTAAATAAACAATTGGTGAATAAGCTTTTTAAAAAAAAACTTAAGACAACTCTCACTGTGTCCCTTTCTATATGTGCGTAAAGTTAGCCACACTGTTAATGCCGAGTTACCCTCTCTATATCGCTATACCCGTAAATTTTCTTGAATTTTCTTCTTTCACACATACCAGAGAACTCCAAAGAGTATGATTGAGCAGGACAAATGAAACCTCAAAAACTGGTTGGGCTCAAATACAGCTTCTTATTTAACGGCTGTTTCTTTTAGTAATATTAAGATAATTTATAACTCGACTCAATTTTAAGGAAACTACATATCTTTCCTAAAACGAAGCAAATTTAAATATATGGACGACGGTGGTATCATCCTCCTGGTCCCACTTTAGAAAATTTAATTAAATTTAACTTATACATAAGTACATATGTACATATGAATGTATGTACTATTCATTTAGTTAACCTTGACTGGTTTGGTTGCTCTGTGTGCCCGTGCTTAAATACCTCATCCTTCAAAGCCTGCTGCTCCTCGTTCCCCAATATCAGCTGTTCCGCTGCCCACTGCCCAATTGTTACACGAAAACCTTTTTTTTATAATTCACTCATTGTTTTTAATTTTTTCCAGTGCAGGCAATTAGTTGTTATCGGCTGTCGGCGCAAATATATAGTTTCATCAAAATGTCGATTTGTTATCGATAGGTGTAGCATCGATGACAAAAAAAACATCGATGGTGTAATCGCTAGCACAGTTTATTTTCCGTAGGACAGTCTGAAAATTGCCGCAGTTTTTTTTTATTTAGCGCATAGCTTTAAGAACAGGCTAGCACAGTTGCAAACCTTTAACAATGTCTGCAAAGCGACAAGCCACATCCAATCTCAACCATGAGAACTGGGATCAGGAGGAGGAGCCCGAGCAGCGCGGGACTTTTAAGACAGCCACCCAAGAAGAACTGAACTTGCGCGTTATGAAAAAGGCACGCCGCAAGGTTGCCGGCGCCGGCAAAGACGAGACTGCAAGCGAAACGAAAAACGTGTTCAGTGGGTTTTCAGGTAAATTGAAATGAATTATTTTGTGACCATGATGATGATTGATTTGTTTGTGCAGGTTTCGGTAAGCCGGCGGCATCTTCATCGTCCCCCTATGCATTTCTATCAAAATTGCCTACATCAACCAGCGAAGTCGGCACAACATCGTCGCAATCGACATTCTCGTTTCTGGGCGGCGGCGATAGTGCGAAGCCAAAGAACGAGGCAGCACCAGCGGGAACATTTTCTTTTGGCGCAAAGAAGGAAGCAACAAGTACATCGTCTTCCTCCACCTCCACCTCCATATTTGGCAAAATTGGCAATGAGCCAGTAAAGGCCGTAGCCACTACAGCCGCATCCACGTCTATGTTTAAAGCCTCTGTGCCATCGGAGAATTCTCCAGTAGTAGCAAAATTATCATCTAGTAATAGCCAGCCTTCATCCGAGTATCGTGAGAATGTCGCCGATCTGAATCGTGGAGTAATTAAATTTATCAAAGATAAGATAGACGAGAATCCGTACTGTATATTAACGCCCGTCTTTGATAATTACAACAAACACCTAAAGGAGCTTAAAGATGAAGAGGTGGCTAAGTCTGACAAAACAACATCTACTTCTTCGTTAGCTGAGACTGCGCCAGGTTTCAGCTTTGGAAAGCCTTCCAATCCGATTGGTGGTTCGACACAACCGTTACTCTTTGGAAAGAAACCAAATTGTACAATTACTAGTGGAACATCGACCACCACACCTCCCAAGCCTTTGTTTTCCTTTGGCCAATCAGCCACCAGTAGCACATCTACCACAACATCATCTGCAACAAGCATATTTAGTCTCTCCTCCTCCACGCCGGCCACATCTGCAAGTGCAGATGCCACTAAACCTGGTTTCTTTAGCCTTGGACGCAAAGATGATGCAACATCGCCGCCCAAAACTAATGGATTCAGTTTTGGCTTAAAGACAGACGGTGATGAAAAGCCAAGTACTTCAGGGTTTTCTGGTTTTGGTAAACCGGCAGCAGCATCCGAAGGAGCTCCAGCAACAGGTTTCTTCTCCTTTGGCAAACCCGCAGAACCAGCACAACCAACGGCTGCAGCCACTGAAAACGAGGAAGAAGACACACCACCCAAGGTGGAATTTAAGCAGGTAAAATCTTGGAAGAACTGACAATCTTTTTTTCTTTCAAACTCATTAGTTTGTTTTGCTTGTTTAGGTCGTTGAGGATGATGCTGTATACTCCAAGCGTTGCAAAGTGTATGTCAAAAAGGATACAGACTTTGTAGATCGTGGTGTGGGCACTCTTTTCTTGAAACCAGTGAAGGATACGGAGAAAACTCAACTTCTGGTGCGAGCTGATACCAATTTAGGCAACATCCTGGTTAATCTAATTCTAAGCAAGGCCCTGCCCACCGAACGCATGGGCAAAAATAATGTTATGATGGTCTGTGTACCCACTCCAGAAGAGTCGAAGCCGACCACTATGCTGCTGAGAGTTAAGACAGCCGACGATGCCGATGAGCTATTGGATCAGATAAAGCAACACATTAAGTGAAAACAGTTTCTGCATTGCATATACATACACATATACACGCATTTTTGTATCATTTTTACTTTTATTGTGGGTTTATTACATATGAAGGAATGTATCTATCGTTGTGTGTATAAGTGATGGAAGGGTCGGCATGTTCTTTTAGTCTACTGTTGCAACGCAAATACTGGCCTCAATAAGATCACTAATATTTACATTCAATACGGGGACATCTACTTCGCTTTCATCGAGATTGCTCTTGTATTGACGCAGCAAATTTACAAGATGTTTAGGATATGCTGCAATTGCAAAAATAGACAAATGAATCAGCGTTGGCTTAATAGAAAAACTTTACATACAGATAACGTTAATGGGCAACGGGTTGTACATCAGAATCTGAATCCTCCAGTACCATAACATCATCATCCTCGGAATCAGAGTTACATTGTACTACATTGGCAGTATTGACCTCTTCGATGGCTTCTTCCTCCTTCTCTGTTGATTCTATTTTATTGATTTGGGTTTCAGTTGAAGTTTCCAGATCAGGAGTTTGATCCTCGGTTTCAGATTTTTTTGCTGCATCTCGAATGGGTTCAATGTCCTTTAGTTCCAAGATCTTAACAGGCGACTCTTGTCTGGGCAATTTGAATACCCGTGGAGTATCCAACCTTATTTCCAAAAGAGCGCAACGCAGGACCACTTCGGGGCACCTAGGAATTGGTGGGTCTATCACGCCGTCTTTATTACTTAAGTCTGCTTTTAGGTTTTGTGTAGATACTAAAGGAGATTCCTGCTCCGTGACCGCAATCTCGAGAGTATTTTCCTTGTTGCTAAGATCCTCCTTTATGGGATTTTGAAATTTAAATACCCTAGCAGGATTTAAGAACAAATTTCTCGATCGCTTCGCATTATTAGGAGTGGAACTGGCTAATTCCAAATCTGATGAATTATTTATTCGCCTTTTGGTTGATTTTCTTGTAGAAGTGGAAGCCATTTCCACACTCGTGTTATCCTTTGTGGGATTTTGAAATTGAAATGCCCTAGCAGGATTTAAGAACAAATTTAGATGTACATACATATCTATTTAATATTTAATGTATATCTACTTCAGGGCATAGGTATCTCTTAGTACTTCTATGGATTCCTTTGGCGGCAAATAAGAGCCATCGCTGTCCAAAAGGCTGATGCCATTCTGAGAAAGTAAAATTGGTTTAACGGATGAGCAATTACAAGATTGTTCCTAGAACTTACCAAATGAAAAAGATTTTGTATATGATCTTGCAAGTTCTTGATATTTTTCCAGCTCACATCGAGAAGGATTAGGGAGCATTTTCTTTCGTCGGTAAAGAAATTGGAAAGGTCTAATCTCAGTGGTTTATTGTGCATTGTGGCTAACTAGTGCAACAATATGCACAATAGTAGAATTTTTTTTTTTTTGATATTAACAGGTTAACGTCACAGCGTATTCCTGATGATGAGTTTCGTATTTTCGTTTTAGTTTTTAATTTATTTTTAGTAAATTTTGTTATCGATTTGTAGTTGGCGATAGGCTCTTGCGCGAGTAATCGATATATATCGTTGTACTTTGTTAGTCTTGGGAAGTTCATTCGGGTGTTTGTGTATTTTGAACTATTTAAAATAATATGTGAGATATATCTTCTGCAATGTTACAGGTGTCGCATAAGTTGTTGTCAACGACTTTCATTTTGAATAGTGTTTTTGTCAAATGCGTGAACGCTTAGTATTCTGTTTAGTTGTTTTATCTCCAGTCTAAGGAATTGGTCTTTTCTCTGGAACCATGGTTGCGATGACACATAAGGATATAGAAGGCAGTAGCCTTTGT